>NW_024870686.1:12207500-13432500 GCF_019054845.1 Dipodomys spectabilis | reverse complement strand
AAAGCAAGAAGCACCTTTCTTGGTGGTCTGGAAGAGACAAAACCAGAATGGCCAAGTGCAAGTCATGTTGGATTAGGTAAAACTGAGTTGCAGCCAAAAAGATAAATCATAGGTGAGCACCACGTCCAAACACAGGGGTGTGGCTGCAGGTGGTGGATGAACCCCAGATTGAGCACAAAGTAGAAACTGGAACATAAGCAGGCAAGTTTAAAGCAAAAGGGAGTGTCCTGAGCTGTGGTGAAGAACCTGGCTGGGAAATGGGACCACTTCACTTGTTTTCTTTGCCCAGAAGGCACAAAGGTCAGGAGTCAGGACAGACACTGAGAGGGTTGGCCTGCAGCTTCACAGCCGTGCTGCCCATCTCCCTTTTCTCTTCACCCGCTAAAATCCCTCAAAATTCATTTACTCTAAGACACAGCTTTTTCAATAAAATCTGAATGAGACTCACAAATGAGCGGTCCCTTATAATACATTGCATTTCCAAGCAAATCTAAGCACACAGAATATCACACAAATCAAGGACACTTAGAACATTTGGACCAAGAGCTGGAAAACCTTTTCTCTAAAGGATCAGACTGTAAACGTTTTAGATTTTGTGGGCCAAGATACTGAACCAAAGCAATTACAGAGACACAGATGGATGAGGGGAAAGAAATGTTTTTGCTTGGCGTAAATATGATTGTGTTATTATAAGCATTTAGTATACTCTTTTGTCACATAGGCCTACAAATGAGATAATCCTTTACTAAGGCAATAGCATAGGATCTTCTAGAATGCTGGCCTACACTACAGATTTTGTGAACCAATACTTTAAAGGAAATCTGTCTCTCTCTCTGTCTCTGTCTCTGTCTCTGTCTCTCTCTCTCTCTCAATATGTGTGTGTGTTCCCTTCTGTCTCTCTGTGTCCCTCACTGTCTGCATCCTTCTGTCTCTGACTCTGCTTCCCAGACACCATGCAGTGAACATCCTGCCCCACCATGCTTTCCTCTCTTTAATGCCATTCTTTACCAAAACTAAGTCCTTCCTCCTCTAAGTTGGCTGTCTCAAGTATTCTGTCACAGCAATGAAGAGTAGTAGCACATGTGACAAAACAATGTATGAAGAAACAACCATCTTCATTAAATCAATAATCCTCAAGTGTAAGAATGTGACTTTTAAAAATAAAATGGAAATTCCAAGGGTAGAGTTGAAGCTGAGCAAACAGCAGGAATGAACAGTCCTGGAATGGAAAAGAGTTTATTCTCTTCACAGACTTGTAAGGCCAGTGAGTGGTGAGAGGAATATACCACATCAAGTCATGAACTAAGAACAGAAACTTGGAATCAAAGATAGAGGTAGAAGGGGTAACACAGGGCTGTGACCATCGACACCTGTCCCTTTGGCCCACATACCAATGCCATACTTCCATACAAATGGGTTGGAAGAGAAACTTCCTATTCTATTCACCTTAAATGGACCAGTCTGTGGGGAAAAAAAAACATCCTCACCCTGCATGCAGAATCTTCATAACTCCTATATTCAACCCTCCCTCCATTTCTAGCTACCCAGAGAATCAACAGAAATTACTGTCAGAAGACCCGCTGTGCTTGTACAGATAATATCAAGCTCAGAACAAAGCATATTAGATGTTTCAGGATGTAGGATAAATAACAGTTGTATTGAGCACCTAACTCTGTGCCTGGCATATAGCAAAATGCTCAACAAATCTTGTATGTTGCTAGAGACTTTGGGTACATTTAAGAATAGCAACCTCCAGTACTTACCTAAAAGTTAGTAAATGTTAGGTAAAGCTGTGTACATTTATGCTAAGTAACCATTCCTTATGTCTCCTTTAAATCCCCATGCAAATTTGTCAGGGGTGATTGAGTTTTTCCTATGAAAATCTAGGAAGAGGTAGAATTTTATATCTAAGTGTATGGCATGTGGTATAGGGTTAACCTGCTTTAAAAATAATAGAAACAATAAACTCAATATCTTCAGAAGTGATCCCCTCTTACTTAGCTAAGGAAGCACAGGGAAATCTTGGCATAGAGAATTTATTTGCCATCCACAAGTACAACTACTGCCTCCAGCAGCCAGACCTGAGGACATATTTTTACTCCTCCATCTAAAGCTTCCCAGGAGGAGAGAAGATCTGAGACCCACTTCCATTTGGTGATACTGCTCAGAACCAATAGCTTTGGGAGACTGCTCTGAAACCTCTTCATCACAATGGCTAGAAATAACTCCTACCCCAAAAAGGTTAAATCATTTTCCCAAAGCCACACAAGCCTGCTCTTTCCCAGGCAGGAGCTTCTTGCTCTGCCTCTCGTAACCATGCACATTCTACTACCACATGTTTCCTGGCTTTAAATTTTAAAAAAAGAAAACAAAGAGAAATGAGCCCATCTGGCAATATTACGTATGGACTGAGGTCTTGCTACAGAAGGCATCAAGAGACTGCCATGTGAAATAAGAAAGATTTGGGAGTTCCCTCTTATGAAAAAAACTGAAAAAGGAGTAGGGTGGAGGCAAGCAGGGCATCAACAAGAACCTATAGAAGAAAGATTTAGGGAAAAAAAGACACGAAGGAGGAATCTGGCCTATCCGTGAAAGAAACAAACCACAAGGTTGGACCAATGTCTGTTTGGTTGAAGGTTCAACTTTGAGAATGTGTATAGTTTTCATATAAACTCTGAAGAAAATGTGACTAATATTGCAAGTAAATACTGAATGCTTAACCCTAAATTATTCTTCATGTTACTACTTGTAGGCATAATGGCAGCCTCTTGGTGCAATCTGTAACAGTCCCCGTTTTCTGTAAACCTCTATACCAGACTTTGTCAAAT
Source organism: Dipodomys spectabilis (assembly GCF_019054845.1). NCBI lineage: Eukaryota > Metazoa > Chordata > Mammalia > Rodentia > Heteromyidae > Dipodomys > Dipodomys spectabilis. The sequence continues at coordinate 13,429,672 of NW_024870686.1, read as the reverse complement.
GGGCTTGTTTCTCTTTGTTGACCTCCGGCTTTTCTATTTACAATTTAAAGCTATACACCATGTTCCTTCCACTGTGCCTGATGCTGTGTAAACCTTGGATGTCTTTTCTTGAAGTCAGATTGAGTCTGGAACCAACTTTCTTTCAAGCCTGAGAATATTTGTACCAAGGCAGATCAAAGGATAATCTACCTACTTATCCTGGAATTACAATCACCTAGATTTTGAAGCATTAGCAACCAGCTTCTGTTTAAAGGTGCCTTCCTTCTGCCTTATTTCTCATAAGAATTAACTTTGGAATTATGAAATCAAGAGTAATTTACCTTTAAAAAATCTATATGAGAAAAATATCCTATAACGGTTGTGTTGAGAGATTATTGTGGAATGTTTAGGGCTTTGAAAGACATGTGAAAGGAATTAGGGGTCAGAAACCTTATACTGTCACAGATCATTTGGATATTTGGAACATCACTATAGGCCACACAAAAATTATCACCATAGGCAAACAAGCTACCAACAGTGAGGAGAAATATGTAAGATAGCGGTCTCATCAGTTATGTTCTGTCAGCCCAGGGGCTGGAGAGTCTCACCTCTGCATCATTTCTGTAAGGGTGGACAGTCCTCATCTAGCAAAAGAAAACTTCTAATGGTGTCAGTGGAGATTATCTCCGGGTCAGGGGTCAACCCAAAGGCAACTCTCTCAACCAAGAAGAATCCTGTCATCTTCATGTTGTCATCCTAAATATTTTGATTTCATCAGACCTTAGTAGCCCTATGTTTTTGTTATTTTTCCAATAGTTCAGATATCTGCCTTCTAGAAAACAATGGATTTCATCTCGAGTGTGTCTGAGACAATAACAAAAAACAATGCAAGAATTATATTTTGATTTGCAATCTAGTGTGAGGAACATAAGATAGCATACTTCTGAAGGTTATTTAGCTTTTAACGACATCTATGAACCAGAAAAGCCAGATTTGGACTTGAATGCTTTGAAGGTTTAGGGGGTTTTGTTTTGTTTTGTTTTGTCAACTTTGGAGAGATTAAATCATAGAATTTTATTCTCTCGTCGAGTCTCTCTAGGGAGAGCAATCTGCCAATGCTTTTCTGAAAGATGCTAACAATATAAAGAAATATTGAAAACAATTAGAGAAAAATGGTGCTCTGAACTGAGTAGAAAGTGTACACCAACTCTCACAGGGAATCTCAGAAATGTATTAAAATTCCCGTCATTTCATTTTTCAGCAAGCAGAACAGCATGTAGTTATTTATTGAGTACACTTTGTGGGGGGGATACACAAAAGCACACAAAAGGCTTCTTTTGTTTATGATACGGATTTACACTGTGTTCAGAAGGTTTTCTTCCAACCACATCATCACAGTTTGTCCAAACTTCTTGTCAGAAGCAATGGGGTCTCTACTTAAGCTTCTTGTGAACAGATCCACTGGGCCAAGGTCATGTTGCTTTTCCCCTCAGAATTAGAGCCCCGTGGATAGTTTTCTATCTATTCTTTCCCCAGCCTCCTGTTCTTTTCGTGGTGCAGATGCCTCCCAGAAGGAAAGCAGATGCCAAGACTGTGGGGGACTCTTGTGCAGCCCATGCCAAGCTGCAGGAGTTGGGAAGAGAAAGCTTTGTACAGTCCAACCCACACCTAGCGATGTCTTAAATGTCAGAAAGGATGGATGCACATTGTGAGTACAGAAAACCATCCAGGCTGAAAGAAGAGGTTGAGCAGACAGGGAACACTGCCAAACATTTGAGAGTGCTCTCTTCTATGGACAGACAGCTGGCTTGTGCATTGTTCTGCCTTTTCTATTATTGGCAACATACCGCTGGTGGAATGTTGTATCCTGGAGGCTTCTGAAGTCTCTACTGAGGTGGGGGTCCTGGAACAGCTTGTACATTTTTTTCTGGTTATCTCCAGACCCAAACTCAGTTGTGAAGATTTCTCAGACTGAATCAAAGCTTTGGAAATGCCACAACTTAGCACCATTAATTTGGAGATATATACATATACACACATATATGTATGTATATCTCCATAGATATGTGCATGCATATATCCACATATATATCCATGTACTATATTCAAATTAATATCTATACATAAAGAGAGAAAGATATGAATGCATTTATCTCTCTTTAGAATAAATAAATTTTGGAATTCAGATCATTAGTATCCAAGAGTCTGAATACTTCTTGTTTATGTATTCAAGTGGAGTTTTAACTTCCTTGAACCACAATTTTATGACGATGCCAGTCTAAACATTGGGTATTCTGCTAACCTAGCATTCAGTGACCATAGCACTCAGAGCTCAGTCTCTGTGTTTCGGTTTTCATCCTTCCAAAGAAATATCATCACATCACCTTTCCCATTTCAAGGAACACTGAATGTTAACATATATCATAATATTTCTGTTGGAAAAGAAAAGGAAGCCCAGCCAAGTGGTTACAGAAGCCACTGCTCCTAATAGAATCTATGCTTTTCCTAGACCAAGTCTAGCAAAACCAAGTTATACATAGAGGTTGGTGCCAAGAAAGTTTGTTTACTGCACCAGAAACATAGTAATAACCAAGTGTGTCAGACATGAGTATGATCCACAACTGGTTCATGTCTCCTTCCAGGTCTATACTAACATGGCATTCTCCATGTTTCATGATTTGTGCTGGAGATTTGTTTTACTTAATAAGATATGGAGGAAGAAACGTAGATATGCTGTGTACAATGTATAGACAGTTTCCAAGAAAAAGAAGCATGTATGTCATACAAGACTACACGGGAAAGAACAGGGGGCAGGGAGGTGGAAGGAAGTGACAGGAAAGCACCAGCATGAGCTTTTATTGCGATGGGTGATGGATGTTGGTACGTGACAATATTCCTTATTGGGCAAGAAATAAGACACAATGGGGTTTGTACTTTGGCAGTTTGGAGTATGACTTTTGTACCAAATTAAAAGCCAGACTGAGGCGCAAGGTACAAACAACATACATGGCTTGGTCCTGCAATTAATAGCTGCCAAGTGATCAATTGCAAAATCCATAAAACTTGGTCAGAAAGCCCCATGTCAGGCCGACTTTGTGTCTCTATGACAAAACAACTGACATAAATAACCTCAAGAGGAAATGATTTATTTTCCTCATGGTTTCAGAGATGTCATGACAGAGAGGGTGTGCTGGGACACCAAAGCCTCACATCATGGCAGCCAGGAAACAGAGAAAGGCCTGCACCTGCCATCTTTCTTCTTTTGCTCCTTCCATTCCATTTAGACCCACAGTCCATGCAATGGTGCCACTCATATTTAGGAAGTGTATTTCTCACTTACTTGACCCTCTCTGGCAATATTCTCCCAGACACATGTAAAGGGGGGTTGACTAATCTCCTTTGTGTTTCTCAATCCCATCAAGCTGACAAACAAAATGAATCACCATAAATCTATCCTTTGCCAACTTGATACACCACACAACTATGTGTAAGCCATATCACTCACTCCACTGCTGGTCCTCCAAAAATTCATGTTCATCTTATCATTCACAATGTACTTAGCCTATCTCTCAAGATTCTTCAAGTTTTAACAGTCTCAGCGTGGGTAAAAGGTCACCAGTTTAGAGACTCATCTGACTTTAAAGGAAAACTTTTAGATATGAGTCATTGTAAATTTAAAAACAGACATTACATACTTCCAACATGCCATGTCACATACCATGGCAAAGCAGAATACATCCAAAGCAAACACAACCCCAGAAGGGAAAACATTAAAACCCTGTTGAGCATGTGGAACATGTAATGTTGAGCTATGGGCTTCAATGCTCCATTCTGCTTCCAGCTACCCAAGGTTTCCTGATGATTAGTAAATGTCTTGACCTCTGTGGCTAAGAACAGGAGGACAGCCATCTCAGTGAAAGCGGAAATTCTTGGGTTATCATTTCTATCCCCAGGGATGACGCTGTTCCTCTGTGCTGAATACAGGTGAAGATTTTACCCACCTTGTGAGTTGTCTGAATCTGAGGGAGACAGTACATAATGAACCATTATAAGAACCTTAACACATGGATTTGGTTCTCTGGAAATGTAACTCTCATTACTGTGTGTTAGTCAACTGTGAAAGGGATAGCACATACTGGTGTCTGGGAGCCAAGACTTGCCTATAACCAATTTATTTTTACCTAATAAAGTCTGGTTCACACTAATGCAAACAAGACCTTTAATGTTCTTGATGTAGAAGAACAATCTGATAAGGTAAATAAAACAACAAATAATCCTGTCTTGTGTATGCGACATAAAGACTTTAAATGTTTTTCTTAAAGTATGAAAGCTAATGAATAGCATAAATAAGAAAGGATTGCAGGGACATAACTCTTCAAGCAAGATATTTTCCATGGCAACCCAATCCCTCTCATTGAATTATTTAGAGATGGAGAATATCAGAATACTTCTGAGACAGGGCAGTGCAGTGAAGGGCAGATCTTGCTTCTGAAGCAATTGCTCAGGTAGGAAGTCAATAAATCTTCCTTGAACATTTTCTCCTTTCTTGGTGGAAGACTGGACTTGAACCCCATCATTCTAGAAACAAATAGGAACATACAACCCCAGGAAGGAAGGGAAAAGTCCCTGTGACCACTAGACCAGGGAGAAAGGAGTGAGGGCTTTCTTGGGAAACAGTTCTTAACATAGGATGCCAAGTACATTTGCAGTCTTTGAAATAAGTAGAGGAAACAGGTAAGGATGTACAAAGTCATCATATCTGTAAAACATACTGGATGAAGAGAAGCCACTGCAACTGAAGCCTTCTCTATAAAAGATGACACAAGGAAATGTGCAGGTCCTGAAGGCCATTTTAAGGAATTTCCACTTTACCCAAAGAGAAAAATCAAGGTATTGAAGATATGTGAACAGAGTATCCCTGTGCGCCATTAGCCCAGAGTTAACTCCCACTCTGAAGAATGTTACTTTGGGGTCAGCTTATTCCAGTAAGTAAGAGAAAACAGATTTTCCTACTTTTACGATAACATTTACACACTTTCTTAAAGGATCTCCACTCTATATTCTCCAACTTGATATCTTTTCCCCATCATTCTTATCCTTCTAAGATGATACAGGATACCAAGAAACACCGTGTTTAGTCAACTTTCTGTTACTTTCACAAAATAACTGGCAAAATTAACTAAAATGGGGAAATATTTCTTTTTTTATTGTGAAGATAGTGTACAGAGGGGTTACAGTTACATGGGTAAGGTAATGAGTACATTTCCTTCATTTTTCCCCTTCCATCACTTCTGTCCCGACCTCCTCAACTCCTCCCTCCCCTGCCCAAAGTTGTAAAGTTCATTTTCAACACAGTGACTTATACATCTCATTGTTACAACAGGTCCACCTGTATCCTTGTTTCAGCAATATGTTATTTCCCTTCCCCCTCCCCAAATAGAAAAATGTACATACAAGATGCAAGGCATCAGAATCAAATATTATAACAATAAGAGTTATACCATGGGGAAAGAACATACAAAAGAAACAAAAAATGTATATATTAGAAACAACAGCAACAAAGTAAAAAGCTCTTGTGTCTCTATCTTGGGGTTCATTTCCCTTAGCATCATCTTATATGGTCGTATATACATAGCTTTTGACTCTTCTGCTTGTCTGGTAAGATTATCCTAGACATATACTAGTTATTGAAAATAAGGGGAACCATGGGACCTATGTTTCTTTATGCCTGGCATACTTCACTTAATAGATTTTTTTCCAGGTCTTTCCATTTCTTAATAAATGGGGGACAGTGTCATTCTTTCTGATAGAGGCATAGAATTCCATTATATAAATATATATATATACATATATATATATGTATATATATATATATATATATATATCTCACATTGTCTTGATCCATTCATCACTGAGGGGCATCTGGGTTGATTCCATATCTTAGCTATGGTCAATAATACTGCAATAAACATAGTTGTGCTGGTAGCATTAGTATGACCTTGTTTGTATCATTAGGGTAAATGCCCAAAAGTGGGATTGCTGGGTCATAGGGGAGCTCTATGTGGAATCTTTTGAGGAACCTCCATACTTCTTTCCAAAGTGGTTGAACAAGTTTGCACTCCCAACAACAACACAGTAGGATTCCCTTCTGGCCACATCCCCTCCAGCATCTGTTGTTATTAGAGTTCTTGATTATAGCCACTCTTACTGGGGTGAAGTAGAATCTCAATGTTGGTTTGATTTGCATTTCTTTTATAGCTAGAGAGGTTGAGCATTTTTTCATGTGTCTGTTGGACATTCTTATTTCCTCTTCCGAGAAGTTTCTCTTTAAGTCTTTAGCACACTTATTAGTTGGGCAGTTGTTTCTTTGAGGATTTGTTATTGGGGGATTTAATTTTTTTGAGTTCTAAATGTATTTTAGATATGAAGCCTTTGTCTGTTGTATGGCTAGTGAAGATCTTCTCCCAATCCATGGGCTTTCTATTCATTTTGCTAGCTATGTCCTTTGACATGCAGAAGCTCTGCAGCTTCATGCAATCCCATTTGTCCAACCTTTCTTTAATTTCTTGTGTTTCTGGGTCTTTACGAAGAAAATTTGGCGTATGCCAAGGAGGCCTAGAGTTTCACCTATTCCATCCTGTAATGTTTTCAGAGTGTCTGCTCTGACTTTGAGGTCTTTGATCCATTTGGAGGTGACTCTGGTGCAGGGTGATATAAAAGGATCTAGCTTTAGTTTTCTACAGGTGTTTAATCAATTTTGCCAACACCATTTACTGAAGAGGCTGTCTTTCTTTCATTGTATTTGTTAGCTCCCTTATCGAAGATTAGATAGCTATAGGTCTGTGGGTTCATTTCTGGAACTTTACTCCCATTCCATTGGTCTTGAGTTCTGTTATTATGCCAGTACCAAGCTATTTTGATTACTATGGCTTTGTAGTAGAGTTTGAAATTTGGTACTGATATTCCTTCAGCACTGTTCTTTCTGCTAAAGACTGTTTTTGCTGTTCGGGGTCTTTTATTGTTCCATATAAATTTTTGGATTACTTCTTTTTCATTGAAGAATGAGGTTGGATATTGATAGATATCACATTGAATTTGTAGATAGCCTTTGGCAGTATTGCCATTTTCATGATGTTAATCCTCCTTATCCAGGAGCATGGGAGGTTTTTCTACTTCCTTAGTTCTACTTTAATTTCCTTTTTCAGGTTTTTAAAGTTTTCATCATAGAGGTCCTTCACTTCTTTGGTTAAGTTAATTCTTAGGTATTTTTTTTTTAGTTTAATTTTATTTTATTTGTGAACATACTGTACAGAGGGGTTACAATTACATGGGCAGGATAATGCGTACATTTCTTACCAAGCATTGCAGCCTCCTCCTTTGTTTACCCTTCAAGGTATTTTATTTTTTGTGGGGCTTTTACGAAAGGAGTTGCTTTCCTGATTTCAGCCGCACTCTTCTCATTATTGGCATACAGAAAAGCCAATGATGTCTGAGGGTTAATTTTGTACCCTGCTACTTTGCCAAAGTTTCAAATCAGCTCAGGTAATTTGGGAGTGGAGTCCCTGGGAGAGTTTTACGTCATCTTTCCCTATTCGGATCCCCTTTAAATTTGCATCTTATCTTATTGCTCTAGCTAGGCATTCAAATACTAAATTGAAGAGGAGTGAAAAGAGTGGACATCATTGTCTAGGTCCTGAATTTAGAGGAAATGGCTTTAGCTTTTCACCATTAAGTATAATCCTAGCTGTAGGTTTGTCATACACAGCCTTTATTATATTAAGGAATGTTCCATAGATTCCTAGTTTCTCCAGAACTTGCATCATAAAGGGGTATTGGATATTGTCAGATGCTTTTTCTGTATCTATTGAGATGATCATGTGATTCTTATCCTTGCTCTTGTTGATGTGATGAATTGCACTAATTGATTTGCATAAATTGAATCAGCTTTGCATCCCTGAAATGAATCCTGTTTGATCGTGACGTATGATTTTTTGAAGTTGTTGAAGTCGATTGGCCAAAATTTTGTTGAGAAGTTTTGCACTGATGATCATCAAAGAAATGGGTCTATCATTCTCTTTCTTTGATGAGTCCCTGCCTGGTTTTGGGATGAGGGTTATGGTGGCTTCATAGAAAGAGTTTGGTTACATTCAATTTCACTGAAGAGTTGGAGGATTCTTGGTGTGAGTTCTGTTTTGAAGGCCTTGTAGAATTCAGCTGTAAATCCATCTGGTCCTGGGCTTTTCTTGGGTGGGAGGTCTCTTATTGCTGTCTCTACTTTGATGTTTGATATGGGTCTGTAGGAGGAAAGATTTCTTTGGGATGATAACCTTCTGAGAATTTGGTCCACAGTCTTTTGTCCCTGATGCTTTGCACAGCACAGAACATCACACTGTGGAAGTGACAGTACAGGTCTGTTCATCTTACAGGGGCCAGGAAATGAAGGAAAGATGAAAGGAAGTGGCCTAAGGCCTAAAACCCTTCCTAGAGCATCCTGCAATGATCTAATTTCCTTCCACTGGGGATCACCTTCTAAAGGTTCCACTACCCCCCCACCAAGTGGCACTGAAGACCAAGGACCAAGAGTTTAATATATAGACTTCTGGGAGATATTTAAGATCCAAATGATAGCACACAGTGTGGAAGAAAGCAAAGAGGGTGGTTTCCACAGAAAGATGTAACTGGAGTCTCAGATTATATGCCACAAGTGGTGACAATAACTAGATTAATGTGTTTGTTATGCTACTCCTCCTCACATGTGCCATAAGCCAACAGCCTGTGGGATGCAAATCATTGTCTGCTTAATTGTGGCATCTGGCCACAATTTTGTAATACCCTTGAACAGTTTGTGTAGTAGATACACTCTAAGATGTCTTTCACTGGTGTCTATCACCTGGCATCCATACTCTTGTGCAGTCTCCTCTTTTGTTTAGGCTGGTGACAAGAGTTTTGAACAACACTATAATCCATGCACTCAAAGTTTGAATCATTATAGTCTTTCACTAGTAATGAAATCAAGTTTTTCATGTGAGCTGAGTTTCTGTTTGGAATTTTAACTTGCAAGGGAGAAAAAGGTCCTTGAAAGTCCTATGCTTCATTTGTAAAATAAGAAGATGCCAATGAAATATGAGGAACCTAGGAAGAAATTAAAAGACATTAAAGATCTATTGTCTATCCTGCAGTCCACAGTAATTTTTAAGAGGTAATTATACTTTTGAAGAGTGTGTAATTAGTATGAAAGAGAACTCTGGATGAATGTGGAGCTCTTCATCTAACTTCAATTGATACACGGTGATAATATTCAAGACTAATTTCTGAAGCTTTTATCGCTTGACTGAGTATCCAAGCTTAAGAGAGTTTTCCAATCTTTTGCTTATCAGAAGCTAAGCAAAGGACCTGTCATAGTTTGTGGATGTAAAAAAGAAGTGGAAAATGTAATTGTAAGTACAATTACCCTGTGTACAGTTCTGTCAAATCTAGGCTATCTCGAGCTTCTGGTTTGTGGTGAGAATGGGATCTAAGCCATGAACCTCCAAAGAAAAGCTAATCTCCTTCCATATAGGTCATTTAGTGTCACCTAGTGGGTCCTTTTGAAGTAGGGAGATCAGGTCTGGCCTGCACCATGTTGGCCACATGGTGAAAAGTAGGGTCTGGCATCTTGTCCTCATGGTGGGAGAAGGTGAAGCACCCACACACACACCTCCCAGGTGATGGGCATGCCTGAATCCCTAGAGGCAGAGGAGGGGACTTGGATGATAGGTTACTAAACCTGTCAGCCCAATGCCTGGTTCTGGAGTGTCCTGTGACCCACCCCCTGACATGACCCTATTTAGGCCTGGACCAGTCTCTCTATGTTCATGTCCTGACTCCTGGCTCTTCTCTGGTCACCATGGTGTCCCACTTCAGCTTTCTATTGGTTCACTTCCGCTCTGTATTGGTTTGTTGGTTTTATTTTTGTTCTTTCTTTCCTTTCTGGCCTTCATGGCTCAGTTTCCCAACAGTGTTAAGTGTATTTGTGGGCTGCTGATATTTAAGACAGGAGTCCACCATGCAATTGTCGGCTTTTTAATAAAGACTCCCAATTCAGTCTTTCAAAATGTGGTTTCTCTGTTTTCTCACTGTACAACACTTCGAGCGGCTGAACGACACCTATTAAGAATCATCATCAAGCCCATCGCAGTGGCTTATGCCTATAATCCTAGCTACTCACGGAAGCTGAGATCTGAGAATCACAGTTCAAAGCCAGCCTGGGCAGGGAAGTCCATGAGATTCATCTCCAATAAAACACTTAGAAAAAAAGCAAGAATGAGCACTGTGGCTCAAGTTGTAGAGCACTAGCCTTGAGCATAAAGTGGCTCAGGGTCAGGGCCCAGGCCCTGAGTTCAAACCCCAGGACCAGCAAAAATTTTTAAAAAAAAAGGGAAAAGAAAAGAGCCATCATCTTCATCCTCATCATAGTAACAAAATATACTTAGTGTTCACTGTGGCTTGGGATTGAATGCTATTTTAGTTAAATTATGAGCACTAGAAAGTAGTTTCAGGAAAAGATATTTGTGGTCACTCTCAAGTAAATGAAGTAAATGCCCAAATGTTTTAACCAGCTTATTAACCAGAATCATTCATTACAAATCTATTAGATTTGCATGTAATACACTCTGTGCTGCTCTCTGAGATACGATGGCAACAACCCTTTGAACTAAAGCTCATCAGTTGCCTTAATGGGTTACATCAAAATTTTAATGGCCCAGAACTGGGCCACTTACATTTACTACCTAGACAGATGTTGAGTGCTGCTAATGAGAAGATTATCAGGTACTGGATTTATAGTGCCCTTCCTTTAAATTCTGTAATGGATTCTTATGCCATTGTTTAACTTTTTTTTTATCTTTTCCCGGAGAAGCAGAGTTGTTAACCAATTCAACTATTTTTCTTCTTCTTCGTATGCATTTCTGCCATAAAATACAAGATTCTTGCTGTACTCTTTCATTTCATGAGTAGATGTGTTACAGACATGGCGCCTGGCCACAATTTTGTAATACTCTTGGATAGTCTGTGTAATAGACTCTAAGAGGCCTTTCATTGATGTCCATCACTTGACATCCAGACTCTTATACAATCTCCTCCCCTTATATATAGTCTGGCATAAGCAACTTAGGTTTTCTAGTATAATCTGATAACAGTGGTGGGATGTCTCATTAATAGTTGGGCTATGTAATAAGACTGTGGCTTCCATCTTGCTAGTAGATTGATTTTTTTAAAAAGCTGCATGTAGTCAGTGTCATTACAATAGTGTTCTGAGACCCACCCCTTGGAGGCTTATTAGCATCCCAGGAAGCTTAAGAAGGTCTCTAATGGAATTATCCCTTTGATCCTAGCGTATATCCTGTTGCTTAGCTTTGTGTTTTAACTTAGTTCTACCTGGGAGATACTAAATGACTCCTGTTTTCTGCTTGGTAGTAATTCTGACAATTAAACAGCTTTTTCTCCTCCTTCCTCACAAAGCACATACAGAAGTTAAGAACTGGTGTTCCTTTGGGTAAGCTCTTCCTCCTTCTGAGAAGCAAAAGACTGCACTTTACAAAGAAGTTTCTCCACTCTTCATCATTCCCACTGTTTCTTCATGGCTAAGTGTGGTACTGCATCAGCTAATTCAGTCACCACATTTTTAGCTGTCTTTGAACACAGTGAAGCAACAGGGAACTGGGAAATTATTCAAACCACTCAGGCCTTGTTGAGCCCACTCCCCCAGTTTCCAATGGAACAATAGGCTTTTGGCCTGTGGGCCTGTCTAATACAAACTGACCAATAAGACCTGGGGATTGTAAGGTCTGCTCCTGGATGGCGACTGGCACAAAAATAATAATAATTAATTCAAAAAATTAAATTTAAAAATTAAAATTATTCAGTAATTTATTACTTTGAGATTTTAATTAGTAATATTTTGATAGCTTGTTTCTTACCTTTGTATATGCAAATATTTAAGTATATCTTGATTTATTTTATAAAAGATTAAAAGATATTACATATTCAATTTTGTACTTTGATTTTAATTAAAAACATACTAAATTTTAAAATTTGTACAAATCACAAAATAAGTACAGATGTTTACACAAAAATGTGTATAATGAGCATTTGTCACACTTACCCAGAATATGACTGTATATTTAATTGTCCTAATGTATTCTTTCCTTCACTATTAGAGGTATCTTAATTAATATATTAAAATAATTAATTTTATTTTATTTTTCAATTTTTTTTGGTTAGCAGTATATTAAAATATATTCATCTCTCTTTTGTCCTTGTTGTAAAGTGGCATTATTGCCAGTGGTATTTGAAAACACTTATCTCAATTTATCCTCAACAATGATAAGGTTTTTAATCTCTACCAATTTGATAGGTAAATATATTTCTATTTTCCAATTTTTTTCATTTGAATTTTTTTGCATTATTTGGGTCTTTTTACATTGTTGTGGTGTAACTGTAATACAAAAAAAAAAAAGCAGGACATCTTCAATGCATACAGTTTGATGAGCTCATACGCATTTATACACCTGTGGAACAATCACAACAATTAAGGCTCATTAGTCATGCTATTGAACCTAGTTTTCACTTTTCATTAACCATTTAGTATATCTTCTCTAGTGAGCTGTCTAGTTTTCTATGTAGCCACATTACCCATAGAAGTCAGTGTCATTATTAGTGATTTTACAATAATCCTTGATATTGATACACACACATTTGCATAGCTAGTGAACTAAATTATGCCTTCCCTGCCAAAGGACAAGTCTACCTAGAACTTAGTTACTATGATCTTTTGTGATTAAGTTAAGGCTCTTGATATGAAATTATTTTAGATTATTCAGGTAGGCCATTAAATCCAATAACTGGTGGGGGGCGTAGTTATGTGAGATAGAGGCAGAGATAAAATAAGGCAGAGAAGAAGAAAGGTGGTTATGTGAAGATGGAGGCAGATATTAGCGTGATGTAATCACATGCGAAATACCAAGAACCACTATCAGGAAGTAGAGACAAGGAAGCTAGGGTCATTAAAAACCAAAAAATCACTTCTCAGGAGGCTTTGTGATAGAGGACATGTGACAGAGCCAGCTGTGGCAGGTAAAGGTGGGAAGGGACACTGAGAAACGAATGCAATGCTGATGGCTGAGGCAATGGTGAGCCTGAAGGTTAGTGGCTCTCCCCTCCTCAGCCAGAGAAAGTGCCAGAGTAGGCAGATCACTGCAGACAACACCAAGCCTGTGGCTGAGAATGTTCCCAGCATGTAGGACGTACCAACTGGCAACAGAGGCTGAGCACAGTGTCTGAGGCCTATGTTATAACCCCGACTCTCCTTCCCTCCACGGATAGACTGCTGTCTGGGGACAGAAAGGACCTGCAGGATCTTTATTCAGAGCAAGTAAATCCCCCAGTTCTCCATCCCCATGGCAAAACTTGGGGCTCTGTTTGTTTCTTCTAGTCTCAAGCACAATTGGTGCACACCATGAAGGTTGCACATGGGCTTCCCCCGAAAGGACACAAACAAGGAGAGTCTACAAACACAAGAAGAAAATAAACACAACCAGGAAAATGTCAGGAAGAATGAATCTCACTAGATAAATTGAAAGCAAGTACAGATGAGGAAATAAACAAACATTACAAAAATGAAAAGTAATAGGTGTTACATTTCAATAGAAGAGATGCATATATCTCAATAACACAGATGTTACACTTCAGTAGTACATATGCTACATTTCAATAGTACAGATGCATACTTGTCAATAGTAGCTATAGATGTTAGTGGCCTCAGTCCACCAATAAAATGTCATAGATTGATGGGCTAGATTTAAAATCATGGGGCAGGACCTGGTGCCAGTGACTCACACTTGTAATCCTACCTAATTAGGAGGCTGAGATATGAGGATTGTAGTTTGGAGCCCAGACAGGAAAGTTCTTGAGAGTCTTCCAGTTACCCACCCTAAAGCCAGAAGAGAATCTGTGGCTAAAGTGGTAGCCATTGAAAAAGCAAGCAAACAAAAAACTCTCAGACAGTGCCTAGACCCAAAGTTCAAGCTGGCATACACAAATACATTCAAAATCCTGAGGCAACCACTTATTGTCTATAGAAAATTTTTTGTACTTAAAGAATATAAAAACAACCTTAAGGTGATAGAATTATAGAAGATTTCTCAAGAAAACACAGCCACAAGCAAGCTAATATCTAACAATGCAGGAGGACTTCAAAGTGAAATTATTCAGAGGACACAAAATAATATCATGTAACAACTGTAAATATTACTGGACAAAATAATGTGCCCAGTGTCATAAACCAAACATATTCGATATGACTAGAAATATGCCCCAAGGTAATAATACTGGATAATTTCACTTGTATTTTCTACTTGTATTTTCACAAGTAGACAGGATATTTAGATAAATAAACAAAACAAAGAAAGATCTCAACTTAGTAACACTCTAGGTAAATAGACTTTATTAGGTTTAATTAGGTTACCATAAAGAGACTATCACATGGTCTTCAGGGAGGAGAGAAATGTATTCCAAACTGCTGTTCCCCCTTTCTCCCCAGTGCATGGTGGAGACACTTAGCCAAAGGGCTGAGCCTCTGTCTGACCTGGGCTTATCTAGGGCAGGGTCAGAGAGAAGATGTGGCCAGATAGGGAGAAGGTGTGGCCATGCTGGATGCAGATGTGATCTCAGAGAAGGGGAAGGTAGCTGCCTCTAGGTGTGCCAGTTACTTAAGTAACCTATTCTGTGGAGACTTAGGAGGGGGGAGAAGTCTTCAGGGGCCCTCCCAAGTGGACCTTACAGATTTAACAGATGTCTGTAGAATATTTCATGAAACAGCTGTAAATTATACATGCTCCTCTGCAGCTTACAGAAATTTCTCTAAATCATGTTGTGGCACAAAAAGCATGGGTTAACATACCTAAGTGAATACAATGAACCTCTTGTGATTTCTAAGGCCACAGGGCATAAAACTATTAATACATATGAAAAAAGTCACAAAAAATATTCAAATATTATGTTTCTAAATGATGAGTCATTCATTGTTGCAAACAGGAGAATAAATTTTACAATTAGATTAAGATGAAAATACAACATAGTAGTACCTTTGAGACACAGTAGGGGTAATGTTAAGAGGAAAGTTTATGGCGATTAGTCCCTACATTAGGAAATCAGACAGACCTCAAATAAAGAGCTTAATGTTGTACCCCAAGCTAATAATAAAGCAACAAATTTAGTGGTTAGTAGTTAGAAAAAATAAATATCTGCAGAAAAGACTTAAATTGAGACTAAAAAAAAATATCAAAGAATCATGAAACAAAAATTTATTTTGAAATTTTGACCAACCCTTCCTTCACTAACCAAAAAAGGAAAAGAACCACGTTAATACAAAGATTTAAAATGAAGCATCACACAAACGCATATCAAATTCAGACAAGTGTAAAGTAGCACTTACCTGCCTAAATTGAGTTAAAAGGATATCTACATCCTAAACAAATTTATATTAAAGAATGAAATTAAAGTTTTAATAACAAGACTTCCAATAAGTAGAACTCAAGCTTAGATGGATTGACTGCTGAATTCTATCAAATTTGGAAGAATACTTGTGTTCTTCAAACTATATCAGAAAGTAGAAAATTTTTTAAAGGAATTTAACCAGGACTCCTTCAACAATGTTTACTGTCAGGAGCCAAAAGTTGAATCTCTCAACATAATAGGCTTGACTATCTCACTGGAACATCTTGAGGCTGAGTTTACAGAATCCGACCCTCATCCTGCCCTAAGTAAACATCCTGCAACTGCTAACTGACCACCCTTTCCCCCTGCCCTAAGTAAACATCCTGCAATTGCTAACGACCACCCTTTCCCCCTGCCCTAAGTAAACATCCTGCAATTGCTAACGACCACCCTTTCCCCCTGCCCCAAGTAAACATCCTGCACTGCTACCGCCAATGAAAAAGCTTCCTTAACGGCCAATGAAAAAGCTTCCTTATTCCAAGCATATAAATACCCCTGTGTGAAAAATAAAAATTTGCAGCTTGATCAGAACCCTTTTCTTGCTGTCATTCTTCGTGTCTCTTGTCCCTTCATTCCTTCTAGCTTAGGTTCACCGCCCTCATTGACGTCCTGCGGGTCGGGACAGTTTACTCAATACTTAACTGGAAAAGGATGAAATAAAACTAGAAAATTATAAACCAATAGCATTGATGAACACAGATGCAAAATTCTTGAATAATATTTGCAAACTCAATTCAACAATTAAACGATCATATGCAATGATTAAGTGGGACTCGTTCCAAGACTACAAGGATAGTTCATCACATACAAATCAATGAAAGTAATGCAGGATATAAATAGCATAGAGAGTAAAATCATATTATAATAGATAGAGAGGAAATATGAGCAAAGCCAATAGCCATTCCCTATAATAAACCTGAGAAACCTAAACATAAAAACAAATGTGTTTTAGTTAATAAAGGCTTTACATGAGAAACTTACAAACAACAATGTTATAAATGAGGACCACCTGGAATTATTTCTTCTAAAATCAATAACAAGGCAAAGATGTACACCCTTCCTACTCTTACTCCATAGTACTAGGATTCCTAGCTAGAGAAATAAAGCATGTTGATGAAATAAAAGAAATTCAGTAAGGAAAGGAACAAATTAAATTTCCCCAATGTTGGAAATAATTATGATTTGACACTAAGATCAAAAGATGTGAAAGGCCAAGAAAAATCTCTTATATCAGTAAGGACTTTGGGAAAATTAATAAGGTTCTTAGTACAATGCAGTATTATAGCCATAAAAAATAATACATTTATTTTATTTCCAAGACTGTGGATTGACAAAGAGATCATCATTTTAGCAAAGTCAAGCTGACAAAACACACATTACCTTTTATTTATGCTCAAAAACAGAATCTAGACTTTCAAAAATGATATGACGTTTTATGAATGAGGAAATATCGAAAAATGCACTATACAATGCAGTATTATAAATGCTCTATGATTACAAAGTGTATACAGTATATTCTATATACAGAAATATATACACAGAATATATACATGTGTCATTAAAGTATATAAGTGAATATACACATGTATGTCAACATGTACATTCTTGACAATATATGTTGATAGATGAGATGTGCAACATATGACATGCATGCATACAACACACAACACACATGTGTGTGAACCATAGTACACGTGATGTGTGTTATATGTGTGGACATGCATGACATATACACCATGCAAAACATCACACATATGGCATGTGTGGTAAAAAGTGACATATGTGCCATGTATGTCATGTGTGACATGTACATGGCATGTGTGGCCTGTGTGACATATGTGATATCTACACAGCATATATGACATATATTACATACATATGACATATATGAATGCCAATATAGAATAATATATATTGTATTTTTGAAGAATGTCTATTACATTTACGTTGCGAATATCCCAATGAAATCCCTTTGTACAATTCCTCTATGCTAATACTATTTTTAAAGGAAAATAAGTTAATGACTACTGAATAGTTATGTCTGTGAAGATGACACTTCTTAGATACTAAGAACTCAGTAGGCAAATCATGAACTTCTTCACAAATGACAAGGTTTTGTATCACAAGATCCTACTTTATAAAAAAACTGCTGGTATTATCATTTGTTTCTTAAATTCAACTGTGTCACAACTGTGACTTGAAACATGACAGTAAATTGACAGCATTTCTCAAAATATGTCCAGGAGTTTGAATGGTTTTAACAAGTTCCATATTAGACCCTATTCATGTAAACAGCAAAACTTTTGTCCATTTTAATTGGTGTTCTATTTGTGACCTGACAGCCCTCCCATCCCTCTTGATGATATACTTGACTGGAACAGTGCACATGCTGAAAGGTGAAATACAACACAGACCACCCCATAGCAGCCAATGTCATTATATTTCCTGCTGGCATTTTTAGTTTGTCAGAAGTCAAGAGTACTACTTAAACTATGTACATAGCTTAGGTGCTAACTCTTGCTACTAAGTACGCAAGTACCTAACAATTATGTCAAAAGCTTCATTCTAACAGTGTCTTCTGCTAGGATGCCAGGGCTGTCCAAAGGAAAGAAATTTTTAAAAATGGCACTTAGGTTGTCTATTTCTATGAAAAATATCAATGTCGTGAATCTCAATTTCATCTGTTTATACAGAAATTCAAATCGTACACTTCACTAGAATACTCTCTCCAGGATTGCCAAAAAGGCCAGATCTTTGTGACAGAAGCTTGAAGTGCAGAAATGACAACAGAAATGATGTGTCTACAAAATTTTGTGCCATATTGTAGCTATAAGTGCACATTCACACAAGCTATTGAAGGGAAAAATCTTCATTAATATTTGCTTACATAGCATTGATTTTTTTTTTCTTCTTTTACCCTTCACCTCCCTTCCCAGCCTCCCCCCACCCCCCCACCCAATCATACCCCCCCCACACACCGATATTGTAAAGCTGGTTTTGACATGACATTTTGTACTTCTCATTGTTGTAACAGGTCCACCTGAATCCTTAAACGACTTGTTTGTCCCCAGCTCCTCCACATGTTATACTGACATCAAATATAGTGAAAGCGGGGGTTACACTGTGGGGGAGGGACATACAAAGCAACAAAGAAATAATCTTTTTTTTTTTAAATTTTATTTTATTTTATTTGAGAACATACTGTACAGAGGGGTTACAATTACATGGGCAGGATAATGCATACATTTCTTACCAAGCATTGCAGCCTCCTCCTTTGTTTACCCTTCACCTCCCTTCCCGCCCTCCCCCCTCCCCCCCAGCCAATCATACCCCCCTCGCCCTCCCCACCGACATTGTAAAGCTGGTTTTGACATGACATTTTGTACTTCTTATTGTTGCAACAGGTCCACCTGAATCCTTAAACGACTTGTTTGTCCCCGTCTCCTCCACATGTTATACTGACATCAAATATAGTGAAAGCGGGGGTTACAATGTGGGGGAGGGACATACAAAGCAATAAAGAAATAATCTTATAAATGCGTTAGAAACACATGCATGAAAGAAACAAAAACATTAAAATACATATTTGAGGGTTTGTTTCCCTAACCTCACATTCTCTGACTTTTTCCACTTGACTCATACCTATACTAGATATTGCAAATAAGGGAAACCATGGGACCTATGTTTCTTTGGGCCTGGCTTACTTCACTTAATATAATTTTTTCCAAGCCTTTCCATTTCCTAACAAATGGGGCAATGTCATTCTTTCTGATGAAGGCATAGAATTCCATTGTGTATATATACCACATCTTCTTGATCCATTCATCTACTGAGGGGCATCTGGGTTGGTTCCATATCTTAGCTATGGTAAATAATGCTGCAATAAACATAGTTGTGCTGGTAGCTTTAGTGTGGCCTTGTTTGTGATCATTTGGGTAAATGCCCAAAAGTGGGATTGCTGGGTCATTGGGGAGCTCTATGTGGAGGCTTTTGAGGAACCTCGATACTGCTTTCCAAAGTGGTTGAACAAGTTTACATTCCCACCAACAATGAAGTAAGGTTCCTTTCTGTCCACATCCCCTCCAGCATCTGTTGTTGTTAGAGTTCTTGATTTTTGCTGTTCTAACTGGAGTGAGGTGATATCTCAATGTTGTTTTGATTTGCATTTCTTTTATGGCTAGGGATGTTGAACATTTCTTCATGTGTCTATTGGCCATCCTTCTTTCTTCTTCAGAGAAGCTTCTCTTTAAGTCTTTCGCCCACTTACTTATTGGACAGTTGTTTCTTTGAGGATTTGTTGTTGGGTGGTTTAATTTTTTGAGTTCCAAGTATATTTTAGATATGAGACCCTTTTCCGTTGTATGGCTAGTAAAGATCTTCTCCCAGTCCTTGGGCTTTCTATTGATCTTGCTAGCTATGTCATTTGCCCTGCAGAAGCTCTGCAACCTTATACAATCCCATTTGTCCAACCTTTCTTTGATTTGTTGTGTTTCCGGGTCTCTATTCAGAAAATTTCGGCCTGAGCCAAGGAGACCTAGGGTTTCTCCTATTCCATCCTGTAATGTTTTCAGAGTGTCTGCTTTGAGTTCAAGGTCTTTGATCCATTTGGAGTTGATTCTGGTGCAGGGTGATATATAAGGATCTAGCTTTAGTTTTCTACATGTAGTTAACCAGTTTTGCCAGCACCATTTACTGAAGAGGCTGTCTGTCTTCCATTCTATTGTTTTAGCTGCCTTATCGAAGATTAGATGGCTATAGGTCTGTAGGTTCATTTCTGGGTTTTCAATTCTATTCCATTGGTCCTGAGGTCTGTTCTTATGCCAATACCAAGCTGTTTTGATTACTATGGCTTTATAGTAGAGTTTGAAATTTGGTATTGATATTCCTCCAGCCGTGTTCTTTCCGTTGAGGAGCGTTTTTGCTATTCGGGGTCTTTTATTGTTCCATATGAATTTTTGGATTGCCTCTTCTATTTCCTTGAAGAATGAGGGTGGAATTTTGATAGGTATTGCGTTGAATTTGTAGATAGCCTTGGCAAGTATTGCCATTTTCACGATGTTAATCTTTCCAATCCAGGAGCATGGGAGGTTTTGCCATTTTTTAAGTTCTGTGTTGATTTCCTTTTTCAAGATTTTAAAGTTTTCATCATAGAGGTCCTTCACTTCTTTAGTTAAGTTAATTCCTAGGTATTTTATTTTTTGTGGGGCTATTACAAATGGAGTTGCTTTCCTAATTTCAGCCACACTTTTCTCATTGTTGGCATACAGAAAAGCCATTGATTTTGGGGGGTTAATTTTATAACCTGCTACTTTGCCAAAGTTTTGAATCAGCTTGAGTAATTTGGGAGTGGAGTCTATGGGATTCTTTAAATACAAGATCATGTCATCTGCAAAGAGGGAGAGTTTTATTTCTTCTTTCCCTATTTGGATCCCCTTTATGTCTGCATCTTGTCTTATTGCTGTAGCTAGGCATTCTAATACTAGATTGAAGAGAAGTGGAGAGAGTGGGCATCCTTGTCTTGTTCCTGAGTTAAGAGGAAATGGCTTTAGTTTTTCACCATTGAGTATAATGCTGGCTGTAGGTTTGTCATATACAGCCTTTATTGTATTGAGGAATGTTCCATGGATTCCTAACTTTTCCAAAACCTTCATCAGGAAGGGGTGTTGGATCTTGTCGAATGCTTTTTCTGCGTCTATTGAGATAACCATGTGGTTCTTATTCTTGCTCCTGTTGATGTGATGAATAATATTAATTGATTTGCGTATATTGAACCAGCTTTGCATCCCTGAAATGAATCCTGTTTGATCGTGGTGTATGATTTTTTGGATGAATTGTTGAAGTCGATTGGCCAAAATTTTGTTGAGAAGTTTTGCATCAATGTTCATCAAAGAAATGGGTCTATAGTTCTCTTTCTTTGAAGAGTCCCTGCCTGGTTTTGGGATGAGGGTTATGATGGCTTCATAGAATGTGTTTGGTAGTGAGCTTTCTCTTTCAATTTCATTGAAGAGTTGGAGGAGAATTGGTGTGAGCTCTGCTTTGAAGGCCTTGTAAAATTCCACTGTAAAACCATCTGGTCCTGGACTTTTCTTAGCTGGGAGGTCTCTTATTGCTGTTTCTATTTCAATGCTTGATATGGGCCTGTTAAGATAGTTTAACTCATCTTGGTTTAGTTTTGGCATGCCAATATTTGCTAGGAAGAGGTCCATTTCTGTCAAGTTCTCAAACTTATTAGCATAAAGTTTTGAGAAGTATTCCCTTATAATGTTCTGAATCTTGGTTGTTTCCGTGGTGATGTTTCCATTCTCATCTCTGAGTTTATTAATTTGGGTGTGTTCTCTTCTTTTTCTGATAAGATTTGCTAAGGGTCTGTCAATTTTGTTAAGTTTTTCGAAGAACCAACTCTTTGTTTTGTTGATTCTTGATATAGTTTTTTTGGATTCTAATTCATTTAATTCTGATTTAATTTTGATTATTTATTTCCATCTACTGGATTGGGGTTTATCTTGCTGCTCTTTTTCAAGGAGGTTTAGATGTGTCATTAAATTGTTAGTTTCAGATCTCTCCAATTTGTTGATGTAGGAGCTCAGAGCTATAAACTTGCCTCTGAGTACTGCCTTTGCTGTGTCCCAGAGGAGCTGGTATTTTGTGTGTTCATTTTTGTTGAATAGCATGAACATTTGAATTTCCTTTCTAATCTCTTCCATGACCCACTCATGATTCAGCAGTGTGTTGTTCAGCCTCCATGTGATACCGGACTTTCTTTGGTGGCTTTTGGTGTTGAGTTCTAATTTTATTCCCTTGTGGTCAGAGAGAATGCAAGGTATAACTTCAATGTTTCTGAATTTAGACAAGTTTGCTTTGTGGCCTAAAATGTGGTCTATTTTAGAAAACGTTCCATGTGCTGCTGAGAAAAACGTGTATTCTGATGCTGCTGGGTGAAATGTTCGGTAAATGTCTGTTAAGTCTAGTTGATCTATGCAGCTGTTTAGATCTGTGGTTTCTCTGTTGAGTTTTTGCCGAGTTGATCTATCTAGTGGGGAGAGTGGTGTGTTAAAATCCCCAACTATTAGTGTCTTTGGATCTATATGGGATTTGAGGGAAAGTAGTGTTTCTTTGATAAATTTGGGTGCTCCATTGTTTGGTGAATAGATATTTAGAATTGTAATATCCTCCTGAAGGAGAGATCCTTTAATTAGTATGTAGTGACCTTCTTTATCTCTTTTCACGAATTTTAATTTGAAGTCTATTTTATTTGATATTAGGATTGCAACTCCCGCCTGTTTATGCGGTCCGTTTGCTTGGTAGATTTTGTTCCAGCCTTTCACATTGAAAATGTGTTTGTTTTTACGGGCAAGATGTGACTCCTGCAGGCAGCAGATAGAAGGGTCTTGTTTTTTAATCCAACTAGACAGTCTACGTCGCTTAATTGGAGAGTTCAGTCCGTTAACATTAAGAGATAGGACTGAGAGGTATTTGGGAGTTCCTGCCATGTTATCTACCTTTTTGGGGGCTGCTAAAACTGGGTTCTTCCTATGGTTCTTGGATTCTCAGTTTGGGTGCAGTTTCTTGGCCTTTATTGCGGTCTTGTTGGTTTTCTATGTGTAGGACATCTTTAAGAATCTTTTGTAGGGCTGGTTTGGTGGAGATGTATTGTTTCAATTTTTCTTTGCTATGGAAGGTTTTTATTTGGCCTTCGGTTATGAAGGAGAGTTTAGCTGGGTACAGTATTCTTGGTTGATAGTTGTTTGTTTTTAGGGCATGGCATACATCGTTCCAGGCTCTTCTTGCTTTGATTGTCTCTGCTGAGAAATCTGAGGTGATTCTAATTGGTTTCCCTTTATAAGTGATTACGCTTTTCTCTCTGACAGCTTTAAGGATCTTTTCCTTGTTCTGAGTTGATCCTGTGTGGATTATAATGTGGCGGTGGGATGTCCTATTCTGGTCTGGTCTATTTGGGGTTCTAAAGGCTTCTTGTATCTGGACAGGCCTATCTTTTTGCAAGTTTGGGAAGTTCTCTGCTAGGATCCTGTTAAACAAATTTCCTAGACCATTAACTCTTGTTTCTAGGTGCTCCTCTACACCCATTATCCTTAGATTAGGCCTTCTGATGGTGTCTTCCAGGTGTTGGATAGATCTATCATATTTCTTGGACTTGTCTTGGATGGTTGTATGTTCTTTCTCTATAATACCTAGGCTTTCTTCAATCCCTGAGATTCGATCTTCTGCATGGTCTAACCTGCTGTCAAGACTCTCTACTTTGTTTTTTATCTCTTTTCCTTCTAGTTGGTCAGCTTTGATGGCTTCAAGTTCTTTGTTGAAGCTCTGTTTTAGGTCTTGTATGAATTTCTTTACTTCCTTAATTTGGTGTTCAGTGTTTGTCCTCAAATCACTTAGTTGATTGGTTATGGTTTCTTTGGGCTCCCATTCCTTCTGTTGGGTTCCATTCAGCATTCCCTTTGTGGTCTCCCTGACTTCCTTCAGCTCTTTGTTAATGGATTCCATGAATGCCTTTACTGATCTTTGTGTGTTCTCTACCTGGTCTCTCAATTCCTGTATTACTCTTTGATTAGCTTCCTCCCGTTCGTGGGATTCCTGCAGATCTCTTTGAGTGTTCTCAGCCTGTTCACGCCATTCCTCCCTTTCTCTTTGAGTATTCTCAAGTTGTTCACGGAAATCCTGTATCAGTTTTTGAGTAGCTTCCTCACGCTTATGATATTCCTGTATAAACTTCTGGGATGCCTCCTCTCTCTCCCTGTCACGCTCATACAGAGTCCTTTGTATTTTGTCAAACTTTTCATTTATCATGTTTGCCAGCAGTGTTTGTAGAGCTGTTTGGGAACTCTCCTCTGGATTATTCATTATCTGTTCTAACCCCTGATTATCAAGATTGGGAATTGAGATACCCGAATTTGCCATTTTTCTTGTGTTTTTCCGGCTTACTCTGCCCATTTGAGATGAAGATAGCACCAGTTTTGTGCTAGAACACTATCTTAAGGCAACCATCAACCAAAGTTTGCATTTGTACAGTCAATAGTCTACAGATACAATCTAGTTCAACAGATACATCTATTCGACATCAAACAACTATATGTTTAAGGAATTCGAACCGCAGAGAAGAATTTGGAAAACCAGAAATTATTAGGGTTAGGGAGAGATGTGGGTAAAAAATAGGAATAGATTGGTGTGGGGAGGCACAGGGAGAGTTAACTATGTCCTAATCACAGTGCAGGAAATAGGTTGGGTAGGATGCAAGTAGAGAGAGAGAGAGAAAGAAGAAAGGGAAAGGGGAATGAAAAGAGACCAGAAAAAATAATAGAAACGTAAAAATTAATGTTATTTTAGAGATTAAAAGACCATCTATTTATAGAGGAATATGAATATGTTGAGAGAAAGGGAGGGACATAGAGGAGATGTGGAAAACTTTAAAAAAATGCTTAAAATATTATATAGGTATAAAGAGGTAGTACTGCTATTAATGAATTTAAGTCTCAGAGGTTTTGAATTGAGTAATAAGTTTGTGGGTTAAGTGTGTACACAATGGGGTGTAGGGTCTACTGGTTAACTATGGGTTTATCTGAGGATGTGCAGGACAAGAGTTAAGTCACATAAAGAAGAACAAAGAGGAAAAGATGGAAAGGATAGGAAAGTGAGAAGAAAAGATCAGAAGTTCAGTAGAGCTAGACAAAAAACAAAAAGATAATTAAGAATGAAAGAAAAAGAGAAAGAAGACAAGAAAAGAAAGGAAAACACACATTCACGTATTCCTAAAATAAAAATTATAAGAGGAGAAAAGAAAAAAAAAAAAGTTAATGGAAAACAATTATTTTTTCAGAAGAGGCAAAAATTAAAGATTAATAAAAGTTTTAGAAAAGCAAAAAAATTTTTTTTATATATATAAGGTAACAAAAAACGAAGAAAAAAAAACAAAACAAAAAAAAAGAAAAAAAGAAAAGAAGAAGAAGAAGAAGAAGAAAAAAAAGGTCTTTGATTTTTTTTTTGGGGGGGGGAGGGGTGGGAAGAGTCCTGTATCTTCCTTTTGTCTGTAACCAGAGTGTGGCTGGAGTCTCTGGTCAGCTTGAGGTCCTGTGGCTTGATTGGTTTCTTAAGTCAGTTTGTTGGAACAGGCAGAAAAATGCTCTGCTTTACCCAAGATTTTGAGATCCCCCTCCCAGGTTAGTTTACTGGGAGGGTGATCTGCTTTGAGAATCACAAAAGAGGGGGATGCAGTGATGAGGCTAGGTTCTGGGTAGAGTTGAGGCCTTTCAACAAACAGTAGCTTTTCCCTGGGGCTATTTTGTGAAAAAAACTCACAGCACCCAGCCTGGAGCCATTCTCAGGGTTTCTGTTTTTCAATTGATTGTGGAGGCTGCTAGAGGGCGGGGCAGCCTCTGGCTCTGGTTACCCGGTGAGGAGAGCCACTCCAATGGCTGGCGCCTGAGCTGGGTGACTTTTCCCTGGATGGAACTGAGTCTGTGAGGTCACTTCGCCGTTAAGTTCTTGTGACCTGCTAAATGACTCGTTTTGTTCCAAGGCCTCAGCTGGAGCTAGCCGCTCCTCCGAGCTTTGTCGGTATCCAAGATGGAGATCACCGGTGCTGGGGGGGCGGGGAGGGGTGGCCTTCCCTCCTCTGCTCCCTGGGAAGGAGTGAGGAAGTGGGGCTACTCACTCCGAGTCTTGGATCCTGGGTCGTCTCTGGTCTGCAAAGTGCAGGATGAAGTTGTCCGCTCCTTGTCGGTTCTTGCTGGTGTTGAGTAGAATCCGCTCGCCCGCTGCGTCTGGCTCCTTCGTCCCGGACTCTCTGTGTGAGCGCTCAGGTATGGCCGCGGCTGCGGTCGCCGCTGCGACCCTGCCGCCGCAGCAGCAGCTGCTGGCAGACGCTCAGATGTGTCTGCTTGGCTTCCCCTCTCTTGACTAACTCTCTGTCCTGTGATGGCACACTTGGTGTGATTCTCTGGCTTGGGACTGTTCACTGGAACTCTGAAACTGTTTTCTATGCAAGAGCTTGTTCAGATTCCAGCTTCTCCTCCGCCATCTTCCCGGAACTCCAAAGAAATAATCTTATAAATGCGTTAGAAACACATGCATGAAAGAAACAAAAACATTAAAATACATATTTGAGGGTTTGTTTCCCTAACCTCACATTCTCTGACTTTTTCCGCTTGACTCATACCTATACTAGATATTGCAAATAAGGGAAACCATGGGACCTATGTTTCTTTGGGCCTGGCTTACTTCACTTAATATAATTTTTTCCAAGCCTTTCCATTTCCTAACAAATGGGGCAATGTCATTCTTTCTGATGAAGGCATAGAATTCCATTGTGTATATATACCACATCTTCTTGATCCATTCATCTACTGAGGGGCATCTGGGTTGGTTCCATATCTTAGCTATGGTAAATAATGCCATAGCATTGATTTTTATACACTATTTGGTTTCTTTAATACTATGGTTTAGAATATTTCCTCATAAATGTATTCATAACCCTTCACTAAGTATGCTATTACTTTCTTTGAGAATAAGACAAAATCTATTTTGTCACATAAATGTACCAATATTTACAAAAAAAGTGTATTGGACTCATAATCTGATTTATGGAATTGAAAGCCTTATATACAACTACTGAAAATTTTTAAAATATAGAGAAAGGGAAGTAAAAGACAGCATCTTTGCTTATTAAAATTTTGAAGTTTAGTGGACCAAAGACCTCAAAGTCAAAGCTGACACCTGAAAGCGTTACAGGAAGGATTAGGAGAAACCCTAGGTCTCCTTGGCACAGGCCAAATTTTCTTTTTTTTTTTTTCAAATTTTCTTAATAAAGACCCAGAAACACAACTAATCAAAGAAAAGTTGGACAGATGGGATTGCATGAAACTGCAGCACTTCTACATGGCAAAGGACATAGCTAGCAAGATCAATAGAAAGCCCACGGATTGGGAGAAGATCTTCACTAGCCATACAACAGACAAGGATCTCATATCTAAAATATACCTGGAACTCAAAAAATTAAATCCCCCAACAACAATCCTCAAAGAAACAGCTGCCTGATTAATAAGTGAGCTAAAGACTTAAAGAGAAACTTCTCTGAAGAGGAAATAAGAATGGTCAATAGACACAAGAAGAAATGCTCAACCTCCCTAGCCATAAAAGAAATGCAATTCGAGATAAAATTGAGATACCACCTCACCCCAGTTAGAATGGAAAAATCAAGAAATCTAATAACAACAGATGCTGGAGGGGATGTGGACAGAAAGGAATCTTACTGAATTGTTGGTGGGAGTGTAAACTAGTACAACCACTTTGGAAAGCAGTATGGAGGTTCCTCAAAAGACTCCACATAATCGTTTAAATAGGGATACAGGTGGACCCATTGCAACAATGAGATGTACAAGTCGTTATGTCGAAAAATGAACTTTACAACTTTGGTGGGGGGGAGGGGGGTTAGCGGGGAAGATTGGGTGGGGGGGGGCGGGAGGAGGATGGGAAGGGGAAACAAAGGAGGAGGCTACAATGCTTGATAAGAAATTTACTCATTATCTTGCCCATGTAATTATAACCCCTCTGTACAGTATTTTCACAACAAAAAAATAAAAATTAAAAAAAGACTCCACAAAAGCTGTAGCTCAAATGGAAGAATGCCAACCTTGAGCAAAAAGGAAAAGCAAAAGAAACTAGGCCCTGAATTTAATTCCTAGTACTAGCACACAGATACATCTATATCTATATCTGTATCTATCTCTATCTATATATATGCATGCATATATGTGTGTCAATATGTATATAAATTGTATATGCATAAATATTTATATATAATAATATAATAAATTATTAGCAAATGTCAACTATATACAAGTGAACATTTAGTCTTGCTCTTAAAAACAGATTCATATGCAATTATGAACCTCTGTGATTTATAGGAGTCAACATATATAGAAACGTAAACCACCAGGCTAGGAAATTGATAGAATGATTTTTGTTATAGAATAGGCTGTATGCACAAGATTAGGCAAATAATACTAAGTCGTTTCTCAAAACATTGAGAGCAAAAGCATAATAGCACAAGAAATCACATTTAGACATGGACTATGACACTCAGTGGACAGGCAGATCATGAAAATACGATTGCTATATGTATATAAATATGCATATATGTGTAATATTCATATGCATGCATATGTATACATACAAACATACAAGTAGAGTGGAATTTTATTTATCCATTTGAAAGAATGATAATGCATCATTTGTAAAGAAAGGAAAGAAATTGTGGGAAATCATGTTAAGTAAGGGAAGAAAGTCAAATCCAGAGAGACAAATAAGATATGTTATCTGTTATATAGGAAGTTAGACATAATCTAGATCAATACAATATACATACTTTGGGGTGGAATCCAAGTATACACGTAGGTATGAACTGAAATATGGCTGGTTCAGAGAAGAATTAAAATAATGTAATTCCTTAGAATAGCCAACTCACATTCCAACATTCCACTAGGAATCAAGTACTCAGAGGTAGGGCTGGGATCAAGGTGAGGAGAAATAGATACATGAAGCAATAAAGTGGGGAGAAATGCAGTGATCTAACTTAATGCATATCCCACCAAATGAAGAAACTTGAGGAAACGGTGGAAGTGAGAGTGTTGGGGAAAATTATGAAAGAGGTGACATCGATCAAGACTCATTGTACTCATGTACTCATGTATTGAATGTCAACTCCTGTGTATAAGTAAAAATCAAAATAAAATTAACCCCCCCCCCCAAAGAAAGACTCCACATAGAGCTCCATTATGACCCAGCAATCCCACTTTGGGGCATTTACCCAAATGATCATAAACAAAGCTATACTAAAGCTACCAGCACAACTATGTTTATCGCAACACTATTTACCATAGCTAAGATATGGAACCAACCCAGATGCCCCTCAGTAGATGAATGGATCAAGAAAATGTGGTATATATATACACAATGGAATTCTATGCCTCCATCAGAAAGAATGACATTGCCCCATTTGTTAGGAAGTGGAAAGACTTGGAAAAAATTAAGTGAAGTAAGCCAGGCCCAAAGAAACATAGGTCCCATGGTTTCCCTTATTTGCAATAATTAGTACATGTCTAGAACAAGTAGAAAAGGTTAAAAGCTATGTGCATACGATCATATAAGATGATGTTAAGTGAAATGAACCCCAAGATAGGGACAAAAGAGGTTTTATCATTTTTACTTTTGTTTTTAATGTACTCATAATGGATCATGTTTTGTTTGTTTCTTTTGTATGTTCTTCACCCATGGTATAACCCGTTTTCACTGTATTTAATTCTGTTGCCCTGCATCTTATATATACATTTTGCTAATTTGGGGAGGGGAAGGGAAAAAACAAAATGCTTAAATAAGGATACAAGTTGACCCATTGTAACAATGAGATGTACAAGACACTATATTGAAAACGAACTTTACAACTGGCTGGGGGGGGGGGAGCTGGGGAGATGGGGAGGGAAGGGATGTGGTAGGGGAAAAACAAAGGAGGAGGCAACAATGCTCAATAGGAAATGTACTCATTACCTTACTCACGTAATTGTAACCCCTCTGTACGGTATTTTTACAATAAAATCATATAAAAATTCAAGTTTATTCTGGAGAAAATTGTGTGAACAACTACAATAAATTAATCAGAATATCAATGTAATAAAATATTGACTTTTAATAAAGAAGTGTATTATATAAAATAAAGAGGATTATATCTGTAAGAAGATCACATATAATATCCTACCTAATTCCCATATCATATGTTTTCTGTGTAAAACTTCAAGCATTTTTTACTTTGCCAAGGAAGATGAATAAATTTACTCTTGGACATCCTGTTCTTTCTTTAATAAATGCCATAGATTTGTTTTATAGAGCTATATTCTAATCTCTGTGCTGTCCTTTTTATATTTGCACACTACAATTTATTATCAAGAGTTTTATCTTTAAAGAAACTACTAAAATCAACCAAATCCTGAGCTTCCATGCTTTCTGTAACAGGAAGCCCCTCACCTTTCACCTGGGTTGTGTGAGTACATACCTCTGCTGGTTCAAAACAAAAACAATCACTACTCTAACTAGGAGTCACTCCCTTCAGCTCTTGGAATTTTGATCAAGTGGCTCTTGATCAAAATGTTCTTTGATAACATCCATGTACACTTAACATTAAGCAGAGTTTTATTCTTTTTTTACATTAAAGTTTCACAGGGAAATAAGTTTGATTTCCTATTATTATTCTCAATTAAATGAAACCAGAAGCTAGGGCAGATTTCTTAAAAAGACATTTTTTTGCCACACCATAATAACTGAAATACTGATGGTTACACACAAAGACTTGTAAAAAAACATTTTCCAAATTGTTCTATTCTGAGATGACTTTTGCTAGTGAAAAAGAGAGAAATCTACTCATTAACCATGTTTTACTTGTGTGTAGAAATGAGGTTATGGTTGACACTTTTGAGGGCAACATCCTTTGGCCACAGCAGAAGATAAGTATAACAACCCTCATCTCCTCTAAATCAATGCTCAAGTTGGAGACAAACTTTTTAATCCTGATTGCAGAGAAACCCCAGATAGCTTATGCCATCTACAAAATTGGACTACTTTCCCAAGAGGGGGAAGTACAGTGGAAACTGAGGTAGATTAAAAGAGGAGCAGTAGAGAGAAACGAAATAAACAAACAAAAAACCCAAAACATGGTGATTTCTCACTTCTATCTCCCTTGATTTAATGGGGTCAATATTAAGCCTGTTCTACTTACATCTGAATTTTAAATTATCTACACCACCCACTTCCACACACACCTTTTATATCAAAGAGACACAGAGTTACTATTTACTGGTTGGAATTACCTCTTGACAACTAAACAGGATGGAAGTAAACTTTGTCTTTCTATTCTGTTTTTAATTCTCCCATCTACTTTATTTGAAATGTTTTTTTTTTTAAGGACTACATTTATACAACAAACAACAAGATGAAAAAAACAGGCTGATTTCTATCACACTGTATTGCTTCAGTTAATTTCCATGTTTGTTTGTTTTAAAATCAGGAGCAATAAGGTATAGATTTAACCATAGATTTTAAGATATTATGGAAATATTGTAGGAAGGATTAGCATGTAGGGCTTTTAAGAAAGGAAAAAAAAAATCACACTTTGAATAGATTCTGTTGCATCCTCTATGAATATCTACGTAGTCTAAGGGAGCTCCTAACTCTCAGAGCTCCTTCCTCAAGTGTACATCAGACAAAAATACACACAATGACCCTAAGGGACGTGTGAGGCAGAAATGAAAGAGAAGACACAACCGAAGGTGAACAAGAGATATTAGAGAAGACCGGGTGGACCCTGAAAGAAAAAGTCTCAGTAATGAGAAAGCAGCTTTGGTGGGCCTTTGTCTGCACCCTTGGGTTGTGGTCATAAGAGGCTCTTATCAAGTCTCATCATCTTTGAAATGCTAATTTAATCTTTAGCATCCCAGGTCCTCTTGGAAACAGCAGGGAGCTTTAAAGCTTTCATTTTCAGCTTCACAGTTCATTTTTTGAATACATTTATTCCCTATGGAATCAAGGAATTTTTTTGTACAGGTGGCAAATATGACAGATAATTTTTAATCTGTTTTGGACCCACATCTATGTTGATCAATTTGCCAGCTGTGCCAGTCCCTTTGTAGTGCAAAGCCGTCTGATTGTCTTACTTTTGTTTAGAGATTAAGGCAGTCTCCCCACACCCTGCTAGAAAGCCACACTGAAACTAGCTTCAGGTTCACTAGTCTGAGCAGGATTTCTCAAATCAAGGCTGATTGTTTTTATCTTGTAAGGATAATGGATTCTATGATCTTTGAATTACTGTGTAAATTAAAACTACAAGAATAAATCTATGTTTTACTCTAAAATAGAGATCAAATACTACTTGTAACTTATTGAGATCATTATTTAATTTTCTAAACAATAAATGAAATGTCCACCATAACGTAAGGTGAAAATGTTTATACATGTAGGGCTTTATATTTTGACATGCACCATTTTGCATTTTCCTCAACTCAAGAAGAATTTAGGTCCCTTCTATCTTCAACTATACGCTTACACATTCAACTAGCACAGGTAATTTATCGAGATTAGACTAAATTCAAGGATGAGGGATCTCTGACTATGACTGCAAAAAAAATTTTGGACAAAAAATAAGTAATTATACTACATCATAATTGCTCATAGAGCTTTCTTGAAATAAAGAAGAAAAGAATTTCCTTGGTGTTATAAATAGATTTCTTAAACTATATAAAAGATGGGGGAAAATTTCACCTAGAAATGTACCTTGAAAGAAAACATTAAACAAAATTCTCCCAGGAAGGGATCTCAAATTTTTGGTGAAAAAAATCACGTTATTTCAGTGTTGTATTTTGTCAAGTATTGTATAAATATATGGTAAACCTGTATAACTACCAGGGGCAAATATTTGATCTAAGAAAGATTAACCTGGGGCTGGGGGCTTAGCCCAGTGGAAGGGCGCCCGCCCGGCACGCCCAAGATTAACCTGACTTTGCTTGGAAATTTAATACTCATCACAACTATTCAAGTTAAATATGGTAGCAGTTGTTCAGCCTGAAAATAACTCTCAGATGCAAAGTTCTATTATTTTATATTTATTAGATTCCTAACAAGCCTTTTTTTGCTAGTCAATGAAATCAGATTATATTAACTATGATTCAGTAAAATATCCAACTCAATCCTTTCTCATTTTTCTATACAGTAGAACAAAACAGAAATACTAAAGAATGAAGAAAAATGAATAGCAAAGCTGAATAATCCTCTCCACAAAAAAGAATTGAATAATCAGATCAGAAATTGTTGAGGAAATAGAGTTTTTTAGTTATTCAGAAGACATCAAAACTGAAACGTAAAAGATGCACAGAAATGTACGGTTTATACTGTTACCAAATTACTATAGCATATATAAAATTAGAATTCACAGGCTAAGAAAGGGAATAAAACAAGACAGGGAAAACTATAAGTACAATATTCAGTAATCTTCTAAAATTAATGAAAGTCAACAGTCTCAAACCTCAGAAGAATAATTTTAAAAATTAATAAGCTTGAGTACATCTATATTGAGGAGAGGGCATAGTATATTTAAGCACAAAGTTAAAAGCCACAGTATATTTTGTCATGAAATCACAATCAGGAAAAAAAAAAGAAAAGCATCATTATAACATGAAAGTCAATTCTAAAAGCCAAGAGTTTTATACTCAGTAAAAATATTTTTCCAAAGAGATTTTGAGTTCCAGGTATATTTTAGATATGAGACCCTTGTCCGTTGTATGGCTAGTGAAGATCTTCTCCCAATCCATGGGCTTTCTATTGATCTTGCTAGCTATGTCCTTTGCCATGCAGAAGCTCTGCAATTTCATGCAATCCCATTTGTCCAACCTTTCTTTGATTTGTTGTGTTTCTGGGTCTCTATTAAGAAAATTTTGGCCTGTGCCAAGGAGACCTAGGGTTTCTCCTATTCCATCCTGTAATGTTTTCAGAGTGTCTGCTTTGACTCCGAGGTCTTTGATCCATTTGAAGTTGATTCTGGTGTAGGGTGATATATAAGAATCTAGCTTTAGTTTTCTAAAAGTGTTTAACCAATTTTGCCAGTGCCATTTACTGAAGAGGCTATCTTTCTTCCATTCTATTATTTTAGCTCCCTTATGGAAGATTAGATGGCTATAGGTCTGTGGATTCATTTCTGAGTTTTCAATTCTATTCCATTAGTCCTGAGGTCTGTTCTTGTGCCAGTACCAAACTGTTTTGATTACTATGGCTTTGTAGTAGAGTTTGATATTTGGTATTGATAAAGAAATATAAAGACTCAGAAAATCAAATATTGTAGAATCTATTATCAGCAAACAAGAACTATAGAAAAATGTTAGATGATAGGGGGAAAACAAAGGAGGAGGCAACAATGCTCAATAGGAAATGTACTCATTATCTTGCTCATGTAACTGTAACCCCTCTGTACAGCATTTTTACAATTAAAAAACGTACAAAAAAAGAAAGAAAAATGTTAGAGAGCTCTTCAGAAAATGTAATATACTACCAGAAGAAAATAAGAGTAAGAATGTGTAAATGCTTGAACTGTTATTCTCTGCTCTACTAATCTTTCCTGTAGCTCATAGGTATGGGAACCAGAATTGAGGTTCAAGTAAAGGTATCATCAACATAGATGCTGCCCTAAGCCAACACATTCCTTTTATCATTAAGAAAGAAAGAACATTTATTCCTGGGCAAGATTGCACCTGACAGATTAGTCTCTGTCCAACTGTGTTTTATTTACTTCCATGAATTAAAGACATATTGAGCCAGAAAGAATGGCAGAAAAGAGACAATTCTTTTGTATCACATCTGATGGGCATCTCGTGCTAATATATAAAAT
Organism: Dipodomys spectabilis; assembly: GCF_019054845.1. Taxonomy (NCBI): domain Eukaryota; kingdom Metazoa; phylum Chordata; class Mammalia; order Rodentia; family Heteromyidae; genus Dipodomys; species Dipodomys spectabilis. Next base: position 13,394,727 of record NW_024870686.1, on the reverse strand, counting down.
CTATCTGTTGGACTATCAGGAAATCAATTACAACTTTAGAAACTGACAAGGTGATTCACATGGAAGTAAAAAGACTCAGTAGCCAGTGTAAGTCTGAAAAAAATAAAATATAGACATTTATTCTTTAAAAGTATATTCTTTTTCTTTAGGTAGTTGTACAAAGGAGGTGCCATTCAACACAGCAGTTTAGGGTCTGGGAAGATGGCTTAGTGGTAGAGCGCTTGTCTTGCATGCCTGAGGTCCTGGGTTCGATTTCTCAGCACCACATAAGCAAAAAGAAAAAAAGCCGGAAGTGGTGCTGTGGCTCAAGTGGTAGAGCGCTAGCCTTGAGCTGAAGAGCTGAGGGACAGTGCCCAGGCCCAGAGTTCAGGACCCACGACCGAACCCCCAAAAAAAAAACAAAAAAAAAAGCAAAAAAAAACATTTCAACACAGCAATTTATGAATACAGTGCACCTTGATCAATGTCACTCCTTTTAATATTCTCTCCTTCCCTCACTTTTTTAGTTTTTAGTTACATGCTGATTTTTTGCCATTTAGCAAAGTAATTCATGTATAGAGTGCATCTTGTTCCATGTCATCCCTTCAACATCTTTGCCCTCCTTCACTCACTTCTTCCTTATTTTTCACAGTTCTGTGGCATATCAAATGGATACTTGCCTGAATTCTGTTCATTTCCCCTGTTCATTCTTCTATCCCTCTCCTCATAACCATATACTATAATTCTTTTTTTAAAAAAATTATTGTAAAGGTGATGTACAGAGGGGATACACTGTTCTAAGAGTATAATTCTTTAGGAAGACTAGATCAAGCATAACAAAATAAGTACTGGTCTTAAATCAAGAAATCAAGCTCTTAAATCAAGAAATAACAGACAAGAAATAATGACACAATTTTCCAAAAAGCAGTGAAATATTTAATTACAAACCAATTTTTTTCAACAAATGGTTAATTACTAAATATCAAAAAATAAGAAAATGATCTTTACCTTATTCATAAAGCACTCATCTAAGATAGATCCAATCCCAAAACATAAAATGTAAGGTTTTGAATGCCATTATTGCTAAGCATGTTTTGTTTTAAAAAAAAATGAAGCCACTAAACACATTAAATAAGCAATCATAAATCAGCTATTTGAAAGTTTTAATGCTGTGATACAAAGACAGTGTTAAACTAAATAAAAGAATGATAAGCAATTTTTCTCTCAAAAAAAAAAAAAACATAAATGAAGTAAAAAGAAAAATGCCCACAGAGAGGCCTGGCAGCAAAAGACAAATATTCGAAAAGTGCTCAGTGTCAATGGCCATTCTCAAGGAGATCGCAGCCTCTATGAGCAATCATCAAGAATACAGCAGAACAGAGACAAGGAAAGACTTCCAACCCAAAATACTTCTGTGCCATGCATAGCAATCAGGATTCTCATCCCTTGTTGTAAGAGAATAAAATCCCAAATCACCTTGGAAAATTTGCTGGCCATTTCTAATAAAGCCAAACATGGTCCACCTTTTGATCCAAAAATCAATTTACTTCTGCACTATTAGTGGACCTTCTGATCTGAACAAATGATAAAAACTGCCCACAAAATTCTTGGGCGGTTCTATTCATAATAGCTTAAAACTGGAAGTAGGCCAAGTTATTTAGTGGCAAAATTGACAAAACCTGACCAAAAAAATTGTTTTTGAAGAGCAAAACAATGAACAACTCTCAAAACAAATTGTGCTGAGTAACTGTGCTGAAGTTACCTCCAAAATATGCTTCTTTGGATTCTTGGTATAAGAGGACAGAACACGTAGTTTCCATAAGTTCTGGAATGGGAAAGATGAATATGTGATTATGGGAATCTGAATATGATTTCTCCAAGTAGGCACAATGATTTGTAGAGAAAAGGGCAAGAAAAATGTGTGAGGACACAAATCACTCTATAACTTGAGGACTGTGGATGACACAGGCATACATATTTGTTCAATCTCTTCAAGCTATAAAATTTCAGCCCTTTATAATTGTTTGATGTAATCACAGTAATAATACATTTACTAAAATAATATAAATAAATAAAGTGTGAGGTAATTTTAACACATTTCTATAGGTATGTGGAAAGTGCATCTATACAAATAGATTTATACATGGACATTAATTCAAAACCAGCCATATAAAATAAAATTTAATGAACTCCCAATCTCCAAAGTCCATAATAGCTGTAGTGGATAGTATTGCTACATTTTATGGGAATACACTGAGAGAAAATGACAGATATATTAGAATTTTCTGTTACAACACTATTGTATTCAACTTCTCCATTACTTGCTAAGTCTAGATAGAACACACATTTATTAAAGTTTCTATAGTGATTTAAAATGTTAGGAATGAATCAAGAGTAGTTATTTCATGACATGCAGAAAGTGGAGCTCTTTCTACTGTGCTCTGTCTTCAGTAATTTTGTTAAGTCCGCTGCAAGTCTCTTTTTTGGTAGTCTGTGTTACTAGTAATGTTGGGGAAAAGGCAATCTTGCCACCAGACTGCTTCACATCACCTACTATTTTTTCTTGGCTTTTCCTCAGTTATGCATGTGAATTGGAGTCTGAATAACTTTTACATAGTATTTTGTTCTGTATACACATGTATACTCATTTCTATTCATAAGAGGAAAGATACAAAGTTCACACCACTGCAGATCTCAAAAATTATTTAAGTATTATTGAGAGTTGGATTTATGGAAGAGTCAACTCTATACCCTTATTATATATTATTTCAACAAATACTCCAAACAAACATGTGAAAAAACTGATATCACAATTAGAGACTGCAAAGCACAAAAAAGTCAAGTAATGTATATGCTATATAGCTAACATGATCAATTAAAATTTTAGACTAATAAATACTATATGTTATTCATTTGCATGTTTCATCTACATAATTGCTTATGGTTACAAAATATTTAAATCAGTATGAGTGTAATGTATAAATAAAACACAAATACAAACTTACATGGGATTTAGCAATACAAGCTAAGAAAACAGTGTCTATAATCTACACAAAACAATAAAAGCAGAAAAAATGCTTCTTCTTAAACCTTGCCTTGGCATCCATTTCAAAATTCAATAGCATATTTTTGTTTGTTTAGAAGATCAAAAGTGAAGGTGGAGAGAATTGGCAAAACAGAATTTAGACATTAAGAAGGCATTTCAGAAGGCTGGCATCTTTGAGATGCAGAGGACACAGCTTCCAATATGAAAAAGCACATGTGTAACTAAGCATATGTCTAAAATACTTTGCATTTTCTGAGGCCATTCAAATGTGAAAACTTGAGCCTAATGAAAAAGCCAAATATTAAAGGGAATTGGGTGGATGGAGCTTAGGGTTTTATTTGAGCTGTTGAGTCAAATCTAGGGTCTTCACCACTCTAGTTAAATATTCCGTTATGGAGCTAAGTCTCTAGCACTTGTAATTTTGAGACCTGGCCTCACTAAATACCTTGGGCTCACTTTAAGGTGAGTCCAACTTAGAACCTTAAAATCTGTTCGTTTCTAGCTCTTGCTCTTCTTTTCTAGCTCTCTCTGCTCTCTCTCTGCTCTAGCTCTTTCCTCTCTCTTTCCCAGCCACGTGGAGTGCCAACCTTGCCTGGACCCAGCAGGTCTACTGAATAAACCTACCCCTTACCTGAATACCATGTGAGTGCTACTGTTCTTACCCCTCTCTCTGCTCTTTTCTAGCTCTTTCCTCTCTTTCCCAGCTCTCTCTCATTCCCAGGCCTTTCCCAGCCACATGGAGTGCCAACCTTGCCTGGCAAAAAATCAGCATGTAACTAAAAACTAAAAAAGTGAAGGAAGGAGAGAATATTAAAAGGAGTGACATTGATCAAGGTGCACTGTATTCATAAATTGCTGTGTTGAAATGTTTTTTTGTGTTTTTTTTGTTTTTTGGGGGTTCGGTCGTGGGGCCTGAACTCTGGGCCTGGGTGTCCCTCAGCTCTTCAGCTCAATGCTAGCGCTCTACCACTTGAGCCACAGCACCACTTCCGGCTTTTTTTCTTTTTGCTTATGTGGTGCTGAGAAATTGAACCCAGGACCTCAGGCATGCAAGACAAGCGCTCTACCACTGAGCCATCTTCCCAGACCCTAAACTGCTGTGTTGAATGGCACCTCCTTTGTACAACTATCCCATCCCTTCCCATCTCCCTCCTCCCCCATCTTTTCCCCCCTCCCACCCCGCACCAAAGTTGTAAAGTTCGTTTTCAACATAACAACTTGTACATCTCATTGTTGCAATGGGTCCACCTGTATCCCTATTTAAACGATTTGTTTTTCCCCTTCTCCTCCACAAATTATACCGACATCAAATACAGTGAAAGCAGGGGTTATACTGTTGGGGAGGGACATACAATCTTGCTACTGTTTTTAACGTACTTATAATGCGCTATGTGATTCTCTTCTTTCTTTTGTATGTTCTTCCCTCACAGTATAACCCGTTTTCACTGTATCTGATTCTGGTGTCCTGCATCTTGTATATATATTTTTATAATATGGGGAGGGGAAGGGATATAACAAAATGCTTAAATAAGGATACAGGTTGACCCATTGCAACAACAAGATGTACAAGACACTATGTTGAAAATAAACTTTACAATTTCAGTGGGGAGGGGAGGGAGGAGTTGGGGAGGTGGAGAAGGAAGGGATGGTAAAACAAAGGAGGAGGTAACTGCTTAATAGGAAATGTACTCCTTACCCTACTCATGTAACTGTAACCCCTCTGTACAGTATTTTTTTTTTGTACAGTCGTGGGGCCTGAACTCTGGGCCTGGGCGCTGTCTCTCAGCTCTTCAGCTCAAGGCTAGCGCTCTACTGCTTGAGCCACAGTGCCACTTCCGGCTTTTTTTCTTTTTTGCTTATGTGGTGCTGAGGAATCGAACCCAGGGCCTCATGCATGCAAGGCAAGCGCTCTACCACTGAGCCACCTTCCCAGCCCTGTACAGTATTTTTATAATAAAAAATATATATGGAAAAATTATTTATCCACATTTTCATTAACTGTACCAATGCAGGGCACTTCATGGTGATATTTCCATACATGCATATAATATACTTTGATAGAGGGCTGTCGCTCCTTCTCATCTCCATACCCCATAATGTTTAAGTAAATTCTGAAATGTACTTAATAATTTTAATGAGCTCAAAAACCTTAAACTAAATCATGTTCTTATGTATTCAACCATTCGTCAAGGGCTAAATTGCAACTGTACCTGCAGTCAAGCAGATAACACATGCCAATACGTAGAATTGTAGGTAATTTGCAAAAGATTGGTAGGTAGATTGCACAAAGTCACAGTAGACATTTCTCTGGCAGGTCCAAGTGACATTTTAAAAAAATTCTAGTCCACAGCATAAGTACCAGCTCTCTCCTATGCCTGCTTATTGCAAAGCCCGATCTCCTCAGATCTGTTTCTATTTCTTACAGTAAAAGTCAGGAAAATGAGGTTCTGGCCCATGCAATTTAAACACTACAAAGCAGCCATGTGTGCAATGTGGCAGTAGTTTGATTATGAGATAAGAAGCACTGGGAAAGAAATAGAAATAAATCGTACAGCAGAGCTTTGCAAAGCAGAGCTTTACAATCAATACCAAAAAAAAAAAAAAATCAACAGCTACCATGTCCCTTCATCTTCCCAGTGATGCTACTTTCTACTTATCATCCAGAGGTTACTCTGGGATGATATGTTCAAAATACTTCAAGCCATTCATCTCAAAGAAGTTGTGACAGTTACTTTGCTGTTCTCTTCCTACTCTTGAAGGGGAAAATTAATCAAGATTGTCAGTGCTTAAAAGAAAAGGACGAAAAAGCACACAGAACTCAGTTACACTTCAATAAACAAATAAAAGCACACACAAAAAATCAAAACTCAACTGGAGCCAGGCACCAGTGGCTCACACCTATAATCCTAGCTACTCAGAAAGCTGAGATCTGAGGATCACAGTTTAAGCCAGCCTGGGCAGGAAAGTCCCTGTGAACCTCTTAATCTCCAATTAACTACTAAAATATCAGAAGCGGCATTATGGCTCAAGTAGTAGAGCACTAGCCTTGAGCACAAAGAGGCTCAAGGACAGCACCCAGGCCCTGAGTTCAAGCCCCACAACCAAAAATAAATAAATAAAAGCTCAACTTGAAATGCTTCCAAAATGGCAAAGCCCACATAATATTCCAGAGATAGATGACACCATGAATTTTGATGTATACAGCACATCACTTGATAAAATGGAGTTTTTTAGAATTATGCTATGAATCATATGCATTCATTTAATAATATCACTTCACAATCTGCTGGGCACTTCTCACAAACCAGTGTCTTCACAGGCCATGAGTTCTGCTGATTCTTCTTTACCCTGTAGAGACTGGTCAGGCAGCAGCTATTGCTGTTTCTTCATGAGTTAAGCTAATGATCTAGTGCTTTCTTGCCTGTTGAGGTAAATAGATAACTAATACATTTTAGCACATTTGTTAGAGCTAGTTTTCCACCAAGAAAAAAACTGCACATTTGGGACCTGTGCCTTGACAAATGTGGTGCTACATCTTGAAAGCTGATTAAAATCAATACCTCTGTGGAAAATTACATACAAAATGTATCAGTACCCAGGATATTCTGATAAGAATGCTTCCTATTCTCCACTCCACCATCACTCTTCCCACTTTAAAAATCATGTAAAAAATGAATAAGAATGTGCAGGAGGAAATAGAATGTGTTTGAAACTAACAACTTAAAACCACTTATCAGTTAAATTATAGTTTGTTATCTAAGACAAGTTCATCATTAATTGCGTTGAGAGAAATGCTAAAGAACAAACAGATGCAAGAACTTTCACACATGTAAAGTCACATGGTATGTACAATCAAAGTTTCAGACAGTATCTGAGCACTGGCTCATACCAGTAATTATAGGTACTTAGGAGGGTGAGATCTGAGGATTGTAGTCAGAAGCCAGCCCAAGTAGGAAAGTCTATTTCCTACCTGGAGACTTTTATCTCCAATTCACCACCAAAAAGACAATAATGGAACTGTCGCTCAAGTAGAGTATTAGCACTGAGATAAAAATCTCAGTGACCAGGACCTGAGTTCAAGCCCAAAGTTCAAGCCTCAGGACCAGCACACACACACACACACACACACACACACACACACACACACACACACAAAATCAGGAACATCTCCCAAAATTATATCACATAAAATTTGTTAATTTAGCATACATATTTTAAAACTATTCTCCCACCTTAATACTCCAGTAGTCTGAAAGAAAATTACCAATTCTAATTAACAAGTACCTTGGGGTTCTCGCTAATATTATATAGTGCACCTCAACTCACTATTTCTCATCTCCTTATTTTTCTCCCTTAAACACATTTGTTGACCACACCAAAGTTCTTCTCACATTCTCACGAAAACCCAAGCCTTTCTCTGTTTTGTCTGGCAAATCTCCATATATCTTTGCAGGTATAACTTCTAGTTTACCACTCCAAAACTCAGAAGCCAAACCAGGCACTGATTCAGTGAGTAAAGTGCATACACAGGGCACGTTAGGGCTGGGAAGTTGGCTCAGTGGTAGAGCGCTTGCCTTGCATGCCTGAGACCCTGGGTTCCATTCCTCAGCACCACATAAGCAAAAAGAAAAAAGCTGGAAGTGGCGCTGTAGCTCAAGTGGTTGAACTGAAGAGCTGAGGGACAGCGTTCAGGCCCCATGACCGGACCCCCCTCCCAAAAAAAAGAAGGCACTATTTTGAAAACAAACTTTACAACTTGGATGGGGAGAGAGGAGTTGGGGAGGTAGGGAGGGAAGGAATAGTAGGGGAAAAACAAAGGAGGAGGTAACAATGCTCAATAGGAAATGTACTCATTACCTTACCTATGTGACTGTAACCCCTCTGTATAGTACTTTTTACAATAAAAATGTATAAAAAAGAGAAAAAATAAATTAAATAAATACTGAAAATCATTGGCAGAAAACAGGTTTTTCTTTTTAAAAAAAAAAAATCACAGATAACGCAACAAGTAAGTGCTTTAAATATTGGGTTTGCTTTTCCTGCCATGTTCTGTATCCTTGGCTACTATTCCTGGCTAAAAAGCATTTTTCCAAAATTATGATGTAATGGAAAGCTTTAATTATGACTATTTCAGCGCTATTGTTGACAGGATAGTCATCACAAACACACATCTGCCTGAACAAAGGAACATGGAGCGATATCACACAGTTGACTCAGCACACAACTCGCAGCCCACAATGGTTGGTTCTCTACAGCACTGCAGATTACTCTATAAGCAACTCTCTTCTTTCTGAGTCCTTCACTCCTGGCAGGTCTCCCTATCCTGCATCTCATAATCACTCACATCCTGCCTCCAAAATGATTCTGCCTCCAAGTTCCCGGAGTCTAATTTCTCAGACTATTCTTGACTCCTTTCAGGTGTGAATTATTCACCTGACTACACCCAGGCATCTCAGCAAAACTATAAATTGAGCTTGCCCTCCAGTGGCCCAATGACAGCCCGATTACATGTCCTCGTCTCAGTAGGTCCTGCCTACTTCAGGAACCCACTCTTCAGTGGCTGGCTCAGGATCTCATCAGATTCAACTCATGCAGAAGACAGAGCTACCTTCCCCAGGTGCTTGCTACGGACAGGTTGAGAAGAAATCAACACTTACAATGCAAAGACACGATGAATAGTCAATGTTTTACGTTTCCCTGCAATTGAGCATGTCTGTTAATTCCATCTTCAGAAATGGTATACCAGAAAGCTAAATGAACTTCATTGCCTGACACTGCATTTCCATTTTGCCCTATTAACAAAAACTAGAATTTAATATCCCAGGATGTCTCAGCACAGATGCTCAGATGGAATATGGGCTTTTTAGAAATAAAGAAATAGCACGTACATCCCTAAGGAGACGTTATAATGAGAGGAAAAATGATTTATGAAAAAAATACAGGTAACTAAGACAGTATAAGGCATTTCTAGCTTTAAAAGAAATTGAAAAACAAAATAGGATAAAGGCAGATTAAGAAGTCATTTCCTGTGTGGTTATCAACTAAAAAAACTTTTTCATAGACTGTAGTAGGCCTTATTTTGATTGGCTTTTTATTGGTAAATTTTATTCCTTTCCCTTACTGAATTGATGAAGCCTAAATTGAAAGTCAGTGGTGATAGAGTCTGTAATTAAGAAGTAAAGCAATTAAAATAGATTAGGAAATGCTTTTTTCATCACAACACATGTGGTTCTTAGACCATACTCTGAAATGAATTTTTTTAATGATGACCTTTGGTTGAAGAGTCTTTCCAACCCTGTGTTTGGCCTTTCCTCTTTCGTTTTCACAGCTTTTCTGCTGTCATAAACTCTCGTGTCAAAATGAATTAAGTTTGTTCACACGAAGGTATTAAGCAGTTAGCAGTTCTAATGTGCTATCTCTCCTGATATTTTGACAGGTAATATTTGATGATAACACCTTAACTCAAAAAACATGAGTTGCTTTGGTGCTCTATCTCTTAGACAGATATTTAATGCCTGATGTCTTAGATAGGGGTGGAGGGTTGGGGAAGTGCAGGTCCTCAATCTCAAGCGTAATGTACTAATTAGCTCAGAAGAACCTAAACTACTGTACAAGTCAGCTTTCCCTCACATGACAAACTACCTGAGAAAAATCAACTTAACGGAAGAAAAATTTTCCTTCTGGCTCATGGTTTCAGAAATTTGAGTTCATGGTCCATTCAACCTCATGGCAAGGAACATGTGGTTAACTACAGATTCTTCTCTCAGAGCAGCCAGAAAGCAAAGAGAAGAGGAGGAGGAGGGGTTGAGGCCCCAACTTCTTTTTAAGAGCATGCCTCCAGTGCCCTAACACCCTTCCCTAGGCTCCACCTCCTACAGGTCCTATCATTTCCCAATGCCACTAAGGGCTAGCAAGGACACTCTAGCATCAGAAGCCTTAAAGAGAATTTGAGATTGAAACTATCACAGCAGCTACATGGAGAGTGAAGAGCAAGAACTCCTGTGGTATCGAAGGGCAAAGCCACTTTCATGAAAACAACTGATGCAGCATCCTCTCAACAGTGGAGTATCTCCAAATGACAGGTAGAATTTCGATGAATTGATTTGCAGAAAGAGGAAAAAAAGTCACGTGTCACACTTCACATGAATGAGATTTGTGAAAAATGTACAAAATGTTCTGTCATGTCAAGTTTCAAGTCCCAATAAAAACTAATTCTACAAATTGCATTTTAAATCAATTAATTAATTAACATAAATGATTAAATTTAATTTTTTAATATTTAAATGCTATCATAAGATGTGTTATCTTACAAAGATTATTTATTATCATCTTAAGCTAATTACAAATAGTCTTACATTTTTGACATTTTAGATCCTAATTAAATAAATGCATACCTACCTCACCCTGGCAGACTCCTGCCTCAAGATAATTTTTATATTTCTTCAGGCACATGACAACAATGGATTTTGGCCCGAATAGTTGCAGAACATGAGATGATATGCTCATTTTTTAACTCCCAGATTTTTTTCACATTCATTTTAGGGACATTTTGGGTTATGATGCCAAGGTAACCTTGTTAACAGAGAGCAATCTTTATGCACTTATTAGCTACATGAGCAGTTTTGTAAAAGTTCTGGACAAAACTCATATTTAAAAACTTGAGTATCATTCACCAGGTGGGCATTTAAATTGGTTAATAATAAAATGTATGTGCAAAAACTGTCCTCCACTGAGCAGAATCACAGAAAATGACCAAGTCACTGATTAAGATGGCAAGGAGTCAAGCACAACCTGACAGAAAGAAATTAAACATTAATTGAAACAATTCCTATCCCAGGAAAGCAAAGAAAACCATGGATGTTGCTCACCACAACAGACATTAATGTGATATATACACAGCCATATTTGCATCATCTACCCTCCAGGTTAGACATAATTAGTTAGAGAAAAAAAAAGACTCTGTGATACAGACTTAGAAAAAGGACTTGGTGCAAGAAAACCCACTTCCAAGTCATACCAACTAAGGATCTGACCCTGGTGGCTCACTGAACACATGGCAGCAAAGTCAGGAGAAACAGGGAAATGGGAGAGTTGCTTATCATTTTTCTTGAAGATACAAGGATGTATAATGCTTTGTGAATAGGCATAACCCCTTTATGGAATAGCCTGATAAAAGGTAATAGGGTGATTTTATGCTCTGCTGAAAAGAAGTGGGATAACTCTCTACTCTAAAGCCTTTGGTGCTCTTTCAAGCACTGCATTTAACATATTTGCTATTGGTTTATGACAAGTAGCATCTCAATATGAAAGAGTTGTGCCAGCTTCTTGCCAATGTGTGGTTTATGTCCAGTGTGTTTCCTATCCTCTAGAGCCTACTGGCCCATGGAATCCCACTCAATACAGAGAGCCAAAATGACATCCATCCATCAATCTTTCACACCATTTGGTAATATCATGATTGTCTGATTACCTCACACTAATAGTCAGTTCATTTTCAAGTGGGCCCCGGATCTTTGGTTTATCTTTGGGAGTGGGAAAGAATGTATGATATATTAGCAAAGACTACAAAATTTTGGTATTTTTAAACAAGATTTATTCACTACAAAGTTCTCAAAAGATATGTTCCCTCTGATATTGTTACACAAGTGCTATTTGTCCATTCAACTAACAGATCTATACAGCATGCCTTGAATGTGCCAGGTATTTACAGGTTTAAACACGTGAAAGAGGACTGTATGAGGCAAACTGAGTAGTGAAGGGGAAAAAGAATGCCAGTATTTCATTTAAACAGTATTTCATTCTTGGAAGGGATTACTTAGAAGAAGGCATTTGAGCAAGGTCTAAAGAAGTGAGAAAGTCATCCACATGAATAGTTGGGGAAGTAACATTCCAGACAGAGTCCTAGAGGAAGGAGAATAAACCAATGCAGAGGGGTCCAAAGAGGTCTGAAGAAAAAAGTAAGGTAGATGACATAGGATGAAGAGGATGGAGCAAAAGATGGTAGGGAGTTAAATGCAATTTCAAAGATTTTTTTTTTTTTGCTGAGCAAGGTGGAAAGCTATTGGAAGTTTTATCCTCATTTTACCTTTCAGATGTGTGTGTGTGTGTGTGTGTGTGTGTGTGTGTGTGTGTGTGTGTGTGTGTGTGTGTGTGCTGATCCTGGAGTTTTAACTCAGGACCTTATTCTCTGCCTTGGTTTGTACTCTACCACAAGAGCCACAGCTCTGGTTTCCCTTAGAAGTTTTGTACCAAAAAGATTGATATCCATAGATCTGCCTTTTAGTAGTCCCTTGTATTAAGATTATATTACCAAATGGTACAAATATAAAAAAAGAGACCAGTTAAGTACTATTAAAGGGCTGGGCATTGTAGAGCATCCTAATAATGCCAGCTATGCACAGAGCCAAGATAAAAAGATCATGGTTCAAAGGTAGTCAAGGATCACAAAAGTCTTTGAGGTTCCATCTCCAAAATAACTACTAAAAACCCAGGCTGGAGGTGGGGCTCAAGTGGTAGAGTGCTAGACAAATATACAATTTGAGTCCCTGGAGATCAAACTGTGGTATTGTGTGAGATTCTCAAAATGGTGTTAGACTGTATAAGACCTCTACAGGAGCAGGTAGAGGTTGAGATGATTCTTTTTCCCCCATTGTCTATGTGGTGTTTTTTATTTTTTAAATTTATCTTCAGGTAGTTATATAAAGGAGTTGCTATTTAACAAAACAGTTTATGAATATAATATATCTTGATGAATGTCACACCTTTCAAATACTCTCACCCATCCCCATCCCTTTCTCTCACTCTTCTTAATTTTGTAGGATTAGGATTCTTGAGGACTAAGCTCTGGGGAATTGGAGGCTCTGTGAAGAGTTCAACAAAGCAGAGAGAGAAGGCTGGGGCAGTGAGAATAGGAAAACAGAAACATGTAGCATCACAAAACCAAGTAAGAGCATTTGGAGGGAGAGACAATGCCTGGCTGTGCAAATGCTCTAAGCAGTCGTATGAGAAGAGGACAAAGAACTGGAAGTTTTTAGTAACCTTGAAATGAGCAATTTTTGTGAAGTTATATAAGGAAAAGTCAGATTAAAGAAAGAAGGGACATGGGTGAAGGAAGAAATTGGAAACCATAGCATGAAACTATTTAGAAGAGTTTCACTTTGAGGAAAATAGAGATAGGGTAGAGGCTAGAGGGGACTAGCAAAATAGGAAACATGATGCTTCTATAGGAAAAGTTCCACTGTGTATGCTCGTTGGATCAGGCATCAACATTACAAAGGACAGACTAGTAACACCTGGAATTCCAGAGAAGGTGGGATTCAGGGCTCAAGTGCGAGCACCCAAAATAATAGAAGGAAACCAGTATTTGGCCATAGAGGTAGGAGAGGAAATATTGGAAGCTTTAAAACAGGAAAATATAAAGTAGCCTTCCTAAAGCAAGAATAAGCTATAGATAAGGTGGTAAACTGGCAGGCCTGGGAGCCTGCTGGGACTGAGTGGCAGGGCCAGCTTTGTTGACTCATGATCTTCCAAAGTTACCTGTCCTCATTTTTGACAATTTATAAATGTGTATTCTTATCTATAGAATCACTATTACCTCTAGTACAGTTCATCAGTTAAAATGTACTTACTAAATGACAATTCATTATATTTTCTTGTATTTAATGGTACTCTCTGTCCCTGACATTTGAACAAAAAAAAAACCCTACAATTTCATTTTGCACTTAGTCCCGTAAATTATGTAGTCACTTCTAGCTAGCTGACCCCAACAGAATCAGCATAGTAGAGAGATTTTTCTATCATACATAGTGGGAGAAGGTTACAAGAAGTGGAAGTGCACCAGCATGGTACCAAGTAGATAACATGGGGTAAGAAGCAGGTTGTGTGAAAATATATGAAAGTGATCGCTGGAGTCCACATTGCTCCAACTCACCCAAGTGAAGGTGTGAATGTATTTTCTAAGTGCCGTGTCATATGCCATGTCCATTTCCCTGGGGCTCTTGAACAGCGTGTAATACTATCTGATTTAGCTCATGAATTATTATTTTATTCCTTACTGCTAGTTACATGTGAACATCCCATTAGCCCGTGGTTAACGGCTCTCACAGCAGCCCACCCCTAAAGGACTGGGATGAGCAAGGATATTGAAATTTTCTTTAGCTACCAAAATTCTTCATCTGTATATGCTTGCCACTTTTCAAATTCACATATGTATTCAACGTGTTTGTTCTCTTTATGTTATTCTGTTAACAAGAAATCATTTCCTAATTCATCAGTAGACATCTTAATTACTGGCTCGTTTTACATGCCAATTTTACTGGGTCTCCTGTGGCCCAGATCCTTGGTCAAACATTATTCAAGGTATTCAGTGAAGGTTTTATCAGAACAGGAGCAACATTTGCACTTATAGAGCCCATAATTGGACTGCACCTCCCTGATATCAGGGACATCGTCTCTCCTTTCTTGGTTTTAGACCCAGAATGAAGCACCAGCCTTTCATGGATCAAAATCAAAGTTGTTTCCCTTCCTTCACCAACACATGTTGCCACTTTAGGTTCATCCAAAAGGTATGACTGGACAGTAATAGTATTTTCTAACTTCTGAACTACCTACTAACACTTAAAAAGAATAAAGTGAGCCAGGCAATGGTGGCTCACGCCGGTAATCCTAGCTACTCAGGAGGCTGAGATCTGAAAATCATGGTTCCAAGCCAGGCTGGGAGGAAAATCTATGAGCCTCTTATCTCCAATAAAGTATTCGGAAACAGCCAGAAGGGGAACTGTGGCTCAAGTGGTCGAGTGCTAGCCGTGAGCACAAAGAAGCACAGGGACAGAGAGCCCAAGCTCTGAGTGTAAGCCCCAGGACTGGCACCAAAAATAAATTAAATAAATACATAAATAAATAACATAACAAGGTAATCATATTTTCAAAGTATTGTTAAATCTGTATTTCTAAGTTCTTCCTCCCTTCTTCCCCCCTCTTCTCTGGAGTATCTTCAAAATAACAATTGTAATTTGAGACATGGCCCATATAAAAAGGAGCAAATGATAAGATAATGGGCAAGACAATTTCCAAAATGAGACCAGCTGTCGACCCCTTTTTTGAAGGCGCATTCTGGCAAACTTTCGCTGGCCTCCAGCCTAGTCTTGCTTGAAACTGATTAGCAAACATTCGAGTCAATCCATCCTGTCCCAAATTACGTTGTTGATAAGAAGAAAAGAGAGAGTACAATTTACATTACAAAGGCCCCAGCCCCTAATAGCTGAGATGGGACTCTCAGGCTCCTTCTGTATTCAGTAAAATATAAGGCTTCCCTTCTTTTCAGCTCAAGAGGGAGGGACAAGCAGGCAGAAAGCCTCTTCTCTACTAAAGAATGGATAAAATTGAGGTCTTAGATGTTCCACATTTGTAGACAGATGTTAGTGAATTGCTTTTACATATTTCTGGGTATACAATATCTTGGCCCACACGCTGAAATGCTTGCTAATTTCCACTTGATTCTAGACAAATATTTTATATTCAGACACAGGACCATGTCCTTGTTATTGGCTAACCGTATTTTTTTTCCATTCTTGTATTTTACTGATGTTTTAAGATTTAGGATGTAACCTAGGATATATTTCAATCTGCAGGACAACAATGCTGAAATAAAATTCCCTCCTTTTCCAGCTCTCTAGAGATTTCTAGAAATTGAATTTTATTCTAAGTTATTACCTGAAAGTGTGTTATTCCCAGAGTAATAAAGTGAACCATGGCCTTAGAGCATGTAGCAAATTGCATTCAGAAGAAGCCTAGAAAACCATCTAGTCTAATATTGTCCGTCAGAGCTCAGGACATTGTGACTCACAAACATTAATTGATTTGCCCAAGGTGACAACACAAATGAGTACAAGTACTTGAATGAAAATGTAGGTTTTCTGATCCTGAGGCAAATGTTTTTGTCCTAGATAAGTGACAATTTGTGTCCTAAGTAAGTCCAAGGTATTGACCCAAAGAATCTTTTGAGGCTTTCTTGTTTATTTTTTTCATGGTACCGAATTTGAACACAGGGCCTCATACTTGCTAGGCATGATACTCCACCATTTGAGCCACACTTCTATCTCTCTTTTTGCTGCTTATTTTGGGAATGAAATCTAGCACACTTTCTGTTCAAGCTGATCTTGAACTGGGATCCTCCAGATCTCAGTCTCTTGAGAAGCTACAGCTATAGACATGAGCCACTGGTGCCCAGCAACTCACAGTCCTTAGAAGAATATGATTCCTTATGAATAAGAGTAATAGACAGATGAGTTGAATTCTAAGATATCGACAATTGACTTATGCCCTTGAATATAAGCTATAAAACCAGGAGACAGGATTATAGGAACCTGGCAATAAGCCATGCCATGCTATGTAGACATACCTACATTAGGGCAGGTAGGGTATAAATAATAAATAATGCTGGATCAAGACAATGAAACCAGCTACCAAACCTTCAAATTGTGGGTGTGGAGGAGGGAGAAAGCAAGTTACATCCACCATTGTTTTAAACCAAAGAGAATTTTGGATTGAAATGTTTCTCCCTCATTCTTCACATTAGGTAGGATAGTAAGAAAGCTTGTCCTCTTTCATCTTTATTCTGGGAGTTGTGCATTAAACAAAACAAAACCCACAAAGAAATGACATACAAGTTTAACAGTTTTAATTTTACATTCATAAAGGAAAACAGAAAAACAAATGAAAACACCAAGCAGAAGTTAGAAGTTATAAAAATGTATATACTCTCAGAAGAAGAATGAAAGAGAATATGGTCAAAGGAGATTGTTCACATCTATGACAATAGAACAGTGAAATCCATTGAAACTGTTTTGGGAAAGGGGAAGAGGAAAGGAGAATGAAAGAGGGGGTGAGATTGGAGTATAGTGTAAACATGTGTGAAAATGTTACAATGAATATCCCCTGAGGGAACTAATAAAAAGCTAATAAAAAGAAACAAATTATACATACTATTTTAACAAACAGCAGCAAATTGTAGAGAAGTGACTGGACAATCCAAAGAGTGGCTGGAGACTCAGGGGAAAGAAGCTCAGGGGGAAACTAATGAACAATAGTTATTTTAGCAAGGTGTGTTTGTACAGATTCATCTTATGGCTGACTTTTTCTCTTTTTCATGGCATTAAAAATCCCCTGCATTAACTGCTATTACAGTTTAAACCTTAAATATCCTCCAACAGCCCATGCTTAAGTCATGGTCACCAGCCCCTGGTGTTATTGGGAAAGGGAGGGGCCTTTGGTAGGTGGGGCATACTGGAAGGAAGTTAGTTCATTGGGATGTGCTGTGGATAGGTTGTTGAGATCCTAGTCTGTCTTTCTCCCTCTCTCTCTCCCTGTGTCCTCTCTCTCTCCTCTCTCCCTCTTTTCTCCCTTTCCTCTCTCTCTCTCTCTCCATCCTCTCTCCCCATCCCCCCTACTTCTTTCCTTCCCTCTTTCCCTCCCCCCCCTCTTCCTTTGCCACATGCTCCTGCTATGCAGCCACAGGAACAAAGCAATGGGGCCAAGTGACCACAGACTGAAGCCAGAATAAAACTTTTCCTTTTAGAAACTGATTTTCCCAGGTATCTGTCACAGTGAGAGAAAGCTAACTAACATGCGATTTATGAAGTCATAATTTTTTCAGAAGATTCTGCTCTTAGTCAGATAAGGGAAACTCCGAGAAGACTTTTTCTGCATTTGTTGATTCTTAATTGTCTTTAGTTCAAAACACTCCCTATGCCATGGTAACATATTTTGAGGTAGCATATTCTGATCCCTTTTAATTCAACTGGAAATGGGAAAGCCTATCCAGAATCATAGCCTATAGAAAAATATGACCTCTCATGAAATTCAGTAACTTAATCACTATATTAAGGTTCAAACTGTGATCCTCAGATCTTGGCCTTGAAGGTGATGCATAAACTCATTGCTTTTTCAGGTAAGGAATCTGCAGATTTTATAGCTTTCATGAAGGTCTCATAGGTAACAGAGAAAGAACCTAGGTTTTCTGATTTCTTGGACAACTCAGTATGTCAATTAAGTCACTTAACCAATCAGATGCATTACAATGTCACATAAGCAGCCCCCACCTTTAACTCAGACTATATCAATACAAACAGGATAACTGCAGACTTTCTTTAAAAAAAGACAACTATATCCCTGATACTAAGTGGCATATAAAAGATTGTTCTGTGGGATGTATAATCTAATACGAACGCTCAATGAATTTCAGCCAAAGATACTATAAAGAAATGTTCCTCTCAGTATTCCAGTACAAGCATTTACACTGCAACTGAAAACTCAATGTAAAAAATGTTTCTTAATCAATTGCTGTGATTGTTTCCAATATTAAGTTAAAAATATGAGTACCAAATATGTCCATTTGAGGACCCTCAAACTTCTATATGGTAGAATGAAACTCATAAAACAGAAGAGAAAGAACATTTGTGAGTTAAAATGTTTCTTCTAGCCCTCAAATATTGAACCTGTTTTAGAGATTATTTTATAATATATTCCCAAAATAATCATTATCTCTTTCAAAGTAAAAGTCTACATTTTAAGATTATGATCTGGCTAGTTAGCTCAGTTGGTAAGATCATGGTTCTTATAACACCAATGTTATGGCTTTATTCCTTGAATTGGCTGTGAACTCTGTATTTGGAACTGGTTGCTCATGCCTGTAATCCTAGATAGTCAGAAGGGCAAGATCTAAGGATCACAGTTTCAAGCCAACCCAGGCAGACAAGTCTGTGATACTTGTATCTCCAATTAACCAGCACAAAGCTGGAAATACAGGCTTGGTTCAAGTGGTATACCAATAGAGCTAGAGGATTTAAGTTCAAGATCCAGTACCTAAAAGAACTAGAGATGTGGCAGAGTGTTAGTGCTGATTAAGAAAGCTTGAGAGTACAAGGACCTGAGTACAATCCCAGTATTGGGGGGGTGGGGAGAATTGTTAGGTGCCAGCGGCTCACCCTTATAAGCCTAGATATTCAGGAGGTGGGATCTGAGGGTCTAGGTTTAAAGCAAGCCCTGGCAGAGAAACCTGAGAGACTCTTATCTCCAAATAACCAGAGAAAAAAAGTGGATACATGTGGCTTCATTGGTAGAGCACTAGCCTTGAGCATAAAAGCTAAACAAGAACTCCAAGCCCTGAGTTCAAGACAAAAATTATAGTAGCCATGATTTTTAACAAGACTGGGCTTTTATTAACACTTCACATCATAGTTCCATTTTTGCTATTATGGACTAGTTCCTTCTCACAGGATAGACACAAACAAGTGTTTGAAGACAGAGAGTGCGTAGTAATGAGTCTTCATAAAGAGGAACAACATGAGCCAATAGGTGCCAAGAATGGAATGCAAATTTCACTGCTAATTTTGGCTCTGTAGTCTGACAGGTTTGAGTCTGAATTACTATTCTGAGTCTACTGTAGTCAGAAGGCTTGTGACAAATCATAATAAATACATCAAAATCTAATTCCCAATGCATAGTGTGAAGATGGGGGAAATTTGGAGGTAAGTCAGGAGGACAGAGTCCTTTTGAATTGGATTACTGTCCTTACCAGAAAGGCCTGAGAGAAGTATTTCCTTCTTCTCTTTTCTTCTTCCATGTGACGACACACCAAAGGCACCTTCTGTTAGAAGACCCTCACAGGGCACTAAGTCTGTTGATGCCTCCAGTGAACTATAAATTTCTATTGCTTATAAGATATTCCATTCAAGGTATTCAGTTAAAGCAGCAGAAACAGACAAATACAGTCTTTCATCAGAGAAGAGGAAATCACTGCTTCAATTTCTGTTTGGTAAAACGAGACCAACAGTAGATGTTAAATTATTGTGGCAAAGATGAGATAAAAACAAGTTAACATCATGTTCTTAGCACAGTGCCTGATGCATAAGAGATTGACAAATATTAGCAGTGACAATAATTCATATTATTAGCTGTTACAGGAGAGAGTTGATGTCAAGAAATGAAAGATTTAGGCTTATCAGTGGTCAGGTCCAATCATGTACTGTCTGTATTATAATTTATAGTATCAGATCTATAGAAATCTCAAGTAGGTTTGGAAAATGCTCAAAAGTCAAGCTGTTCCAAGAAAAAGCAAGGGCATCTCACATTAGCTCATCACCTTGGGCCCTTCAATGAATTCTCCTCATTTGGAGATATATTCTCTGAGAGACAAAAGGGGCTTTTCATAATGGGAGATCATACTTCAGATTAGTGCTTTACGGAAGGCACTTAATACTAATGAATTTCACTTTGTGCTCATTACAATGAAAGGCTAACAATGTTAGCTTGGATAAATTTCTGGCTTGGCAGACAACTACCAAATCACAAGTATTATTAAAGCATTTTCAATAAATATATACAACAAAGGCAAAGAATTGTGCTAAATAGCTCCTAAACAAAACTTTACTAAACAGGGAGAACAACTCATCTTAAGTAAAAATGTCATTCTGGGACCTTCTGTAATATGAAAATGCAGTTATATGTATTGTAGTTATATGCATTGTTGGTTGTGTATGATTACTGATAATTGTTAGCAAATAAATTTAACTTGGGTGATATAATAGTCAACTATTTTTGTGGGCTTGAACCAACGATCTGGCTTGCTAGACTTACAACTTAAACCATGCCCGAGTCCTAATATTGAACTGTTTTATACGTTTCTTTCTTGAGTGTATATTCCATATTATATCCCATAATACAAGTTCAGCATAGGCAACATAGCTATACTTCCTGTTTCCCTTCTTGCCCAAAGTAGTCATGATGAAAATCAATGTAGATTAATGCTGATTAATTAGTTAATTAATTTGATTTACTTGAAAGAGTCAAACACCTTTCCTACCCATACCATCTCTGTGGGAGATTTTGCACACAGGGTATTGAACAAGTTTAATGACCTTGGTATGTAATCCCCAGTACCTAGAATCTGAAGTCACACAGCAAGTGCGTGTTTCAAGATACTTTCATGCACAGAAGTTGCACACAATGACATTGGAATCCTGTCAAAACTCTCCAGTTCTTTGATATTCTACCAATGCTATACACACACACACACACACACACACACACACACACACACACACACACACATTTCAATAGCTCTTACCAGACTCTTCTTGCTTTTGAGAGGTCATTTATTGTTGTAAGTGAGTTAATTAGTGAGCAAAGTAGTCCTAAATGACTACAGGTGGCAATGCCATCCTATTACCCCTACTAAAAGCAAAGGTGACACCAGTTAAATTAAGGGTGACAGATAATTCTCCTTTATTACTACACCTGTACTCATATTTATATACTTTGCATTAGAACTCTTGGGGTCAGTTAAAAGATAAAGGGGAACTAAGTCAGTTCATTAATAGAATTTAAAAGTTGTTTCCAGGCTCTCTACACTAATTACTCTCGCCCAACATTGAACTGTTTTACACCAGCACAATAAACAGAAGGAATGAAAAGAGACTCTCCAGAAATCAACCTGAATGCAAGAGAAATTTTTTTAAAAAAGAAAAAGAAAGCAGGATAAACAAGATCAGCATCCCAGTAGCTCTGCCAACCTATTCCTTCTTCCCAGCGGTACTTTTACTTATTAATGTTGGCTGTTCTCTCTCAGGTGACCTGCTGTTTAAAATGCCTCATTGTTTGGTAACCAAAGGGAATGAAGCTCTGATTGCCAGTAACCTGATTAAGAATACTCAAAACAAGAGACAGAGCAAGTAATGATCTTTATGCATGGGAACTTGGCACTTTGAAACCATTCAGGCTTTCAGAAAATAAAGACATGACCTTTTGGGTCCTTGTGCCTCCGCTATTGTGCGGTGTTGGCTGGCACAGGGGAAATGCCAATAGAATCCTCCTAAGTAGTTCCCACTACAGATGCAGTGAGTACCATACAAATCATCAAGCCCACTCTTCTTATTTTCTCCAAATAAAGGAGCATAACAAGCCTCATCTATTGGCATATCTCTTTGTGTGTCTGTATTTGGCCATTACATAAAAGCATGATCAGGTGTTTATCCAGCAAACCTTTCCCCAGTAATGTAAACTCTTGTTCACATTCAAGTTTTCCCTGACGTTGACATTCCACTTGAATGATGATTATTAAGTAAATGTTAATGTGATAATTTTAATAATTATATAAGTCTCGTTCTAAAAAAGTACAATATAACTATGTGACGCCCTGGGTTCAATCACTAACACCATTCTAAAGAAGAAAAGAAAGAGAAAGGATGAAAGAGAGAAGGCAAAGAAGGAAGGGAAAGGCAGGCAGGCAGGCAGGAAGGAAAGGAAGGGAGGGAGGGAGGAAATACTACTGTGATAATTTTGTTAAACAATAGGACAAAAGTTAAAATGCTATTGATGTTTTCTAACATTGTCTAGGCGATTTGCTGCATTTTATCTCTTCATTATATTGTTAAAGGAAGTTGTTCTGGTTTTAATATTTTTGAAGAAAATATTCACTCACTCAATATCGGCACACCCTAGATAACCTCAAAATAATCCCTCCTCTGGCTGACCTTATGTGAATTAGTTTTATTTTCTTCTGTCACCTACCATATTCCACTTTTATACACTCTGTGTGTATTTGCATTCTTATTTATAGACTACAACCATATAAGCCATAGTTGTTATGCATGATAGTCAAGCTGCATATAAATTATTGTCAAGTTAAATGAATGAATCTTCCCATGCCAATTTTCTCAAAATTACATTCACTCTCAGTCTGAGAGAGGAATTAGCAATTTGCGCAATTTCTTGACAATTTAATACAAAGTGCCCCAGGTCACCCACGAAACTCGTGATTCTTCAGATGTTTCCCAATTGCCATTCAAAAGTGGACATCGTATATGCTAACAATTCTGCTCCCAGATCCAACCTGAGCACCTACTCTACTCCCAACTACAGTATTCTAAACAAAATCATTTGGCCTCATTGGTGTCCACTGTAATTGATGAAGCAGGAAAAGGACAGCATATTCCAAGTTGTGTGATACATGTAAAATTAGGCTATGCTTTCACCAGGCATGGGTTTCTTCTCCAAAAAATTATAAACAAGGCATATATAAAAAGAGAAAATGGGGGGTTCCGGGAAGATGGCGGAGGAGAAGCTGGAATCTGAACAAGCTCTTGCATAGAAAACAGTTTCAGAGTTCCAGTGAACAGTCCCAAGCCAGAGAATCACACCAAGTGTGCCATCACAGGACAGAGAGTTAGTCAAGAGAGGGGAAGCCAAGCAGACACATCTGAGCGTCTGCCAGCAGCTGCTGCTGCGGCGGCAGGGTCGCAGCGGCGACCGCAGCCGCGGCCATACCTGAGCGCTCACACAGAGAGTCCGGGACGAAGGAGCCAGACGCAGCGGGCGAGCGGATTCTACTCAACACCAGCAAGAACCGACAAGGAGCGGACAACTTCATCCTGCACTTTGCAGACCAGAGACGACCCAGGATCCAAGACTCGGAGTGAGTAGCCCCACTTCCTCACTCCTTCCCAGGGAGCAGAGGAGGGAAGGCCACCCCTCCCCGCCCCCCCAGCACCGGTGATCTCCATCTTGGATACCGACAAAGCTCGGAGGAGCGGCTAGCTCCAGCTGAGGCCTTGGAACAAAACGAGTCATTTAGCAGGTCACAAGAACTTAACGGCGAAGTGACCTCACAGACTCAGTTCCATCCAGGGAAAAGTCACCCAGCTCAGGCGCCAGCCATTGGAGTGGCTCTCCTCACCGGGTAACCAGAGCCAGAGGCTGCCCCGCCCTCTAGCAGCCTCCACAATCAATTGAAAAACAGAAACCCTGAGAATGGCTCCAGGCTGGGTGCTGTGAGTTTTTTTCACAAAATAGCCCCAGGGAAAAGCTACTGTTTGTTGAAAGGCCTCAACTCTACCCAGAACCTAGCCTCATCACTGCATCCCCCTCTTTTGTGATTCTCAAAGCAGATCACCCTCCCAGTAAACTAACCTGGGAGGGGGATCTCAAAATCTTGGGTAAAGCAGAGCATTTTTCTGCCTGTTCCAACAAACTGACTTAAGAAACCAATCAAGCCACAGGACCTCAAGCTGACCAGAGACTCCAGCCACACTCTGGTTACAGACAAAAGGAAGATACAGGACTCTTCCCACCCCTCCCCCCCCCCCAAAAAAAAAATCAAAGACCTTTTTTTTCTTCTTCTTCTTCTTCTTCTTTTCTTTTTTTCTTTTTTTTTGTTTTGTTTTTTTTTCTTCGTTTTTTGTTACCTTATATATATAAAAAAAATTTTTTTGCTTTTCTAAAACTTTTATTAATCTTTAATTTTTGCCTCTTCTGAAAAAATAATTGTTTTCCATTAACTTTTTTTTTTTTCTTTTCTCCTCTTATAATTTTTATTTTAGGAATACGTGAATGTGTGTTTTCCTTTCTTTTCTTGTCTTCTTTCTCTTTTTCTTTCATTCTTAATTATCTTTTTGTTTTTTGTCTAGCTCTACTGAACTTCTGATCTTTTCTTCTCACTTTCCTATCCTTTCCATCTTTTCCTCTTTGTTCTTCTTTATGTGACTTAACTCTTGTCCTGCACATCCTCAGATAAACCCATAGTTAACCAGTAGACCCTACCCCCCATTGTGTACACACTTAACCCACAAACTTATTACTCAATTCAAAACCTCTGAGACTTAAATTCATTAATAGCAGTACTACCTCTTTATACCTATATAATATTTTAAGCATTTTTTTAAAGTTTTCCACATCTCCTCTATGTCCCTCCCTTTCTCTCAACATATTCATATTCCTCTATAAATAGATGGTCTTTTAATCTCTAAAATAACATTAATTTTTACGTTTCTATTATTTTTTCTGGTCTCTTTTCATTCCCCTTTCCCTTTCTTCTTTCTCTCTCTCTCTCTACTTGCATCCTACCCAACCTATTTCCTGCACTGTGATTAGGACATAGTTAACTCTCCCTGTGCCTCCCCACACCAATCTATTCCTATTTTTTACCCACATCTCTCCCTAACCCTAATAATTTCTGGTTTTCCAAATTCTTCTCTGCGGTTCGAATTCCTTAAACATATAGTTGTTTGATGTCGAATAGATGTATCTGTTGAACTAGATTGTATCTGTAGACTATTGACTGTACAAATGCAAACTTTGGTTGATGGTTGCCTTAAGATAGTGTTCTAGCACAAAACTGGTGCTATCTTCATCTCAAATGGGCAGAGTAAGCCGGAAAAACACAAGAAAAATGGCAAATTCGGGTATCTCAATTCCCAATCTTGATAATCAGGGGTTAGAACAGATAATGAATAATCCAGAGGAGAGTTCCCAAACAGCTCTACAAACACTGCTGGCAAACATGATAAATGAAAAGTTTGACAAAATACAAAGGACTCTGTATGAGCGTGACAGGGAGAGAGAGGAGGCATCCCAGAAGTTTATACAGGAATATCATAAGCGTGAGGAAGCTACTCAAAAACTGATACAGGATTTCCGTGAACAACTTGAGAATACTCAAAGAGAAAGGGAGGAATGGCGTGAACAGGCTGAGAACACTCAAAGAGATCTGCAGGAATCCCACGAACGGGAGGAAGCTAATCAAAGAGTAATACAGGAATTGAGAGACCAGGTAGAGAACACACAAAGATCAGTAAAGGCATTCATGGAATCCATTAACAAAGAGCTGAAGGAAGTCAGGGAGACCACAAAGGGAATGCTGAATGGAACCCAACAGAAGGAATGGGAGCCCAAAGAAACCATAACCAATCAACTAAGTGATTTGAGGACAAACACTGAACACCAAATTAAGGAAGTAAAGAAATTCATACAAGACCTAAAACAGAGCTTCAACAAAGAACTTGAAGCCATCAAAGCTGACCAACTAGAAGGAAAAGAGATAAAAAACAAAGTAGAGAGTCTTGACAGCAGGTTAGACCATGCAGAAGATCGAATCTCAGGGATTGAAGAAAGCCTAGGTATTATAGAGAAAGAACATACAACCATCCAAGACAAGTCCAAGAAATATGATAGATCTATCCAACACCTGGAAGACACCATCAGAAGGCCTAATCTAAGGATAATGGGTGTAGAGGAGCACCTAGAAACAAGAGTTAATGGTCTAGGAAATTTGTTTAACAGGATCCTAGCAGAGAACTTCCCAAACTTGCAAAAAGATAGGCCTGTCCAGATACAAGAAGCCTTTAGAACCCCAAATAGACCAGACCAGAATAGGACATCCCACCGCCACATTATAATCCACACAGGATCAACTCAGAACAAGGAAAAGATCCTTAAAGCTGTCAGAGAGAAAAGCGTAATCACTTATAAAGGGAAACCAATTAGAATCACCTCAGATTTCTCAGCAGAGACAATCAAAGCAAGAAGAGCCTGGAACGATGTATGCCATGCCCTAAAAACAAACAACTATCAACCAAGAATACTGTACCCAGCTAAACTCTCCTTCATAACCGAAGGCCAAATAAAAACCTTCCATAGCAAAGAAAAATTGAAACAATACATCTCCACCAAACCAGCCCTACAAAAGATTCTTAAAGATGTCCTACACATAGAAAACCAACAAGACCGCAATAAAGGCCAAGAAACTGCACCCAAACTGAGAATCCAAGAACCATAGGAAGAACCCAGTTTTAGCAGCCCCCAAAAAGGTAGATAACATGGCAGGAACTCCCAAATACCTCTCAGTCCTATCTCTTAATGTTAACGGACTGAACTCTCCAATTAAGCGACATAGACTGTCTAGTTGGATTAAAAAACAAGACCCTTCTATCTGCTGCCTGCAGGAGTCACATCTTGCCCGTAAAAACAAACACATTTTCAATGTGAAAGGCTGGAACAAAATCTACCAAGCAAACGGACCGCATAAACAGGCGGGAGTTGCAATCCTAATATCAAATAAAATAGACTTCAAATTAAAATTCGTGAAAAGAGATAAAGAAGGTCACTACATACTAATTAAAGGATCTCTCCTTCAGGAGGATATTACAATTCTAAATATCTATTCACCAAACAATGGAGCACCCAAATTTATCAAAGAAACACTACTTTCCCTCAAATCCCATATAGATCCAAAGACACTAATAGTTGGGGATTTTAACACACCACTCTCCCCACTAGATAGATCAACTCGGCAAAAACTCAACAGAGAAACCACAGATCTAAACAGCTGCATAGATCAACTAGACTTAACAGACATTTACCGAACATTTCACCCAGCAGCATCAGAATACACGTTTTTCTCAGCAGCACATGGAACGTTTTCTAAAATAGACCACATTTTAGGCCACAAAGCAAACTTGTCTAAATTCAGAAACATTGAAGTTATACCTTGCATTCTCTCTGACCACAAGGGAATAAAATTAGAACTCAACACCAAAAGCCACCAAAGAAAGTCCGGTATCACATGGAGGCTGAACAACACACTGCTGAATCATGAGTGGGTCATGGAAGAGATTAGAAAGGAAATTCAAATGTTCATGCTATTCAACAAAAATGAACACACAAAATACCAGCTCCTCTGGGACACAGCAAAGGCAGTACTCAGAGGCAAGTTTATAGCTCTGAGCTCCTACATCAACAAATTGGAGAGATCTGAAACTAACAATTTAATGACACATCTAAACCTCCTTGAAAAAGAGCAGCAAGATAAACCCCAATCCAGTAGATGGAAATAAATAATCAAAATTAAATCAGAATTAAATGAATTAGAATCCAAAAAAACTATATCAAGAATCAACAAAACAAAGAGTTGGTTCTTCGAAAAACTTAACAAAATTGACAGACCCTTAGCAAATCTTATCAGAAAAAGAAGAGAACACACCCAAATTAATAAACTCAGAGATGAGAATGGAAACATCACCACGGAAACAACCAAGATTCAGAACATTATAAGGGAATACTTCTCAAAACTTTATGCTAATAAGTTTGAGAACTTGACAGAAATGGACCTCTTCCTAGCAAATATTGGCATGCCAAAACTAAACCAAGATGAGTTAAACTATCTTAACAGGCCCATATCAAGCATTGAAATAGAAACAGCAATAAGAGACCTCCCAGCTAAGAAAAGTCCAGGACCAGATGGTTTTACAGTGGAATTTTACAAGGCCTTCAAAGCAGAGCTCACACCAATTCTCCTCCAACTCTTCAATGAAATTGAAAGAGAAAGCTCACTACCAAACACATTCTATGAAGCCATCATAACCCTCATCCCAAAACCAGGCAGGGACTCTTCAAAGAAAGAGAACTATAGACCCATTTCTTTGATGAACATTGATGCAAAACTTCTCAACAAAATTTTGGCCAATCGACTTCAACAATTCATCCAAAAAATCATACACCACGATCAAACAGGATTCATTTCAGGGATGCAAAGCTGGTTCAATATACGCAAATCAATTAATATTATTCATCACATCAACAGGAGCAAGAATAAGAACCACATGGTTATCTCAATAGACGCAGAAAAAGCATTCGACAAGATCCAACACCCCTTCCTGATGAAGGTTTTGGAAAAGTTAGGAATCCATGGAACATTCCTCAATACAATAAAGGCTGTATATGACAAACCTACAGCCAGCATTATACTCAATGGTGAAAAACTAAAGCCATTTCCTCTTAACTCAGGAACAAGACAAGGATGCCCACTCTCTCCACTTCTCTTCAATCTAGTATTAGAATGCCTAGCTACAGCAATAAGACAAGATGCAGACATAAAGGGGATCCAAATAGGGAAAGAAGAAATAAAACTCTCCCTCTTTGCAGATGACATGATCTTGTATTTAAAGAATCCCATAGACTCCACTCCCAAATTACTCAAGCTGATTCAAAACTTTGGCAAAGTAGCAGGTTATAAAATTAACCCCCCAAAATCAATGGCTTTTCTGTATGCCAACAATGAGAAAAGTGTGGCTGAAATTAGGAAAGCAACTCCATTTGTAATAGCCCCACAAAAAATAAAATACCTAGGAATTAACTTAACTAAAGAAGTGAAGGACCTCTATGATGAAAACTTTAAAATCTTGAAAAAGGAAATCAACACAGAACTTAAAAAATGGCAAAACCTCCCATGCTCCTGGATTGGAAAGATTAACATCGTGAAAATGGCAATACTTGCCAAGGCTATCTACAAATTCAACGCAATACCTATCAAAATTCCACCCTCATTCTTCAAGGAAATAGAAGAGGCAATCCAAAAATTCATATGGAACAATAAAAGACCCCGAATAGCAAAAACGCTCCTCAACGGAAAGAACACGGCTGGAGGAATATCAATACCAAATTTCAAACTCTACTATAAAGCCATAGTAATCAAAACAGCTTGGTATTGGCATAAGAACAGACCTCAGGACCAATGGAATAGAATTGAAAACCCAGAAATGAACCTACAGACCTATAGCCATCTAATCTTCGATAAGGCAGCTAAAACAATAGAATGGAAGACAGACAGCCTCTTCAGTAAATGGTGCTGGCAAAACTGGTTAACTACATGTAGAAAACTAAAGCTAGATCCTTATATATCACCCTGCACCAGAATCAACTCCAAATGGATCAAAGACCTTGAACTCAAAGCAGACACTCTGAAAACATTACAGGATGGAATAGGAGAAACCCTAGGTCTCCTTGGCTCAGGCCGAAATTTTCTGAATAGAGACCCGGAAACACAACAAATCAAAGAAAGGTTGGACAAATGGGATTGTATAAGGTTGCAGAGCTTCTGCAGGGCAAATGACATAGCTAGCAAGATCAATAGAAAGCCCAAGGACTGGGAGAAGATCTTTACTAGCCATACAACGGAAAAGGGTCTCATATCTAAAATATACTTGGAACTCAAAAAATTAAACCACCCAACAACAAATCCTCAAAGAAACAACTGTCCAATAAGTAAGTGGGCGAAAGACTTAAAGAGAAGCTTCTCTGAAGAAGAAAGAAGGATGGCCAATAGACACATGAAGAAATGTTCAACATCCCTAGCCATAAAAGAAATGCAAATCAAAACAACATTGAGATATCACCTCACTCCAGTTAGAACAGCAAAAATCAAGAACTCTAACAACAACAGATGCTGGAGGGGATGTGGACAGAAAGGAACCTTACTTCATTGTTGGTGGGAATGTAAACTTGTTCAACCACTTTGGAAAGCAGTATCGAGGTTCCTCAAAAGCCTCCACATAGAGCTCCCCAATGACCCAGCAATCCCACTTTTGGGCATTTACCCAAATGATCACAAACAAGGCCACACTAAAGCTACCAGCACAACTATGTTTATTGCAGCATTATTTACCATAGCTAAGATATGGAACCAACCCAGATGCCCCTCAGTAGATGAATGGATCAAGAAGATGTGGTATATATACACAATGGAATTCTATGCCTCCATCAGAAAGAATGACATTGCCCCATTTGTTAGGAAATGGAAAGGCTTGGAAAAAATTATATTAAGTGAAGTAAGCCAGGCCCAAAGAAACATAGGTCCCATGGTTTCCCTTATTTGCAATATCTAGTATAGGTATGAGTCAAGCGGAAAAAGTCAGAGAATGTGATGTTAGGAAAACGAACCCTCAAATATGTATTTTAATGTTTTTGTTTCATTCATGCATGTGTTTCTAACGCATTTATAATATTATTTCTTTGTTGCTTTGTATGTCCCTCCCCCACAGTGTAACCCCCGCTTTCACTATATTTGATGTCAGTATAACATGTGGAGGAGACGGGGACAAACAAGTCGTTTAAGGATTCAGGTGGACCTGTTGCAACAATGAGAAGTACAAAATGTCATGTCAAAACCAGCTTTACAATGTCGGTGGGGGGGAGGGAGGGGGAGTATGATTGGGTGGGGGGGATGGGGGAGGCTGGGAAGGGAGGTGAAGGGTAAACAAAGGTGGAGGCTGCAATGCTTGGTAAGAAATGTATGCATTTTCCTGCCCATGTAATTGTAACCCCTCTGTACAGTATGTTTTCAAATAAAATAAAATAAAATTAAATTAAAAAAAAAAAAAAGAGAAAATGTAGTAACCATTGAAAATGTGTGCTAAATCATTTTATAAAATAAGCCGGAAAGAGTGCGTTACTTACCTCGACTCTTAGCTTGTCGGGGACAGTAACCGGGACTCGGGGTGCCTGCTCCTGCTCCTGTCACCTTTGCCACCAAATCCACAGTCATCATGCGTGAGTGTATCTCCATCCACGTTGGCCAGGCTTGTGTCCAGATTGGCAATGCCTGCTGGGAGCTCTACTGCCTGGAACACGGCATCCAGCCTGATGGCCAGATGCCAAGTGACAAGACCATTGGGGGAGAGATGACTCCTTCAACACCTTCTTCAGTGAGACAGGCGCTGGCAAGCACGTGCCCAGGGCAGTGTTTGTAGACCTGGAACCCACAGTCATTGATGAAGTTCAAACTGGCACCTACCGTCAACTTTTCCACCCTGAGCAGCTCATCACAGACAAGGAAGATGCTGCCAATAACTATGCCCGTGGGCACTACACCATTGGCAAGGAGATCATTGACCTCGTCTTGGACCAGATCAGAAAGCTGGCTGACCAGTGCACAGGTCTTCAGGGCTTCCTGGTCTTCCACAGCTTTGGTGGGGGAACTGGCTCTGGCTTCACCTCCCTGCTGATGGAGCGTCTCTCTGTGGACTATGGCAAGAAGTCCAAGCTGGAGTTCTCCATTTACCCTGCCCCCCAGGTGTCCACAGCTGTAGTTGAGCCCTACAACTCTATCCTCACCACCCACACCACCCTGGAGCACTCTGATTGTGCCTTCATGGTGGACAATGAGGCCATCTGTGACATCTGTCGTAGAAACCTCGATATTGAGCGCCCAACCTACACTAACCTGAACCGCCTTATTAGCCAGATTGTGTCTTCCATTACAGCTTCCCTGAGGTTCGATGAGGCCCTGAATGTTGACCTGACAGAATTCCAGACCAACCTGGTGCCCTATCCCCGCATCCACTTCCCCCTGGCCACATATGCCCCTGTCATCTCTGCTGAGAAAGCCTACCATGAACAGCTTTCTGTAGCAGAGATCACAAATGCTTGCTTAGAGCCAGCCAACCAGATGCTGAAATGTGACCCTCGCCATGGTAAATACATGGCCTGCTGCCTCTTGTACCTTGGTGATGTGGTTCCCAAAGATGTTAATGCTGCCATTGCCACCATCAAGACCAAGCGCAGCATCCAGTTTGTGGATTGGTGTCCCACTGGTTTCAAGGTTGGCATCAATTACCAGCCTTCCACTGTGGTTCTTGGTGGAGACCTGGCCAAGGTGCAGCGTGCTGTGTGCATGCTGAGCAACACCACAGCCATTGCTGAGGCCTGGGCTTGCCTGGACCACAAGTTTGACCTGATGTATGCCAAGCGTGCCTTTGTCCACTGGTATGTGGGTGAGGGGACGGAGGAAGGAGAGTTTTCTGAGGCCCATGAGGACATGGTTGCCCTAGAGAAGGATTATGAGGAGGTTGGTGTGGATTCTGTGGAAGGAGAGGGTGAGGAAGAAGGAGAGGACTACTAGTCACTCATTCCTGTGACCCTGCAGCATGTCATGCTCCCAGAACTTCAGCTTCACCATCAGCTGGCCGTCACTAAAATGTTTCTGACTAGATTCTGTTCAACTGTGATCATGTCTGTCTTTTTCCATGTATGTAAGGTTTTAATCCATTATGTCTCAAAAGTAAAGGCTTTAAGAAATTTAGAAAAAATAATAAGCCGGAAAGATGTGACCAAGTACTGTTAATTGATAAGCAGATACTGGGGTATGACCATGCTTACATCAACCTGTCTCAATACTCATCCTTAGAAATAACACTGCAAGTAGAATTTTTTCTAAAAATTCCGTTTTCAGCAAAACTGGAAAAAAAACAGATATAAACATAGACTCCAGAACCCATGTAGAAATTCAAAACTGGATCTGTCATATAAAGGGAAAGGAAAAAAAATGGTAAACGCAGGTATTCTGGCTTCTACCTGCAACCTTGCTCCTTTGGAGGCTGAGATGAGGAGGATCACAGAGTAATCTATCGTATCAGAGAAGACCTTTGGGTTACGAAGCACAACTTCAGCCCTTCCCTGTCCTCCATAGAAGTATACCACAAATTACTTCTTCAGAAATAAACTCAATTTGATAATAAATAATTGTTTATTTTAAATGCCATAAGAAAAAAACAAAAAATGAAAATTGAACAGATACACAGCTAAAATATTTTTAACAAAGTCAGGGAGAAAATTTTACCCAAATATTTTTCCATGAAATAAAAGCTTAATGAAATTTCTTACAAGAAAAAAAAATGAACAAGCATGGAAAAAAATCCTACAACAAAACCTTCCTAAATATTTCTAACAATGCAGAACTCATGAAACATTAATATCTTATTACATTACCAACCCTTCAAACATGTCAATAAAAATAAACATTACATCAAAAAAGACATGCCAAATGGAGCAGTGACATTTATAATCATATCACAGATAAAGGAGGAGTCTGTCTACTATGTAGGAAACATTTTAAAAAATCAGAAATAGAAAATTTTCCCAAAGATATAATGTAATTCTCAGAAAAAGTCAAGGGATTTTCTGACATGTCAGTGCCAGTTACAATGAGAAAGGCAAACTTAGTTGAAATATCCTTTTTTTCAAATTTCAGACTGGTAAAAATGCAGTTTTATAACATAACATTAGTGATGTTGTGGATTGTAAACTTCTACAACTCCTGTGGAGAAAACTTAGTATTATCAAACTGAGGAATAACCATAATCTTTAAAAGAGCAACTTCACCTTTGAGTTTATATAATAGAAATAAGTGTTGAAAAACAACATATGCATAAGTATATTCATGAAAGCCTTATTGGAAAATGATTCCAAATAATCTTAAACATTTTTAAGTCTTGGACTGGCTAAGTAAATTATAGTTTTATATTCAATAGAATGTTATTCAGTCACTAAAATTGCATAAATTCTACATACTGAGTGGTACATAAGAGTACAAAGAGAAAAACACATTTGAACAGTATATTTAATAAATATACTACCTTATGCTCAGAAAATGTGCCACAAAGGTATACTTTTCATTGCATTCCACACAGAAATCATAAATGAAGGAACAAGGAACAAATAATTATAGTATTCTACATGACAAGATTATGGGAACTAGATGGGTGACAATGTTGGGTTCAGAAGTATATTTTTCAATATTTATATTAATTATTTTTTAATTTAGCTATGTGCATTATTTACTACTAATGTAAATCAAGTTGTAAGACAAAAGCAAACACATAAAAAAGTATGATCCTGTTTCAAATCATCTAGTCTCACTTCCCTGGTCTTCTTGGCCCTGCCTGTAAAACCTATACCTACAGGAAGCAACTGAAACACAAAGGGACAGAAGCTAACCTCATGTGTTTTTTTTGGCCAGTCCCTGAGCTTGAACTCAGGGCCTGGGCACTGTCCCTGAGTTGCTTTTGCTCAAAGCTATCATTCTACCACTTGAGCCACAGTGCCACTTTTGGCTTTTTCTGTTTATGTGGTACTGAGGAATTGAACCCAGGGCTTCATGCATGCTAGGAAAGCACTCTATCACTAAGCCATATTCCCAGCCCACTAACCTCAATTTTTGACCCTCAACCCCAAGAATTTTTCCACAGCCTGTGTGGATATTGAATGGACTCCTTTCCTTCAGAGCAAATCAAAACTTCAGAGTTGCACGAGGTGCAGATCAAAAGGAAGCAGGGAGAAAAGAGAAATAACGTTTTCTCCCAAAGCCAGGCTCAGCCTAAGCCTTCTCAAGCCAGGGTAGAAGGTGAGCACCTTGTCCTCCCAGAGGGGTGACAAAGCATGTGGCACTGTACTATCATTCTGTTTCATTGGAATGAGAAGGATCCAATTTTTCTCTGTCTTCAGTGTGAATCTACTTAATGCCTCAAGCCCCTAAAGGATGTTTCATATGCCTTCCTAGGTCCCCTTAACACTGTCTTGACTCCTGGATCCATCAGATAAGTTTTGATTTAAACCCATGGAAACACAAAAGGAAGCTTGTTATCCCAAATATGCACTTAAAATGCATAGCTGCTTCCAGTGGGCCCTAGAAAAGGGAAATTAGAAACAAATTAATCAAGAGGAACAAAGAAGTCGTTAAAAGACATTACTGGCAGTGATTAGGGATGAATGCATAAAGTAACCTGGACAAACCATTATCTTACTGATGAAGGCAAACCCTGACATATGGAAGAGAAAATGTGAAAGAAAACAATATTAAATAAGTACTACTCCTTTTCTGCCTGTGAAAGCAAGCCAAAATGCACTAACTCCTTCATTTTTCTTTCTATATAAACAAGAAGCATTAGCAGTTCCCCAGAGAAGAGGGTAGAAAACTGTTCATAATGAGGTAAGACTTGGAATTAAAAACACAAACATAGTGTGCTTGAACAAAGCCAGATTATCCAGTGCAAACAATGGATCAGTTGTCAGTCGAATGAAAAGATAACCAAATCTCCTATGCCCAGGGGCTTGAAAAGATAGCTATTACTCTCAAACTTTTTATATATCAATTTTCCGTTGTGTTAGAGAAGGGACCAGTTTAACCTTGGCACTAAGATTTCTGTACACACAAGTGCCTGAAAGTAACTCACACTCAACTGGACTAATTCTGAAATTCTTGGAAAGACAGGCAACTTTCAACTATTAAATTTTTAACTATATACTAGAAAAGTATATATTAAAGATTCATGGAGTTAACTGTTATAGTTATAGAGAGAAAAGTGCCAGAAGCATGGCTTTTAGAGTGTGAGCCACTAAAATACAGCAGTTTCTGTGTAAATGTCTTTGTTCAGCATCAAAACCATGTCAATAAATAATGAAGTTCTTAGGAATACCTTTCCAATAAAGAGGATAAGGAATTCTCTTCATTGAAAGAGAACACTAACTTAACCCAACTGTTTAAAAAGCATTAGTAGCTTGCCTAACAAAATCTCAGGAAAAGTCTGGGAAAATTGCACCTCATGCTAGAACCAGACCCTAGAGAAGGGTAGGAATCCTAGGTCTTGTGATGTGTTGACTTCTCCTTTCTCACCCAAGACCCACATCTTCCCTATAATAGGAGAGATAGTCCAGTAGCTTTCTGCAAACATCATTCTAGGCTTTTCCCTTGCTTAGTCCTGTGAGTTGTTCAACTTAATCACCTCTCCACTTGTAGACCAAGCTTATAACCAAGGGTAGGGCTTTCTGTGCCTAGCTAAGGTTAGGTCATGTGCCTATCTATCAAAGTTGGGAGCAGATTACAAACAAGACCACACTAAAGCTACCAGCACAACCATGTTTATTGCAGCATTATTTACTATAGCTAAGATATGGAACCAACCCAGATGTCCCTCAGTACATGAATGGATCAAGAAAATGTGGTATATATACACAATGGAATTCTATGCCTCCATCAGAAAGAATGACATTGCCCCATTTGTTAGGAAATGGAAAGGCTTGGAAAAAATTATATTAAGTGAAGTAAGCCAGGCCCAAAGAAACATAGGTCCCATGGTTTCCCTTATTTGCAATATCTAGTATATGTCTGAGTCAAGCAGAAAAGTCAGATAAAGTGATGTTAGGGAAATGAACCCTAAGATGTATTCAAATGTTTTTTTTCTTTCATGCGATTATTTCTAATGCATGTATAAGATAATTTCTTTGTTGCTTTGTATGTCCCTCCCACACCCGTGCTTTCACTATATTTGATGTCTATAATTGGTGGAGGGGAAGGGGAAAAACAAGTCGTTTAAATAGGGATACAAGTGGACCTGTTGCAACAATGAGAAGTACAAGTCGTTATGTCGAAAACGAACTTTACAACTTTGGTGGGGGCGGGAGGGGTGGGCAGGGAAGAATGGGTGAGGGGGCAGGTGGAGGATGGGAAGGGATGGGAAGGGGAAACAAAGGAGGAGGCTTGATAAGAAATGTACTCATTACCTTGCCCATGTAATTGTAACCCCTCTGTACAGTATTTTCACAATAAAAAAATTTAAATTAAAAATTAAAAAAAAAGTTGGGAGCAGAAATTAATGATTTTGAGGGAAGGGAGGCAGTTCTTCCAAAACCAGTGAAGAGTACTCTTAATTGTAGAATCAAATAGAAGTAATGAAACAAACCTCTGTGTTTGTCACTAGGACAAATAGCAGACAGAAAGAGTTAAAAAAGAAAAAGAAGCGGGGCTGGGAAGGTGGCTCAGTGGTAGAGCGCTTGCCTTGCATGCATGAGGCCCTGGGTTCGATTCCTCAACACCACATAAGCAAAAAGAAAAAAGCCGGAAATGGCACTGTGCTCAAGTGGTAGAGCGCTAGCCTTGAGCTGAAGAGCTGAGGGACAGCGCCCAGGCCCAGAGTTCAGGCCCCACGACTAGACCCCCCCCCCCAATAAAAAAGAAAGAAAAAGGATTTATTTGGCACTCATTTCAGAAGATTAGGTCCCTGGCCATCAGGCAAAGCATCATGAAAAAGGATGTGGCAGAGCAGAGTGCTCACCTGTGGCATCCAGGAAACAGAGAAAAAAGATAGGAAGGGGCTGAGAGTAAGGAATAGCTCCACAAGGACATGCCCCCCCCCATAACATACTTCCACTAAACAGTCCTAATGTTTCTGCTACCACCCAAAATAGTACTATTAGCTATGGACCAAGCCTTCCACATTAATCTGAAGGGAATAGTTCACATTCAATGTACAGCAACCACTATTCTTGTAATTGAATAAAACACCATACAAACATTTTCTGCACTTGTTTAGGAAAATATGAGATTGCCAAACAATGTATCCATTTTTAAAATACACATATCAGATCTGATTTATTTCAGTGAACTTTGTTATTCCATGTCATCTTCAACAGTCAGTTTCTTTTAGGGATGTCAAAAATATTTATAAGCTCCATTGTAGAAATTGTCTTCACCAACCAAACTTGTTACAAGAAAGATTCTCATTAACATATAGCTACAAGTCAATGAAGAACCAATTTTATGTACTGTAATTTGCTATGGTGAGTTTGGGGCAATTCTTTTTTAAATTCACAAATACTCTTATCTGATGAAGAATTCTATCATTGAGACATCTTCAAGAATATGCCACAAATATGAGAACAACTACATAGGGATGTAGATCTGTTCAATAATTATTATTATTGGGAACATAGAATAGGAAAATGGTACTAGTAATTATCATGTTGAAGACAAAACACAATTTTTCTATTTAAGGCATTGGTTTGTTACCTTTTCTAAAAGATCGTTTGCACAACATTATGGAAGCTATTCCCAGGTTCTCAGGGACACCTAAATACGAATTAGAGGATAAGCTTGGTCCAAAGATACTCTAGAGGACACTGATGGACAGTGTAATATCAAATGTGGATATAACTCTCATGGCCTGGTATGTAGCTAACACTTCTCTTCCATTTTTTAGTAGCTATACAATAGAAATATTTCTTTAAGGCTGGGCACCGGTGGCTCACGCCTGTAATCCTAGCTACTAAGGAGGCTGAGATCTGAGGATCATGGTTCAAAGCCAGCCCGGGCAGAAAAGTCCATAAGACTCTTATCTCCTATTAACCACCAGAAAACCGGAAGTGGTGCTGTGGCTCAAGCGGTAGAGCACTCACCTTGAGCTGAAGAGCTGAGGGACAGCGTCCAGGCCCAGAATTCAAGCCCCACAACCGACCAAAAAAAAAAAAAACCAGAAATATTTCTTTAGAGTCATTGTCCATCATAATTATTCTCATTAGTAACTTTAAAGTTAACTAGAATTAATCTGTCTGTGGGCAAAGTGTACTGAGAGTTTTCTGTAGCATTGAGGAATCAAACATAAAACCATGTTAGGGCTCCACTACTGAGCTACATCCATAATCCCTGAAGATTTCATAAATAAAGATTAATATATGGCAAAAAAAACACAAAAAAGAACAGAAAGAAGAGACAAAAGGATAAAGGGAAAGAAGGATAAAGATGGGCATGCTAACATAAATTATCCACTACCCGCCACTCATGATTTTCCCTAGCCCCTACCACAGGCATTCTGCTGAGGAAACATTTAACTTAGTGTATGCTGGTTCAAACACATCCAAGAATGTATTGTGTCTGCTCCAGATGTGAGAAGCAATGAAAATTATGTGGTCCCAACAAGAAGACATCCATCTGACCTGCCCTGAGGGAGGGTGGCTTGGCTGACCACCCTGACCAACTGGTCAAAGTCTACCTCCCAGAGAACAAGACTCACAGCAGACAATGGGCCAGAAACTAACCAGCCCACAAAACCACCAGATACATCACTCCTAGGACACCTACTTCACTATGCTCTACTGAGCATTTTGACTCCTTTAGGCTCTGCAGAAGTTTCCTACTCAATGGAGAACAGCCACATAATAGTAGATACTTAAGATTTTAAGTAATCTTTAATTACATGCCCTACCAAAGACCAGTATTAAGACATTTCAATGCTGCATGACAAATAGAAAGAGTGAGACTAACACGTTCCCAGCGGTAACAGAAGTTGACATTATACAAAGATAATCAAAATGATAAACATTATTAAAAGAAGTTCTATTCCATACGTAGAATTTCATGTGACCCGGCCATAGTACTTGAGAGCTCCTTGTGTTAATAAGCAATAACGGTTACATGCAATATGCAGTTTGTATGAAATTGGCTCTTTCTAAGAGGCCCGAAAACAAACTTCTCTTTTTTTTAGCAATGAGCTGAAGGAGATATTCTGAAAAGCCTTTCTGCAAACACATAGAAATGGCAGATAATATACAACAAAGATGCATTTAAATGCATAGCTGTGCTTCCAAAAGAGTACGGGAAATACTCAGGGGGGAAATGACAATAAGACAGAGCAGAAACCCTGAATGGTCAATGAATATAAAAACCACTACTGCTCTGGAAGCCTTTGCCAATACCATGAATGCCGAAACCTGGATTTGGTGGCTGTGTAGGAGTAGAAGAAAAGGATTTGGGACAATGGATAATGAGGGCTCCGCATAAATTCAGAACTCATGGGTCAGAAAATAAAAGCTTCTGACAAAAGTTCGGAGATGACAAAGGAAATTGTCTAGCTCACCCTGAGGAAAGCATTTCCTGGTGAGAAGTGCAAAACCACAGACCTAACCTGACACAGGTTTGGATTTTAATTTGTGCTTGAGAAGTGTCTAAGGAATAAATATAAAGAAACTCAGAGTAGGTAAAGTTTTGGAACATCAAGCTGAAACATTCAAAACTTCTCTTGAGCGACTTACCACTGGAGCCTTGTAAATTTTCCATCAGTTAAATAAATAGCTTATCAAACACCCACAAATTGACATTGTAAAAGTCATAGATTATTGGTTCACTCTGCTGAGTTGGTTTGTGTTACCTTATTTCTATCTATAGAAGTAGGACCCGGCATAAAAAGAGACCCTATCTCAAAAATAATCCATGCAAAAATTGTTTGAGTCAGACCTTGACTCAAGCGGAAGAACTCCTAACTTATAAGTGTGAGGCCCAGAATTCAATCTCCAGGTGGACCCATTGCAACCATGAGACATACAAGTCGTTATGTTGAAAACGAACTTCACAGCTTTGTGGGGGGGAGGAGGGTTGGGTGGTGGGATGGGGGGGAGGACGGGGTGGGAAGGGGAAACAAAGGCGGAGCTACAATGCTTGATAAGAAATGTACTCATTATCTTGCCCATGTAATTGTAACCCCTCTGTACACTATTTTCACAATAAAAAAAATTCCAAAAAAAAAAAAAAGCTGAATTCCATATGCACATCTCACTTGAGTGTTCTTTCTTGGAACCAGTTGCTCTTATTTTTTCCCTTCTGGGGAATTTATATTGTTATCATCATTGGAGAATTACAATTTTCCATGAAATCAAAACTGCAATTCTGTTCCAATTGTAGTCTACTGAAGTCAGTATATGTTTATAGCTCCCTTTGAAGGTCATTCAGCATCTTAGAGTGAGTCATTTATGTACATGTATTTGAATGCTCAGGAAGCAGAAATCACAACAGTCTGATGTATGATGTACCTTGGCTGTATTTGGAGGGTAATCACACTTGATGAGCAATGAGTTCTTAGTTGACCAGTTTCTCAGAACATCACTTACACTGCTGAATAAAAGCTGACTTGGATTTTTGAGTGATAGCTCTTAAGGCTGACAGCAGAAATGTGGGAATATGACTGAGTTAGCAGCTGTGCAGACCAATGTACAAAACTAAAAGTACTCCAATCATCATGCAATGTCTACAATGGAGCAACCATTTTCAGACAGCTAACCCAGGCCTGACATGAATATTACCAGGCCTGAAGTGAAGGTACTACAACCATATCTTTATTCAAAATCACCTGAATTCACTGAGTTTTAATAATAAATACATTATTTTATTCTATGGTATAAATTCTACTACTTATTCCTTAAAACAACTTGGGCAGTATTTCGTAGGTAGGATAATGAATTGGCAAAATTACTTCATTTGAAGCTAAATTGGTAATACTGCAATATTCATTAAAATGGTTTTCACTGAATCCTTATCATAAAGTGAAACAATATCTTTCCCTTCAAAAAAAGTACCAGTTTCCTGGAAATGTATTTCATGCCTTTATTTCTTTTGCTACTTGATCCTGGTCATTTAATTCAATAACTTTTATAAAATTAAAATTATAAAGATTTAATTGACTTTTGCTTAGCTTCCAATTACATGCAATTTGTTTCTATTCAGTCTCATTTAATCCAATTACAATTGAACTAATCGTAATTACTCCCAATAGTTCATTTACTTTAAAAAAAAAAAAAAAAAGAAAGAAAGAAAGAAAGAAAAGAGGACGCTGTCCTCTATTACTTTCAAGTAATTTTTTTATCAGAGGTTAGGTAGAGTCTCTTAATTGTATTAATACAAATGACTGCCTACATGCATCAATAAGTTTGCATTTAAAATTTAGAGAATTTTAAGAAAGCTAGCAAAGTTAGTTAAGTCCTTTGACATGGTACAGTAGCTATGTAGGTAGCGTCTCAGAAGCTATCATTAATATTAATTGTAATTGGTAGACAATCACTTGGTTTCACATTTCATTACCCTAAATATGGAAACTTGCAAGAGTGTTGAGAGTTTGAATAAAAGAAAATTCTGGATAATATGAGTGATGTTCATAGCCTTTGAAATAACACATTCCTAGAGCAAACTCATGCAGGGTTTTGTTTTTTAGGTGTTGATTTCCATTTTGATAAACCACTGTCAAGGGTCACTTTCACAAGGATTAGTGAAGTTAGCAACCGTCCCTAGGAATTCCTAATACACACACATAAACACACACACACAAAAATTGGGCTTTATAGTAAAGGTTTTAATACTAAGCTTTCTTAGAAGAGGTAAAGAGCATAAAACTCCCCCTTTCTACAATGAAAATAAGAAAAACAAAGGAAAGAAAATAGAAGAATAAATATTTGAAAATGTCAGTGAAAAACAAGTAGTAGGAAAATGAATGAAATCATTTTTGGTTTGGTCCTCATTTTCTCTACTGTTTTCACAAAGCACAGGAGAGAACAAAGCACACTTTTCAAGGCAATAAGACAAGAAGAAAGTAGTTGTTATTTTGCAGTGTTAAAATAATGTCCCATTTATATAAATTTTAAAAAATGAAACTTTAATGCTTGATAAGAAATGTACTCATTATCTTGCCCATGTAATTGTAACCCCTCTGTACAGTATTTTCACAATAAAAAATAAATAAAAATTTAAAAAATGAAATTGTATAGGAGAACAGATTAGTAGTTGCCAAGGAGCAAATGAATCTGGGAAGGAAGTAATAGCAGCTGCAAAGAGATGACAACATGGAACCTTGAACTGGTGCAACATCTTAACTGTGGTGGCAAGTTACCCAGGTCTATGCGTGTGATGAAAGTGCATAGAACTGTTTACTACACACACACACACACACACACACACACACACACACAGGCACACAGGTAAAACTGCTGAGATCTGAATACACCCTGTGGATTGTACCCACATTGATTTCTTCCTTGGATATTGTAGCATAGTTACACAAGAGATCACCATTAGAAGAAAATGAGTGAAGCATACATAAAATCCTCCCATACCTTTGCAACTTCCTGTGAATCCATATTTTAAAAGGAAGTTCAAAGAATAAAAGCATCTAAAATTCATCACTTTCAAGGAGGAAAATATAAGAGGAGTGAAATGATTAAATGAGATCAAATATATGATATTCCATAGAGAGTTTTAGACTGTCTGCTCAGCAGGGCTGTCAATTTGGCCTCTTTTGGATGGCCTTGAGAAAGTTGAGCAACTCTTGTGACCCATAACA
The DNA here is from genome assembly GCF_019054845.1 of Dipodomys spectabilis. Lineage (NCBI taxonomy): Eukaryota > Metazoa > Chordata > Mammalia > Rodentia > Heteromyidae > Dipodomys > Dipodomys spectabilis. The sequence continues at coordinate 13,351,386 of NW_024870686.1, read as the reverse complement.
TCTTTTGTGAGTAACTACAAACTAAACAAAAATTGTAAAATGATAGGAAAATAGTTTATTCTAGTAGGTAGTAATTTTCTAATCTTCATTTTTGCTTTTCTAATATCATTAAGTAGTTATAGAAAGAAGCGACGGTTTAACAGCGTTTATATAAATACAGTATATCTTGATCAATGTCACCCCTTTCAACATTCTCACCCATTTCTCCCCTACTCACCCTTGCCCTCTTCTTAATTTTGTAGAATATATATCTAAGTTTTTACTGCATTCTCCCCCTCTTCTTCTCTTCATTGGTCTACCCATTTCTCCTTGTCTCCACCCCACCCCATTCGAGTTCCCACTTCCAGGAGTTTTATTTTATCTTTTTGAACTTTGATCTTTACCTTTCTAAGGATTTAAGGTATTTGAGTTTTCCTTGAATTTACCATATTTCAGTTAATATGTAGTAATTTTATTCACAAAGATTCAAAAGAAATAGAGACCCAGAAACACAACAAATCAAAGAAATGTTGGACAAATGGGATTTATAAAGTTCTAGAGCTTCTGCATGGCAAAGGACATAGCTAGCAAGATCAATAGAAAGCCCACCAATTGGGAGAAGATCTTTACTAGCCATACAATGGACAAGGGTCTCATATCTAAAATATACCTGGAACTCAAAAAATTAAATCCCCCAACAACAAATCTTCAAAGAAACAACTGCCCAATAAATAAGTAGGCTAAAGACTTAAAAAGAAACTTCTCTGAAGAGGAAAGAAGGATGGCCAATAGACACATGGAGAAATGCTTAACCTCCCTAGCCATAAAAGAAATGCTAATCAAAACAACATTGAGATACCACCTAACCCCCGTTAGAATGGCTATACTAAGAACTCTAATAACAACAGATGCTGGAGGGGATGTGGACAAAAGGGGACCCTACTGCATTGTTGGTGGAAATGTAAACTTGTTCAACCACTTTGGAAAGTAGTATGGAGCTTCCTCAAAAGACTCCACATAGAGCTCCCCTATGACCCAGCAATCCCACTTTTGGGCATTTACCCAAATGATCACAAACAAGACCATACTAAAGCTACCAGCACAACTATGTTTATTGCAGCATTATTTACCATAGCTAAGATATGGAACCAACCCAGATGCCCCTCAGTAGATGAATGGATCAAGAAAATGTGGTATATATACACAATAGAATTCTATGCCTCCATCAGAAAGAATGACATTGTTCCATGTGTTAGGAAATGGAAAGACTTGTAAAAAATTATATTAAGTGACATAATCCAGGCCCAAAGAAACTTAGGTCCCATGGTTTCCCTTATTTGCAATAACTAGTATATATCTGAGACAAGCAGAAAAGGTCAGATAAGATGATGTTAAGTGAAATGAACTCCAAGATAAGGACACAAGTGGTTTTTTCTTTCTTGCTATTGTTTCTAACATATTTATAAGGTATTTCTTTGTTGCTTTGTATGTCCCTCCCCCACTGTATAACTCCTGTTTTCACTGTATTTGATGTTGGTGTAATTTGGGGAGCAGAAGGGAAAAAACAAATTGTTTAAATTGGGAAACAGGTGGACCCATTGCAACAGTGAGATGTATAAGACACTATGTCGAAAAACAAGGGGTGGGAAAAATGTAGTTGAGATGGGAGGGAAGGGATGGTAGAGGAAAAACAAAGGAGGAGGCAACAATGCTTGATAAGAAATGTACTCATTACCTTGCTCATGTGATTATAACCCCTCTGTACAGTATTTTCACAATAAAAAACTTATTTTAAAAAATTTTTTAAAAGAACAAAAGATTCAAAATAATGGTCAGAAACAAACATTTGTGATAAAGAGATTGGATTTGTGGCAAGATGGTAATGGCAAAATATAAAACTAAGGAGAAAGCAAAGGACCTAGAAAGCTAAGTAGCTGTTGTGCTTCTAGCTGAACCCACTGGATAACCTTCGATATGTTCTCTTTGGGTGCACCTCAGTTTTCTGTTCTTATAAAAGAGAGTGAATCAGGTCCAAAGTCCTGAAAACAATGGTGTTTTTGAACTCTCGGTGGAGTCTGACTAGGTCTCCTTTCAATTCTGTTAGTGTTTGTTTGCTGAACTGCAGTAGAATGTCTAAATGCTCATTTTGGTCCTAATAAATAAGTCCAGCATTTGGCAGGTGAAGATTATTGTACTCTCTTAAGTATTTGTGAAACCTATTCTACCAGTATGTCAAGATAAAATACTAACAACTTAATGGTTATAAAATCTATTAGCAACTATCTGTGCTGTGTTATCTCTTAAGACCTTGTCAGGATACTTCTTAAAAGTTCATGTAAGCTGGGTGCTGAGGGCTCACATCTGTAATCCTAGCTACTCAGGAAGCTCAAACCTGGAGGATCTTTGGGGATTTTTTTATTTTTTAATATATTTTTATTGTAAAAATAGTGTACAGAGGGGTTACAGTTACATGAGTAAGATAATGAGTACATTTCCTATCAAACATTGTTACCCCCTCCTTTGTTTATCCCCTACCATCCCTTCCCTCCCCACCTCCCCAACCACACCCTCCACCCCTGCCCCTCCCCAAGCTGTAAAGTTCATTTTCAACATAGTGTCTTGTACATCTCATTGTTACAATGAGTAAATCTGTATCCTTATTTCAGCATTTTGTTGTGGATCCTCAGCCAAAGAAGTCCACAAGGCACCATCTCCAACTAACCAGTAAAATATTGGACTGGAGACATGGCTCAAGTGGTAGAGCACCAATCTTGAGCAAGAAAACCAAGAGAGAGGATAGGCCATGAGTTCAATCCCCAGTGTCTGCATGCACAACATACACACATGCTTGATAAGAAATGTACTCATTACTTTGCCCATGTAATTGTAACCCCTCTGTACGGTATTTTCACAATAAAAAGCAGTGGACTACATAAAAATTAAGTTCATGTTTTTTCAAAGCTTCAAGAAAATGATTCATCTTTCCATTCATAGGAATTTTCTGCTCTCAAAGCTCCAAATACCTTCCTATAATCTGCAGTTTCTCAAACTTTACAACTTTGGCACAGGGGGAAGGGTGGAGGGAGGAGGAGATTAAGAAATGTACTAATTACCTTGCTCATGTAATGTAACCCCTCTGTACGGTATTTTCACAATAAAAAAAACCCTGCAGTTTCTGGGCTGATGTGGTTGTAATTGTATGAGCAAAATGCATCTTCATTTGGCTAAAAATTATGAAGAAGAATAGTTTTACCATTCATTGTAACTTCTTTATGCATTTATTTACTCTTTAATTATAAAAATTTTAACTTTAATACTCTCATCAAAGAAAAACAGGAAAGAAAGATAAAATGTGGATTTAAGTAGCTTGGATACCCATAAATAACCAAAAGCTAAAAGGTAATCTTATAATTTCTAGTAATAATATAAAAAAACCATCGAGTAGCATCATCAGGTCATTAAAAATAATCATTTCTCTCTAGCTCCTGAGCTTTGAAGTTATATTGCTTGCAACTGAGATATAATCCTATTCATGGAGACAATATTCACATGAACATCTTTGCTCAACTCTATCTGACCCCACCATGAGAGAAAACAGGGAGAGAGAGTATTCTAGAAGTGATAACTCTCTCAAGATAATGTGTGAATCTTTGGAAGAAAAGAGAACAGGATTATTGCCCCACCGTGGATCTTGTCCATCTATTTTGGTCATCCACGAGTACCTATAGTGAAACAGAATGAAAGTACTAACGTAGTGTCCTTGGTTGTATTTTTTCTTAGTTTCACACAGTGAAATACCGATCATACTGCCACAGACTGCACTCCTCACCCCAGGATTTTGGATTCTTATGCCATCTCTCACAAGATGCAAAAGGCAATACAAGTCTGTCACTAAAATGGGAAATACTGCACCAAAGACATATGCTATGGATGCCTAGTCAGAGCAGGAACATGACTCTGGAGTATTAAAAGTCTGACTGACTCTTGTTTGGACTTCATGGAGTTTTAATTGACCCCCATCCACTTCAGGCACAACCGAAGAAAATACAGTTAGGCCAATCCATAGATTCACCAGCAGCCCAGGAGATGGCCTAACATGAAAGGTTTTGAACACACAGGGGCAAAATGAGCCAGTGGGATTCTCTTTCTTGGCTATTTAAACTGAAAACCTAGAGAAATCAGACACTAGAAACAGAAAGGGAGAAACAATTGAATGTAGGTTATGAAAGACCACAAGAGACTCATGTAAAAAGAAGTAGCATAATCTCTGGTACCTCTTTAATTACCCCGAGACTATACTAAAAATGTGGAGACTATTTACAACTATGATCAAAGAAGTTACAGTTTTAACTTCCAGTTTCAAAGGGAGCTCATACCAGATTCTCCAAAATGATATCAGAGGCTAAGAAGAATTGGTGTGTGTGTGTGTGTGTGTGTGTGTGTGTGTGTGTGAGAGAGAGAGAGAGAGAGAGAGAGAGAGAGAGAGAAAGAGAGAGAGAGAGAGAGAGAGAGTTTTAAGAGAGAGAGAGAGAGCATTAATAAAGGCAGAAGATTGTCTTCCTGGCCTTGCAATTTGAGTGACTGGATGGCAGGTAAAGACTGTGAAACCAATACACTCAGAATGTCAGTCAATTTGTGTTTGCACCCAGACCCCAAAGAGTAGAGGTTGGTGTGTCAGAGATTTTTCAGGTCATCTGTGAGTTTTAGATACCTAAAGAAAATATCTTGGGTACAGGTGACTAACTAGCCTCCTTCATCAAAGGGCTTCTAGGCAGTCAAATGGATTTATATGGAAGATACAGATCAAAATGCTGATGGAAATTGAAGGAATGCCAACCTCTTCCCTGAGTCTTAGCTTCCAACACTTTTGTGCTTTCATTGTTGTAAAATACTCCTGAGATTTCTTTCAGTATGAAGTATTTTGCCGATAATATTTCTACTTCATAGTTTGTTATAACTGCTTTTTTATCTTTAAAAATTTCACCAGCACTTCATAGTTCTCTCAAATGGTATTGCCAACATTTCCATAGTCCATTTTTGCTCATATAATTCCATTTAGAGTCTATCTGAATCCTGTATGTTATTTTCACAGTTCTATAAAACTTATCTCCATACTACACACATAATTAGTATTTCCCTTAAATGCTTGGATATTTCGATTTAATTTTAAAATAATATTGCCTCCAAAATAGTGCACAAAAATTGCATACTCTTTTTATATAAGATAATAAGCTTTTAAAATTGGAATAATTCTTTGGTTCATTGTCTGGATGAATTAACTGACATTTGTTAGTACAAAGCAACTTGTCACATTTTCCCATAAGTATCCAAATGAACAAAGATGATTTGAGCTATCATTCATTCCATAGTAATAGTCTTTAAGAGTTAAGTTAGGTAAGATTGTCACTGGAAGACAAGAAGTTAATAAAACTACAAACCTTGCTGTCTTTATAAGGGAAATTCACCTAGATGCACAATAACAAATCATCAGGAGACAGAAATAGCATGATTATTCATTGATCGTGATGCACACCTGTAAATTACTAATTGATTTCTGTTTGAAAAAAAGCAGTATGTACTTTACACGGTTAGAGTTAACATACCATGGCGACTGAAATTTGAACTGTGTTGGTAGGACAATGTTATTTAGACTAAATAATCAAAATTCATAAAATCTAGGGAAATCCAGGACTGCCTATATGCTTCTATTTTATTATTACTTGAAAAGCGAAAAAAATTACTTAAAGGTTAACAATGATGAGCTAAAGTTTTATATTATAAACCATTCAACAGTCACTTAAGAAATGCAAGTTCGGGGGCTGGGAAGGTAGCTCAGTGGTAGAGCGCTTGCCTTGCATGCCTGAGGCCCTGGGTTCAATTCCTCAGCATCATATAAGCAAAAAGAAAAAAAGCCGGAAGTGGCACTGTGGCTCAAATGGTAGAGCTCTAGCCTTGAGCTGAAGAGCACCCAGGCCCAGAGTTCAGGCCTCACGACTGGACCCAAAAAAAAAAAAAGAAATGTAAGATCAACCTAATAAACAGTAACACCTTGACCTAACTTACAGCACAATACACATTGTTTCTCTTCTGAACATTCTCTCAGTCTGACCTCTTCATCACCTCTGAATATGGAAAGATCCCATTCCCAACAGAAATAAGCAAAAGAAATTTACACTGGCATCAGATAAATCCAAGGTTGCTGAGGCTGAGGATAAAAGGATTAACTCCAAAAGAACTTAAAGGAATTGAGGAATGCAGGAGAAACTGAGGAATGCAGAAGAAAGTGATCTATACTTAGGTATATAGATTTGTCAAAACTCATTAAGCTGTACCCTTAAAGTAGATGTATTTTATTATGCCTCAGTGGGATTTATAAAAATTAGTAAAGCTATTTAAGCATAGGGATACTCAGAATTGTACATAATTCTCTTTTTTTTTTTTTTTGTCAGTCTTGGAGCTTGAACTCTGGGTCTGGGCCAGTCTTTCAGCTTTTCAGCTCAAGGATAGTGCTCTACCACTTGAGCCACAACACCACTTCCAGTTTTCGGGCAATTTATTGGAGATAAGAGTCTCACAGAGTTTCTTTCCAAAGCTGGCTTTGAACCAAGATGCTCAGATCTCAGCCTCCTGGGTGACTAGGATTGAAGGCAGGAGTCATCAGCACATGGCCACAATTCTTATTAAACCTTTGTGCCCTTATACAGTATAATAAATACTGTGCTTTGATTACCCACTTAATGAATTACTGAAATGTGGATAATTCCTTTTTTTGGGGGGGGGGGGGGGGTCCGGTCATGGGGCCTGAACTCTGGGCCTGGGCACTGTCCCTCAGCTCTTCAGCTCAAGGCTAGCGCTCTACCACTTGAGCCACAGCGCCACTTCCAGCTTTTTTCTTTTGCTTATGTGGTGCTAGGAATCGAACCCAGGGCCTCAGGCATGCAAGACAAGTGCTCTACCACTGAGCCACCTTCCCAGCCCAATTCTTTTTTTTTTTTTTTTTTGCCAGCCAATGGGCCTGAACTCTGGGCCTGAATGCTGTCCCTCAGCTCTTCAGCTCAAAGCTAGCACTCTACCACTTGAGCCACAGTGCCACTTCCAGCTTTCTCTACTTATGTGGTGCTAAGGAATCGAACTCAGGGCAAGCACTCTACTACTGAGCCACCTTCCCAGCCCCTGGATAATTCTTAACTATGCAAGTTCTAGGGTAACTAAGAAACCAAGATGTCCCCAAGGGGAAAAGTAGGGATCTTTAAAAGGCCAAGGATCCCATACAGAAACCCTTGTTTCACCCTCACTGCTGGAAACCTGACATTCATTCCAGTAATTAGAAAGCTGAATGATAGCAATAAGGAACAGACTCAGGGGCAGAAAGGTTACAGCTGAGGGCAAAGGAGTGAAAAAGGTATGAAATAACAGTTATATCACCAAAATTGTCCTCTATCTAGTCCTCAGTCTCAATTGCAATCTGCAAGCATGTTGAAACCGTCTTCAATTAAGGAAATATTTGAGATAACATTACCATTTATGTGAAAGGATGCTTACTCAAAAAAGAAAAAGAAATTTAAGATGCAATGCAGGTAATGTGTATATGTGTATAAACCATATCATAATACCTGCCCTTGGTTTATTTAGACAGAAACTAGAAAATTCATCAGGAGGTGGTGCAGAAACCTCTTCTGCATCTTCTTTGCATGTGGAACTAACACCTACTCCTGTGTTCTCCCAAGAGGGCCAGGAAGCAAGGCACCTTAAAGATATTCTCTTTATCCTTTTCTGCCTGGGCTAACCTGTGCTTATTCTCAAAAGGAAAGTCTAAGATAAGGACTGGTAGTTTATTTTCCAACTAATTCCTGGAAATAAAAGTAGGTGCCTTAGAAAAGAGAATCAGAAAATCACTTCAAAGGTGCATTTATCATTTAGACTCTTAAGTGATCACTACTATACGTACTGAAATTAATCCTGTGGAGACACTCTGAGGAATTGTAGAGAATACACCTGAGAATTTTCCAGCCAAGAGCTCTTTTATTTATCACCATTGGCCAAGGACAGCCAGCTATAGAGTGATTCTCAACCTTGACTGCTCATCAGACTCACCTGGGGAGCTTTTAAAACTCTAATTCAATCTGCAAAGCAAACCAATTAAGTCCAAATATCTGCAGGTGGGACTTAGGTATCTGTATTTTTAATTTCCCCCAAGTAACAGCAAGCTTAGTCATTCTTGAGAACCACTGCCCAATGGGGGGGGGGGTGGATAATGCTTTCGCAGATGGGGGTCTGGGGTAAGTTGGAAAGATTCTCTCAAGGGTCCCACACCGTGCCATTAGAAAGTCCCAGACCATTACGAGGCAAAGCGCCAATATGTACCAAATCACACTTGTAAAGGTAAACAAAGAGTCAGGACATGGAAGAAATTGGACACACTAAAATTTGTGGCTATCTACCTATTTCTTGAAAAGGAAGGCAAAGGCAAGCTACTTGGTGCCCAGAAGTATCTTTAGTTGTCATACGCATTCTTATAAGTCATATGTATTACACATAGGTGGTATGCTTAAATGTTTGTTCAATGGTAGGGGAAAAACAAAGGAAGGGGTAACAATGCGTGATAGGAAATGTACTCATTACCTCACTCATGTAATTGTAACCCCTCTGTACAGTATCTTTACAATAAAAAATGTATTAAAAAATGTTCAACTACCCACAGCATTCTGGAAAATTATCACTAAGGACAGAAAGCAACACATCACTGAAAGGGTCTCTATACACATCCCGCCCACCCAATACATGTGTGTCCTTCATTATCATATGTAGTGTCCCATATATGTATACATTTATGCATATCATAACCCAACATATCTGACTATTCTAAACGTTTTGCATTAAAGAAGTTACATGTCACAATAGTACTTTTTTTTTGTCAGTCATGGGGCTTGAACTCTGGGCCTGGGCACTGTCCCTCAGCTCTTCAGCTCAAGGCTAGTGCTCTACCACTTGAGTCACAGCACCACTTCCAGTTTTCTGGTGGTTTATTGGAGATAAGAGTCTCACAGACTTTCCTTCCAAATTTGGCTTTGAACCACAATCCTCAGAACTCAGCCTCCTGAATAGCTAGGATTATAGGCATGAGCCACCGGCACCTGGCTCACAATAGTACTTTATAGGAATACTTCAATATAGTGTATGTCAGAGTAGGACTCACAAAGGCTGAGGGATTTTTCTATTGCCTTATAGAAGATGTGTGATCTCTTACCTTTGCTTCTCCTTCCATTTGTTTCTAGAATAAATATTACTTATATATTTCTGGAACCAAAGGGGAGATAAAAGACCTTTGTTTTAATACCTCTTATGTACAATGTGACTTTGAAGGACATCTAGTAATTTTCTTTGAGTTTCAGGTTTAGGTTTTTTAATCTTTATATGAAAAGCATTGAACTATAACTTCAGCAAGTTATTCATCTTAAAATATTCTGAGGGTATTTTATTTTAACTTTCCTTTAAATGTATCTATTAATGAAAGTTATTGTTGATTTTAATTATTATCTCAATAACATCTTCTCAAAATGCTCCCAAAGAGTTTGACACAATATGCATTTATTGTTGTCATGCATTTTAAATTTTTCTCCCCACTAAGACTTTACTCCCCACTAGACTTAACAGTCTATACCAATTGTAGAGCATGTTTCATATTTTTTCACCAACTACTGAAAGCTAACTTTAAAGTGTACAGCTAACTCTTGAGCATCTTTACTAGTCTAATACACAAAAACTGCCTGTCTGTGTTGGAAGGGCTTAATATCAATTATTAAATTGAATAGGACTGAAAGATCTATTCAAAGCAGAGAGAAAAATCAATGAAAAAACCAATAAGCCTAGTTCACCAAGTTTTCTTCCTTCACTGTCACATTCCATTCTTCATTCAGCACAGTTACTAAACTGTTGAGTGCTGAGCATCAAAAAGATGTTTACAGTACTGCTAGAATTTTCACCCTAAATGGTGTGATAGAAACATAAAAATATGGCATTAAAATTATCTCAATATTTTAACTCAATATTTTTAATATGTCTGAGTGAAAAGAATATATATTGAATGACATGTGATATGAATACTTGAAAGGAAATAATTATGTTGACCATAATTACTTTGAGACTCAACTGCTATGAGAGTCACAGTTCTCAGCAAGATAAAAGGAGAGAGAGTCAAGACTATTTATATTTTGGTGATTTATGACAACCAACTATTGAAGATCAACTCATTTAAATTTAAAAGTGTATAAGTTCATCATTTTCATCATAATTACAGTTGTCCTTTAATTACATTCATTCAGGAAGAAATTAGTGTTGCTAGTTTGTTTTTGTTATTGTTGCTTTCTTTTTCTTTTTTCTTTTCTTTATTTTTTGCTTTGCTTTCATTTTAATCTTTCATGCAAGCAGGCAAACAATGTATAACCCCAGGGCTCATTCTCATGTGCTATAACTCTGTGATAACTCTAAAGTTTAGGAAAGAGGTCTGTCAAAGGAAACAGTATAAGTGAAGTAAGCCAGGCCCAAAGAAACATAGGTCCCCTGGTTTCCCTTATTTGCAATAACTAGTATATGTCTGAGACAAGCAGAAAAGGTCAGATAAGTTGATGTTAAGTGAAATGAACCCCAAGATAAGTATTCAAATGTTTTTTTCTTTCTTGCAATTGTTTCTAACATATTTATAAGATGATTTCTTTGTTGCTCCCTCCCTCACGGTATAATCCCTGTTTTCACTGTATTTGATGTTGGTATAATTTGTGGAGGAGAAGGGAGAAAATAAACTGTTTAAATAGAGATACAGTGGACCCAGTGCAACAATGAGATGTACAAGATGTTATGTCGAAAAACGAACTTCACAACTTTGGTGTGGCGGGTGGGGGGGGGGGGGTGTTGAAGGGAAGGGAAGGGAAGGGGAAACAAAGGAGGAGGCAGCAATGCTTGATAAGAAATGTACTCATTACCTTACCCATGCAATTGTTACCCCTCTGTACAGTATTTTCACAATAAAAAAGAACTTATCTTCAAAAACAAAGAAAACAGTCTTTGTTCATTAGTACATAGAATATGTATTTAATAAATAATTGAAATTTCCCACTTAAGCTGTAAATCAACTTGTCAGCTTTATTGTTACTCTCATTGTTTATTGTTACTAACTTGCCAACTTTGTGCTGATTAATTCATCCCAATCTTTTTACATAAGAAATTTGTGTTAAATTTTACTCTGTGGTGCAGTTTGTGATAAATTATCTATAGCAGATTGTGACTCAAACAAAATCTAAAGTGGTTTTTTTCTATAATAAAGGAAGCCTCTTAATTTTATAACTGGGTGTGTATTTCAAATTAGTCTCATAAATAAAATCACAATTTTATTTATAACAATATTTTAGCTTAAATTTTTCAAAGTGTCAAAATTGCCATCTCATTTGATTTTTCACAAATATATTGTAAGCTAAGTGTAATGTCCAATTTTATTTCTGAGAGACTAGGACATAAGGAGATCAGTAATAAGTTTGTCCAACTTTCAAGTCAACAATTGCCGAAAGCCTTCTCTGTGCAGAATCTCAGACTGAAGCTCCAGAATTCAGAGATTCTGTCTTAAATGTGAAGACCACCTAGGCCACTCCGAGCCTCCCCTACCCCTCCTGTCTCTAACTATGGGTCTTTCTCTTCATCCCTTTTACCCGATTTCTGCCTCAAACCACCAAGTAAAAAGGAAGAAGATCCTATAAAGAGGCATAATCATTCTCCATTTTCTGGCTCATATCCACTCAGCGAGTATTCCCTGAGCATCAAGAACAATCAGACCCATTTCTAAGTGGGGCTGCTGAGCTGCTGACACCAAGAGAATAGTATGTCATTCTATGTTTGTCTGGTTGATCCCTGTAATCTTTTCTGAAATACATCTCATGAAAATAAAGATATAAATTGAAGCCCTGATCTTATAATACTTTTTTCCATTTATTTATTTATTTGGTACTGGGCATCCAACTCAGAGTATTGCACCTGGTAGACAAGCACTTTGTCACTGAGCTACACCCCAGCCCTTAATTTCCCCTTTGATCACATACGTTTTTTGGTATGTTTTTTTATTGTAAAAATGCTGTACGGAGGGGTTACAGTTACATGAGCAAGGTAGTGAGTACATTTCCTATCAAGCATTGTTGCCTCCTCCTTTGTTTCCCCCTACCATCCCTTCCCTCCCCGCCTCCACAGCCACCCCCCCACCCCCCCCCCACCCCCGTCCCCTCACCCCGAAGTTGCAAAGTTCGTTTTCAACATAGTCTCTTGTACATCCCTTCGTTATAATGGGTTAACCTGTATCCCTACTTAAGCATTTTGTTTTTCCCTTCCCCACCCCGAATTAGAGTAGTGTATATACAAGATGCAGGGCACCCACAGCAAATAAATGGGGGTTTATACGGTGGGGGGAAGAGGGGACCATACAAAGCAACAATGGCTTTTTAATCTTTAAAATTTGTACTCATCATAGCAAATGTGTGTCTGGTTTTGTTTTATTTTTGTTTTGCTTTGCTTTTTTGGTGGAGGAACAAGGCGTAGCTCTTTTGCTGCTTTTCTTCCTTCCTAACAGTGCCCTCCATCACTGAGAGAGGAGTGCAGAAACTTGCTTCATACAGTCATCAAAAAGGGGTTGTCTGGTACTGCCTGAGGTGGGCACCACAGGACGAGGCAGGCAGTTGCTCTTCCCTGGAATCTTGATCTGGCAATAAAAGGATGCATAGACCATTTATAATAGGAAAAGGCCAAAGTCAGACTCTTCATCTTCAGGATAAATATATGATTTCTTGCTTTCTGAGTCCTTTTGATTTATTTCTATTTGGCATTAGTTTTCCAGCTTTCAGTTGATTCTTTTTTTTAGGTTTGCTGGTATCATTATCACCAATATTTCCAGCAAACTCCCTTTTCCTTTCATGTTATTGTCAAAAGTTTGTGAACAAAGAACATTCATGGCACACTAGCTAAATTCAACTCAGTCATATAGAGTTTCTTATTTCCCCATAAGAAAACAAGCTTCGGGGCTGGGAATGTGGCTCCGTGGTAGAGCGCTTGCCTTGCATGCAGGAGGCCCTGGGTTCGATTCCTCAGCAGCACATAAGCAAAAACAAAAAAGCTGGAAGTGGCGCTGTGGCTCAAGTGGTAGAGCACTAGCCTTGAGCTGAAGAGCTGAGGGACAGCGCCCAGGCCCGGAGTTCAGGCTTCACGACCCGACCAAAAAAAGAAAGAAAGAAAGAAAACAAGCTTCAAGCTCAGAAAAGGACAATTCAGCAGTTCCTCCATCGATGTTGTTCAAAATGTTTTGTTTTTTTGTTGTTTATTCATTTGTTTGTTTTTGGTACCAGTCTTGGGCCTTGTCTACAGGGCCTGACTGTCCCTGAACTTTTTTTGCTCAAGGTCCACTTGAGCCACAGCTCCACTTCCAGCTTTTCTTTCTTTTAGAGCTTAATTGGAAATGAGAATCTCACAAACTTTCCTGCCCAGCCTGGCTTCACACCACTACCCTCACATGTCAAGCTCTAGAGTAGCTAGGATTACTGGCATGAGCCACCAGTGTCCAGCCAAACTACCAGTTAAAAAAAAACCCACTGGAGAACCAACTCTGTTCTGTTCCTGTTTTGGTGCATGTTGTTTTGGAACATTAATGCCCGAAGGAATTTCAGAGTGATATATAGAAATACCAAACTAGATAGCTAAACTCAGCCAAGCTGATCAATATTAATGGAACAAAACATTAGGCAAGGAAATCTAAGCAGGCCAGGTATTTTGGTGCCTGCTTATAGCCATAGCTACTTAGGAGGAAGAGGTAAGGTTGTGGCTCAAGACCAACCTGGGCAAAAGTTAGGGGGCCTCCATTTCAAAAAACAAAGTAAGCTGAATGATGGTGCACGCCTATATAATCCAACCTACTCAGGTAGAGGATGTAGGAGGATCAAGGTTCAGGGCAAAGAAGGGAAAAGTTCAAAACCCTCTCTGAAAAACAAACTGAAAGCAACAAACAGGACTAGAAATATGGCTCAAAAGGTAGAGATTTCACTAGTAAGTGTGAGGCCCTAAGTTTAATATCTATTATCATCAATAAAGAAAAAAAATGTCAGGAAAGACTGATGACTTAGAAAAAAGAGCTGAAAAAAAGAAAGCAGAGATGAGTAAAATAAACATTATTTTACATCGCATTGAAGGACATTGGTGGGGCAGAAACCTACAATATACTTGCTTCTCTACTTATACTACGTTGATTGACAGTATTGTGCATATAAGTAATAAGGCAGATTGAGAAACTCATGGATGATCTTTCTGTTTAAATGAAATTTTAGCCAAAGCAAAACAAAATGAACTTTTTATATGGGTCTCCCTAGTGCAGAAATCATTCTCTGCAACCACTTTACATGGCATTTTATTATTTGGATGATGAAATTTCCATTACTTAAAGTGAGTGTTCCTTCTTTTTGCAATTTTCCATTATAGGCACCTCTCATCTTCTCATTAAAATGTCCCAGCTAATAGAAGGATTCCATCTCTTTACATTGTACTCCCCAATTTTATTGATGCTGCTTTACCATGCATCAGTTATATAACCCAGAGCTCCCAATTTGCTCATCTGTTTTCATTTTGTGACAGAGAAACTTCACATGTCCAGTGACTGCCAAGCAGAAACACTGATAAGCAATTATCTGTTAAATCACTATTTTCCAGATGCAAGTCATCTAATGTTTTCAGAAATACGCCATTATTCAATCAAAACATTTCATAGAAAATTCAGCTACTACATCCCCACAATCATCATTTATAACTAAAAGGAAAATTTAAATGTCTCTCTGGTAATTTTAACCCCTCTGTATGGTATTTTCACAAGAAAGAAAGAAAGAATAAAGAAAGAAAGAAAGAAAAAGAAAGAAAGAAAGAAAGAAAGAAAGAAAGAAAGAAAGAAAGAAAGAAAGAAAGAAAGAAAGAAAGAGAAGGAAGGAAGGAAGGAAAGAAAGAAAGAAAGAAAAGTCTCTCTGGCCATAAAAGCCTCCTTTTAACATATGAAATAACCTTAGGTCATTTACAGAAAAAAAAAAGCTATTTGAAAATCTAGTATTTCAAAATAATGACTAAAGATAAATCTAGTCAGCTCCAAAGGAAATAAAATAAAATATTTATTTTAATAAATAAAATAAAAATTTGTTTACCTTACTGTATTTAGAAAGAGAATATAGATATTGGTTTGGGAAAAAAATCAATTTCCCCTCTCTCATCTCTTCAAGAGCACATTTAAACCTTTTATCCTTTACATCATTTTAGAAACAAACCAAAATAAATGAAAGGATTTTTGCTAATTACAAGAGTAAATTTTAAATCTTGATTTTTAAAAGCCATCTATATATTCGAATTGAGAAAAAAACAAATCATCTCTTTTGTCACTTTACATTTAAGGTACATTTATTAAAGTATTACACTAGCTCTAGCACAGCCCAGGACACCAGAAGGAAATAGATATTTGCCACTCAGCTTATTCCAGTCCAAACTTAATCAAAACAAAATGCTACCAAACACAGGTAACACAATGCTGCCCCTTTCGTTTTCCCTTGACTCTGCTTCTATCATCCCTCCTGTTCACAGGAGGTACTCCTAGGTCCACAGCTACTACTTCCAGTCCAATGGAACTTTATTTACCCTACAGGATAGGAACAGCCTGAAGATTAGAAGGAATCAGCAGGGACTAAAGGCATTGTAGCAAGGGCTACCATTGAAACACTTTGAAAACGAGTAAAAAGCTGAAGGACATAAATAATATTTATTCATACCCAGAATCTTCTCTAACAATATAAGGAGGGTATAATCAATCAATTTTATTCCTGTATGAGAGTTAAGAGACAAAGACTTCTAAAGTAATATAGTTATAATAAATTGTTAAGGGATCCAAACTACAAAAATAAATGTAAATTTTGAAATTAAGTATTGAATTCAAAATCTGAATCATAAAAGTTGGAGGGGAGAAAGCATAAAGGAAGTGGAAGTATAGTTTTTAAGGGAAGTTGCTACCAAGTTAAAGTAGCCTGTGGTTATGATAATATGTTTTTTGTAAGAATCATGGTAATTGAAGCAAAAACATATAGCAGTTGCACAAAGTATAAAAAGACAGGATTCAATGCATATTACCATAGATAGCAATCAAAAAATAGAAGATAGTAAGAGAGGATCACAGATATAAAGGACCTACAAAACAATTTTAAAACACAAAATTATAAAATACCAAGTCCATTCAGTTATCTTGAATGCCAGTATATGAAATTCTCAAATAAAATGGCATAGAAAACAAGTGGCTGAATAATTTTTTAAATAACATTATCTAGGTATATAGTGCCTACAAGACACTCATTTTGCTAATAAGAACACTTATAGTGTAAAAGTAAAGGGATGGAAAATGGTATTACACTCAAATTGAAGGGCAGAGGTAGCTATACTTAGATCAGACAAACTAGACTTCAGATTAAAAACAACCTGTAAAAAGTGACAAAATTGTTACATTATGATAATGATAAAGGGGTTAATTCACCAAGAAAATATAAAAATTATAAATCAATATGCACTCAATATCCAAGAATCTAAATACATAAAGAAATTATTAAGCTAGGATAGGGAGAGAGTATTAAGTATAGGTAGGGAGAGAGAGATTACAATACTAAAATAGTAGTGGACCTCAATATCATACTTTCAATAATGGACAGATCATCTAGACAGAAAATCAATGAAGAAAGATTACACTTGAATTACACTTTAGATCAAATATCCCTAACAGGCACATACAGAGCACAATATTCTATCTAATCACAGCAATACACACATTCTTCTCAAGTGCACATGAAAGACCTTCCACAATATATCATATGTTCAACCACAAAACAAATCTTAACAAATTTTAAAGGATTGAAATAGTACCTAGTAATTCTTTTTGATCATAATGAAATGATACTAGAGATCAGTTACAGATAAATCTTTGTAAAACATACATAAAAATAAACATATATGCCTAGAATACAATAGACTACCAAAGAAATCAAAAGGGAAATTTAAAAAAATAGATGTAAATAAAAATGGAAATACAATGTACCAAAATTTATGGGATATAAAAAGTCAATCCTAAGAGAGAAGTTTATGGTAATATATGCCTATTTCAAATACAGTTTTTAATTTAAATTTTATTGTAAAGGTGATGTACAAAGAGTTACAGTTACATAAGGTAACGAGTACATTTCTTTTTGAACAGTGTTAACCCCCTTCCTTTCTGCCACTTTACTCCTCCCCATCAGATGGATTGTAATCAGATGGATTACAAATAAACATTGAGACAATTGATGTAACCAAAATAGAAAGAACCATAAAAAAAGACTATGACAATGAACACAAATCCTCAGCAAAATATTAGCAAACAATTCAGGAATACACTGAAAGAATCATTCATCATAATCAAGTAGAACTTACCTTTGGAATTCAAGAATAATACAATATACACAAAATCAACAAATATGACATAGTTAATAAAATAAAGGATAAAATCATATGATCAAATTTAATATATGCAGGAAAACCATTCAACAAAATTCAGTACCCTTCATGATAAAAACCCTTAGCAGATGTATCTCAACACTTAAAAACCCAAATGTGACAAACCCACAGCAAATCTCATTCTCCTGATTAAATGGTGAGTAAAAAAAGCTTTTTCTCTAAGTTCAGCAACAGCACAAGACCTAAATGTTTTGAACATATTTTGGAAGTCTTCGTCAGGGCAATTAGGCAAAAGAAAGATAGAGAAGACTTCCAACTAGGAAAGAAAGAAATGATATTATTGATTGCTAATTATATGATTTTTATATATAAAATATCCTAGTACAGGTACCAGTGGCTGATGCCTGTAATTCTACTACCCAGGAGCCTGAGATCTAGAGGGTCTTAGTTTGAAGCTAGCCCAGGCAAAAAAGTCTCCATGTTCAAAAAAGTTCTCCATGCGACTCCATGTTCAAAATAATCAGGCAATAAAAATAAAAATAGACAACTGGAATTATACCAAATTAAAAATACTTCTACATAACTTCCTTGTACATATGTTTATCTGATTTGGGGAAAGGGAATAACAAAATGGTGAGGCAAATGACAAAGGCTAAACTAATGCAATAGTGATACTCACAAGACACTATGTTGGAAATGAACTTTACAACTTGGCGGAGGAGGGGATTTGGCCAGGAGGGAAAGTGGGAGAAAATGAAGGAGGGAACAACACTATTCCACAAGAAATGTACTCATTACCTTACCTATGTAACTGTAACCCCTCTGTACATCACTTCTTTAATAAAATAAAATAAAATTTAAAAATAGGTCTACGAACAGAATAAACATTTCTCAAAAGAAAACAGATATAGGCAATAGGTATATGGAACAAATGCTCAGCATAACTAATCACTAAAGAGCTACAGATTATAAAGAGATAACATCTCACATCCATTTAAAAGGACTGTATCAAAAAGATTAAAAAAAAAAATAAGCCAGGGACCAAAGGCTCACACCTGTAATCCTAGCTACTCAGGAGGCTGAGATCTGAGAATCATTGTTGGAAGCCAGCCCATGCTCAAAAAAGCCAGAAGTGGCACTATGGCTCAACTGGTAGAGCACTATTCTTGATCACAAAGAGGCTCAGGGACAGCGCCTAGGCCTGAGTTCAAGCCCTAGCACCAGAAAAAAAATAAATCTTAGCTCCTGAGGAGGCTGAGATCTAAGGATTATGATTCAAATCCAGCCCTGGCAGGAAAGTCCATGACACCCTCATTTCCAAGTAATTACAAAAAAAAAAAAGCAAGAAGATCTGTTTCTCAAGCAGTAAAGTGCTAGTCTTGAACCCAAAAAAAAAAAAAAAACCTTAGGGATGGTGACCAGGCCCTGAGTTCAAACCCCAGGATTGGCACATTAAAAAAAAAAAAAGATAAGACATATTGGAGGTAATTCTTATACATTGTTGACAGGAAGGTGTATCAGTAGAGTCAATATGGAATATAGTATGGAGGTTTCTTGTAAAACTATAAATTGAAGCACTATATGACCTAGTAATTAAACATAGGTCCATAAAAACTGAAGTAAGTATGGCAAAGGGACTTGTGCATCATCATGTTCCGTGAAGCTCTATTCACAACACCCAAGAAATGGAATCTACTTAAGTGTCTGTCCATGTGTACGTGTCTAAAGAAAATATGGCCTACATCCACAAAGGAATACAATTCAGCCATCAAAGTAAATGGGGAGTATTATAACTTGGAACAACACAGCAGAATCTAAACCTGACTAGCCAGGCACACAAAGAATCATTATGACACAGTCTCACTTACATGAGAAATCTAAAGGTTGAAATCGTAGAAGTAAAAATAGAATGATGGTTTCCAGAGGCTGGGTGATGGGAAGTGAGGGATAGGGAGTGGCTGATCAAAGAGCACAGCATTTCAGGTAGACAGGAGATGTGGGTCTTAAGATCTATGCACAGCAGGGCATTCTAGCCAATTACAATGGACTGCATACTTCAAACTGAGTAAAAATAAATTCCAAATGTCTCACCATAAAAAGGATAGGTAAGCAAAGTGAAGGATACATTAGTTAGCTTGATTTAGTCTTTCCCGTAGCATATGTATGCCAAAACATTGCATTTGATTCTCTAAATGTGTACAACTACAACCTGTCAAACCAACACAATATTAATAAGATATGCTTTCTAAAACAGACTGTGTTCTGTGCTGTTTTATGTTGTGATCACTGGCACTTATTGGATAAAATCTGATGCTATGGTCTGTCTCTTAAGATGCTTGTTTACAAGCCCACCATTAAATCTCACAGGTCCTCCCCGCACACATGGCCTTCCAGCTACGCAAACCACATGCTGATTCCCTGAGAAACAGGGCACACTCCAGGCTCCTCCATGTTTTACATGCTGTTCATTCTGCCTCCCTCTAAGTGCTGATCTTGCAGGTGTGCATCACCACGTCCAGCTGGAATCTCTTATTTTTGTATACCCGGAGTCCTGCACAGTGTCTGGCCAATAATAAAACTTTGCAAAATTAATTAGCAAAATAGGTTAGCTCACAAGGAGTCAGTGGCTCATGCCTGTAATCCTAGCTACTCCAGAGTCTGAGATCTGAGGATCAGTTTTCAAAGCCAACCCAGGCAGAAAAATCCTTGTAAGACTCTTATCTCCAACTAACCACCAGAAAATTGGAAGTGGTGCAGTGACTCAAAGTGGTAGAGCACTAGCCTTGAGCAAAAGAGCTCAGGGACAACACCCAGGCCCTGAGTTCAAGCTCTATGACTGATAAAACAAGTTCTAAAAAATTAATAATTGTCATTAATTAACATGTCATCTACTCTATCCCGTTATCCTTAAATTCTCTCCATTTCATCCTTTTTTACAAAATGAAAAGATCTATTTTCTATAAATACTCATGTCAATGTAATTTTAATGAGAATATAATAAATTGATCTGTTTCAGAAATAAGAGAGTTAAGGTCTGGTGGAGCTAAGTAGGATCTGTGACTTAGCATATATATTTTCACACTACACTAATGCTACTCCAGGTACTAGAAGGTCTGTGGAACAGAAATCATTAGTTTATACAGGCAAGTAGGAGTGCAATCTGGGTAAGATGCCAGACACAGAACTTCACATCCAGGCCTGCCTCTTCTGAGATCTGTTCAAAATGGTGAGTAGGCAGGCAGGCCAGCATCCAGCATTAGAAAAGCAGGAATGGAAGAGGCATGTTGACATTTACCTGTAACTAAAATGTCAGCATGTTCCAGGCAGACCTCCTGTCAAAGAGGTGAGGCAGATATTTTGCATGACTCTGGTGTACTGCTTCTATCTTTTTTTAAACTGGAGATTCTGACTCATAGTCAAGTATTACTGGATATATCTTTGGCTCTAGCCTACCACAGTTGCACTCACCAAATGTTCTCAAGAGAACAAAGGCACCATTTATTGAGGTTCCTCCCCAAGCACAGTCTCTGTTTCTGTCTGTTACAGACGTATTTGCTTTTCTTCCAATTAGATAAGGTCATCTTTAGGTCTTAGTTCCCTCCTCAAAAAAAAAAAAAAGAAATTAAGAAACAAGACATAAAGAAATCACAATTTATCCTAAAATACCCATGTTTGTTTAAAAAACTATTTTCAACAAAATTAGCTCAATGGATAAAAGTGGGAAGATTCTGTTGTATAAATCTGTAGAGCTCAAGACTATCACTTCTTAAATAGTAGTCAACATAGCATTTATATAACATTTCAACCAAAAAGTATTCTGATAGAAAAACACAGATCCTGTTAGACAGTTTGTATATTTATTTATAAAATACTATATGATATATTGCATATAATTCATATATAAACTAATTATATAGACTCTATTATAAATAATACATATATAGCATATATTTATTATATACATATCTCAACTTACAAACACTATCTTCATATACTGTATTTCAAAAGTTAAACTGATGAGCATAATTTTATTATAATTTGGAAAATCATGAGTAGGAATTAAAAATGTATTAAACTTTCTAATGATACATTAATGCCATTTTTCTTTCCAAACAAAAATTACCATCCAATGCTTCTACATGTCCTCAAGTAAATGAACTTTCTCATTTCCCAGCAGCATTTGTAGAAAAAAAAACTTAAATAAAGATTTAAGTTTAAATATGTTTTATAAACTCCATACACCTTACCTAATACATGAAAGGACCCATAATTTATACAGGTGAATTCTATGTGGGTGTTAAATTTCAATTTATTTTTAAAGATGATCAAAAATGAAAAACTTCATATACATATTTCTTAACTTAAAAATAACTTATTATGCAATGGTTAAATATGTGATTATGTCTTGACTACATGCCCTGAGATGGTTTGTAATCTCTTTAACTTAGTTATGAAAGCAACGTGAAAGGCTGCTCGGAGAAATAATTAGGATTTTGAAACTGAAATGATTATTACATTAGCTCAGAGAGATCCACAGCTAAATTTGTCCTTTTCATAGGTCTCTTTTCATCTGCCAAATATAATTGCCTTGTTATTTGCCTTTTTTAACCATAAAATAAAGTCCAGTGCACAAGTAAAAATTGAGTTCAGCACATAAAAGTTGTTTTCACAAGGGTTCAGAATCAAAGCCATCCTGTCCCTTCTCGTTCTCATTTAGAATGGTTTTAGTAGGAGCAGAAAAGTGATAATAGGTAATAGGCAATCTTCAGTGAAATAAATACAGACTGTGATCTGAAAGGCACCAGTGTTCGAAGACCTAATTACTCAGATGTCAGAAGAACACCATTACATGCTTTTATAATGTTGAGATAATTAAGATAGTTCACTAAATTTTGTCCAGTGAGTTTTAAATCTGGTTGACCCTAATGCTTTATTGAAAAAAAAAAAAAAAAGTAGAAGCCCTTCCTAGCCTCCTGCCTTTATCTTGACAACATGTTCCTTGCTGGCCCTAATGATGCACACTGGGACTCCATAGCTCCACCTCAGCATAGAACAGACAAGACTGCACACTAACACATGGGCTTCTGAGACAGGGAAATGTGCAAACCTACTCTGCCCACCACTGTGTAGACTATGACATGACCCTCACTTCAACACATTTGGTCACAAGTTGAGAATGTAAAGCTCCATAGTGACTGAAGAAATCTGCCCAATCCATTGCCAGAGCTGAGCTATGTGCCATAATCTGCTGATCTGGAAAACTATGAAGATTTCACTGGTATAAGATTTAAAAATTAAAGGTCACATAATGGACAAAAGTGTCAGCATTACCATCTCTCTTGATTGATGCCTGCCTGAATAAATAATGCAAATGAAGAGGCCATAGTAGAGTCTATTAATAACTATTACAAGTTGCTCCAGGATATATATATATATATATATATATATATATATATATATATATATATTCTCTTATTTATTCAAAATGTACAACATGCCACTATAAGAAGCATTGCTGAAATCCCAGTGATAAACCTCTCCCATCAACCCCCACCCACATGGACTGGGCCCATCCTACAAGATTCATTTTCATCAGCTATAAATAAAACAGTCATTAGAGCTGACAGGAAGTTGTAACAGCAAAGTGTCAATCACTCCCTGTCATGGTGTGCAGTTTAATTTTTCAAAGTAGCTGAGCATAACGGTAAAAAGCGTTTTCACTCTATCTCTCTTTGTCTTTCAGACTCAGAAGTCTCTTAAAAGAGACCAGGTTGAACTTAGCTCTGAATATTAAGCACTCATTATAAAATCTTTCTCATTGAATCAAATCAAATGGGTCTGGCAGTGAGTAGGAAGGCTCTGCCAAGAGCTTTGTGTGGAAATGTTTCTCAAGGAATGAAAGAAAGGAAAACAACAAAGTTCAGGAGAAGCTATCATGATGGCCAGTTGTCCCAAAACCTCAATGACTACAGATGTACTGTCCAGTCCAGCAGCTATTGCCTGCCCTTGTACAGATGTTGACCACTTGATGTGGGTAAATGGCAAGAAACTGTAAGACACACTGCATTTCAAAGACCTAGTTTAAAAAAAAACTTTAAAAAATCTGCTTTTACTTAATTATATATTGAAATGGTATCTTTATCCTTTGAGCTTAATATTGTTGAAATTAACTCCACCAATACAATTTTATGTCCTCATTGATCATGTATTTGAGAGTATTGAAGCAGAGTCTACAAGAAATACTTGTACACCCATGCAGCATTATTCCCTAAACTAAAAAGGGTTAAAAACATCCACTGCTCAAAAACCAGTGAGTGGGTAAACAAAATGTGATGCTTCATACAATAAAATCTTAATCATAAAATCAAGTGAAGCACTATTGATCTATGCTACAAATGTTTGAGTTTTAAGAACGTTAGGATAAGAGAAAGAAAACAGTCACAAAAGACCACATATTCTATGATTTCATTCATTTAAAATCAGATAGAGAAGTTCATAGAGATAAGAAATCGTATGATTGCTTAGTCCTGAAGGTCTGAGAACTGGGAAGAAGAAGGTAAGAACTAAATAATACAAGGTTAATTTTTTTGCATGTGTGCCAAGAATGGGGTATAAACTCAGGGCCCTAGGCTCTCTCGGCTTCTTTCCACTTAAGGATGATACTCTACCACTTGAGCCACATCTCCCAGCTTTTCGCTGCTTAATCGGACATACAAGTCACAGATTTATTTATCTGCCCAAGCTAGCTTCAAACCTCAATCTCAGATCTCAGCCTCCTGAGAAGCTAAGAGTATTGGCATGAAACACCAGCACCCAAAATGAGGTTACTTTTTGAGATGCTAAAAATATTCTAAAACTGCCTAGTGGTTGTTGCACCTATTTGTAAATAAACTACAGGTACAATGTGAATTGCACACTTTAAATGGATGAGTTATACAGTGGCTATGTGACGTATATCGCAATAAAGCTGTTTTTTTTTAAAGGGAGAAAACTGTCACAATGGGAAAACAGATTGAAAGGAAGGAAGAGAGAACTCTGGTCACAGGAAGTGGGGCTGGCACAACACAAACTGTCTAAAAGCAGATCATTCTCTCCCTATGATGGTAACTCCCCATTATCCACTAAGAGCATCTTTTGTCCTTGTTCCTTTAAGATCCAGTCCATATTTTCATGGTCCCATGGTTCAGGAGCTCAGTCCTCACCAGAGAAGCTTCAGGTTTTCTGTATCACAGCATGGCTGAAACTCTGAATATGCATCAGCCTCAAGTACACACTTATTAAAACTCTTATTCCTCTAAGAAAAGAAAAATGCACATCTGGAAAGGAAGAAAAAAGCCCAGTCATTGAATGTTTTAGCTTATTAGCAAAGCTATATAACTAAATACTGTTGCTAAGAGCCACAGAAGTAGGCAAAAATAATATAACTTCTCAAAATAACGAAGTAAGTGAACATCTTTATAGAAAGGGAAATTGTGGAGCACAGGCTTCTTTTTCCTCTTTTAGTGAATTTCACAACTATGTTGTGTTTGAAACCACAGAAGATGTTTCTTCCCCAACAGCAAGTCAAAAGTTAAGCCAGAAACCTGATGAAATATGACGAATGCCAATGCAATGAAGTACTGACACCATTTACATCGCTGCTTTGCACTGAGCTCTCCAGTCTGCAGGTCACACAATTGAATACACGAGTGCCAAGCTCCTGCGGTGAAATGGGGCTTTTGACCTCTGGTTCTTTTAACTGGCAGAATGATGGAAAGGCTGCCCTCCTCAGCCTGCAGTGACTGAAGAGAAATCAAGCCCCTGGCACTGAAAGGAAAGCCGTACGGTTTGTGTGACCCATCAGCTCCTGTGCTTGCAACAGGAGGAAAGCAGCAAGAGTCACCCTCGAATTAGGAAAATGATACAAAGGCATTTTATTCTCCCAAACAGACACAGAATAGCACCTGCCATAATGACTCAAAAACTAAACTATTATCCTCAATGTGTGAATATCTAGAGATCTATATAATTTGTCATGTCTTTGTGTGTGTATACATATACCTGTATATTAATCATTTAGTGTGTTTACTTGTAGATTTATTGGCACAGTCTAGGTACCACAAATGAGGGAAACAAGCAACCTATGTTTCTTTGGATCTGGATCTGACTTACTTCTCTTAAAATAATCTTTTCCAAGTCTTTTCATTTCCTTAAGAAATGGTACAAATGGTGCTTATGATTATATAAAATAATGTTTTATGAAATAAGCTGCAAGAAAAGGAAAAAAGATAATTTTTAGTCGCTGGTGCTGCTGTTTTCACTTTCTTTTCCTTTTGTCTTATTTGTTCCTTTGTTTGTATTTGGAAGGATAATGGGGGGGGAGCACAGAAAAGGTAGGAAAAAGGGTAAACAAATAGAAAAGTAGTATTCATTAGACACCCTGTGGAAAATGAACTGTACATCTGTGGGCAGGGAAGGGAGGGAAAACTTGGAGAGAGCAAAGGGGAGAAATGGTTCAAAAATAATTGTACTCATTACCTGACTCATGTAACTGTAACCCCTCCATATATCATCTCTATGATAACAGTTTTTAAAAAATGACAGGCATTTAAGACATGATGCTGTTTTAGGGATTACATATTTTGATGGATAAAAACAGAAAAATAATTTAGGAGTCTATAGTTCAGACTACCATTTTTACAAGAGGACATTTCTACTTGTTAAAATACACAGTTTGTTTTTTATCTTTTTTTGTAAAGATACTGTAGAAAGGGGGTTACAGTTACATGAGTAAGGGAGTGAGTACATTTCTTATCCAGCAATGTTACCCCTCCTTTGTTTTTCCCTTACTATCCTTTCCCTCCCCACCTCCCCAACTCTTCCCTCCCCTCCCTGCCCCGAAATGGTAAAGTTGGTTTTCAACATAGTGTCTTGTACATCTCATTGTTACAATAGGTCAACCTGTATCCTTGTTTCAGCATTTTGTTATATCCCTTCCCCTCCCCAAATTAAAAAATGTATATACAAGATGCAGGGCACTGGAATCAAATACAGTGACAACAGTGGTTATACCAAGTGGGAAGAACATACAAAAGAAACAAAAATATTACATAGTACATTCAAAACAACAGCAACAAAGAAAAATCCTCTTGTGTCCCTATCTTGGGGTTCATTTCAATTAGCATCATCTTATATGGCCATATGTACATGGCTTTTGACCTCTTCTGCTAAGACATGATACTTTTGCAGTTGTTTTTGTTTTTGTTTTTTAATTCAAGTATTGTGGGTCAATTGCTATGTTTTGTTGACAGTTCTTTCAAATAAGAAAGAAATCAGTTTTTTATCATAAATTACATCACCTTTTTCACATTTTTTTAGATCTATCCTTTTCTTGTCCAGTAATGTTTATGGACCTTAAATGGTGATTTATGTTATCCTATAAGGTGACATAAGGTTAGTATGCAAAGGCAAAATGGTGTGATATTTAGAACCCAAACAAGATAGGCTTTTTCTCTCTTTCATGTCACCTTCTAAATATGGGCAGGTGGTTTCCAATAGTCATACATATCTGTTTCCTTACATATCTAGCAACTGAGTAGAAAAATTTTGATTGAGAGTTAGATAAATTCTAATTGATGCCTAAAATAAGCCCAACTCAAACCAGTCTTAACATGTGCCTGTACAGTGAGACCAAAGGAGGCTGATCTTAGGAGAGAGATACCAAAGTGCAAAACCTATGTGCATCTGATCATATAAAATAACGTTTATCAAAATGAACTCCAAGGAATGGAAACAAGAAAGCTTTTATTTTCCTTTGGGTTTGGGTTTTTTTCTTTTTATCTTGTTTGATTATTTATCTGTGTTTAAGAAGGTAAGGGGGAACATAGAAATGGAGGGACAAAGGGTGAATGAATACAGAATACACTAGATACCATGTTGAAAATGGATTATTCAACTTACAGGCAGGGACAGGAGAGAAACACTGGGTAAGAACAAGGGAAGGGATGGCATGGTCCAAAAAGAAATGTACTCTTCCTTTGTACATCACCTTTATAACAATTTTAAATTTTTTTAACAAAATCTAAAATAAGAAGAAATACCTCACTACTGTAACCCCTCTGTACATCACCTTTATACTAACAATAAAAATTAAATATGCCTGTGCAACTCAAGGAAGCATAAAATACTTTGTTTGGTACATTTTTTAAAAAATTCTATCCCTAAGAAATTATATTAAGTGAAGTA
Organism: Dipodomys spectabilis; assembly: GCF_019054845.1. Classification (NCBI taxonomy): domain Eukaryota; kingdom Metazoa; phylum Chordata; class Mammalia; order Rodentia; family Heteromyidae; genus Dipodomys; species Dipodomys spectabilis. The sequence continues at coordinate 13,323,660 of NW_024870686.1, read as the reverse complement.
AGCCAGGCCCAAAGAAACATAGGTCCCATGGTTTCCCTCATTTGCAATATCTAGTATATGTCTGAGTCAAGCAGAAAAGGTCAGATAAGGTGATGTTAGGGAAATGAACCCTAAGATATGTATTCAAATGTTTTTTTTTCTTTCATGCGATTGTTTCTAACACATTTATAAGATTATTTCTTTGTTGCTTTGTATGTCCCTCCCCCACAGTATAACCCCTGCTTTCACTGTATTTGATGTTAGTATAATTTGCGGAGGGGAAGGGGAAAAACAAATTGTTTAAATAGGGATACAGGTGGACCCATTGCAACAATGAGATGTACAAGTCGTTATGTCGAAAACGAACTTTACAACTTTCGTGGGGGGCGGGGGGCGGGGAGGATTGGGTAGGGGGACAGGGAAGGATGGGAAGGGATGGTACGGGGAAAAAAAGGAGGAGGCTACAATGCTTGATAAGAAATGTACTCATTATCTTGCCCATGTAATTGTGACTCCTCTGTACAGTATTTTCACAATAAAAATAAGACAAAAAAAATTTTCTATCCCTAGTGGCAAGTTGCAGCCTCAAAAAGAAGCTTCTTCCATGGAAGTCTGTGCGGCTTTGGATTTTACCATATTACACCAAATACAAAAAAGCCATAGTTTCCACTAAAAACCTGGAACCATTTTTCTTTGTTCTCGCTTATGGCCCTACACACTGCTGTACCTATCAATAGCCCTTCCATCACCCAATCAGTCAATCTTTTTATTTTCCAATGTCAAGCTAACTTGGTTCCTAACACATAAGAGGCACTAAATCAATATGTTTGTTGAATTAACAAGTTACAAAGACAGCATTCACCTAAATCTCTGAGGTTGAGAGGCAGGAAAATCAAAAGAACATTGGTGTTGGAGACAGACAAGTCTAGAGTGGAATCTCCATCCTACGCTTCAGTATCTATTTGAATTGAGAGAATTTTAGTACTTTGCTTGACTCTAGACACATACTTCATCTTTTAGAAAAGGGTAGAAGCTTACACAATGCTGTGATGGTTTAAAAGATAATATGTGGATTTCCAATCAGTGTCTGTAGCCCAGAGTTCTGGATAGTAAAAATGGATATAATAATGTTTTCAGGTCCAGGGTTAGTGGCACCTACCTGTAATCCCAGCAATTTAAGAAGTGGAGAATTGAGATTCAAGGCCAGCCAGAGCAAAGTATAAGACACTACCTCAAAAAAAAAAAAAAATAAAGTAAACATAAAAAGACTCAAGGATAGTTCAAGTCATAGAGCACTTGCCTAGCAAGCATACAGCACTGAGTTCAACTGAAAACTAGATAAATCAAAAGTAGTTTCATCCAGGCACCCAGGGCTCATACCTATAATCCTAGGTACTAGGGGGCTGAGATATAGAAGCTTGTGATTCAAAGCCAATTGGGGCAGAAAGGTCTGTTATAGTTCATCTTGAGGTAACCAGCAAGCAAGCTAGATGGGAGGCATGGTTCACATAGTGAAACACCAACTGTGAGCAAAATGAGAGAGAGAGAAAGAACATGGAACACAAAGGGGAAAAATGAATGGTTTTATCATTATCTGCACATATTCATGCCTCAGCTATCAACAGGTACAATTAATAATAATTATATTCATCATCATGGGCTGTAAAATGTTTTGTGATGTCTTTTGGCAAGCACAGCAGACCCAAGAACTGATTTCTGTACTCCAGACAATCTCATCCTTACAATGAGGCAGCACAAGATTCAACAGTCAAAACCATCTCTCTGATTATGAAATTTAATTTTAAAAAAAAAAAGCTCTCAGAGTTTCAAAAATGCTCTAAAAACACTACTGGTAAACATGCTGAATGAAAAGCTTGAAAGCCTGTAAAGGACTCTGTGTGAGCATGATACCGAGCAAGATGAGGCTAACCAAAGATTAATACAGGAGTTTTGTGAGCATGATGAGGCTAACCAAACATTAATACAGAAATTTCGTGAGCGTGAGGAAGCTAATCAAAGATTAATGCAGGAATTGAATGAGTAGGATGAGAATAGACAAAGATCATGGAAGCATTCATGGAATCTACAAACAGTCAGCTGAAGGAATCCAGGGGAGCCACAAAGGAAATGCTGAATGGAGTCCATCAAAAGGAAAAGGAGTCCAATGAAACCATAACCAATCAACCAAATTAAGGAAGTAAAGAAGTCCATACAAGACCTAAAACAAAGCTCCAACAAAGATTTTGAAGCAATCAAAGTCAACCAATTAGAAGGAAAGGAAATAAAAAACAAAGTAGAAAGTCTTGAGAGTAGGTTAGACCATGCAGAAGAGAGAATCTCTGAGATTGAAGACAGTCTAGATAACACAGAGAAAGAACAGAAAACAATACAAGACAAATCCAAGAAATATGATAGTTCTATTCAACATTTAGATGACACCATCAGAAGGCCTAATCTGAGGATAATGGGTGTGAGGAGCACCTAGAGACAGAAGTTAATGGCCTAGGAAATTTAACAGGATCCTAGCAGAGAACTACCCAAACATGCAAAAGGATGGGCCTATCCAGAAACAAGAAGCTTTTAGAACCCCAAATAGAACAGAACAGGACAGGACAGCCCAGCGTCACATTAGAATCCACACAGGATCAATTCAGACAAAGGAAAGAATCCTTAAAGCTGTCATGGAGAAAAGATCAATCACCTATAAAGAGAAACCACTTAGAATAACTTCAGATTTCTCAGCAGAGAAAATTAAAGCAAGAAAAGCCGGAATGATGTATGCCATGCCCTAAAGACAAAAAACTATCAACCAAAAATACTGTACCCAGCTAAACTCTCCTTCATAACGGAAGGTCAAATAAAAACCTTCCATATCAAAGAAAAACTACAACAATATATCTCCACCAAACCAGCCCTACAAAAGTACTTATAGATGTCCTACACATAGAAGAACAACCAGACAATAAGGGCCAAGAAACCACATACAAACAGAATTTAAGAATCATAGGAAGAACCCAGCTGTCACAGCCCACAAGAAGGTGGATAACATGGCAGGAACTACCAAACACCTCTCAGTCCTAATTCTCAATATCAATGAACTTAACTCTCCAACTAAGTGACATAGACTGTCTAGTTGGATTAAAAAGCAAGATCTTTCTATCTGCTGCCTTCAAGAGGCACGCCTTGCCTATAAAAACAAACATGTTCTGAAAGTGAAAGGCTGGAATAAAATCTACCAAGCAAATGGCCCCAATAAACAGGTGGGAGTTGCAATCCTAATAGCAGATAAAAATAGCCTTCAAATTAAAAGTAGCAAGAAGAGATAAAGAAGGTAGCTACATACTAATTAAGGGACCTCTCCTTCAGGAGGATATTACAATTATAAATATCTATTCACCAAACAATGGAACACCCAGATTTATCCAAGAAACACTACTTTCCCTAAATCTCCCATATATCCAAAGCCATTAATTGTTGGGGACACATCACTAACATCATTGGATAGATCAAACCAGCAAAAACTCAACAGAGAAACCTCAGATCAAAATAACTGCATAAGAAAAAGTCAGATAAGTTGATGTTAGAGAAATGAACCCTACGATATGTATTCAAATGTTTTTTTTCTTTCAGGTGATTGTTTTTACACATTTATAAGATTATTTCTTTGTTGCTTTGTATGTCCCTACCCCACAGTATAACCCCTGCTTTCACTGTACTTGAGGTTAGTATAATTTGTGGATGGGAAGGGCAAAAACAAATCGTTTAAATAGGGATACAGGTGGATACATTGCAACAATGAGATGTACAAGTCGTTATGTGGAAAAACAAACTTTACAACTTTGGTGGGGGGGAGGAGGATTGGGGAAGAGGGTGGGAGAGGATGGGGAGGGATGGGGAGGGGGAACAAAGGAGGAGGCTACAATGCTTGATAAGAAATGTACTCATTATCTTGCCCATGTAATTGTAACCCCTCTGTACAGTATTTTCACAATAAAAAAAAGGAGGAGAAAAGTTTAAAAAAAAAACAACTGCATAGACCAACTAGACATAACAGACATCTACCAAGTATTTTAACCAGCAGCATCAAGGATACACATTCTTCTCAGCAGCACAAGGAACAATCTCCAAAATAAACCACATTTTAGGTTACAAAGCAAATTTGTCCAAATTCAGAAACATTGAAATTATGCCCTGAATTCTCTGAGATCACAAGGGAATAAAATTAGAACTCAACACCAAAAGCCACCAAAGAAAGTCCTGTAACACATGGAGGCTGAACAACACACTGTTGAACCACCAGTGGGTCATGGAAGAGATTAGAAAGAAAATTCAAATGTTCATGATGTTCAACAAAAGTGAACACAGAAATTATCAGCTCCTTTGGGTCACAGCAAAGGCAGTACTCAGAGGCAATTTTAGAGCTCTGAGTTACTACATCAACAAACTGGAGAGATCTGAAACCAACAACTTAATGAGACAACTGAACCTCCTTGAAAAAGAGCAGCAAGATAAACCCCAATCCAGTAGACAGAAAGAAATAATTAAAATTAAATCAGCATTAAATAGAATCCAAAAAAATCCATACAAAGAATCAACAAAACAAAGAGTTGGTTCTTCAAAAAACCTTAACAAAATTGACAGACACTTAGCAAATCATCTCAGAAAAAGAAGAGAACAAACTCAAATAAACTCAGAGATGAGAAAGGAAACAGCACCACAGATACAACCAAGATGCAGAACATTATAAGGGAATACTTCTCAAACCTTTATACTAATACATTTGAAAATCTGGATGAAATGGACAATTTCCTAGCAAATATCGTCATACCAATACTAAACTAAGATGAGTTAAACCAACTTAACAGACCCATATCAAGCATCGAAATAAAAACAGCAAAAGAAACCTCCCATATAAGACAAGCCCAGGACTAGATGGATTTACAGTGGAATTCCACAAGGCCATCAAAGCAGAACTAACACCAATACTCCTCCAAATCTTCAATGAAATTGAAAGAGAAAGTTCACTATCAAACACTTTCTATGAAGCCATCATAACCCTCATCCCAAAACGAGGCAGGCACTCATCAAAGAAGGAGAATTATAGACACATTTCTTTGATGAACATGGATGCAAAACTTCTCAACAAAATTTTGACCAACCGACTTCAACAATTCATCCAAAAAATCATGCACCACGACCAAGCAGGGTTCATTTCAGGCATGCAAGCTGATTCAATATATGCAAATCAATTAATATAATTCATCACAGCAACAAGAGAAAGGATAAGAACGACATGATTATCTCAATAGATGCAGAAAAAGCATTTGACAAGATCCAACACCCCTTTATGATGAAGGTTCTGGAAAAAATAGGAATTCATGGAACATTCCTCAATATAATAAACGCTGTATATGACAAACCTACAGCCAGCATTATACTTAATGTTGAAAAGCTAAAGCCATTTCCTCTAAACTCAGGAACAAAACAAGGATGCCCACTCTCTCCACTTCTCTTCAATTTAGTATTAGAATGCCTAGCTACAGCAATAACACAAGATGCAGACATAAAGGGAATCCAAATAGGGAAAGATGAAGTAAAACTCTCTCTCTTTGCAGACGTCATGATCTTGTATTTGCAGAATCCCAGGGACTCATGCTCAAATTACTCAAGCTGATTCAAAACTTTGGCAAAATAGCAGGGTATAAAATTAACCCTTAAAAATCAATGGCTTTTCTGTATGCCAACAATGAGAAAAGTGCAACGGAAATCAGGAAAGCAACTCCATTTGTAATAGCCCCACAAAAAAAGAAAATACCTAGGAATTAATCAAAGAAGTGAAGGACCTCTATGATGAAAACTTTAAAAACCTGAAAAAGGAAATCAAAACAGAACTTAGAAAGTTGAAAAACCTCCCATTTTCCTGAATTGGAAGGATCAATATCATGAAAATGGTAATACTTCCAAAAGTTATCTACAAATTCAATATGATACCTACCAATATTCCAACCTCATTCTTCAATAAAATAGAAGCAATCTCAAAATTCATATGGAACAATAAAAGTCCCTGAATAGCAAAAACAATCCTTAACAGAAAGAACAATGCTGGAGGAATATCAGAACCATATTTCAAACTCTACTACAAAGCCATAGTAATCAAAAGAGGTTGGTACTGGCAAACTAAAAGACCTGAGGACCAATGGAATAGAACTGAAGACCCAGAAATGAACCCACAGACCTATAGCCACTTAATCTTCTATAAGGGAGCTAAAAAAATAGAATGGAAGAAAGACAGCCTCTTCAGTAAATGGTGCTGGCAAAACTGGTTAATCACCTGTAGAAAACGAAAGCTAGATCCTTATATCATCCTGCACCAGAATCAACACCAAATGAATCAAAGACCTCGAATTCAAAGCAGACACCTGAAAACATTACAGAAAGGAATAGGTGAAACTCTAGGGCTCCTTGGCACAGGCCGAAATTTTCTTAATAGAGATCTAGAAACACAACAAATTAAAGAAAGGTTGGACAGATGGGATTGCAAGAAACTGCAGAGCTTCTGCATGGCAAAGGGCATAGCTAGCAAGATCAATAGAAAGCCCACAGACTGGGAGAAGACTTTCTCTAGCCATACAACAGACAAGGATCTCATATCTAAAATATACTTAGAACTCAAAAAATTAAATCCCCAACAACAAATCTTCAAAGAAACAACTGCCTAAAAAATAAGTGGGCTAAAAACTTACAGAAACACTACTCTGTAGAGGAAAAAAGAATGGCCAATAGACACATGAAGAAATGCTCAACCTCTCTAGCCATAAAAGAAATGCAAATCAAGACAACATTGAGATTCCACCTCACGCCAGTTAGAATGGCTATAATAAAGAACTTTAATAACAAAGATGCTGAAGGGGATATGGCCAGAAGGGAACCCTACTGCATTGTTCATCAGAGTGTAAACTTGTTCAACCACTTTGGAAAGCACTATGGAGGTTCCTCAAAAGACTCCACATAGAGCTCCCCTATGACCCAGCAATCCCACTTTTAGGCATTTACCCTAATGATCACAAAGAAGGCCATACTAAAGCAACCAGCACAACTATGTTTATCACAGCATTATTTCCCATAGCTAAGATATGGAGCTACCCCAGATGCCCCTCAGTAGATAAATGGATTAAGAAAATGTGGTATGAATTCTATGCCTCCATGACACCACCCCATTTGTTAGGAAATGGAAAGACTTGGAAAAAATTATATTAAGTGAAGTAAGCCAGGCCCAAAGAAACATAGGTCCCATGGTTTCCCTTATTTGTAATAACTAGTACATGTGTAGGACAAGCAAAAAAGGTCAAAAGCTGTGTACATATTACCATATAAGGTGATGTTAAGCAAAATGAACCTTAAGATCAGGACACACAAACATCTTTTTTCTTTCTTGCTATTGTTTCTAACATATTAAAAATGTACCATGTGATTTTTTTTTGTTTCTTTGTATGTTCCTCCCTCACGGTATAACCCCTGTTTTCACTGTATTTAATATTGGTGCCCTGCATCTTGTATATACACTTCTCTAATTTGGGGAGGGGAAGGGAAAAAACGAAATGCTTAAATAAGGATACAGCTTGACCCATTGTAACAATGAGATGTACAAAACACTATGTTGGACATGAACTTTACAACTTTGGCAGAAGGGGGAGGGGTGTTAGTTGTGGAGGTGGGAGGGAAGGGATGATAGGGGGAAAACAAATAAGGAAGCAACAATGCTCAATAGGAAATGTAGTCATTACCTTGCTCATGTAACCGTAACCACTCTGTACAGCATTTTTACAATAAAAAACTTTAAAAAAATTAAATCCCTCAACAACAAATCCTCAAAGAAACAACTGACTGATAAATAAGTGGGCTGAAGATTTAAAGAGAGACTACTCTGAAGAGGAAATAAGAATGGTCAATAGACACATGAAGAAATTCTCAACTTCTCTAGCCATAAAAGAAATGCAAATCAAAACAACATTGAAATTTCACCTCACCCCAGTTAGAATGGCAATAATCAAGAAATCTAATAACAACAGATGCTGGAGGGGATGTGGCCAAAAGGGAACCCTACTGCATTGTTGGTGGAAATGTAAAATTGTTCAACCACTTTGGAATGCAGTATGGAGGTTTCTTAAAAGACTCCACATAGAGCTCCCCTATGACACAGAAATCCCACTTTTGGGCATTTACCCGAATGATCACAAACAAGACTAAAGCTACCAGCACAACTATGTTTATTGCAGCATTATTTACCATAGCTAAGATATGGAACCAACCCAGATGCCCCTCAGTAGATGAATGGATCAAGAAAATGTGGTATATATATACATATACAATGGCAGAAAGAAATGACAGAAAGAATGGCATTGCCCCATTTGTTAGGAAATGGAAAGACTTGGAAAAAATTATTTTAAGTGAAGTAAGCCAGGCCCAAAGAAACATAGGTCCCATGGTTTCTCTTATTTGCAATAGCTAGTATATGTCTGAGTCAAGCAGAAAAGCTCAGATGTTGATGTTAGGGGAATGAACGCCAAGGTAAGTATTTAATTTTTTTTTCTTGCATGATTGTTTCTAACACATTTATAAGATTATTTGTTGCTTTATATGTCCCTCCCCCACAGTATAACCCCTGCTTTCACTTTATTTGATGTTGGTATAATTTGTGAAGGGGAAGGACAAAAACAAATCGTTTTTGTGGACCCATTGCAACAATGAGATGTACAAGTCATTATGTCGAAAAACAAACTTTACAACTTTGGTGTGGGGGGAGGATGTGGTGGGGAGAGGTAGAAGGAGTATGGGAAGGGATGGGAAGGGGAAACAAAGAGGAGGCAACAATGCTTGATAAGAAATGTACTCGTTATCTTGTCCATGTAATTGTAACTCCTCTGTACAGTATTCTCACAATAAAAAAAAATGAACTAAACAACTTAAAGGCAATGATAGTAGGGAGGGAATGAGAGAGAAAATGGGAACAGCTTACACTAAGCAAAAGGAAAGAAATGTACATATCACCTGATATGGAAGAAATAGTTGTATTGTCAAAGCTCATAGAATTCACAAACTTTATAGACCATTATAATGACAATTTGCCTTGTGAAGGTTTAAATATGTCTGTGACTTTAAGTATCACTATTCCACAATACTGTGAAATATGTGAAATTTATGTAACCACTTAATCTCAATAAAAAAAAATAAGAAAAAGTCCTCCTAGCAGAGAACCAGGCCATGTAGATAGGATTCATGTAAGACCTCTATACTCAGAACAGAACAGAAGAAATAATCTCTTAAAATTGAGAGACCCAGCCAGGCACCAGTGGCTCACACCTGGAATCCTAGCTACTCAGGAGGCTGAGATCTAAGAATTGCAGTTCAACGCCAACCCAGGCAGGAAAGTCTGTGAGATTCTTATCTCCAAATAACCACCAGAAAACCGGAAGTGGCACTGTGGCTCAAGTGGTAGCGAATTAGCCTTGAGCTGAAGCATTCAAGGGCAGCCCCCAAGCCCAGAGTTCCATCCCCACAACTGACACCAAAAAAAAAAAAGGAGACCCTAAGCAAATCTGACTTTAAAAAAAGAAGAGAATCAGGCTGGGAAGGTGGCTCAGTGGCAGAGTGCTTATCTCATATGCATGAGGCTCTGGGTTCAATTCCTTAGCACCACATAAACAAAAAAAGGCAGAAGTGGTGCTGTGGCTCATGTGATAGAGCATCAGCCTTGGGCTGAAGAGCTGAGAGACAGCACCCAGGCCCAGAGTTCAGTCCCCACAACCAACAAAAAAAGAAGAAGGAGAACCATTAGACCTTGTATATAAGTCGTTCTTTTTTCTCTACTGTTTTTTATACCTCATGTTTTGCATAATAGACAATGCAATATGTGAAAGGGAAAGGGAATCACAGAAACAGCAGGACAACGGGTGAGCCACGGCAGCACTGATACTCACTTGACACTATGTTGGATATGAGCATTAGAGTTGAGGGGTGGGGGGAAGGGAGGGGTAAGTGGGAGATAAAGAGACATGGGGTAACAATGATTAAAACAAATGTACTTGTTGCCTTAACTATGTAACTGTAATCCCCTGCTCATCACCTTTTCAATAAAAAAGAACACACCCAAGTTAATAAAATTAGAATTGAAAATGGGAACATCACAACAGAAATATGTAAGATTCAAGGCTGGGAAGGTGGCTCAGTGGTAGAGTGCTTGCCTTGCATGCATGAGGCCCTGGGTTCGATTCCTCAGCACCACATACACAAAAAAAAGAAAAAAAAGAAATATGTAAGATTCAGAATACTATTAAGGAATATTGGAGAATCTGGGAGAAATAGAAGCATTCCTAGAGAACATTGATATACCCAAACTAAACCAAGAAGATTTAACCTGACTAAATAGACCCATAAGAGGTAATGAAATAGAAATGGCAATAAATAACCTCCCATTCAAGAAGAGCCCAAGACGAGATGGACTCACAGCCTAATTTCATAATTTCAAAAGAGAACTCACTTCCATACTCCTCAAACTCTTCAATGAAATAGAAAGGGAAAGATCACTACCAAACTCATTCTACAAAGCTAGCTAAGACTCATCTCAAAACCAGATAAGGACTCATCAAAAAGATATAACTATAGACCCATCTCTTAGATGATGCAAAACTTCTTCAATAAAATTCTGGCTAACCAGATTCAACAACTAACAAAAAATATCATATACTATGATAACACAGGATTCATTCCAAGGTTGCAAAGCTGGTTCACTATACACAAGTCAATTAATGTAATTCAGCACATCAAGAAAAGCAAGCACAAGAACCACCTGGTCAACTCAATAGATGCAGAAAAAGTATTTGACGAGATTCAACCCTGCTTTATGATAAAAGCTCTGGAGAAGCTAAGACCCCATGGAATATGACAAGCCTACAGCCAGCATTATAATTAATGGTAAAAAGTTAAACTATTCCCTCTAAAATCAGGAACCACTACTCTCTCCACTCTTCCTCAACATTGTGCTGGAATTCCTAGCAAGAGCAATAAGAAAAGTGCAAAATATAAAGAGGATCCAAATACAGAAAGAAGAAAAGCTATCCGTCTTTGTGGATGACATGATCCTGTATTTAAAGAATTCTATAGATTTCTCAGCCAAGCTACTTGAATTGATCCAAAACTTTGGCAAAGTAGCAGGGTATGAAATCAACCCACAGAAATCAGTAGCTTTTCTGTATGCCAACAATGAGAAAAGTGAGACTGAAATCAGGAAAGCAACTATATTTGTAATAGCCTCAAAAATCTAAAATACCTAGAAATTAACCAAAAATGTGAAGGACCTCTATTGTGAAAACTTGAAAATTCTGAAGAAAAGAAAAGAAATTGGAGTAGATTTAAGTAATAGAGGATGTTCAAAGTATATTCTATGCATATATGGAAATACCACAATTAACATTATATATAATTTTATTAAGTGTGAAGAAATGCTCAAGGAAGGGGCATATTCTCTTAATGCTTTCATGTCACTCTTCTCCTCAGCAATGGCTCTGCAGTTAGTCTGCAGTGGAGCACATTGCTCTCAGGATGGGTTTGGTTGCCATCTGTGGTCAGAGGCCCAGACAGTGGCAACAGCCTCTCCTATAAGTTCAGGTTCACTCACTGCTGAAGGCACACAGAACTCTTATTTGTCTAAAATCCAAAGGGCATTTGTCTGCCTGGTGATCTTTGTTCTATGTGGAAGGTTCTAGTCCTCATAGTCCTCATCTTGGAGCATCTCAACTCAGGGAGGTCTTTCCAATGGCCTTGGAAAGTAGGGTAGTCTCTCTTTCTCTCTCTCTTTTTCTCTCTCTCTCTCCCTCTGTCTCTGTCTCTGTCTCTGTCTCTCTCACACACACACACCACAACACACATTATAAACAATACTCATATTATAAGCATTCTCCAATCCTCATTATTCTGCCCCACCTTTTCCATGATCCTGATCACCATCTAACATACATACTTTATTCCATTTATTGTTCATTACCTCTCCTTGCTAAAAGAAAGCATATGAGGTCAAAGATCTTTGTCTCATTCATTGACTCACCCCAGACTCCTGAAATTTGCTCATGAGCAGTGCTTGGCTCACTGCAGGTACTCAGTAAATATTGAAGCAAAGAATGTAAACTAAGAAGATAAGAACGCCTTGCCATTTATAAACTAAATCTTTATATGTGCAAACCTCAAGGTTTTGCACCTGATTTGAAGCCATTCAGTCTGCCTCTGCTTATCAACAGGATAAGGGCAGGTATTTAGCAGAGAATATCATAATCAATTTAGTTCTCAGAGCAAATGCATTATGAAGATATACATGCATTATGTGACATTGAGCCCAAGAGTTCTGGAATTTAGGCAAAATTAACATCAATGAGAAAGATAACAAAAACTAGTGATTACCCTCTACTGTTACTTTCCAGCTGCAAAAGAAACACAGTAAAAAGAATTTTCTTTTTTAAGTCACAAAACTTGTTACCATTACTTGTTATATCCTAGATGACTTTCACTAAAGTCAACTGTTAGTAATCTATTATTTCAATATATTAGAATAAGGTATTTAGTATATTTCTCCTTTAAATTTTGTCTGAAAACCTTTTCCTGGATGATCATAAATTCTAAGATTAAATGCAGGGAAACTGACTAAAAGAAAGGTTGTAGGAAAGCCTGGGGGCCAAATTGGGCCAACTTCTGTTTTTATAAATAAAGATAATTGAAACAGCTCTGCCCATTCATTCACTCCTTGCCTGTGGCTGATTTTTACACCTCATCAGCAAAGTCAAATAGTTGTGACAGAGACCAGGTGGTCCACAGATCCAAAAACATTTACTCTCTGGCTCTTTACAGAAAACATCTGCTGACCCTGCATTAGGTGTCTAGCTTCCTTTTGACTTTTCACAGTTGGCTGTTTCATGGTGAATAAGGTTGTTCCTGTCATCTATTGAGCATCACCAATGCAGCAGAACACTGTGTTTAGTATATTAAGGTGACATCCACAAATACCAATGATATTTGCCCAAAGTGCTTGCTGATGGACAAGTAGTACTCGCTCTCTCCTTTACTTCAAGAGAAAACAGAAAAGAGCCATTGAGATGAATCTGTTCATGTTCCAAGAAAGTTGCTTAGCCCTTCACCAAAGAAAGTTGCTTAGCCCTTAACTAGCAATACTATAAAAACAAAGGAAGGGATAAAGAACAGTATCTTACATTTGCTGATAATTCACAATATGACAAGTGAACAGGGTTGACCTGCATCATTGCATCATCACACTCTTTTGGAGACATCTAAAACTCTTTAAAGACATCATTTGGTGGTTCAGCTGCAGCTGCTGACCTGTGGACTGTATTCTAGACCTCCTGATGCTAAAAGGATTACAGTGGCACCAGGTCATTCTGGTGACCCTGCTGGTGACTCTTATCAGCATTGTGAAGACAAGACCTACGGGATCTGAGCATTATGTGTCAGACTTCAGCTAGCCACCCCTGCATCTCACCAGAAACCATGGAGCATCATAGAGGCCCACCTGTGCCTACAGCACCACTGTTCCTTCAAACAGACACCTGAAGACCAGTATGATGGCACACACTTGTAATCCGAGCACTTGAGAAATGAGGCAGGAAGATGGCAAACTGGAGGCCAGCCTGAACTATCTAGCAAGTTCCAGGATTACAAAGCAACCTATATTTAAAGTAAAAGAAAAAAGACATCTGCACAAAAGCTAGTTAGAAGAGCATCTTTAATCTAAACCCAACAGCAATTCATCTTTGAAAATACGTACTACCCTACCAAAAAAAAAAAAAAAAAACTTTACAAAGCTGTAGAGAAGTTCTGTTTGGTGGTTCATAACATAGCTTGAATTAAAGATAACATATTAAGGCTTATGAATAAAGCCCTTTCTTAACCATATTGTGGTAAAGTGTACATAATTAAAATATGTCATTTAATCATTTTTAAATGTACAGATCGATGGCATTAAATATGTTCACATTATTGTACAATTATCACCTTTACCCATTTCCAGAACTTCATCCATTTCTTCCTGAAACTTTATTTTTTTAAACTATTAACCCCCATTCCCTCCTTATCCCAGGGCAACGACAAATCTGCTTTCTGGTTTTATGAATTTGACTAGTCTAAGTTCCTTGAGTGCAGTCATTGAGTATTTGTCATTTTAGCTAGCATAGGTCTTTCACGGTTCATCCTTGTTGAAGCATGCTTCCGTTTCACTGCCTCTTAATTCTTTATACTTGTCTCGTGTGTGTGTGTGTGTGTGTGTGTGTGTGTGTGTATGTGTGTGTGTGTGTGTAACACATTTGCTCACCCTTCCACTTATTGTGGAAACTTAGGTTCGCCCCCATGTTTTATCTATTTCAAGTAATGCTGCTACTAACTCGTGTGTACAAGTATATCTTGGAGTCCTTCCTTTTATTTCTTTTGGATATATACACACAAAATGAAACTGCTAGATGATATGGTACTTTATTTTGAACTTCTTAAGACACTGCATATTAGCAGAGCGCCAGTGGCTCACACTTGTAATCCTATCTACTCAGGAGGTTGAAATCTAAGGATTGCAGTTCAAAGTCAATTGTGGACAGACAAGAAAGTTCGTGAGACTCTTATCTTCAATAAACCACCAGAAAACCGGAAGTGGTGCTGTGGCTCAAGTGGTAGAACACTAGCCTTGAGCTTTGCTCAGGGACAACACCCAGGCCCAGAGTTCAAGCCCCACGACCAACAAAAAAAGAAAAACAAGGAAACTGCCCACTGTTTTTCCTAGCATATACATATTTTACATTCTCACCAGCAATGTACAGGACTCTAATTTATCCACAATCTTTCAGTGTTTGTTATGTTCGGGATTGGGGGATTCAGATATGAAGTCAGATATGAAGTGGCACTGCTATGGTTTTGATAGTATCTCATTCATAATTAGTGACATTGAACAAAAAGTCCATGTACACCCTCTACTCAACCTCTCCTAATGTCAGCAGCTTACATAACCATGGTGCATTTATCAAAACTAAGAAATTAACATTGGTATAACCTCTAATTAACTACAGCCTTTATTCAGATTTTTCTACATATTCCAATAATGTCCTTTTTCTGTTCAAAGATACAATCCAGAATACAACATTGCGTTTGGTCATGGCCAATCTGACAGCCTCTCTCCCTTCTTGTTAGTATTAACTTGACACTTCTGAAGAGCACTAGTTATTTAGTAGGCATTACTCACTTCAGGTTTGCTGGTGTTTTTTTAGGATTAGATTGACAATATGGATAATGATGTGGGGTGTGGATAGACCATGAGGGAAACTGGCTTTCCTGTGGAGTCATATTCAAGGTTGTGTGATACTAACATGACTTATTACTGATGATACTAGACATCATCACATGAATAAGATAGTATCTGCCAGCTTTCTTCATCCCAAAGTCATTATTTTCCCCTTTCACATAATATTTTCCTTACAAGCAAGTCCCTAAATCTAGCTTACCCTAGCAAGGAGGGAAATCAAACTCCTGCTATTGGAACTAGAATTGAATAGCCTACAGATGGATATTAAATTTACCATAGTAATTAATAAATATTTGAGAAGAGATATTTGAGGTTTGGCAAATATCTTATTATTCCTTAAAGTTTCAGTCACTAATTTCAGCATTTATCCACAAATCTTGCCTACAGCAATTATTACTATGATATTCTTATGACTGATTTTCTTTGAACTCCTTCATTTGTTCTATAATTACTACTTAGAATTCTTCTGTAAGGAAAACTTGTCACTTACTGACTACTTATGTATTTGATCACTTATGTATGTCACAGAAACTCAAATAAATATTTATTTTATTATTTGTGTTATAACTCAGTACTACTTTCATATATTGTGTCATTCAATTTGTTTTGGCTTTAGCCACTAAGAATTTTTACATTTTTACATTTCAACATATTTGATTTCTTTTTTTCTTCTTACTTTCTGGCACCACAAGAATCTCCAGGACCATCATGAACTTTTCCCTGTCCTAGCCCTAAAATCAAGCATTTCTCCAAGGAACCCTGGCTCAAAAGATACAACTTTTAAAGTCAACTTTCATGTGTACCTATGTGTTATTTCCAGATTATGTAGATTCAATAATGGATGCTATAATTAACTATGGATTTTCTATAATTAAGCTCTATGTATTACAGTGCTCAGGATAATAGATTCCATTAAGAAGGAACATGAATCCATGAAGAATGTTTTGTTCTTCTCTTCCTAGCAGTCATCTACTAATCCTGTAGGCTTTAAATTCCATGATTTTATAATGAATAGGCCAAAGCTGCTCCTAGGAGAGATTTTCTTTCATCAGAGAATTGTTTTACTTTACTAAAAGTAAACTTAAGCCTTAGTTGGCCTTAATTACATTGTTTCTAGGCCATTCATGAATGAATCTTATGCCTTCCATTTTGCTATTAACTTTTAAATAATTTTTGCTTTATCAATTACAATAAATAAAAATATAGAACAATAAATTCTACTTACATATAAACTCCCCACAATTAAACTATTATCACCTATAACTGCCTAAATCACCAGTTTAAAGCACTATGGCAGTCGTTCTTGATAGAGAAATCTCCCTGGGAGTCAAGGAGGCCTTGTTTATAGGATATGCTAGAAACTAGTAGATAGTCCTAAAATGCTGCTAATCATCCTAAAATGCCTGGGATCCTTTCCCCACAAAGAATTATCCAGATCAAGTGACATAGGTGAGAAATCCTGCTCTGAAGGAACTTTAAAATACTCGAGTTGGTTAAATGCGTAAACAACAGGCATTCTCTCTGAAACTCTTCAGAGAAAATGATTGGCAAATACTCAGCACTGACTCTACTAATAAGTTGAATACCATGAAGTTTTTCCCATCTAGGAAATCACCAGATGCTCTTTCCAGATGGACTTGTTTTCAGTGTTTTAAGTTCAGCTAAAATAGAGTTCCTTGACTAAAAAGGGAAGGGCATGTGGAGCTGTTAGAATATGGCAAATCTTAGAACCACTCAATATATACAGGATAAAAAAATGCATTATTCTATCATTTCTTCTCCTGAATAATTACACTAATACAACGGACACATCTTAAGTATATATAAATATATTCATTAAAATACTCTGTGGTGCTGATCTCTCTATACCCGCATCCAATTTCAATTCTTTGGAGGGTCAGTGCCTTCCATTCTATTGGTAACGCTATTTAAAGGCCTTTCATGCCTGTGTACTTTACATTCCATGGGGACAGTGTCCTAGAGGAGGCAGCATGTTCTGAAGTTGGATCCTGACACCAGGTTATTGAAACAGAGGATGGAAAACCCACAGTGAGTCATCTCGCTTTCTCCCTCAGGGGCAGTAGATTATGCTGGACAGTATATTATCTAACACTCGGTCCAGTTCCATTTTAAACCATTATTCCTTGGAGGCCTATTAACTCAAACCTGGGAAGGACTGAATTATGAATGGAGAACTTTAAACTCAATGGTCAGTCATTTTTTCCACAAAATGCACGTTCTCTGGCTGAGATTAAAAAACAAATGCTGTTCAGACAACATGAAAACAGTGCAGCAGTTTAGGAAGAGTGGGGAAATGCAAACAAACTACTCCTGAAGTGGCCCCATATCTTCAATTGGAGACTACTGGAAACATTTTGTTCCTGAAAGACAGGCCAGCTCTCAGCTCAGCTTCCTCCAGGACTGATGAGCTCAGACCTATTTCCTCCTTCTCATCGGTTCCAGAATTCCCAAGCAATTCTCATCAACAGCTGACACCCACACTACATTGCTTCATGTTAAGGTAACCTAACTAAATAGATATGCTTGTTCTCAGGCTCATATTATCAAAATAGTGGATGCAAATACGTGCAATTTGTCAGCAGAGCACTTTGGTTCTTACATTTGCCTCATGGGAAAAAATAGACCTTTACATTTTGTCCAGTTTGGCTTTATTAATGTCTACCTCTCCCAACAAGCCTTGGTCCCTACCTATACTGTTCCCAAATCAGTTGTGTAACAGTGTCCCAGATGGCCTTCCTTAAAAAAGCAAGACTGAGTCAGGTGCCAGTGGCTCATACCTGTAATCCTAGCTACTCAGGAGGCTGAGATCTGAGGATCGGGGTTCAAAGCCAGCCCAGGCAGGAAAGGCCATGAAATTCTTATCTCCAATAAACCACCAGAAAACTGGAATGGTGCTGTGGCTCAAGCAGTAGAGCGCTAGCCTTGACTGAAGAGCTCAGGGACAGCACCCAGGCCCAGAGTTCAAGCCCCGTGACCAACAAAAAAAAGCAAGACTGAGCCCTTCAGAGGCAAAAACTGAGTCATTTATGTGTTCTGATACTCAGTAGCTATATGAGCTTCATTCTCCATCTATCACATAAAGATAATACCTGTGCCAGATTGTAATGACTTGTGACAATGAACATAAGTACTTAGTGAAGGTCAATATAGTAAAGAAACTACTATTAATGGTGTAATAATTAACAGCAGTTGTAAAGAGCAGGCAACCTTTGAAATAGTAATATTATTTTCAATATACCTATAAACTTAAAAATACATCATTTGGTTTATTGTAGAGAAATAACACTTTTAATCCATCCAAACTATGTAGCTAATAATGGAAAACAGTCCTTACTCGTGACAGAAATGAGAAAGGAAGTCAGTAAGTGCTCCTCCTGAGCTAAGCACGTTAGTGCATCTGTCCTGCTACTGCCCAGATAAAAGCCCTGGATATTCATGATATTCACCCAGGCATCAGTACTAAAATCACTAGCCATGTTTCTCAGTATCGGAGATCTTTTCATCGCACACAGCTTCTTAATATTGTTCAGTGTGTTGCACAGGAGAATGTGAGTCACCCTTAGAGGCTGTTTCAAAACCTATGGAATCCAAAATGGTAAATACATGACAGCATGTGAGTAACAGAGGTGTGAAAGCGAGTGAGTGTGAAAGGACAAGTGTGAACATTCAGGAATGTGCAAGAGTATGCGATAATCTCACCAACCAGCCAAAGAATCTAACCATTCTCTGATCACCATGAGGGCTCTGTGTGAAGCTGAGAGATTTCCTGACTCTGAAAGAGGTAAACACCAGAAGAAGACAAAACGGTAAATAATCTCTGGACTCTGGACCTGTTACCATTAAAAGCTTGCTTTCAACAACTTTTTCTTGAAATACCAGATTAGGTTAAAGGGCCGGTTCATTTATAGGCGAGAAACCTTTATCATTAAATGAAGATAAAACCAGTGGGATTGAGCCGGCTACACAAATGACAAGGAGGCTTGTTTCCATGAAGAATGTCAGCTCATAAATCCCCCTGGTAAGCCTTCATGTTCAATTTAGTCATCAGACAATCTGGCAGGTCAAAATCAAAGAATTTGCTCTCAGCTGACTAAAAATCACTACTTTTGAAGGTTCCACAGCTAAACAATACATTATTAGCTTCCTATTCGGTTGCTGAAGATAACACTGCTGGCATATGGATTGAAATAGAGAAGATTCCTTTGCAGAAACTTGAAGGTGGGTATTGCTACCATACAGACTCTTGGCTAGAGCTTCCATATTGATACATATAGATCACCAATACAGAAGAAATGCTCAGCATCTATGCCTTTATATTGCTTCTGTCCCCTTTCCTTTTTTGATTTTTGACACTCTGCATGTGTACATGGTGATCAGCCTGAGCTTGTAATACAAGGTTAACTTGGCCTATTGTCCATTGGAAAAGATACCAATGTTTTGTACCCTTCCTTGTGCTTTCTCAGCAGCTCAGGAATGTACAACCCCAATCCCTCAACCCTATCATAAGTCTGGGCCAAGCCATAAGGCCAGGACCTTTATGCAATATAATGAGTAGCTCAACAATTCCCAAATGAGTCACCACCCATTAACCTGCAAACCTCAAATCAGTATGCTTTAGCACAGGAAGGAAAATATCTTTTGAAAGTATACTCCAAGCCAATGGAAAATTAACAAACACTAAGCTATCACATAAAAATCAATTTAAAAAACAAAACCTGTTGCTTCCTTTGTTAGGCTAGCAGCAGCATGATCCACCTTCATTCCCTGCTGTATCTCTTCTACTGGAGTTACGATCAGCCAGCATGAGCTGAAGTGCTAACATGGAAATTTGCCTCTCTTGTCCATAATATACAGCTTCATCATATTTCTACTGTCTCCCTCTCGCGAGATCCTCATTATCCTCATTATCGACTCCATGCCTTAGCCTCACATTTCCACCTATAAGACACAAATTAAAAATTGTCACTGGGATCTGAAGGCATAATTACTCTATCCATATTTGCATTGCCTTAAGTTGAATTAAAACAAAATCTGATAACACAATGCAACAAAATGTTGCTTACTAGAAATACCACCTAGTGCTTACAATACAAAGATGTAAATAAGGCTGGGTACATTTTAACTAATTAAACACAAAGGAATGCAGCTTTGGCAATATTATTCCAAGAAATATAGTGTTTAAAGCTTTTTTATTAATGTGTAAGAGCACTATGTTGTGTTAAGTTGGTACATTAATAAAATACAACATGAATCAATAAACCTTAATATACTAATTTATTAAAGTATCCAAATGTACATAATAAAAAATGTATATAATAAAAACATTTAGAAGTTGACAATTCTTTTTTTGGAGGGGTCTGGTCACGGGGCCTGAACTCTGGGCCTGGGTGCTGTCCCTCAGCTCTTCAGCTCTTTAGCTCAAGGCTAGCGCTCCACCACTTGAGCCACAGTGCCACTTCTGGCTTTTTTCTTTTTGCGTATGTGGTGCTGAGGAATCGAACCCAGGGCCTCATGCACGCAAGGCAAGCGCTCTACCACTGAGCCACCTTCCCAGCCCCGAAGTTGACAATTCTTTTAATCATCAATATAGTCAAATCTTATGTTCAAAAATAAAAGGCAGTCAAACAAGGACTGAAAAACAACAAGCAATAAGCTTAATGAAGTAGAACTAGTATGTCAAACGCTTTATCTTAAAGCAGAAATTCCTCTTTCATAACTTTAGACCATATATACAATCACCAACTGTAAAATTGAAATTATTTTCACAGAAATTATTATGACAACAAGCTGAGAAAAATATTTGCTCATTAGAATGCTAACTAATAGTGATATATGGCCATGACTTCACTGTTCCTTGCATGTTTTGCCAGGTCCTGTAATTTACATATTTTGTGTTTTAATGTTTACAGTCCTCTAGTCTGTGATAGTAATTTCAGAGTTGCTGTGGAACTGTACCAAATCTACACACTCTGCAAGAGTCCTTAAAATTCCACATATGGGGGCTGTCACTGCACCTAATATTTGTTCTCCACATTTTGCACCAAATTCTTCAGCAAGGAAAAGCAAATATACCATGTGCTACAGAGCAGTGAATGAAAAGTACCTATCAGGAGACTGCTGATCAAACACTCAGCACCTTTCATAAGTCTACAGTTTAGGCTTTTGCAGACAGGTCTACTTTTCAATTCCCTAATCAACACATTGAAAATGCTTTGCAGAAAGTGTTGTCTGTTTACCTTAGGAATCTAAATATCAACCCATGTCACCAGAAGGGAGGGTTTTCTGGGAATGACAAAACCATACAGCTCCACTAAACCCTGGGTGTGCAAATCTAGTGAAGACCAGGAATGGCAGGAATTCTTGAGTGTGCAGACAGGGACCGTAAAACTTACTCAGCTGTTAATTTTTCCCAGAAAGCAAACTCAGGAGATTGGTAGCTGTTTTTCTTTCTTTTCCCGCTCTGTCTTCCTTTCTTGTTGACATTTGAAACATATGTCCCTCTACCCCCCTATTGCTCTCACTACCACCCACTACCAATGAATCAGTTTATTGCATGAGTTGAAGGAGAGATATCCTTGCTCAGCTTTGCTCTCCATCCAGATGTGAGCTTAGTAAGTAACAGAGCTTAGTAAGTTTAAAAAGGTTTTTTTATGGACTATTATTGTCTGATGTACATGAGGAATAAAGAAATATTTAATTTGTAGGCAAAATAAGAACTCCAGTTAGCTAGGCGTAGTGGTACAGGCCTATAATCTGAAGCTACTTGGGAGTTTGAGGCAGAAGATCTTAAATCCAAGGCCAACCTGGGAAACCAAGCAAGTCCTTGTCTCCCAGAGAGAAAGAGAGAGAGAGAGACAGAGAGAGACAGAGACAGAGAGAACGAAAAAGAGAAAAACAACCCAGTGATAAAAATATATATAATTACATTCTATACAATCAATTTCCAAAGGCCAGAATGTCTTAGATTTCTTCAACTCATTAGAAATAATACTTCCAATAAAAAAATATTATGAAAATATAACCTTGGAGTTTTCAGATTCTGCTTTTCTCATTAACCTTGCAAGAAAAAATTCTTAGTAATGGATCTTCTTAAGTATAAAATGAATTCAAAGTAACCATTTATTTTTATATATAGACCCTTTTCTATTCAAAATCTGAGAAAATCAGGATGACAGAATAGAAGTCTGGTGGTCAGTAGTCCCAGTTCTTTGGTCTGAGCATCAATTGCTTCTGAGATCTGGAACAGCAGCCTCTTTATCTGTCTCTCAAGGATTAAACCAGGAACTATCTATACAATGCCTCACAGAATTAATATTCTGTGTTTTTAACTTTTTGTTGCATAATTCCTAGGATTGTATCGATGGAAAAGTAGGTTAAAATGAGGTAACCTGCCCAAATTATACCAGTCCCCTCCCCAAATTATACCAACATCAAATACAGTGAAAAATTGTTTAAATAGGAATACAGGTGGACCCATTGCAACAATGAAATGTACAAGATGCTATGTCAAAAAACAAACTTTACAACTTTGGGGGGGAGATAAAGGAAAAAGAAGAAAGAAAGAATATGGCTTGAAAAAAAAAAGAATGATGTTAATATGCTTGCTTCCTGCATTTTTGTTGTTAAAATGCCATATACCTATTGTCAGGTCCTACAAGGATACAAATAATAGTCATTCTTGTTATCATTGTTATTTTACTATAATAAAGTCCTTCTGGCAAAAAAAAACAAAAAAAAAACGAGGTAACCTGAAGGAATGGGTGGCTGGGAGAGATGGGAGGGGAGATGGAAGAGGCGATACTGGTCAAGATGCATTGTACTCATCAATTGAAATGTTGCATTGAAACCAATGATTACAACTACTTCAAGTTAATAAAAAATAAATAATTTTTAAAAAGTGGACTAAAGACCCATAAAATAGAGCCACCAACATGCATGGGACCAAGCTCTTCTTAGTCTTTGCCCTACTCCCTTTCTTCCTTCCATCTATCATGACCCCCCCTGGAAGAATTAGAGCAACTCGAGGATAAAATGTGTCCACGATCTCCTTCTTCAGCAAAGAACTGTATGTTGTCTTTATCCTATCACAGTGTTCAAAAATTTATGTTCTGCCATTACAGCAGAGGTCCCCCCCTCCTGCACTGACCTTTAGCACTCACCTCAGATACAAACCATTAACTTGACACCATAATTTATTCAACTGTGGGAGAATCTCAGCCTCTCAAATCACAGACATGAAGTGTACCGCCAATAGTTCCATGTCCTTGAACTCCCAAGACTATCCTAGACTGAAGCAGCACATACAGGCCAGTCTGTTATGCTTGTGATACATAAAGGACTTGACTGGACCTGGAAGGCAAACAGGAGTTGTACCTGCAGTTTGCCATCATCTGCTTCATCATAAACTGCCCCAAAGTATGAAGATGTGATATCATCTCTTTGTTCCAAAGCCTTTCACTGTTAAGCTTGTCAAAAAGAATCCCAGGGAAGTTTTAGCATCTGGGGAAAAGATACGAAGTAAATTCATTTGCAGAACCTCAACTTGAAACACAAGGGAAGAGCTCACTGAGAACTTATCAGGGACAAGAGTGAGGGCAGCTGTGGATAATAACTGTGACTCAGTGCCATTTCTACATGGGCAGCCAATTCTTTTATTTCTGTGAGTGGAAAGTATATTTCATTTTTCATATGAAAGACCAAGTTTCCCCCAAAGCTGTAATAGTGCCCAAGAGCACACTGCATCCAAGGTCTTTGAGCCACCTGCCCTTGCTTTTCTCACTGGGTCATCAAAAAACATGTCCTCACAAAGTGTAATGTCTCTGACTTCACATCCTGCACAAGAAAGAGACTGGACAAGCACAACTGAAAATTCATCCACACATTTTTACTCTTATTATTTAAATTTTTTGTGCATACAGCCTTGTTTTGACTTGCAGCTCTCAGAGACATTCTTTCAGAGGAATGTAATTCTAGGTTTGCTGCAGCTCATGTGAACATACTTTTCTAAAGCTAAAATAAATTAAGTTGTATCAAGTACCAATTACGACTGGGGCTGATGTGAATAATCAGACTTTCATTTCAGTCTGTGTGAAAGGACTTGAAAATTGTGATTTAGGGGAGATACTTTCACCATTGTATTATTGTAAGATTTACACTGGGTTTTTATTTTATTCTTTATGCTTTTCAGCCTTCTTACAGCTTTCTAGACTGTTGAGAAAATGTCCTGTTAAAATCATAGCAATCTTCTGGAAATACATCGATTTAATAATGTGGATTGTTTATCATCACGTCAAACATTCTAAGAAAAGATGGAAGTCCCAACTGTCTCTGTGTCACTGTTTTATCTATCAAAAATACTCACATAGGGTCCAGGCAGAGGAAGTGCTGTGAGACCTCCTTGGGCAGCAATTAAGTAAGGAACTTTAATTCACTAATTATAACAAGAAAAAAATGAGTTATACAGCAATTGGTAATTTTCCCAACATGCCCTACCTAACCTCAAACAGTCCTGAGGAAAAGAGCTCCGTCACTTCACATTTTGCTCCAGAGTTCCCACAGAGAACTGAAATAACAGAACCATACTGAAAAAAATTTAACCTACCCATCCATTTTCCTTTCTTTTTCTTTTGAATAAATTAAAGTTTGCCCTCAATATAATTAGGCAGCCAACTGAAAAACTGTTTGAAAAGCAATGTTACAAAAGGAATTGTTGCTTTTATTCCTCAGGATACCAAATAATGAGTCAAGCTAATATCATTGAAGTGGCAATTTGTCTTCAACTGTCCCCAAACTGATTTGCTTTGTCTTTTTGGCATCACACAGACACAACTTTTATCTAAATATCATTAGCTAGCTAGATGTAAGACTATTGAGTTAGCTGCAAATGAAACAAAAATATTGGCGTTTGGGTGAAAAGAGTTCATATACTTCTGTAATAGAAATAGCACTTAGAAAATGCCACATGGTATTCTAAACATTTTATGTGCATTGACTCATTTACTCTCCATAAAAAGTACAAGAAGAAGACAAATAATATCCTCATTTTGAAATGGAAGGACTGAGTCACAGAGCAAGTAAATAACAGCTGATAAAGAAAGAAACAAAGAAGAAATCAGAAGTAAGCTTGATCTGAGCCCTGAATTCTTAACCAATGGAGCCAGAATTGCTTCATGGCACTGCCAAATGGTGCTATGACTTATTACCAAGCTATGCGATGGACGGTGAACTTTTCCATCACATAGACTGAGGTCTTCAAGCCCTGTCTACCACTTACTACCTGACATCCTTAGACCAATTACCTTGTTAAGCAAATCACTTTGCCACCATTTCCTTAATTCTGTACCTAACTTACCTCATTATGCAGGATTAAAGTTGTGATAGTTCAAAGTGTTTAACCAGTGTAATAACATATTGAGGCTTCTGTAAATTGACCCCTATTACAATTGTGCCACACTTTCTAGCACAAGTTTTATCTGCCACAATTCTAGAATGCATTTGGAATGTTTAAAGACAAATATGCAAGAATTACAAGGAGAAAGTTGGACTCCCTGGTTTCACAACTGAAGAGTCAAAAGCCAAAATATAAGTGCAATTGGAAAGTTTTGTAGACCTCAAGCAAGGAGTACTTTCATCTACTTTTTATTGTTGTTGTTGTTGTTGTTGTTATTCAAGGGCATGGGAAATACCCTTATCGGGATCATTTTAAGCTCTATCCTACTGCCAAAAGGAAGAAACACAAACAACACACTGCCTGAAATCTTTGCCTCAAGAGAGGCAAAATGAAGAAACAAGGAGTTGGCAAGCAGTGTGCTAGATCTGTTCAATATACTGCTATTTGGAGAGGAATTTTTTTTTAAAGCAACAAGTAATTTCTTCCATGAAAATGGCCAGTGCATACCATTCTAGAGAAAATATTTGAACACACTAAATAGAGACAAAACATAAATCAGCTTCTGGATGGGTGGGGGAGATGCTTTTGTTTAGCTTTGTTCCCAAAGAAAACTGAAAGGACCAGTCTAGCCGCAAGCATAGCACGTAATAGGTAAGGAGTTCAATTAACATTTGTTAAATGAGCAACAGAGGCTCCCCTGAAGAATTTTTATATGACAACAAAAGCTCCTTTCAGGAAAGACAACTATTTGCCTTGATTCACTCTTGTGTATCATCCAACTCTAGGAAAAGCGATCAAGTTTGTGTAACTATTTGCTGTAGTAATATGTTTTTCAAACTTAAAAAAATCATAGAGAAATAAAACGATTTTGGTTTTTGGAATTCTAGTTTTTGACTTTCATACACTTCAAAATTTTGGCTAGAATCCCACTTTTGGGCATTTACCCAAATGTTTACAAACAAGACCACACTAAAGCTACCAGCACGACTATGTTTATTGCAGCATTATTTACTATAGCTAAGATATGGAATCAATCCAGATGCCCCTCAGTACATGAATGGATCAAGAAAATGTGGTGTATATATATACACAATGGAATTCTATGCCTCCGTCAGAAATAATGACATTGGCCCATTTGTTAGGAAATGGAAAGGCTTGGATAAAATTATATTAAGTGAAATAAGCCAGGCCCAAAGAAACATAGGTCCCATGGTATCCCTTATTTGCAATATCTAGTATATGTCTGAGTCAAGCAGAAAAGGTCAGATAAGGTGATGTTAGGGAAATGAACCCTAAGATATGTATTCAAATGGTTTTTTTTTCTTTCATGCAATTGTTTCTAACACATTTATAAGATTATTTCTTTGTTGCTTTGTATGTCCCTCCCCCACAGTATAACCCCTGCTTTCACTGTATTTGATGTCGGTATAATTTGTGGAGGGGGAGGGGAAAAACCAATCGTTTAAATAGGGATACAGGTGGACCCGTTGCAACAATGAGATGTACAAGTCATTATATCGAAAACGAACTTTACAACTTTCGTGCGGGGGCGGGGGGGGGGGGGGGGGGGGGACAGGGAAGATTGGGGAGCAGGGGGAGGATGGGAAGGGATGGGAAGGGGAAACAAAGGAAGAGGCTACAATGCTTGATAAGAAATGTACTCATTATCTTGCCCATGTAATTGTAACTCCTCTGTACAGTATTTTCACAATAAAAAAAAATTTTGCTGGAAATGTTTTAAGATTCCTGTGTTTGAACACAAGGTTGGCAAAGATTATTGGGTAGTTTTTGTCCTAGAAGAAACCACCCCAAACGTAGTTAGTTTTGAGGGTCACTTTTAAGTCAACTTGACTAGACCATGCACCCAGCTATTAAGTCAACCAAGGTCTAAATGCCATTTGTTTTTACATGACATTAACATTTAAATCAATCAATACTGTATAAAGCCAGATTACCCTCCATAATGTGGGTAGGCCCCATCTGCATAGTTGAACACCCTAAGACAAAAGGACAGGGATTTCCTACAGAAAAGACCATTATTCTTCCACGCTGTCCAAGGATTTGAGCTGCAACATCAGCACTTCCCTGGATTCTCAGTCTGCCAGCCCTGCTCAACAGATTTCAAACTTGCCAATCTTCATGATCTTGTAAGCTAATTCCTTAAAATAAATTTCCCTCTTCCATAAATGTACATTGTGTGTGATGCATATATATGCATAGTATATAATATATATTTACATCAATCTGGCTGAAGCCAAAAAGACCAGCTGTACTTTTAGCTGTAATCAAGGTGAGAAAAGAATCAGGTTTCCTAAATAAAAGGAAGAACAGAATAAAAGGAAAGACAGTGTTCTAGAAGAGATGAAGATAAAAATCTGTATTACTGGGTGACTAAATGCATGTATAAAATTAATGGCATATCTTTCCTCCAAAATCTTTCTTTGTACATTCCTCAGATCAGGTTTCTATTTAATAAAATTGGTTGTTCTGGTAACAAGTGCCAGCTTGATTGCTGATTTGGATATTACTCCTAGAGTATTAGAAATGTTAAATAGCAGGAAAAAGAATTGCTATCCTGGGGCTGCAAGAATTCCTAAGAACATTTGTTATTCTCTTTTTTTTTTTCCTTTCTGTTCTCACCATAGATTTAGACTTCTAAGTGAGACTAATTCTAGGATTACATAGAGGATGGATACAGAATAGTGCTTGCTCAGGCAGGTGAAATATTCTTAGAGTGAAACAGTCATTAGAAAGTTTCATTCTGGGAATTTTCAATCTGCTGGAGCCCTCTCACCCAACTGGCCACAAATTTCAAATTTTCATTCCTATACAAATAGATAGGACAAATGAAGAAGAGGAGAAGAGGTAACCAAATGCACTTGTATTTACGAAATGACAATTATTCAAATCCATGAAAATTTAGAAACGGTAACCAAATGCATTTGTATTTACTAAATGATCATTATTCAAATCCATGAAAATTTAGAAATGGGAATGAGTCCAAGCTACACTGGCTACCACATCACTACTATAATTAGTCTTTTCTATAAAGAAACTAAATCACAAGGAATTTGAGTAGCTAGTTCATTTCTGCCTCAAGGGCTTCCAAAAATGAGCAAAGTGGATGAATATGAGGTCAATAGTATATTTGAAACTGATGCACAATCTTCAAGGTGGCAGGTATAAGTCAACTTTGATTTTGGTCCATGACCCAAATGGACCTAGTGGTTTTTCTCATTATCCTTTGCCATATTTAAATTTCCATTACTCTTATGATTTCTTTGAAGTCATTTTTGAAGTCATTTGAAGTCAAATTTCCTGAAGTCATTTCAGATCTCATAATATAGATTCTCTGGTAACTTGTTTTAAATAGTGAAAAGGCTATATTTTTCTGGGGAAAAGTCTTCTGTTGACATTTCATTTACCACTAAGGAGTTTTGTGATTTCTCCCAAGTCAAAGAGTATAGTAATGTAGTATTTGCTACATAGAAAAATCCACATGTACATATATAGTACATACATATATACATATGTAATATGTGTATGTACATACATAACATATATAGTATGAATACTATACTACATATTGTATATGTATATTATATATTATATACTGTATATAATATGTATTATATATTATACATATATTATATTATATATAATACATATATGTATCTAATATAGTATATATCTATACTATGATATATACTATATACATATATAATGTATATAATGTATAATATGCACTATATATTATACATATATGTATCTAATATAGTATATATAATATATACTATAACATGGTATATGTAATATATACTGTAATATATATAGTATACTATGTAGTATATACTATATTATATTATATACTATATATACTATATATAATATACAATATATAATATACATTACATTACATATAATATATGCATGTACTATATTATATAATATACTATATATTATATATTACATTATATATAATACTTATAATGTACAATATATAATATATGTTGTATTTTATACAATAATTATATACTATTATATATATTACATAGTATACAATATAGTATATCATAATATATACTATAGTATATACTATACTATAATATATACTATGATACAATATATATTATATTATATATACTAAATCAAATACATATATAATATACCATACTGTATATACATACTATATATGATATATAGTAAATATATCATATATAGTATGTATATATACATATTACATCCTATACACACTAAATATACTATACTATATATATACTATAAATGTATACAGAGTGTATGCATGTATGTGTGTATATGTGTGTGTGTTTATATACATATATTCTACTTTACCTAGTAGTCGAAGACTCTCCAGAAATGTCATTTCATCTTAAAACTAGTCACAAACTAAAAGTAAGCAAATTTTTTAGTGTAGTGATTGCAAAAGTCTCTCCAAAAACCTGAACATCAAGTCAAAATTTACCAAGAATAAAACTATCATTTGATTACTAGACTTTCTGCATACAAGAGCAGAAAATGTCCTGCTGAACGTAGATGTCAGAAACAAACAATGGCAAATAGATTGATGGTAAAGAGCAAAATAATTACAAGCAAAATAATTACAAGAGCTCTCAAAACAAGCATATATACATATGTACATGTTATATGTTTGCACAGGGAAAGGTGAGAGACCTCTGATAGAGTAAGTCCACATTTTTCTCTATCTCTTCCTTTATACATTTCTTACTAATGGGAAAAAAATGTCTGATCAGATTTGTCACCAAGTTTTATTGGTTGGAGGTTCACTGGGCTCACAAAAGCAAAAACAAGGCTATCGATTTGCCTTCCTTCAAAATACATGTCCAAAAGTAGCAGCTCTTCTTGCCATCTTTATTTCCCATAGGGCACTGTGGGCAGAAACTTTGTTGCTTCTATGTTTACAGGAAGTCCATCTGGGCAAATCCTAGAGTCTGTTCCTATCAACCTTTCTCTTTGCTTCCTTTGTAAAGATGGTGTAAAGTTGGCCTGCCTTCTTTCTTGGTTAGTCTCATGAGTATGTCTCTGAAATCTAAGTCCGTACTGAAAGCTCAGACCTTTTTAAGCTGACAGACTGGGCCCTGGCCCTGTCAAGAATGGAGAACCCTGCATGAGCCTCAGGTTCAATGTTGAGCCCTTCACTGGTAATCACATAATACAAATGTAAGTTCAGAAAATACATTGTTTCTTATTTGACATCAGCTGACACAAGGTCAGAAGGCATGGGGGATAAAGTAACAAAATGTAGGTACTATTATGGATTAAAATGTGTCGCATCAAAAAAAGATGTTGAAACCTCAATCTTTGGTGTCAACTAGTGCAAACTTATTTGGAAATAAGGTCTTTATAGATGATTAAATTAAAAGGTTATTGGTGCAGACCTTAATGAAATATGGCTGTGTTCTTATTTTTTTGAATGGTGACTCTGGACACAGAGACCAACACACACCACACATGCAAACCACACACACACACACACACACACACACACACACACACACAAAATGTGAAAATGGAGAGATGGATGATGTATCTGAAAGCCAAACCATGCCAGACATGGCCAGGAAGAGACAAGAAATTATTTCCCATGAGTTATATAATGAGCTTGGCCCTGCCAATGCTCTGATTTTTATATTTCTTTTTTTTGTTGGGAAGAGGGGTTTTTTGACATAAGGTCTTGCTACATAGATCACAATCCTTGAACTCACAGTCCTTCTATCTTTGCTTCCCAAGTGCTGGGATTCCAGGTATGTGCCAACGTGCCAGGAAGATTTTTAGATTTCTAGAAAACTGAAACAATAAGTTTCTTTATTTCAGATACCCAATGTGATTCTTAGCTTCCAGAGCCCTTTGAAGCTAATACAGGCACTAAGACATACAACAATATACAATCAATGGCCTTACAAAAAAAATCACTACAATCACAAAATTTATATTTAAACAGTAAGACACATTTCATTTGACAAAGTATCAGATGTATCTTTTCTTTAGAAACATGTTTTTAAAGGTAGTAGAAATATGAACTTGGTAGTACTATAACCAGTATAACCTTTCTGGAAGGTTTAGAAATACGCGTCAGGAGCCCTCTGGGAATTCATCCTAAGGGAATGCTATTAGGCTTCTTATCACTTGTCACTTTCTGATGCACTCTATAACTTATGTTCTGTGTTTATTGCCAGTCTCCACCTTCTAGAACATAAATTCTACAAGAGCAAGTACTGTTTGCTTTTGTATCTCCAGCACCTGCAATAGTACTCAATACACTGTAAGTGCCTCATAAACCCTTCTTAAATAAATTAAGATATCCACCAAGATTTATATACAAAAGTTTTGCTTACAGTGTTGCTTACAATAACTAAATATTGGAAAAATGTAAATGTTTACCAATGGGAGACAGGGAATGAAAACAATGGTACCAACGTAACAGTCCAATGTCACGTAACCCTTAGAAAGTAAATCAATACGAATGTTTAAGCCTAGAAGAAAACATTCAAAATACACTAAGGAAGTAGAAAAGAAATAGAAAGTATATGGATTATGACATAGTGACTTTATTAAGAAATAGCAATAAAGCTAAAATGTTAACATGATTACCTCTGGCTAGTGAGAAAACAGTCATTTGGGGCTTTTTTCTCTATGTTTTCCACATTCTCTACAACCAAGTATAAAATTTGAACCATTCCCTTACCACACAAGAATATACTTCTCTGAGAATATTTAAACTCACAGCACAGTACAAAAATTGTGTTCACAATAATAACATGGGATAACTTTATAAATATTAAATGGTATTCAATGCCCTTGTTTATAAAGAAGAAACTCTTGTGTGGTAGAAATATGGGTTTGATTCATTTTCATATTTTTTCAATGTTGTTATTTCTATGTTTAGGAGATAGTGTATTGTTCAATGCTTTCCTCAAAAACCAGCTAAAATTTTAATGGTTTTTAAGAGTAATTTTCAATTGCATAAAAAAGAGATTTATTTATCAGAAATATTTAGACCCATCATCTGCTGCTTAAGTGAAGCAATATTACACATATTACAGGAAGGAAAGTATATTAATATAACTCTTGGAAGTTTCAATAACACAATATAATAATGTAATTTTTTGCATTCAGGCTAAACATACAGTGAAAATGCCCAAAATTCAAAAATACTACCTACATTAGTATCAATTTTTACATCAAGTAGTTTTAATGTATTATACACAATACCTAAAAGTTTTATTAATATTTTAATTGTCTTACGATGAGAGACCTGGCTTCAGTGTAAGAGAAATAAGAAATGGGGAGTTGCAGAAGATGATGTGACTATTATCACACATTCAATGGGAGAAATACAGAAATAGGAGTTGAGTTCCTCCAAAATCATTTTGTACACCCAGAAGTTTTTCCTCACCAGTATTCTATTAACTAGTGTTTTATTTTCATGAGAAATGACTAAATTTAATAGTAATACTTAAAAAAATAGAATCCACTTCCGACCATTGACCTTATAGTTGTCATTAAAGAAAGTTAACTTTAGCTTCAGTCCTGATTTCAGTATAGCTCTCACCATGCAGCTATTCCTGCATCAAAAAACAATATATGATCAGAATTAAGCCAGTGGCTGGTTCTAACAATGCAACTGAACTCCAGTGCACACTATTGGTTTGATATGGTTATTACATTCAGATTTTAACCATCTGGCTCTTTTATTTCACCAATGTGTGTGTATGTGTGTGTGCTTGGAATATTATTCTACAAGGAAGTGCTTAAATTGAAGAAATACCAGATTTGCAATAGATAATCCAAATAAATTCTATCATATTTATATTTAGGTTTCTCTGTTGAACATTGACTAACAACACTTGGGTCCTGTTAACCCATCATCTGGACACATTTATTTGAATACATTCCCTCCCCATTTTCTAAGAATCATTTTCTTTGCTATTGCAATATTTAATCTTTTTAGTGAGGCAACTACAAGGTCTAGTCTTAACTCTTATTTTAATATGTATTATTATCTAGAGAAGCATATTAAAAATTAGGGAAAGTACTGGGCACACTTTTTCTCACAAATACATTGATGAGCCAGCAACAAAGTGACCTAAAGTAAAATACTCTAATAATTGGAATTCTAATTTAAACCAGAAATTTGGGAGGGGAAGGAAGGAAAAGAAATTGACAGTGAGGGGAGGGAAGAGAAAGAGAAGGATTTAAACCAATTTATCGTATGACAGCTGCCAAAGTCAGTGAACTAAGTAACTCTTACAACTTTGCTAGGTGAGTGGGGAAAAACAAAGACAAAGGCCAAGTCTAGCCCATCAGCAAATGGAAATCCTGTAGGTCAGAGCAAAGAGTGGTAATTTTTTAAGTACCACTTATAGTGATTTAGAACATTGCAGAAGGCAAATGGAGAGAAGACATCTGACCTCTCTGCTCCAGGAAGCTGGAGAAGAGGCACATGATCTAGGCTTGACCAATGACAGTTCTAACCAGGTCTAGGAGCTTTTGAGAAAGAGATACAAAGTTCTGAGGATGGCAGCTATGATGTAAAAACATTGCAACAGTGACGGTAAAGCACAGCAGTACCAAGAGAACAAGTACCAAGGGAACCAAGCTAACAGTAGTGCTAATAGCTGTGTTATAGCTGCCAAGTTTTCACATATCTTCTGAGCATGGTTCTCTAGACCAGGGACTGACTCTTCCAAATACATTTCTAATGAATATAAATCTTGATTTCTCTACTTAAGTCTAAATGAAAGATGATAATCCGGAAGAAAACTCACAATTACAACTGTTATAGATAAGGGACCTATCCAGGGTCCTGACCTCATTATAAAGCCATAACCGCTCAAACTAATTGTAATCCTAAATTTTTTCTTGTACTGTTTAAAACTTCTCATCCCTATGATTATGACTCAAGACCACTAAGATGATGATGATGCTAAGCAAAATGAACCCCAAGATAAGGACACAAAAGGTTTTTGCTTTGTCCCTGTTGTTTTTAATGTACTATGTGATTTTTTTTGTTTCTTTTGTATGTTCTTCCCCCATAGTACAATGCCTGTTTTCACTGTATTTGATTTCAGTGCCCTGCATCTTTTATATATATTTTTCTAATTTGGGGAGAGGAAAGGAAATAACAAAATGCTGAAACAAGATACAGGTTAACCTATTGTAACAATGAGATGTACAAGACACTATGTTGAAAGTGAATTTTACAACTTGAGGGGAGGGGAGGGAATGGGGAGGTGGAGAGGAAAGGGATAGTAGGGGGAAAACAGAGGAGGGGGTAACAATGCTCAAATGGAAGTGTACTCATTACTTTACTCATGTGACTGTAACCCCTCTGTAGAGCATCTTTACAATAATATGTATATATAGGAAAGATGGCTCTGTCATCTATTATACAATAACACCTTTATGCATTCACCCAAATGAAGTGTGTGAATACATCCAATAGAACTTCTGTGCCATTTTCTTTAGAGCACACAACCTCTTTTCTCTTGTGTGATTCCTATGCACAAACTCAGTGATGGTGCCAAATACTTGTTAGAGACAGTGAAATTTTTAGTAGTACTGAGGTTTGAACTAAAGGCCCTTCACCTGCAGGCACTCTTACCCCTGAGCCATACCCCCAGCCCTGTGTGAGACATTTAAATAATTGCTCAGATGATTTTGCATCCCCTGGTAAGTACTAATTTCAGCCAAAAAATAGACACAACTTAGTTACAAGAAAAATACATTAGAAAAAAATACAAACTCCGGTGCAAGAAGACTAAACTGACATGTAAGAAGAACAATGAATATTCCTTAAGAAGTGAAGAAATATCTAAACTGACTCAT
This sequence comes from Dipodomys spectabilis, assembly GCF_019054845.1. Lineage (NCBI taxonomy): Eukaryota > Metazoa > Chordata > Mammalia > Rodentia > Heteromyidae > Dipodomys > Dipodomys spectabilis. Next base: position 13,288,060 of record NW_024870686.1, on the reverse strand, counting down.
GTTTAAGAACAAAAATCAATAGTATTTTCTTTTGTTTTCTTTTCTTTTTTGGGGATCCGGTCGTGGGGCCTGAACTCTGGGCGCTGTCCCTCAGCTCTTCAGCTCAAGGCTAGCGCTCTACCCCTTGAGCCACAGCGCCACTTCCGGCTTTTTTTTCCTTTTTGCTTATGTGGTGCTGAGGAATTGAACCTAGGGCCTCAGGCATGCAAGGCAAACGCTGTACCACTGAGCCACCTTCCCAGCCCCATCAACAGTATTTTCAAATTACATACACTGTAGGAAATTTAGAAGCAGAATCTAAGTTCAGGTTGTAAGCCCACTCTTGGTATCATACACATCCAGAAAGAGAACAAAGTTTCACTGAGTTATTTAAAACTGACTAAGAGATAAAAATTGAGCTATTGAGTTATCTTGTTAATAAGCATCAATTTGCACTGTACCTTGAGTTAATGAGGCCACATTTTCTTGATGCAAGATGAGTAATTAATGCTACCAATTATCATGAATTTTCAGCGGAAACTGGTTACCTGCTACCATCTATGCTTCACAGATTGGAGTAGCTAAGATAGAAAACAGAAAATTGTATATCATTGTGTCTTCCACAATGATATACACAAACTAATCTACTTTGAAAATATTTTGGTATATAAGAAACAAAATTTTTTCGCAAAAAACGCCAGACTTATATCATCTACTCAAGTGAAACAAGACATTTTACCAACTCTGTCTGGTGTGGTGCGGTAGGCCTGCTCTCCTGTAATTTGATCTATGTCCAACTCTCAGCTCTTTACACAGATTGGATCCTTATTCTATAAAAATCCAAATGTATAGCCATAGGAAAATTTAGAGGCACACAAGTTGGTCCAATTTGGTAACTGAAAGGGATGTTGCCTTGTTAATCTTAGAGGATTGGCAGAGCAATTTTATCACATTTTCTGGAGAAAAAAAATCTATACAGATTTAAGGTCGTATTCTGGATTTAATTGAAGTAACCTTTTGTACAATCTAGCTTTAATGAAGTGCAATGAAGTTAAACTCCATGGGGGCCATTAATCTGAAACACTCCATTTAAAAACTACAAGGGGAGTTTTTAATAAACAGTGTGAACTAATGCCCAGGTGGAAAGGTAATTGAGAGGGAACTGATGTCTGGGCCAGACTGTTATTAAACCCTTAACACAGGTAAAGCTGAACCCCAATGGCAGGCTGCCCTGTGATTTACTGTGCCCTTCTCATCCTAACTTTAAAAGAAAGGCTACATTTAATGATGAAAAAATCCTGTGACTAAGCTATAAAATAACTGAGCAATTACTTAGAATAATTTATACAGTGCAATACACTGACCTTGCTTTAAGCATAAAATCTACAAAATAACTTTGGCAATAAAACTGTGAACTACTAAAAGGACTAAAGGTTTTAACCATTTTTATTGTGTGGTGCCTTGGGGGGGACCATAAATATGTATTATACTCTAATCATAGGGCTTAAGAAAATTCATAATATTTTTATCTTAAAATGGCTTTTCAGGGAAAAATAAAGTTTGCTCAGTTTGGCCAATTGCAAATCGAGAAGTCTAATGCCCTTAGCTTCAAAGGATTTCATGTCATCTTTACAATATTCCCTCTCCCTGTGTGAATTGTGCCTCAATCCCTTTTTTAATTCCCAGCCACGGCCTATGGAAGAAAAGTGGTAATAACTTTCCTGACTTAGCTATTTAAATATTTCGTTATTTGCAATTAAAATTAAAAGAGGAAACGGGGCTATGTTACAATAGAAAGGATTAAGTCACTTTTCCAATCATTGAGACCAGAATGATTCTATCTCTGGGTAAGTTTTACTCCACCACGTCACAATCCACAATTAATGTTTCCACTTTCCACGGTGGCTTTGGACAACAATGTTCAGCTTTTACTGCAAACTGGCTTCAGAGCGGCTTATAACCAAGCGTGAAGTATCACTCTAGCTGCCTTCAATTTCTCAATCACCGTGGCTGAGCAAACACTTTTACTCTGGAATGCTTTGAATTCATGAAATGATTCCAATAGACTGTCTTTCAATTGACTTCAAATTCCATGAAATCCAGTCCATTTCTGAAAGATTGGAATATCAGCACACTGCAAACTCTATAGCAACAAATTTTGGAGTCGACATCTTCTCCTTTGACCACAAAAATTCTGAATTCTTAAGGTTTACTTTGTTTTCCTTCAGTAAACTTAGCCAATTGGAGAACAAAGTCATGAAGTTGTTGGCTTTCATGCAAGTTTACATAAACACAGCAAACCTTACTAGGCAAATCCTGCCTAAATTGTCTACCTTTATCCTTTAGCTACAAGCCTGAGAAAATTTCTGCTTGAAAGCAAAATGGTCATAAGGCATAATGCATTAAGCCATTATTAGTCTCTGAAATATATCTAGCAAAGTAGCTAACCTCCTGTGTGAAGACAATTAAAACTAGGGTGCATATAATGCAGCATAGCAAGAGTTCTGAGAAAGAAGGCCTTCAGAAAATGAGCTCTGGGGAACTTCAGGAGCTATACACTCAGGTTAAGAGAAAACAGAGTTGAATGTATACACAGAGTGAAGTCCAGAGCAATGAACAAAATAGAAGGTGATGCTAAGATTCAAGGCGTAGGCCCTGTGGTTGAATCCTCTGCATTGTCTCTAGGAGAGGGACAACTCAGCCATAAATGAAAAGATGATTCCTGGTAGGTGAATGAAGGGGGGATAGGGAGAGAATGCGGTTAAGAATTCATTGTGTAAATGGAATTCTATGCCTCCATCAGAAAGAATGACATTTCCCCATTTGTTAGGAAATGGAAAGGCTTGGAAAAAATTACATTAAGTGAAGTAAGCCAGGCCCAAAGAAACATAGGTCCCATGGTTTCCCTTATTTGCAATATCTAGTATAGGTATGAGTCAAGCGGAAAAAGTCAGAGAATGTGATGTTAGGAAAACAAACCCTCAAATATGTATTTTAATGTTTTTGTTTCTTTCATGCATGTGTTTCTAACGCATTTATAAGATTATTTCTTTGTTGCTTTGTATGTCCCTCCCCCACAGTGTAACCCCTGCTTTCACTATATTTGATGTCAGTATAACATGTGGAGGAGACGGGGACAAACAAGTCGTTTAAGGATTCAGGTGGACCTGTTGCAACAATGAGAAGTACAAAATGTCATGTCAAAACCAGCTTTACAATGTCGGTGGGGGGGGGGGGGGTATGATTGGGTGGGGGGTAGGGGGGAGGCTGGGAAGGGAGGTGAAGGGTAAACAAAGGAGGAGGCTGCAATGCTTGGTAAGAAATGTATGCATTATCCTGACCATGTAATTGTAACCCCTCTGTACAGTATGTTCTCAAATAAAATAAAATAAAATTTAAAAAAAAAATCAAAAAAAAAAAAAAGAATTCATTGTGTATAAGTAAGAACAGGGGTGGGTCAAGGGGCGCAGTGAGGATGTTTTAAGCATCTCAAGATGCACTCATACACTGTTTGGTTAAATGGCACCCCTTGTACAACTACTTAAAGATAATAAAAATAATTTAAAAGGATGCTTCTTTACTATCCCTTAGACAAGCCAATGTCTAAATGAACCCAACTTCCTTTAGGAGGCTGAAGCCATCCTGCAAGGGGAAAGGAGTAACTGCATCCTTCTTTAAGTCTGTGAAATTCTCTTGGGAAGGAGACTCACAGTTTCATGTCTGATTTTAGTATAATCCCACTAAAACAAACAAGAACACTTTCAGGGCCTAGACCTACAAAGTATGGAGAATTAGAGAAGTCAGAGCGAGAAATTAGAAAGACACGTGGGAACTGATTTTGATAGACCAAGAAAAATGAGTCCCCATATAGCTGAAGTATGCTAATAGAAAGAAAAGATTATTCCTCGACCCAATAAAGAAAGCCAATAACCACTTGATTTGAACATCAAGATCCCTAAAGGCTTAGCAGGGAAGCATATACCTCTGGAATTGGAATGAAACTCAGGCAATGTCTTGAGGCTATTTAAAAATAGATGTCCACACACCCACTCTAGCAGGAAAATGGGGATTTAGGTTTTGAGATAATCAAATACACGCTTTCAATAGGATAAAATAGGAAGCCATGTTAAAAAGGTTATGATTAAGAGAAAATTGTGTCATAGATACTGAGACCAGTCCTCTTCTCCTGACAAACTTCTATAATTTCCAGATCCTCAACCTTTATCCTCTGCAGATTGGAAGGCTTTGCTCTAAGGATACTGACCTGCCCAAGAGAAACTAAAGTTGCTGACATCAAGGCTCTCCCAGTACCATGGCTCCACCAGATCATGCTCTATTAGAGCTCACATCAGAAAACCTACCCATGTGCCCAGGGCTTCTAATTGGCCTCTTAATATTCCACTTTTAAATGGAATCAGAGATCTCAGGAAATCCAAAATCTCAAATATGAAAGAAATATAAAATAAACACAAGAGTGATGAAGACACTTTGGAGAATGTTATGGAAAATTCTTAGGAAGAGGATAATGTTCCCCTTTCAAAAAAAGAAAAGAGAAAAGAGTTCAATTATTAAACAAGATCAAGATGTGATTCAAAGTGAACTGAGAACTAAAGCAATCTCCTAAAAATTTTAAATAAGGTGGCAAAACATAACTCCCCAAGAAACTATGGAAATATTAGAAAACTTGTCTAACAAGATACAGGGTGAAATATCTAAACATATATATAAAATGAAGGGATTGTCAGTCTTGGTTGTCCACTGTTTGGCTAGTGGAATTTATAGCAAGAAGAAAAAGAGCAAATCCCTGCAAGGTCATTGTGTGTTGATTTCATCCTTTATATGTTTCCAGGTTCCAGTTTTTACTTCCTCTCTTTCTTCTGAAGACCAGACATGGAAAGGGAGCCTTTTCTCATAAGCCAAAGGGAATGGCACTTATACTCCTTTGTAAATCATTAGATGAAATTGGTGAAGCTTCTTATTTGAATTTCCCATCTGAATTCTCTGATTATCTCCCATGCATCCTTTTCGTGGTACACCCAGAAGATGTACATCATCAAAACAAGGAGGGAATCAGAAGTGGAGAGAGGATGAAATATGGGAACAAAGGATCAAACAAGACACACAGAAATCTCTGAGATTATGGCAAAGAGAGATCCCAGGGTAACACAGCTGAACAAGATATAAAAGCAGTCCAGACTGAAGGTTCTAAAAGAGATCTACTGAAGACTGTGGTTTCCCCTGATATACAGGGATGTTAAGAAACATTTGGACAACTGACCATCTAGCTAGTGATATATATATATATATATATATATATATGGAAGTGGTGCTGTGGCTCAAGTGATAGAGCGCTAGCCTTGAGCTGAAGAGGGACAGCGCCAAGGCCCAGAGTTCAAGCCCCACGACCAACCAATAGTAAACCAATAGTAAACAAGTTAAAAGAATTCTTGACCTAGAAAAATAATATTGAAGAAAAATAATATAGAAAACGTCACAATTTCCTGTAGACTCTGCTCTGAATGGTGGTTAAATAAGTCAATTATGAAAATAATGAATACTAAGCTAACCAGATACATGACATAATGGGGAAGATTCTGATGGGAAGAAGAGGAAAGGGAAAAATGCCAAGGAAAATGCCAAAATTATAATATTGAAGTATCAATAAAAGTATCACATTTTTAAATACAGTGAGTGGCAAATACACACACACACACAAGGCAATAAAATTTTAAAGCCTTTACCTTTAGATAAAGGGAGTATTGGAAGAGGACAACAGCAAATTATTATTTTTTGTAACAATTTCTATCACCTGTAGAATTATTTAATTCTCCAAATGTAACTTAAAAAAATAAAACCTGGGGGGGGGGGGGGGGAATAGAATAAGGAAGAGAGAAGAGGAGAGAGGAAGAAAGGGAGGGAGACCGGATCTTTTCTGAGTCCAATTGATTCAAATAATAGTGGTAGGCCTCAGCAAACAAAAACTTTAGAAGCTCCATGAGTTCCTGGTGTCCAGAACCTATCTTTACTACTTACCTGATCCTTCCTTGTGTTGGCTGGCCTCTGTCTACTCAAATCCTCTGACCATGGGAATATACTTATCAGTATTCTGTTTTCAGAAGTCTATTCTGTTCTCTGTGTAACCAAATAACTCAGCTGAATCCAGTTCTTGCCACTTCCCTATCCAACCCCAGTGTATAAATCCGTTTTGTGTTACTATAGCAATATACCTCAGGTTGGATAAGTTATCAAGCAAAGAGTTTATTTGGCTCATAATTCCGGTAGTTGAAGGAAACAACTGGCATGGTGCTGACATGCTGGCAAGGTCTCCATGACTACATCACAACACAATGAAGCAACACAAAGAACCAGCCACAGGCAGGAGGCCAGTGTGGGGGACGGTTTTATAGGAAACTGTTCTCAAGATACTAATCTAGTCTGCAAAAGCTTGAATCCCTGGAGATAACATTAATCTAGTCACAAGTATTGTCTCTATTTCCTAAATGTCTTCCACAACACCCCACCCACCTCACACCACCATACCAAGCACCAAACTTCCAGGATACGAAATGTAGTGGGACAAACCACGTTCAAACTGTAGCAGGAAATATAGTTGGAATTCTCATGTGCTTAGTCCTCTGTCTCACTCAAACTGTTCAACAGGGAGACCCACTACATGGTTATTTATAGCAATGCTCCCAGAATTTCATACCACAATTTCTCTACCTTCCACTTCCTACCTGCTTTTAGGCCAATGGTTACGTTTTAACATTAATTAAAACAAAGCCACATTAAGTTACTTCCCCCTGGGCTTAGATTTTGCATACTGAGAGATAAAAGCTGAAAATAAAAATAAATTCAAAAAAAGTATATAAGCTAGCTGGGCGCTGGTGGCTCACGCCTGTAATCCTAGCTACTCAGGAGGCTGAGATCTGAGGATCACAGTTCAAAGCCAGCCCGGGCAGGAGAGACCGTGAGACTCCTATCTCCAATAAACCACCAGAAAACCGGAAGTGGCGCTGTAGCTCAAGTGGTAGAGCGCTCACCTTGAGCTGAAGAGCTGAGGGACAGCGCCCAGGCCCAGAGTTCAAGCCCCACGACCGACAAAAAAAAAAAAAAAAAAAGTATATAAGCTAATTGAGTAACTTTCTCTCTTCAACTACTGAACCTATTCCTGACATATCCTCTTTAGTGTGGATAATTATAGGAAATCCTCACAGCTGTGCCCACCTTATTCCGTTATACAGAAACTTCATTGTGGGAGTTGCCATTCAAATTGTGTCTCATGGAAATGGCACTGTGGCTCAAGTGGCAGAGCACTGTCCTTAAGCTGAAGAGCTCAGGGATAGCACTCAGGCCCAGGGTTCAAGCCCCATGACTGACAAAAAAAAATGTGTATCATAAGACCACCTTCAGCTAGATTTTCAACCATGAATGTCAATGCATTTAACTCTTCTGGCAGAATCTCCTGCTCACCTCTCAAGATCTAAGCTGACACCTTATCAAAATATGAAGGTAAAACCATGGTCTAACCTAAATGACTCCTCCATTTGCTACACTGGGGATTCACTTAACTCACAGAATATAAACAACCTTAAAATATTAGACATGGCACCAGGTATCATATCAGCAGAACAATTAGACCTTGATCTTCCCTTTGTTGAAGTGACTCATTATATAATATCCAGGTGCCAAGACATAATTACGTTCTTATTGATACCATTATTTATAGCCAGACCTCTTTCCTATACTCAAGCAGAAAAATACATATTGTATGAGATGCAGGAAAATCTCTCAGTGTACCTCATAAAGACTCAGAAAGATCTTAGAGCCCAAGCTAATAAGTGAAGAATCTTAGGAAAGTACTTGCAAGTAGAGAATCAAATGAACTGAGACAATTAATAGCTTTGTTCCTCCAGCTTTGGAAAATCAGATAGTGTCTCTCCCTTTAGCCTTCTTTAGCCTTGAAATGTTCATCTGTGAGGTTCATTTATGGAAAGCAGAAATCACAAGTGAGCAAGTATAAAAGAGTATGATACAAGAAGCCACATACTAACAACATTGAAAGGAGATGTGAGCTATTGGCTAAATGGCTAGACAAGACTTCTACAATTCCCAGGAAGAGGTGGCCATCTAGAAGCAGTGATTTCATCAAGAAGGTGGAGAAGCAGTGGGCACTGCCATTGATATCCATTAAAAGAAAGTGGCCCAATTCTAACACCACTGCAGAAAAACACTCTGTCCCCTGCAATGGGCTGGCGAGGATGAAGACATAATCTCCTTCCTTATTTCCCAGTCTTAGATGAGACAATGTAATTGATAAGGTAAGTCTGCATCCAGAACTTCAGTCAGAAGCAGGTCTGAAAAGCAAAGTTTGGGGCTTTGCAGACTTTCTAGAACAGGAAGGCACAGAAGAAGGGATGGTGCTCCACACAGATTAGGTAATTAATCTAATCTGCCATGCAGGCCTAAAAGCCTAAATTTCTCAAAAGCTTCAACATGTAACCATATTTCACAAATATTTCCTTACTTATGCAAACTTAAGCCAAGAAGTATACCTACAGCTAGAAGTGCAGCAAAAAAATAATGAATACTAATGTTCACTTACTTTTATACTGCTATAGCCTCATTTTTAAGTCAAAGATACTGAGAAACAAAGAACTAAAATAATATGTTCAAGATTATACTGTGATCTTTGGGATAGTGTTGAAATCTGTGTCTGTAGTCTCTGATGTGAAAGTATACTGTATATAAGTAAACCATGGGGAATCTGAAGTCCAAACTGACTAGACTGGAAGGTGTATGAGACATGCCTAACACCTCTACTCATAGCCAGGAGCCATCTCATTCAAGGTCTGCTATCTCACTATGCCTCCTATCTAAGTCTCCTGCCCAAGGGAAATCTGGTCAGAAAGAAAAGTACCTCTCGTCACTTGTCCTGTCTCCTGTTCTCCTGGTTAGAGCATAGAAAATGATGGATCACTAAATGAGACATGACATGATTTAACCCCAAGGGGCTTGTTTTGTGGGCCATCCACTATGATCAATAAATGATTCACCATAAATAAGCATGGATGTTTTCATTAGTGTTAGAGTCAAAACTTTATAGAAATGGCCCCTTAGGAAGCTCCCCCTCAGAGACAAAGGGGCAGAAGATAGAAACTGCCCACAAAAATGAAACAACAGGAGCTCTATTATGCCATCAGAGAGAGGGAAAAAGACTTACTCTTAGCCTGCTTCAGACCTCAGCACCCAGAACCTTAGTCACAGCTACCAAAACCTTGACCCCTGTTCACTGGTCCATGTCCTCAAACCAAGTTCTAAAATGCTGTCCAAGCTCTTTTCATCTAAGCCCTGCCTTTGCCAGAGCCCACCTTGATCCTAATTTATTGTTTAATCTTATTTGATCTGTGCTCAAACTTTTACCCTCTCAAGCCTTCCTCTGCTCCTGAAAGACAAGATGCAGTCTCTAAGGGTATCTCCTGCCCTATCGTTTTAAGAGAAACCATTCTCCAAGTTTCAATAACTGCGATGGTCAACATGCATGCCACTTGGTGGGACAAAAGAAGCAATGCTCTCCAGAAAAAAAATCACATTTATGTATTTTAGTTACTTTTACTCAAAAAAATTAATATTACATTTCTAAAGAAAACCCTAAGGCTTTTCAAAGGCTCATTGGACATCAAATAGTCCTTATAAAACTGGCTACAGAATAAATTAATCAAAATTACATATCTTTAATGTCCCTTAAAATCCACTGATACATATTTTAGGGGTTCATTGAACCTTCAGAGCAAATCAAGAGAAGGAGAATAAGAAAGTTAAAGATGAAAGGGGTACATATTTGGAGAAAAATGAAGAGGGGAGTAGAAAGGCAAAGTTTAGAGGAAGAAAAGAATGTAAGAAGACAATGGAACAAATGAATGGAAAAAGCAAGAGGAAAACAGGAGTGTGAAGGGAGTAAGCATGTGGCAGAAGGCAGTAAAAAGAGATTAAACAACAAAAGACTTGCTCACCAATATCCCTGAAAACATACACACACAGGCTCACACCTGCACAGAATCAGATTTTTACTCCTTCCAACTTCCTTTATGCTTTTCAGCCAGGAAGTCCTCATTGGGAAAAATCAATATGGCTGAAAAGTCTCTAAGCAGAAATTGAGAGAACCCAAATTCCAGTTCCCAGGTTGTAAGTGACTAGTTGTATATGAGTTTCAGTAAAACGTCTAAGCTTTCTTCATTTCATCTTTATACAATAAAAGTTGCTGAGAGAACGTGGCCCCTGTGTACACACACAAAAAAAACTCTGAATGAGAAAAATACTAATCAACATACAGGAGGGAAAATTAAGGTTTAATTTATCCCAGATCCTGCCCTTGTGACCCTTCTACCTGAATCCCAGTGACTCAACCACTAGAGTTGTAGTTAACATTTCTACTCTACTTTATAGTCAACGTAGAGTTCCTGCTACTCTCCTGCAAAAGAAGATTTTTTTAAAAACCTGAGTTAATGAGTGTTGAGAAAGGTCTTGAGTGTCTTCTTCCCTCAAAGTCTTCTAAATTGCTATCTACAATGGCTCTGCAGCCTTTTCTTCAACCTCCCGCCTGGTTTTTGCTAGCAATTCTTTCGTAGAGATAATATTGGGTCATGATCAGCAATGATAATTGTAATTATAATGGTGACAATGATTATGATAGCAATAAATAACTGTCAGCAATTGTAATCAAAGAAATATGTAATTGCCTAGAGTAGGAGTGGAAAGAGAAGGAAGAAGAAAATTCAAAAGGACAACAAAAGAGCAATTGCTATGTTCCAGTAGCAGATCTAGTTGCTGTAGCTTCTTTCTTTCTGTAAGTACTTATGGCATACCTTCCATCTTCTAGCTTGATTGCTATACTATCAAGGCCAACACATATCCCCTTTGGAGAGTTTACAGTATAAAATGGATTACATATGAAGATCTGCTGCACTACTGTGTAGAAAATGCTGTAAAAGGAAACACAACAGTCACAGAGATGCACGCAATCCAAAAATGACTAGTTGCAGAAGTCTTCACATCTGTGTATATCAAATGTAAACAGATAATGTGGTGATGAGATTATAGAAATAGACTAACCATGAGTTTATAAAGAATCAAGATAAGAAGTGTTGATGGTGTGGGCTAAGATAGTACAAGTGGGTGGAATGGAGAGACTGGATTGATGAGAATTAGTGGTTAATTGGAAGTGGAGGGGAAAGAGAAGGAAGGACTGAAGAACAAATGCCAAGTTTATAGATGAACTACCGAGCATATGGTGATTGTATTTCCTGAGGCAGGGAACACAAGCAGGACAGCTTTAGGACAAGTTCAATTTCAGACATCTGATGTCACCTAGTTGTAGACACTCAGTAGACCGTAAATACCTAAGACTGTTGTGAATGGAAAAGAGTTGAACAAGGAAACAGATGATTTCTGGGTAACACTAAGGACTCAAATAAAACTGGAGGTCATAATGGTGGACCCAATCTTCACAGCAGCACACATTACCTCTTGTAATTCGTTCTTAACTTTGTGTGGCGTATCATTATTTTCTTCTCTGTTTTTTTCTCTTCCAAAGAAAAATGGCTCATTCAAGAAATTTGCTTAAGTATGGAGGTTCCTCAAAAGACTTCACATAGAACTCCCCTATGACCCAGCAATCCCACTTTTGGGCATTTACCCTAATGTTTACAAAAAAGACCACACTAAAGCTACCAGCACAACTATGTTTATTGCAGCATTATTTACCATAGCTAAGATATGGAACCAACCCAGATGCCCCTCAATAGATGAATGGATCAAGAAAATGTGGTATATATACACAATGGAATTCTATGCCTCCATCAGAAAGAATGACATTGCCCCATTTGTTAGGAAATGGAAAGGCTTGGAAAAAATTATATTAAGTGAAGTAAGCCAGGCCCAAAGAAACATAGGTCCCATGGTTTCCCTTATTTGCAATATCTAGTATAGGTATGAGTCAAGCGGAAAAAGTCGGAGAATGTGATGTTAGGAAAACGAACCCTCAAATATGTATTTTAATGTTTTTGTTTCTTTCATGCATGTGTTTCTAACGCATTTATAAGATTATTTCTTGGTTGCTTTGTATGTCCCTCCCCCACAGTGTAACCCCTGCTTTCACTATATTTGATGTCAGTATAACATGTGGAGGAGATGGGGACAAACAAGTCGTTTAAGGATTCAGGTGGACCTGTTGCAACAATGAGAAGTACAAAATGTCATGTCAAAACCAGCTTTACAATGTCGGTGGGTGGGGGGTATGATTGGGTGGGGGGGAGGGGGGAGGCTGGGAAGGGAGGTGAAGGGTAAACAAAGGAGGAGGCTGCAATGCTTGGTAAGAAATGTATGCATTATCCTGACCATGTAATTGTAACCCCTCTGTACAGTATGTTCTCAAATAAAATAAAATAAAATTTAAAAAAAAAAAAAGAAATTTGCTTAATTTATAAGATGATTTCTTTGTTGCTTTGTATGTCCTTCCCGCACGGTATAACCCCTGCTTTCACTGTATTTGATGTTGGTATAATTTGTGGAGGGGAAGGGAAAAAACAAATCGTTTAAATAAGGATACAGGTGGACCCATTGCAACAATGAGATGTACAAGTCGTTATGTTGAAAAATGAACTTCACAACTTTGGCCGGGTTGGCAGGGGGAGGGAAAGAGAGATGGGAAGAGGAAACAAAGGAGGAGGCAACAAATCTTGATAAGACATGTACTCATTATCTTGTCCATGTAATTGTAACTCCTTTGTATGGTATTTTCATAATTTAAAAAATACATAAAAAAAGAAATGTACTCATTACCTTGTTCATGTAATTGTAGCCCCTCTGTATGGTATTTTCACAATAAAAAGAAATTTGCCTAAGTCCTCACAGTTTGTCTAGACCAACATAAACCCACCCAAACTTCAAGTTTGCACTCTGGCCTCCCCACTAAGCTGAGGTCAGGAGAGCATTAATTAGCCCTTCACTCTTTCAAGAGTGACTATATTGAAAATACAAAAATGATCATGAATCCCCAACAACAAATCCTCAAACAACTGCCCAATAAATAAGTGGGCGAAAGACTTAAAGAGAAACTTCTCTGAAGAAGAAAGAAGGATGGCCAATAGACACATGAAGAAATGCTCAACATCCCTAGCCATAAAAGAAATGCAAATCAAAACAACATTGAGATACCACCTCACTCCAGTTAGAACAGCAAAAATCAAGAGCTCTAACAACAACAGATGCTGGAGAGGATGTGGACAGAAGGGAACCTTACTTCATTGTTGGTGGGAATGTAAACTTGTTCAACCACTTTGGAAAGCATTATGGAGGTTCCTCAAAAGACTTCACATAGAACTCCCCTATGACCCAGCAATCCCACTTTTGGGCATTTACCCTAATGTTTACAAACAAGACCACACTAAAGCTACCAGCACAACTATGTTTATTGCAGCATTATTTACCATAGCTAAGATATGGAACCAGCCCAGATGCCCCTCAGTAGATGAATGGATCAAGAAAATGTGGTATATATACACAATGGAATTCTATGCCTCCATCAGAAAGAATGACATTGCCCCATTTGTTAGGAAATGGAAAGACTTGGATAAAATTATATTAAGTGAAGTAAGCCAGGCCCAAAGAAACACAGGTCCCATCGTTTCCCTTATTTGCAATATCTAGTATATGTATGAGTCAAGCGGAAAAGGTCAGATAATGTGATGTTAGGAAAATGAATCCTTAGATATGTATTTTAATGTTTTTTTTCCTTTCATGCATTTGTTTCTAACGCATTTATAAGATTATTTCTTTGTAGCTTTGTATGTCCCTCCCCACAGTATAACCCCTGCTTTCACTATATTTGATGTCAGTATAACTTGTAGCGGAGATGGGGACAAACAAGTCGTTTAAGGATACAGGTGGACCTGTTGCAACAATGAGAAGTACAAGTTGTCATGTCAAAAACGAGCTTTACAATGTTCGTGGGGGGGGGGAAGTGGGGAGGATTGGGGGGGGAGGCTGGGAAGGGATGTGAAGGGTAAACAAAGGAGGAGGCTGCAATGCTTGATAAGAAATGTACGCATTAACCTGCCCATGTAATTGTAACCCCTCTGTACAGTGTGTTCACAAAAAATAAAAAATAAAAAAAAGAAAGACAAGATAGAAAATGTCATGTTCTAAACACAAGTGAATATAATGAAAGTCAAATAGTATAAAATAAGTATACAGGTGGACCCGTTGCAACAATAAGAAGTACAAGTTGTCATGTCGAAAACGAACTTTACAACTTTGGTGGGGGGGAGGATTGTGGGGGCGGGGGGAGGATGGGAAGGGTGGGAAGGGGAAACAAAGGAGGAGGCTACAATGCTTGATAAGAAATGTACTCATTATCTTGCCCATGTAATTGTAACCCCTCTGTACAGTATTTTCACAATAAAAAATAAATTAAAAATTTTTTAAATAAATAAATAAAAATGATCATGAACTGTGGACCCTCCCTCAAGAAAAGCTGAATCTAGAAGGAAGAAAGAACCATATAAATAACCACAACTATGTGATATGCTGAAAAGTAAAATGGGATCAGCAGAAAAACGGTCACTATAAAATCTGCAATAATGCAGAGGAGTCGCAAATTGAGAGAGCAGAAAGTAAACCACAGGTGGAGTGAAATATCAGAATCAACTTTCAAGAATGAGGAACCTCAAGTATGCCTTGGATGACAGAGGTTTTTTTCTTCCCCCTGCATTCTCAAATGAGGTGAAAAGGCTAACCCAATAAACCCTTGCCAACCAACACATGCCTTTCCATAAAGTCCCAGCCTGTTGACTTCAAGTGCAAAACAGATGGAAGTTTGTTTCCGTGCCTAGATGCACCATCACTGCTGCTCTGTTCATTTTGAACAGCATCGTGTGCATGTTAATCGTGCACTGCAGTTAATTTGGCAGAGTCCTTTCCCACTTAAAATTCATCCCTCTGAGAAAAGGCTGCTCCCCAAAGAAGAGGAGCTGTTCCTAGTAAGGCCATCTTTATACTTACGGTACTTTTCCCCTGAATTTCTATCGCCCACCTCGTAGAATAACTTTCTCCATGGAAGCTTCCCCAAATTCCACAATTGACCTTATTGTATTTATTACTTCCTATTTATTGCTAAAGTTAAATGAATGAACTAGAAAGAATTTGCTTCAAATATGCCACTTTTTAAAAAAGTAAGTTCCACGGTGTTGCAAGGTATTTCTTTTTATTCTTTCCTTCCCTTTTATAGGAAAAGAAATCTCCATGGAATTATGTTGACCAGTAAGTTATCCACGTGCAGTCATCATTCTATGTTAAAAGAAAGAGAACAGCTGATGTAGAAGCATTTATACTGTCAAATTCTATTGCTTTACAGTTTTGCTGATAATTTCCTCTACCTTCTGAAACTCATTTTGTGTATCACAGCTAGATTAATTTCCTATAATACTGCCCTCATGTCACATTCCTCTTTAAATAGTTCCCCTATTGCTATCATATCTCATCTAAATTCCTCCTCATTATCTTGAGGGTAATATCTATCAACTGCCTTGAATCTGTTACTACTACTCTCAACAAAAACTCTCTGTTCCAATCAGCAGGATTTTCTTGCTGGGTTGTGTCTCCCTCCCTTCACCCTGCACCCACACACATATGCTGTGCTTGTGTCTAGCACTCAACCTCAATTCCTTTATTCAACCAAAATTTATTAAGTTTTCACCCTTGGCCAGGCAAAGGAGAGGGCTCCTGGATATTTAAGACAGAGACCTTGCCGCTCAGTACTTTATGCCTGTAAAAGTCAGGTAAATAATTAAGAGAATATGACAGATGCCCTAACAAGGACATAGGCAAACCATGTTTCTCTACCCATGGCATTCCACTTTCAATGTTCAAGTCCCACTTCATCCGTGACAGGTTCTTGAACCACATCTGTCTCTGGCAGTCTTTCTCTTTTCCCTAATTTATAGCATACTCATAACCTCGCAATAAGGAAATTTAACTCTGAGTGGTGGGCTGTTCTGCACTATTTGGGGTACTTTTCATGTGTGCTTGCTTGATCTCTCCAGTTATATACTTAAGAGCAAGGATTTGGTCTTCCATTTTCTTTGCTTACCTTACAGTAGCTGGTATAGTGGACAATCATTGAAGACATTTGGATTTTACCAAAATTTATGTGCCCATTTCATAAAGATAAGGCTTTAATCATTTCTAACAGAGTAATGTGAATAATAAATGAACTTAAACAAAATTTTAGTAGTATTTTTTTTGTCAGTCCTGGGGCCTGAACTCTGGGCCTGGGCACTGTCCCTCAGCTCTTCAGCTCAAAGCTAGCGTCCTACCACTTGAGCCACAGTGCCATTTCTGGCTTTTTTCTGCTTATGTGGTGCTGAGGAATCGAACCCAGGGCCTCATGCATGTAAGGCAAACACTCTAACACTAAACCAACTTCCCAACCCCTTAGTAAGTTTTTTTTTGTTGTTTTTAAATTTCATTGGTGGCTCATGTCTATAATCCCAGCTACTCAGGAAGCTAAAATCTGAGAACTGTAGTTCATAGCTAGCCTGGGGGCTGGGAAGATGGCTCAGTGGTAGAGTGCTTACCTGGCATGCATGAGGCCCTGGGTTCAATTCCTCAGCACCACATAAACAGAAAAATCCGGAAGTGGTGCTGTGGCTCAAGTGGTAGAGCACTAGCCTTGAGCTGAAGAGCTCAGGGACAGTGTCCAGTCCCAGAGTTCAAGCCCCATGACCGACCAAAAAACAAAACAAACAAACAAACAAACAAAGCTAGACTGGGCAGAAAAGTCTGTGAGACTCTTACCTCCAATTAACCACAAAAGAGTTAGAAGTAGAACTGTGGCTCAATTGGTAGAACATCAGCATTGAAAAGTAGAGCACAATGCTTTGAGTTCAACACCCAGTACTAACACACACACACACACACACACACACACACACACACACACACACATTGTTTTAAAATACATTCAGATTTAAAAGAGAAGATTGGGATGTAGTTCAGGGGTAGAGCACTTGCCTAGCATTTGTGAGGCCTGAATGGATCACCAGCACAAAAACTAAAAAAGAAAAAAAAATCCTTAGGCTGTTAAAGTAGCTCAGGGGTAGAGCAGTTGCCCAGCATGTACAAGGCTCTTGGTTTAATCCCTAGTAACACACCAAAAAGAGAATTACTCAAAATGGAACTTTTAATTCATTTGGTACTTATTTAACTAATAATCTATGTCATTCAATAATTGTGTAGTGAAGTGCTGGTCTTTCCTTCAGGAGGTGAATGACATAGCTTGCTTTGAAGGGCTTCTGTTCTGAAAAATCTCCAAGAGACATAAAAACCCTTAACCTTGACTTTCAGGGATTTCCTGATACGACACAGCCTCTGGATCATTAAGTTGGAGCCATAATCCAAGCTCACCATTCCAAGATTTTGTCAGTGATAGTCCCTTCTCCCACTTGAGTTCAGAAGTCATTGGTTTGAATGTGTTATGATTCCCCACTGGTTATCTCTGGCAGGCCACACAGAGGAGAGAGGTACAGGAAGAACACAAGTGAAAATGTTATCTTCACACTGATATTATTGCTCAATAGTAGTTATGATTTTCCCAGAGAAACATAAGCATTAGTGGTAATGAACTACTCCTGCCCATAGCATTTTCCCCTGAGCTGACCAGGTAAAGAGTTAGTTGCTAGGAGCTTGGAAGGTGGCTTAGTGGTAGAGTGCTTGCCTTGCATGCCTGAGGCCCTGGGTTCGATTCCTCAGCATGACATAAGCAAAAAGAAAAAAAGAGTTAGTTGCTATCTCTACAAGAGGCAACAACATCTTTGATAAACAATGTAGCATTCCCGTCCATTCAGATCTAGGAGTGACACTCAGACCATAGGCAGACTTTACCAGATTCTAACCCTGGTTCTATTTTCCTTTCTACCCTTTGAGCATTCTTTTTTATGACAAGAACAAAAAACTCTCTGTATTTTCCACTTAGGTCAACTAGTAGGCAACTCTCAAGAATATTTGGAGAGAGAAACGAGGTTGGACAACTGGGGAGAAAGAACCCACGCTTCCCTCTATTTTATCACATTCCAATATTGATGCTCAAGAGCATGTAGAATCTTGAAAGCACTGAGGACAAAATATGAAAATGGCCTAGCTCATTTATTGACATTAGGGAGAATTCTATCCTGATACAGTCACAGAAAGTGTTCTTTTATTTAAACAAAATAAAGCAACAGAAAAAAAATATTTGGCCAATGAAGTTCCCCAGACAGAAGATATTAAATCCCGTGAATGATGGGTATTCGTGCTTGTTTTGCACTGTCATGTATGGGGTCAGATCTTCGGAGAACTCTTGACAGAGGATTTCATTGACCTCACAATGCATTTTATGTCTCTTCTCAGAAATGTTTAATGTCTGCAATTATATGTCAGAAGCCTGAGAGCTTAAGAACATATTGCTATTGCAGTCCTAAAAATGGATACTGGTCAAACACAAGCTGGAACTCTATTGCCCTCTGCTGGATTCAGAGAGGAAATATAATCTCTATATTAGAGGATTTTAAACCCTATGCAACTGGGAGCAGTTTATTACGAGTAATCTTTTTTTTTGGGGGGGGGGGGGGCGGTCCAGTTGTGGGGCCTGAACTCCGGGCCTGGGCGCTATCCCTCAGCTCTTCAGCTCAAGGCTAGCACTCTACTACTTGAGCCACAGCGCCACTTCTGGCTTTTTTCTTATGTGGTGCTGAGGAATCGAACCCAGGGCCTCATGCATGCAAGGCAAGCGCTCTACCACTGAGCCACCTTCCCAGCGTATTACGAGTAATCTTGAACACACAAAGTTTACTCAGTGCCATGTACATTTGATGACCTTTGAGTCAGCTTGGATATCTAGTGCACAATTCAACCTACATCTAGCGAAATTATATTTATAAACCAGGAGTGATTTTTTTTAAATATTGTACATACTTCTTTCAAGTGGGTCTCACATAATTTAGCAGATTTTATTAATGTAAAATATAAGCAATTGACATTTAGTTATAATATTAAATAATCCCTACCATCATATGTCAAAAGAGACAGAGATTCCATGTAACACTATTCCATGTAACCTTTCTGCTTCACAGGGGAGTGTCTTTACTAAAACAATTAGGGACGTTGGTGCATGTTTGTTGTTTGTGGATTTGTTTTGTTTTAAAAACCAGTGCTTTTCTAAATGTTATCTTTAAGCATAAATGGTCCAGTAGCCTCAACAATGAACTGAGATTAGAGGCCTGACCTGGTAAGCTATGCTTTAACTCTTTATGGATGGAATCTTCAAGGTCACACTGCAGACACATTAAGTTGTACAAGGTTGGTAAGTTAAGCCACTCCTCAAATCCCAAAAGGTGAGATAAATATCAGCACTATCACTTGGTCAGAGAACTCTTACACATAAACCTTATAAGATGGATTGATTAGAAATAAGTCTATAGTGTTAAATGCATTTTTATACTCTTCAGGATTTGTGTTTTGCATTAGGAGTATGAATGCATTGCTAAAAGCTGCCACTGAGCATGTTAATTTAAAACTAAGTAATAAAAATCATGAGATCTGAAGGAAAGAGAAGAATTGCCTTTGGCAGAACTGTGAAGGGGATGTTTAACCACAGAAACACCCTGTCTCTTGACATCCTTCATTCCACACTCACCAGGCTTGGGGGGAGTGCGTGAGAAGGGGGGGGTGTTATTCTGAAATATTGCTTGTTCATTCTGTCACATCATAAGTTGCTGTATGCCTCATTTTGTTATAATATTAAAAAGCCTGCTAAGATATGTGATTCAACATCACCACAATTTAGTCCTTGCCAACATCCAGCATCCTCCTTCCCCTGTATCCCAGAATATATTACAGAGATGTTTCACTATAAACTTGGTTGTCTTTTAGAAATGAATACAAATAATACCTTGTTTGATCTAATTAGACTTGTATAGGATGGTAAGCTGTCTCCCAGGGTTTAATAATGGGTGACCTGTCATGTGTGGTTTCTTCATTAGCTGCTTTTCAGCAACAAACACCCCACCTCTAATTTCCTAGTTTCCTAATCATTCTTTGTGGTGTGTTTGTTTGTTTACTTGGGTGATTAGTTCAGCAGAATCCCTGCCTAGAGAATGATTTTGGATTTGCTTGTGATTTATTTACTTGCCAACGCCACAGCAGCAGCAGGCTTTTGCATTCGAAAACAGAAATTATTACCATTATGTCTTTGGTGTCATGCTTTACTTACATATATTTATGAATGAAGATTAGCTGCCTTTTGAAATTCTGGCAATATTTGTGTAGCATCTTGTGTCCTTGTGAATTCTGAACAAATATTAATATAATGAATGATTCTTTATTCTAAAAATAAAGTACTGACTTCTCAATATAGCACCTTACAGACCTAGTATTTAAATACTAACCAAATATACATTAAGAAGAAACGTTTCACTACAGAGAGCAGCTCATAAACACAAATCCAAACTTTCCTTTTATCTACCTGAATTACCATATGTGTTAGAAATATCTTCTCCTTCAATTGTAAGCTAGGAAGAATCTCTGCTGGAAAACTTTGTAAACAGTCAGGAAATCTTTATGCACAAATTATATGATATATATAAATTATATGAACTACATGACATATTTACTTGGAAATTTATCTATATTCAACAGAAACTCACTTTAAGTTCCTGATAACTCCTAGAAGTAGGAAAGTGGCAAGGTACTAATCCAGAAAGTTTACCCCAGGCTATTGACCATGCCCTCCCATACTCCAAATTTATTCAATACGACTACCTTAGAAAAGAGACTCTTTTGATATTTTGTTCTGTTGTGTATGTTTGTAGTTGTCGGGATCCAGTCCAGGGCCCTGTGTATGTTAGGCAGGTGTCCTCACTCTTGATCACCACCTCTGCCTCATAAAGTTCCCTTTAATAAAATAGTTGTTCAACCCTTCACAGGACTGCCGAGGAAGACCTTTGAAACAAATACCACAATATAGAAAATTTGGAAAATTGAAATGCATCTACCTTCTGTATCCTTTTTTCAGTAAAATAGGAAGCCTGAAAAACGCCCTCTTGACCAGCCTTCATCAGGAAAGAAAGTTCTTTTTTTTCTTTGCTTATTTTTAACCACTGCTTCCCTCCCCCCCCCCCCACAAAAAAACAACCTTTTATTTGTGATAGAAATGAAAAGACAGTCCTGGAAATTAATTCTAACAGGCAGAATCTAAAGGATCATTTTAACATATTTACTTAAAGAGTGAAATTTTCCTTTCCTGAGAAATAGACTGGAGTAACAAGATGTGTACCCACTATCAGAGACACAGCGCCAGGTAAGAAATTCAACCTTGGGCTCTACAGTCAGGACCCAAGGTGCTCTACCTCATGGAAAAGAGAAAATCCAAGAGATGAAGTGAAGCACAAGGATGTAACAAAATGATCTGAAGCTTAGTTGGCCCTTTACTAGCTATGAAATTAAACCTTTCTATGCTTCTTGTTGTTTACTTGCTTGCTTATCAGCAGCACTAAAGTTCAGACTCATAGCCTTGTGCTTACTGGGCAAGTAGTCTACCATTTGATTCAGGCTTATAACTTCACAAAATTTAAATATGAAGAAGGAATCAACTTGTTATAGAAATTGTCCTAAGTAGGCCCAGAATTCAAGCCCATGACTGACAAAAAGAAAAAGAAAAGAAAAGAAATTGTCCTAACTGAATTAGAACTTCTATGAAAGCAGAGTTCACATTCGGACCCAAAAGACCTAGCACAGCATCCTGTATTGGAGTGAGCCAGTTCACAGCTGTATCAGAAATCCTATTTCATATTGGGTGTATCTATTCTCATAGGAGAGAAGAGACAGCATCTGTCGGGCATTGATTGTCACTGAAAACTGCAAGTTGTAACCATATTGTTTTATATTTGAGCTTCAGTACTTCTGATTCTAGCGCAAGCACCTCATGGTTACATCAGGGCATGAGATTTTGATTAACACATTGATCTGAAAGTTTTGCCACATTAACATTTTGGAAGATAACTTTGATGGCTGTGTTTGATATTCTCCTTCTTAAAGGAAGGGATAAAAGGCTCCATTCACTGCACATCACATATCAACTTGACAAACCTAAACCTTTCTTATCTACTCATATCCTACCTTCTCCACTTGCCTTTAGCTGTTATTTAGCCTGACCTTGCCCCATTTTTCTATCCTTATGTGGACCAATGCTTGTAAAGACTTGCATTAAGATGTAACAGGTCTGGTTCTAAATATGCCTGACCTCTCAAGGAAATAATTTAGGGAAGTTGTGAAGGTTCTGAAGCATTGTACCCTCCAAGTCTTTGCCATTTCTCCTCTAGAGAGACAAGACTCTTGCCAGGCCCTGTCACCACATTGCAACTTTGAATCTGGAGGATGTGTAATTGTTTAAATCAACAGAACACAGCAGAGGCAACTCTAGGTGACTCCCAAGGTGAATAATAAAACTTAACTGTCCATCAAACAACGAGAAAACAAACTCCATAAAAAGAACACTTGGGCCACTCAAGACACAGAAGAGAAGAGGGGACATGCGCATAGGGCCTTTCTCATGGATACCACAGGAAGCAACATGAAAAGCAAGGTAGGATTGGTTGCTTTGAGTCGTTTCGGTGAGCTCGGAGTCACTTTGACCTATCCTTAGTTGTCCAATATCTAGCCTTGGGACAATTAAGACAGAAGACAAATGGCCCTGTTTTCTCAGTGAGGAGGTTGGTGGGGTAGATGGGATCTGGACTTGTAAATTAAAGGTGTGCTTAGAGGCAAGTCTTTGACCATCTCTGGGAACTGGGAACTCTGGGATGTCTGCAAGACACTTCCCCAAATGTCAAATCTCCCAAGCACAATATTGACGACCCCACACACACACAAAAAATGTAAGGCTTGTCTAGGCTGCCCTGCTTGCTGTGGTGTACTACTTGCTTCCCCTAAGGAACTGTTCCTTCTGTTCTATGTGAAGTAAAGGTACCAGCCCAAACATGTAAGGAAGAGCAGCAGCCCCAGAAAGCCTGTGAAGGAATCATCATCAGAAGACCTGGGTTAGAACAGATACCAGCCTAGTTAAAACAACTGGTTTTAGGTACCACACTACCAGAAGTGCCTTTGTCCTGTGTTTCTCCAAATACAAATTGTTCTGGTTTCCTAGCAGCTTCATAAACTACTCTGTCTAGTCTCAACATGTCACTAGAATATCATAATCATTTCTAAATCCAGGTCTTCACTTAAGCTTTTTACTTCATCTAAAATTCCTTCCTGTCTTTTCTCTGCCTGTTCAAAAAGAAAAGAAAAAATATTTTAATTGAGGTCTTAACAAGAGCTGATAATTATGCTAAGCCTGTCACATATTTCTGTCAGTTTTCTCAATAAGCTTGAAGAGCAAATTTTATCAGCCTATCTTTATCTACTGGAGCACAGAGAGGTTAAGCGATTTAATTGAGATCATACAACTAGTCAACAGCAAAGCAGAAATTCTAAAGTCTGACAAATATGACAATAAAACCCCTGTTCTTTTAATTAAGTAGCACCTAATCCAGCTCTCACCCCTCTTGAGAGTGACCCCATTCATTTTCCTTTCCCAGAAATCAATTATTTTAGCATGCTACATGATGCAGATTTTAATTACGGATTTACTAGAAACTATTTACCACTTAAACCATAAGCTCTTAGGAGATAGAAATAATGTCCAAAATTTCTTCCAATTCTCACATGCATTTGACTGGTTCCTCCTAGCTATCTAACTATCGACTATTACATGCATGAGGGCTCCATTCGAATAACCATACTATTTCCTTAGATCAGCTTGAGTAAATTGATATATGACAGCACAGAGCCCCTAAGGGCTGTCAATATTGAGTAGGGTGCACTTTCCATACGCTCTCAATAAATGCTCTAAAAGGAAGAATGAAGAGAATGCTGAAGGGAAAATTCTTTTAAGTTACATGTTTAAAAGAGTAAGTCTTATAGCTGCTACTGTAAGAGAGACATGAAATTCCACCCAGATCCTTGTCCTTAGTCTCCCCTATGGGACAGATACTTCAACTAATGCTAGGGAAAGACAATAAAAATTGGCCATTCTTGGGGCACTGGTAAAATCCTAGTAGAGCCACGAAATGGAACATGGCGGGGGCAGGGAGTGGGGAAGGGGAGGGTAGATATCCAAACCCTAGGAGAGAAGCAAGAAAAGATGCTGAGGTCCAAACTAAGGATGAGGGCAGAAATATTTATGAAGGATACACTTGAAGGGTTTTAGTCATTCGTTTCAATGATGTACCATTTGGACTGTTTTTGTTTAATGTTTTATTAGACAACGTGCTATTATTAGAGTTCACCTATATCTACTTTTTTTTTTTTTTTTTTTTTTTTGGTGGACATGGGGCCTGAACTCTGGGCCTGGGCGCTGTCCCTCAACTCTTCAGCTCAAGGCTGGCCCTCTACCACTTGAGCCACAGTACCACTTCCAGCTTTTTCTGTTTATGTCATGCTGAGGAATCAAACCCAGGTCCTCATGCATGCGAGGCAAGCCCTCTACCACTGAGCCACCTTCCCAGCCCTCTACTTTTCTCATTTCTGGGCAAATGGATTTTTTCCTTCATCTTTGCAGTTAGCCCAGACTCTCTGATAACTAACAGCCTATGAAATGGGACAAAAGTCTCACTTTCAGCCTACCACCATGAAAAGCTTCTCTTTCTCAAAAATGTGAAAACAGACACCCTGAAAACATTACAGGATGGAATAGGAGAAACCCTAGGTCTCCTTGGCTCAGGCCGAAATTTTCTGAATAGAGACCCGGAAACACAACAAATCAAAGAAAGGTTGGACAAATGGGATTGCATAAAGTTGCAGAGCTTCTGCAGGGCAAATGACATAGCTAGCAAGATCAATAGAAAGCCCACGGATTGGGAGAAGATCTTACTAGCCATACAACGGACAAGGGTCTCATATCTAAAATATACTTGGAACTCAAAAAATTAAACCCCCCAACAACAAATCCTCAAAGAAACAACTGCCCAATGAATAAGTGGGCGAAAGACTTAAAGAGAAACTTCTCTGAAGAAGAAAGAAGGATGGCCAATAGACACATGAAAAAATGTTCAACATCCCTAGCCATAAAAGAAATGCAAATCAAAACAACATTGAGATATCACCTCACTCCAGTTAGAACAGCAAAAATCAAGAACTCTAACAACAACAGATGCTGGAGGGGATGTGGACAGAAAGGAACCTTACTTCATTGTTGGTGGGAATGTAAACTTGTTCAACCACTTTGGAAAGCAGTATGGAGGTTCCTCAAAAGACTTCACATAGAACTCCCCTATGACCCAGCAATCCCACTTTTGGGCATTTACCCTAATGTTTACAAACAAGACCACACTAAAGCTACCAGCACAACAATGTTTATTGCAGCATTATTTACCATAGCTAAGATATGGAACCAACCCAGATGCCCCTCAGTAGATGAATGGATCAAGAAAATGTGGTATATATACACAATGGAATTCTATGCCTCCATCAGAAAGAATGACATTTCCCCATTTGTTAGGAAATGGAAAGGCTTGGAAAAAATTATATTAAGTGAAGTAAGCCAGGCCCAAAGAAACATAGGTCCCATGGTTTCCCTTATATGCAATATCTAGTATATGTATGAGTCAAAGGTCAGATAATGTGATGTTAGGAAAACGATCCCTTAAATATGTATTTTAATGTTTTTTTTCTTTCATGCATGTGTTTCTAACGCATTCATAAGATTATTTCTTTGTTGCTTTGTATGTCCCTCCCCCACAGTGTAACCCCCACTTTCACTATATTTGATGTCAGTATAACTTGTGGAGGAGATGGGGACAAACAAGTCGTTTAAGGATTCAGGTGGACCTGTTGCAACAATGAGAAGTACAAAATGTCATGTCAAAAACGAGCTTTACAATGTCGGTGGGGGGGGGGGGAGGGGGGGAAGGACTGGGTGGGGGGGAGGGGGGAGGCTGGGAAGGGAGGTGAAGGGTAAACAAAGGAGGAGGCTGCAATGCTTGGTAAGATATGTATGCATTATCCCGCCCATGTAATTGTAACCCCTCTGTACAGTATGTTCTCAAATAAAATAAAATAAAATTAATTTAAAAAAAAATGTGAGTCTCATAGAAAATTGGTAGATCTGCGAGATAAAACAGGGTGAATTGCTAGGTTATCACATGGAGGACAGCTGCTCTGGAGAGAGTTGCCCAGACCTATGTAGAATCTATATAGTTTTGATTTTTGCATTAAGCCACTGGGGAAAAAATACTGGAAATAAACAACTTTATATAGTTTTATAAAGTGTTTGCCATATCTTAGGAATGTCTTAGAGACAAAGGAAAGAGCATTAAAAGGCAAGGATTTTTTTATTCTCTTTAGGATTATTTTTAGCTTGAGAGGGGACATACTTAAAAATTCTTATTCAAAAATGTTTTTACTTTTGCTATGTCAGCAAGCATGGGGCCATTTTTTGTTCTAATCATTTTCATGAATACAACCACAATACCACAATGCCAACCTGTGCAATTTCAATTGTTTCCCATCTAGGAACAGCACAAAAATAAGAAAAGCAAAGTCTCTAATGTGATGAAAAGCGCTCCAGTTCACAATCAGTTGAAAATGTTGTGGGCTCACAGCCAGAAAGCATTCTTATTCTGGATCTTTTTTTTTTCAGTACCCTAAATTATCTGGCTGGAATTCCCTTTTAAGTGCCAACCTGAGCACTCAGTCTTTCAAAATGTGAAGGTTTTCTTCTAATGGGAGATCTGTCTCTCATCACAGAAATGGAACAATGCATTCTTGACTTCTCCCAAAAAGCACTGTTTTTGATACAATAAGCTCTAAGGAGGGTAAAGATGGATAACAGAGCACTTGGTTCAGGAAGCATTGATATATGGATGCCATACATAGACCAAGGTTGACTGTTGGCATATTGGCTGTCACAGAACAAAAACCTCAGCAGTAATATCCAGGACTGCTTCAAGCCCAGTAAGTCAAGAAGGAGCTGTCAAAAATAAGAACCAGTGGCGGGAGAGGGTCTGGGAGGGGGGGAAGATGGGAATAGATGGGAAGGGGAAACAAAGGAAGAGGCAACAATGCTTGATAAGAAATGTACTCATTACCTTGCTCATGTAGTTGTAACCCCTCTGTATGGCATTTTCACAATTAAAAAAAAATGAAGAACCAAACTTAAATCTACTGATAAAGGCCATCTTTACACCAAAAGAGCAAAAGATTTGGCACAATATTTCCAAAAAAAAGAAAGAAAGAAAGAAAGAAATCTGGCATGTTCTGTTGTTTCTCACATTTTTGTTTAGGGAGCTATACTACACTACCGATAAGTCATCTGAATTTTAAGAAAACTCGAAAACAAAAGGCAAATCAAGCTGGGCACCAGTGGTTCACCCCTGTAATTCCAGCTACTTGGGAGGCTGAGATCTGAGGATCGTAGTTCAAAGCCAGCCAGGGCAAGAAAGTCCATGAAACTCTTGTCTCCAATAAACTACTCACAAAAAGCCAGAAGTGGTGCTGTGGCTAAAGTGGTAGAGCGCTAGCCTTGAGCCAAAGAAGCCCAGGGACAGGGCCCAGACCCTGAGTTCAAGCCCCAGGATGGGCAAAAAAAAAAAAAAAAAGCAAATCAGAAATACAATAATATAAAACTCAAGTTGTAAAAAAGATCAAGTGATATGCTTGTTGTTGCTCATTGTAATACACATATAAATAATTGTTACACACCTACTATGTGTCTGGCCCTGAGGCAACCTAATTCATGCAGCCTATGACATTTGGAGATGTCAAATCTTTATCTTCTCTGAATTTTTGTCTTTTCCCAGTAGAGCACTCTGGTTCTGTACAACACAGATTCGGGAGTCACCCTGTTCATTCCCCTAAACTGTACCCCCACCAGAAATTCAGCATCCACAAGTTACTTAATCCCTTTGTGATTGAATTATTCCCTCTGCAAAATGGGAATCATAATAGTAATGATCAGTAAAGGCATGTGAAGGTCTTAGAACTGTGAAC
The DNA here is from genome assembly GCF_019054845.1 of Dipodomys spectabilis. Lineage (NCBI taxonomy): Eukaryota > Metazoa > Chordata > Mammalia > Rodentia > Heteromyidae > Dipodomys > Dipodomys spectabilis. The sequence goes on along the minus strand of NW_024870686.1, from coordinate 13,259,962 downwards.
ATGGTAATTTAAACAGGACTCTAAATATTCACACGGTAAGACCAAAGGAGGATATTTTTAGGAGAGAATCACAAAGGCACCATGCCTATACGCATATGATCACATAAAGTGATGTTTTATCAAAATGAACAAGTAGAAAAAAGAGGTTTTTCATTTTATTTTTTGTGGGTTTGTGTTTTTTTTCTCTTTTGTCACTATTTGTTTCAGTACTTTTTGTCATGTATATAAGTTTATCTTTTGGGGGGAAAGTAAGGGGAAGTACAGAAAGGTATCACAAAAAGTGAACAAATGCAGCTCACTAGACACTATGTTGAAAATGAACTATACAACTTGTAGGGGAGGAGAGACAAACTGGGAGAAATGAGGGGAGAGGTAACACTGTCCAAAAAAAAAAAAAAAAAATGTACTCACCTGCCACCGATGGCTCACATCTGTAATCCTAGCTACTCAGGAGGCTGAGATCTGAGGATCACAGTTCAAAGCCAGCCCAGGCAGAAAAGTCAGTGAGACTCTGATCTCCAATAAACCACTAAAAAACCTGAAGTGGCACTGTGGCTCAAGGTAGAGTACTTGCCTTGAGCTGAAGAGCACAGGGACAGTGCCCAGGCCCAAAGTTCAAGTCCCACAACCGGAAAAAAAAAAAGTACTCATTACCTGACCTATATAACTGTAAATTCTCTGTACATCACCTTTACAAGAAAAAAATAAGTAAAATTTTAAGAAGAAATGCTACTCTTTTAAAAACTAAAAGCTAGTAAGTACTAAAATCTAAAGAAATACATTGATATGCTTTTTTTAAAATTTTATTTTATTTTATTTGAGAACATACTGTACAGAGGGGTTACAATTACATGGGCAGGATAATGCATACATTTCTTACCAAGCATTGCAGCCTCCTCCTTTGTTTACCCTTCACCTCCCTTCCCAGCATGATATGCTTTTTTTTAAATGGAGACCAAAAAAACCCAGAGGTTCAGTTTTGCCTAATACACTTTGCTATTACTCTTGTCCATGATTCAATCTGGTGGCTCTTCTTTATCTTGAGGAAAGTATATGACAGAGAAGAAAGTACAATGTTCACTTAAAGTCACTGAGGGCGAAGGAAATTGATACCTCAGCATACCAGTGGGGAGACTTGCAGATCTGAACCTCTCAGAAGTGACTTCCCGCACACACCCCGTCCTTGATCAGTATGGCAACTCTTTATAACTATGTCTTAGGCACTATTGATGGGCCCTAGTTTTCCTCAGCTGGCTCTCAATGGTCCTTTCATACAAGTTCTGAATCAGGGCTCCATCTCACTGATCTCTGAGCCAGGCCCCTTCTGCCACTGGTACTTGACTTACCCTCAGAAGACCGCAGCTACCCCTAGCACACAGTAGATCCTTGACCTGCTCACTAAAATTCAGTTTTGACACTTATCTCAGACTCTCACACTGCTTTATTTTCACCTTTGTCTTTTATGTTGTGCTAGCTGAAGAGAGTTAGCTGTGCTAATCTCTTCCAAACTCTGTCTAGTAATACGATGTTATTATCTTGAAATTGAGTATTGATACCTCAGATATTTAGAAAATCATGTAAGTCAGCTATTTTACTTTCCTGGAAAGCCAGTTTGTCAACCAACCACTGTCTTTGCCTTATATCTAGAGGCATGAACTCCTCCATCTTCATGGTCTCTGGAGGCTTTGATACCAGAGTCCTTGGCCTTTTGCCTACTTAAAAAGAAAGATCTGGTAATATCCTCCTAAATTCATCTCTCCTGTAATTCAAAGTTAACTTTGTAAAATGCAAATCTAATATGTAAAGTTTAAACCTTAACATAATATTCAAAATCCTTCTACTATGCCTTTAATTTTTTTCTTTCCGCTTTTTTCATAATGAATGTTTATGTTCTTATTCCCTCCCATTTTCTTCTAGATCCCAAAGCCCACTTGCTGTCCCCCAAATATTTTATGTACTTTCAGGCCTTCATCCATATTGCTCCCAAAACCCAGAGTATCCTCTATGAGTTTAAATGTGACTTCTCTTCCTTATAAGTATTGACAACATCGTCATGTTGGTTCTATGTGAATATTATGTTTACTAAGTATTAAAACAATATTTTTAAATTTTTCTTGTGGTATAAAAAATAAACATACTTTGTATTTGATATACAATATGTTTGAAACTTTTGAATGTGTGTTTAACTTTTTCTTAATAAGAATGAATTGTACCATGGTTCAGTTTGAATACCAGTTTTTTAAATACTAATGGCAGTAGCAAATACTAATTTCTTAAAAACCTGACTTCATAGGATTTTATAGGTCTACATTTTGTTTGTTTTTAACTCATAAAAATGTATTTAAATGGTCTGGGCTTGTGTTGTTCTGAAGTTGAAATGGAATATAGCAAAGCAGTAAACCACAAACATACACACCCTCCTGGAGAGGTCAAAGGTTATCAATTAACTTTAGGAATAAACCTGTTTATTCAGCCACCATGCCTTCTTTCACTCGAAAGCAACACAGCCACCTCTTCTAATTGCCCCATTTCTTTTTTTGGGGGGAGGGGTCCGATAGTGGGGCCTGAACTCTGGGCCTGGGGACTGTCTCTCAGCTCTTCAGCTCAAGGCTAGCGCTCTACCACTTGAGCCACAGTGCCACTTCTGGCTTTTTTCCTTTTGCTTACGTGGTGCTGAGGAATCGAACCCAGGGTTTCATGTATGCAAGGCAAGCACTCTACCACTGAGCCACCTTCCCAGCCCTTAATTGCCCCATTTCTAAGGCCATGTGTCTTTATATTTTAACATTTCTGAAATAAGGACTATTTCTTCAGTCTATTTTTTTAAGTTTTGCACTTTTAAAGTACTGTCATCATAAATGTTACAATTTGTCACCACCAATACATGTATAAGCATAGACAAATCTTAGAATAGATGACAGAATTTTCAGAGGTAGGAGAGGCTATAATGAATCTATAAAAGGACCATCACTCAGGCTCTAAACATGTGGCTATCAAAAACATCAAACTATTTGCCTTTCAGGGATTCATAAATCAAATGAGAAAAATGTTAAACAGCAAATTTAGCAGAGTATTTCTCAATGTGTCTCAAAGGCATAGTAGCCATTGCTCTCCGCTTACTAAGAAAATCCAGAGTAAGAGGAAAGGGTGGGGATGGAAAATGATGGGCCATCATGGTACCATGAATCATGACAAGTGCTAAAAACCACTCCAGCAGATTCTTTAAACTTTGAATGTGACAAATATTTAAACTCAAACCTCAAGACAAAAGATAAATTTGCCTTAATGAACATATGCTGTCATATAAAAACCCTACATTTAAAGCAATTTTACTCTATCAAGGCTATAGATTTCAAAACTTGTGACATCATCATTTAATTTTTTTATTATTTATTTATTTATTTTATTGTGAGAATACTATACAGAGGAGTTACAATTACATGGGCAAGATAACGAGTACATTTCTTATCAAGCATTGTTGCCTCCTCTTTGTTTCCCCTTCCCATTCCTTTCCATATTCATCATTAATTTTTAACACCAGTTCCATAGACAGTTTCTCTTGACATAATGACTAAAATTCCTCACTTTCAAAAACTAATAGCAACATGGGTAAGTATTGAGATCTAGGGATCTGAATCCCTAATGTCCTTGTAGTTATCAAATTGGAATTAAATATTGAAAATTAAAGCCTAATTGAGCTGGTCACCAGGGACTCAGGAGGCTGAGATGTGAGGATCATGGTACAAAGTCACTATTGATAGGAAAACCCCTGAGAAGTGGAGCTGTGACTCAAGTGGAAGAAGTCAAGACCTGAGCAGAAAAACCTAAGGGTCAGGCCAAAGCTTTGAGTTCAAGCCCAAGTATTAAAACACACAAATAAATAACTAAGCCTCAATTTTTTCAGAGAGGCAATGAGCCTGAGAATATGGGATTGTGCAAATGGCTTAATGCCATCATCTGATGAATTTCTTTTTCAGTTCACAATTATCCTATCATTTTTTACTTGTGCTAGTAAAAAAAATTAGACAAAGTATAAGATGTAATAATGTTATTCACACATTATTGTCATAAATAAATATTTGCTGGTTGTACTAATACACACACTTAGTGAGTTGAATTGGCTCATCCACTTACAAAGGCATATAGAGTGGTGCCTGGGAAAGTTAATAGCAGTACCCTACACTGCTTCTACCTTGAAATATTTTTCTGAACCCTGTTAGCATTCTATTTTATGTGACCTTTATGTGTCTTACTATGTGACTGCTCAGAGCTCTGTGGAAAAAAAATACCTTACGGATCATATTCAGCTACAAAAGAAACTTGTCAGTTAGAAAATTTTATTCTTAAAATAGCAAATACTTGTCTGTTTTGAAAGCTAACCTATAAACCTATTCCTTTTTAGTTTATATTTCATTATGTTGTTTTGATTGGAACTCTGTTTTACTACACCCTTGAGAACCAGAATGAAGAGTTAGGTTGAAATAAGATTCTGATTCATGGACTAATGAAAAATCTTGATACTTTGCTTCCAACATGACCTTTATCTTCACTCTGGAACTCTCATTCACAAAGCTAAAGGTCATACTAGGCTCGGGCATTGTATATACTCTTTTCCTTCCATCCTCAAGATGTCAGCGTTTATAGACACACAGCCTGTGGTTATAAATAAATACAAATTAGACACAAATGGGGTCGTCTTTGAACTGTCCCACTTGACCCATTTCTTCCTCAACAGAGTAGGTGCCCAATATCAGTCACACTCACGATTAGTCAGTCCCCAGCTTCCTGTTTGATAAGAGTGACAGGCAATCAAACTCAACAAGAGTAGTTTGGCCTTTATTCTGTCCTGCTGATAAAATTTATACAAACATGAAAAAAAAATAGCCATGAGGAAACAGGGTACAAATGCAGACTCCTTTTTCTTTACTTTCTGTGAGTTAAGACTAGAAAACTGTTTTAACCCAATCCTTGGATTAGAGAAATCTTTCCACCCATTGAAGATGCAGGGGTTTACCTCATGGCATCATCTAAAATCAGTAAGGATTAATTCAGATATAATGAGTGATGCAGCAGACTGTATAAAACTAAAAGGTGGAAAAGCACAAAATTTAGAACTAGAAGTATAAGCTCAGTTCAAGTTGATTAGCTATGTGACTTTTGCCCAAACATTTGACGTCTTCATCCTTTAGTATGAGATGTAGAAACTGGTACAGTCCAATGATAAAGCAGTTGTTTACCAAGTAGCTCCAATATCACAAGTAAAATAAATAACAATGTATGCCTAAAACCAACAAGACACTGTACATGACAGAATATACTTATAATCCCAACACTCAGGAAGCTGTTGCAGGAGTATTTCAAGTTCAAGGTCATCCTGAGTTATACAGCAAAACCCTGTCTCAAAAAAAAAATCATAAAATATCCACCCACAAGATTAGATGAGAAGGGCTGGGAAGGTGGCTCAGTGGTAGAGTGCTTGCCTTGCATGCCTGAGGCCCTGGATTTGATTCCTCAGGACCACATAAGCAGAAAAAAAAAAAAAAGCTGGAAGTGGTGCTATGGCTCAAGTGGTAGCGTGCTAGCCTTGAGCTGTAGAGCTGAGGGACAGTGCCCAGGCCCAGAGTTCAGGCCCCACGACTGGAGCCCCCCCCCAAAAAAAATATTAGATGAGAAATCAAAAAACATAGTGTTTGTGTAATAAGCACAAAGTTGGAAATGTAAGATATTACTCCCATGGCAAGACAAAATAATAAACAAGAAGTCATCTTGTTTGTAGCCTCACAAATCTGAAATTTATATCTACCAGGACTCTTAATTCAGTCCCCAGGGTCTAGGGTGCAAGACTATATTGCAGGTAGTACATATCTTCCAGGAAGTCAGACCTCTTACTAGAAAACTCATCATCCTAAGGAGTAAAGACACAATTATCTACAATAGTAATATATGCTGAGAATAGAGACTTGAAATGGATCCCTGCTTAGAGCCAATCTTTTGCCTTTTTTTCTTGTTCCCAGCTAATTGGAAATTTTTAAATATGGGATTATCCAGGCACAGGTGGCTCATGCTTGTAATCCTAACTATGCAGAAGCGGATTCAAAGCCAGCCTGAGGGGAAAAGTCTATGAGACTCTTATCTCCAATTAATCACACAAGTGTGTGTGTGTGTGTGTGCACACACACACACACACACACACACACACACACAAGCAGGATGTGAAGCAGTGGTTCAAGTAGTGGAGCACCAGTTGTAAGCAAAAAGAATGCCCCAAGGCTGGCACTAAAATAAACAAAATATGGGATGAAGATAGCAACTACCACACACAAGGGATGGGAAGGGGAAACAAAGGAGGAGGCAACAATGCTTGATAAGAAATGTACTCATTACCTTGTCCATGTAATTGTAACCCCTCTGTATGGTATTTTCACAATAAAAAAAAAGAAAAGTAAACCAAAATGTGATGCATTTGCTGTAAAGTCTGTCTGGACTACCTTCAAGGACTTAAAGGTGGATAAGACACACAATCCTGATCTAAGGGTTCCCTAGAGCCTCATGCAGGTCTAGTCCCTGAGTGTTAAAACGGAAGTCCAATAACCCTCTGTAAAATGATGGTAAGCAAGTTTGTGTCTCAGTAGATGATCAACCTATATAATATTTAAGGCTTTCAAAGTCAGTTAATCTTAATGACTCAGCAATCATTTTGTGTAACTACAACTACAACTAATAAAGTAGTACATTTAAACATACAGGATGATTTCTTCAACATGCAGACATCAAAATTGATACTATATAAGTTCTTTTCAATCACAGTAATCATACTTTAATTATCTGAATACAGGATCTGACCGAAACTTTCAAAAAAACAATAATGTAAACTTTGATAGCCAAAGTTTAAAAAAAATAGATGTAGCATGAGGCTACTCTTATCCATTGTTAATTGAAATATAGTGGAGGGAAATTAGAACCCTTCAGAAAAAATTCTCTCTGTTGATCTAGTAACTCCAATAATTCTTCAAAGAGGAATTTATCCTGGAAATGACCAAAATCATAAGGAAAGGTTTGCATAAGTAGATACTTAATTAGAAGTTATTTATACTGCAATATCTAGTATATGTATGAGCCAAGTGGAAAAGGTCAGATAATGTGATGTTAGGAAAATGAACCTTTAGATATGTATTCTAATTTTTATTCTTCCATGCATTTGTTTCTAATGCATTTATAAGATTATCTCTTTGTTGCTTTGTATGTCCCTCCCCCACAGTATAACCCCTGCTTTCACTATATTTGATGTCAGTATAACTTGTGGAGGAGATGGGGAAAAACAAGTCGTTTAAGGATACAGGTGGACCTGTTGCAACAATGAGAAGTACAAGTTGTCATGTTGAAAACGAACTTTATAACTTTGGTGTGAGGGGGGAGGAGGGAGGATTGGGGGCGCGGGGGGAGGCTGGGAAGGGATGTGAAGGGTAAACAAAGGAGGAGGCTGCAATGCTTGATAAGAAATGTACACATTATCCTGCCCATGTAATTGTAACCCTTCTGTACAGTATGTTCACAAAAAAAAATAAAATAAAATTTAAAAAAAAGAAGTTATTTATACTGGTTAAAATTGGAAAATAACCTTAAGTATGAAAAATAAGAGATTAGATAAATTTTGCATAATTACATAATGTGGTATTCTGCAGCTAACTAAAAATCATGTTCACAGAACTTCACTAACAATGGGAAATTCTCATGATACATTTAAAACAAGTTTAAAATCAATATGCATTGGGTGATCTCAATTTTGTTTTATATTATAAATAGATAATAGATAAATTAATTACAGCTTCTTTCTTTGTGTCTACACATATATCTGCACACATACAAATACAATGCCATCCTTTGTCTCACCATTTTGTTGTTCCTCTGCCCTTCCTTTCTACTAAAGGGTATCTGGGTTGGTTCCATATCTTATCTATGGTGAATAATGCCATGATAAACATGGTTGTACTGGCAACTGTAGTATGGCCTTGTTTGTGATCATTTGAATAAATACCCAGAGGTGGGATTGCTGGGTCATAGGGAAGCTCTATGTGTAGTCTATGTGTAGTCTTTTGAGGAACCTCCATAGTGCTTTCCAGAGTGGTTAAACAAGTTTACACACCCACCAACAATGCAGTAGGGTTTCCTTCTGTCCACATCCCCTCCAGCATCTGTTGTTGTTAGAGTTCTTGATTATAGCCATTCTAACTGGGGTGAGGTGGAATCTCAATGTTGTCTCGATTTGCATTTCTATTATGGCCAGAGAAGTTGCGCATTTCTTCATTGGTCTATTGGTCATTCTCATTTCCTCTTCAGAGAAGTCTCTCTTTAAGTCTTTAGCCCACTTATTAATGGGGCGGTTGTTTCTTTGAGGATTTGTTTTGGGGGATTTAATTTTTTGCGTTCTAAGTATATTTTAGATATGAAGCCTTTGTGTGTTGTATGGCTAGTGAAGATCTTCTCCCAATCCGTGGGCTTTCTATTGATCTAGCTAGCTGTGTCCATTGCCATGCAGAAGCTCTGCAGTTTAATGTACGGATTACATATTTTAAAACCAAAACTATCGCAAATCCAAAATTTATTTAATACACATAATGTACTGAATATCATATGTTGGTACCAGTTGTTTACTGTGATCACAGTATGATCACATGAAAGAGTGTTCACAATATCAGAAGGGAGTTTCATACTATTCGCCTGGGAAAAGATTAAAATTCAGTATTTGAAGTGCAGTATCTACTGAGTGCATATTACTTTTATACCATAAGATAATCAAAAAAAAATTTTTTTTGGGTCCAGTCGTGGGGCCTGAACTCTGGGCCTGGGCACTGTCCCTCAGCTCTTCAGCTCAAGGCTAGCGCTCTACCATTTGAGCCACAGCGCCACTTCCGGCTTTTTTCTTTTTGCTTATGTGGTGCTGAGGAATCGAACCCAGGGCCTCATGCATGCAAGGCAAGCGCTCTACCACTGAGCCACCTTCCCAGCCCAATCAAAATTATTTTTAAGTAGAACCATTGGATATTGAAGACCATCTATACACCAAACAGCAATAAAGATAGCTTTCTCTAAGTAAATATTTTTATATGGCTTTTACGTTCTCATGGTTTATCAAATTTGTTTCCTGGTCCTGGGCCTTGAACTTTGGGCCTTAGTGGTATACACCTCACTTCTTTTGCTCAAGGCTAGCACTCTACCACTTGAGCTACAGCACACTTCAGGTTTTTTCTGTGATTAATTGGAGATAAGAGTTTCCTAAGAGTCTGATGGACTTTCCTGCCCCTGTTGGCTTCAAACCACAATCCTCAGATATCAGCCTCCAGAGTACATAGGATTACAAGCATGACCCATCAGTGCCCAGCTTCAAATTCTTCTTTTTTGAACAGATAAGGAAATAAGGAAAATTATAAGTGATATTTTCCCTTTAAAGATCTCCAAATTTGCCAGCACATCTATGATCTTGCTGCTCTGTAGGCTGAGATCTGAGGATCCCAGTTCAAAGCCAGCCCTGACAGGAAAGTCCTTGAAGCTCCTATCTCCAATTCACCACCAGAAAACTGGAAGTGGAGCTGTGGCTCAAAGTGGTAGAGTGCTAGCCTTGACCACAAAAGCTTAGAGACAGCAAGGATTTCGAGCCCCACGACTGACAAAAAAAAAAAAAAAATCTCCAAATTAGTCCTTCTGACATCCATGACCATCGTTTAATTTAAAAATATTTTGGAAACCAACTTGGGCCAATATTTGGAAGCATTTTCCTTCCTTTCTATTTTTTTTATTTTTATTGTTATAATAAAGGTGATCTACAAAGGGGTTATATACATGTTAGGCAATAAGTACATTTCTTTTTAAACAATGTCACCCCTCCCTCACTCTCTCCCAGTTTTTCCCTCCCATTCCCAATATAGTTTCTAGTGAATATCATCAATACTTTTGTTCACTCTTTGTCCCTTCATTTCCTTTACCCCTTACCATCCCAAACACAGATAAATGCACAAACAAGACAAAAAGAAAAGGAAGCAAAAACAGCAACAAAGAAAAAAAATCTTCTTTACATTTGGAAGCATTCTTTTCTTTTTAAGCTCAATTCCTACCATTCTTGGATCACCTCCCTTTCACCTTCTCCCATTCTGGGAATGGAATTGAGGAGGGGGTTGGGTTTTTTTTCTTTTTTTAAAGATGTTTTTATTGTAAAAATACTGTACAGATGGGTTACAGTGACATAAGTAAGGTATTGTTGAGTACTTTCCTATCCAGCATGGTTACCTCCTCCTTTGTTTTTCCTCTACCATCCCTTCCCTCCCCATAACCCCAACTCCTCCCTCCCCTGCCCAAGTTGTAAAGTTCGTTTTTAACATAGTGTCTTGTACATCTCATTGTTACAATGGGTCAACCTGTATCCTTGTTTCAGCATTTTGTTATTTCCCTTCCCCTCCCCAAATGTTGCATCTTGAATCCAGGGTTTTAAGCTATGCCCCCCCCCAGCACTTTTTATTATAGGTTCTCTGTAACTGTCCACTAGCCTCAAACTTCTGATTCTCCTATCTCTGCCTCCTGAGTGCTAGAATTACATACACCACTAATGCTAAGATTGGACACACCACCACATCTGGTTACTATCTTAATTATTACTATGAATATAAGTAAGACTGACGGAGACAAAAACTTGGCATTAACTTTGATGCACTATTAAAACATTTACTGCTTAACTACTATATTGCTTTGTTTAATTTACATTCACTATTCAAAGATTTACAATACATGACATTTAATGTTGCTTTCATACGTCCTATTGTATTCTATATCTTGTACATACAGTCAAAATTAAGAAAGGAAGAATGATTAAGCATGGTATTTCTTATAAAATGGATCAACCTTAGACTGAGTCCATGAAAAACTAGTTTGACTTCTATCATTTCAGCATGTTCTGTTTGTCCAGAATATAACCCAATAGGACAAGGCAGACACTGAAACTAAAGTTGTTTTCCAAAGTCCCATACTGAAGCAATGACACAGGAAATGAGTGGCAATTATCCCAAACCCTCCTTGGCTCCATTCAGCCTCCGTAACAAATCATGTTAGAGTTGGAAACAGTGGCTGTGTGCGGCATCCGGACTTTCTGAGAAGTACACTAAGACAATGGTGTGGTTGTGCCGCTGGTTCTGAGGCTAATCTTGTTCTCTGGGCCAGTTCTACCCTGCCCAGCGGCTTCCAGCATTATGCCTGTGGCCTTCCTCCTCTTTGCCTTCCAGCTGAGCTACAGCAGCTGATTGCTGGCTACACAAGACCAGTAGTAGGTTCCGGATAGGAAGACTACCAAATTACACATATTTAGCAAATACATGTGGTATTGAAAAAAATGTAGGGGATAGTTTGGTTTAGGCAGCAGCCCTTTGTTAAACAAACTCAGTCAAATCTGTTTCAAAGGCTCACTTACAGAGTTGGAAAGTGTAGGGGAGGAAAAAACTGTTCCCCAAAAACTGACTCAGTAAGTTTATATAAGCTTTGTGTAGTAAAAGAGACTCTAAGCTCATAAACTTTGTTGAAAAAAAAATAACAAATTAGGTATTGAGTTCCCTTTTTTTTTTAACAATACCATGTCCATAAATTTCCATGCTATTCCTAAAGAAATGCCTTGTATCAAATCACATGGTTGAAACTGAAACTTTTAGGTTGGTTCATGGTAAAAAGCTATGAGCCAACCTCTAGAAATAAAATACTACTTTGAGTGATGGTTTGGGGGAAAACACACTTGTAATCAACATGCTTTTGTCTCATTATAGTTTACCTAAGTGATCTGAGCTCCTTTCTTTAAGAGGCAAGAAACAACTTAGTATGTGGTTCATTGTTTTAAGGAGGAAGGATGGTTTTTATCAGGGCTGACACTAGTTAAGGGGATGAAGGTAATGCAGGAAATAGGAAAAGCTGGTCTTCTCCAGAATGCACCATTAAAAGTGAAAAGCCCCACCGTGAAGCCTTGCTGCTCTGTGCAATTGGTTTTGAAATCCTCATGACTGGAAGTCAGAAATGTTAGAAGTTAATACACAATTCAAGGATAACGTGCATTTCTGATGTTCAGAGAGGGTATTTTCAAGGTGAAACCAAAGCCTATAAACAAACAAAAGAGTCACATCGGCTGTATCAGAAATCTTATCCATATAAATTTTTCATTGCCTGAAATGACAAGCTGAAAGCAAAGCCACATGTTGCTTGCTTCATTGCCTGTTGTGGTGGCTTTTAAATCCTTGCCTTCCTAGGAAGTGACCTCATAAGAAAATCTTATAACACTGTCATGTGGGGAAATCCTCATAACACTCAGGTTAATATGCTTACACTGTAAGAGAGGTCACCAAGAGCATTTAATAATCAGAAAGTCCTAAGGGGACTTGACGTTAGCTAGGTCATAGACAAACTTTTCCCTGTGCACATCTGGGGTGCTTTGTGGCATATTCTGTAGCAGTCTGCATGGCTTAATAGTTAAAATATAGGGCTGAAAGTTACGAGAGTTTGGGGATCATATAGCAACTAGCTATTGACCGAAGAGCTGACCCTAGACAAGTCATGACCTTGTAGTACTTCAGTCAGCTTAACTGTAAAATTGGGTACAAAGGCCAGCTTTTACCAAAACCAGATGTTGCACCCCAGCTCTGTTCTTAAACTTACATCTTTTTTTTAAACGTGAATGTCCCGTCTCATCTACAAGAAGGCAATGGAATACTGTAGTCTATCTTCTCCATAAGATAGGCAAGATGAACAAGGCCAGAGAAAGCCTGACCAACCCTGTACTAGTGCTCTGCTCCCTGGCCGTGTTTGTGTTTATCAGAGAAGGTGCAACGGCTTGTGCACTCCAGGTTTACAGTTTGGAGTAAGTTACAATTAGAATAATCCCTAAAAGAAGCTCTTGAGTGGATAATAGTTACCAAAGAGCTACAAATCACAGCATACAGATTCTTATTGTCCCTCTTCGGCCCGTCACTTTTAAGGGTGGGTCTCTACCACACAGACAAGTGACAGAGACTAGTTGCTCCTTTTAAATGCAGCAGAAACTCAATTTAGAGCCGGGCGCTGGTGGCTCACGCCTGTAAGCCTAGCAACTAAGGAGGCTGAGATCTGAGGATCACGGTTCAAAGCCAGCCCGAACAAGAAAGACCATGAGACTCCTATCTCCAATAAACCACCAGAAAACCGGAAGTGGCGCTGTAGCTCAAGTGGTAGAGCGCTCGCCTTGAGCTGAAGAGCTGAGGGACAGCGCCCAGGCCCAGAGTTCAAGCCCCACGACCGACAAAAAAAAAAGAAACTCAATTTAGCTGACTTTCCTTCAATCCAGTTCCCTTAACCAACCAGTGCTTTCCATTTCTTCCTCAAAGACATGATCCCATGTCTGAGTACAGAAGTGGCAACTAAGTATGCCTGCTCCCTTCTCCTCCCATTCCAAGTAAGTTTGTTGAGTTTGTAGCCAAGTCTATTTATGCTAGCTGCAACTTTAATCATCTAAATTAAGGAATTATTATTGAAACTAAAGAACGCTAAAGATAATTATTGTTTCTATTTTTTTTAACCTGAAGTGATTGTTTTGAAACAGTTCATTTGAATTGAGTCGCACCTTTTTTTTGGGGGGGGGGGGATGGGGGGGGTCCGGTTGTGGGGCCTGAACTCTGGGCCTGGGCGCTGTCCCTCAGCTCTTCAGCTCAAGGCTAATGCTCTAGCGCTTGAGCCACGGCACCACTTCCGGCTTTTTTCTTTTTGCTTATGTGGTACTGAGGAATCGAACCCAGGGCCTCATGCATGCAAGGCAAGCGCTCTACCACTGAGCCACCTTCCCAGCCCCAGAGTCGCACCCTTTTTTAATAGATATTAAACTCCATGAGGAGTTTGCCTTCAAGTACTATCTTTAAGCCAGGAACCTATGGCTCATGCCTGTAATCCTAGCCACTCAGGAGACTGAGATCTGAGGGTCACAGTTCAAAGCCTGCCCAGGCAGGGAAGTCCATGAGACTCGTATCTCCAATTCACCACCAGAAAACTGGAAGTGACACTGTGGCTCAAAATAGAGTGCTAACCTTGAGCAAATAGAACTCAGAGACAGCTCCTAGGCCCCAAGTTCAAGCCCCATGACCAACAACAGCAACAAAATAAGTATCTTTAAGTTCTTGCTCAAGAGTTCCTGAGAGTCATATAATCAGCCAGTATCTTAAAAAGGCTATGGGGGCTGAAGGTATAGTTTAGTAGTACGGTATTTGCCAAGATGTGGGTTTGATCCTTCATCACCAACATATCAAAGACAAAAAGGCCTTGGATCAATACCAAAAAGACCGTCAAACATCCAAGCATGATATTGCAAATCTGTAAACAAAGCTACAAGGAACTATAGGAAGATTCTGAGTTTGATGCTAGTTGAGACAAAGTTAATAAAACCCTATTCAAAACCATGGAGTGGCTGTAGGTATAGCTCAAGAAGGAAGAGCACTGGTCAAGAAAGAGTAAGACCTGTGTTTGATCCCCAGCCTTGGGAGGGAAAAAAGACAAATTATACACTATACTTTTTAAGCTTAAATAATGCATGCATGTATAATGTATGTGCATAAATGTGCATATAGATAAGCCCACAAAAACATATAATTTTACATGTCAAATGATTCTGTTCTGAATAATCAACAGCCTATCAACCATAGTCTTGTCATGTTCAGATAACTTCTAAGATCCTTTGTTATTTTTCTAATTAGTATTCTCCAATTATTGGTGGAATGATGGCATGTGGCTTTTGACTTTCCTTCCATTTCAGTGTCACAGTCCATGGTCCATGCAGACCTCACCAGGGCTATGGACTAAGGCTTCAGTGCTCTCTTCCTCAGCTCTCACTAGAACTAGATGGAAGGAGACACTCCCTAGGAACATAAGCAGCTCTGCTAAAGGGCACAGCTTGCTTCTATATAACAACTTCCCATGCTTACTACTCACAATTCTCTGATAAAGAAAGCCAAGGCCCAATGATGCCAAGTTCCTTCCTTCAAGGAAAGAAGCAATAGACCATTCCAACTGGACCAATACACCCCCTAATTGCCATTTCATTGACTCAGAGCAATCAAGGACCAACTGTCATACTCAAAACTGAATGGTTGATTTCTATTCCTGGCAGTTGGAGCAACATATTTCATTAGAAAATGGAGTTGACTCCAAAATCTGAGAGTCATCCATCTGTACACTCAACCAGAAATACAAATAAAGGAACGATGCATTTTGCTAATCTTTGAAAACTGTTGACTCTTGGCTACTGGTGAGGAAATGTTCATATGTTGTCAATAGTGGGGAGAAAATGATTAACAACATTTATGTGCTGTAAAACTAAACCTGAGCTGTGAAAAAAATGGAAGGAAGTGGGGGAAGAGAGGAGAAAGGACAGGCGGTCTAGAGGGAGAAAGGAAAGGAGGAAACCGGGAAAAAAGGAGACAGGGAAAATGATCATTTCCCAATCTGGCAACTCTGCTGGAACTTCGAAGTCAGTGAGAGATGAGGAGTGACTGTCACTACTCACAAGATGCAATAAGAAGAGAGGCCCTTGTGGGGTAAAGTTGCACTGTACATGGCTTTCAACATAGCTTTCTGAAGAAGCACTGTAGAAAGGTAACTGCAAGTGTTCTTACCAACTTCTTTCTATATGCTGGCTCTCAAGTGACATTAATATACATGAAATTGGGGACTAAGGGGAAAAAACACTTATGTGAAAAAAATGACATTTGCAGGTAGTTAAATTTTTAGCACCTCTTTGAGCCTTTGATCACCTGCCAGATACTTCTAACACCTTGCTGCTCCATGGGGGAAAAAAATCTAGATCCACAGAACAGGAGACATTGTAATACAAGCCACAATGACATTATCCCTGAGAACAGTGACAGCACAGGGTGGTAAGAATAATTGTTCCTGACAAAGTTAAAATGCTCTCTGAAAATGTCTCATTTGTTTTTCTTTATTCATAGTCATTGACTCTATCCAGTTAATCTCAAAATGGGACTTCTGCACAGATAATTCGTGTAACACAAGATCATTTCACTAGCACTTGAAACATTTGCCCAGTAGACATTGTCGCACAGAATGTGGAAATAAAACAGACTTGAGCTGTGCTCTTTACAGGGAAGAATTGAGTTTGATGAATTCTGCTATGCATTGTTTGAAACTACTGGGAGACTGGCCTATAACAATTATGAGCATGACAAACTCTTTAGCTCTAAGTTAAAAATAATAATAACTTGCCAGGATTAGACCTAAATATTAAATTCAAGTGAGATTACTGCATAGATTTAGTGGTGAATTTGAGACCAGTAGGTACCAAATCTTAGCAAAATAAGCCTCCTGCTTACCATCCACAGGATAAATGCATTGAGGTCTCACAGGGACCACCATTAAAGCAGGTTAGTCAATATCCCCTAGCAAATCACCTTTTGTTAGGCAATCAAGGGACCAATTCTATATGGGCCACATTGGAGATTCAAAGCCCTGAAGAACTGCTGAATAATAATGCATCGTTATATTCTGTATATCCTTTAGTCATTTGGTCAACTTCTCAGCCTTGGTTTTCTCGGTGTAAGCAAAAGACTTTGGGCTGTCTTATTCTCAAACGTAGAATGGTTAAGAATCACCCAGAGAATTTCATCTACATGCAGATGTTATGGGCCTAGAGTGAATACTAGGTCTCGTGTGTTTAAAGATCTGCCAAATGATTGTGACACCATATTTGTTGAGAGAAAGAGAGATGATGTTCAAAGTTCCATTAACACCTCAGTTCTAACCATCTAATGTACTACTTCTCAGTTCTAACCATCTAACATATTGGTCAGTGCCTACAAAGGGAGAAACAATCAGATCAGGAAGTACCTTCTTATGTCAGAAAAAAACCAAGTTAAAGCAACTAATTTTCTGAAAATCCTTCTTCTTGTCAGTAAGATCAATATGATTATAGTGTTTACTCAGCAGTCACAAATGTAAATCATAAAGTTCATAGAGTCCTGACATTTAAATTTGGGAAATACAAAATACTTGGATTTGTTTGCTTTAAAAAGCCAAATTTTGTTACAATAATTTATGATGCCTATTCACATTACATGTTTGTAAAGTCTTTTCCAGAGAAAAGAAGATTGCTATAATACTATTGCCCTTTGTCAGTCATGTCATTCTGTACAATAGTAGGTTGTCCTGGTTGGAATTCTACTGTTGATTGCCCAGTGCTAGACCCAGTAACAAATTATATGCATGTTATAGGTCTTTGGGACTGATGTGAACTCAGAAGGCACCTGTATGAAGTTTTTCAAAAGAACATAATAAGTTTTACTAGATGTGACAAACCCTATAAAAGTTAAATAATGTCACACTTTATGAGCATTTCATTTAATACAACGGAACACATGGAGGGCATTGAGGATAATATTTAATTTTTTCCATATGTGTATTTAATGCCACACAAAAGTTCCAGTCCCAGATTGCTAATTTTCCACCATGTGGTAGCCATTTAGTTGTATTTTTTAAAAAACACTTACCAAATTACAGAGTAGAGTTTCATAGGCAGCAGCTATGAGTTAGGTTGAGGGTGCATGGTATCTCTCTGGCTTAGTGCTAGGTCTCAGGCACTGGCAATAAATCTCGACAATATTTTTATGACAACATTCGCTGGTTTTTATGGGGATAAAAATGGGAGTCTGCAAAACCACATGCTAATTTATTTCTAAAAATAGGCTTTATTAATGTGTCCCCTTCTAAATCTGACCAATTTAGGCCATCTATGGAATCACAAACCAGCATCTAAGATTCACCCCTTCAATCCTTGTCTATGAATACTACAGCTTTCAAAAGGATCCATATGGGGGAAGGAATTTGAGAAAGGGACTGAATCCAGAGCCCTAGGCGTTCATTCTTGGAAAACTCATCAAAATGTGTCAATTTAACCTTTTCTGTGCTCTTGTATATTTTTAATCTTTGCAAAACATATTTGCCTTCATTTGCATGTTACAGGAAAGAACAGTTGTCAAGAAAATCAAGTTAGAGGAAAAACACCTCTCAATATCAGCTAACGTTTACTTTCTATAACTACAAACAGAAAACTTGGATCTTCTAGGCCAAAGTCTCCCCCATTTATTCATTTTTGTCTTATCCTAAAATAGCTTCCAGTAACAAAATCAACCTCATGAGGAAATCCTTAGAAAGGGTGCTTGGGTCAGCAGATGAAGACAAAAATCACCATTCCCAGCTCCACATCTAATACAATGTGTACATGAAGGTGCTGTGAAAACCGTAAAGCCCCTCCAAATGTTAGCCATTACCATTAGCCCATGAAACTGACCAGAAACGCGCAACTACCAACCAGATCCCTCATCTGGTTTCCATGGTCAGAAACAAAGATACCACACTGTACACCTACTTGATGATTCATCACTGTCTATTCCAGAATGTTTCCAATACCCTTTCAAAATCATCAACTCCTGGGAACTAACCTTATCTCCCAGAACCAATTGCAGTTAATGGTCCTAAATTCAAATTCAAATAGGTTAAATCTATTTCACATATGACTGAATACTCTGGACATCTTATCCAGAAAAACTCAAAATATATGCACAGGACTCTCCACAGAGTTTGATAACATACGATAGTAAAATTTTTAGATTTTCAAGAACAACAGGAACAAACGGAGCACCATGGCTCCATGCTGGTAATCCTAGCTACTCAGGAGACTGAGATGAGAGGACTGTGGTTCAAAGCCAACTTAAACAAAGAAAGTCTGTCAGACTTTTTATCTCCAATTAACCACCAAAAGGCCAGTAGCAAAGCTGTGGCTCAAGTGGCTGAGTGTGAGCCTTGAGCTCAAAGACAGCACTCAGGCCCTGAGTTCAAGCCCAGAGCTAGCATTAAAAAAAAATTAACAGGTGCAACCCTAGCAGTGAGGGAAGGAAGAAAAAATGCCTGCCATGACTCTGGAATGGTACATTCCATCCCTCTGCCAAAGAATATGTAATGGAATTAAACAGACATCCTCACTGTCTATGACTATTCGAGTCTTTCTTCCTAACTTCTACCATACTGGAACAACATACTTTCAACTTTGTGTTAAAGGGTATGTTATTATTTTTTACCCTGTAATCTTCTCTGGGTATGTTACTCTTTAATGATTCAAACAGTCTCTTGGTAATTGTCTCAGTCTCTGAGGCAACTGCTGTGTCTTTTCAGGTATCCCTGATGATAGCCCCTGAAGAAGAGCTCGGAAGGGTGAAGCTTTAGATCTGCATGGGTCTTTTGAATTCTTGCTAATTTCTGCTGCAGAACTACCAGCTTTCCCAGTAAAGAACCAAGTCTCTTCTCCAAATATCTTGTGCAGTCTATTACATTATGTGGAAATGTATTCCCCTTCTCAGTACCTGGTGGTGTTATTGACATTCATCCTCACACACTCACCCTCTCATCTTTTCTCTTCCTTTTTTTTTTCTTTCTCAGTTGTGGGACTTGAACTCTGGACCTGGACACTGTCCCTAAGCTCTTCACCTCAAGGCTAGCACTCTACCACTTGGCAGCGCCACTTCCGGTTTTCTGGTGCATAATTGGAGATAAGAGTCTCATGGACTTTTCCTGCCTGGTCTGGCTTTGAATCAAGATCCTCAGATCTCAGCCTCTTGAGTAGCTAGGATTACAGGCATGAGACACCAGCGCTAGGCCCACCTTATCTTTTCTATGTCCACCATTTGTCTTCTGGAAGATTGATTACTTTATGACCATTGCAATAGTCTCTTCTTTTATGGTCCCTAATGTTGAGCCTTAAGTCCCAACAGAACAAGTGCATATCCCGTCTACTTCCCCCCATGACAGCCACAGGTCCAGAGCCAACTGTGCCCAACTATATCATGTTTATATCAGCGCCACCACATTATTGAAGGTTTTATACTTTTGTCTCCCTCTGAAACTTTTTTAAGCATGTCAGGGAAAAGTCCCTTTGACATTCATTTTCCCAGAGATCTCAGTCCGGAGTGAGCAGCTATGATGCTTGTGCCTCACTGTCTCTCTCCCCAAGGCTGCTGTGACTCCCAGCCATGATGTAAACAGAAGCTCTCTATTTCGGCAGCAAAGATACTTTTGTCATAGGTTGGCTGTGTCCATCTGTGTCTTGTAATAAAAATTCTGTGATCAAATCAGACCACAGATACATTAATAGAGTCTAAAGAAATTCTAAAAATGAATTACTTCCTCTCCAAACACTGGCTCATTGGCTTGGTAGACGCAGAAATCCTATTGTGGATATAAAAATAATAACAGGCATAGTAGGAGATACCTATCATCCTAGCATTTGGGAGGTTGAACTAGGATTGTGAATTAGAGGCCAATCTAAGGCATATAGCTGTCTCAAAAAAAAATAGTCAAAACTTTGGCAAAGTAGCAGGGTATAAAATTAACCCTCAAAAATCAATGGCTTTTCTGTATGCCAACAATGAGAAAAGTGAGGCTGAAATCAGGAAAGCAACTCCATTCGTAATAGCCCCACAAAAAAATAAAATACCTAGGAATTAACAAGAAATGAAGGACCTCTATGACAAAAACTTTAAAAACCTGAAAAAGGAAATCAAAACAGAACTTAGAAAGTGGCAAAAACTCCCACGCTCCTGGATTGGAAAGATCAACATCGTGAAAATGGCAATACCTCCCAAAGCTATCTACAAATTCAATGTGATACCTATCAATGTTCCAACTTCATTCTTCAAGGAAATAGAAGAGGCAATCCAAAATTTCATATGGAACAATAAAAGACCTCGAATAGCAAAAATGATCCTTAACAGAAAGAGCAGTGATGGGGGAATATCAATACCAAATTTCAAACTCTACTACAAAGCTATAGTAATCAAAACAGCTTGGTACTAGCACAAGAACAGACCTCAGAACCAATGGAATGGAATTGAAAACCCAGAAATGAACCTATAGACCTATAGCCATCTAATCTTTGATAAGGGAGCTAAAAAAACAGAATGGAAAAAAGACAGCCTCTTCAGTAAATGGTGCTGGCAAAATTGGTTAATCACTTTAGAAAACTAAAGCTAGATCCTTATATATCACCCTGCACCAGAATCAACTCCAAATGGATCAAAGACCTCAGAGTCAAAGCAGACACTCTGAAAACATTACAGGATGGAATGGGAGAAACCTTGGTCTCCTTGGCACAGGCCGAAATTTTCTTAAAAGAGACCCAGAAACACAAGAAATTAAAGAAAGGTTGGAAAAATGGGATTGCATAAAATTGCAGAGCTTCTGCATGGCAAAGGACATAGCTAGTAAGATCAATCGAAAGCCCACCGATTGGGAGAAGATCTTCACTAGCCATACAACGAACAAAGGTCTCATATCTAAAATATACCTGGAACTCAAAAAATTAAATCGCTCAACAACAAATCCTCTAAGAAACAACTGCCCAATAAATAAGTGGGCTAAAGACTTAAAGAGAAACTTCTCGGAAGAGGAAAGAAGGATGGCCAATAGACACATGAAATGCTCAACCTCCCAAGCCATAAAAGAAATGTAAATCAAAACAACATTGAGATACCACCTCACCCCAGTTAGAATGGCTATAATCAAGAACTCTAATAACAACAGATGCTGGAGGGGATGTGGACAGAAGGGAACCCTACTGAATTGTTGGTGGGAGTGTAAACTTGTTCAACCACTTTGGAACGCAGTATGGAGGTTCCTCAAAAGACTCCACATAGAGCTCCCCTATGACCCAGCAATCCCACTTTTGAGCATTTACCCAAAAGATCACAAACAAGACCATACTAGAGCTACCAGCACAACTATGTTTGCTGCAGAATTATTTGCCATAGCTAAGATATGGAAGCAACCTCAGTTGCCCCTCAGTAGATGAATGGATCAAGAAAATGTGGTATATATACACAATGGAATTCTATCCCTCCATCAGAAAGAATGACATTGCCCCATTTGTTAGGAAATGGAAAGACTTGGAAAAAAAATTATATTAAGTGAAGTAAGCCAGGCCCAAAAAAACATAGGTCCCATGGTTTCCCTTATTTGAAATAACTAGTATATGTCTGAGACAAGCAGAAACAGTCAGATAAGTTGATGTTAGGCGAAATGAACCCCAAGATAAGGACACAAGTGGTTTTTTTCTTTCTTGCTATTGTTTCTAACGTATTTAAAAGATGATTTCTTTGTTGCTTTGTATGTCCCTCCCCCACAGTATAACCCCTGTTTTCACTGTATTTGATGTTGGTATAATTTATCAAGGGGAAGGGAAAAAAACAAATTGTTTAAATAGGGATACCAGTAGACCCATTGCAACAATGAGATGTACAAGTCGTTATGTCAAAAAATGAACTTTACAACTTTGGAGCGGGAGGGGGGAGGGGGAAGGGGTCAACAGGATGGGAGGGGTGGAGATGGGAAGGTATGGGAAGGGGAAACAAAGGAGGAGGCAACAATGCTTGATAAGAAATGTACTCATTACCTTGCCCTTGAAATTGTAACCCCTCTGTATGATATTTTCACAATAATAAAAAATGGGAGGATTTACATAATCCTAATACTTACTGAAGCAAGATGTTTTTCTGAAATAAAATATACCGATACATTTCTTTTTTTTTTTTTTTTTTTGGGTCCGGTTGTGGGGCCTGAACTCTGGGCCTGGGCGCTGTCCCTCAGCTCTTCAGCTCAAGGCTAGCGCTCTACCACTTGAGCCACAGTGCCACTTCCAGCTTTTTTTTTCTTTTTGCTTATGTGGTGCTGAGGAATCGAACCCAGAACCTCATGCATGCAAGGCAAGCGCTCTACCACTGAGCCACCTTCCCAGCCCCCTTACAAATAGAATGTGAAATTTCCAAAAGAGAAAGCAGAAATTTATTTCATTCCTACAAACACATAGAACTTCAGAAAATATCTTCCTCTTATATGAAACATATGCACACATACTCTGTGTGTGTGTCAGTGACATCGTGTAGCTGCTTTTCAGAAATCTCAGCTTGTGTCATGTATTCTATCCAATATCACCCATATCCAAGCTTGACAGGGTATCCCTACTATCCAATTTCATGACACATTCACCAGTGATACACTGAATCTTAATTCTATTCTGCTTCTGATTTCTTACAGTTCTAAATATTTGCATTCTAATTCTGAACTGTCACAGTTCCATTACCATCAGGACCTTATGTATCTAGGGATTGTTATTTCCTCTCTTCTGTTTTTTAACACTTCAAATGCTCTAAATCTTAGAATTTTCTAAGAAATTAACATGAAAACAACTAGTTCTTGCTATGACATGAAATTATTGAACTTCACAACAAGCTCATCAGTATTTCTAATATTGTTTTATCTGTACCCAATAACCATTAGATTTCTGAATACACATTTTTCACTGCAAAATGGTAATAGAGGATTGCTAACAGAAAAACTTGAAATCCAATTCTCAAGAGCATATTTGGGAATTAATGATCTAGATAAGTTTCTTTAATATTTACCTCATTCTAAAAATGTCATCTGAATTTATGGATAATCATTATATAGATCAGAAAATTATCATTTGTCTTTTGTAAAAGTAGACACACACCATTTTGTCTTCAACTCAAATAAAATTTGAAACTAACACATTCTAAATTCAATTTAACTCCACCAAAAATTGCTTTTGACTCTATATTTGTCCCCAGTAAAATAAACAAGAAATTGCTAACATCAAGATCGGGCTAGGGTGGATATATGAAGTGCATTGTGTTATTTCAGAAAGGAAGAAGTGCTCAAAAAATATTGAAACATATCACAAATATTGAGACATATCACAAACACACAGGAGGAAGCTCAAAGTAAGCCTTGTGGACCTAATCTGAGATCTTGAAGACCAAAATAACAAGGACAGTAATTAGTTACCATTACTGAAAAACTAGAATTACATTCCAATCCCATAATCAGCAAACAAATTAGTTCAGAGGACAGAAAGATCTTGGTTATAGTAGAATGCTGTGTCATTTACTAAATGTGGAGGATATTGTGGAAGGAAGAACTCATCAGTTTGCATCCACCATAGCAACTTTAACTTTAGACCTGACTCACCAATGTAAATGAAAGTGTTCAATTGTGAAAGCATTGTATTTCTGCTTACATCATTAAACTTCCCTTCCAACTCTGTGTCTTGTTTTAGATAAAAGTCTTTTGCAGCCAATACTGTCCTCTGAGAATTTGAGGAGACATCTCTCTTCAAATGATAACTTTTTAACCTTCTCACCTTACCCATTATAGCCTCCCTGGTAGTATATTCTCCTGAAATATGATCCTCAGCACAGCACATTCCTAATCGCTTATTTAAAATGCTAAAATCTGCAGTAAAGACAAATATGGAAGCACAGCTGTCTGCAGGCAGGTAAATTCTAAATATACAGAGCCTTAATCTCATGAGATAACTTCTAAGAATTCAGCCAGAGACAGAGGGCCATGCCCAGTCTACAGGGGACCTCAAGGCATGGTGGAAAGTGCCCTTTGGGCCAGAAGTAATTCTGCACCTCCAATGATTCTGTGAGTTTTGGAGTTCCGTTGAGTTCTGTTGAGTTCTTCCACTCCATAGTAGCTGATGTTGAAGTCATTGGGGGTCTCAAATGAACCAGAATATTCAAAATGGCTCACCTCACATGGTTAGCTGTGAGCTCATTAGCTTTGTGTATCTGGGACATCTAGGCATTTCATGTTGCCTCTTCCCATGGTTTGACCTTCTCAAAATGTGGCAGCTGGTTTCCAAGAGTGAGAGTCTCAAGAACAAGCATTCCAAAAGTAAGGAAACTTCTTGAGGCCTACCATAGCCAGTTTTGCCACATATTATCTGCTGAAACAGTCACAAGTTCAGCTTGGATTCAAGTGAGTATGATCTATGTCTGCCTCTTGGTAGGAAGCTCAGCAGTCACTTACACAGAGAGAAAGAATGAGGCCATTTCAGGAAACAAGTATCACTCCACATAATTGATATCAGGCACTCTGGTGACTTGGAATCTTGATCCTTTTTTTTGGCTGGGTTCACAGGTCAAGTTAAATCCAAATTCTTCTAAGACACATGATCCTTGACCTTATGATCCTGACCACCCTGGGATTCTCTATCCACAAGCCCAAAAGAAGAGCATTATTTACTTACTGATATTTAAATATGTACTTTTAAAATAATTCTTTCCTGAATGCTGATTTTTACATTAATCATTCTTCTACATTTAGTAGTCTGGTGCCCATCTTATCTTTTCCCTGTGATGGTCTCATCTGCCAATCATTATATCCTATCACATTAAAAAATCACATTTATATAGCACAACGTCACATCCATAATATAATTTATGCCTTCAATGAAAGATTTATACTTCAAAGGCATCATTAGTAAATGCTGGAATTTCATCACAAGATTTGAATTTCTTTTTGCCAGTAAAAATAAAACACTCTCTAATAATACTTCAGAGCAGGTTTAACTTCTTATAAAATACAAAAGATAAGGCAGAGAAAGAAAAAAGGATGTTTCTAATCTGTACTAAATCAACTATATCTGCAAATAAACCTGTTTTCTTTAGATTTACAAGAGTTTTCCTATGAATTAGTGGTGTGGCCTTTGAATAATTGCTGCCTAATAAATAGCTCTAAACTCCTCTAGTTTTTTAATAAGAAACATAACTCTCGCCAAAATAGACTCATTTGTACCTAGTCATCATTCTTAGGATGTGTCTGTGAGGATTTTGCTGGGTAAAAAGTTTAACTTGTGGGGTTGGAGGCATGGCTCAGTTGGTAGAGTGCCAGCCAGTGAGCAAAAGTACCAGGTACTGTGTTTGAGTCCCAGTCTTTTACCAAAAATAAATAAATAAATAAACTTGAATTATTTTTTCTGACTCTGCAAGCTGAGTCTGGTCTAGTTCCAGATGATGCTCCAAAGGAAAAAAAAATAAAGCCCTCTTATGAAGTAAGCTTCTCTTCCACTGAGATTATTGCTAGGCCAGTCACCAAGATATTCAGGAAAAATAATAAGATATTCAGGGAAAAGTTTGGTATCACCTACTACTTTAAACAACATCTGCATGTGACATCACATATGACAAGCTGTAAAGATGATTTCACAACTCCGGAACCAAGAGGGGATAGATAGGAAAACAAGGAATAGGAATTGTTCATATTCCTTTAAAAAAAGACTAAAGAGCCCAAGTGTCAACAGAGTTATAGGAGGAAAAGATAAGACATGATTGGCATTAATAAGACTATAATTAATACCACATAAGTTTTCATGATATAACTGGACTTCACATATATTACCACGTACTGTACTCTGTCTTGATTAATCCTTTGATGCCCTACTCTCTTTAAAATAAGTCTGACTTCTGGCATGAGTTTTTTATGAAGCATTTTCACATTTTCCTCAAGTAATCCTGAGAGAATATCACGACAGAAATCATTATTCCTATTTTACAAAGAAGAAAGCTGAAACCAAAAGGCCTCTTAGATTCCAAATTCTAAAGCAAGTTGCTACTGAAACATTTCCTTGAAGGGTCAAGCCTAAGCAATTTTAACCAGAAAGTAAATTTGCATACCTACTGAATTTGCCTTTTCATCCAGTTTTATTATACCCAGAACTTAAAACAAAATTGGGGTGGGGTGGGGTGGGGTGGGGGGGTGCACAGAAAAGACATCATGGAACAAAATGAAAATACATTGCCCTCAAGTAGACACATAAGAATTAGATCTCTTCCAAGGTTGGAAGGAAATTATTCCATTAAGAAGAAGACAGTATCTTTCAAAATAAATCTGACAGCCATTGAAAAGCACAAGGTGTCACTGATACCAGTAAAATCCTTTTGTGGGGTAAAATGTTTTCATAGACTCTTACCAGGCTGGAGGTACTCAGTAAAACAGAGTGGTAAGAGTTCTGATCATTCACAACAGGCATCAAGAAAGAGCTCATTGCCCACTTCTCTGTGAGAGCAAACAATTACATTTGGTGATAAGATTCAGGGAGGTAACTTATACATTCATTTTATTACAAATGCTGGCATCACAGTCTGGATAATATATATTTTTAGGCAGAGATAATGCCATTTTAATTTCTAAATTAATCTTTGCAAAGAACTCGGCACCCCTCTGGTGACAACTTGTGTTTACACTAATGATCTAAAGGACAGCTGCCACCAAATACAGATAAAACATAGAAGGAAAAGAAACCAAGACCATCAATAAAATACATTGTCAGCACACCAAAATAGATTAACTTCGCTTGATTTAAGAGACTCAAAATATGCCTGAAAAGTCCAAAAATGCTTGCAAATATGCTCTTACTGAAGTGATTCAGTCTTTCAGTAAGGTGAAAACTAATTCATCAAGTTTGTCTTGTAGCAGTCATACGATGTAGCAGTCATATGAGCAACATTTCTCTAGTTAACCTACATCATTTCACAGATTGAACTTTTGTATTTTAAAGTCCTCTAGACTCTCAAGTACGCATTTTACATTTTATTTGTCACTCTGTTTCTTAAAGCAGGGAAGCAGTTTTGCATGCAGTAGTAAAATCATGAGAGTAAACCAAAAGAAATGTTTTGGATGAAGAGGTGGTAACATTTAAAGCAAATTGCTCTGTTCTAAAATCAGCTCTGTACTAACGCCATCCTATAGATTACAGGGTAGATGGTTGGCGATGTTGATGGGATATTGATTCCAGCAGGGAAATAAAGGGCTATAAAACAAAAGATGATTAACATGAAATCGTTGAGTGAAGCAAACTCTTAATAGACTGGGAGTTGTTAAATAAAACAGAACATGAGTAAGAGGGCTGAGCTCTCAGATCACTTACAACTGAAGCCTTTCCACTATATATTAAAATCCTCCTGTGTGTTTTTACTTTCCTGTATATTATCAATCCATATTCACCCACTGAAAAACATCTGAAATTAACATGTGGGGAAAAGTAACAAAATCTGGGACACATCATCAGTCAGAAGGAAAAAGGCCTGAAAACCAATGGCAGTCAAGGCCTTAAAAACCTATAAATACTATCATAAAATAAAGCTTTTTTTATTTTTTTCATTTCACAAAGTTCCCCTAATGTTTCACTACTATACCATGTGCATTTTTAAATAAATACTACAGCAAAGCTGCTTTGCAAATTGATTTGTTGCTTTAAAAATGTAGTACTCAATAAGCGAATACAACTCTCATATTTTTCAAGTAAACTTCAAGAACCAAAAGCTTTTTTAGTCAAAATCACTCTCCCAAAGAAACACACTCCCTTACTTCCTCCATCAATGACCACACACCACCACCATGCCACCACCACCAGTGTTACTGTCACAACCATGATTTTTATTCCACATTATCTCCAATGAAGCTGCCTTTGCCCAGGATAAAAAAAGAGGGAATTCTTAGTAGCTTCCTTTCATTTTCTAAAGGAGCTTTCTTAAGAGTCAAAGCTATTAATGGAATAATTAGAATGCTTACTGTATCTGGTCAACCACTTAGGATCAATGGATAAAGTAACAATCTCAGCTATCCAAATGCCAACTTTTAAAAGCAGAAATGTTGATCTCAATTACATAAGTTCACGTTCCTGCTGATAAAAGAACTTTTTTCCACAAAACCCCCAAAGGCCCTGTCAGTAGATTTAGATAAAAGTTAAAAACATGAAAACACTGAAATAAGATTTGCATTCCTTATCTTTCCCTGAGAGCAAGAATTATTTATAAATGCAAAATAAAGCCTGTGATGTTCTGATCATAAACTATACTATGTGGAATATCAATGACCAAAAAACCATTTGATATTAGCAAAATTTTATGAAAAGATTAATTACACAAGGCCAAAATATCCAAGCATTTTGTGTAATTTTTCCCATTCCATCTTTATTTTTCCCTTGCCTTCTGTGGAAAGAGCATGAAAAAGCAAACTAGGTTTCAGTCTGTACGCACAATCCTAATTTAATTAAGGGATGACAAATAAAAAGATTCCTAGTTAAATTTGAATTTCAAAAACAATGAAAATATTTTGGCATGTGTATGCTTTATTCAATATTTATAATTATAAAAATTATTAGTATTCAAATTTAATTGGTGCTTTGGATTTTATTCTAATTATATTCCTAAAGATATACTGTGTTTTGACACATACTTCATTTTTAAGACAAATAGAGCAACTGTCAGGGATGAAATTCCTAGAAAAGTCTCAATTTGTGAATGGGAAAGTATACATGAAAATCTTTTAAAACTTTTTAAGTATAATAGCAGCTCTCAATGGCTTGTGGCAAGGAAAAAGGAGAGAAGAATTAGAACCATTAAGGAATATTTTTCCCTTGCTCTGAAACCATTACCCTGTACAAATATTATGTATTACTTTCTGATTTTTATTTTCATCTTGGAAGGCAGTGGTTCTAAGCTTAAGCTCATAAGGGAAACTGACCTAAGTTTGAACCAGGGCTCTACCACTTACTACCTAGTTGATCCTACACCAAGCACTTAACCTCCCCATGCCTCCGTTATGTTTCATATTTGAAATGATTGTGAGAATATTTACCTCAAATGCTCAGCATCAAAAAAGAATTTTATGTCCTCTTTTTAAAAGCAGGTAGAGCATTAAAGTAAGCCCCTGCTAATTGAATGCTAATGTTCTTTCAGTATTATGCAATTTTTTTGTGGTTGGATAGATTAGGGAAAGTGAAACATGGATTATGAATTCAAATGTAAACACTCAGTGTTACAGGGATACAGACTGACTGGCGTGGAGAAGTAGGAGAACTTGGTTTTAGTTACACCTACGGGCCACGGGCCCAGAGGCTCAAACTCTTTTTTTTTTTTTTTTTAATTTTATTTTATTTTATTTGAGAACATACTGTACAGAGGGGTTACAATTACATGGGCAGGATAATGCATACATTTCTTACCAAGCATTGCAGCCTCCTCCTTTGTTTACCCTTCACCTCCCTTCCCAGCCTCCCCCCTCCCCCCCACCCAACCATACCCCCCCGCCCCCACCGACATTGTAAAGCTGGTTTTGACATGACATTTTGTACTTCCCAGAGGCTCAAACTCTTGACAGTACAATCCTTTTGTCTGGTAGAGCATGGGTGTTTTGAGTTTTGATTTATCCCTACAATTATGGTTTCTCCAAAATTACCTGCAAGCTGGTTCTAGCAATGTCAAGTCAAGCTAGTTTTAATAGTGGCAGGTTTTCCTTATCAGTATTAATGAATACTTTGATTAAAAGCACATAGGCACTATTTTCTTTATGCCTTACACTCCTTCATAAGCTAGTCAATAATATTCAATAATAATAATAATAATAATAGAGCATCTCTTTCCCTCTGACCTTGTCCAGTTGTGCTAACAACCCTAACAAGTAATATGATCAGAAAGCTGAGAAAGGATATCTTCTTTTTTTTAATCTGTTTAAATGAAGAAATCCTCTAGGGAAAATTACTTCTCTGGGCCCAAAATATAAAGAAAATACTTACCTCAAGGATGATCTTGTGTCCTGAAGGGAGCATCTTTTTATATATATTTTTTTATTGTAAAGATAGTGTACAGAGGGGTTACAGTTACATGAGAAAGGTAATGAGAACATTTCCTATTGAGCATTGTTACCCCCTCCTTTGTTTCTCCCCTACCATCCCTTCCCTCCTCACCTCCCCACCCCACACCTGAAGTTGTAAAGTTCGTTTTCAACATAGTGTCTTGTACATCTCATTGCTACAGTGGGTCAACCTGTATCCCTATTTAAACATTTTGTTTTTTAGAAGGGATCATCTTGCAGAGCTTGCTCATTATTTTTTTAATGCTCAGCTATCTATATCATAATTACCTGAACTTAATAAGGGGCCCAACTAATAAGACAGTCACAGCAAGAATTACTAACATACCACTGTCAGATCAAAGGAGAATACAGTAAGTATTATAAAGTGAGTCAACCTCCAGCCTACTTTTTTGCCATATATACTTGAGAGTGAAAGCACTCATTGCCCCTGTTCTCACATATGCCTACCCCTTTATCTGGGTCGTATATTATTTCCATGTTTTTTCTTTTGCTTTACTTTACTAATATACTTTCTTGGTCTCTACCTTCATGTGTCCTAAAATTCTTTTTACAACACATGATGAACTGATCATCTGTCTTCCTCTCTAGAGCATCACTGGTTTCAGTAGCATTACCACACACACTGGCTTAAGATAAAGCTCCTGGCAATGATGGTTGAAAAAGATCTTGTTCCCAGGGTTACCTATGAGCCAAGCATATGAGGGTTCAAGTAAGAAGAACCACTTGTACTATGTAGAATATCCAGGTATACACTTGTGTTTATTCTGAAAAGAGGGAACATGAAGCTTCATTCTGAGCTGTTTCTTTCCTATCCCTCCCCATACTGACTCTTTTAAGAGTCTGAGTAAAATTCCTCATCCACTCTACTGAACAGAGGCAATGAGTTCATCAAGTTTACAAGTGTGACTCCCTTTCTACAATTTTATCTCAGATTTGCTCTGCAAATTCAGAAACAAGTGTTTCACTCCAGTAGATTCTAAAATGGTTCCTTCTGGAAATGTGTAGCTTTGCTACTAGAAGACAACATTCCAACACCTTCTCTCCCTGTTTCTTTTCCTCCACATAAACAGAACCACAGAATTAGCCAATGACCCCTCTCCACCTACAGGAAAAGAGCTGTGTAATTGGAGGGAGGAGTCCACACATTATTCAGGGGCACTCATTGAGTCAGTGTGGGCCAGAAGCTCTAATTACAGACCCTAAAGGCTTACATTGCATTTTCAGGCTTATTACCTTATTAGAGGAAATAGGGCAGCTGCTTCTGTGAAAGAAATACTAGGAAAGCCCAATTTGTGAAATGTGTTTCATTTCAAAGACTATGGCTTACAGGCTACATGGATTTAGCAGAAGCAACCTACTTTGAATGTGGAGTTTCTTTTAAGGATTTCTACCTTTCTAGTATGCTTAAGGAAGTGAAGGATTACTTATAATGTTCTTGGCTACCTACAGAGACAGCAGATGCCAGGACTGTTAGAACTCATACAGGCTGTGGCAGCTTTGCCCCCTGATATTACATGGATGTTTTGCACCTGGTCACTTGTATACTTTTAACAGACTACTAGAATTATGCCACTAAATAACAGGTAGATAACTGCACAAGTCTCTTGAGTGTTCTTAGAGAAAGAAACAATGACTATTTTTTAACCACTCCCTTCTGCCAAACATAGACTATGTTTGCACTGCATTCCTAACATGCTCTTTCACATACCATGCTTTCCCTTGAGAGTTACGAAGAGGATATAATTAGCTAGACGACAATCAAGTTACACGCACATCTAAATGGCACTTGCCCTTTTGTTCTACAGTTTTGCCTGAAAAACAACCCCTCTATAGAACTTCCACTAGCCCCATTCAATAGGGAAATAAGAAAAATGAAGCTTTAGCAAGTGTTATCCTCTCCATTGCTACAATTGTACTGTCTAGAGGACTCATCCATCATCCCTCTAAGTGCACACAAGAAAAGGTGGATAATAACAAATGTTTCTGCACCTTGATTATCAGTAATTTTTATTCTCTTAAAAATCTAAAATTGAAAATACTAAGCCAATAAATAAATGTTGAGTTCCTAGTATTTGCAAGTAGTAGGCACTAGGTTCAAAGCTATGAAGAAAATGAGCAGAGTCCCTAGGTTCACAGAGCTGGTAGTTTGAACATCTAGATTTTAACTTGTCAAAATATATTGTTAAACCACCGAAGGTTCTTTTATTTTTGTGGAATTGAGATTCAATAATGCTTAATTGACATTTTCTCACTATTTTTCTTATTCCATATGTCATGCCTTTTAGTTGAGTGCTTGAAATTTAAGAATGTTTCTGACCAGATACAGCTAGTGAGCTATGTGCTAGAACATTCCTAAGAGTGGCGATGAAATAAGTAGAAGTGACTGTAGCAAGGCTATTGTTCAAAGCCACTGATGAACAGCAGCTCTTAACTTTAATCAGAAACACAGATCTGCCTAGAAAAGGGGATGGGGGAATAAGGATGGTAAAATCTCCAGAGAAAAGGCATACATTCAGACTGCTACCTAAGAGATATAAACGCGGGAATGCTGTGATGTAGTTTAGGAGGCTAACTCAATAATAGAAATGTTAGCCATGATAAAGATATCTAAAACAGCTAAGTAGAACCACATGGCTGCCATTTCTGTGGGCTCTACATTTGATGCGGTTAGAGGCAAAACAAGGAGGGCATTGTCTAGAAGGTAGTTATTTTAGGTCTTCCTATAAGAGTATTCCTCTTCAAAAACAAATGTGTACACCAGTTTGCCAGCTACTGTCATAATTTGTTTCCACTCATAACACTCCTGACACTTTTTAAATGTGTCAATAACCAGTTCTCCAGCTCTCTGGATTCCAGCCAGGTGTCTAATGGTTCCATCAATTCTATCACTAACTGCCCAGAATTCATACGGTCTCCAAAGGTAAGAACAAAGTCCCACCGGGCACAGGTGGCTCACGT
Source organism: Dipodomys spectabilis (assembly GCF_019054845.1). NCBI lineage: Eukaryota > Metazoa > Chordata > Mammalia > Rodentia > Heteromyidae > Dipodomys > Dipodomys spectabilis. The sequence goes on along the minus strand of NW_024870686.1, from coordinate 13,226,440 downwards.
CTGTAATCCTAGCTACTCAAGAGGCTGAGATCTGAGGATCACAGTTCAAAGCCAGCCAGGGAAGGAAAAGCCGTGAAACTCTTAACTCCAATAAACCACCAGCAAACCGGAAGTGGCGCTGTGGCTCAAGCAGTAGAGCACTAGCCTTGAGCTGAAGAGCTCAGGCACAGTGCCCAGGCCCAGAGTTCAAGCCCCCCGGCTGACCAAAAAAAAAAAAAAACAGAACAAAGCCCCACAAGACAGATACCAATCTTAAGTTTAGGACTTCCAAGTCCCTAGACATTATGAGTGGAGGAAAGGAGGGGATACTTGCTACCTTCATTTTTCCTATTTCCTTATTAAATGGGGCTAATAGAAATTCTATGGAGGGGTCATTTCCAAGCAGAAAGAGATTTCTTTTAAATCCCTTTCCCGGGGGCTGGGAAGGTGGCTCAGTGGTAGAGTGCTTGCCTTGCAAGCATGAGGCCCTGGGTTCGATTCCTCAGCACCACATAAGCAAAAAGAAAAAAGCCGGAAGTGGTGCTGTGGCTCAAGTGGTAGAGTGCTAGCCTTGAGCTGAAGAGCTGAGGGACAGTGCCCAGGCCCAGAGTTCAGGCCCCACAACTGGACAAAAAAAAAAATAAAAAAAATAAATAAATAAATCCCTTTCCCGACTATCTCTTCTTCCTTCCATTACATCAGAAACCCTTCCCAAGGCCACAGCTTATTAACTGAATTGAGATTAAGGAATTGTGTTTGATTTCCAGTGACATATTTGTGTTTGTCACGTGCATTCTCAGCAAGCAAAGCCTTTTACACTTGTCTATAGATGTTTGCCCTTTTTAGTACATAACAGATAAGACGAATTTCAAATAAGGACTAGCGGAGGAAAGCAAGAGTCAGGTCTAGCAGAGTTAGCAGTTAGGAGGGCTAGTTCCAGAAGCATGTGACTTGGCTTAGAATCTCTGGCTCAGCACTCTCATAGCAAGCAAGGCGCTCATTGGTGAAGTGGGAACTGTAACACCTATCTCAGTGGGTTATTAAAAATATTAAATGAAAGAATCCTAAACCAATGTCTGGTACATATTAAGTACACAATAAATGTCAGTTATTATGTTACTATCAGGAAAGCTGACTACATAATAAGTGAGGCCCAATGTAAAATAAAAATGCAGGTCTCTTCGTTTAAAAATTATTAAGACCTGCAAGACCATATCCACAGACCATTAAATCAAGTGTGTAAGGGGTGGGGTGGGAGGAGGTCCTTCTACATATAAATGTGAGATCATTTGTCCACAAAGCCAATCCTGTCTCTTAAGTTTATGACAAAAACATATTCCTGACCCTTTACTCTAGAGACTCTTCTGGGTGATCATTGAGAAAATACCCTGTAAAGCCGTCTTTGTTTGCTTCAGGAGTTTACTAGCAATAAAAATAGGTAGTACTTTTCAAAAACACAAATATACTCACACAAAAATAATAATATACTAACAAAAAATTCTGAAGGAATGTTTTGCAGAGATCAAACATCTGAACAACTTTTTGGTGGAAAAATCTGAAAAAAAATAATTTGAGATATATCATAAAAGATATTCTTAAGTGGCAAAATCTTACAATAGATCCATGTTGGTCATTCCCTATAAACTCTTGTAAATAAAAGCTTTTGTGAAATAAAAGGAAAGTTGGAAGAGCAAAGTGAACTTACAGGAAGTTTTGATTTCTTCTAAGATTAAAAATGAAAAAGAAAACTTACGGCTCTTTAGATTCATTTATTTTTAAAGCCATATTCTTTACTGTTTAATTTTGTGGTTTAAATTGCCTGTCAAACCATAAGAAAATAGAGCCTGGATCCAAAGCTAAATAGACCAGTTTTACTTTCACATTCAATTATCATTTTTTAATCTTTTTTTTCAACTAGTTCATTTTCAACCACTTCTTATTTTATCACATGTAATCAATTCTCAACAATTTACTATACAAATGCTATCAAATGCCTTTCATTTATTTTAAAGTTCTAAATTCTGATGAAATAAGACTGTATGACCCATACAAATAGCATGCTTTATCCATTCTCAGATCTCTGGTTATAAATCTTGATATGACAGTATCTATCTAGAGGCTGAATCACTGGTACTAGTGCACATTGTTTAGTACCAGATCACAAAATCTTCATAAATCATATTCCTTTTTTCTTTTTCCTCCACTTCACATCTCAGCAAATATACATTCATTTTCCAAACTCATCATTTCCAACAGTATTCATTTTCAACCTTAATTTCCTGGCCAATCTATTCCTTCAGATACCATTTTGGAGGTGGTATTTGTCTGAATATACTGCATTAAAATCAGAAATATCTTAGCACTTTTCATATGCTATATAACCTCTGAGTAAAGGTTAATATATCTTTATATATTCTTAAATTCCAAATCCCTTCCTATTCTATAAGCTTAAAATCGTATCAAGGTAATTTCAGACCACTTGAACTCTGGCTCTTGTGCTATGCCCCTTTAACTCACTCCTATTTTAGTTGGTATTGATAGTATCATATTAATTTTCAAGCTCTGGGAATAAAAGTGACAATCTTGACATTTTTGAATATACCTTTTACCATTTTCAAAAACTGCCTATTGAAAAACACCTGCCTCTGGGGAAAAATTATTTAAAATTTAATATTTGAAAGCATACTTCGAGTACAATTAGTAAAGAAACGTACTCTTCATTGAAAAAAATCTTTTACCAAGCTAGTTTTATTAGGACTATTTTGGTTAATACTGATCCTTCAACTTTCACAAGGAACAGACAGTTCTTCCACCATTTAATCATAATTAGAAAATCATTTTTAAATGCTCCTGGGTGGACTGCAATTCCCTTGAATTTTTTTTCATATAACTTTGAACAGAGACAGGAATGAGAGATCTATTAAGAGAATTGAAACTTTCCCTCTACTGAAACATAGCTTTTCCTCTCCTGCAACACCATCACAATGGCTATGTCAGGATTTATATCCTTATTCCAGATCAGAACTAACATCAAAGTGAATGGTGACCACAGGCATGAAACAGGGAGCATATGACTGTGGAGCAGTAGCTAAGTATCTCCAGAATGGTATCCCACAATGCTCTCTTTCCTAAGGACACAATAAGTAGCCTAAGAAGAAGAGGAAGAGACAGTTCTTGGACTAGAGTTGTCATGAACATGCTCCACCATCCTGTAGACTCACTAACAGCTAGAGAAATGTGCTGCTTACAGTTAGTACCTAACATAATGCTTGACAGTAGGCTACACACAGACAAGGTGAAACTGACCTGTCAATTTGTGAAAGAAGTGCCTGCTGAAATGAGGTTTGTCATCAGGGAAAGATACAGAAGCTTTGGTGGGAGTAGGAGTATGCTGGTGTCTCTTAGGTTGATCTGGATGTTATAGAAAAGAAGTTTTTAAACTTGCTTTTTAAAGCAAGTATATTGGGAAATGACCAAAGAGCAATTTCTTCTACTTTGAATTTTTACCAGGGATTTCCTGATGGCTAGATTATTTCAAGTAGATCATTTCAAGTAGATTTAAAGCATCTACATTGGAAAAACAAGTCCTGAGAGCACTCAACACTAGATTCAAAGTCCAGACTATCATAGCCACAGGAAATGTTTAATCATATTTGGGCAAGCCTGAAATGTGTTCTGGCTACGCATCCTTTTCAGTTCAGAATTGCTCATGACCTCAACTTTTAACTCCATCAACTCTCTGTAAAGTTGCAGTAGACACCAGAAACTAGTTTCGAGAAGGTTCTAGGCAAGGTTTGTTCAAACATTTTGCAAGGTAAACTAGACAACTGATATTTTGTAGGACATGTTGAATGGAATCATATTCCCTAAAACATTTGATAAAAGATTATATGTTTTATATTGAGCAAAAGAAACCTGAAATGGGCTGGGAATGTGGCTTAGTGGTAGACTTCTTGCCTAGCATGCATGAAGCCCTGGGTTCGATTCTTCAATACCATACAAACAGAAAAAGCTGAAAGTGGAACTGTGGCTCACCTGGTAGAGTGATAGCCTTGAGCAAAAGAAGCTCAGGGACGGTACCCAGGCCCTGAGTTCAAGCCCCAGGACTGGCAAAAATGAAGAAGGTAGAGGAGGAGGGGAGGGATGGGGGAGAAGGAGGAGGAGGGGGTTGGGGGGAGGAGGAGGAGGAAGAGGAGGAGGAGGAGGAGGAGGAGGCGGAGGAGGAGGACGTTGTTACTGGGCTAGAAAATGACTGGGAAAAGATTGAAAAAAGTAAAAAAAAAAACACATATACAAATTCCATATCTTGATTATATTAACACATATGTGTCAAAATACATTGATTTTGCCTTTTAAAAGTGTGCATTTTGCTGGGCATGAGTGGTTCACACTTACAATCCTAGCTACTCAAGAGGCTGAGATCTGAGGATTACAGTTAGAAGCCAAGATGGAAAGTTCATGAGACTCTTATCTCCAACAAACCATCAAAAAGCTGGAAGGGGAGTCTAGCTAGCACTAGCCTTAAGGACCCAGGTCCCTGGGTATTGTATATACATTTATCTGAATTAGGGAAGGGAAGGGGAACAACAAAATGGTGAGAGAAAGGACAAAGGGGGAACCAATGCTACAGCGATGCTCACAGACACTATGTTGGAAATGAACTGTACAACTTGGGGGTTAGGAGGAGAGAAAGTGGGAGAAAAATGAGGGAAGGGTAACAAGTTTGACAAGAAATGTACTCACTACCTTACATGTATAACTGTAACCCCTCTATACATCATCTTGACAACAAATTTAAAAAAAAAAAAGAACCCAGGAGTTGGAAATGTGGCTCAGTGGTAGAATGCTTGCCTAGCATGCATGAAGCCCTAGGTTTGACTCCACAGTACCACATAAACAGAAAAAGCCAGAAAAAGCCAGAAGCGGAGCTGTGGCTCAAGTGGTAGAGCACTAGCCTTGAGCACAAACAGGCTCAAGGACAGTACCCAGGCCCTAAGTTCAAGCTTCAGGACCAGCAAAAAAAAAAAAAAAAAACTCTGCCTTTCATTATATGTAAATTATATCTTCATTAAGTTGATTTTTAATCTATCTTTACTTACTTAAACATAAACGTTAAGAGACTTCATAAAGCTATGAAATCCCTACAATAGATAGCCAACACTGCACTACTCATATGCAACCATTCCTTTACAGCTTGGCACAGGACAAAAGGAAAGGGCATCTTGTAAACACACAATCTAAATGACAAAGGAAGAGAACCAATATTGGCTCAGAGATCTGTCAGTTCTGTATCTGATTTCCATGAACACCAAAATAAGAGTGATTAAATTAATACCATCATTTGTTTGTTTTTGTTGTAGTGCTAATGGTTTTGGCAGTACTAGTGTCTGAACGTAGAACCTTGTGTCCCCTAGACAGGTACTTGCTGAGCTCTGCCTTCAGCTCTGTTTTGCACTGATTGTTTCTGAGATAGGGTAGTGCTTTGTGCCTATATATGTACAGGGACTATAGACTATGATCCACCTGTTTAACTTTTCCCATTGCAGCTGGGATGATAAGTACATGCTGCAACATCCAGCTTCATCTCTTAAGGTAGCATCTCATAGACTTTTCTGCCCATATAACCTGGAACACTGAACCACTAATCTCAGCCTCTTCTTGTATCAAGGATGTTGAGTTTCTTGTTTATTGATTTATGTTTCTGTTTTCAGTTTAGGGGGAAAGCCATATACATATACATACATATATATATATATTCTTTGCACAGTGTAAATTCATTCTGTCTATTGTCATTTTATTTGCCTTTTTAAATATGAAATGAGAACTCTTAGTAGCCAGGTGCTGGTGACTCATTTCAGTAATCCTAGCTACTCAGGAGGCTGAGATCTGAGAATCATGGTTCAAAGCCAGCCCAGACAAGAAAATCTACAAGACTCTTATCTTCAATTAACCACCAGAAAACTGGAAGTGGCGCTGTGGCTCAAGTGGTAGAGTGCTCCCCTTGCGCTGAAGAGCTGAGGGACAGTGTCCAGGCCCAGAGTTCAAACCCCATGACCGGGAAAAGAAAAAGAAAAAAAGAACTCTTAGTATACATACTGAAACTTGAAAAATTCAGCTGATAATGGCAGTGATGATTTCAGCAACCAGACAAATTAGGCTTGACAAACAATAAACACTAGAGTCATAAGAGGCCTGTCTTCTCTCGGGGGTGATATGCTTTGTGTCCAGGACAAACCCAAAGTATTTAACCAAATAGTACTAAAAAAAATCTCTAGGTAGCACAAAAAAAAGTGGGGGAAGCAATGTTTATAGGTGCCTCTTTGGCATAAATAGTGAATTCTGTCTAAACTCCAGGTTATTCTTCATCGTGGACAGAGGTATCTTTCGATATAGCAAAGTTCAGTGTAAAGGCATTGAACTGACTGACAGTTTGCTAATGATGTTTCTAAAGCTGGTTCCTCATTGGCTAGAAACACTGCTCCAGACAAATTAAGGAATGTTTTCAAACCTCACCTATTTGTTTCTAGATATTGTTTCTATTCCTTCTTCAAACTTTTTATTTTGTTCATGTGTTATTTTTCAAATTTCTTTCTCTTTCCCTGTACATATGTTCTCCTCGTTTACTAAACTATTTTTTTTTTGGGGTCCGGTTGTGGGGCCTGAACTCTGGGCCTGGGCGCCATCCCTCAGCTCTTCAGCTCAAGGCTAGTGCTCTACCACTTGAGCCACAGCACCACTTCCGGCTTTTTTCATTTTGCTTATGTGGTGCTGAGGAATCGAACCCAGGGCCTCAGGCATGCAAGGCAAGCGCTCTACCACTGAGCCATCTTCCCAGCCCTACTAAACTACTTTTAAAACATGATTCTGAATTTTTTTGTCTGCCATCTCATAGACTTCCCTCTCTCTAAGGTCTATTGTTGGAGGTGTCATAGTTTCTGTGTGCATTTGAAGATAAAGCTACATTGTCTTTCACAGGTATTCTTCAGCAGGGTTAGTCCTTCTGCCTACAATTTGGGTGGGCTTCTTGTTAACAACTCTGAGAAGGCTTTCAGTTTCTCTAAATGGCAGGGATGACTTTATACTTAGATAGGACAAATGACTAGCTCTACCATCTAGCTAAAAGTCAAGTTGAGGTGCTCAATGGATACTGGAACTAACCTCTGATCAAGCTGTTCCCAACCCTGGCTTCCTGGTCAGGTGGTTTAGTAGTTGAATACGTTTGCAAGAGTGGACCTGAGGCTAAATGGAATTGTTGATCAAGACAGATGGAACTTTCTGCTATGTGCTATTGAACTACACAGTGGACATTTGTCCCCCTGATTGCGTGAGCCTTATACTGACTTTTGAGGCTGGATTAAGGGATGTTTCAACTCCTGGTATGGCAGGTCTACTACTCATCAAAACTTGCTTTGGTATAGCCAAGCCAACTGATGATCCTACTTCAGATCCCAACTATATGGGAGTCAGGAAAATCACAGTCTGAGGCTCGCCCTGAACAAAAATCATGAACATAACTAAATCATAAACATAACTAAACCAAAAAGGAATAGGGGCATGACTCAGTGGTAAAGAACTTGCCTTAAAAGTGGAAGGCCCTGGGTCTGGGAAGGTGGCTCAGTGGTAAAGCACTTGTCTTGCATGCATGAGGCCCTGGGTTCAATTCCTCAGCACCATATAAGAAAAAAGAAAAAAGCCGGAAGTGGCACTGTGGCTCAAGTGGTAGAGCGCTAGCCTTGAGCTGAAGAGCTGAGGGACAGCGCCCAAGCCCAGAGTTCAGGACCCTCGACCAGACCTCCCCCCCCCCCCTAAAAAAAGTGGAAGGTCCTGAGGTTAAACTGCAGTACTGCCGTAAAAAGCAGGAAGGAAGGCAAGAAGGCGAGCAGGCGGGCGGGCGGATAATGCAGTGGTCAACTCTTTCCCTACACAGGGTCCCAGGACAGGGTCTGAGGCTATCATTGAAAGCTAGCCATTTGAGAAATACAACCAAATTAAAATAATCTCTTGTCATTTTCGTGCCGTTTATATGCATTGTGTACCATGCAGGTGACTAACGAGGGTTTTCACAGTGTGTTCTTCTTCTCTAAGGGCAGATACTCTTGCTTTGTTTGGGGATTTTTTTTCCTTCTTTTGTTTGGCTCAAATTTTCCATGGAGTTTAGCAAATCCTCTTCCATCATCTTGCTGACATCATTCATATCACAATAGTCCGTTTTGTTCAGTGCTATTGTACACTATGATAATACTTCAGAATTTGGAAATCATGTAACACCACTAGGACACAAGTTGCTTGTAGACTTAAGGATCGCCCACAGTATTCCTTAAGACATAACAATCAATTATACTGTCATTTAGCAAAGTGGCACTATATGTACATCACCTATGTGTTTTGCCTACTAAATAGGGTCAGATAGAGTGGGTCATCTTCTAATGGAGAAGCTGGAGCCAAATGTAGTAACTGTTTCTTCAATTGTATCATCTTCTATTTCCCTGTGTCCTACAGCCACATTTATTTATGACACATTTGAATTTATAGAATTACGCTCTTTGTGATTTACCTGTCTCACAGCCCAAGTACAGAAAAAGCAGCCAGGAAATACGCATAATTTAAAAGATGAATTTGGAGTCTGCTTTAAGGGTCAGTAAGCTGGCTCTTTGCCAAACAAAGGCAGGTGTTAAAGTCGGTGATGGGGCCTGAGGATCAACACACTAGAAAGAATCTTTTAGAATTAGAAAATCCTGATCTTAAATATTTCCTGCAATAAAATAGAACAGAGGAAGTTTTATTAATTTTTAAGGAAAATGTGTGTTTTGAAATATCTTTAGTATCTTTGCTATCTTAGTATTAAAGAGTACTAAATTTGAACACTGAACCTACTTAGTCATTAAATGTCTAAATAGCACAAGGGATGGGGGAAAGAATATTGATTGTGCTAATACATTATACTAATAGTTTAATAATCATATAACTATATTTCAAATGTATATAAAATTGTGACTTTGAAGAAATTACGATTGGCTGTATCTTTAAATGCTGTGGCATTTATCATTAACCTGTCAGACCAGCTACTTCAACAAAAATGATTGAAACAATTTGCCTAATATTCTGGCCTTGACACAATTTGAAAAGTGGTTATTCTTCTGTCAGTCCTTCTGCTTACAAGTCTCAAAATGTATTTTCATTCAATCAAAAGTATTTATTGCATATCATCACTGTGCTAGTAGTCAGAGAAATGTAGAAGAGAGAAACAGACATGGCCATTGCATAATGGGGTATATATTCTAGAGGGGAAGACAGACAATAAAAAGAGAATCATATAAATAACATACATATTCTAGTCACAATCTGTAATAAATGCTATGATGGATGAGGAAAGGACACAGAAGAGTCTTCATTGAGAAACTAGTAAGGGAAAATATTCTAGAAGGAGTCTTCAAGGATGTGATATTTTACTAGGCAAAATAAAGTTACTCAAGCAAAACATAGGTGAGTTTCCAGGGCAGAGGAATCTGCACATACAAAATCCCTGAGTCAGACAAGAGCTTGGCTTATTCAGGCAACTAAAAATAAAAAGGCCAGGAAATGCCATGGAAGCAGCATAAAGCTAGGAAACAAAGAAGGGAAAGATCAAAAAGGCATAATGGCCCATGTCATAATCTCTGAATTTATATTAACTGTAACAGGAAGGCTATTTGTTCTGCAGTGTCTGTCAGCTCTGTTCCAAGCCTGACCTCTAAAAAGGCTTGATTTTCAGTTTTCTCTTTTCTTATCTATATATTAGAGTATTAGAGTCCTAGGGCAGCCAGAGCAAGCTACCATAAAATGAGTGGTAGGAGACCAAAGAAATTCATTCTCTCACAGTCTGGGAGCCAGAAGTCTGAAAGCAAGGTACAACATGATTGGTTCATATTTACAGGCTCACATAGTGAAACTTCCATGTTTTTCTCCTAGCTGCTGCAGATTACTGGTAAGCCTTTCATCCTTTGGCTTGTGGCAGTATAAATCCGATCTCTCTCTTCATCATCATCATCATCATCTCCCTATGTATTTCTGCTCTGAGTTTAAATGTCCTTTTAATAAGGGGTTCAGTTGTTGTGTTAGGGATAACACTAATCCAATATTATCTTATTTTACGTTGAACATCTGCAAAGATTTAATCTCCAAACAAATTCACATCAACAAGTAACAAGAGTGAGGAGCTGCACACATCTTTTTGAAAGACAAATTCAACCCATAATAGGAAGCTATTGAAATATTTTTGCCAAAGGAGTAATATGATTTATTTGCATTTTTATCATTATTGTGGCTCCTAGCTGAGGTATGGATTCAAAAGAGGCTGAAGAGAAAGAAATAGACAATTAAGAGGTTGTGTGAATTTTATTTTCTACAATACAGTAGAATAAGTGTTCTGAGAATTCTCATCATATAAAATACCTAGAAATACAATTTTTTTTGGCTGGTCCTGGGGCTTGCACACAGCCTGTGTGCTATCCCTGACCTTCTTTTGCTCAAAACTCTACCACTCAAGCCACAACTCTACTTCCAGCTTTTTTGTATAGCTTATTGGAGCTAGGATTACTGGTGTGAAGCACATGCACCTGGCTATGAATATTTAATAATCACTAGAGATACCAATACAATTCATTATAATGAGGGAGAAATGTTAACACACCAAAAGAAAAAGAATGAAAAGGAAACATAAATCCAGAATGATAAACTGTCACAGAGAGAAGGAAGAAAAGGAAGGAGGGGAGGCAGAGAGAGAGGGGGGAAAAGGAAAGGAAATAAGACTGTGTTAACTACTTACTATGGTTATTACTATGTTCACTACCTAGTATAGCATACACTCTCCTACAAGTTATGTCTCAAGATTACATTTTATTACTTCTATGTATCAGAGGGCTGGGAGGAATTAGATTGCCATGAGTTTAAGGGACATTCACAAAATCACACTTGAAGCTAATTTGCATTAAAAAAAGAATACCCAAACCCAGTCAGATTAGCAGACACCTGGTTTTGGTAACATCAGTACACTTCCATATGAGATGATGTGATAGGCTTTTAGGTGGAAAATGTGATACTGAGAAAGTTCATTAAAATTAAGTAACACATGGACAGTGTGTGTTTCAACTGACTGTGCCATGAACTGGTTCTCAGTAATCTGTTTTGAATTTTCTGGGTGTTTCTCCTTCAGAACTATGAGCCCACAGCCACTAAATTCAAAAAGCTTTAAAATATAAACTAGATTTTTCACTCTCCACCTATTTTGGCTAGTCTTTATAATTTGAGGAGCTTGGATTTTATTCATTCTTATCTCCAGAAATGTTTAGCGAATTCAATATGTTTAGTCAGTAATGATCTGGCCATGCAGGCACACATTTCCCCACTAGCTGATGAGTGGCTACAGAAATTGTCCAGAGCTGGATGCCAGTGGCTCATGCCTATATTCTAGAACTTAGAAGGTTAAGGCAAGGGTATAGTGGGTTCCAAGACTTGAGCTGCCTGACAGAATATAGCTATGTCTCAAAAAGAAAAAGAAAAAGAGAGAAAGAAAGAGAGAAAGAAAGAGAGAAAGAAAGAGAGAAAGAAAGAGAGAAAGAAAGAAAGAAAGAAAGAAAGAAAGAAAGAAAGAAAGAAAGAAAGAAAGGAAAGAAAGAAAGAAAGAAAGAAAGAAAGGAAAGAAAGAAAGAAAGAAAGAAAGAAAGAAAGAAAGAAAGAAAGAAAGAAAGAAAGAAGAAAGAGAAGGAAAGAGGAAGGAAGGAAGGAAGGAAGGAGGGAGGGAGGGAGGGAGGGAAGAAGGGAGGAAAAACTGTACAGGAAAATCGAGAAGAAAACAGGTGGTATATTTCTATACAGAAGAACCCATATCTAAGACAGAAATCCACAACATAAAAACTCATTTATGGGCTGGAAAAGTGGTTCAGTGGTAGAGTGTTTGCCTCGCATGCATGAGGGCCTGGCTTCGATTCCTCAGTACCACATAAAAGTAAAAGCCAGAAGTAGTGCTGTGGCTCAAGTGATAGAGCACTAGCCTTGAGCTGAAGAGCTCAAGGACAGTGCACAGGCCCAGAGGTCAAGCCCCATGACTGACAAAAAAAAGCCTCATGTCTCAATGTTCAACTCTTTACATTTTGAATAGGATTGAACTTTCATGCAAATATTAATCTATGTTGTAATCCTTTTTTAGAAATATGTACAGTTTGTATGTACTTATAAAAAATGGTCTGTATCTCTAACTTGTGAGCTGCCCCTCACCCTTTCCATGTGTGTATCTGTATGTGTCTATGTGTGTCATGAAACTTTACCCAATTTGATAATGATTTCCAAATAGTAGGATTTTAGGTGTATTTGTTCTTAACTTTTCCATATTGCTTAAAAGTTTTTTTAATAATAATGCACTTTCATAAAATCTTTTAAAAGTAATTCAAGTTTATTGTGGAACATTTAAAATATTTTTTAAAAGTTATTACAAATGAAAAAGTAAATCACACTTCTACTTAATTTTTGCTTTTATTTGTTACATCACAGTTAGCATATTGGCATTTCCGCCAAGATCAGTTTGAATATGCAACTTGGTTTTTTACAGGAAGAGTTTTACTTAACCTTATTTATTTTTACTGGAAGGGTTTTCATTAACCTTTCCAAAACATAGAAAAAGGGATCTACAAGATGATGTGGTATATATATACAATGGAATTCTATGTCTCCATCAGGAAAATGACATCGCCCATTTGTTAGGAAATGGAAAGACTTGGAAAATATTATATTAAGTGAAGTAAGCCAGGCCCAAAGAAACATAGTCTCATGGCTTCCCATATCTGCAATAACTAGTGTAGGTCTAGAACAAGAGAAAAGGTTAAAAGCTATGTACATATGACCATATAAGATGATGATAAGAAAATTAGCCCCAAGATAGGATACAAGAGGTTTTATCTTTCTTGCTGTTGTTTTTAATGTATTTATAATATACTATGTGATTTTTTTGTTTCTTTTGTACATACTTCCCCATGGTATAACCCCTGTTTTCACTGTATTTGATGTCAGTGCCCTGCATCTTGTATATACATTTTTCTAATTTTGGGAGGTGAAGGGAAATAACAAAATACTGAAATAAGGATTCAGGATGACCCGTTGTAACAACGAGATGTATGTTGAAAACTAACTTTACAACTTTGGGGTGGGGAGGAAAGGGGTGGTAGGGGAAAAATAAAGGAGGGTATAACACTGCTTGATAGGAAATGTACTCATTACCTTACTCTGTAACCCCTCTGTACAATATCTTCACAATAAAAAATATAAAAAAAGAAAAAGGGATCTATTCCAATAGTCAAACAATAAAGACTGGGAGGGGTGATCAGGATTGGGATAGTGGAAATAGGTATTTTAAAAGAAATATGAAATTTGGCTCAAGATGGCGACGGGGCAGTAGGGAAACGCCACAGCTCTCTCCAACCAAAAAGAGAGTTCGAGTTCCAACCTTTAATCTCCCCAAGAGACCGACAACAACAAAAAGACGAACACTCAGAGAAAAACCAGAGGTGGAAAATAACAAAAAAAGAAAGAGAGGAAAAGAAGAATTTCAGAACAGAGAAGAGCGAAGACCCCTCCCCCAACCTTTACTGGCCGCGCGGCAGTGCGCCAAGCCGCCGGCCAGCCGGCCCGGCGGGGGCTGCCGGAGCCACAGAGACACAGGGGGCTGCTTGCAGATCACCAGGTACCGGATTGCAGAACAGCGGATCGCCAGGAACAGAGAAACCTACCAGCCGGGAGTCTCCAGGAGGATCCCACCCCACCCATCACTCTCCACCGGAGCGGAGAGGCTCCATCCCGCCAAAGCCGCCCGGCACCAGCAGCGCCACAAAGGGACCTGTCGCGATCGCAACGACCCGGCGGGGGACCGCCCAACCCAGCCCGCAACCACCCCAACCGAACTCGGACTGCAACAACAACTGACGGACTGCAACAACAACTGACGACCTACAGGGTGAGTACCCATCAGGGGACAGGGAATCCATCAAGGGAGACCAGAGCTGGAGGGAATCCCCAGACCCTGACCTAGACTCCCTACCCCAACACCCGGACCACAGGACCCACTAAAACTGGGAACTGTTCGAGAGCCCCACCAGCCGGTGGAGCACACTCTGCTGGCCAGGCCAGAGCAAGAGCGCCCCGGGAAGGGAGCTTAAATGCTCAAGCCAGGAACAGTGCCCCTGGGTCAAGACTACCAACAGTAGAAGAAATTTGAACTGTGTCCTCCAGGCTGCATAACCAAGGTGGTATACACATTAGCACAGGCCTAACGAGCGCGCTCCAGGCTGGGGCCGGAACCAGGCCAGGGGACCGGCGCCTGAACAAAGCAAAAAGGGTCAGAAGTGGGGCTGTGGCTCAAATGGTAGGGTGCCAGCCCTGAGCTGAAGAGCTGAGGGACAGCACCCAAACCTAGAGTTCAAGCCCACAACCAGCCCAAAACAAACAAACAAAAACACATCAGGAGCCCATAGCAGACTCCAGTATTTGGGAGAGTGCATCCAGAGCATCTGATCTTCCCAAGAGCACCCGCAGGAGCAAACACAAGCAGTCTAGGCTGCTCAACCCTTCCAAAGGCGGGAATTGCTACAGCAGAGAGCTGAGAATCCTAAGTGAATAGCAGCTGGAAATAGGCTCCCAACAGAATCCAGATCAGGCACAGACTCTCTCTACCAATAGAGAATCAGCAACCAAGCAAAGACAGACACACCAAAACAAGATTGAAGAGCAGTCTCCTGAACCCCCATGCGAAAATCACAGAGAAAAATCACAAGGTTTACCACTACCCAGGACAGCAAGCTCACCTCAAAAGCCAGCAGCCACGCAGGGGAGAGCCCCAGTGGGAGCAAAGCAGGAATGGAAGACAAAAACTACATCCAAGGGTTGCTGGAGGCAATGACTCAAGAAATAAAGCGAGAAATGGATCAGAAATTGAAAGAGCACAAGGATGAACTATCAAAAGATATACAGGATATCAAACAAAAATTGGATGCAAAAATAGAAGCTGCACAAGCCTCAGTAAGAAGTGAGATAAGCGCCAAATTAGAGGTAATGCATACTGATATCACCTCATTGAGAGGTGAGATCAGTACTCTGAGAACCAACATTGAATCCATAAAGGGATCCATTTCCACCATGCAAACCACAATAGAAGCCACGGTCAACAGAGTGAATGAAATGGAAGGTAGAGTGTCAGATACAGAAGACAGAATACACCAACTGGACCAAAAAGTGACAGATATGGAAAAATCACTCAAATTAAACCAAAGGGAAATTCAAGAGCAAGCAGATAATGCTAAAAAATTTAACCTTCGCATAATCGGAGTGGACGAAGGTGAGGAATTCCAGAGCAAGGGAATGCAACACCTATTTAACAAGATAGTCAATGAAAATTTTCCCCACCTCAAAAACGACCATCTTAACTACATCACAAAAGCTTATCGAACACCCAACAAGCAAGATCCCAGGAGAAACACTTCTAGGCACATAATAGTAACAATGATGGATCTGAATAATAAGGAAACAATCCTGCATGCAGCAAAAATGAAGAAGGAGCTATACTACAACGGGAAAAAAATTAGAATCACTGCAGATCTCTCCACACAAACAATGAATGCAAGAAAAGCCTGGGAAAGCACCATACGAGCCCTGAGAGCCAATAACTGCCAACCCAGACTGATATACCCGGCAAAGCTAGCATTCACATTCGATGGAGAACTGAAAACTTTTAATAGCAAAGAAAAACTAAATGAATACATAAACATTAAGCCAGCATTACAAAGAATTCTAAGAGGGGGGACACAACCTGAAGAAAGCAACCAGGAACTGGGACCTGCCCCAAACAGGCATTACTCAAAGTCTAACTGAGCAAGCACAGGAGGAAAGGAAAGAAGAAAAACTTAGGAAAACGGAATGGCAGGGACAACAATGCATCTCTCTATACTTTCTCTTAATATAAATGGGCTGAATTCGCCAATTAAAAGAAAACGAACTGAGGACTGGATCAGAAAACAAGACCCATCCATCTGTTGCCTTCAGGAGACCCACCTCTCAGCCAAACATACAAACAAACTCAGAGTGAAGGGGTGGAAAAGGATCTACCAATCAAACTCCCCCAATAAGAAAGCAGGTGTAGCTATCCTGATATCTGACAAAATAAACTTTTCATTAAAATCAGTACAGAAAGACAAGGACGGACATTACATATTAATAAAGGGAACAATCCAAGAGGAGGATATAACCATCATCAACTTATATGCCCCAAATATCGGTGCACCCAGATATGTTAAACAAATGCTCTCAAACTTACAGAATAAAATAGATCCCAATACGATAATACTAGGAGACTTTAACACGCCACTCTCACCAAAGGACAGGTCTACCAACCAGAGGATTGGCAAAGAAGCTACCGAATTAAGTGAGGCCATACTTCAAGCGGAATTAACTGACATCTACCGAGTATTTCACCCTAAAACAACACAGTACACATTCTTCTCAGCAGCTCATGGAACTTTCTCCAAAATAGACCATATCATAGTTCATTCAAGGAACTTAAGCAAATACAAAGGGATCGACATAATCCCCTGTATCCTATCTGACCACAGTGGAATCAAGCTAGCTCTCAATAACAAAGCATACCGCAGAAATTTCTCTAATACATGGAAATTGAACAGCACACTCCTTAACAAGGCCTGGGTAACAGAAGAGATCAGAGAAGAAATAAAGCATTTCCTAGAACTCAATGAAAATGAAAACACCTCACAAAGAAACTTGTGGGACACAGCAAAAGCAGTCCTGAGGGGCAAATTTATTGCCCTCAGTGCCCACATCAAGAGAATGGAGACAGACCAAGTAAATAATCTCATGTTGCAACTAAAACAGCTAGAAAAACAAGAAAAAATGGGACCTAAAGCTACTAGACGAAGCCAGATAACCAAATTGAGAGCAGAGATTAACCAATTAGAAAATCAGAAAACCATAACCAAAATAAACCAAACAAAAAGCTGGTTCTTTGAAAAAATAAACAAAATTGATGGCCCGTTGGCAAGATTAATTAAAAAAAGAAGAGAGGAAACCCATATTAATAGGATTAGGGATGCCACGGGAAACATCACAACACGTACCCAAGATATCCAAACAATTCTAACAGACTACTTTCAAAAGCTATACTCTCTAAAGGAAGAAAATCTGGCGGAAATGGATGCATTTTTAGAGAAATACAAGTTACCCAAACTGAGCAAAGAAGAAGTTAACCAATTAAATAAGCCAATATCCTATAATGAGATACAGGAAGCTATCAAAAGTCTTCCAACAAAAAAAAGCCCAGGACCAGATGGATTCACAGCAGAATTCTATAAGACCTTTAAAGAAGAACTAATACCCATACTCCTCAAGCTCTTCAGAGAAGCAGAGAAGGAGGGAGCTATCCCAAACTCATTCTACGAAGCCAATATCACACTCATCCCCAAACCAGGCAAAGACCCAACCAAAAAGGAGAATTACAGGCCAATCTCCTTGATGAACACAGATGCAAAGATCCTTAACAAGATTCTAGCTAACAGAATCCAGAAACACATAAAAAAAATAATACACTATGATCAGGTAGGCTTCATCCCAGAGACACAGGGATGGTTTAACATACGTAAGTCAATAAATGTAATCCAGCATATCAACAGAGCCAAGGTCAAGAATCACATGATTATCGCCACAGATGCAGAAAAGGCCTTTGATAAAATTCAACATTCATTCATGCTAAAAGCTCTGGAGAAAATAGGAATAGAAGGAACATTTCTAAAAACAATAAAAGCCATTTATGACAGACCAATAGCCAATATTATACTTAATGGGGAAAAGCTACAACCAATCCTCCTAAAAACAGGAACAAGGCAAGGATGTCCACTGTCTCCACTCCTCTTCAACATAGTCCTAGAACCCTTAGCCAGGGCAATAAGGCAAGAAAAAGACATTAAAGGGATCCGCATAGGGAAAGAAGAAGTGAAACTATCCCTTTTTGCAGACGACATGATACTATACCTCCACGATCCCAAAAACTCCATCCCCAAACTTTTAGAAATCATAAGTCACTTCGGCAAAATAGCAGGATACAAAATAAACCCACAAAAATCAGTTGCCTTCCTATACACTGATAACGCACAGGAAGAGAGGGAAATAAAGGGAGCAACCCCATTCACAATAACCTCCCAAAAAATAAAATATTTAGGAATTAACCTAACCAAAGATGTAAAAGAACTATTTAATGAGAACTATAAAAAGTTAAAGAAAGAAATTGCAGAAGACACTAGGAAATGGAAAGACCTCCCATGCTCCTGGATAGGCCGACTTAATATAGTAAAGATGGTGATACTTCCAAAATTAATATAAAAATTCAATGCAATTCCTATTAAAATCCCAATGACGTACATCACTGAAATACAGAAAACAGTCCAAAAATTTATATGGAACAACAAAAGACCTAGAATAGCCAAAACAATTCTAGGGGATAAAGACAATATGGGAGGGCTATCCATGCCGAACTTCAAACTCTACTACAGAGCTATAATCACAAAGACAGCATGGTACTGGCACAAAAACAGACCCGAAGACCAATGGAACAGAATAGAAGATCCAGATATAAATCCACAGGCCTACAGCCAGCTGATATTCGACAAAGGAGCCAAAGACATACAATGGAAGAAACACAGCCTCTTCAACCGCTGGTGCTGGGAAAACTGGGCAGCCACATGCAGAAAACTAAAAGTGGACCCCAGCCTATCACCATGCACCAACATCAACTCAAAATGGATTAAAGACCTTAACATTAAACCTGAATCTCTGAAACTACTGCAGGACAGAGTAGGAGAGACACTTGAACTAATAGGCACAGGAAGGAACTTCCTGAACAGAGTCCCAGGGTCACAACAAGTTGGAGAGAGACTCGACAAATGGGACTACCTTAAAATAAAAAGCTTCTGCACAGCTAAATCTATCGCAACTAAGCTAGAAAGACAACCAACTAATTGGGAAAAAATATTTACCAGCAATATATCAGACAAGGGGTTAACATCCTGTATATACAGGGAACTCAAGAAACTAATCCCTCCCAAACCTAACAAACCAATTACTAAATGGGCAAGGGAACTAAAGAGGGACTTCTCAAATGAAGAAATAAAAATGGCAAAGAAACACATGAGGAAATGTTCATCATCCCTGGTGGTGAAGGAAATGCAAATAAAGACAACCCTGAGATACCACCTTACCCCAGTCAGAATGTCCCACATCCACAAATCAGCCAACGACAAATGCTGGAGGGGATGTGGAGAAAGAGGAACCCTATTACACTGCTGGTGGGAATGTACACTTATACAACCACTTTGGAAAGCAGTCTGGAGGGTCCTTAGAAAGCTAAAGATTGACCTCCCTTACGACCCAGTCATACCACTTCTAGGCATCTACCCTGAACAACAGGAACCAATATACAAGGACACGTGCACCTCCATGTTTATTGCAGCACTGTTCGCAATAGCTAGGATATGGAAACAACCTAGGTGCCCCACCACAGATGAATGGATCCAAAAATTGTGGTATCTATACACAATGGAATATTATGCAGCCATTAGAAATGACAAAATAATGGCATTTGCAGGGAAATGGATGGAGCTAGAAGGAATCATGTTGAGCGAGGTAAGCCAAGAACGAAGAGACAAACGGTACATGGTCTCCCTCATAAGTGGATGCTAAATCCAAAAGGTTAGTGATACGACAAAACTAACAGGACTTAAGAAACAAAGAACTCCCGCTCATCTGGTTGAACCACTACTAAATATCCTCATGCTGCTGATCACAAATATGGTATATAACATGTGAACACTGTTATATATTACAGACTGTGGTAGACAATTTGCTCCAGGGAAGTTAGAATGAACTTGTGACTTTGAAATTATGTAATCATTTAATCACAATCAAAAAAAAAAAAAAAAAAAAAAAAAAAGAACCTCGGGGAAGGGAGGGAGGGAGGGGATGGTAGGGGGAAAACAATGGAGGGGGTAACAATGTTCAAGAGGAAGTGTACTCATAACCTCACTCATGTAACTGTGACCCTCTGTATAGTAGCTTTACAATAAAAAAAAAAAAAAAAAAAAAAAGAAATATGAGATGCATGTGTTTCTAACACATTTATAAGATTATCTCTTTGTTGCTTTGTATGTCCCTCCCCCACAGTGTAACCCCCGCTTTCACTATATTTGATGTCAGTATAACATGTGGAGGAGATGGGGACAAACAAGTCGTTTAAGGATTCAGGTGGACCTGTTGCAACAATGAGAAGTACAAAATGTCATGTCAAAACCAGCTTTACAATGTCGGTGGGGGGGGGGAGGGGGAGTATGATTGGGTGGGGGGAAGGGGGGAGGCTGGGAAGGGAGGTGAAGGGTAAACAAAGGAGGAGGCTACAATGCTTGGTAAGAAATGTATGCATTATCCTGCCCATGTAATTGTAACCCCTCTGTACAGTATGTTCTCAAATAAAATAAAATAAAATTTAAAAAAAAAAAAGAAAATTTAATGAGGATGGAAACTGAAAAAAAAAAAATATGAGAAATATTTAAAGATAAAATTGTCAGGATAAGGTCAGATTTTATATCTATTTTGAAATAACATCCCAGTTACATGATTTATTTCCACAAATATACAGGCCTCATAATTTATCATAAATCCTGCACAAAGAACACAAAGTGCAATGATATCTCCATTGGAGGTACAATTTTATCCCCGTGGGCTGGGAATGTAGCTTAGTGGTAGAATACTTGCCTAGCATGCATGAAGCCCTGGGTTCGATTCCTCAGTACCACAAAAACAGAAAAAAGACAGACATTGCACTGTGGCTCAAGTGGTAGAGTGCTAGCTTTGAGAAAAAGAAGCTCCAGAGACAGTGTCTAGGTCCTGAGTTCAAGCCCCAGGACTGGCAAAAAACTAGAAAAGAAAATTTCATTCCAAATCAATTTAAAATTGTGAGTTTCTGTGCCTACTAATTTACCTAGAGTCAAAAAAGTAAGTTTATATCTATTGTATTTTCTAACATTTTTATTTACCACTATGAATGAGTATATTCTACTCTGAGTATCAGATAGAAATAGGACCTAAAATAATACAAGAGAAAAGGTCTTGGTTCTTAACTTCTATGGTATATTTCTGTCTTCACTACCTAACAGTGAAGTCTATTTTTAAAAATCTAAAACTAAAGCAAACTCATACTGCTTCAATAATTGTATTTAAGGGCCTTTGTTACACACTTGAAATATATTCTATTTTCAAAGCTAACTGACTGATTTATGAAGAAACACACATGTGTTTTCTTGCTTCACAAAAGCAACCCAAAGCACATTTGGATATTATTAACCTGAAAAGATAAAATATTGCACAGGTCTGAAGAATTAATTTAAAAATGTTTCTTTAAGATAAACAGTGAATCAACTATATCTTAAATGTCATCACTTTGGGTGACCAACTAAGCAGATTTATGGACAACCACATAGCTAAAAAGGAATTAATTTTGGTCTCTCTGTCAAAAACCATTAAGTCTAAAGACATGGGCATCGTTTCTATCTTTTCGTCTTGCAAGAAAGCTGTTCTCTACAAGCTGTGGAACTTCAGTGGAAATCTGTTTCTATCAGTGGAAATGACAACAAGGGAGAGAATATACTCCTCCTCATGCATAATTCTTTAAAGAATTTGCTCAGCTTAAGTTTGGCTTGACAATGCTTTTTTGGGTTGGAGAGGAGTAAAATCTTAACTATCACAGGTATATATGAAAGAACTGTCAGCATTCTGTCCCTCAGACTGTAATTTAGAGACAGTGTACGAGTCATAAGCTGGTCTTATCACAAATCTGATTTCTTAGCTTTTCTTTACACATTCCAACCTTTCTTCACATACTCTGGGCTTTTTTATGATGAAATAATGCTAATGTGTAATCCTTAGTTGTTGCTTTATTCTTTATTAATCAAGTTTGTGGTGTTTAAATATTAAATCATGCAGGTATGATTTTTTGTAAACTCTCAGTTTTCCACAATCAGGTAGTACCCATCCCAGTAAACCATCTGTCCCTGAGATTGATACAACAACCCAACACCTTCCAGTTCTCAACTAAAAAAAAAAATACCTAAAGAACTGTATGGTTTGGCAACTTAAGCTACAAAGTTCTATTTCTTAATTTGGAAGAAAGTAGTACAAGATCCTTCCAGGAACAAGGAATAAAAAGGCAACCAAGGCAACTATTAGACTCACTGGAAATACTTTTTCTCCATGTTAAGGTCACTGAAGACTAAGCTCCAGTGAGTATGTACCCTAGTTTTTCTTGAGGATTCACTCATTCCACAAATATTTATTGAGGGCAAGCACTGTAAACCATGTAGGCATAAAACATGTAACAATGGGAGCAAAAAAACTTTTTTTTCTCATGGAGCTCACATTCCACCACATTTTGTGAAGCTTCTATCATCAAAAGCACTCTAAAAGGAGGAATCCTTCCTTCTCCAGTATCATCAAGACCCAGTTTAATACTCAGCTAGTGATATAGGAGACAGATATAGGAGAAAAAAATTAGAAGTTCTAGTTACAAATAATAACAAAGGCTATAGTAGCTCCAACCCATAATTTATTTAGTCTTAATGAAGATATGGCTGCATTACTTTTGTAGAAAAGCGAACAAGAAAACAGAATGCATCTTTTATCCCCTTAGGGTAAATAATCCATTATTTATCTTATGCTTAACTATTTTGTGTTCATTAGCTTGGAGAAAATGAAAGATAAAAAGCAAAGCCAGTCACAGATGTTAAGAAAAAGTATTTGTATTAATAACAGAAAACCACAGTAATGTGAGGGATCATTCTCAGGAAGATCTTAAATCCCCTCTCACCTTCCAACACATGGGATGCCCAAGGATCTTCTAAAGTATCTGAGAGAAGGTGGGTAATATCTTTTAATGCCACAACTCTCCCAAGAATTCAATATAAAAGAGCGGTGCTGGGACCTCACCTTTCAGCACTTTCTATTCCTTTATAAGAAAACAATGCTTTCTTTCTTAAGTAAACAATAGACCTAACTGAATTAATCTTGACATCTGATGACAGAGACAACATATTGAATAAAGAAATATTATAAACCTGATTTGAATATATGCCTTATATTCATGCTGAGTGAATCCAACAATAATGTTATATAACTAAAACACAGCAAGAAATAGCTACTTTTTTTAGTATATATTTTTTATTGTAAAGATACTGTCACAGTTACATGAGTAAGGTAATGAGTACATTTCCTATCGAGCATTGTTACCTCCTCCTTTGTTTTTCCCCTACCATCCCTTCCCTCCCCATCTCCCCAACTCCTCCCTCCCCCACCTCCCTAATTCCTCGCTCCCCCACCTCACACCAAAGTTGTGAAGTTCCTTTTCAACATAGTGTGTTAAACATCTCATTACTACAATGGGCCAACCTGTATGCTTATTTCAGCTTTTGGTTATTTCCCTTCCCCTCCCCAAATTAGAAACATATATATACACATGATGCAGGGCACCAGAATCAAATACAGTGACAACAGGGGTTATACTAAGGGGGAAGAACATACAAAACAAAAAAAATCACATAGTACATTATTAAACATTAAAAACAACATCAAGAAAGATAAAACCTCTTTTGTCCCTATTCTGGGGTTTATTTCACTTATCATCATCTTATATGGTCATATGTACATAGCTTTTGACCTTTTGTGCTTGTCCTAGACATATACCAGTTATTGCAGATAAGGGAAACCATGGGACCTATCTTTCTTTGAGTCTGGCTTACTTCACTGAATATAATTTTTTCCAAGTCTTTCCATTTCCTAACAAATGGGGTGATACCATTCTTTCTTATGGAGGCATAGAATTCCATTACATACATACATATATATATATATATATATATATATATATATATTTCATTTTCGTGATGCATTCATCTACTGAAGAGCAGTATGGGTTGTTTCCATATCTTAGCTATGGTGAATAATGCTGTGATAAACATGGTTGCACTGGTAGCTTTAGTATGGCCTTGTTTGTGATCATTTGGGTAAATGCCCCCAAAAATTGGGATTGTTGGGTCATAGGGGAGCTCTATGTGGAGTCTTTTGAGGAAACTCCATACCGCTTTCCAAAGGGGTTGAACAAGTTTACACTCCCACCAACAATGCAGTAGGACTCCCTTTTGGCCACATATTCTCCAGCATCTGTTGTTATTAGAGTTCTTGATTATAGCCATTCTAACTGGGGTGAGGTAGAATTTTAAGGTTTTGATTTGCATTTCTTTTATGGCTAGGGAGGTTGAGCATTTCTTCATGTGTCTATAGGCCATCCTTCTTTCCTCTTCAGAAAAGTTTCTAAGTCTGTAGCCCATTTATTAATCGGGTGGTTGTTTCTTTGAAGATTTTTTGTTGGGGGATTTAATTTTTTGAGTTCCAGGTATATTTTAGATATGAGACCCTTGTCTGTTGTATGGCTAGTGAAGATCTTCTCCCAATCCATGGGCTTTCTATTGATCTTGCTAGCTATGTCCTTTGCCATGCAGAAGCTCTGCAATTTCATGCAATCCCATTTGTCCAACCTTTCTTTAATTTGTTGTGTTTCTGGGTCCTTATTCAGAAAATTTTGGCCTGTGCCATGGAGACCTAGAGTTTCTCCTATTCCTTCATGTAATGTTTTCAGAGTGTCTGTTTTGACTGCAAGGTCTTTGATCCATTTGGAGCTGATTCTGGTGCAGGGTGATATAAAATGATCTAACTTTAGCTTTCTACAGGTGTTTAACCAATTTTGCCAGCACCATTTACTGAAGAGGCTGTCTTTCTTCCATCCTATTTTTTGGGCTCCCTTATGGAAAATTAGGTGGCTGGCTATAGGTCTGCAGGTTCATTCTGGGTCTTCAGTTCTATACCATTCCTCAGGTCTGTTCTTCTTGGACCAGTAACAAGATGTTTAAATAATTATGGCTTTGAAGTAGAGGTTGAAGTTTGGTATTGATATTCTTCAAGCACTGTTCTTTCTGCTAAAGATTGTTTTTGCTCTTCAGGATTTTTTATTGTTCCATATGAATTTTTGGATTGTTTCTTCTATTTCATTGAAGAATGAGGTTTGGGATATTCATGGGTATTGTGCTGAATTTATAGATAGCCTTTGGCAGTATTGCAATTTTCATGATGTTAATCCACCCAATCCAGGAGCATGGAGGTTTTTCCACTTCCTTAATTTTTGATTTCCTTTTTCTGTGGAACCTATGTTTCTTTGAGCCTGGCTTACTTCACTTAATATAATTTTTTCAAAGTCTTTCCATTTCCCAAATGCGGCAATGTCATTCTTTCTGATGGAGGCATAGCATTCTATTGTGTATATATCCACATTTCTTGATCCATTCATCTACTGAGGGGCATCTGGGTTGGTTCCATATCTTAGCTATGGTAAATAATTCTGCAGTAAACATAGTTGTGCTGGTAGCTCTAGTATGGCCTTGTTTGTGATCATTTGGGTAAATGCCCCCAAAAAAGTGGGATTGTTGGGTCATAGGGGAGCTCTATGTGGAGTCTTTTGCGAAACCTCCACACTGCTTTCCAAAGGGGTTGAACAAGTTTACATTCCCACCAACAATGCAGTAGGGTTCCCTTCTGTCTACATCCTCTCCAGCATCTGTTATTTGAGTTCTTAATTATAGCCATTCTAACTGGGGTGAGGTGGTATCTCAATGTTTTGATTTGCATTTCTTTTATGGCTAGGGAGGTTGAGCATTTCTTCATGTGTCTATAGGCCATCCTTCTTTCCTCTTCAGAGAAGTTTCTCTATAAGTCTTTAGCCCACTTATTTATTGGGCAGTTGTTTCTTTGAGGATTTTTGTTGGGGGATTTAATTTTTTGAGTTCCAGGTATATTTTAGATATGAGGCCCTTGTCTATTGTATGGCTAGTGAAGATCTTCTCCCAATCCATGGGCTTTCTATTGATCTTGCTAGCTATGTCCTTTGCCATGCAGAAGCTCTGCAATTTCATGCAATCCCATTTGTCCAACCTTTCTTTGTTGTGTTTCTGGGTATCTTTTTCTTTTTTTTGTTTTCTTTTGGGTCCAGTCGTGGGGCCTGAACTCTGGGCCTGGGCGTTGTCCCTCAGCTCTTCAGCTCAAGGCTAGCACTCTACCACTTGAGCCACAGCACCACTTCTGGCTTTTTTCTTTCTGCTTATGGTGCTGAGGAATCAAACCCAGGGACTTATGCATGCAAGGCAAGCACTCTACCACTGAGCAACCTTCCCAGCCCTCTGGGTCTCTTTTAAGAAAATTTCAGCCTATGCCAAGGAGACCTAGGATTTCTTCTATTCCATCCTGTAATGTTTTCAGAGTGTCTGCTTTGACTCTGAGGTCTTTGATCCATTTGGAGTTGATTCTGGTGCAGGGTGATATATAAGGATCTAGCTTTAAAAGCTACCAGCACAACTATGTTTATTGCAGCATTATTTACCATAGCTAAGATATGGAACCAACCCAGATGCCCCTCAGTACATGAATGGATCAAGAAAAGGTGGTATATATACACAATGGAATTCTATGCCTCCATCAGAAAGAATGATATTGCCCCAGTTGTTAGGAAATGGAAAGACTTGGAAAAAATTATATTAAGTGAAGTAAGCCAGGCCCAAAGAAACATAGGTCCCATGGTTTCCCTTATTTGCATTAACTAGTATATGTCTGAGTCAAGCAGAAAAGGTCAGATACGTTGATTTTAGGGAAATGAACCCTAAGATATGTATTCAAATGTTTTTTTTCTTTCATGCTATTGTTTCTAACACATTTATAAGATTATTTCTTTGTTGTTTTGTATGTCCCTCCCCCACAGTATAACCCCTGCTTTCACTGTATTTGATGCCGGTATAATCTGTGGAGGGGAAGGGGAAAAACAAATCGTTTAAATAGGGATGCAGGAGGACCCATTGCAACAATGAGATGTACAAGTTGTTATGTTGAAAACAAACTTTACAACTTTGGTTGGGGGGGAGGATTGGGGGGGCGAGGATTGGGGGGGGCAGGGGAGGGTGGGAAGGGATGGGATGGGGAAACAAAGGAGGAGGCTACAATGTTTGATAAGAAATGTACTCATGAGGTTCCGGGAAGATGGCGGAGGAGAAGCTGGAATCTGAACAAGCTCTCGCATAGAAAGCAGTTTTAGAGTTCCAGTGAACAGTCCTAAGCCAGAGAATCACACCAAGTGTGCCATCACAGGACAGAGAGTTAGACAAGAGAGGGGAAGCCAAGACAAGGAGACACATCTGAGCGCCTGCCAGCAGCCGCCGCGGCGGCGGCAGGGTCGCAGCGGCGACCGCAGCCGCGGCCATACCTGAGCGCTCACACAGAGAGTCCGGACGAAGGAGCCAGACGCAGCGGGCGAGAGGATTCTACTCAACACCAGCAAGAACCGACAAGGAGCGGACATCTTCATCCTGCACTTTGCAGACCAGAGACGACCCAGGATCCAAGACTCTGCGTGAGTAGAAGCCCGACGTCCTCACTCCTTCTCAGGGAGCAGAGGAGGGAAGGCCACCCCTCCCCCCCCAGCACCGGTGATCTCCATCTTGGATACCGACAAAGCTCGGAGGAGCGGCTAGCTCCAACTCAGGCCTTGGAATAAAACGAGTCATTTAACAGGTCACAAGAACTTAACGGCGAAGTGACCTGCCAGACTCAGCTCCATCCAGGGAAAAGTCACCCAGCTCAGGCACCAGCCATTGGAGTGGCTCTCCTCACCGGGTAACCAGAGCCAGAGGCTGCCCCTCCCTCTAGCAGCCTCCACAATCAATTGAAAAACAGAAACCCTGAGAATGGCTCCAGGCTGGGCTCTGTGAATTTTTCACAAAATAGCCCCAGGGAAAAGCTACTGTTTGTTGAAAGGCCTCAACTCTACCCAGAACCTAGCCTCATCACCCCTCTTTTGTGATTCTCAAAGCAGATCACCCTCCCATTAAACTAACCTGGGAGGGGGATCTCAAAATCTTGGGTAAAGCAGAGCATTTTTCTGCCTGTTCGAACAAACTGACTTAAGAAACCAATCAAGCCACAGGACCTCAAGCTGACCAGAGACTCCAACAAGAGGCTGGTTACAGACAAAAGGGAGATACAGGATTCTTCCCACCCCTCCCAAAAAAATGAAAAAAAAAAAATCAAAGAACTTTTTTTTCTTCTTTTCTTTTTTCTTTTTTTTTTTTTATGGTACCTTATATATATATAAAAAATTTTTTTCCTTTTCTAAAACTTTTGTTAATCTTTAATTTTTGCCTTTTTTGAAAAAATAATGTTTTCCAGTAACTTTTTTTTCCCTCTTATAATTTTTATTTTAGGAATACGTGAATGTACGTTTTCCTTTCTTTTCTTGTCTTCTCTCTCTTTTTCTTTCTTTCTTAATTATCTTTTTGTTTTTTGTCTAGCTCTACTGAACTTCTGATCTTTTTTTTCTCCCTTTCTTATCCTTTTCACCTTTTCCTTTCTTTTGTTCTTCTGTATGTGACTTAACTCTTGTCCTGCACATCCTCAGATAAACCCATAGTTAACTAGTAGACCCTATCCCCCATTGTGTACACACTTAATCCACAAATTTATTACTCAATCCAAAACCTCTGAGACTTAAATTCCTTAATAGCAGTACTACCTCTTTATACCTATATAATATTTTAAGCATTTTTTAAGTTTTTCACATCTCCTCTATCTCCCTCCTGTTTTCTCATTATATTCACATTCCTCTCTAAATAGATGGTCTTTCAATCTCCATAACTATATTAATTTTTACGTTTCTAATTTTTTTTTCTGGTCTCTTTTCATTTCCCTTTCCCTTTCTTCTTTTTCTCTCCCTCTCTACTCGCATCCTACCCAACCTATTTCCTGCATTGTGATTAGGACATAGTTAACTCTCCCTGTGCCTCCCCACACCAATCTATTCCTAATTTTTACCCACATCTCTCCCTAACCCTAAAAATTTCTGGTTTTCCAAATTCTTCTCTGCGGTTCGAAGCCCATTAACATATAGTTGTTTGATGTTGAATAGATGTATCTGTTGAACTAGATTGTATCTGTAGACTATTGACTGTATAAATGCAAACGTTGGTTGATGGTTGCCTTAAGATAGTGTTCTAGCACAAAACTGGTGCTATTTTCATCTCAAATGGGCAGAGTAAGCCGGAAAAACACAAGAAAAATGGCAAATCCAGGTATCTCAATTCCCAATCTTGATAATCAGGGGTCAGATCAGATAATGAACAATCCAGAGGAGAGTTCCCAAACAGCTCTACAAACACTGGTGGCAAACATGATAAATGAGAAGTTTGACAACTTACAAAGGACTCTGTATGAGCGTGATAGGGAGAGAGAAGAGGCATCCCAAAAGTTTATACAGGAATATCATAAGCGTGAGGAAGCTACTCAAAAACTGATACAGGATTTGCGTGAACAACTTGAGAATACTCAAAGAGAAAGGGAGGAATGGCGTGAGCAGGTTGAGAACACTCAAAGAGAACTGCAGGAATCCCACGAATGGGAGGAAAGAGAACTGCAGGAATTCCACAAACTGGAGGAAGCTAATCAAAGAGTAATTCAGGAATTGAGAGACCAGGTAGAGAACACACAAAGATCACTAAAGGCATTCATGGAATCCATTAACAAAGAGCTGAAGGAAGTCAGGGAGAACACAAAGGGAATGCTGAATGGAACCCAACAGAAGGAATGGGAGTCCAAAGAAACCATAACCAATCAACTAAGTGATTTGAGAACAAACACTGAACACCAAATTAAGGAAGTAAAGAAATTCATACAAGACCTAAAACAGAGCTTCAACAAAGAACTTGAAGCCATCAAAGCTGACCAATTAGAAGGAAAAGAGATAAAAAACAAAGTAGAGAGTCTTGACAGCAGGTTAGACCATGCAGAAGATCGAATCTCAGGGATTGAAGACAGCCTAGATATTATAGAGAAAGAACATACAACCATCCAAGACAAGTCCAAGAAGTATGATAGATCTATCCAACACCTGGAAGACACCATCAGAAGGCCTAATCTAAGGATAATGGGTGTAGAGGAGCACCTAGAAACAGAAGTTAATGGTCTAGGAAATTTGTTTAACAGGATCCTAGCAGAGAACTTCCCAAACATACAAAAAGATAGGCCTATTCAGATACAAGAAGCTTTTAGAACCCCAAATAGACCAGACCAGAATAGGACATCCCACCGCCACATTATAATCCACACAGGATCAACTCAGACCAAGGAAAAGATCCTTAAAGCTGTCAAGGAGAAAAGGTTAATCACCTATAAAGGGAAACCAATTAGAATCACCTCAGATTTCTCAGCAGAGACAATCAAAGCAAGAAGAGCCTGGAATTATGTATGCCATGCCCTCAAAACAAACAACTATCAACCAAGAATACTGTACCCAGCTAAACTCTCCTTCATAACTGAAGGCCAAATAAAAACCTTCCATAGCAAAGAAAAATTGAAACAATACATCTCCACCAAACCAGCCCTACAAAAGATTCTTAAAGATGTACTACACATAGAAAACCAACAAGACTGCAACAAAGGCCAAGAAACTGCACCCAAACTGAGAATCCAAGAACCATAGGAAGAACCCAGTTTCGCAGCCCCCAAGAAGGTGGATAACATGGCAGGAACTCCCAAATACCTCTCAGTCCTATCTCTTAATGTTAACGGACTGAACTCTCCAATTAAGCGACATAGACTGTCTAGTTGGATTAAAAAACAAGACCCTTCTATCTGCTGCCTACAGGAGTCTCATCTTGCCCGTAAAAACAAACACATTTTCAATGTTAAAGGCTGGAACAAAATCTACCAAGCAAACGGACCGCATAAACAGGCGGGAGTTGCAATCCTAATATCAGATAAAATAGACTTCAAATTAAAATTCGTGAGAAGAGATAAAGAAGGTCGCTACATACTAATTAAAGGATCTCTCCTTCAGGAGGATATTACAATTCTAAATATCTATTCGCCAAACAATGGAGCACCCAAATTTATCAAAGAAACACTACTTTCCCTCAAATCCCATATAGATCCAAAGACATTAATTGTTGGGGATTTTAACACACCACTCTCCCCACTAGATAGATCAACTCGGCAAAAACTCAACAGAGAAACCGCAGATCTAAACAGCTGCATAGATCAACTAGACTTAACAGACATCTACCGAACATTTCACCCAGCAGCATCAGAATACACGTTTTTCTCAGCAGCACATGGAACGTTTTCTAAAATAAACCACATTTTAGGCCACAAAGCAAACTTGTCTAAATTCACAAACATTGAAGTTATACCTTGCATTCTCTCTGACCACAAGGGAATAAAATTAGAACTCAACACCAAAAGCCACCAAAGAAAGTCCAGTATCACATGGAGGCTGAAAAACACAGCTGAATCAAGAGTGGGTCATGGAAGAGATTAGGAAGGAAATTCAAATGTTCATGCTATTCAACAAAAATGAACACACAAATTACCAGCTCCTCTGGGACACAGCAAAGGCAGTACTCAGAGGCAAGTTTATAGCTCTGAGCTCCTACATCAACAAATTGGAGAGATCTGAATCTAGCAATTTAATGACACATCTAAACCTCCTTGAAAAAGAGCAGCAGGATAAGCCCCAATCCAGTAGATGGAAAGAAATAATCAAAATTAAATCAGAATTAAATGAATTAGAATCCAAAAAAACTATATCAAGAATCAACAAAACAAAGAGTTGGTTCTTCAAAAAACTTAACAAAATTGACAGACCCTTAGCAAATCTTATCAGAAAAAGAAGAGAACACACCCAAATTAATAAACTCAGAGATGAGAATGGAAACATCACCACGGAAACAACCAAGATTCAGAACATTATAAGGGAATACTTCTCAAAACTTTATGCTAATAAGTTTGAGAACTTGACAGAAATGGACCTTTTCCTAGCAAATATTGACATGCCAAAACTAAACCAAGATGAGTTAAATTATCTTAACAGGCCCATATCAAGCATTGAAATAGAAACAGCAATAAGAGACCTCCCAGCTAAGAAAAGTCCAGGACCAGATGGTTTTACAGCGGAATTTTACAAGGCCTTCAAAGCAGAGCTCACACCAACTCTTCAATGAAATTGAAAGAGAAAGCTCACTACCGAACACATTCTATGAAGCCATCATAACCCTCATCCCAAAACCAGGCAGGGACTCATCAAAGAAAGAGAACTACAGACCCATTTCTTTGATGAACATTGATGCAAAACTTCTCAACAAAATTTTGGCCAATCGACTTCAACAATTCATCCAAAAAATCATACACCACGATCAAACAGGATTCATTTCAGGGATGCAAAGCTGGTTCAATATACGCAAATCAATTAATATTATTCATCACATCAACAGGAGCAAGAATAAGAACCACATGGTTATCTCAATAGATGCAGAAAAAGCATTCGACAAGATCCAACACCCCTTTATGATGAAGGTTTTGGAAAAATTAGGAATCCATGGAACATTCCTCAATACAATAAAGGCTGGTGGGAATGTAAACTTGTTCAACCACTTTGGAAAGCAGTATGGAGGTTCCTCAAAAGACTTCACATAGAGCTCCCCTATGACCCAGCAATCCCACTTTTGGGCATTTACCCTAATGTTTACAAACAAGACCACACTAAAGCTACCAGCACAACTATGTTTATTGCAGCATTATTTACCATAGCTAAGATATGGAACCAACCCAGATGCCCCTCAGTAGATGAATGGATCAAGAAAATGTGGTATATATACACAATGGAATTCTATGCCTCCATCAGAAAGAATGACATTGCCCCATTTGTTAGGAAATGGAAAAACTTGGAAAAAATTATATTAAGTGAAGTAAGCCAGGCCCAAAGAAACGTAGGTCCCCATGGTTTCCCTTATTTGTATTATCTAGTATATGTATGAGTCAAGCGGAAAAGGTCAGATAATGTGATGTCAGGAAAATGAACCCTTAGATGTGTATTTTAATGTTTTTTTCTTTCATGCATGTGTTTCTAACACATTTATAAGATTATCTCTTTGTTGCTTTGTATGTCCCTCCCCCACAGTATAACCCCTGCTTTCACTATATTTGATGTCAGTATAACTTGTGGAGGTGATGGGGAAAAACCAGTTGTTTAAGGATACAGGTGGACCTGTTGCAACGAGAAGTACAAGTTGTCATGTCCAAAACGAGCTTTACAACGTTGGGGGGGGGGGGGGAAGGATTGGGATTAGGGGGGGAGGGGGGAGGCTGGGAAGGGATGTGAAGGGTAAACAAAGGAGGAGGCTGCAATGTTTGGTAAGAAATGTACGCATTATCCTGCCCATGTAACTGTAACTCCTCTGTACAGTATGTTCACAAATTAAATTAAAAAAAAAAAAAAGAAATGTACTCATTATCTTGTCCATGTAATTGTAACTCCTCTGTACAGTATTTTCACAATTAAAAAAAATGTACTCATTACCTTGCTCATGTAATTGTAACCCCTCTGTATGGTATTTTCACAATAAAAAAAATTTCCTTTTTCCAGTTTTTAAAAATCAGAGTCCTTCACTTCTTTAGTTAGCGCCTAGATATTTTAATTTTTGTGGGACTATTTCAAAAGGAGTTGCTTTCTTGATTTCAACCGCGCTCTTCTCATTATTGGCATACAGAAAAGCCATTGGTTGTTTTTTTGTTTTTGTTTTGGTCAGTCGTGGGGCTTGAACTCTGGGCTTGGGCGCTGTCCCTCAGCTCTTCAGCTCAAGGTGAGTGCTCTAACACTTGAGCCACAGCGTCACTTCCAGTTTTCATGTGGTTTATTGGAGATAAGAGTCTCACGGACTTTCCTGCCCAGGCTGGCTTTGAACCGCGATCCTCAGATCTCAGCCTCCACCGGTGCCCGGCTAGCCATTGGTTTTTGAGAGTTAATTTTGTACCCTGCTACTTTGCCAAAGTTTTGGATCAGCTGAGTAACTTGGGAGTGGGGTCAATAGGGTTCTTTAAATTTACTTCATCTTTCCATATTTGGGTCCCCTTTATGTTTGCATCTTGGCCTGAGACTTAATTTCTATTTACCAAGTCTATAGGCTCATCATGAAGCATAACATGAATTCTGTAGAATGCTTTGATGCCTAGACAATGGTCTCTTGACCATGAGAAATAAAGCTTTCCCTTGGTAAAGATCGAGAACTCAACTCATGCTGTGAACAAGAAAACTTCCCCCAAGGAGTCCAGAGCAACAATGTCCCAAATTCTTTATCAGCTCATCCTAGGTTTCCTTAGATGCCTTCTTTTCTGTGTCAATAAACCTTTATGCTCAGCATTGTAATCCAAGGGTCCAGTTTCACACCCATCAACTAGGCACTTGATTCTGAGTACACAATCCAGGATGCAGCAGGCACAATCCTTCAACAGACTGGGTCAAAAGTAGCAGCTCTATCTGCCCATAGTCAAGCTCAGAGGATAAATAAGATATATACACAACAGAATTCTGTGCTTCCATCAGAAAGAATGACATTGCCCCATTCATAAGGAAATGGAAAGACTTGGGACAAAATCATAGTAAGTGCAAGTAAGGCAGACCCCCTTCCCCCAAAAAGAGGCTCGATAGTTTCCCTCATTTATAATAATTAGTACATGCCTAGGATTATCCCAGCAGAGGATTACAATAGCCCAATAGTTATGTGCATATGACCATATAAAACTATGCTATCAGAAATGAACCCCCTGATATGAAAACCAGGGTTTTTTCCCTTTTCTTTTTTTTAAGTGTACTGTTTGCAGTTATTTCTTTTGTCTTTCGTTCCCCCTATCCCTGGTTTATTCTCTGTGGTCACTGTTTTTGATGTTGGTATCCTTTGTCTTGTACATACATTTATCTTATTTGGGGAAGATAAGGGGAATCACAGAAATGGTGGGACAAAGGGTAAACCAATGCAACAGCATACTCACAAGACACTATGTTGGAAATGGACTTTACAACTTGTGGGGAAGGGAAATCGGGAGCAAATGAAGGAGGGGGTAACACTGTTCAAAAAGAAAGATACTCATTACCTTATTTACATAACTGTGAGCCCTCTGTACATCACCTTTACAATAAAATAACTTGTTTAAAAAGATACACAGAATAGAACTGCTTAACTGAGAACATATTAATTTATTATTTAATTTCCTCATAGGAGATGAAAGATTTCTTTTCCATTGTTAGGTTCATGGCTAAAATCTGTACAAGATTAATAAAAATATATATATATAAATGTATCCAATATACATTTCATGTGGTACTTTGGAAGGTCATGTGGTAATCTGGAAGGAAATGAAGAGCCAGACAGGAATATGTATGTATTTTGGGGGGGGTCTGATGAAGAATACTCTATTGTAGAGGAATAAATTGGACAAAGGGGCATGCTCTAAAGGCAATAAGGTGAGGGGAACTTAGGAAGGCCTTTCTTTTCCCAATTCTTCTGTTTTCTTGTGTCAGCAGAAAAAAAAGATGCTTCTTTCCTCAGTCATAGAGACAGCCCCTCTCAACTGAAATAGTATGACCTGCTTCAGCAGAAAAGCGTGGAAGACAGTAACCAAATCAAGGTGCCTTATTTTGAGGTAGCATTTCCTGAACTCCATCACCTTCATTGCTTGAATACAGACAGTAGGCAGTAAACAAAAATGTCATGATGAACTTGTTGAGAGTGCACCAAGTGACATAATATATAAGATTTGCCCCCACAGTCATAAAAATGGTTACTGGCTTTATAATAAAGATAGCCAAATAAATTAATACTATAAGTAGTAACTTTTTTAAGTTCATAAGTATTTTTTTGCTTTTTCATAAATAATAATTGGCATTGGAGAGCCATTTATAAGAAAAGCAAAATTACTGCCTTATAACTCCTTGAAGTATTTATTTGGGACTTTTGGTTTTAGGTTGATTTTGCTTGTTTTGTGTTTTTATTTTTAGGGTTTTTGGGGGGGGTTTTAGCTAAAGTCTCATAAGCCTCCTTCCTCCGTCTCCTACGTGTTGGCATTGCAGGCATGTGCCACCATGCCTGACTCAACTTTTTGTTTTCACAGAGATTATAATTCTATCTCAATCAATATTTATCAAGCTTAATTTGACAGATTTTTACTATTTCATTCTCCTTATATAACAAATACTTTCTTCCCCTAATGATATTCAAATTAATGTGCCAGAGAGTTAGACACCTTATTCAAGAGAAAAAAATCAAGGTATGTCTTAAAGTAAGAAAACATAATTAGAATAAATATGTCCTTCCAAGGTCACATACAAGGAGAAAATTAGCATTTTTATTTGACTTGTTAATTTATTTTGTGTCTGGGTTATTTTCTGACTTGTAAGGAAATAATTCATCTTTTATAGATTTTGAAGCATAAATAATAGGTTTACATTCTAAATAATCATATTTAATATCATAGTGCTTATTGTTTAAGAGTTTTCATTTAAGGTCCCACAAATGAGAATGTAGTTTCTAAAATAGAAAGAACATTTTAGGTCGTTTCTAAAAGTACATTTTATTTACTATTTTTACATTACTTATATTATTGTTTATATTACTCTGAACCAAATATCATTCTAAAGAACTGTTAAATTAAAAACCTTTCTCCTTATAAAATTACTTAGCTAGAATTTCCAGAGATATTTTCTTTTTCCACCATATTGTTGTATCCTAGATTTCAAAATAACTTCTTCTAATTTATTATTTTTTCAGGAACAAAATCATCATGGTATAACATTGAGACCAGAGATTTCATAGCTTTTAATGCAAAATTTTATTGAGATGATTGTAGATTCACATGTACTTGTAAGAATACAGAAATATATTTTGTATGCTTTTCCTAGTCTATTCCCATACTAATATTTTGCACAACTACAAAAGAATAGCACAATCAGAAAATCAGCATTATAGAAACTAGTGATAGCATTCATTTCCCCAGGTTTACTTATCCACCAGCCCTCCCTTTATCCATAGTAGGTATATTCCCCAATCCCCAAGGAATGCCTGGAATCATATGTCTACTTTAAGCCAAATGAACCCCAAGATAGAGACATAAGTGGTTTTTTTCTTTTTTGCTATTGTTTCTAACGTATTTATAATGTACCATGTGGTTTTTTTTTGTTCTTTTTCGTTCCTCCCCCACAGTATAACTTCTGTTTTCACTGTATTTGATGTCAGTGCCCTGCATCTTGTATTTATAATAATCAAAATAGATACCCAGTGGCTTACTCCTGTAACCTAGTTACTCAGTAGGCTGAGATGTTAAGATTGTGGTTTGAAATTAACCTGGGCAGAAAAGTCCAGGAGACTCTTAGCTCCAATTACCCAGAAAAAGGCTGTTAGAAAGAAAGCATTGAGAGAAAAAAAAAGGCTGAGGAAGAACACTAGGCCCTGAATTCAAGCCCCAGCGCACATGTGCATGTGTGCACTTACACACACACACATATACATGCACAGACATACACACAAACAGCAATATCCTAGTAAAATGTGTTTGTCTCTGTTTCTCTCATCAAAACAAATATTAGTATTTTCAACTTTCTGAGTTGGTAACCAAAAGCATAGAAAGCAAAAACTGGAAAGAGTGGAACTAATGTGCTCACACATGTATGTGTGTGTGTGTGTTTGCATATATTGAATTCTATGCAGTTTTATCATGAGGATAGGCCATGGTCAATATACTGGATAGTTCTAATCACCACAGGGATCCTTTGTAATTTATATTTTGTTTGGCTACGTTGTCATAAATAGGAGATACCAAATGATTGTCCCATATTCATTTATCACCTATATGTAATTTTCAGAATGGTGTCCGTTTTTTTAGATCATGTTTCAAAATCTGCTATCTCAAAGTCATGTTTTTAGCAGACCATACTTACAGTTTATCATTGTCAGCATGAACAAAACAAAAACATTTTTAAGATAACAAGAAAAGTATCAAAATACCAAGACTGGTAAAGGTTATAATCTCAGAACAGTAATAATCAAGGATCATATGGTCCTTTGTTTTTGCCCTCACTGCATTGCCTCCTGCTCTCTACTTCCATAATCTCTGTTGTTTAGTCTTTATCCTTCCTTTTTTTTCTGTTGTCACGGTGATGTATGGAAGGGTTACAGTTACACAAGTAAGGTAATAAGTACAGTTCTTGTCTAACTGTTGCCTCCTCCCTCACTTTTCTCCCACTTTCCCTCCTCCCCAATCCCCCCTCCTTCTGTATTTCTTAGGATGATATTAACAAGTAAAAGTAGTCACAATTGTTAATGTACCCCTAGTTGCAGAAGAATTTGAAGCAAGACTGGAAGTTGATACAGAATAAACAGATGATGAAAAAGAGCAGGAGGAAAGAAGATGGTAAAGGCAGAATCTTTTGTGGGTTTTTTTTTCTTTTTTGTAGGTTGTGGGGCTTGAATTCTGGGCCTGGGCACTGTCCCTCAGCTCTTGAGCTTAAGGCGAGTGCTCTACCACTTGACCCACAGCGTCACTTCCGGTTTTCTGGTGGTTTATTGGAGATAAGAGTGTCACAGACTCTCCTGCATGGGTTGGCTTTGAACCCAGCCTCTAAGTAGCTAGTATAACAGGCATGAGCCACCAGCATCCAGAAAGGCAGAATCTTAACAAGAGCAGTCCAAGTAAATCTTCTTTCATGAAACAGAGATTTTAGCACAGTATAAGTTTTTAAGCAAAGAATTCTGGAAAGTAGCAAGCGTGCATCAAAGATGTTCAAGCTCACACCTCAAAGACTGTTCTGGTATTGCAGACCAAGGTGAGCAGGGAAGAGATGTCTCTGCTCAAAGGCATCCTTGACTTCCGGCTAGTTCAGGGCAATCTTAGTACAGAGGTTATTTCAGATGCATTTCTAACCGTGAGAATTCAGGACTATATACTAGACCTGATTCCTACATTGGCCATTCAGTGTGTATAATCATGTCCAGTCTGCTGATGCCACTATAACTTGGACCCAAAATCTTTCCCCACCAATCTGCTGTGAAGGAGCTCAATCATGTTGTGACGTCGTTGGGCCCTTTTCAATATCCTTTTACAGCTGCTCCATAGCATAGCACATCAAAGGGCATTTCTTTTTCAGTAAATTCTTAAAAAAAAAAAAAGCTTGCAAATCATGTCAGTGAATCTCATTATACTCTTTTGATACCATTAATGCTGATTCATAAAAGATGTACTATCCTAAAATCGACATTAACAAAGATGAAAGTTCATCTAATTCAACTCAAAAAAATCGTTCATTTCTTTTGGCAGGATTATGGTAAAGGGGACTTGACTAAATCAATGAAAGAAAATAGAAAGGATTGTTAAGTAATGACATTAAATTTGAGGATGGGGTAGATTTTCAAATGTCACAATATATAGGGAATACTGCTGAACTTACTTTTCTTTAATTACTAATTTTTGGGAAGAAGAAGCAAAGACTCTCTTAATAACCTCTATAAGCAAATCCCAATACCCATCTGTTCAGTGTTGTTCACATTCAGAGCTGAGAAATGAAACCAAGTACTACAGCCAGATTAGAAAGGGAGGCAGGCAATAAAGATCAGATCTAGCCTAGTAAGCTAATACCTCTGCAGGGAATGTTATAAAACACCTTTATGTAATGGAAGGAAGGTCCTTGTAAAGGTATAATGGCAAAAGAGACATAGAATTGTTGTAAGGTACTAAAATAGGATTTGCCATGAGTGATGACAAGTAAAAAAGAAGTGACTGAAGTGTGGATGGTAGAAACACAGATGCCCCATCCCACTTAGAAGCGACAAAGAATTTAAGAAAGGACTGCATGAGGCTGCATCACAGTGCCATAATTAGTTCTAAGAACTTTCTGGTGAGAAAAATCATGAGAAATTAAATTATATTTAGGAGGCAGAAAACAGGAAGAATGAAAGAACGTGGAGTACGTATGGGAAGAAGAGAAATGCCGCACCTGCCTGATCTGCCTTAATAAGGAATCTGGCTACACATTTTTAGGGGGAGTCAATACTAAATAAAACACATACAGATCATTTAGGATGCCATGTGACAAATAAAAATAAGAGCTTAGGTAAAGATTGAAGGTATGGATCAAATGGTAGAGCATCAGCCATTAATTGGGGTAGAAACAGTAAGGACATGTCTCTTAACTCTGCCTGAAAAAATACTACTTTCTCTTCACAACTCATGAGACTTTCCTGTTTTAGAAACTGCCAAAAGTCAGCCCAAACCAAGACTACATCTCTGCACCTTCCTTTTCTTTCCCCCTTTATCCCAGGCCTACTGCTTCACAACTCAGTGTATGAATGAATGAATGAAGAAATAAATAAATGAGGTAAATAGGAAACCAAAAAATAGAAGGATATATTTATCCAAAAATGAAAGATGACTGTTGCCAACATGCTATTCTTGATGCTGGCAATCCACACCTTTGAAAAGGAAAAGGAAAGAGGACAGAGCCGCTTCTTGTTGCATGTATGCTAGGAGAGATGATGGCAAACAGGTCTGGTCAGAAATGCAGGAAGAACTTTAATAGACAATGAATTTGACTGGACTGGAGGGGATTAAATGGGACTTAAGAAGAAATAGAACCAGGTGCCAGTAGCTCACACCTATAATCCTAGCTGCTAAGGAAGCAGAGATCTGGAGGGTAGTGATTAAAGGCTACAACAGGGAAAATGTTCTCAAGACCCATCTTAATCAATAGCTGGGTACAGTGATGTGTACCTATTATCCCAGCTACACTGAAGGAATAAATAAAAGAATGGTGATCCAGGCCAGCCCAAAGTGAGACTTTATCTCAAAAATGCTCAAAATAAAAAGGACTGAAGTATAATTCAAGTGATACAGAACCTACCTAGTAAGTGTGAACCATGGAGTTCGAACCCCATACTACCACAAATACATACATACATACATACATACATACATACGTGCATACGTGCATACATACCTACATAGAAACAAATAACCAGGCTTTAACAAGGCAACACACCCATTCATCTCCAATCTGATCAGATGTGCTGTAATCTCAGGCCCCAGATATCTTTAATACATTGACGATGAGCCCTCAAACTGCCTTAGAGTGCCCTTTGAGAGTTAGTTCCTACTTTTTGGCCTATCCCTCTTTCCTCACAGAAATTTCAGGAGCTTCCAGGATCATTCATGACATTCCCTGGTTCCTAACAACTGAGTCTAGCTCCTCATTGTCTAGCAAGAATCATGCTTGATTTTGTGTCAAGTCTTTAGGAATCCAGGCCTCAGAAGAAAGTTTTCATGGGAAATCATGGGCACAGAGGGCATAAAAGAAGTTTTGTAACCAAAATACTAAGGCTCAAAGAAATTAAATAACTTACCTAAGACCTCACATGTACTGAGGGCATAGCCTGGATTCTCAATATCTGTGAGGCCCAGGTCTGTTAGTTCCACTGTATGTGACACTAAAATGCAGCTCTAAACCAGTAAGATTGACTTCCTCATAAAGTCAGATCACTATCTATGAGGACCATTAAAACAAGTACTTTCAAAATGTCTGTGAGCAATAGAAGCATCATGGGAATAAACAGATAAATTCCCAATGCTCCTCATTTAGATTCATTTGAGATTCTTCTCTATACATGGACTCAAATACAAGGAAATTGAATCTAAAGGAAGAAAAGAAACAAAAAAGGACTGAATCTTCTATTTGTTAGCCAGAACAGATAATGTAGAATTCTCTCTGTTTTTCAGACAAACCCAACAAAGATGTCTGTTTTTGCTATCTAAAATCAACTAGAAAAGTTTTACCTTCCCATCCCCAATGGCTTTGTATAGAGCACATAATTGAACTTTAGTTCCCCTGGCAAAGATTTCTTCCAATTTTTTTAATATTATTCAAAGCAAGTTTATTTTATCCTTGACTATAAGCAGAATATCAACAATGCTCCACATATTAGCTATATTAGAGAGAAAATGCCATGGAACTCTAAAGTCCTAGATTATTGGGGGAATGAAAAATTCATACCTTGCTCTGGTGAAGCAAAGCTTTTGTAATGTTAGTGAGACGCCTTCCGAGTGTGCCGACCCGCTGTTTCAGATAAACGGCCTTCATTTTACTGTTTGCTTGTTCTTGATAAGGTTACTAGATTGATTCAAGTTGTTTGCAGTGCCTTGAGGGAGAGGATGTTCCAACACCAAGCATCCTTACAACACACTACAGCTTTCCTAAGGAAGATTCTTGCCATAATAAACTAGATTTCAATAGAAAATGTTTTATATCTTATTGGACATTAATTTTGCTCTGGATAAGTAAATATAACTACCAAAAACGCCAATGAGAATTTCATGTTGATGTATATGTGTTTTTTTCTAGCCTGCAGGTAAATAGCAAAGTCTCTTTTAATCCATTGTTCCAAGTCTCAAACCACAGCAAGACAAGTATCAAAATGTCAATTTTTAACCTGGGGTTAGAAATTCAAATAGGAATTCTAGTTTCTCCATAATCATAAAATAAGCATCAAGACAAGTCTCTTGACATTTAAATTCATATGAATGGAGAGTAGATCCTTCTTTCCCATAAATAAATTGTAAAAAGTTACACCTAGCTCAGCACTGTTGGCCCACGCCTGTTATCCTAGCTACTCAGGAGGCTGAGATCTAAGAATTGTGGTTCAAAGCCAACCCTGGGCAGGAAAGTCCATGAGACTCTTATCTCTAATTAACCAACAGAAAAGTGAAGTGGCGCTGTGGCTCAAGAGGTAGAGTACTCGCCTTGACCTCAAGAGTTGAGGACAGTGCCCAGGCCCAGAGTTAAGTTACACCTTTCACCACTACCCTACCTTTACGCAGAGTTAACAAAATTTTTGTAGCAGTGC
Source organism: Dipodomys spectabilis (assembly GCF_019054845.1). Classification (NCBI taxonomy): domain Eukaryota; kingdom Metazoa; phylum Chordata; class Mammalia; order Rodentia; family Heteromyidae; genus Dipodomys; species Dipodomys spectabilis. Next base: position 13,183,535 of record NW_024870686.1, on the reverse strand, counting down.
AGTAAGTTTTAAGGCTTTGAGAGATTTAAATGTGGACAGCCAAATCTATGGTTTCGCATTAATCAGAATAACATTTTTCAAATGGAAAAACCATTTCTGAAAGTATATGGTCTTTTTATAGGATATAAATTTCAACTTTCTTATCAGTGTACCCAAACTGAAATAGATACACTTCCTATAAAGAAATTCTCTTCTAAAAATTACTGCCAAATCTTCCTTCCTCCTTCATTCCTAGTCACCATCAAACACACCCACACCCACCCACACACACACACACACACACACACACACACACACACGTTGAGAGCATTGGACTCTTTCTTCTTAAGGAGTCTAATTTTTTTTTTTTGGTCAGTCATGGGGCTTGAATTCTCAGCCTGAGTGCTGTCCCTCAGCTCTTCAGCTCAAGGCTAGCACTCTACCACTTGAGCTACAGCACCACTTCCAGTTTTCTGGTGGTTTATTGGTATAAGAGTTTCATGAGGGCTGGGATGTAGCTTAGTGGCAAAGCGCTTGCCTAGCAAGTGCAACGTCCTGGGTTCCATCCCCAGTACCAAAAAAGAAAAGACAAAAAAAATACAGTTAAAAAAAAAGAGTTTCATGGTTTTTCCTGCCCCAGTGGGCTTTGAATCACGATCCTCAGATCTCAGCCTGCTGAGTAGTTAGGATTATAGGTGTGAGCCACTGGCACCCAGCTTAGGAGTCTAATTTTTAAGAAATGAAAGGTGAAAAATAGAAGAGCAAATGCTTTGCATGAACATATTTAATATTCAGCACTATACACAGAAGAGTTACAGAAATAGAAATAATGAAATGGGGAATTTTTTTGCTTTAGGAGTTTATAATCTACAGACAGAAAGTAATATAACAATTCTGAGTATATTCTAAAGAAAGAGAAAAGGCAAATATAAGAAAAATATTATAACCAGAACATGGGCAAATATTTCAGTGTGAGCAGTGCAGTCCTGCCATGGGTGATCTCCAGAGCTTTCCAGCTTCTCTAGGTGTGCTACCATGTCCCTTTCCCATCACTAAGGAACTTTCCCCAACTTCTCAACCTGATTTATTTAGCCAAAAAAAATGTTTATTGTTCACTTCAATCTAACACTATTCCAAATGACAAAAACTAAATGACAAAAAAAACAGCAATGACACAAAATAAAAATATTTACCCTCCTTCAGATTACATTTCAGTGGGGGTAGACCTTACAAAACAAACCACGTTAAATATATAATATGCCAAAAGTTGATAAGTGGTACAGGAAAAATATAAGAATGAAAGAGGGACAGAGAATGCTGAGGGTGAGTGGGTACAAAGTCAAGTACAATAGACAGGAACAGAAGGTAAAATGATGCCCCCACTAACATGCTAGTTTCCAGGTGTGGCAGAAGGGACTTTGCAGCCATATTAAGAATCATGAGATGGGGAAGTTATCTTGGAATATCCAAGTGAACCCAATGTAGTCACAGAGTACTACTTGTTTTAATTTATTTTTTATTGTGAAAATACTGTACAGAGGGGTTACAATTACATGGGCAAGATAATGAGCACATTCCTTATCGAGCATTGTAACCTCCTCCTTTGTTTTCCCTTCCCATCCCTTCTTGCTCCCACCCCCCACCCAATCCTCCTCCCCCCATCAAAGTTGTAAAGTTCATTTTCGACGTAACGACTTGTACATCTCATTGTTGCAATGGGTCCACCTGTATCCCTATTTAAACTATTTGTTTTTCTCCTTCCCCTCCATAATTATACCAACATAAATTACAGTGAAAATGGGTTATACCGTGGGGGAGGGACATACAAAGCAACAAAGAAATAATCTTATAAATGTGTTAGAAAACAATCACATGAAAGAAAAAAACATTTGAATACATATCTTAGGGTTCATTTCCCTAACATCAACTTAACTGACCTTTTCTGCTTGACTCAGACATATACTAGTTATTGCAAATAAGGGAAACCATGGGACCTATGTTTCTTTGGGCCTGGCTTACTTCACTTAATATAATTTTTTCCAAGTCTTTCCATTTCCTAACAAATGGGGCAATGTCATTCCTTCTGATGGAGGCATAGAATTCTATTGTGTATATATACCACATTTTCTTGATCCATTCATGTACTGAGAGGCATTTGGGTTGGTTCCATATCTTAGCTATAGTAAATAATGCTGCAATAAACATAGTCGTGCTGGTAGCTTTAGTGTGGTCTTGTTCGTGAACATTTGGGTAAATGCCCAAAAGTGGGATTTCTGGGTCATAGAGGAGTTCTATGTGGAGTTTTTGAGGAACCTCCATACTGCTCTCCAAAGTGGTTGAACAAGTTTATACTCCTACCAACAATAAAGTATGGTTCCCTTCTGTCCACATCCCCTGTCACAGAGTACTTAATGTAGAAAAAAGTACCAGATCCCTAAAAAAAAAAAAAAAAAAAAAAAGAGAGGCAAAAAATAGAGAGAGGTCACAATGATGACTAGAATGGAGCTAGGAGTCAAGGAATATGGGCATCCTCTCAAAGCTATAAAAGGTAAGGAAATCAATTCTCCCCTCCAGGGAGTGTGAATAGTGTGAGGTCCTGAGTTCAAGCCTCAGGCTCTAAATTCAACAAACTTGGAAACGAATATGTTGGGGGGGCATTGTTTTACCTACTGTTCTTGACCATCTTATTTGACTTTATACCTATTCAAGCTCAGCATTGTCTATACCTCTTTCATTCTTATATTTTTCCTGTACCACTGATACATTTCTGGCATATTATATGTTTCACCTATTTGTTTTGTTGATAGGTATACCTCCACACCAAAAAAAAATCTGAACATATTTAAGATTAAAATTGGTTGTTTAGTGAAAAAATGATTAAAAATTTGGATTTGTAGAATTTGCTGATTTCCATGGTGTAAATATTCCAACAATGGTCCATTTCAAGCTACAATAGAATTATAAATTACCTCAGTTTCAAATTTCATTTCCAGGTGAGCACTTCACACAAGATTCTCCATTTACCAATTCTACATCATATTCCATGTGGGCCCAGCAGTTTCAGAATCAATTAGTCACAATGAGTGCGCGTGCACACACACACACACACACACACACACACACATCAGAAATAATAAAAATCAGTGATAACTTGTTTAACCATATGAAATTCTAGAATTTATTAAATGATACCTAAGAAGCACTTTTAGCTCCATATCAGAATTTTGCCATCAAATAATAGTTGTACTTTATATTCAGTCTTCTCTGTTTTTCTTTGTCCTCAAAAACAAAAAATCAGGATCCTTGTAGAAACCAGAATATATTTCAGAGGTAAGCTATTTGTCTAGCATGTGTAAAGCCCTGTGTTTGATTCCTAGCACTGGAGAAAAAAATACTGGAAAATATACAATAGAATTTTTGAAGTTGGGTTAAAAAGGAATCAAATTACATATGAGATGAGTGGATCAGGAAAATAAGTAAATGGATAGAAAAGGAGAAGGAAGGTTTGGTCAAGCCAAAGATAAAAGGCTACACTTAAGAAGTAATGAGAGAAAAAATGAACTCTGACATGAAAAAATACTATCTTAATTTCAAGAGATCTGAGAGACTGTTTAGTACAATACGATTTTTTGTATGTATGTGTCAGTACTGAGGCTTGAACTCAGGACCTCACACTCTATTCAAGGCTAGAGCTCTGTCACTTGAGCTACAGCTCCACTTCCATCTTTTTCCTGATTAATTGGAAGTAAGAGTCTCATGGACTTTTCTGTTGGCCCTACTTTTAAACTATGATCCTCAGATCTCAGCTTCTGAGTAGCTAGCATTACAGATGTGACCCACCAGTACCCAACCCAACACTATTTGTACGAGAGGAAAGCAAAAATGTGTATCCAGACAGACTTCATATGTGGATCTGTCTCCAGGAAAATATGATCAAGGTGTTAAAGATGAATATCCTTCCTTTTCAAAGATGAAGAATAGTTGCCACATTCAATTCCACATTCCCTTGTATCTATCTATCCACAGACTTCTAAGCTGTTTATCATTGTGGGAATAATGTTCCTATGATATTACTATGACATAGGTGTGCAAGTTTCTGAATCTGCTTTTAATTCATTTGAATATAGATATCTATATGAATATAGATATCAACAGATAAGTGAGTGGGATTGTTGAATCATATGGTAATTCTATGTTTTACTTTTTTACTGCACCATCTTTCATTCCTACCAGCAATGTGAAGGGTTACAATTTCTTCACACCCTGCCAGCACTTGTGACTTTTTTATAGAAACCAGCCTAATGGATGTGCAATGTAGTCTTGAGTACCATTCCAGTTATTCTAAGGGGTAGCCAGTGGTGAGATCTTTAAATCTGGATGGAATTGAGCAAGTAAAACCTACTGACAAGTTTTTATGATGACTAAATGTGTGTCCCTTAGATGGCAATCAAAAAAAAAAAAAAATGTTGGTCCTTCTTTTATTTCCCTGGATTTAGATTCAGCTTCCTCCCACAGAAACTATATGAAGTTCTAAAGTATGTAGATATAGGGCTGACTTCCAACTTCTGTTTTGTTTTACCTCTGTATCTTGCAACAGATGTCAAATGTGTCCTCCATTATGTCTAAATAGCACTACACCTGCAACCAGCTTTCCACTCAAATTAACTACTCATCAGCTCTATTATTAAACAAACAAGGAACAGCTGTAATACCCAAGGAATGTGTGGGATTATACTTTAAAATTACATTCCTGCCAACACTTTCAGTTTGTTGAATAACCCCCAACCAATTTTTCCAGTTAAATTAACAGAATAGTTTGGTATCCATAAAACCCTGAGATTCCTGGCAATACAGGCCACATGATAGTTTATAAGCAAAGAATAAATGTATGACACTTCAGAAATGCTTTCAGAGACAAGTTTAAGAAGTGCTTATTTTTAATTAGGGTGTTTTCTTTCATGTCACGGTCATAAAACACTGTTCATCAGTTGTATGTCCTTGTAAAATGCTGGATGTTTGCAATAATGTGATTATTGGGCTTCTGAAAGAATCCATAGAAGACCCCAGGAACCACAAACCAATCATTTAACTATGTGATGTATAAAGTGCTTGCAACAAAACACTGAACAACGGACTTATAAAAAAAAAAAAGCAGGAATAAAACCCCATAAGGAATAGGTGTTCTAGTTGTATATTCTACAATGTACCCCCACAGCCATAGATCAATAGAATATTGGAAAATTCAAACCACTTGTGGCTCACTGCTTTGTTTTTATCCTATAGTGTCATAATGTGGTGAAATAAAACTACACAACTTTATAAAGTGATTTTCAGAGGAAACTCAAAAAATGTTTTTTTCAAAAAATGTTTTTAAAGCAAACAAAACTTCTTACAATTTTCAATTTGCTCAAATCAACCTATCTGCATACTTCATATGCTCCTGTACCAAGTCAAGATGATTTTATGGAGAACAGGAAGGCTGGAAAAGAAACTTAAATCGAATTGGTTTAGGGCGGCACAACTCAATTGATTTGGGGGCAGAACTCAAGAGTGCTGAGTTCTAATTTTAGGAATGTTTATAAAATTTTTAACACAACAGTTGTACACAAAGTTCTGGGTCTTAATAGAAAAGTTCAATGGTGCATATTTACATATATACTGCTTATATGCATCTATATGCATAACAGAATAAATAAGAAAAAATTGAGGGACACAAAGTTGGGGGAAAGAGTTCATGTGTTCAGATGAATACAATAATGGAGATGACAGGAATGGATTTGTCTAGAAAATAAATTGAAGACAGAATAATAGGATTTGGTTCAGTGATATAAGCAGTATTTACAGAAATTAGAGTTGTTAAAATTTTGTCTAGAGTTGGAAAAAAATATATTAAGTGAAGTAAGCCAGGCCCAAAGAAACATAGGTCCCATGGTTTCCCTTACTTGCAATAACTAGTATATGTCTGAGTAAAGCAGAAAAGGTCAGACAAGTTGATGTTAGGGAAATGAATCCTAAGATATGTATTCAAATGATTCATGTGATTGTTTCTAACACATTTATAAGATTATTTCTTTGTTGCTTTGTATGTCCCTCCCCCACAGTATAACCCGTTTTCACTGTATTTGATGTTGGTATAATTTGTGGAAGGGGAAGGGAAAAAACAAATCGTTTAAATAGGGATACAGGTGGACCCATTGCAACAATGAGATGTACAAGTCGTTATACCGAAAACGAACTTTACAATTTTGATGGGGAGGATGCTTGGGAGGGCGGGAAGAGGATGGGAAGGGATGGGAAGGGGAAACAAAGGAGGAGGCTACAATGCTTGACAAGAAATGTACTCATTATCTTGCCCATGTAATTGTAACCCCTCTGTACAGTATTTTCACAATAAAAAAATTATCTAGAGTCTGTGTATAGTGAAAAGAGAAAAAAAACTCAGGGTATGTTGAATTGAAATCAAATTGAAATTTGAGAAATTTCAAATTTAGAGAATTAGGAAATGACTGGGGCTGGGAAGGTAGCTCAGTGTAGAGCTCTTGCCTTGCATGCATGAGACCCTGGGTTCGATTCCACACCACCACATAAGCAAAAAGAAAAAAGCCGGAAGTGGCACTGTGGCTCAAGTGGTAAAGCGCTAGCCTTGAGCTGAAGAGCTGAGGGACAGCGCCCAGGCCCAGAGTTCAGGCCCCACGACCGGACCCAAAAAATTAAAAAAGAAAATTTATGTCAAGGTGATGTACAGAGGGGTTACAGTTATATAAGTAGTGATTGCACTTCTTTTTAAAATATTTTTATTGTAAAGATACTGTACAGAGGGGTTACAGTTACATAAGTATGGTAATGAGTACATTTCTTACTGAGCATTGTTACCTCCTCCTTTGTTTTTCCCTTACCATCCCTTCCCTTTGCACCCCCCCCCAATTCCTCCCTCCCCCTAACCCCCCACAAAGTTGTAAAGTCTGTTTTCAACATAGTGTCCTGTACATCTCATTGTTACAATGGGTCAATCTGTATTCTTGTCAGTATTTTGTTATTTCCCTTCCCCTTCCCAAATTAGAAAAATGAATATACAAGATGCAGGACACCAACATCAAATAACAGTGACAACAGAGGTTATACCATGGGGTGATTACATTTCTTGTCTAACTTGTTACCCCCTCCCTCATTTTCTCTCTCTTTCCCTCCTTCCCCAATCATCCCCTAAGTTGTACAGATCATTTCCAATATTTTTTTTGTCGGTTGTGCGGTCTGAACTCTGGGCCTGGGCACTGTCCCTTGCTCTTCAGCTCAAGGCTAGTGCTATACCACTTGAGCCACAGTGCCACTTCCAGCTTTTTCTGCTTATGTGGTGCTGAGAAATCAAACCCAGGGCCTCATGCATGCAAGGCAAGCACTCTACCACTGAACCACCTTCCCAACCCAACATTTTTAAATGAAAGACTGATGCTTTAATGCTGAGAGGAAGCGTCAAGAAAAAGATAGAAATGAGTAATACAGATGAAAAATGGGAAAGCAATGGACCAAATCGCTAAAGAGGAGAGCCTGGAAAAGCAAATACCAAAAGACCGCAGAGAATGAGTTCTCTTTTATTGAGATAGGAATACTTCCCCTATGGTTCCAGGACTGGAGAGACAATATTGCACCTAATTATGAAGCTTTGGACTTTTCAATACACTTTGTTGTATATGACCCTCATGAATAAAATGGTGCAAGATTATCCATATTTTATTATGAGGAAAGAACACAGAAAAGAGAAAGCCATTTATGTTACAAAGAGAGCTAGCTCTGTCAACTCATATCCCAGGGCTCCAGACTTCCTATTCTACAAAGAATAAGGTAAAATGTCCATTGTTACATTTTTTTATTCTTAAATACAAAAATATTCCTAGTTCATCATTATTCATTAAGAAAACAAAAATCAGAGGATCAGCACCTCAAAATATTTTGTCACACAAAACACTTAAATACATTGGAGAGGTCTCTATTTTCTGCTTACTTGAAACTGTAGGTCAGGGTTAGAAGAAACTCAATTAAAAGGAGGGAGCTTATTTTGAAGTGATAAAACTAAAGCTAGCATAATAAGCAGATACTCTAAGTGAAAGGTGATAAAGTTCACAATGAAAGAATTTAACTTTCAGGTATCTGAGATTTGGTGAAAGAAATGGGCAGCAACAATGATAGTAAAATACCAAACTTCAAACTCTATTACAAAGCTGTAGTAATCAAAACAGCTTGGTACTGGCACAAGAACAGAACTGAGGACCAATGGAATAGAACTGAAGAGCCAGAAATGAACTTGCAGACCTATAGCCACCTAATCTTTTATAAGGGAGCCAAAAACAGGATGGAAGAAAGACAGCTTCTTCAGTAAATGGTGCTGGCAAAATTGGTTAAACACCTGTAGAAAACCAAAGTTAGATCCTTTTATATCACTCTGCACCAAAATCAGCTCCAGATGGATCAAAGACCTTCAAGTCAGAGCAGACATCCTGAAAACATTACAGGAAGGAATAGGAGAAACTCTAGGGCTCCTAGCAACAGGCCAAAATTTTCTGCACAAAGACCCAGAAACACAACAAATCAAAGAAAGGTTGGACAAATGGAATTGCATGAAACTGCAGAGCTTCTTCATGGCAAAGGACATAGCTAGCAAGATCAATAGAAAGCCCATGAATTAGGAGAAGATCTTCACTAGCCATACAATGGACAAGGGTCTCATATCTAAAATATACCTGGGACTCAAAAAATTAAATCCCTCAACAACAAAACCTCAAAGAAACAACTGCCCAATAAATAAGTGGACTAAAGACTTAAAGAGAAACTTCTCTGAAGAGGAAAGAAGGATGGCCAACAGACACATGAAGAAGTGCTCAACTTCTCTGGCCATAAAAGAATACAGATCATTGAAATAGTTAGAATAGCTAATCAAGAACTCTAATAACAACAGATGCTGGAGGGGATGTGGCCAAAAGGGAACCCTTTTGGGAGTGTAAACTTGTTCAACCCCTTTGGAGAGCAGTATGGAGGTTCCTCAAAAGACTAGAGATAGAGAGCCCTTATGTCCCAGCAATCCCACTTCTGGGCAGTTAGCCAAATGACCACAACCAAGACCATACTAAAGCTACTAGCACAACCATGTTTATCACAGCATTATTCATCATAGTTAAGATAGGGAACCAACACAGATGCCCCTCAGTAGATTAACAGATAAAGAAAATGTTTTATATATATATTTGTATATATATATATATGTATATATATACATATATGTGTACATATATATATATATATATATATATAATGGAATTCTTTGCTTCCATAAGAAAGAATGACAATGCCCCATTTGTTAGGAAATAGAAAGGCTTGGAAAAAATCATTTTAAGTGAAGTAAGCCCAACCCAAAGAAACATAGGTCCCATGGTTTCCCTTATTTGCAATAATTAGTATATGTCTAGGATAACCTTAGCAATGAGTAGAATAGCTAAAGTTATATACATATGACCATATAAGATGACACTAAGCAGCCTGGCGCTGGTGGCTCACACCTGTAATTCTAGCTACTCAGGAAGCTGAGATCTGAGGATCACGGTTCAAAACCAACTCGGGCAGGAAAGTCCATGAGACTCTTATCTCCAATAAACCACTAGAAAACCAGAAATGGCGCTGTTGCTCAAGCAGTATAGTGCTCGCCTTGAGCTGAAGAGTGCAGGGACAGCTCCCAAGCCCAGAGTTCAAGCCCAGAGTTCAAGCTCCACCGCCGACCAAAAAAAAAAAAAAAAAAGATGACAGTAAGCAAAATGAACTCCAAGGCATGGACACAAGAGGTTTTTCTTTGTTGTTGTTTTTAATGTACTCTTTGATTTCTTGTTTCTTTTGTATGTTCTTCTCCCTATGGTATATCCCCTGTTGTCACTGAATTTGATTTAGGTACCCTGGTATTGCATATACATTTGAATTAGGGAAGGGAAGGAGAACAACAGAATGGTGAGACAAAGGACAAGGGAGAACTAATGTAACAATGATATACACAAGATAAGATGTTGGTAATGATCTGTACAACTTGCAGGGGGGGAGGTAGGGGAGGGAAAATAGGGGGAAAATCAGAGAAGGGGTAACAAGTTCCACAAGAAATGTACTTATTACCTTACTTATGTAACTGTAACCCCTCAGTACATCACCTTGACAACAATAAAAAATATGATAGTAAATCAGAAAGAAAGCAAAAGAAACATCAATTAGAAAGCACTTCAAATTCAAATGGACTGTTTCAAACTATTGCATCGCTGGGACTAGACTTCAATTGGGAAAACTCTGAAGGAAATGACCTCCTAGTCCCATGAGATACCAAACATGATTTAGGTAAAAAGCTTTTAGTTTTATGGCTGGGGAGGCAGCAATAAAGAAAATGAACTTCCTGCCAGTGATTCTTTTTCAAGCCCTGCCAATTTTTGTGTCTGGGGAAGCTATAAAGAATGTCCAGCCTCATGTCAAAAGAATTGCTGTGGATTCTCCAGCTTGCCTTCATTCAAGCATCTAAACATCCACAAACCTGTTCCCAGGCAGGCCTGGAATTAAAGGCCAAAAGATCCTGTTCTGTTCTTCTGCTGTAGTTACACATCTACGTCCCAGCATAAGCAGAGCTATAAGCAATAGGTGCTATAGAAATATACAGAGCAAATGTAAACAGCTGATGAAAAGCAGAATCTTTTCTTTTTGGCAGCTATAGCAATAGGACGAAGCATATCTCTTTTGGAGCTTTCCAAACCACTTCAAAGGCAAGTTTTCTGGTGTGGATCAAGAAAGCTAGGCAAATTGCCCCATAGTTCATAGCCACCAGCCACGATATTGATGAGTGGAAGCAGTGCAGGATGAGAATCAGCCCCAGTACTGTCTCTTTCAGAGCTCTGTTTAGTCCCAATAGGTATGGGAAACATTTGAAGAAAGTAGAGATGGTTTTGGGGGTCTTCAGCCAGCCCAAAGGGTCAAGCTCCTCAACATGGTGGCCTTCCCAGGCTCACTCTCCCCAGGCCACACTTCTTCCCCTATCAAAATCTACCAGTCCTCTGTTGACTTTCTTTGGACTACACTAACCAATTTGCGACAGGTAAGTGGACTTCTGCTGTTATTTTAAGGGGCATTGGACATAGAAGGATTTGCTAATGATTACCAAAATCAGTTCTGTCCTTTTCAAAGTGGACCAAGGCCCAGTTAGAGTTAACTTTTTATATTATCCTTCTCGGTCCTTTCTTTTCTTCCTCTTTCTTACTATTTCTTCTATCTTTTTTGTACTGGAGATTATATTCAAGGCTTTGTGGCACCACAGATTGAATTTAGGGCTTTGTGCTTGCTAGGCAGGCACTCTACAATTTGAACCAAAACTTCAGCCATTGTTTGTACTGATTATTTTCAAAATATGGGATCTCACATTTTGCTCTAGCTAGCCTGTGCTTCAGTCTCCCTATTGACATTTCCCCAAGTCACTGGGAATAACTGGCATCAAGTCATTGTGCTGGTGGCAAGGCACACGTCTCTGTACCCAGCCCGTGGTTGAGATGGAGTTTCATAAGCTTCTTTTCACCAGGTTGGCCTCAACATACCATTCCCTGATGCCTACTTCCAAAAGAGCTAGGATTACGTGCTTGGGCTACCATGCCCAGAATCCTGATCTTTCCTTTTTAACTTTTCTTAGAAATGTTTTTTAATAAGACACAAAAGAGCACCTCATGATCTGCACTAATATGCAGGAGCCAGCAGGACAGAGAACTTGCAGAAAGTCTCTAAGAACCTCACAAACTACATTGACTTAATCAATAAAACTTTCATTTATGCCTCACACCAACGCCCAGATCTCCACTTTCAACCAGTCTCCCTTGACAGGTAGTTCCTCCCTATAATTACAAATATAAATATAATATACATATAATGTTTAGCATTCCCAGTTAAAATGTTTTTGGTGTCATTTCAAAGTTGATGTCAAAGAAACAAAGGCTGAGCTATTACAAGTCTTGTGTGTGTAATTATATTTTTCTAAGTCAGTGAAAAGAAATCTTTAGCAGAGTATGTTTGGGTTTTAACTAATTCAAAGTTCTGATTAAAAAGTCACATCATTAAGTCTTTTTATAGGGATTAAATTTCTAAAGGGCACTTGATTATTAGATAAGATGGTATTGAATGCATATTCATATTTTACAAAAATTTATATACTGATACTCTGCAACGTGATAGCATTATCAGGGAAGGCCTTTGGTAACCAAGTAGGTTTAGATAAAGTAGGATTTGTGTTTTAATTTTTTAAGACATTGTATACATGTGTACAACTGTCACAATAAAATATCCCTTGGGCAACTCATGTTTTTATGCTAATAAAAAGTCAGAGAAAGAAGAAAAAGAGATTGCAGCGGAGCTCTTGAAACCACATGAAATACAATGAAAACACAGCTATTTACAAACCAGTAAGAGGAACTTTCCCAGATACTAGGTCTTGGGGCCTTGGTCTTTAACTTCCTAGCCTCTAGAACTGCAAGAAATAATTGTTGTTTAAGTCACGCAATCTGTGACAATCTGTGAAATGGCCAAGCAGACTAACACATAGGACATAGGATGTTTTTCCCCCAGAAATCCAGTTTACTTGCAGCTACCTACCATCTTTTTTTTTTTGGTCAGTCATGGAGCTTGAACTCTGGGCCTGGAAGCTGTCCCTGAGCTCTTCAGATCAAGACAAGTGCTCTACCTCTTGAGCCACAGAGCCATTTCCAATTTTCTGGTAGTTAACTGGAGATAGTCTGACTAACTTTCCTGCCCAGCCTCCTAAGTAGCTAGGATTACAGCAGTAGCTAGGATTACAGGCATGAACCACAGGCATCTGGCTACCTACCATCTTTAAAAGTTGATTCTTCTCTCTTCCTTTTAAGTATACACTTCTAGACTACACTCATGGAGCTGAACCTCTAACCCATGTCTGAAGAACTTGTCTCTACTCCCTTCAGGTACTTTTCTCTTGCCTTAACAAAAGAAATTTTGCTGAATAGATTTGAGCATGTTAGTGACCAGTCAACACGGGTGCAATGCACTTCTGTGAGTTCAATCTTGTTTAAACTTTTGAGACTAGTTAATCCTGCTCATCAGACTGGGCAAGGAAGGTCAGATTCCTGTATTGCCGCTGCACTCAGAATGTACATTAATACCCTGCTTAGCACTGAACACTAACTGGCCACTATCTCTGGCCATTGTCTTCACATTCCAGTTGCCAGCCAACTCTAGTTCCCATACAGCCTTTGATATTTCTTATGTCATTGACTGCTGCGGGCACCAATGACTTAGGCAAAGTCATTGATCTGCTGATATCTAATTACAGGACTTCCCCTCCGTTTATGGATGCATATACAAAACAAACAGGCTTGCATTATCTTTATTTCTCATTTTCTACTCCTTAGAGATTCTTGACCTACCAACATCTTATAATCCTTTCAAAAATGACACAGAAAAAGATGATGCACACACAGTGCAGACTGCAGCTGACTTTATTTTTCCATCATCTAAAAAGCACAGAAGGTAATTTCTGAACCAGCAGTAAAAATCTATTTATAAAGAATGCTGATTTGTTTTCGGGACTTTGCAGCTCAGAAGTTCAATTTATTTCCTTACCATAAAAAGAACTATTACTTTTTTTGAACAATTAGCGTTAGTGCATTTTAGAAATGTCTTAACTTTAAAAAACTAACTTGCAAATTGGTGCATAAATAGCTTTCTTAAAACGGCACCATTTTAAATCCAGTCTGCTGATTGATGATGTTTTAGTGCTCCAGGGGAAATGATTTCATGGTCAATGAACATGCAATATAAATATGTTTTTATAAAGCAGTTGATATCATTAAATTATAATTATTACAAATAAAATTATAAAGGTAAAAAAGGAAATCTTTACTCTGACAATGTCAATTTTTGAGCCAACTTGTTGACAAAAGTTATACTGCTATGGAAAAAAAACACCCTACACCTTGCTTCTATGATAAGTCTAATAGTACTTTGAAAAGTTACTACTTATGGAACAGGAACTATGGTAATTTTTTAGAGTACATGGTGCTCTTGAGGTCAGTGGCCTTGTGTTATTAGAAAGGAAACAGCATCACCTTGTGGACAAATATGAAAGTGGATGAAATTTGCTCAAATAGTATCAGGTTGTATTTAAAATATCCTAGGTCTGTAGTATTTCCTACAAAGGAGGTACTATCATTTTGTCTTAAAAGGACAAAGTAGCACTGAGATAGATATGTAAATGTCTCTGGGGAGATATATCTAAATCTCAACCTTTGAATGGGGAAAACACTGAGACAAAAAAAAAATCGTAGAATATACCAAAACTCAAACAGAGAAGGGGAAAAAAAAGTTTTCAAATTTTGCATGTTCTTCCCCCCTATGGAATATCCCCTGTTGTTAGTGTATTTGATCTTGGTACCCTGCATCTTGTATATACATTTAGCTAATTTGAGGGGGGGGGAGGGAATGTTGAAACAAGACACAGGATGACTCATTTCAACAATGATACTCACAAGACATCATGTTGGAAATGAACTTTACAACTTGGGGGCAGATAAATACATAACACATAAAAGTAGATACCAAGGTGGGAGCGTGGGGTGAAGGGATGGGAAGGGGAAACAAAGGAGGAGGCAACAATGCTTGATAAGAAATATACTCATTACCTTGCCCATGTAATTGTAACCCCTGTGTATGGTATTTTCACAATTAAAAAATTCGAATTAAAAAATAATAAAAATAAAAGTATTTTGGAGTCCTCAGTAACTTTTTTGTCGGTCCTGGGGCTTGAACTCTGGGCCTGGGTGCTGTCCCTGAGCTCTTCAACTCAAAGCAAGCGCTCTACCACTTGAAGCAGAGCGCCACTTCCCTCAGTAACTTTTTAATGGTATAAAGTGTTTCTGAAACCAAAAAGCTTCAGAGCTGATAGTCTAAAGCACATACCCATATCCAAGTAGCTTCCACCCACACCTACTTATACCGTCTAAAGGACAATCTGTGACTACTCACCTAACATCCTCTCATGCCACACCTATTCAAATTTCAGAGACTATTTCCTATAGCATCCTCCTGGTTAGGGCGTCCTATATGTTGTGGTCATTACTTATTAGCAACTTTATTTCTTCAATAGCTTCATTGAGATAAAAGACACAAAATCTGCATAAGTTATACCATTTGATTTTTTTACTGGGATTTGAACTCAGGACCTTGTAGTTGCTAGACTGACACTCTACCACTTGAGTAATGTTGCCAGCTATACCTTCTGAAACAATCATCACAATCAAGCAAATTAACATGTCATCTCTACATAATTACCATTGTTTATGTAGGGTATATGTGTGTATGTGTGTGGAGAAAAGCTTGCATTTTTTATCTGTACTCTTAGCAGATTACAGGAACACCGTACAGTATTGTTAACTATCATCTGGAGCTGCCAAAATTTGCTTATATATTTTAAGATTATGTTATCAGATACATACAAGTTGAGGTTGAGTATGAGGGACAAACCTGTAATCTTACCTAAAGCAAGAAGCCTAAGTAAAATCTCGGTCCAAAGCTGGTCCCACCAGGCAAAAGTGAGACCCTGTTTTTTAAAAAGTAGAAGCAAGGGGCTGGGAAGGTGGCTCAGTGGTAGAGCGCTTGCCTTGCATGCATGAGGCCCTGGGTTCGATTCCTCAGCACCACATAAGAAAAAAGAAAAAAGTTGGAAGTGGCACTGTGGCTCAAGTGGTAGAGTGCTAGCCTTGAGCTGAAGAGCTGCTGGACAGCACCCAGGCCCAATGTTCAGGCCCCACGACCGGACCCAAAAATAAAATAAATAAAAAGTAGAAGCAATAAAGGGATAGGTGTATGTTTCAAGTGGCAGAGCATCTGCCTAACAAGTGCAAAGCCCTGAGTTCAAATCCCAGTTCCACAAAAAGAGAAGTCTAGAATTCTTTTGTCTTCATAGTAAAATTATTATTATTATTATTATTCAGAGAGCAGATTTATTCTAATTTTTTTTAATTTGTAGCTAAAATACCTATAGTGCTTACTTGGCCATTTCTGTTCAAGATTGGTGCTCTACCACTTGAGCCACACTTCTACTTCTGGCTTTTGCTGGTTAATTGGAGATAAGATACTTACGGACTTTTCTGCTTCAATCTCCAACCCTCAGATCTCAGTAGCCTAAGTAGCTAAGACTATAGGCATAAACCACTGGTGCCAGATTGTTTTCCACAATGGAAAAATGTGGACCAGATAACAATATTTGGATGCATTCATTTTTCCTTTTGTGTTTGATAGTGGAACTGGGATGTTAACTCAGGACCTCAGTTTGCTAGGCTAGTGCTCTGCCACATAAGCCACATCCTTAGGTCTTTTTGCTTTATTTTTGGGGCAGAGACTCCTTGCCTTCACGGAGAACCAGTCTTGGTCCACAATCCTCCTACCCATAACCTCCCTCATAGTTGGGTTGACAGGAGTGTAACACCATGCCTGCCTTGTTGAAATGAGGTCTTGCTTTTTGCTGAAGCTGACCTTTAACTGCATTCCTCCCAATCGCCACTTCCTGAAAAGCTGTTTACAAACATGTGCCACTTTGCCTAACCTACATATATTCATTATCAATCTCTGCTTTTGTCCCGAACTGACTTCAATGCTTTAACAGCATTCATATAGACCATAATAGAAGCAGTAGGGCTTGAACACCCCTCTGTTGTCTGCACTTAACATTTTCCTTCACTAGTGTGAAACCCCATGAGGACAGGCACTGTATGTTTGTGTCCATATGCTATTTATTTATTTAGCAGTGCTGGAGGTCAAACAGGGCTTCACATAGACTAGGCAAGTGCCAGGTCACTTTCCCAGCCTCAATGAATCTCTAAGGATGGGAAAACCTCTACTGAAAATGAGCAGGTGCCTGAGGTGTTCTTAAAGTAAAAACCTGAATTATAATTTAACTGGGGGTGAAAGGATTAAAAGCTGGCAAAAGAAAATAAATCAAGCCCTAGGGTGGTTTCATATCTTTGGCACTGCTAGTGTTCTAGCTAAACAATTCTTTGTAGTGGAGGTCTGTCCTGCACATTGACACATATGGAGTAAGCACCTCTACCCAACTCCTATTCCTCCCAGTTGTTTTAAGAAATAATGCATCCCATCATTCGATATTGTCCCCTAAGAGACAAAGTAGCCCCCGAAAGATCAGCAGAACCACTTCTTTAGAGGATCAGAGTATTTCGCACGTTCTTTATTCAGGATTAGAAGAAGAATATAAGGCTGCAAAATGTCCTCAGATATTAGAACTGCAATGCCAAGTTGGAGACTAGTCTCCCAGCAAGAAGAGCCTCTGCTTAACCTGGCAGCTTAGATATATAGTTTGTACAAGGGCTAATTAAACATCTGTTGACAGATGGAATATAGAGACTAAAATTCGAGTATGGCAGGATAGGCCAGACCTTAATCCTGCTTGTACAGTGTATTTAGCATGGACTTTTAGAATTATCCAGATATCAGAGCCAACTTTGGCCTTGAATCTCTCATTTCCCATGATAAAATCCAAGCCATTTGATGACACAACCTGGAACAGCCACTGACATCACATTAGAATCTACATACTATGTGCAGAACTCAGATCTCAACAAAGCAGATCTCAGCAAGGCTTACGGTCTGAAATCTGTTTGGTAGCTCCCACCCCAACGCACACTGAATGAATCGCACACGTATCCATTCTGGCTAACCTGTTCTGACTAGGGACTGTCCCCCAACATCGCTCTTCAACCCTTTGTTCTGAGTGCACTTGCTCCCTTGTCGTGTGTCTATCTCCCTCTAGCCCTGATAGTTATTAGAACTATCTGTCATTTGGGCAATGTTTCAGAGGAGTACATAAGGGTAGGGACCGGGGAAGGGTGTGCACATTGCTGATGGAGGGTTAAAGGTCAACATGAGAGGAAGCTTTTTGCAAGGAGCACTTCGAAAGGCGCCAAGAGCTCCTGCGCATGCCTCCCCTTCTTTGATGCACACCTGTCTCCTCACTGACTGGGACGGCCTCTCATGATCGGTCCAACCTCCACCGTACTGCCTCCAAATCCCTCACAGCACGGGCAACGGCTAAGGGGAAAGTGGCCCCCCCGTCCCCTCATGCCTAGTGGAACAAGGCCATAAACGATTCTGGGGCTAAACTGGCTGCAGAGCATGCCCCAGGGTCAGGACTGGCGGACCCGCAGCTGGCCTCGGTGCCGCCGCCGCCCCAGCCTGCGTCGGCCCCAGGCTGGCTGCTTCAGGCACTCAACCCGGTCGGTCGGTTCGCTGGAGACAAGGTTTTGTGTGCGAGGGACGATAGGGGAGCAAAGACTTACACTTTACCCTCAGGCTCATCCGGAGGCCTGGCAGGTGGCCTCCTCAAAGGTGGGAAGAGACCCCGGCCAGTGCCATTGACACGCCGGCGTCCACCAGAGGGTGCTTCTAACCCGGGTTTCCTCCCTGCGAGGGCCTAACATCCGGGACTTCCGCCACAGCGAACCAATAAACGGGGCCGTAGTTAGTCCCTCGGCAGCCGCCGTAGCGCCCGCCGCCACGGCAGGCGATGAAAACAGGAAGTGAGTGGTCCGGTTGGCTCGGTGTCTCCGGCGCGGCCGGTGTGTTGATGGGAAAGGCGGGTTCCTGAGCGGAGCCCTCGCTCCTCCGCGACGTGGCGCGGCTCCGGGGCCGTTCTGCTTTCGCCGCGGTCGCTGCTCCTGACGTCGGCTCGCAGCGGTTTGCGGAGGTCGGGTGGGGAGCATGGCCGAGTACTCCTACGTGAAGCCCACCAAGCTGGTACTCAAGGGCGCGAAGGCCAAGGGGTGAGCCCCGGGCTCCGCGGGGGGCCATGGGGGGCGAGCCCCGGGCTCCGCGGGGGGCCATGGGGGGGGTGAGCCCCGGGCTCCGCGGGGGGCCGGGGCCATGGCGGGGGGGATTGAGCCCCGGGCTCCGCGGGGGGCCATGGGGGGGGGTGAGCCCCGGGCTCCGCGGGGGGCCATGGGGGGTGAGCCCCGGGCTCCGCGGGGGGCCATGGGGGGTGAGCCCCGGGCTCCGCGGGGGGGCCATGGGGGGGGGTGAGCCCCGGGCTCCGCGGGGGGCCATGGGGGGGGTGAGCCCCGGGCTCCGCGGGGGGCCATGGGGGGGGGGTGAGCCCCGGGCTCCGCGGGGGGCCATGGGGGGGGTGAGCCCCGGGCTCCGCGGGGGGCCATGGGGGGGCGAGCCCCGGGCTCCGCGGGGGGCCATCGGGGGCTCCGGGCTCCGCGGGGGGCCATGGGGGGGGTGAGCCCCGGGCTCCGCGGGGGACCGGAGCCGTCGGGGGGAAGTGGGGCTCCGCGGGGGGCCGGGGCCATGGCGGGGGGGGGGGGGGTGAGCCCCGGGCTCCGCGGGGGGCCGGGTCACGGGGGGAGTCGGGCTCCGAGAGGGATTGGGGGTCACGGGGGGAGTCGGGCTCCGAGAGGGATCGGGGGTCACGGGGGGAGTCGGAATCTGAGAGGGGTCGGGGGTCACGGGGGGAGTCGGGCTCCGAGGGCCCGGGGACCTAGTGTTACTGAATACTCGGGTTGCTGACACTTTGGGGACACTAGGTATATTGCTGCGGTGAACGTTCTTAACTAAGTGTCTGAGAATGAACTGCCTTTTCTCTTGGGAGTATGTACTTAGGAGTGGGATTACTGAGTATAAAGAAAACTCTGTTTGACCCTTTTTAGAAATTCTAAACTGTTCTAAAGAGTCTGGGCCTGCTTTAGTCACAGATACCTATCAACCCTTAATCCTTACAACAATTGCACCGTGTTATTACCCTTTTCGGGGCCTAGAATTACATGCAAAAGCCAGTGGCACCAGTATTATCCTAATTTTACAAACGACAAAATTGATTCACAGAAAGTTTTGTTTTGTTCAAAAATTCAAGGCCAGGCAGACGCACTTAACACAGGGGACACAAAACCAGAACAACTTTTTGGAATTTTAAATCTTTGCAAATAATCAAAAATCATTTACATGTATAGAGTAGTGAACAGCTCAAAGACTCTTGTAAGCTTCCATCTAGTGATATTTAATATACACAACAATATATCTAATCGTACTACTTTTTCCCATAGTAAGAAGAAAAAGAGTAAAGAAAAGAAAAGAAAAAGAGAAGAAGATGAAGAAACTCAGCTTGATATTGTTGGTGAGTCTTCTCAGTTCTTTATTTAGAGAAAAATTAACATTTGTTTGAGATTGTGTATAAAGTGTTTTCCTGCTTTGACTTTTGTTTGTCTTAAAGTGCTTACGTATCATTTATAGTTGCAGATTCCTTTTCTTTTTCAAGCATAGTAGATACCACTTCATTATCCGAACACTGTGCTGAAAAAAGGAAGGCTGACTCAGATTCAGTGGGCACTATAAGACTCATTGGTAGTCAGATGCTAACTATATACCATACCTATAAATGAGCATTCTAAAACCAAATATTTTGCAAACTTTTTTGAAAGTGCATTCATTTTAATTGTACGAGTCAGCAATTTGCCTTTAAGGGAAGTGTAATCACAATAAAAATAATTGTTTTGTAAAAAGTGAAATGAATGGAAATTCCAGTTAAACAGAATTAGAGCATCAAGGTAGCTTCTTGCTTCTAAATAGTACTAGAAACCATCTGTCTCAAACACACCAATTACTCATTTATTTTCCTTTCTATATCTGTATTTTAAAGTAAATGTCTTCAGTTTTAAAACATGATAAGTTAGATTTTGAAGTGGCATAAATTATAGCTACTTTAAACCTATGAAAAACAGAGATAGGTCACTTGAGCCTGTCATCCCAGCACCTGGAAGTTGAGATAGGATGTACTTGAATTGAAGGCCAGCTTGTGCTACATAACAAGTTCAAGCCCATTGAGCTATACAGTGAGACCTTGTTTCAAAAAAAGAAAAAGAGGGAATAGTATATTCGGGGAAATCAATGTTTTGTTTTGTTTTTTTTGGGTCCGGTCATGGGGCCTGAACTCTGGGCATGGGCGCTGTCCCTCGCTCTTCAGCTCAAGGCTAGCGCTCTACCACTTGAGCCACAGCGCCACTTCTGGCTTTTTTCTTTTTGCTTATGTGGTGCTGAGGAATCGAACCCAGGGCCTCATGCATGCAAGGCAAGCACTCTACCACTGAGCCACCTTCCCAGCCCCCGAAATCAATATTTTAGAAGAACAAGTTCATCCTAAAATGAAGATAGTATCAGTGGTAATAATGTAGATAAGGATTTTCTGTGTTAAAAGGTTAGGTGAATATTTAAGTGTATTAAAAATTGACAGAAATGGGGCTGGGAATGTGGCTTCATGGTTGAGTGCTTGCCTCACCTGCATGAAGCCCTGGGTTCAATTCTGAGTACCACATAAACAGAAAAGGCAAGAAGTAGCACTATGGCTCAAGTGGTATAGTACTTGCCTTGAGCAAAAGAAACTTAAAGACAATGCCCAAGCCTTGAGTTCAAGCCCCATGACTAGCAAAAGAAAGAAAAGAAATTACCAGAGTTTGCCAATTATTTGCACCATATTACTGTTCTACCAAGAATTAGAAAGGAATGGGAGTTCCTGTTGATGGGGCATTCTTGCCAACAGTTGATAGCAGTGTCAGCCCTTTCTCCCACTTTGGTGCTCCTTTTAATTTAATTTTCATTGGTTTTTTTTTTTTTTTTTTTTGGGGGTCCGGTCGTGGGGCCTGAACTCTGGGCCTGGGCACTGTCCCTCAGCTCTTCAGCTCAAGGCTAGCACTCTACCACTTGAGCCACAGCGCCACTTCCGGCTTTTTTCTTTTTGTTTATGTGGTGCTGAGGAATCGAACCCAGGGCCTCATGCATGCAAAGCAAGCGCTCTACCACTGAGCCACCTTCCCAGCCCCTGTTTTTTTGTTTGTTTGTTTTTTTTGATGAGCTGAAGTTCTTATTTTTCTTAAAGTTTTTTGCTCTTTGTCTTTTTTCTTTAATGGCTACTGCCTTATCTCTCTGTTCTAAACAATATTTCACTTACTCCAGGTCATACAGAAATTCTATATTTCTTTTTAGAAATGTCACTTTAAAATTTTTTATAGACCAGGCAATGGTGCATCATACCTATACTTGCTCTGGAGACTGAGATCTGAGAACATAGTTTAAAGCCAGCCTGGACAGGAAACTCATGAGATTCTTATCTCCAAATAACCACCCAAAAGCCGGAAGTGAAACTGTAGTTCAATTGGTAGCCTTGAGCCTAAAAAGCTCAGACACATGCTTAGGTCCTGAGGTCCAGAACACACGCACGTGCGCGCGCATACACAGACAGACAGACACACACACACACACACACACACACACACACACACACACACACACACACACACACACACACACTTATACGGATAATAGATCTTGAGCTTGTCATCCATTCAAATTAATTTTTGGTATACTGTGAAATAGGTGTCAAGGTTTGGGTTTTGTTCCTTGAATATATTTTACTTCTCCATCCAGCTGTTTTGGAGGGCTGGGGATGTAACTCAGAGGAAGAATATGTACAAGGTCCTGAATTCATCCCTAGCACCATGTAAAAATTAAGTGAACAACGAAATGAACAAGCTGCTTTGGTACCTCTGTTTAAAATCATCTGACCAACTTCGTATGATCTTGATTCATTCTGTCCCATTGAAATATTTTTCTGTTCCATTGATGTCCTTTTCTTTATTACTATTTACTTCATAAAATTTTGAAGTCAGGTAGTATTAGTCCTCCCACTTCATATTTCTTTTGTGAAAATTAACTAAGTCTTTTATATTTCCAGGTAAATTTTAGGTTCACTTACCAGTTTCATAATAAAACCTATTAGATTTTCTGGGGAAATTATACTGAATCCAGATCATGTAGGGAGAATCAGTATTTTCAGGCATACTGCTGCTAATAATTTGTCCTTTTCCATATAGCTATATTGCACATTTTTTGTTTTGTTTTGCTTTTGCCAGTGTTGGGGCTCAAACTCAAGGGCCTGGGCACTGTTCCTGAGCTTCTTTTGCTCAAGGCTAGCACTCTACCATTTGACCCACGGCACCACTTGCAGCTTTTTCTGTGTATTGTGGTGCTAAGGAATCCAACCCAGGGCTTCATGCATGCTAGGCAAGCATTCTCCACCAAGCCACTTTCCTAGTCCCTCTTGCACAGTTTTTTTAATTTCAATTTTATTGTCAAGGTGATGTACAGAAGGTTACAGTTACATAAATAAGGTAGTGAGCACATTTCTTGTCGAACTTGTTACCCCCTCCCTCATTTTTCCTCCACTTTCCCTCCCCCTTGCACATATTTTTTAAATTCCTCAAGTATTGTATAATTTTATAATGCTGTGTGAACAGAATTTAAATTTATTTTCAGTTGTTTACTTTTGTTATTTATATAATTACTTTTTAAAATATTGAACTGAAAGTTGAATATGTTAAGTTGATTTATTTCTACTAGTAATTTGTTTATTTATATAGCAAGTGAGAAATCTCCAGTAATGTTTCCTGTAAATTTCATTTTACTTCTTTCTAATACTTGTCTTTTGTTTCTTTTACTGTTTATTATACCCACCAAAATGTTGAGCAGAAGTAGTGAGAATAATCATAATTATGTTATTCCTAGTCTTAAGCAGAAAGTTTTCAGTAGTCCTCTATATAATAAGAATTTTGGGGGCTGAGAAGGTGGCTCAGTGGTAGAGCACTTGCCTTGCATGCTCGAAGCCCTGGGTTCGATTCCTCAGCACCACATAAGAAAAAAGCCTTAAGTGGTGCTGTGGCTCAAGTGGTAGAGCGCTAGCCTTGAGCTGAAGAGCTGAGGGACAGCGCCCAGGCCCAGAGTTCAGGCCCCACGACCAGACCTCAAAAAAAAAAAAAAGAATTTTGGGGGATGGGAAGGTGGCTCAGTGGTAGAGTGCTTGCCTTGCATGCATAAGGCCCTGGGTTCGATTCCTCAGCACCACATAAGCAAAAAAAAAGGGGGGGGGGGGGAAATAAAGCCGGAAGTGGCACTGTGGCTCAAGTGGTAGAGCGCTAGCCTTGAGCTGAAGAGCTGAGGGACAGTGCCCAGGCCCAGAGTTCAGGCCCCATGACCGGATCCCCCCCGCCCCCCTGCAAAAAAAAAAAGAATTTTTTTTTTTTTTGGTCCAGTCATGGGGCCTGAACTCTGGGCCTGGGCGCTGTCTCTCAGCTCTTCAGCTCAAGGCTAGCACTCTACCACTTGAGCCACAACACCACTTCCGGCCTTTTTCTTTTTGCTTATGTGGTGCTGAGGAATCGAACCCAGGGCCTCAGGCATGCAAGGCAAGTGCTCTACCACTGAGCCACCTTCCTAGCCCCCCTATGTAGTATTTTCATGGATATCTTTTTTCAAAATGAGAATGTTGCATCTTAACTTAGTATTGAAGGTGTTTCATTCCGTCAAATGCTTTTTTTTTCTGCCTCTTGATTTGTTTGCATTGCTTTATTCAGAGATTCTACAAAGGATTTCCTTGGTTTCATTTTCAGCCCTTGACCTATTTTCATATTCTTAATTTAAACTGAATTTAGCTATGATGTATTATCCTTTGGCATATTGGATTTTTTATTTCCAATGTATTTTTAGGATTTCAGTATCTATGTTGATGACAGATAGTGGACTTGGATTTTATGTTCCTTACTGGCACATTTGCCTTTACTATCAAGGTAATGACTAGTTTCATAAAATGAACAGGGGCATAGTCTATCTCCCCCCACTCTGAAACTTCTCTGTCTTTCTGCTGTATATTGGTATTTAAGCTCAGGGCCTTGCTCTTGCTAGACAGGCACTGAACGATCAAGCCATACCCCTAGCCCTTTTCCCTTTTTCTCAGAATTTTGCCCAGGACTGACCTCAAATTGTAATCCTCTTATCTATACTTCCCACATAGCTAGTACTACAAGTAAGCAACATGTCATGCCAGGCTTGTTGATTGAGATAAAGATCTTACTAGCTTTTCACATAGCCTGGCCTTAAGCTACAGTCTTCCTGATTTTCACCTCCCAAGTCACTAGGGTTACAGATATAATTTAAGAGGTTACTTAGAAATGTATGTTCTACTTCTTTTGTGTTCCAGGGTTTGAACACAGGACTTCAAGCTTGCTAGGCAACTAAATGCTGAACCAGTCTTCAGAGATTTTTTTGCTTGATAAGCTCTCATTAAAGATAGTAGATTTGGTTCATCTACTTTTTTAATTTTTCAGAAGGAATTTACCACTCTTGGATTAGCAAATCCTACAGCCTGTAAATGATACTTCATAGA
This sequence comes from Dipodomys spectabilis, assembly GCF_019054845.1. Classification (NCBI taxonomy): domain Eukaryota; kingdom Metazoa; phylum Chordata; class Mammalia; order Rodentia; family Heteromyidae; genus Dipodomys; species Dipodomys spectabilis. The sequence continues at coordinate 13,158,256 of NW_024870686.1, read as the reverse complement.
ACCCCAAAGAATTACAATTTACAATTACAATTTCAATACTCTTCCTGTAGTGTACAGGAAGCTCTTCAGAAGTAGTTGTACCTAATTTAATATGTGTGGTTGAAGAAATGAGCCATTCAGGGCTGGGAAGGTGGCTCAGTGGTAGAGTGCTTGCCTTGCATGCATGAGGCCCTGGGTTTGATTCCTCAGCACCACATAAGCAGAAAAAGCTGGAAGTGGCACTGTGGCCCAAGTGGTAGAATGCCAGCCTTGAGCTGAAGAGCTGAGGGATAGCGCCCAGGCCCAGAATTCAGGCCCCATGACTGACCAAAAAAAAAAAAAAATGAGCTGTTCAAGCTCAGGCTCTTCGTAATAAGCTGTCTGTATCCTTCATTCTAATTCAAATGACATCAATATTGCAATTCAATAAAGGATCCATGGTTACTATGAAAAGGCATATCTTTTAATGGACAAAGAAGTCTGGTTTCTAAGTATGGTTCTTGTGATCTACTTCCTAATCAAATTAACATAAAAAGGCAAATTTCTGAATAGAATTAATTTTTCCAATCAGTATATCACCCTGCTAGTTGATATTTCTACCAATAGTATATAAGGGTTCCCTTATATACTCACCAGCATTGACTTTTGTTTTTGTCTTCTGCTGGTACTAAGGCTTGGGTACTGTTCCTTAGCTGTTTCTCTCAAGGCTGACACTCTACCACTTGAGCCATGGTTCTACTTTCAGCTTTTTGGTAGTTAATTTGAGATAGTATCATTTCAAACCACGATCCTCAGAGTCTCATTTCAAACCACGATCCTCAGATCTCAGCCTCCTGAGTAGCTAAGATTATAGGCATAAGCCACCAGTGTCTGGCTCATTTGACTTTTTGATATCTTTACCTTTTTTCTCAAGCTCTGAAATCCTGTCTTCATTTTGTTCTACCCTCCTGAGGAGTCCACAGTATTTTATTTTACTTATTTATTTTCATTTGCAGGTATCAGTTTCATTTTCAAGATTTCTGTATCTTTATTGAATTCTTTTTCATATCTTACATAGTCTTCCTACTTCATTCAGCTGTTGATTTATGTTTATGTTTTCACTCATTTCACTTCATTTAGCTGTTTATTTGAATATTCATATTTTAATTTGTATTCTCTTTCAGTTTGTTATCCATTTTTATAATTATTCTTTTGAGTTCTTTGCACTTTGTTCTACTTCACTGTCTTTATTTAGCATCTAATATACTGCAGTTGTTGACCGGGGGGGAGGGGGGGATCATACAACCATTTTTTTCACATTTCTTTTGTGTTTGCATTGAGATTTGTACATCTGACATCACTTCTTGTGTTGCAGTTAAATGTTCAGTGCTCAGGCAGGACTATGCAGGGAGGTTACAATGTAGTTTATCCCCACTGGACTGGGGGATAGGTTAGTGGCAAGGCTTTTGCCATGTGTGTGCTCAAGGAACCTCCAACACTGATCATCACTTGGAAGAAAACTAACTGGGTTGGTGTTAAATGTGCATTCAGGGCATGCCTGGTTAATGGTCAGTTGTCTGCTTTCATGCTGCTTCTACCTTGGAACTTTCTCTTTGTGTACTAGATGTTGCTTTTTAGTCTGTAGGCCAGTCGAGTTCCCACTTAGATCCTCCTGTTTTGCCCTCTGAAGCAGCAGATAGGTCTTTGGGTAGTTCTTTCCTGGTCTGATTTGTTGGGTGTTTTTTAATGGCTTGCTGTGTTCATAGGAAGTTCCCCTAATGTACCCAGTAGTGGGGAACAAGTAACTCACTGAGTTCTTCACCCATGGTGGAAAACTGAGGGACTTAAGTGTTCCGCTGGCAGGTTTCCCATCTTTTCATATCCTGACTATTAGCTTATCACCCTGTGGTGAGGCTGAGGCCATGTGGTATGATGTGAGTCCCAAGTCCTACTCCTGGAGTTTTGAGGCCTGCCTAGTAGCAAGCCTCTATACCACCAGACAGCTTCAGGAGCTGGGCATTTTGACAGCTGTTAGCTAGATGCTGTGTCTGTAGTTGTCGCATCCACCTCGACCAGCAAGGAAGACACGACCCAGGATTCTTCTCAAAGCAGTTTATTCAAGAACCTTGATTATTAGCTTCTTTCTTGCCTCGCACCCGCACTCCAGTTATAAGCCTCCTGGATGGCCAATCCCAAGGTGCCACGTGGCATATACCAATAGGGTCGCAAACATGGAAGCAAGCCAGTAGCCAAGCCATAGCCATATGAGGAGTTGTTTTTCACAGAGAGCACTCGCCATCGGGAAGGCGGAAGCCAGCGCCATCTTTGGTCGTGGCCACGCCATGCAGCCGCGCCATCTTTGATCGGCTCCCTCAGCTCTCCACAGCTCCCCCTTTTTGTTTTATTAAGCGACAGGTAAGAGTAGAGGTTGGGCCTTTGTCTAAAACATCAATGAGAGGACCTTGCACTGGTCTTCGCCTGAGGGGCGCCTTCCCCAGTGACGACCAGGCCCGTCTGATGCCTTTTTTGCAGAGGTGGGATCTTGGGCATCAACCCACTTGCAACCCAACATGCTCTTCTTGGGCTCACGCCAGGAAGTGATTCCCATGTGCAGTGCGTTTGCCCAAGTGCAATGCGTTTGCCTTACACCCTGTGCTATTCCTTTAATGTGGCAAGCCACATGTGGGGGGACTGTCCGGCCTCAATGGCAGTGAAGGCCTGGACCACCATAGCCATACTCCTGCGCTGTGAGCTCCTAATCCGGCATATGCACCACAGGCACAGCAAGATCACCAATGCCAGGATACCGATAAGGGAGCCTATTCCCGCCCACTCCTTCAAATGATCCACAGCTGTCAAAATCCAGGAGGAAACATCTTGTAACAGGGCATCATCCATCCGGGTGGAGTTTACCACGACAATGGCCGATCATAGCTGTAACATCAATTGGTCAAATTCTCCCGTCCAGTTGCCTAAAAGATAACTTGACAGTTGTTTAGACAAATTTGCTGCCTGGGTATAGTTATAATACTGAATAGCAGTAATACAAAGCCCTTCATATTTTTGAACACATCCCAGCTGAGCCAACTGCCACATGATATCAACCTGTTCCTGCACAAGATCAATCCTTTGATTTAACAGCATCAGTCCTCCTTTTAATTGTGCAATGGCCACTTGTTGTAAATCCAGAGCTCTGGCTGTAGTAGCGGACAGGTTATTTAGAGTCTGAGCCGTCTGCACAGTATGTGACATGGCGGCAGCGGCAGCCGTCGCACCCGCAGCAGCCACAGCTATAGCAGTTACAATGGCCACAGTGATGCCAAAATCTCTCTTATGTCTAAACAAGGTTACAGCTTGAGAAGCATCCACTGGCACAGGCACCCAACGCGGAATGCGTGTAACTATAGCAAACAGATACTGAGAACTCCAGCAGGTAGCATAATAGCAGGTTTCATTAGTGCAAGCACACACATCATCTGAGCATATAGAGATGTTGTTAATTACCAAAAACATAAAAGGGGAAACCACACACACGGGGTAGGCTGATAGCTGATTACCGTATAATTTTTACTGAAATGACAATTGGCACCTACAGTACGCGCAGTACTAATCAAATTGAAAGTCATGTTTGCTATAAAAAAGCGACCCCCTTTTTTATACGGCTCCTTTTCATCTGTTGAATAAGTGCTCTCACTTCTTCCTCCTCTAACTCGCTGGAACTTTCTCTTTCCGATTTTAGCTCGGACAGATCTGGGTATAGTTGCCCCCTTTTGCCCTGTTCACTGTCTCCCTTTTCACTGATCGCCTTCTCTGACCTCTCCTCCTGTAACTGCTCCAGTGCTGACTGTCCATTTTCTATAACCTCACAGCAGCGCTGGTCCTCCAGGCAGCCTCTAATCAATTTCCAAATGGTGCGGACTCCTGCCTTTAATGTGCCCTGTTCATAGGCAAAGTCCAAATCCCTCCCTAATTTTTCCCACGAAGCTACTGTAAGGCTCCCGGACACTATGAACCAAGGAGCTACAATGTTGCATTCATCAAGGAAACTCTGTAAAATACCCTTCTTTAGCTTTAGTCCTTTTGAGCGTAGGAGCTCATTCAGGGCCAGAAAAATTGGATGAGACGTCGCGGCGCCCATCTCAGTTATAAAAATTTTATTTTCTTTTACTCCCCTTTTTTTTTTTTTATTTTTACTTTTACTTTAGGCCTGTATTTCTTCCCGGGTTTCCGCTCTCTCTTTATCTACAGAGAAGAGCCCCGTATTATGCCCGCTTTAATCGCGGATTCCCACTTACCTGGGAACTTACCTGTGCACCACCCTGACTGCCAGGAGTTCTGAATCCCTTGTGGAGTTAGTTCCCCGTACGGGCCACCACTTGTCGCATCCACCTCGACCAGCAAGGAAGACACGACCCAGGATTCTTCTCAAAGCAGTTTATTCAGGAACCTTGATTATTAGCTTCTCTCTTGCCCCGCACCCGCACTCCGGTTATAAGCCTCCTGGATGGCCAATCCCAAGGTGCCACGTGGCATATACCAATAGGGTCGCAAACACGGAAGCAAGCCAGTAGCCAAGCCATAGCCATATAAGGAGTTGTTTTTCACAGAGAGCACTCGCCATCGGGAAGGCGGAAGGCGGAAGCCAGCGCCCTCTTTGGTCGTGGCCGCGCCATGCGGCCGCGCCATCTTTGGTCGGCTCCCGCAGCTCTCCACATGTAGTGACCTTCACGAGAGGTGAGGTCACCCCTCGAACCTTTCACTGCCTAAGTTCTTGTTGCTGCTTTGAATTCTCCACTTGCCTCTCCATCTTAGCCCCTCTCCTTCCAGAGCTCCTTCTCATGGCTGTTGGTCTTTGTTTTCCAAGCCCTTGAGCTGCGGCTGAGTCTCTAGCCCTTCCTGGCTACAGGCTACTTACTAAAAGCTAAAGTAGATTGGTCTTCCAGTCAGGTCCCAAGGTCAGAGCATTCCAGCAGCCAAGGCAAGGGCCCTTTCTCCTGAAGTGTCCATCAGGCAAGGAAACTGTTGTCACTATCAGGGTAAGGCTACCAACTGCTTCTATGGCTCTGGTCAGAAGCCCTCAGCTTGCCTAATTTAAAAATCTCTCCTGTTTGTTGGCCTTAAGATGGTTATTGCAGAAATCCACATCCCTGAATATTCTTCAGCCTCCTAGAGTCTTAGTCGTCTAATCTGAACTGTCTACCTCCTGCGTGCCAGGTCCTTTGTTTTTTCAAATGGCCTGCTGTAATGAAGTGGCTGGGTGGGGCTGCCAACTTTGGGGACCTGTTAACTCTCCCTCTCTGAGTAACTTTCCCTATAACTCTCCTTCTCTGTGTTCATCTCTGATGGCAGTTTGCCACCCGAACCCTGGCTGGATGTCCCAGCCCTTCTCATCAACAAATGTTCGGTACTTTCCAGGCCTTCCCTGGTTGATGGCAAAGATAAAGGAATTGTTGTGATTGGAGCTCTGTGAGGGGAAGCTAGATCTTTTGCTTTCTGAAATGACCCTTGGGCAGTAAAGTTGTAGTTGCTCCCACTGGGAAGAAAACACAACTCTTCCTCTTGCAATCCACCTCTGGTGGTTCTCAGTCTCCAAGACTATGGCTGGATATCACTAAAGACACTGATGGATGACAAGTTGTTTCTTTTTTCCCCCAAATCCTCTTTATATCTTAATGCCTGCCTGGTTTGCATTTGTTTGCACCCAGCTCATGTAATCTGATCCTCCTGTACCTCAGTCTCAAGCAGAAAGCCCTCCTAACAAGATGGTTTAAGGCTTGAGGGAGGTATGAATTTGTCCAGAAACAAGGTTTACACTCCATTGCAGAGGCTACCCATCTTACCTGGTAAGCAGGCGTCAGCTTCTCCTTCCCAGCCTCCTTCCCTACCAGCTGCATCAGAGCTGGAGCTATCACTGCTTATAATGCTTCTGGTTATATATTCAGAAGAACTGCTGCTCTATCAGTTTGTTTGTTGACTATCACACATTTTCTGTAGAGGCTATACATAGCATTTTACATTTCCACCAGCAGTGCATAAATGGGATTTCAATTTCTCTACATCCTTACCAAAACTCTTTTTCTGTTTTGCTTTATTTTGTTCTATTACAGTAATCCTAATGGGTGTGAAGAGGCATCTTTTTTTTTAACATAAAATTCTAGCTTTAATTAAACACACTTTTTAGGTACCACATAGTTGCATGTACAATATTTTTTTTTTACTTTCTTTTTCATTGTGGTTTTGATTTGCATTTCCCTAATGTCTAGTAATGTTAAGCATCTTTTTTATGGGCATTCATGTTTTTATCCCACTTTCAAATGTGAGTTTTTTTGGAATGTCCTACATGTACTGGATGTTAATCCCTTGCCATGTATGTGATTTCCAAGTCTCTGATGCACTAAAGTTGTTCGTTTTTTAATATATATTTTTTTATTGTAAAGATACTGTACAGAGGGGTTACAGTTACATGAGCAAGGTAATGAGTCTGTTTCCTATCGAGCATTGTTACACCCTCCTTTATATTTCCCCTACCATCCCTTTCCTCTCTACCTCCCCAACTCCTCCCTTTCCTCCCTCCCCTCCCCCCCCCCCACCAAAGTTGTAAAGTTCGTTTTCAACACACTGTCTTGTACATCTCATTGTTACAATGGGTCCTGTATCTAAAGTTGGTAATTTTTGTGAAATCCAATTTGTCTTTTTTTCTATTGTCTCTCTTTATTTTAGCTTTTGTATTATCTTTAAGTAGTATACGAAAGGTTTTCAATTCAACATGTTAATTTGTGAGTACACCACATCTTAATATCACCCATTCTATTCTCTCCTGTCTCTCCCAATCCCACTCATCCCTTCAATTTACAAAACTTCCTTTAGGTCCTGATACATTTTGTTAATTGTAGTTAATAATAGCTAAAATTTTACTAATACTTTAATAACTATAGACCTAACATATTTAGATAGGAAGTCTTGTATAGTATAAACTCAAGTTTTTAGAAAACTTTCTTAATGAAAATTTCCAAACTAATATAGAAGTTGAATAATTCAATTAATAATTTAGCTCAGTTATGAGTTACATTATAATATATTATTATAATTATTATTATTAAGTTATTAAAAATTAAACTAATAAATCATATCCATTCTCTTCACTATTAGTAATTACAGTAATTATATATAATTTTTTCTGGTTGTACAAAGTTATACATACATGAACCATATTTGTTTCTGGAAAATTTTATATAACTCGTAGTTACTGTGATAGGTCAGGGTCTCATTCCCTTTTTACTTATTTTTTGTATCCACAATTTTTTGGGGGGGTACTCTGGGCCTGGGCGCTGTCCCTCAGCTCTTCAGCTCAAGGCTAGTGCTCTACCACTTGAGCCACAGCGCCACTTCCGGCTTTTTTCTTTTTGCTTATGTGGTGTTGAGGAATCGAACCCAGAGCCTCAGGCATACAAGGCAAGTGCTCTACCACTGAGCTACCTTCCCAGCCCGTTACTTACTTTTTTATACAAGTATGCTATTATCAGATCTTGCAGAATTAACACGAGTTCCTTAATATTATCTATATTTAGTTAATGATTGGTTGTATTTTATTCTTGTAATCTACAATTTGAGTGAAGATTTGAGACCTTTTGTCTGTTAAAATACAAGTTTTAAGTGATTGCTAAATCAGTTGAACCTTTTGATTAAACATGAATGTTCATAGACCTGCACCCTGCTCATTTTATTTCTCATCTAAAATCATAGTTTAAAAAAAATCATAGTTGGGCTGGGAAGGTGGCTCAGTGGTAGAGTGCTTGCCTTGCATGCATGAGGCCCTGGGTTCGATTCCTCGGCACCACATAAACAAAAAGAAAAAAGCCGGAAGTGGCGCTGTGGCTCAAGTGGTAGGGCGCTAGCCTTGAGCTGAAGAGCTGAGGGACAGCGCCCAGGCCCAGAGTTCAGGCCCTATGACCAGACCCAAAAAAAAAAAAAAAAATCATAGTTTACAGTAACTTACTTTTACATTGTCCCTTTACAGATTTTGTTACCTGTAGCCAGCTGTGGTCTGAAAATATTAAATTGAAAATTTCTAGAAATCAGCAGTGTGTTTTAAAAGTATTCATCATCTGTGTAGCATGATCAAAACTCCCATTCTTCAAGCTGAATGTGAATTGTCCCTTTGTCCATTGTATATACTCATCTGTTTCAGTCATGTAGCCAATTGAATTATAAAATCAGATGCTGTGATATTATTACAGTGTTAGTTCTTTTACTTAATAATAGTCCCAAAGTACAAGAGTAATTTGGATATGCCAAAAAGAAGCTATAAAGTACTTTAAGTAAAAAGATAAAAAGCATGTTATGTTAAGAGAGATCACATCCATTAATTTTACTTATGTGTATTATTTAATATTCTCTTGTTGTGAACTTTACAACGTTGGTGCGGGGGGGAGGGGGGGGCTGGGGGGGGAGGAAGGAGAAGGATTGGGATTAGTGGGGGAGGGGGGAGGCTGGGAAGGGATGTGAAGGGTAAACAAAGGAGGAGGCTGCAATGCTTGGTAAGAAATGTACACATTATCCTGCCCATGTAACTGTAACTCCTCTGTACAGTATGTTCACAAATAAAATTAAATTAAATTAAAAAAAAAATATTCTCTTGTTGTGCCTAATTTATATATATTTATGTTATTTTATTTTTGCCAGTCCTGGGACTTGAACACAAGGCCTTGGCACTGTCCCTGAGCTACTTTTGCTCAAGGTCAGGACTCTACCACTCGAACCACAGTGCCACTTCCAGCTTTTTCTGTTTATGTGGTACTGAGGAATTTAATTCAGGGCTTCATGCATGCTAGGCAAGCACTCTACCACCAAGCCACATTCCTAGCCCTTGTGCCTAATTTATAAGTGAAGTTTTATCATAAGTATATGTGTATAGGGAAAAATTAGCATATGTAGGATCTGATATTAGCTACAGGTTCAGGTATCTACTTAGGAAAAAGTAGGACTGATATATGTGCTGGAAAGTACTTTCCTGAAGCTCACTTAAGAAACAGTTTATACTAGACATTGATTCTGGAAAGGGTACGTGGATGGATAGATAGGGTCTGGAATGAGAGAAACTGTTCTGTTTATCAGTTTTTGTATCTTTGCATGTTTTAAAGAGAATGTATCTTGTCTCTGGTAATCACCTCAGTGTACCTCTGCAAACAAATAAATGTGTAATTGTTGAACTCTTAGTCATAGATTGCAGCAGTATCAGTTTCCTAGCTTTGACAATGTATAATACTTATATACGATCTTTCATTAGGAGAAAGTAAAAAAGGCAAAAAGAGGCCTCTGTTATTTCTTAAAACTGCAAAATAAAAGCTTTTTAAAATAAGTTATAGTAGTGATAAAACAAGCAAATTTTAAATAAAAAATTTAGATACTTATTTTCTTTTTTAGGCATCTGGTGGACAGTATCCAACTTTGGTGAAATTTCTGGAACCATTGCCATTGAAATGGATAAAGGAACCTATATTCATGCACTTGACAATGGTCTTTTTACACTGGGAGCACCACATAAAGAAGGTTTGTATCTGATGGAAACAACACATGGGAGAGGCCCTGTAAAGCGCCTTTAATAATGTTCATGCATAGCAGCCAAATTCTAATTAGCCTCAAGTACATTCCAAATGGAATTACTGCATTAGGCCTTTCTACTTTTTTCCTTCTTTAAACCAGTTATTAAGCCAGGTGCTGGGTGGTTCATGCCTGTACTCCTAGTTACTCAGGAAGTTCAGATCTCATTCAGTAGAATGAAAAAAGAGAAACTTACTGAGTCAGAAACTTGAGTTTCTGTTTTCTTCAGACCTTTGCCAGAAGTACCGTGGGTACAAGTTTTCTCATTGTCTAACTCAGGAGAAGCACTAATGAGTTCTGAAGTAATTAGAAGGTAAAGTATCGGTTTGGTCAGAATGGTCATCCCTTGAATAAATAGAAGCATTTAGTATTTCAAATATTCAATTATTTGTTTATTCTGTCACTTGGGAGATGGAGGCAAAGGATCAGGAATTTAAGACCAGCCTAACAACATAGCTAGTTAGGAGCTAGCTTAGACTACATGGCAAGACCTGATCTCAAAAAAAAAAAAAATCCTAAATCACAAAGAGAAATGTTTTGGATATGACTAAGTAAGTGTCATTCCAGCTTACAAGTTTTGTTTGGAAATAATGTACAATTAGCCATGTAATATAATCAAACCTTATTATGAATACTGTATTGTTATAATTGTGTTAGATATGTTAATATTCTTACATTTAATTGTATAAGGGGGAAAAATACCTATTTTAAAGTAGAATACCTTTACATATATATTTATAAGAGTCATCAAGATTTTTCCATTTTTTTCCTGTAGTTGATGAAGGTCCTAGCCCTCCTGAGCAGTTTACTGCTGTCAAATTGTCTGATTCCAGGTAATCAATAACTTTTTAAATTTATTTTCTTTTTCTTTTGTGTTTGTGTGTATATGTGTGCTAGACTTGGGGTTTGAACTCAGAGCCTAGGCACTATCCCTAAACTTTTGCATTTAAGGCGAGTATTCTACCAATTGAGCCACAGCTCCACTTCTAGCACTTTTTGGGGGGGGAGGGGGTAAGAGTCTCCCGGGCTTTTCTGCACTGGCTTCAAATGGCACCTCTCAGATCTCAGCCTCCTAAGTAGCTAGGTTACAGGCATGAGCCACCAGTGCCCAGCTTAAATTGAATTTCGTTCATTAAAAAAATTCTAGTTAGCTAGATATAGCATGATATACAACTGTGATCCAGCATCTAGCAGGATGACGTAGGAGAATCAGAGTTCAAGGACTACTCTTAATAGGCCAAACCCCATCTCAAAAAAAAAAACTTCTACAAAGTAAATTTAAGAAGCAAAACAGTTTTGTAAAGTAGCTTTTGTAATTTTTTTTAATATGTGTTATTTATGTGCCCAATAAGATACAGTATGAATATCCCATATTCAACATGCTTGGGACAAAAACTAATATGGATTTCTGATTGGGTTTTGAAATATTTATACATTCCTGCTAAGATATCTTGGTGGGGACACACAAATAATAATAACCAAATTCATTTTTGTTTTATATACCTTGTATACATAGGCTAAAGATAATCTTACACAATTTTTTACTTTGACTACATTTTGGCTAGGATCTGTCATCAAATGAAATCAGATATGGAATTTTCTGTGTGGTTTTATGTGTATGCTTAAAAAGTTTTGGGTTTTGTAAGTCGTTATGTCAAAAAACGAACTTTACAACTTTGGTGGGGCAGGAGGTGGGGGGACAATGGGAAGGGATGGGAATAAAAGAAAAGAAAAAAAAGTTTCGGATTTTGAAGTGTTCCAGTTTTGAGATTAAAGATACTCAACCTGTATAAAGTATGACATATGGCTTATGATTCCTCCCAATATTATATACTGGAAGTGGATCTGTGACTCAAATGGTAGAGTGCCAGCCTTGGGCAAAAGAATCTAAGGGACAACACCCAGGCCCTGAGTTCAAGCCCCAGTAAAGACATGCTTGGTGAACCAAGCCTGGATACCACCTATAATCCCAGGCTGAGGAAGGAGGATTGTACATTTGAGACTACCATTGGTTGCATAACGAGTACAAGTCAGTCAGGCTATGGAACAAAATCCTGTCTCAGGAAAAAAAAAAAAGAAAGAGACATTTGATTGTCATTTTCACTAAATAGTTATAATGGTAAATGAAATAGTATTTTTCCCATACCATATTTCTGAGTATTTTGGGGTGAGTGTTCTCAAGATATCCATAATTTTAAAACATTCTCTGGCTTAGGGTTTAACTCAGTAGCAGAATGTTTATCCAAAATGCATAGTTCCTGGTTCCATCCATCCCCAGCACTAAACATACCTTCCATAAATTGGGATGAGAATGTGTTATTTTCAGTTTTTTCTGAAAAGCAGTTTGAGTACGTGTAATAGCTTTAAAGTTGATAACAAGCTGAGTGCTGATGGCTCACGCCTATAGTCCTAACTATTAAGGAGGATGAGATCTGAGGATCCTGGTTTGAAGCCAGCCCAAGCAGGAAAGTGCATGAGACTCTTCTCTCCTATTAACCACCTGAAAATTAGAAGTGGAGCTGTGGCTCAAAGTGGTATAGAGCACTAGCCCTGAACCAAAGAGCTTAGAGACAGAGCCTGGTCCCTGAGTTCAAGCCCCACAACTGGTAAAATAATAATAACAACAACAATAATAATAATGTTGATATCATTCTAGCTGACCTCTGTGGCTTCATTGTAGGCCAGCTTGGACCATGTAATAATACCTTTTCAAAAAAAACAGTTGAGGGGGTGGGAATATGGCTTAGTGATAGAGTGCTTGCCTAGCAAGAATGAAGCCCTGAATTCAATTCCTCAGTACCACATACACAGAAAAGGCTGGATGTGGTACTGTGGCTAGAGTTCTAGCCTTAAGCCAAAAAAAAAAAAAAAAAGCCGGCACTGGTGTCTCAGGCCTGTACTCAGGAGGCTGAGATCTCAGGATCACTGTTCAAAGCCCGCCTGGGCAGGAAAGTCCAGAGAGACTCTTATCTCCAGTAACCTACCAGAAAACCGGAAGTGGCACTGTGGCTCAAGTGGTAGAGTGCTCACCTTGAGCTAAAGAGCTGAGGAATGGTGTCCAGACCCAGAGTTCAAGCCCCATGACCAACAGAAAACAAAAAGCTCAGGGACAGTGCCTAGGCCCTGAGTTCAAGCCCAAGGACTGGGGGGTTTGGGGCGCGGGGGGGGGGGGGGTAGTTAATACCCTTCAGTTCAATGATTTCCTTTTCTAGGAGTGTCTTCTAAAGATAAATAAGAAATCAATGGGATTTTGTATAATGTTAGAAAAAGTAAATTTTAATATAACTATAATAGAAAATGTGCATCTATTAAAAGGATTCATGAAGACTTAACACATTTGAAAAATGTTTGCTTTGTGATATAGATGTATATTATATATAAGATACAATGCTTATATTAAAAAGCAAATATAAAGCCGAGTGCCATTGTCTCATGCCTATAATCTTAGCTACTCAGGAGTATGAGATCTAAGGATCACTGTTCAAAGCCAGCCCAGACAGGAAAAGTCTGAGACACTCTTATCTCCAATTAACAACAAAAAGCTAGAAGTGGAGCTTTGGGTCAAGTTGTATAGTGCTAACATTGAGGAAAAATTGTTTAGGAACAGTATGCCCAGGACCTAAGTTCAAGTCCCAACACCAGCACTAGAAAAAAAGCAAAATATATACTGTCTGCCTAGAACTACAGTGTCAGATGGCAACAACTAGCCATATTTGAGCTTAGAATACTAAATATATTTAGTAACTTAGTAACCTATACCCAATACACACAGAGATACATACACACATAACACACATACTGTTTATGTACTACATTTAATGTTGTTTCTAATTTTTTAACATCTATCTTATTAATCTAAAGAATTGCCCTAAAATCTGGCTATGGAAAATACCTTGGTATAAATTCAGATGGACTTGTTGTTGGGCGTTCAGATGCAATTGGACCAAGAGAACAGTGGGAACCAGTCTTTCAGGATGTAAGTGCTACTATTGTAAAAGCTTCCAGTCAGTCTAACAATTTTAAGTAGTCAATAAAAAGCATGTTTTCTTAGTCAAATGTATAATGTATAATGAACAAGATTAGCTTTCTTTTTTTTTTCTTCTTTTCTTTTTTTTTGTCAGTTGTGGGGCCTGAACTCTGGGCCTGGGCGGTGTCCCTCAGCTCTTCAGCTCAAGGCTAGTGCTCTACCATTTGAGCCACAGTGCCACTTCTAGCTTTTTCTGCTTATGTGGTACTGAGGAATGGAACCCAGGGCCTCATGCATGCAAAGCAAGCACTCTTATCATTGAGCCAACTTCCCAGCCCACAAGATTAGTTTTCAATGTGTTATTTAATAGGAGTAAGTATAGGGCTGGGCCTATGATTCAAAAGTAGTAGAGAATCTACCCATGTTTAGAAATCAGTGTAAAACATCTACCTTTAATGGTTGTTTAATCAACTTAAAGAATCACCTAACAGAATATAGCATTCCATGCACAAAAGTCCTCCAGATAGGGGCTGGGAAGGTGGTTCAGTGGTAGAGTGCTTGCCTTGCATGCATGAGGCCCTGGGTTCGCTTCCTCAGCGCCACATAAGCAGAAAAAGCTAGAAGTGGCACTGTGGCTCAAGTGGTAGAGTGCTATCTTTGAGCTGAAGAGCTGAGGGACAGCGGCCAGGCCCAGAGTTCAGGCCCCACAACTGACAAAAAAATAAAAATAAAGTCCTCCAGATATTAATTCTTAAATTCAGAGCCACCAAAGACTGGCTTTTACTTACAACACTAATGGTTTGTTAAATTTTTATATATTAGGCAGTTTTTATTGTTATTTATTTATTTGCTAGGGTTTGAAGTTAGGGCTTTTTGCTTGTTAGGCATGTAATCTACTGTTTGAACCATACCACCAAGCCTTTTTGCTTATTTTTGAATAGTCTCAACTTTCACACAAGCAGGCCTAAGCAGCGATTCTCCTAATTATACTTCCCACATGCATAGTTATAATGACAGGCATTTATACCACCACACTCAGCTATTGGTTGAGATCAAGTCTCCCAAATATTTTGCCAGGATTAGCTTGAGAGGTCCTCCCAGGCCCTGTTTTCCAGGAAGCTGATAATACAGATTTGACCTACCACTCTTGAGTTTTACTTTTTTTTGGGGGGGGGGGGTCTGGTCGTGGGGCCTGAACTCTGGGCCTGGGCGCTGTCCCTCCGCTCTTCAGCTCAAGGCTAGCGCTCTACCACGTGAGCCACAACGCCACTTCCGGCTTTTCTTTTCTTTTTGCTTATGTGGTGCTGAGGAATCGAACCCAGGGTCTCATGCATTCCCAGCCCCTTGAGTTTTACTTTTTAGGAAAACACTTTACCAGTGCTTTTCATTGTCATACTTTTTCTTGTCTTTAAACCAATATTAAACTAAACTAAATAAGCTATATAAATCTTTTAGAAAAAGAAATTGTATTAGAAAAATATACAAAAAAATATTTTGATATTTTGATGTTTGGGTAGTAAGATATAGTGGCTTGGGTTTTCTTTTCTTCATGTTCTTGTATTTCCCAGGTTTATTATAAATTCTTCTGGATTTTACCAGCTGGAAAAAAATTCATGCATGTATTCTCATAGCCCTCTTTTTTGTTACTTGTTTTTTAGGGGAAAATGGCGTTATTGGCCTCAAATAGCTGCTTTATTAGATGCAATGAAGCAGGTGATATAGAAGCAAAGAGTAAAACAGCAGGGGAAGAAGAAATGATAAAGGTAATCATGACATTTCCTTGCAGAATGATATATGTCACTTAAAACATTAATCATTTTAAAATTCTAATTACTTTTTATAATGTGATACTCCACACTTTTTTGGTTTTGTTTTTAATTGCTATTATAAAGGTGATGTACAGAGGGGTAACAGTTTCATAAGTCAGGTAATGTACACATTCTTTTTGGACAGTGTCACCCCTTCCCTTACTTTCTCCCAGTTTTTCTTTCCCATGCCCACCCACAAGTTACATTTTCAACATAGTGTCTAGTGAGTACCACTGCTGCATTTGTTCATCCTTTGTCTCTCCATTTCTGTGTCCTCCCTATTTCCCTCCCAAAGACAGATAAATGAACACACTTGGATTTTTTTAAAACAATAACTGAGAGTTGATTGCAATGTGGTTGAGAAGTAGAGCTGCCTTACTATTTGCTCTATTTATTGATGTAGCATTTTCTGAGTAGCTCCATGAGCTTTTAAAGCCTTTCCTACATTCTAAATTTTAATTTTTAGAACATAGCATATTGTAGAAAAATGTTTAAACAAAGTACATGAAGATATATATATCTCCCCTGCATGTTTTTCATCTATGCTTTCTGATATGTTCCTATTTCTCCCCTAGTTTGGAGTTTCTTTTCTTTGGTTTTTGTTTTTTCTGTTGTTTATTTTCCCAGTCCTGGGGCTTAAACTCTAAGCCTGGGCACTGTCCCTGAGCTTCTTTTGCTAAAGGTGAGCACTCTACCACTTGAACCACTGCATCACTTCTGGCTTTTTTGAGTAGTTTATTGGAGATAAGAGTTTCATAGGCTTTCTTGCCCAGGCTGACTTTTAATCATGGTCCTCAGATTGCAGCCTCCTGAGTAGCTGGGATTACAGGCATGAGCCATCAGTACGTAGCTTCCCATAGTTTTTGCTTTTTGTTTTTTAAATAACTTCCTAAATTTTCCTTATAAATATTAGAATATTTTTTAATTTTCTTTTTCCTTAATGTTGTACCTCTCCACTAAGTTTTCCTCCTCCTCTCTCTCTTTCTCTGTCTCTTTCTCTTTGTTGGTAATGGGACTTGAACTCTGGGCCTGGGTGCTGTCCCTCAGCTCTTTAGCTCAAGGCGAATGCTCTACTACTTGAGCTACAGTGCCACTTCCAGTTTTCTGGTGGTTTTTTTTGGAGATAAGAGTCTTACCAACTTTCCTACCTGAGCTGTTTGAACCACGATCCTCAGATCTCAGCATCCTCAGATCTCAGCATCCTGAGTAGCTAGGATTATAGGCATGAGCCACCAGTGCCTGGCTTTTTTCTTTTAATTGTCAAGGTGATATACAGAGGAGTTACAGTTGCATAAGTAAGGTAATAAGTACATTTCTTGTCAAACTTGTTACCACTTCCCTTATTTTTCTCCTAATTTCCATCTCTCCCACCCATCCCCCCACCAAGTTGTAAAAATCATTTCCACCATATTATGTATATTGCTGTTGCATTGGTTCCCTTTTTATCCTGTGTCTCACCATTCTGTTGTTTCCCTTCTCTTCCCCAATTCAAATAAGGTATGTGCAATACCAGGATACCAAAATCAAATACAGTAACAACAGGGGACATACCATAGGGGGAAGAACATACAAAAGAAACAATATCATTGAACCCGGTGCCTGATGCATGCTTGGCAAGACTCAGCTACTTGAACCATGCTCCTAGCCTCTTTGTATTTTCTTTTTAAGATGTTGGGGGGCCGGGCGCCGGTGGCTCACGCTTATAATCCTAGCTACTCAGGAGGCTGAGATCTCAGAATCATAGTTCAAAGCCAGCCTGGGCAGGAAAGTCCGTGAGACTCTTTATCTCCAATAAACGACTTGAAAACCGGAAGGGGTGCTGTGGCTCAAGCGGTAAAGCGCTCACCTTGAGCTGAAAAGCTGAGGAACAGCACCCAAGCCCAGAGTTCAAGCCCCATGACCGACCAAAATAAAAAAGAATGAAAGATGTTGGGGGGGGGTCCCCATTTTGTCCAGGTTGTCCTGAATCCTGGCTGTGCCTTCTCATTAGCTGAGATGACACATTTATGGCACACATGCCCAGATCCCTTTTAAATATTACATATTTCAATTTAGTGTATATCTTAATTTATTTACTTAGACTCTATATGGCTGGATATATAGGTTGTTTCCTGTCCTTTGTCTTTAAAAATTGTTGTAGCACATTTGAATCTGTACTGTTTCATAGATGTGCAAGTATATCTGAAGACAAATTCACAAAAGCAGAATTAATGGGGAAGAGGCTTGTGTATTTGTGATTTTACTACATGCTACCAAATTGTCTTATATGGAGGTTTTGATAAATTATACTCCTACCAACATGAATACAAAGGTAACTTAAGAACTGAGTGCCAGTGGCTTATGCCTGTAATCCTAGCTACGCAAGATGCTGAGATCTTGGAATCTTGGCCCAAAACCAGCCTGAGAAGACAAATCCTCAAGACTTATCTCTAATTATGGAAGTAGAAGGTAGCTCAAGTGGTAGAGTACCAGCTTTGATGAAACAAGCCAAGCAAACGTGAAAGGCCCCATCTAGTACTGGCATGCACACGCGCACACAGAAGGCTACTAGGTGGTTTTATTTTGTTTGCTTGTTAGTTGTATGTATGGTATCCAAGCATCCTGGTACAAACCATAGATGTAAGAGCAAACTTTCTAGGATTTTTAACCCTCAATTTGTTACTTCTCTTTTTATGAATAAGTACATACCTTTCCATGAAGAGACATATAAACTACATAAAACAATTGTTTAGTTTTTAATTTCATATCTGTCACTAGGGTAGAAATATGAGTTCCTTAATCCAAGAAAGGTACTCTTAATTTCTTTTACTTGATTTTAAAAATTGTAGACACTTTTATATTAATAAGGTGAAGTTCTCAACTGCAAGGTAACTTACCCAAATCAGGTTAGTTAACTGGACTTGATGAAGGCTGAATGTTTTTCAAATTATAAAATCCTTCCCCCCGCCCTTTTTTTTTTTTCCAGTTCTAGGGCTTGAACTTAGGGCCAGGGCGCTGTCCCTGAGCTTTTTACTCAAGGCTAGTACTCTACCACTTGAGCCACAGCACCACTTACGGCCTTTTCTGTTTATTTGGTACTGAGGAATCAAACCCAGGGTTTCATGCATGGTAGGCAAGCACACTACAACTAAGCCATATTCCCAGTCCTCCCCTTGATTTTTTAATATCACCTAGATAGATATTCTAATATTGACAATATTCTATCTACTTATATAAATTTCCAGTGATACCTAGCTAATATTTGGACATTTTCTAGTATTTTGAAAAGAAAATGATAGTCATAATGTTTTTCAATTAAACACTGAACTAACTAGTTATACTCACTCTTAAACTTGATAATATATATTGTCATTTCTAATTCCAGTAGGGTAACTATTATTAGCTTAATGTTATAAACAGTCTTTGACCCTCCATATATCTTACCTGTTTAATAAGTTACTTTTGTGAAAGTCACTCATCTGAGTATGGTACAGAAGATACATACGTGAAAATTTCATAATGAAATGTCTTATTTTGTTCAATTAATATACACTAATAAAATATAAATAAAAGGTAAAATTAAAAAACATGCATATAGTAGACACAAGGTGTGTACCCTGGCCCAACTACAGAAGCTTCTATATTTTGTAACACACTGCTTTTCATTATACAGGCCATGAGGAAAATGCTGGTTAGTTTTATTGTCATATTTAAATTATTTTTTCACTTATATTGCATTCTTTTTATTAGCTTACATTAGTTAAACAAAAGGGGATTTCTTTTTTTGGGGGGTGGAGGGTCTGGTCGTGGGGCCTTAACTCTGGCCCTAGGCGCTGCCCCTCAGCTCTTCAGCTCAAGGCTAGTGCTCTACCACCTGAGCCACAGCACCACTTCGGCTTTTTTCTTTTTGCTTATGTGGTGCTGAGGAATCTAACCCAGGGCCTCATGCATGCAAGGCAGACGCTCTACCACTGAGCCACCTTCCCAGCCCCAAAAGGCAATTTCATTGTTATATTTCTATACCCATTTACAATATTAACAGTCTACATTTCATTTGCACTTCTACAAAGAAAACACTTGCGTATAAAGTAGCTTTCACGGGGCTGGGAAGGTAGCTCAGTAGTAGAGCGCTTGCCTTGCAATGCATGAGGCCCTGGGTTCGATTCCCCAGCACCACATAAGCAAAAAGAAAAAAGCCGGAAGTGGCGCTGTGGCCCAAGTGGTAGAGCGCTAGCCTTGAGCTGAAGAGCTGAGGCACAGCACCCAGGCCCAGAGTTCAGGCCTCACAACCGGACCCAAAAAAATAAATAAAGTAGCTTTCATATGAAGTTTCCTGAGCCTCTTTAGTTAGTCAAGTACCAGAAATCTCTGAACAGTTGTCAGTGACTTCTCTTTGACATTACATTGAAGGCTCTGATAGGCTGTGTCAGTCAGCAACATCTATGTCTTAGCCTTATCCACCAGTACACAGATCCCTCCCAGCAAAAGTTGTGCTATTCTAGGACCTAGCCAGCAAGTTTCCAATTTTTCTGACACATTTATGGAATTGACAAATATCGGTCATTACATTTTAACTAGTCTTAGAAATGGAATTTGGCCTCAGAGATCATTGAGACACATGATTTTTCAAATTACAAATTGCTAGAACCATGACTGATCCTAATTGCTATATCACAATCAGTTAATTTTTGGAACATGATAGTAAATACCTGCAAAAACTTCTTTTTTGTGTCCATTATGGGATCTGAACTCTGTGCCTGGGCTCTGTCCCTCAGCTCTTCAGCTCAAGGCTAGTGCTCTACCACTTGAGCCACTGAGCCACTTCCCGTTTTCTGAGTGGTGTATTGAAGATAAGAATCTCACAGACTTTCCTGCCTGGGCTGGAGACTGGTTTTGAACCATGATCCTCAGATCTCAGCCTCCTGAGTAGCTAGGATTAAGCGTGAGCCACCAGCACCCAGCTTTCTGCCAAAACTTAAAAGAGGTTTACACATAAGATTTTTAGAAGATGGATAACAACTAAGTAAAAACAGGTCTGTTATGCTACAAGTTTTAATGTATTTGATAAAAATAGCTGCACTAAATAAAATAGCTATTTGTTTAAGCTCTCTAAATGATACAATGAACAGAGATAGTTTGATCCAAGTGTGTTTACTTTAAGGCCAAAATTAAACTAACTGAATTTATTTATTTATTTGTTGGTTTATTATCCTTAAGTAGTTGTACAAAGGAGTTTCAATTCAACATGTCAGTTTGTAGTACAATGCATCTTGATCAGTGTTACCCTTCACATTGATCTCACCCCCCCCCACCCAATACATGTTCTAAGTTAATTTTTCTTTTTTATTTAAAAGAGATCACATAGAATGTTCTTGCTTAACAAGTAGAATGAAGTGGGGAAAAAAATACATAACCTGTCCGGGTCTCATCTCCCATATCCAGATTAGGTCCTGTGCTGAGAGAGAAACAAAGAAAAAAGATGACATCCCAGAAGAAGACAAAGGAAATGTGAAGCAGTGTGAAATCAATTATGTGTATGTAATCTTCTCCTTTAGACTCATATATTTATAGTGAAGTACTTTTTAAGACAAAGGAAGAGGAAGCCTATTAAATACTCTTGGACAAAGCATTACACTGTTTCTTTTCTTTTCTTTTTTTTTTTTTTTGGGTCCGGTTGTGGGGCCTGAACTCTGGGCCTGGGCGCTGTCCCTCAGCTCTTCAGCTCAAGGCTAGCACTCTACCACTTGAGGCACAGCGCCACTTTCCGGCTTTTTTCTTTTTTGCTTATATGGTGCTGAGGAATCGAACCCAGGGCCTCAGGCTTGCAAGGCAAGCGCTCTACCACTGAGCCACCTTCCCAGCCCTCTTTTCTTTTCTTCAAATTTTGTTTTCCTCATTTTCCTATCTTAGAGCTAGTCCCTTATTACATTAGTCTTGTCTTAAAATTGTTATACTTGGGGGCTGGGAATTTGGCTTAATTGGTAAAGTGCTTGCCAAGCATGCATGAAACACTGGGTTCAATTCCTCAGTATTACCCAAACAGAAAAGGCTGGAAGTGGTGCCATGGCTCAAGTGGTAGAATGCTAGCCTTGAGCACAGAAAGGCTCAAGTCCCAGGACTGACAAACAAATAAAAATATTTTTTTTAATTGCCATACTTGGTCAACCAAGCTGTATTCATGTTCAGGACATAGGACTTCAGCCAGCATTTCTTGCTAGAATGGGGCTTTTTAGAGCTACCAAAGCAACAGCTGTTTTGATGGGTCAAAATGTCATTTGTAATTGAAAAGATGTAAATTATCAAAGAAAGAGTGTGTATGTAGCCATCACACACACACACACACAATGTCATTTTGTAATTGAAAAGGTGTAAATTATCAAAGAGTGTGTATGTAGCACACACACACACACACACACACACACACACACACACACACACACACACACACACACACACACACACACACACACACACACACACACACACACACACACACACACACACACACACACACACACCCTTGCCAGGCTGTTGGCTCATGCCTGTAATCTTAATGTCATTTTGTAATTGAAAAGATGTAAATTATCAAAGAAAGAGTGTGTATGTAGCCATCACACACACACACACACCCTTGCCAGGCTGTTGGCTCATGCCTGTAATCTTAATGTCACTTTGTAATTGAAAAGATATAAATTATCAAAGAAAGAGTGTATGTAGCCAACACACACACACACACACACACACACACACGCTTACTTGCTGGGCTGTTGGCTCATGCCTGTAATCTTAGCTACTCAAGAGACTGAGATCTGAGGATCACTGTTCAAATCCACCCAGGGAAGGAAAGTCCCTGAGACTCTTTATCGCCAATAAACCACTTAGGAAAATGAAAGTAGCATTGTGACTCAAGTGGTAGAGCCCTTGTTTTGAACCAAAGACTGAGGGACAGCCCCCAGGCCCAGAGTTCAAGCCCCACTGAATGGAAAAATACATAGGCAGAAAGTAACCCCAAAGAAAGTAACCCAAAAGACCACATGGACAGAAGTCAAGTAGAAGCAAAGATTTATTGCCAGGAGAGCTGACAAGGCCAAGTTCTCTTGAGGAAAGGGACTAAGTGGCGCTGTCTGGCTCCTTGGAGGCCCCTTTTATATAGTCAGCAGCCGAAAGTGGGAGGTGCCTCACCTGCACAGGTGCTGCATTTAAGAGTGGAGATTAGGTCTTCAACCGACAAAAATAAATGAATAAAATTAAAGGTTAAGATATTTTTCTTTTTTTTAATTGTGAAAATACTGTACAGAGGGGTTACAATTTCATGGGCAAGATAATGAGTACATTTCTTATCAAGCATTGTAGCCTCCTCCTTTGTTTCCCCTTCCCATCCTTCCCCCCCCCCACCTTCCCCCCCAGGTTAAGATATTTTTCAATGAAGATATTTTCTTTACAGAAAGAAATTTCAGAGCTTCCAAGATCATAAACTTAAAATAAGTAAAGAAGATAATAAAATTCTTAAAAAGGCTCGGAAAGATGGGTTTTTGCATGAGACACTTCTGGACAGGTAAATATATATTTACATAATACCAACTGTTTTTGGCAATACAAACAACTAAAATCATGTGTAAATCTGTGTTCTGCTGGTCCCGGTGGCTCACACCTGTAATCCTAGCTACTCAGGAGGATCTGAGGATCATGATTCTAAGCCAGCCTGGGCAAGAGATCCGTGAGACTCGAATCTCCAGTAAACCACCAGAAAACCAGAAGTGCCGCTGTGGCTCAAGTGGTAGAGTGATGGCCTTGAGCTGAAGAGCTGAGGGACAGTGCCCAGGCCCAGAATTCAAAACCCATGACCAACAACAACAACAACAAAAAAAAAAAAAAAACTGTGTTCTTATTATGTGTGTTCACACTGGGGCTTGAACTCAGAACCTGATTTCTGATCTTTGCTTTTTTTGCTTAAGGCTAGCACTCTTTCACCTGAACCACAGATCTACTTTAGCTTTTTGGTGGTTAGTTGGAGATAAGAGTCTCTTGAACTTACCTGCCTAGGCTGGCTTTGAACCTCCATCCTCAGATCTCAGCCACTTGAGTAGTTAGGATTATAGATTAAAAACCACTGCCACCCAGCTCTTGTGTCTGTCTGTCTTTCTTTCTTTCTTTCTTCTTTCTTTCTTCCTTTCTTTCTTTTTCTTTCTCTCTCTTTCTTTTTCTTCCTTCCTTCCTTCCTTCCTTCCTTCCTTTCTTTCTTTCTCTTTCTCTCTCTCTCTCTTTCTTTCTTATCCTGGGGCTTGAATGTGGCCCTGGGCACTATCCCTGAGTTTTTATGCTCAAAACTACCACTCTACCACTCAGTTTTTTGTGGCTAATTGGAGACAAGAGAGACAAGGAACTTCCTGCCCTAGCTGGCTTCAAACCTTGATCCTCATATCTTAGTCTTCCAAGTAGCTAGAATTCCAGGTGTAAGCCACTGGTGCCCAGCCTCTGTAGTATTTAGTATTACTGTAGTATTTAGATTTTTGTCTTCACTTCTGTTGTATTTGTGTGGTAATATTACCTAGAAAAGACCTAACTTTTCAACTTGGAGCTGGGGGGGTGGGAGGAAGCTGGAGAAAATGAGGGAGGAGGTAACATTGTTCAAAAAGAAATGTACTGCTGGGCACTGGTGGCTCATGCCTGTAATCCTAGCTACTCAGGAGGCTCAGATCTGAGGATCGAGGTTCAAAGCCAGCCCCAGCCCAGGCAGGAAAAGTTAGTGAGACTCTTTGTCTCCAGTTAACCACCAGTAAATGGGAAGTGAGCTAAAGAGTTCAGGGACAGCACCTAGGCCTAGAGTTCAAGCCCCACAACTGACAAAAAAAAAAAAAAAAAAAAAAAAATTGGCTTACCATTATCTTTGTATGACAGTTACCAGATTAGAAAGTTGTTCAAATGTGTATCCTATTGAAGTATTAGAAATTCAAAAAATGACATTAAAATATACATTGATTTTTAAGTAGATTAAGTTAAAAAAAATAATGAAATTGTGGGCATTTTAAGTTTAATAAAATGTTTAACTGGTAATGTAATAATCAAACGAAAACGTAATTTCTAAGTATGTTTTCTTATTTTGTAGCAGATGACTATGTATGGTATATTCTAAATTGATTAATTTTTATTTGTCTTAAATAGGAGAGCCAAATTGAAAGCTGATAGATACTGCAAATGAAGAGGATATTTGTTTTTTTCTCCCTTTGTTTTTTTTTTTTTCTGAATAAAGTATTTGGTGGATCTCCTTTTACAGAGTTCTTGGGTTAATGTGGAATTATTGCTTAAATCAAGATTTATCAGGATTCTTCATGGATTCATTTTTCTTTTTTTGATTACCTGTTGTGGAAGGTCTAGTCAGAAACTGATGATTCCAGTACGACTCCTAGATTTTATCTTGTTGCTCAGTAGTCTCTGTTCACTCAACACAATCCATGGTATATTTAGAGGGAAGTTAGAAACTCTTCAGTCAAACAATCAACAAAGCTTTGATTGTCCCTCTTAGTTTTGTTTGCACTGAGGATGGAACCCAGGATTTGCTCCTGTTAGATAAGCACCCTCTTACTAAGTTATACCACCCATCCTCCCTCTTAAATAGTGCCTAAATCACAGACAATTCAAATAACTCTTAAGAATATGGGGGCTAACCAGGCACCAGTGGCTCATGCCTGTAATCCTAGCTATTCAGGAGGCTGAGATCTGAGGATCGTGGTTCTAAGCCAGCCCTGGCAGGAAAAGTCTGTGAGACTCTTATCTCCAATAAGTGGCTCTGTGGCTCAAGTGGTAGAGTGTCACCTTGAGCTGAAGAGCTCAGGGAGAGCACCCAGGGCTAGAGTTTAAGCCCCACAACCGACAAAAAAATAAAAATATGGGAGCTTTTTGGAACAGTCATCTTCTAGGCAGTGAGATGAAAAGGAAAAACTATGAAAGAGCAAATAGGCTCAACAGAGGTGGAAGAGTAATATTAGGGGGGTTCATTAATTAGGACAGTTAAGTCAAATTGGATATGTATGTGATTCATCCTCATGTGTGGGATGGGAACTACCAAATAAATTCAGACACTAAGCATTTTCAGAAGCCTGTCTTTCTGAGTTCCTAAATGTGGTATTCAGGATGTTATCTGATTGTAGAGAATGTTCTAAATGTAGGTTATCAGATGTCTGGATTTCATCATAGGAAATTGTGATTCAGGGCTGAAGTTGGTTCTGACATCTGAATACTTCTGAAAGTTCACGCTGATGCATGGCATGACTAAGGTTAAGTGTATACTGCCGATTGGGGCTGGGAAGGTGGCTGAGTGGTAGAGCACTTGCCTTGCATGTATGAGGCCCTGGGTTCGATTCCTCAGCAAAAAGAAAAAAGGCGGAAGTGGTGCTGTGGCTCAAGTGGCAGAGCACTAGCCTTGAGCTGAAGAGCTGAGGGACAGCACCCAGGCCCAGAGTTCAGGCCCCACAACCAGACCCAAAAAAAACAAAAAGGGTATACTTCTGATTCTACCCTTTATATTCCATTTTTCACCAAATTAGGGTTATTACTAGGAGCTCTTGCTAGAGGTCTAGCCTTAGCTTTCCTATTTCTCCATGACCAGAATGTATTCTCCAGCTTCTGATCCTTAGGCTGGGAATGTGCTTATACTAGAATCCTCAAATCAATGGTGCTGATTCTAAGTTCAGGCTATTTTGCTTGCTAGGGGATGTGGGAGACATTTTTCTTTGAAACAATTTAGAGACAGTGGAAGAGTCTACAGATGCTGCTAAATATTCTGCCCACACCAGACAACCCCTCTACAATAAGAAATTGTCCAATGATAATATGCCAACAGTTGCGATGATATGAAAATTGCTAAAGGGACCTTGATTAGTCCTTCCTTTTGCTAGCTCCTGAAGCTGCAACTTGAACAATAGTTCAAATTTCTATTGGTTAAAATCACTTAGGACACCTGTCTGTTTCAATTACTGATTTATAAGAACTATCATTAGATATTCGGACTTAGCTAGTGTAGGATGGGGCCCCAAACCTGCACTGTGTGCATGTGTGCATGCCAGTCCTAAACTTAGGGCCTGGGTGTTGCCCCTGAGCTTTTGCTAAAGCTAGTTACTCTACCACTTGAGCTACAGAGCCACTTTGCCTTTTTCTGTGATTAAATGGGAAATAAGAGTCTCACAGACTGTCTTGCCTAGGCTGGCTTTGAACCATGATCCTCAGATCAGCCTTCTGAGAAGCTTAGATTACAGGCATGAGCCACTAGTACCCGGCAAAAACCTGCATTTTAACAGATATTCCAGGTAGTTCAGAAAAGCAAGCAACATGACCACTCTGACAAAGACTGCCCTTAGGCATCTTTATGCCAAACATTATCTTGGTAACTAACCTGCCTGCCTACTGATTTCCCTTCTGCCTCCATTCCTGTATGTTCTTGGGCCTTTATCACCTCAGCCTCAAATTCCCTTACCTCCTGCCTTTATTTCAGTGGATGGCATAAATTACATGTCCTGACAAGGAAATACAGAATGAAAATATGCATTGTCTCCCCTTAGTAAGTTAATATACTCATGAAGGAAGACAACAGATTTAACAAGTACTCCACTGGTTGTCATGGCACTTTATACCATTGCTATTAGAAACTGAAGTCAGGGGCTGGGAAGGTGGCTCAGTGGTAGAGCGCTTGCCTTGCATGCCTGAGGCCCTGGGTTCGATTCCTCAGCACCACATTAGCAAAAAGAAAAAAGCCAGAAGTGGCTCAAGTGGTAGAACGCTAGCCTTGAGCTGAAGAGCTGAGGGACAGTGCCCAGGCCCAGAGTTCAGGCCCCACGACTGGACCAAAAATAATAATAATAAAAATAAATACAGCTAGCCTTAGATGTATAAGGTCTAGGAATTAATCCCAAGAATTAAAAGTAAAATCCATCTAAACATCTGGTCCCACATTTTTCATCTCCATGAGGTTATCATGAGAACATTTATTTAAACAAATCAAGTTAGTCTGGTTGAGTATTCCTCTGAATTACTAGCGTTACTAATATTAACAAAATAAAATCGCAGCCATATGCTGGTAGCTAACACCTATAATCCTAACTACGTAGAAGGCTGAGATCTGAAGACGGTGGTTCGAAGCCACCATGGTCAGGAAAGTCTATAAGACTCTACAAATAACCACCAAAAAGATAAAGTAGACCTGTGGCTCAATTGGTAGAACACCAGCCTTCAGCAAAAAAGCTAAGGATGGGTTGATGGTCTGGCTCTGTTGGTAGAATACTAGTGACAACATCAGGTGCCAGGTTCAAGACCTTAGAAAAACTTACATAAAGTAAAAGCATGAATGTAAGAAAAAGTACTCATTTTTCAGATTAGATCATGTAAATTGATCTTCAAGTTTATTAACTCAACATCTCTAAACGTTAAGTGCATCTGGCAGTTTTTGAAACCATACATCATATTTTTACTTCTAGAATTTCTAATAGATCTTTTCTTTTTTTGTGTTTGTTTCTTTGTTTTGTTTTTAACCATGCTTTCCTATCCTCAGTGTTGAGGGTTTTGGTGTTAAGCAGACAGACATATAAATTTAAAAATCATGCCCCCAGGTGCCAGTGCTAAAACCTATCATCCTGGCTGCTCAAGAGCTGAGATCCAAGATCAGTTTAAAGCCAGCCCAAGCAGAAAAGTCTGAGATACTATCTCTAGTTAACTAGCACAAAGCTAGATGAGCTGTGAGTGATAAAACCTGAATTTAAGCCTTAGTTCACACAAAGATGAATAATTCACATGTACTGTATTAACCACCTGTATCACTTGGGGTCAGTTTTATTCATTTTTATTATCGTTAGTTGTACTTTCAGTTCAATGTGTTAATTTATGAGTACAATCCATCTTGATCAATGTCACCCGTTCATTATTCTCTCCATCTCCTCCAATTATGTTCTGATTTTCATTTTGTTTATGGCCAGAGATATTGAGCATTTCTTTATGGGTTTATTGGTTATGCTTACTTCTGAGACTCCAATTTTAGCCACCAGAGGAAACGAAGTGGTGCTGTGGCTCAAAGTGGTTGAGCACTGGCCTTGAGCAAAAGGGCTCAGAGACAGGACCCCAGCTCTGTTCAAGCTCCATGACCAACAAAAAGTAAATAAAAATAAACTACCAAGAGGCTAGATGCATGCTTCAAGCAGTAGAGTGCCAAGCAACCACAAAACATTGATTTCAGGTTTTAGTAAAAACAACAAAAGAAACTTCCAAGAAAGTTAATTAAATGTAATAGCAAAAACTTTAGAATTGTTTCCAACATAGGGGCTAGGAAGGTGGCTCAGTGGTAGAGTGCTTACCTTGCACGCATGAGGGCCTGGGTTCGATTCCTCAGCACCACATAAGCAAAAAGAAAAAAGCCGGAAGTGGTGCTGTGACTCAAGTGGTAGAGCGCTAGCCTTGAGCTGAAGAGCTGAGGGACAGCGTCCAGGCCCAGAGTTCAGGCCCCACGACCGGACCCAAAAAAAAAAAAAAAAGAAGAAGAAAAAGAAATGTTTCCAACATAACCAAAATTGAAGGTGTAAGACAATGACAAGATACATAGTAAGCCAGGAGGCTATATAGAACACTAAGGAAATCACTAATGAGTTACAAAGATAAGATGATCAATGTTGATGGTGCTTTAGTGTGCCTGTGTTGATGGGTGGGACAATGAGGTGTTCCAAAACTAGAACTTGAGTCATAGGTCATGGTTATCCAACTCTAAGCACGTTCAAATAAGAGCTGAATTAATATTGTTTAAAAAAAACTTTTTATTGGGATAATCCAAAGTAAATCTATAGAAAAATGTTTATCATTTTTATTTAGTTATTCCTTTGAAATCCTTGGACTCTCAAGTTGATGGGATTATAATTATATACCACCATTCTTGGCTTCATTGGAAATTTTTATTATTCTGCTAGATGTTAAGTCTCTACACCCCACTCTTTAATTTTTGTGTATTATAATGTAATTACAATGGTAATATAGCTAAAGAAAGTGGGCAATGGTAGGTAGAGATGTAGAATTGGTTGAAGAGGCAGTGATGGGATATTTGGTAGGCTTCTGGAGTATTTTGAGTCAAAACAGGAAGAACAAGGAACATGAAGGCATAATCAGGGCAATTGTTTTCCCAAAATACAACAGAAAGGAATATATTCAGATAATTCCTGTTTCTCTGCTTCATAGCTAATTTAATTTAGGAATCAGGACTGCAAGGACATAAAGCAGTCTTTGTTGGTCTAAGGGCACTGCCAAACAAGTCAATCTGCTTTACCTAATAATTTACATTCATTGGCAGCTCTCCAGATTGATTGTGGTCTACTATACTATTTTAGGCTATCCAGAACCTCTATTTGTCCTTAAATTTTCCTGGTGTCAGTTAAAAAAAGTAAAGACTTCAAGTTTTACTTAAAGTCTTAAGTGAATGTAGTTAGCAGTAGGATGAAAAAGGAATAGTAAACAGTGACACAAACATAAGGGAACACGGAAAAAGAATAAGTGACACTTGAAGCTTAAGTCTTTTCATACTTTTTTTTCTTTTAAATGATTGACCACGGCTAGTGGGAGTCAACTATGTAATAAGTCAGTTTTGTCAGGTGACAGTGAAGAAATTAAGGTTAGAAGTCAAAAAATCATTGCTTCCTGTAGAGTCTACTTAGGAATAAATTGCCCCCTTTAAAAAGAATTGTGATATTCTCAGTTTGCTTTGTTCTCTTCCTTACAATTCTGTTTACTCTCAAGGACTGGAATCATGGGGTAGTTGTGGAGGTAGGAGGGAAGGAATGGTAGGGAAAAAGGAGGAGGCAATAATGCTCAATAGGAAATGTACTCATTACCTTGCTCATTTAACTATAACCCCTCTGAACAGCATTTTTACAATTAAAAAAAACGTTCAAAAGAAAGTATCATGGAAAACTGAACAAACACAAAGTGCTATATACCTTTATTTCCGGTAGCAGCACTTAGAGCATTAGATTTGTAAAACACAGTAAGAAAAGAACCACCAGCAAGAGGAGAGCCATACTGCCCAATTCTTGAACTTATTCCTTAGCTTCACAGGCTTGGGGCTGACCAAGAACCCTACTAAAACCATAAGAAACTGTTGCCAGTGCAAGGAAACTGAATTCAAAGACACATCAAGTGAACAGCTTCCTAAACAAATTCTCTGGAGGAACAAAACAATCCAGTTTCTGCAATTCAAAATAAAGTCATCTTATCAGATGTATGAACAGGCAATCAATGCCTCCATCAGAAAGAATGGCACTGCCCCATTTGTTAGAAAATTGAAAGATTTAGAAAAAATCATATTAGGGGGAAGGGGGGAGGATTGGGTGGTGGGGCGGTAGGGGGGAGGTAGGGAAGAGATGTGAAGGGTAAACAAAGGAGGAGGCTGCAATGCTTGATAAGAAATGTACGCATTATCCTGCCCATATAATTGTAACCCCTCTGTACAGTATGTTCACAAAAAAAAATAAATTAAAAAAAAAAGAAAAAAATCATATTAACTGAAGTAAGCCAGACCCGAAGAAACGTAAGTACCATGGTTTCCCTTGTCTGCAGTAACTAGTATATGTCTAGAACAAGCAGAAGAGGTCAAAGGCTATGTATATATGACCATATAACCTGATGCTAAGCAAAATGAATCCCAAAATAGGGACACAAGGTTTGATCTTTGTTGCTGTTCTTTTTAATGTACTTATAAATGTACTATGTGATTTTTTGTCTTTTTTGTCTGTTCTTCCCCCATGGCATAACTGCTATTCTCAATATTTGACTCCGGTGCCTCTTGTATATACATTTTTATAATTTGGGGAGGGAAAGGGAAATAACAAAATGCTGAAATAAGGATACAGAATGGCCCATTGTAACAATGAGATATACAAGACACTAGATTGAAAACAAACTTTACACCTTTTTGGGGGGGAGGAGAAATGGTAGGAGGAAAATAAAGGAGGATATAACAATGCTGCATAGGAAATAGACTCATTAACTTGCTCATGAAACTGTAACCCCTCTGTACAGTATCTTTACAATAATATATATATATACTAAGAAAAAAAGGTGGGGCTGGGAAGGTGGCTCAGTGGTAGAGCGCTTGCCTTGCATGCATGAGGCCCTGGGTTCGATTCCTCAGCACCACATAAGAAAAAAAAAGACGGAAGTGGCGCTGTGGCTCAAGTGATAAAGCACTAGCATTGAGCTGAAGAGCTGAGGGACAGCGCCCAGGCCCAGAGTTCAGGCCCCATGACCCCCCCCCCAAAAAAAAAGAAAAAAAAAAGGAGGTCCTGAGTTGAAAGCTCATACATGACAGCACAAAAAACAAAAAGCCAGGCACCAGTGGCTCACACCTGTAATCCTGTGTGTGTGTGTCTGTGTTGTGTGTGTGTATTGGTTGTAGAGTTCTCAGGTTTACATTTTATAAAGATTATTCTGATTTTCCTTAAAGATGTTTTGAAAAAGAAAAATACGAGTTCCATGGGTGAGGCCAGAAATTATGGCAGACTGTGCTGGGGTGTTGCCAATTAAGATGGAGAGGAGATAACCACTGTAGAAAACATAATTAACTGTCCTAATCAGTAAGCTTAGCTATAGGAGGAAAATGAAAGAGAAGCATTGTTAAGGATACCATTTACAAAAAATGGAGGAAAGAGCAGATGTGGAGGAAAGAGTGGAAACTGATGGAATTAGTTTCTGACTTGAGCTTCTTATGAAATATTTGGAGACAGCAGTTACCGAACCTGGACACAGAAGACATAGGAGGGAATGCACTCAGCTTAGAAGACAACAAAAAGTAGTTAAGACAAGGAGATAGATGGAGACCTAGAATTTCCAACACACAAGTGCTTTCATGGGAGTTAGCAATAGATGGGAAAGAAAGAACGCAAAAAACAAGTAGAATGTAGAATAGTGTGAACCATAAAAGAGAAGACCTAGAAAAATGAAAACTTTTTTACATTAAAGTTCATGGAGAACTTCATGTAGGGTAATTTTTTGTTAGTTTGATATCTAGATGGACAAGTATTGATGGAAGAGTGAGAGGTAAGGAACAGATCCAACAAGTTAATTCCATACTTTTAAGTTTATAGGAACAACAATAAATGCAAAGTATTTTGTTACTATTTTTTTTTGCTTATGTGGTGCTGAGGAATCAAACCCAGGGCTTCATGCATGCAAGGCAAGCGCTCTACCACTGAGCCACCTTCCCAGCCCCTTTGTTACTATCTTGACAGTTAGCAAGCTTCTATTTTAGCAAGCAGAAATATTTTTTAAATTTCACATTCTACTACCACCATCTAATTTAAAAGGAAAAAAAAAAACAATGAATTGAAAAATGTAGGATATAACAATAAAGGACAATCCTTGGGAGAAGACAATTATTCTGACATATATTTAATATGAATAGACATGGACAACACTATCTGGTTTTCTCTGTTGTTGGGTTTTCTTTGGGCTGTTAGTAAGGCTTGAACTTACGGGCTTGAGCTTTTTGCTCAAGGCTAGCATTCTACAACTTGAGCTTTCCTGCTTTTTAGTAGTAAATTGGAAATAAGAGTCTCATGGACTGTCCTGCCTGACTTCACCCCAAAATCCTTAGATTCCAGTCTTTTAAGCAGAAAATATTACAGCCTGGCACCTTATCTGTATCTTTTCTTCTTGTTAATATTCTTACCACTTGAGGCACAGCTCCACTTCCAGCTTTTTTTCTTTTCTTTTTCCTTTTTTTTTTTTGTGTGTGTGTGTATGGTTAGTTAGGTAAGAGTCTCATGGACTTTCCTGCTGGGCTGACTTCAAACCACAATTCTCAGATCTCAGCCACCTGAGCAGTTATGATTACAGGTGTGAACCACCAATGCCTCTGCTCTTATCTGTTACTTACTTTACAACAGACACATAAAAACCTCTTGATAATATGATACTACTCCACAAGTTTAGTGTTTAGGAATTTAGTATTTTGAGGACATTTGCTTTGATGAAATATGATATGAACAACAGAATCCAGTGTGGACATTTTTCTTGATGTAGAGATTTGAGTGTGTTGAAATGTTGCTGTCAAGAAGAGAAAAAAGGCTAACGATGGGGGAGGCAACAAAAGAGTTATAATGCATAATTTATACCATAATATTACTGAAAAAGAAGTACAAGTGGGAAATGTACATGCAGTTATTTAATTCATTTATTTCTTGTCCTAGGTACTGAGAATACAGCAGAAAATGAAACAGCATCTCTTCCCTAATGGTGTTTAGGTCCTGGTTAGAGAGAAGGGCTAAAGAAATATGTGTCATAGCAGGTGATATTAACATTTGGTTTCAGCTCCAGTGGAGTAAAGAGGATAGGGAGTATCTGCAGAGAGCTACCATATTTATGAAAACTCCTAAAGGGGTCATTTGAACATTTGAGTAAACTACATGGAAATCTTGGAAAGAGCAATCTAGAAGATGGAGTGCTAAGTTCCTCCTGCTGAGAATATCCTTAGCATGTCTGAAGCTCCAAAAGGAAGCTTATGTGACTGGATTATTTTGAAAAGAGAAGTAGGTAGCTGGCCACACCACAAGCATTCTTGTAGGCCCTGGTAAGAACAATAGCTTTAGAATAAGGGAGGAAGTCATTGGACAGGTTTGAGGACAGGAGTGACATGTGGAATTAGATAAATGATAGGAGGAATGGTGGAAAGTCAGATGGGAGCAATTTAGGCAGAAGTAGAAGTAGTGAGAGAAATGTTGCATTCTGGATATCATGTTTTATGCTTGTAGTAGGTATGTATTAAGAATAAGTCAAAGGGAACTGCATGTGAAATAAGAATACTGGATCTAACCAGCACCATCTTGGCCACATGGCGGATGATAAGGTATTGGGTTTAACTGGTACCCTCTTGTCTTTACGGTAGAGGCAGAGAAGTTCCACCCCCAGGTAATCTGCATGCCTGAATTCCTAGAGGCAGGGGCAGGGACTTGGATGATAGGCTACTGAACCTGTCAGTCCTATGCCTTGAACTCAAGAGACTCTCAAGTTTCCCATGACCCTGACCCCTGAGGCTGACCCTATTTAGGCCTGGATGAGCTCAGGCAGCATGGGCCATGCTTCCTGTCTGTCTTCTGTCCTGTGTCTCCTGCCTCCTGGCTCTCCTCCAGTCAACTGGCATCCCACTTCAGCTCTCCATTGGAGTTGATCTGATTTGTTATTGTTGATCTGTATGTTTTCCTGCTCTTTCTTTCCTCTCCTGCCCTCTTGGCTCAGTTTTCTGGCAGTGTTAAGTGTATTTGAGGGGCTATAGGTCTTCGTGATAGAAGTCCACCTGCAGTCACCAGCTTTCCAATAAAGACTCCCAATTCCACCTCCCAAAATGTGAGTTCTCTGTTTCTCACATCTGAGTTCCCTTACAACAGGTGCCTGTGGAGTGGGTCATGCCTATAATACTAGCTACTCAGGAGACTGAAATCAGAGGATCTCTGTTGAAAGCCAGCCCAGGCAAAATAGTCCAAGAGCCTTAATTACAATTAACCAGCAAAAAGCGGGTAGTGGAGATGTGGCACAAGCAGTAGAGTACTAGCCTTGAGAAGAAAAAGGCCAAGCAAGAGCCTGAGGTCCTGAGTTCAAGCCTTAGTACTGGCACAGAAAGAGAAAAGAAGAAAACAGAAAAATAGAAGGAAAGAAGGGAAGAAGGGAAGACTTTTAGTCTGAGGACAATTAGAAAAATAGAATTGTTAGTTACTGAGATGGGGAAGATGAGAGAAGTGTGTTTTGTATTGAGACAGAAAATATACTTCATTTTTAGACTGCTTAAATAAGATACCTATAAAATTGTCAAAGTAGTATGGCTACACTGAAAGTCTGAATTCATTTCGGCAATGAGCAAGGTTTGTAGAAAGGTAACAGATTTTAAATGAACAGGTAATCTTTGCAATTTCTTCATCTTGCCTGGAGATTTAAGAGGGGAAGATAATCTCAGCATCTTGGGCCTGTACCCTCTGGGGCCACTGGTTTGTTGCATTACATTTGTTTCTTTGTAGAAAATATCACCTTTAGTCACTGTGGAGCCCACTTGCCTGGTCCCATTGTTTTGTCC
Source organism: Dipodomys spectabilis (assembly GCF_019054845.1). Lineage (NCBI taxonomy): Eukaryota > Metazoa > Chordata > Mammalia > Rodentia > Heteromyidae > Dipodomys > Dipodomys spectabilis. The sequence continues at coordinate 13,122,861 of NW_024870686.1, read as the reverse complement.
CCACCCACATCCCTCCTTCCACATGCCCTTTCATTTCTCTTTTCTGAGAACAGTACCACCCATTCATCTAGAGTACAAGAATGCCCGGTGACTCAATATTACCATAATACAATGTTGTTTTTGTGCTGTTTTGGACAATTAAGCCTTTTTTTAAATAAAAAAGTCTAGAGTTCAAGGACAAATCTGAAATGACATAAATTTAAGTCACTGCCTCATTTTATCTGTGCTGTGAACAACAAAAAAAAATTAAGACTGGGTAGTTTATAAAAAAACTGAAATTTACCAGGCATAGTGGCTCATACTTAAATCCTCAGCTACTTGGAAGACTGAGATCAGGAGGATCATGCAGTTTGAGGCCAGCCTGATCAAAAAAAAAAAATCATGCATCTCCCTTCTCAACCAATAAAGAGCTATGGTTCGTACCTGCCATCCCACCCAAGCAGAAAACATAATGCAAGGTTTAACTGAAAGGAAACCACCACGTGGTTCAGGCAAAAAAGAGTTTGTTAGGAAGAGAGCAAACTAGCTGCCAGCGGGCAGTGGAAGGTACATGGCCGGATTTGGGTTAAGTAAGGAGAAGGTGGAAAGGAGGTGTGGCCACAGCAGATACGGAGGTGACCTCTGAGTCTGAGAGGTAACCGCCCCCAGGTGTGTGGGTCACCTGGCAGAAACAGAAAAGGGCTGGGAGCTGCAAACACCAGGCCTCGAGTTCAGACTGCGTTCTGAAAAAACAAAAGAAGCAAGCAGACAAACAAAACATAAACGATAACCAAAAGAACTGAAATACATTTTCTTACAGTGTGGGAGGCACTCTGGTAGGGGTATCCTCCCCTGGCAGGACAACAGAGGCCCAAGTCTTGGTGAAGCCCCTTTTATGTATAAAAGCCTTAAAATTGCAGGAGCAACCCTCATTACCTAGCCACATCTGAAAGGCCCCACCTCCACACTGGCAGCAGATAAATTTTGGAGGGGGCACATGTAAACCATAGCCGTCATCAACAATTCAGATCACATGTAAACCATAGCCGTCATCAATAATTCAGATGACACCAAAGCTAGGATATTAGAGGAGCTCAAACAAAAATTGAGCATAAACTTTTTTAAAAAGACATCTGAAGATGAAACCCTATATACTCCTAAAACAGAGGTGAGATGATGAGTAGAAATCAAGAGAAGATATTCAAGATATGGCCAGGGCTCAAAGATCTCCTAGAAGAAAAATTAAATAAATATGTCAATGTTTAAGATATGAGTATAGGAGCCAGGCATGGTGGCTCATGCCTATAATCCTAGCTACTCTTGAGGCTGAGACCTGAGGATGGTGGTTCAAAGCAGGCCCCAGCAAGAAAATCCATGAACCACTAGAAAACCCAAAGTGGCACTGTAGCTCAAAGTGGTAGAGCACCAGCCTTGAGCTGAAGACCTAAGGGACAGCACCCAGGCCCAGAGTTCAAGCTCCATGACCAAAAAAAAAAGAGGCTGGGAAGGTGGCCTAGTGGTAGAGTGCTTGCCTTGCATGCTTGAAGCCCTAGGTTCAATTCCTCAGTACCACATACACAGAAAAAGCTAGAAGTGGCGCTGTGGCTCAAGTGGTAGAGCACTAGCTTAGAGTAAAAAGAAGCTCTGGGACAGCACCCAGGCCCTGAGTTCAAGCTCCAGAACTGGCAAAAAAAAAAAAAAAAAAGAGGGGGCTGGGAAGGTGGCTCAGTGTTAGAGCACTTGCCTTGCATGCATGAGGCCCTGGGTTCGATTCCTCAGCACCACATAAACAGAAAAAAAAAAAATGACCAGAGGAGTGGAAATACATATAGCTCAGAGGTGTGTGTGTGTGTGTGTGTGTGTGTGCATGTGTGTGTGTGTGTGTGTGTGTGATCACAGAACTAGTTATCTGATGTAAAGGAAAAGGGAAGCCAAGAATATTTAAGAGTAGAGGTTAAAAATACTGGAAGGATTGTTTTTGTGGAAATCACCAAGATGTTTACATGAATTGTATCAGAGTGACACAGAACATGGAGGGAAGAGACAAGAGTGATAGGTTCAAGCAATGGAGGAAGTGAGTACTTCTTCAAAAAGAAGTTTATAGCTACCACTACAGCACAATGCTACCACTTTCCAGATCTAGTGGAGAATAATCCCTGATTTAGTGATGATTAAGCTTACATTTTTCTTTGTTACATTGTGAACGTATGAAGGTGCAATGCATTCATTTGAAACCATATCTAGGAACTGGGGTTTTAATCTTTTCCTGAGCTAACATCTGACCATGCTGAGGAGTACCAGCAAGCTGCCACAGCTCTCCATCAGCTATATGATGCTGAACATAAGCCACTGGTATTCTTTGGCATACTATGCTCAGTATAATAATATCTTTATTAACATATGTTAATTGTAAACAAAGTGATTAAATTGTCATATTCCTAGTATGTACATAATATGCAGTGATCAAATTCAACTCCTTATTCCCTTTTGATCCCTTCTCCCTATTTTGTTTTATAAATTCTAAAACTTTTATAAATAAGTTATATATTTTATTTTGGGCACTATTGGGTTTGGACACAGGGCCTCACATTTGCTAGGCGGGTACTCTACAACTTGAGCCACATCCAGCCCTTTTTTCTATCAGTTATTTCTTCAGGTAGGGTCTTGCAATTTTTTTTTTTTGCCTAGACTAACCTTCAACTCTGTATGATCCTCTTACCTTACTACAGTCCCTCACATAGCTAGGGTCATAGGACTATACTACCTCATCTAGCTTATTGATTGAGAAGGGTTCTCACCAACTTTTTGTTGGGGCTGGCTTCAACCAAAATCCTCTGATCTCTGCCTCCTGAACAGCTGGAATTGCAGACATGAGCTACCATGCCCATCCTGCATTTTAATGTTTCAATATTCTATTTCATATATGCATGTAAAGTACTTCAATCATACTTGACTTTATTACCCTTTCTTCCCACCTTCCTTCTACTGGTTTCATTTTACATTCATGTAAAATTTTTAGGTTTGGCTTCTGCCTATGAGAACACATCTGATATTTATCTTTCTGAGTGTGGCTTATTTTGCATAATATGACCTCCAGTTCTATCCACTTTCCTAGTTGAATAATAGTACAAACACACACATTAGTAAGTGTTGCTGATGTAATATTAAGTAGGCCATATGAAACTGCTGATATTCACATATTTTTACCTCCAAAAACATTATTTTTTTAGGGTCCTTTGCAATGGTCTTTATTAATGTGATCTAGGTCCAAGTCGACTGCTCAGGCGACTGGAGGTTTCAGAGTGAGCAGAGAAATCCTGTGTGTGGCATTGTCCACGGAGGAGGCCTCAGCTTTCCAGGGTTGCCACCCATTTGGCAAGAATAAAAATTCTTCTTCTCCATTTCCTTCTTCTCCTGCACTTCCTCCTCCTCTTCCTTCTTTTTTCTTGTTTTTTAAATTTGAGGGTTTTTAAATTTTTTTAAATTTCATTTGGTGCCATGCAGGGGCTAGACGTCAGGAAACATTATTTTTTTATGTTCAGCCTCATATAACTTAACATGAATGCTTGGAGTTGGATTTATAAAGTATGTGGGTTACATCCTTTTTCACTAGTCACCTCCCTTACACCAGGCGTTCAGGTGTTCCTGCATGTGTATCTTTCATAGCACCTCGTCATGGAACCATGTATGAACAATTTAGAACAACTTAGAGATGCTTTGTAGTTAATGATTGTTTAGTACTTTTACTATTTATTCATGTTATAATACTGTTGTCCACTACCACTGTGGAATGATCTTTTATACTCTTCACCTTTCTGAGAAACACCTGAGAAAAATACATAGACATCAAATGAGGCCCAATATCAGCTTATGGCTGATTGTGCTGAATTAGAGAAAACAGCTTGGACCTGAGGCCAAACAGATTCCAATGCTTCTGACAGGAATCTGGGTTCTCACTCACCTTAAAAATATAAACTGTTCCCCAGGGGTCCAACCAGTTTCTAACATGAAAGGGTGTGAACTGAAGGGTAGGACAGGACCTGCACCACTGGTGACTTGGGGTGCAATTACTTTAAAAAACCTCCAGGGCTGGGAAGGTGGCTCAGTGGTAGAGGGCTTGCCTTGCATACATGAAGCCCTGGGTTCCTCAGCACCACGTAAGCAGAAAAAGCCAGAAGTGGCGCTGTGGCTCAAGTGGTAGAGCACTAGCCTTGAGCTGAAGAGCTGAGGGACAGTGCCCAGGCCCAGAGTTCAGGCCTCACAACTGACAAACAACAACAACAACAATAAAAAAAAAACCTCCATTCCTTATCTACTTCTGTACATCTTCTAAAGCCCCCCTTTTCAGAGGGTTTTCTTCAGCATTTTCATAGCTGTCATGTTACCACAGTGTTTTTATTATTTATTTTTTAATGTGGTACTGAGGAATGCTAGGCAAGCACTATACTACTAAGCCACATTCCCTGACCAACACAGTGTTTTTAAAATTTGTTGGAGAGCTGCCAGTTTGGGAAGATGTGGACGAAGGCAGCAACTACTACTGCTTCCACTCTTATCATCCAGGCTAGCTACAGTGAGCTTATTGCTGTGGCAGCCAGGTTTAATGAGAGAGACCAAGTCACACATATGACTTGCGCCTGTCAGCTACCTATTAATTAGGTAATTGGCTCCATGAGTGGGAAGAATCAGAGGGAAATTTCTCCAGAAAACATCTGATGGAAGGCCTGAAGCTTGTATGTTTTGAATGGTCCTTTCTAAGGAAAACAAAACAAAATTACAAGTGTAAAATGTGATACAATGCTGCCAAAGGGTCCTGAGCTAATAAAGGTGTTGAAGCTTAAGCTTCATAGCTCTGCCTTGCACCCTCGTCTGATACTGAAAAGGAAGAAATACCAATTTCATGTGTATGGCAGTTAGGGTACTGAGACACCGCTTAACTTACAAGTAAAGCAACTGAACCATTTTCAGTAACGAAGGAGAGTTGTGGCTCATGCAAATGTAGAGTCCAGTTGATGGACAGGCTCTGTGCTTGACTGATGTAGCATCCTAACAATGTCATCAATGACCCAGTTCTAATCTTTCCACTGTGCTGTCCACAGTATCTATTGCATTTTCGGCACCTCCCTTCAAGTTTATGGAGCGGATGTCAGTAGCATCAGGGACTACCAACTTCCTGTTTCCAATCACAGACAACAGAGGGCAATTACCTCAATTACAGAGTAAAAGTCATAAGATTCAAACCATAGTTTGTTTAGATCAAACATCTGAGTAACTAAGGCCTTGGCCAAACACTGAGGTAAGAGGGACAGAGCACCTTGGGCCAGTTAGAGCCTACTCTGCCAGGAATAAGGATCACCAAAATCCTGTACCCATGGAACTGATGTCCATGAGCCATCCACTGTCAAACCAGAGGGTAGAATCTGGACTGATTAACTAAATATATTTTATGTTTTCAAGATAGTCATCTGACTCACGAATTATTTATTCACCATTATTCCAGCACCTACATTAACTACACAGTATTCACTAACAGACTAAATGAATTTATTGCAGACATAATAGAAACAACTTGTTGAAGCACTAATTACATTCAGTTTTGTAAAATGGAACTATGTAGGAAGTTAGGACAATTTAGAGATTATAGGGTTTGAGCTACAACTTCCAGGGCAGGAGATATACCTTAGTGGGAAAGCCCTTACCATGAGCAAAGCCTTAGCACTGAAAAATCATCATCATCATCATCATCATCATCATCATCATCATCCATCATCATCATCATCAATAAGATAACTTGCTGGTGAGAATTATATGTCTTATCAAGGGAAGTGGAAATAAGTCAAAAGGAATGTTTCATGTGGCTCTTAAAGTTTCTAAAATGTAAGATGTTTGGTTGTCAAGTCAATTAGATTTCCAAAGATGGGCATCAGTGATTCAAGTCTGTAATCCTGGCTAAGGAGGCGGAGATCTGAGGATTGAAGTTTGAACCAGCTCAGAAGGAAAATCTCTGAGACTCTTACCTCCAATAAACCAGCAAAAAGCCAGAAGTAAAGATATGTCTCCAGTGGTAGAGCATCAGCCTCGAACAGAAAACCAAGCAAAAGAGTGAGAGTGAGTTTAAGCCCTACTACCATGGAATGCGCATGTGCACACACAGACCACACATAGACACACACTTCAAAATGTTTCACAAAGAAATAGGAAGGTAAGTGCAACTGGATAATTACATAACTTTTAACATTTATGGAAGGGACAGTTCAATGAGCCCTAAACTTAATTTGGTAACAGAATAAAGTATCAATATCCCTCAAGCTAAGGTAATGATTTTTCTTAAACAAGTAACCTTTCTTTGATAAAGCTACCAGAAGAAAGGAAGTATGGAATAATTCCATATGAACTCTGATATCTCCTGAAAAGATGGAAAAATCTGTTTTGAATCTCAAAATACATTTTCAATATACTAAGCCTTTTTGTTAATTAGTTGATCAATTTCTTTCAGAGAGCAATTCTCTATATAGCCTGAGTTCATGTCAAAGTTACAATCCTGAGTGGTGAGATTAGACTTGCACCACCACACCCAGTTTCTCTAAATCACCAGAAAAAAAAGAAAACCTTCTATTAGTTTAGCAGATACTTCAGTTAAAATGCTTAAAAATAAAACATGATCTCCCTATTTCTTGACCTTCTCTTGTACAATATTTTGTACACCAAATATTTTACTAAATCCAGTTATACTTGTTCTGAGTAATGTGGCGTTATATGTGGTATATTTCATTTGGGGTGGAGTGATTACTCTGCAGTGATTTTTAATGAAGGCTCCACCTCAGGAACCTAAGAATGTTAGATAGGAGATTAGGAAGTTGATGGCTTGCCAAGCACTTCTGCTATTCTGATAAACAATTTCATTATGCTGACCTTTCATACGAAACAGGTTCCCCAAGTGTTAAACTTGATGCCTTTGTACAGTAGTTGAACCATCTTCTTCCAAGACATTTGTACATTTAAATATCATTTCCTAAGAATGCATCAATCTGCTTAAAAGCACAGTGAGGTTTTCTACAGCTACACATCTTGCTTTAACTTTTTGTGTATTTCTAGTATTGAAAAGGAGAGACGATTTGGGCTGGGAAGGTGGCTCAGTGGTAGAGCGCTTGCCTTGCATGCATGAGGCCCTGGGTTCAATTCCTCAGCACCACATAAGCAAAAAGAAAAAAGCTGGAAGTGGTGCTGTGGCTCAAGTGGTAGAGCGCTAACCTTGAGAGCGCCCAGGCACAGAGTTCAGGCCCCACTACTGGACCAAAAAAAAAAGGAGAGGGGATTTAAAAATGTGTATGTTGAGAGAAAAAAAGACATGCCAAAATGATATATTTTCAGGAGGCATATTTAAATTTTCATTTATCTGAAGAGAAAGTCAACAACCTTTCAAAAGTTGTATATTTGATTAATACGAAGATTAGGTGTAAAATATTATTGACCTAACTTTTCTGCACTAAAAAACACAATTTTGCCAGACTACCTAGCCACCAATTAATATCCTTTCAAGAAGAAAATACATATTTTGGTGACAGATTTACATTTTCATAATACTATTTATTTTTAATTTTTATTGTTGTACAAAAGAGTTTCAGGTTGACATGTCAATTTATGTGTACAATGTCACCCCTTCCATCTTTCTCTCCTGTTTATCCTAACCCCACTGATTCCCTCAGACTTCCTAGTTCCATTTTCACATAAGTATATTCGCCCACCAGCACCATTACTCTTCCCATTTGTCCAACCCAACTTTAACTCTCACCTGGACTCAGGCAAGACATTTGTCCAACCCAACTTTAACTCTCACCTGGACTCAGGCAAGACAAGTTCATTTTGCAGTTCATTTTGTTTAACTGACAGTTAATTGTTCAAAAGGGCTACACCACAGAAGTTTACCCCTGCATCTACCATACATTAGCAAATTTGATTGCATGGATATATATATATATATATATATATATGTATATATATATATATATATATATATGGCCTTATGTGTTTTATACATGTTTATATCTTAGATCCCACTACTATGTATGGATCTTAGTAGTATTTGAGGTAAATACTCCTCCAATCAAACTTCTGCTTGGTTTGGTAATAGCTACAAAAGGGAAATCCTTTACTTTTCACAGATTTAAACTTCAAAGTAATTCTGTTTATATATAAATTTTACTTTATTTATTCTTTTTGCCAGTCCTGGGGCTTGAACTTAGTGCCTTAGCACTGTCACTGAGATGTTTTTGCTCAAGGCTAGCAGTGTAACACTTGAGCCACAGCACCACTTCCATCTTTTTCTGAGGAATCGAGCCCAGGGCTTCATGCAGGCTAGACAAGCACTCTACCACTAAGCCACATTCCCAGCCCATAATTCTGTATATTCACCACGGAACATGTGTAATAGTCAACACTACACATTCCTGGAGGGAATGGCTCTTAGTGAAGTACAATATCTGCTTTCCTCTTCTTACCTACCTGTTCTTCATCTATTTCTTTTTTTTTTTGCTGGTCATGTGGCCTGAACTCAGGGCCTGGGTGCTGTCCCTCAGCTCTTCAGCTCCAGGCTAGCACTCAGCCACTTGAGCCACAGCGCCACTTCCAGCTTTTTCTGCTTATGTGGTGCTGAGGAATTGAACCCAGGGCCTCATGCATGCAAGGCAAGCACTCTATCACTGATCTACCTTCCCAGCCCCTCTTCATCTATTTCTTTTCCCTTTATTCCTGCTGCTTCAGCCACCTGTTTTTTTGCTATGGCTAGAAAGGCATGTTTTTACTTTAAAAAATTATCTAAAGTCCATATTTATTCACTTTTTCTTAGTTTCTGCCTAATGTCTTTCTTGATGGTTCTATAGAATGTTTTTACTTTCAAAGCTCTTCATTTTTGTTACTATATCAATAAATGAACTTAAAAGTCATGAAATTACTGAACCTATAGTTTTAAAAGAGTAAATCAAGTTACAGCGTTTCACTTATATAATTTTATATCCAGTCTTATGCAAAAGGTTGAGAGGTAATCACCTGCCAAATTTTAAAATTTTTATTTAAAATTCTTAATTATTCTAACCTGTATATAAAAAACAAAATAATATGTATTAATAAGGTGCCATTGTGCTTTCATTCTATGCTTTGATACATTTCTGTAAAATGTAATGTTTTAGTTAGGTTAAACATCTCTATGTCCTCAAACACTTTCCATTTGTGTATTTAAAAAAAAAAAAAAACTTTCAAGATCCTCCCTTTTTCTGGCTTTTATTTTTCTTTTTTGCCAGTCCTGGAGCTTGAACTCTGGGCCTGAGCATTGTTCTTACCACCTTGAGCCACAGCTCCATTTCTGTGCTTTTTGGTGATTAATTGGAAATAAGAGTCTCATGGTCTTTCCTGCCTTGGTTGACATTGAACCACAATCCCTAGATCTCAGCGTCCTAAATAGCTAGTCTTATAGGAGTGAGCCACCAGCACCTGGCTTACAATCATATTCTCACTTTGCTCCAAGCCTCCTTCTAACCTTGAATGTGTTTGTGGGCATCTACAGGCTTTCTCATCTCCTTCTGATCAAATTTACCCTTCTCAGTTATGTCTATACTGCTCAAAGTATTTAAAACTGTGACTCTCACAGTCATATTACATATATAACATATGTATTATATATATATCTATATATGTGGAAACAACTAGGAAAGTTGAAGGATGGGTTTGGTTGGGTAGATGGGAAGAAAATGTTAGGAGAATGCTAGAAGTAGGGGTGATTTCAGTCAAGATGCATTATGCTAATAAATTGATGTGTTGAAACCCCTTTACAACTAGTTAAAGATAATTAAAAATAAATATCTCAATAATAATAATAATATATTCTCTCCCTTCTCTACCTTCTACATTCTCAATCCCCTTTGCCCTGATTTCTAGCAGGTATTACCTTCTAATATGTAATTGTTTATTGCCCATTTCTCATCTTTCAAGCCTTACAAAGGAGGAATTTTTGTCATTTTTACCCCCTGATTATTCTCTCTTTTGGAAAAAAAGATTAGCACTTTGTGGATTCACAGTATTTTCATAATTTAGATTTTTTTTGAGATGGACTCTCACTATATTCTCCAGGCTGGCCCTGAACTTGAGTTCAAAAGAATCTTCCTGCTTCTTCCTTCTCCATATCTGAAACTATAGACATGCATCAGAAACTTTTCCTCTCTCCCAGATAATGACTATTTTTATGATCTGCTTGCTTACCGTTAAAGCAGGAACCCCAGTGTATGTTCAAAAGTCAAACTTCCTCCTCAAAAAATACCTTAACAACAAGAACAAAAAAACCCCTCCAAATGTAGGGGAAGGGAAACTCACAACAAAGACTCACTTCTCAACCTTAGACATAAGATTGTTTTAAGGAAGTAATACAAATGGGCAAAAGTGCAATTTCAGAACTGGGTGGGGGGAGGGCAAGGAAGATTTTTATGATTGTTGAGTTTCTGTTTGGGTTTTTTTTTTTTCCTTTTTTTGGGGGGGTCTGGTTGTGGGGCCTGAACTCTGGGTCTGGGCACTGTCCCTCAGCTCTTCAGCTCAAGGCTAGTGCTCTACCACTTGAGCCACAGGGCCACTTCCGGCTTTTTTCTTTTTGCTTATGTGGTGCTGAGGAATCGAACCCAGGGCCTCAAGTATGCAAGGCAAGCACTCTACCACTGAGCCACCTTCCCAGCCTCTTGCTTCGTTTTTTAAGTTCTCAATGGAACTGGACCCCGAAGACAGGCTTTCCCGCCGGAGGAACCACTCACCCGGCAGGGCTGGGCCGACCCCACGGCGCGTCCATCTCCAGCTCGTCCTGCTGCGCGGCCGGCGAACGCCGGCGAGGGGAGGCTCCCGGGGACGCCCGCGGAGGCGGCTCGGAGCCGGCAGCGTCTCCCGGATCCCTGACACCTGCTGTCCTCACGCGAGGGGACCCGCCCCCGCCCCCCACCGCTGGCCGCCTCCCACCCGGGGGAGTATCCGACTCTTCCGGCTGGCTTTCCTCAGAGGGCGAAGCGGGGTCCGTGTGGAGACTCTGGGCTTTGGGCGTCGAGACCCCCACACCCCTTCCCGCTCGCCGGGCTTGCTCCGGGCGCTTGAGGACCCCGCCCCCTGGCCCCGCCCCGCCCCGTGCCCCGCCCCGTGCCCCGCCCCGTGCCGTGCCCCGCCCCGTGCCCCGCCCCGTGCCCCGCCCCGTGCCCCGCCCCGCCCCGTCCCGGCGTGCCCCGCGGCCACGCCCCAGGGCCAGAACTGGGCAAAGGTTCAGCAGCCCACCCTCTGGGGCGGGGCTGAGGCTGGATCCAACCACTGCCAGCACGGCGTGGGGGGGAGTCGGGGAATCGCCCAACAGCCCCACGATGCCAACCGCGATCCCGGCGGCCTCTCCTCCAGGGGGAAGCCGTCGAGTCCTTCCCCCTTCCCCTGACACTTCCCCGGACACGCCTCTCCTCCCGCTCCGAATCCCCCTGCACCCAGGTCCTCCATCTAGACTTGGTACGGCCCGGCTCCCGAGTCACGTGGCTGCGGGGGCGCGGCCTGCTCGGGGGCGCGGCCTGCCCCGGGCCGGAGTGCAGTCTGAGGCCGCGGCGCTAGCGGGAGCTCCTCGGGGCGGCTGGGACGATGACGGGCCGCCGCTGTCTCCTCTCCTGGCTGTGTGCCGCAGCTGTCACCTGCGCCGTGGCGCAGCAAGCGCCCCCGGTGGGTGAGCTCGAGCCGGGCTGCAGATGGGGGGCGCACGCAGGTGCAGGCGGGGCTCGGGGTGCAGGTGCGGCGGGCGAGGGTGGGGGACGCGGCGCCGCTCGGCGAGCTCGGTCCCGGCGAGCTCGGGTATGGAGGGGCCGGGACGGGAACTCCTGGACTCCTGGGAACGGCCGGGTGTGGTCGGCGCCGCGGCGGAACGGAGGGGAAGTTTCTGGATTCCCAGTTCCCGGCTCCGGGACTCTGGAGCGGAGAAGACCTGGAAGCCGCCCGTGTGGGAGCCGGGCCTGGGAAGGCCTGGGGCGCTGGCGGCGGCGCCCACGCCCGTCCTGGGAACGCCTGGCCTGTGGCTCTTTGGAGAAAGCGTGTCACCGAGCGCAGCGCTGTCCCTCCGCTCCTCGGCTCGAGGCCAGCGCTCTACCACCTGAGCCACAGCGCCACTTCCGGCTTTTTCTGCTTATGGGGTGCTGAGGAATCGAACCCAGGGCCTGGTGCGTGCCAGGCAAGCGCTCTACTCATTTCTTTACAGACGGGACCTGCATCTACCCTTCGGCTAGATGTGGATGACGCCCGGGAGCTTAGGGTATTGAAAGTGGAAGCAAGCTGCAGTTTCCTCTTAAATGTTCCAGAAAGGCCAGCTACTTTGAACATCAGTTCATTACAGGAGAGTTATCATTCAGCCATTAGAAATCTCGGAGGCTGGTGGTTGGTGACTTACAGTTGTAATCCCAGCTACTCAGGAGGTTGAGGTCTGAAGGTAGCAGTTGGAAGCCAGTCCAGACTCTGATCGTTTTCTCCGATTAACCACCAAAAAATGGGAAGTGGAGCTATGACCCAAGTGGTAGAGTTTCAGCCTTGAGCAAGCTCAAGGTCTGGCACATCCAAAAAAATAGAATCTGTATCTGGCTGGAGGTGTAGTAATATCTCTGCCTTGCGTGTTTGAGGCCTTGAGTTCAAACTTCTAGAGTATAAGGTGAAAAAAAGTCGAGCTGAATTGGAACAGTACGGGGGAGGAATGACAATACTTGTTACAGAATTTGGACCTTTTTGGCTTCCTTTTTTTTAGTATTAACATTTTAAATAATGGCAGAAGTAGATGTTAGGTTTGTAGTATTTTTAAATCTCCTTGGCAGAAGATTTTAAGGCCCAGTTAATAATTCTTCCCATTTTCAAAATTAGCTTGCATGAGTAATACAGCCAGCAGGATGTTTCATCGTAGAATTTCCATCCATGCACACAGTGTATCCCAACCAAGCTCACCTCTCAATTTCTGTCACTTACACCCACCTCCCCTTTAATCCACTGTGTTCATCCTCATTCATCCTCTCTTGTTTTGCTTCCCCACTGACAACTCCCTTAAAATCTCTGTGAATTTTTTTTTTTTAGAGATTTTTACAGAAAATCTGTTCAGAAACGCCTTAGCACCTACTACATGGAAGTCTAGTGACTTGAATCACTATAAATTGTTTGTAGTTCATGGTAAACAAAATAACTGCAAAGCAACTTTTTTTTTCTTCTTTTATGGTGGACCCAACCCAAGGCTCCTTGTGTGCTAGACAAGGGCTTTACCACTTAAGCCACACCTTTATCCTTTATATATTTATTTTGTTTTTGAGAAAGGTTCTTACTGTCTCTGCTGGCCTTGAACTAGAGATCCTCCCACCTCTGCCTTGAGGGAAGATATGCACAACACTACAACTTTGCTAAAACGTTAATAACGAGGACCAGCTTGAAATAACTCATTTGATTTGGAGTATCTGTGGAGTTTTGTTTGTATGTTTTTGTTTTGGAGGCTTTTCCCAATATGCATATAGCGTAAGTCTTCCTGAATTATCATTAAATTTATAAAGTATCATTTAAGAGATGGTGTTGACCCTGAGAAAAGTCTGGAGAAAGAGCCTGGATGATATCATCCAGGGTTCTTTAGGTCCTGTGAGCAGTTCAGGAATTTATCCTAAAAGAAAAAGAAAAGAAAAGAAGAAGCTCTTCTGTGGGGGATTTTTTTAGTAATGACCACATAAAAAGAAAAAAATAATTTGGATTAGAGGGGAATAAAAATAGGTATTGGTTGATATGAGGAAAGGATTTGAAAGAGAACAGTGGGCATTAAAGCACTAGTAGCATGAAGAGAAGTAGATGTTTCCAAAGAAAATCAGAAGGCAGAATAGAAGAAGAAAGGATTAGATGAAGATCAGGAAGTAATGTGTCAGTTTGAGCCACACATTATGTCTTAGGAAGATGTAGAAAGAAAACTGGACAAAGGCCACATGACTTGAACTTGTTTGTGTCAGAGTAAGAGGAAGTTGGCATAGCTAAAGCATCAGACCAAATAAGAGTCAGTGTTGACAGGACACCCAGGGAGGAGATGGGGGACAAGTTGAGTTTTATGAAGATGTGAAGTAGCTATTCAGTTTGACAGATGAAGATTGTTGATTATCTCAGCTTGAAGAGTATTGGTAAAAACTGGTGTTTTAGCCAGGCATTGGTGGCTCACATCTGTAATCCTAGCTGCTCAGGAGGCTGAGATCTGAGCATCGCTGTTTAGAGCCAGCCTGGGCGGGAAAGTCCATGAGACTCTTATCTCCAATAAACTACCAGAAAACTGGTAGTGGTGCTATGGCTCAAGTGGTAGAGAGCTGAGGGATAGCACCCAGGCCCAGAGTTCAAGCCCCACAACTGACGAAAAACAAAACAAAAAATCTACAAACTGGTGTTTTAAAACCCCGGCCCAAAATGTAAGTATTCTGTATGTCAGGTCTGGTGGTTCCTTGCCTTACACGCCAAATAAAGAGACATGAAGAGGGCAGAGAAAGATGGTTTGTTACATGAATAGGGCAGCTATAAGAAGACCGCATTTCAGTCCATCTTTGGGGTACAGATGTGAGCTTTTTGTTTTACAGACCAAGAAGAACTGAGGGTATAGAGAGAAATACATGAATCATGATTAAATGTTCTCAGTCAGCAGTATGGCCTGGCTGACCATTATCTCAGTCTTGTCTATCAAGGGGAACTGGAGAAGTAACCATTTATCATTTGAACGTTAGTCACTATTTCCTGATCAGTCATCTTTCCTGAGCCTTTCACTGTTCTCTTCCTTTGGGACAGTTTCAGTTTTTGCCCCATTATAGTAAGGTGAAGGCATTGCCAGTCTGGGATGCTTATAGTTAAATCCTGTCCTTCCTGGAGCCCAGGGTGATTGCAAAGTGTCTGTAGGAAAGAATAACTCAAGATCTCAGATGCAAACTGGGGGCTCATTATTTATCTTTCTCTTAATTTGCAAGCCCCAAGCAAAGAGTCACTCAGTGCTCTTCAGCAAAAGCAGCTTTTAGTGCCTTTGAGTAGATTCCCTAAGACTACAGTGAAACATAATGCTGAGTACTGAACTGTTGAAATGAACTGTTGAGGATAGCCATTAAATCAGCTTCAGCACTGATTTTCAGAGTTTCAGAAAACAAGGGGCTGGGAAGGTGGCTCAGTGGTAGAGCGCTTGCCTTGCATGCCAGAGGCCCTGGGTTTGATTCCCCAGAACCACATAAGAAGAAAGGAAAAAAGCCGGAAGTGGCGCTGTGGCTCAAATGGTAGAGCGCTAGCCTTGAGCTGAAGAGCTGAGGGACAGCGCCCAGGCCCAGAGTTCAGGCCCCACGACCAGACCCCCCCCCCCCCCCCCCCCGCAAAAAAAAAAAAAAAAAATTAGGCAGAGTTTCAGAAAACAAATATATCTCACTAACACTGGCTTCCCCTCTGTTACACTGTGTGAGCTTTTTCCTGCTACTCCACAGGAAAGAACGCACTATCAACTAATACTGTTGCCATCAAGTGTCAGACTCTATCTAAAGGTTAGAAATGGCTCAGTCAACAAGGTAGACGAAGCCTCAGCACTTACAGAGAGCTGTAATATTTCTCTTAAATATTAGCAGTTTAATACTCTCTAATTCAAGCCCAAAAGACATGAAAACAGGCTCATTTGAATTACATTTACAAGAAATATGGTCCTATTCATAAATGTGTCTGGAGATACAGGTCAGTGGTAGAGCACTTGCTTAACTTGCATAAGCTCTGGATTTGTTCCAGCATCACACACACCCACACACACATACACACACACACACACACACACACACACACACACACACACACACAATTACTAGAATTGTTCACCTTTCCTTTTTCATAGTAAAACTACTGTAAGCTATATACTTCTTTTTTTTCCCAGTCCTGGGGATTGAACTCTGGGCCTGGGCCCAGGCCCTGTCCCTGAGTCTCTTTGTACTCAAGGCTAGCACTCTACCACTTGAGCCACAGCACCACTTCCAGCCTTTTTGTTTTTGTTTTTGTTTTTGAGTAGTTTATTGGAAATAAAAGTCTTACTGCCCAGTCTGGCTTCGAACCATGATTCTCAGATCTTAACGTCCTGAATAGGTAGGATTACAAGCACGAGGCTCCAGCACCCAGCTCTATACTTTCTTTAAATCATCTCCCATTTTCTTTCTTTTTTTTCCCCAGCATGTGGATATAACAAGTACATAAGGATTTTAAAAATTACATTTTTAGGAGTGGGTAAGGGAAGGATGGGTAAGAGTGTTGAAAGGCGTAACATTGATCAAGATGCATTGAATTCATAAACTGCTTTGTTAAACGGTAACTTCTTGGTAGAACTACTCAAGGATAATTTTTAAAGACAAAAAAATTGTGGCCAAGCTGCAGGCAGGTCGTACCTGTAATCCTAGCTACTCAGGAGGCTGAGATCTAAGGACTGAAGTTGGAAGCCAGCAGAAACTCCCTAACTCTATCTCCAGTTAATCACCAAAACCGCCAGAAATGGAGCTGTGGCTCACATGATAGAGCGCTAACCTTGAGGAAGAAAACAGAGACAGCACCCAGGCCCTGAGTTCAAGCCCCAAGATTAGCACAAAAACAACAACAACAAAAATCCCTATATTATTAGAAACATACAGTTCATTCAGATTCTCCCTAAAATATTTTAAGGAGGTGAGAAAATTATGTTATTTATTTTAGATGTGTGGAGCATTCATTGAGTCACCAGTGAAACAATTTTCACTTTATTTTCAAACTTCTATTTGCATACATTAATTGCACAAAGTAAGCAGTTTGTGATGTTTCCTTACATCCATATAATGTACTTTGATCATATTAATTCTTTCTGTTTTAATCCTCCTGTTGGCCCTTTTTTAAATGTTCTGCAAGCTTTAAAAATTGGATTTCATTCTTGCCTTTTCATACATATAATTTTCATGCATATAATTGTTATTTTCCTAAATATGTTATATTCAATTGCTTTTTAATTCATTTTTGGAAATAAAGATTGATTAATTTCAAAGAGCTTTAATTCCTGATTAAATAACTATAATAATCAGAGAATTTACTGACTCAGAAAATCCTTAAAAACCATTTTCTAGAGTTTTAAATAAAAACAGATTTTATTATTTCCTTTTGCCCTCACAAAACAACACAAAGGAAGATGCAAGACCTGTGTGTGTGTGTGTGTGTGTGTGTGTGTGTGTGTGTGTTTAAAATTTTGATTTTTTTTCTCCCAGTGATAAGGTAACAGTAGACCAAGCAAATTGCATACTATCTCTACCTATTCATCTGTTTATAGCCTTGGCCTATCATCTATTAAAATTTGTATCTACCTTGATAAGGTTGTCTATTATTATAACCATGTACTCTTAAATTTGGGGCTGGTAAACTTTAAATTGCAAATTAGTTCATTGTAATCCTTGAAACTGTGTTCACCTTGGCTAACACATTAAGGGTGTAATTTTCTTGGCACTGTGCTAGTATTCGGTTTAAGTGACTTCAGCATTAGTGCCTACCTTACTTATTTTCACTTACATCTACTTTTTTATTCTTGGCATATTGCAGTTAAGATTATCATAGTTATCACCCTCCCACAGGTTGCTCTTTAGTCTTAATTCTGGGGCAGCTTAATCTCTCTCCTAAAACTTGACAGAGCACTTTCAACTTTTCACACAGTTGCCTAGTAAGAATTGTATCTGTAATTTGATGCTTATTTTAGCTTTGGATCCAAGGACATGCAAAGATAACCATTATTAGGAAGGGAGCCTCTGCATTTCACTAATTTGCTAAATTGATTCTAATGATCATCAAACCCCTAAACTAAGTGAAGAAGACTCTATTAACCAAATTGAAGCCTTGGTTTTATTGCTTTTGCTGTGGAAAGAAGCCGGTGAAGTGTTGGACTCTGAATTCTGTCACCAACTCTATAACCTACAAAGCACCAGTGGAGCCCACCGTGGTATCTTGAATAGGATCATGAAATTCCTGTTACCTTCAAATAGAGTAAAAGGACAAAATTTGGATTTTGAGAGACAAATTGTGTTTTAGACTAACCAAAACTTCTGATATTTAGAAGAATTTTATATTACATGAATTTGTATAAAATTTCATTTATAAAGTTTAATAAATAGCACCCTTTTCAATATATGATGTTTTGAAAATTCCTGTTTGTATTTTAAGATTTCCTTGAGTAAGATGCAATTTTTTTGGTATCCCTCCTCAAATGTACCAAATAGGGAATAATGAATGTAAAACAATATGTCCTCCATTGAGGTAACTCATTTACTATTTTAAAATAATTTTGCTTACTAATAGCATAACACCTTTAAGAATAATGCCCAAAGGTTGGCGCCATGGCTCATACCTGCAATCCTAGCTACTCTGGAGGCTGAGATCTGAGGATCACGATTTGAAGCCAGCTCAGGCAGAAAAGTCCCTAGGTGACTCTTCTCTCCAATTAACCATTCAAAAACCAGAATAAAGCTGTGACTCAAAGTGGTAGAGCACTAGCCTTGAGCAAAAAGAGGTCAGCGACAGCACCCAAGTCCTGAGTTCAAGCTCCACAACCAACAAAAAATAAATAATGCCAGAAACCCCTCTGAAAATCCTTTATATAATGTAAATAACATCATACAATTAGAAAAATCAGTGTTGCAAATTTCATATAAGTGTCCATGGTTAAAGAAAAGTAATATGAACAGGTTTATGAAAAAGAATCATCTGCCTGTTCCTTTGACTCCAGCCCTTTCCCTTAGACTAACTTTTTCTGTTATAGTTGTCTTAGTGTGTACAAAGTAGCGTTTTCTTATGGATGTGACTTGTATTAGACAATCATGAGTATGAGCCATTGGCACCTTGCTTATGAATGGCTTTGTATATTAGCTTTTGCAACAACTTTGCTATTATTTATTAATTCAGCCTCAAATTACGAAACAAAGTTACACGATAGAAGTATATCCTTGTAGATCACTTTTATGATACTGTTCAAATCACAACTAATGTGAAAGTATTTTATATACTTACCTTGTTATCAAAAGTTAAACAAGCTTTAAGATCTCTTTTCTGACACAAAGTGCAACAGATATAACTTCAGAGCCCCGATTGCAGTTCCAAGTCTTCCCTATACTTCTCATATTGTAGATTATTATTTTTTAAACATTTTTATAGTTCTGGGATTCAAGAAAAGATAAACATGTACACCTTCTACAGACAGTAATAAAAGAACCATAAGTTGGTGAACTTTGAGAATTTTTTTATGGTATTAGTGTTCAAATGCAGGTCCTCATGCTTGCTTAGTTGGTGCTCTACCATTTTAGCCACACCGTAGGCCCTGCACTTTTCCTGATAATTTTAGAGATGTTATAATGAGCTTTTCTGCCGAGACTGGCCTTGTACAGTGATCCTACAAATCTCAGCCTTCTCAATAGCTAGGTGAAGACCACAAAAAAAGAAAAAAAAAGATGTTTGAGCTGGGTGCAGGTGGCTCACGTTTGTAATCCTAGCTACTCACACGGCTGAGATCTAAGGATCACAGTTCTAAGCTAGCATAGGCAGCAAAGGCTGTGAGACTCTTCAATGAAAACCAAAAAGCCAGAAAAAGAACTGTGGCTCAAGTGGTGGTGTGCTACGTTGAGCAAAAAAGCTCAGAGACAGTGCCCAGGCCCTGAGTTCAAGTCCCAAATACCCTTTTTTTTTTAAAATAAAAAAATATTTGAGTAGTCATGGAGATGGGAGGGCAAGGATAATAAGGGGAAACAAAGGAAGAAGCAACAATGCTTGATAAGAAATGTACTCATTACCTTGCTCGTGTAATGGTAACCCCTCTGTATGGTATTTTCACAAAAAAAAAAACTTATTAATAAAAAAAATACTTGAAGTAGATTTTAGAAGTTAGAACCCAAAGTTCACCAAGTGGGCATTTCATGTAGAGAACACAGCCTGTGCACGGCGTGGCCGTGGTAGTGCTTGCAGGTAGCTCTGACCGCTGGGAGTGGTAGGTGAGGTTACCTTTTAGGCAGGTTATAAGTAGCTCTGTGCCCCATATCCTGAAAAGGTGGTTTGAGATGCAAATCTCAGCACAAAGCTGCAATCAAATTAGACTAAGACATTTAGTAATAATGAATCCTATCAAGTCATTTACTTTTGGTAGTAATTAGCCATCTAAGAGGAACTTTTTACATCTCCTTTCTTATATTTACATTTCCCTTTTGCACTTTTGCAAATTGAATTGAGACCTCAGTGATTTCAGATTTTAGAGGTTTTCTGACTGGAAAGGCTTTTATCTTAAAAAGGTATTGGACACCTGGCGTCTATAATCCATCTATAATCCCAGCACTCAGGACGTTAGGGTAGGAGGATTACCACTGCCTGGGCTATCCAAGAGAGACTTGGTCTCAAAAAGAGAAGGTACTGAAATGGTGTAAAAGGATGATTTTTTATCTTCACAAACTAATTGTTTTTCCCAGTTGCCTATTGAGTTAGCAAACATTCATGATTTCTGAACCTTTTCATTTTCTTTATTTTTTTAGTGGACAGAAGACTGTCAAAAATCAACTTATCCTCCTTCTGGACCAACGTGAGTAAACATCAGATAATCAAAACTCAGACCTATGCAGAGGTTTTTGAGTTTTTTAATGTGGTATACTCCACAAAAATAATTGTAGTGAATAATTACTTAAATAGTAATTTCCAGCCTGAGCCAAAGATTGACTTCCTTAGGTTTGTTTTTTATGAATTTGTCTCAGATCTTGAACAAATTGAAAATAAAAAATCCATGGTTAAAATGTTCATTTCTTGGAACTGGAGGTATGACTCAATTGGTAGAGCACCAGACTTGAGTGGAAAGCCAAGTGAGAGCATAAATACCCTGATTTCAAGCCCCAGAGCCTCCAATTAACTACCAAAAAGATGGAAGTGGCTCAGTTGGTAAGGTGCTAGCCTTGAGCAAAAACTCACAGATAATGCCACGGCTCCTGAGTTCAAGCCTGGGACTAGGGGAAAAAAGAGTTTCATGGACTTTTCTGCCCGGGCCAGCTTCAAACTCTGATCCTCAGACCTCAGCCATCGCAATAGGTAGGATTATAGGCATGAGCCACCTGCACCCAACTAAGGTTTTCAGTTTTTATAACATTTCTAATTTACATACGTTATACTGCTCTCTTTTGAGGTAGACATTCTAAATAGATTCTGTCCCTGGCTCATTGGATCCTAGATTTCTGCCCTGTCTCCATGTAGCATTTCTTTTCTGTGCTCATTGCTTAGTTTCTGCTGTCTTGTTTGTATACGTGGGTGTTATGTACCTGAACTAGTTTCTGAGCCACCTTGGGTGCCATGTAGACTCAGAGAATATGATTGAAATGATGACCTGGATGTGTAATTGTTCTCTGTGAAGTAGGAAACCATACTATATTGATTACCAGTCATGAGTGATTGACTGAACGAAACTGTAATGATCCAAATTCTTTTTTTTTTTAAGTATTGAAGTGGAACTCAGGGCCTTGAGCTTGTTGGACAAGCGCTTTACTACTTTAGTCATGCCTCCAGCCCTTTGTGCTTTGGATTATTTTTCAAATACTTTTCAAACCTAGGACTGGTCTCAAATCAAAATCCTACTATGGCTGCCTATAGCTGACATTAGAGCTATTAACCAGCTAGCTGGCTTGTTTGTTGAAATGGGGTCTTTCTAACCTGCTTTTTGTTGCTGTTGGTGGTGGTGGTTTTGGCCTGAGCCAAAAAGATCTTGTTCCTCACCTTCTAAGTAGCTGGGATTACAACATAACACCCCTGTTCTCCAAATTATTTTAGTTTACTTACCTTCATTTAAATCTTTCAAGCTAACTAGTTTTGTTGCTGTCCTGAAGCCAGTGTATCTTCCAGCTTGTTTGCTCCTCAATAGCCTGATCTAACGTCTTCCTTTCTTTTACCTCTAGTGCCATGTTGGCCTTTGCTGCCTTATTGTCTCTTGGATGGTCTCCCTTATCCTCAAGTAACTGAACATTTAATAAATACTTTCAACATTGAAGCCTTTATTTCTGCTCCTTTTTATTTTTTATTTATTTATTTTTTTTTGTCGGCTGTGGGGCTTGAACTCTGGGCCTGGGCGCTGTCCCTCAGCTCTTCAGCTCAAGGCTAGCGCTCTACCACTTGAGCTACAGCGCCACTTCCGGTTTTCTGGTGGTTTATTGGAGATAGGAGTCTCACGGTCTCTCCTGCCCGGGCTGGCTTTGAACCGCGATTCTCAGATCTCAGCCTCCTGAGTAGCTAGGATTACAGGCGTGAGCCACCAGCGCCCGGCTTCTGCTCCTTTTTAATGTGTACTTTGCTTGTGCCTGTGAGTTAATTGCCCTACAAACTATAAACCTTCCCTGGTTGGGAACTGAACTGATTCTGTATTGCTCTGTGTGTGTTTGTGTGTGTCGGTGCCTGTGTGTCTCCTTATGTGTGCATCTGTATATACACTGAAATATATGCACAGATGACATTGATTTCATGTGCATGTATACTTCCCCCCTTGCCTTGATATTTCCACTGGATTTCTTCTTGTCAGCATCCTGTTTTCCTGTACCAAAATCCTCCAGTCCTTTCTGTACTGTGTCTGTGTGGATCTGAGATCTGGCAGACCAGGCAGCATTCCTGTACCTTTGGATGACAAGCAGGCTTTCTGGCCCCATGACTTCATCCTTTTCATTCAGGTACACAAATTTTAGTGACTTGCTCGGGCAACTGTGAGGGAGGAAAGGGACACCTGTTCATCTAGCCTGACCAGTCACATCAGCGCAGAGATGCAGGAAGTGAGAGCCACACCATTCTTGTGTCCATCTGAGTTCCATTAAGCATTTCTTTTCTACTGCTCACTGGGCACTTAATGCTCTCTTATTTGCACATGTGTGTGTTGTCACTTGAAATAGTTTGCAAGCCACTTGAAGAGCCATGTGGATTCAGACAGTATGACTTATGATGATCTGGATATAAGAATATGCTAAATCTCAAAAGTAATGAAATTATTTTAATTCTGAGGGGAAAAGTGGGAAAACATACTAAAGTGATTGCTGTTGATTGAGCATCAGTTCTGCTAAGTTGTATATGTGTGTGTGTGTTGTTGTTGCTGCTGCTGCTGTTGTTTTGCCATTCCTGGGGCTTGAGCTCAGGGCCTGGACGCTGTCCCTGAGCTTCTTTTGCTCAAGGCTAGCACTCTACCACTTGAGCAACATCACTTCAGGCTTCTTCTGTTTATGTGGTACTGAGGAATGGAACCCAGGGCTTCATGCATACTAGGCAAGCATTCTACCACTGAGTTACATTTCCGGCTCATGGAATACATTTCTTATGGCAGTGTCAGCAATATGCATAGCCCCAAGTGTGTCATTATTGCTGCACCTGGATATCCAAATGCATGCGTGGATGGATGGAGAGCTGGACTATCTACCTATAACAGAGGCAGTAGATGGTTGAACTGTGGGACAGAATTTTGTATGTGAAATTATGATTAATCAGAAACAGCTTGGTGTGGGGCTGGGAAGGTGGCTCAGTGGTAGAGCGCTTGCCTTGCACGCATGAGGCCCTGGGTTCGATTCCTCAGCACCACATAAGCAAAAAGAACAAAAAGCTGGAAGTGGCTCCAGTGGTAGAACGCTAGCCTTGAGCTGAAGAGCTGAGGGACAGCACCCAGGCCCAGAGTTCAGGCCCCACAACCGGACCCAAAAAAAAAAAAAGTTGATCAATAACTGAATGCTCCATCCTTAAAAGCAATTTCAGTTTGGTAAAAAGTACCAGAAAATGATGTTCCAGTAGTGACAGTAGTTGTTGCAGAGTTCACTGAGCGGACATGTGGCCTAGCTCCATTGATAAGGGAGTGGCCCTTGCTATATCCTCAAAGTGCAAATTACTGTTCATAAGTTAAAGAGTAGGAAGTTGGAGAATAGATATGAGAAGACTACTTTGGCTTAGACTTAATATGGAGGATTGAGAAGAGAGAAATAATATACAGGAGAAGAATAGTTTGCCTCAGAGAATTATAAAGGTAGTTTGAAACTAACTTGGGAACTAACTTGGGAAGTTAACTTGTCACTTTGGAGCGTCAGAGGTGACCTCATTGTCCATCACTAGAGGCAGTGTTTTGGCATTAGTGTTGGACTGAGAGAGAATTCTGAAACTAGAAAGCTAATTCTAAGAGTGGGCTAAATCTTTACAGGTATTTAGGAACAACAATAAAAAAAAAAGAGTTTTCCATCAACAGTATTTAGATCATGTAGCTCTTGAGCCATGGTTGATTCTTTTGTGTATCATCAAGTCATAATAACTTTCTGGATTCTGGATGCATAATTTTATTATTTATTTTATTTATTTATTTAGTGAGGTATTTGAACTTACAGCAAGGTGCTGTCCCTTAGCTTTTTTGCTCAAGGCTATCATTCTACTACTTGAGCCACATCTACCTCTGGCTTTTTGCTGGCTAATTCGAAGTAAAGAGTCTCATGGTTTTTCCTGCCTAGGCTCTCTTTGAACCATGATCCTCAGATCTCAGCCTTTAGAGTATCTAGGATAACAAGTGTGAACCTCCAGCACCCAGCTGCCTTTTTGGCTTTTTGGAACAAGGTCTCACTAAGTGCCAGAATTACAAGGTCTCCTGTAATTCAGGCCAGGCACTACTGCATCTGGCTCAGAATGTCTAATTCGATTCCAAGATTACTGTTATGTGCAACAATACAGAGGGCAGAAGCATTGGATACAGATTGAGAGAGTACTTTGTTTGCAAGTTTTGGTCGGAGTAATCAATTTCTATATTGTTATTAAGAATATGTGTGTAATATGTCCTTATAGAGGTCATTAACTCCTTCAGAAAACTGTTTCAGCATTTCAAGATGATATGCCTCTCGTTACAGCTATAGAGGGCCGGTTCCATGGTACACCATAAATCTTGACTTACCACCCTACAAAAGATGGCATGATTTAGTGTCAGACAAGGCACCAAGGGTATGTAGTGATTCCCAATGTTTTCTTTCTGACTTTAGTGAATATAACTGTATTTTTAAAAGAATTTTCCATGAATTAGTTTATATGTATGTTTTAATACTTTTCTGTCATGAATCAGTGTTGATGGTAGAGGTAACTTCTTACTCTTTTTAGTAAATTTTTGCTTCTGTTTTCTTCACTCTATATCATCTCTCTTTAAGAAGCAAATTCCATTTTAAAGATAAAATTGTGTTAACATATTAATTGAAAATATTTTCAAATGATGTTTACTGTTTGATTTAGCCATATATGGATAAGTTAAAAAATCTGTTTTCATAATATATATATTATTCTTAAATCTTAGCAGTCTTTTATGTATTTAAGTATTTTATTTTTCTAGATAAAGATATTAGTGAATTCCCTGAAGAATGTAGTAAATGCATTTGTGCCAAGTGGAAAAATTATGGAGATGGTGGATCGTAAGTTGGTAAGAAATAATTTCCTATGATGAAGTTTAAGCACACACACTCATACATATATACACAAAGTTCCAAAGGTGCTTGGGACTTATTTAAAGAAATAATTCAGCAACCTCTTCTCAAGAACTTTGGACATTTTTGTATCTCTTTGGACTTTGGAAGGATTTAAATTCTTGGGTTGATAATATTAGAGTAACAAGGCACAAAGCATGGAAAAATTTTGGCAGTTAACTGCTCTTCAATGTATGGACTTTTCTACAGAGCAGTGGACAAATCTTCATATTTCACCAGGGAGTATAGAATTTTTTGCCCTTATACTTAGGTTTGTAAGGACACTATTGACTTTTGCTGGGGGGGCATAGTTTAGCAGTATAGTGTTGTGCTTATGGAAAACCTTGGTTGGTTTGATTCATATCACAAAAAAAAAAAGAGCAAAAACTAAAAAAATGTTGATTTCCCACTACTACCTAGGTATTTTGCCTAAGTATCTCAGAAATCAGATTTCTCTAGAATGACCAAATGACTCACTCAGCCAAGCCCTGTATTCTGTGGAGATGGAGTCCCCTCAGTGTGTGACCCTTGAAACTCAGTTTTGTTTTTTGTTTGTTTGTTTGTTTGTCCGGTCATGTGTCCTGAACTCTGGGCCTGGGCACTGTCCCTCAGCTCTTCAGCTCAAGGCTAACGCTCTACCACTTGAGCCACAGTGCCACTTCCGGCTTTTTTTGCTTATGTGATGCTGGGGAATCGAACCCAGGGCCTCATGCATGCAAGGCAAGTGCTCTACCACTAAGCCACCTTCCCAGCTCCAGAAACTCAGTATTTTTTTTTTTGTAGGCAGTCACCAAACAATTTAATTTTCCTCTTAGTTATTCAGGAAGACTCCATCTCTCATCTTTTTAACTTAGTTACAACCAATGGAAGACTTAAGAAATGCCTCCTAGGGAAAAAAATAATATGCTTAGTGAGATCATAACAAATTAGTGAAAAATAGGATTTGTGAACTTTTATCACATTATCTCAGCAAGAGGGCATGAACCTAAATTGGAATCTCAATGTTTGTGAATAGTTGTAGTTGAGAATAAAAGTATGATGTCCACCATTGAAGTTTGCTTGTCTGTCTGTCATTTGCTAACAATGCAATTAATGCATCTTAAATCAAGATCAATTGTGTAATGTTTAGTCTTAAGCCCCTATATAGACACCTGTGACTCTCAGATTATATTTTCTTCTTTGATCTTTCCTCAGGCTCTAGAGAGAGCAAGAACTAGAATCAGTCCACCTGGATAATCTCATACAACCCACACTAGGACTTTAAAAAAGAATTCTTATTACCTATTGTGACAGCAATATGTAGGACAAATATCAATGAACCAGATCTCAAAGCATTCTTTTAGAGGAAACAACTGTTAATCTGTTTTTCAGCCTGGTCTACTAGGTACCCTTCCTGGACCTTTTGAAGAGGAAATGAAGGGGATTGCAGATGTGACTGAAATGCCTTTAGGTAAAGTATACTTTGTAACATTTAGAACACTTGATAAAACACTTTTAACATATTTGTATTGAAGAAAGATATACATACAGCAAAGTGTAAAGATCTTCATAATAAATAATGCTGCTGAGCACCAGTGGCTCATGCCTGTAATCCTAGCTATTCAGAAGGCTGAGATATCCTTAATTTTTGATGTTTTTTTGAAAACTATTCTTAAAGTTTCAGTTCGTAATTTGTAACATCCATTGAAAAAGTTTTTTCATTACTCCAAAATTTTTATTTTAAGCTGCCAAAGCAGTAGAATTATTAATTTTTATTACAGGCAGTAGTACTTTGCTTTTACAAAAGAGTCAGTTGAAAAATTATTTCTCACAAAGATGGATTGATTTTTGCTTATTTTTTTGCTTTTTAATGAACAGTCTGATACAATAGGAACATATCTGCAGTCTACATGAAAAATAAGTTTTTAATTCTTTCATTATGTAAAGAACTCTCATAACTTGGTATGGCTCAAGAAAAGAAACCCAAGCAAAGGCAAAGTGCTATTGGCTCACACTTGTGTTTCTAGCTACTCAAGAGGCTGAGATTTGAGGATCAAAGTTCAAAGCCAGCCTAGGCAGAAAAGTCTGTGAGTCTGTTAATCTCCAATTAACAGCCAAAAATGGAGATAATGGCTCAAGTAGTAGAGCACTAACATGAGAGAAAAAAAACCAAGTGAGAACAGGAGGCCCCTGAATTTAAGCCCCAATACCAGCACAAAATAATGAAAAGTTTTAGAAAAAGAAAACTGAACAAGAATATAAGTCCTTTGAGTTCAAGAAAAAATTAATGCTGAATTCGTATTATACAGTTTTGTAAAAATATTTTTATTTTATTTTTTTTTTGGTCCGGTTGTGGGGCCAGAACTCTGGGCCTGAGCACTGTCCCTCAGCTCTTCAGCTCAAGGCTAGCGCTCTACCACTTGAGCCACGGCGCCACTTCCGGCTTTTTTCTTTTTGCTTATGTGGTGCTGAGGAATTGAACCCAGGGCCTCAGGCATGCAAGGCAAGCGCTCTACCACTGAGCCAACTTCCCAGCCCCTGTAAAAATATTTTAAAAGCCAGGCACTGGTAGCTTACACCTTAATCTTAGCTACTCAGGAGGTTAAGATCTAATTGTAGTTTGAAGCCAGCCCAGGGAAGAAAATCTGTGAGACTGAGATCTCCAATAAACTATTCACAAAAAGCTCAAAGTGGAACTGTAGTTCAAGTAGTAGAGAGCTAGCCTTGAGCAAAAGAAGCTCAGGGATAACACCCAGGCCCAGAATTCAAGCACCAGGACCGGCACAAAAAAAAAACCAACGAGCTGGGAAGGTGGCTCAGTGGTACAGCGCTTGCCTTGCATGCATGAGGCCCTGGGTTCGATTCCTCAGCACCACATAAGCAGAAAAAAAAAAAAAGCCGGAAGTGGTGCTATGGCTCAAGTGGTAGTGTGCTAGACTTGAGCTGAAGAGCTGAGGGACAGCGCCCAGGCCCAGAGTTCAGGCCCCACGACCGGACCCCAAAAAAAAAAAAAAACCAACAAAAAACAATTAAAGATGAAATATTCTACAGTAGCTTTCCTTGGCAACTCGCAGTACACCAGAGATAGATAAATTTTCATATTTAAATTATTCCCAAAAAGCTTAAAATGAACAATATTGCTGATCGTTTTGTGCATATTATAGCATAGATGTTAGTTCACCCAATTTTCTGTGCCTTTCAGACCTTGTTTATTTTCATCAGTAGAGTCTGAGTAGGTGAGAGATGCTGGCACCTGTCAGATATTCAGGCACACTGAGGTTGGCTTGTCACACTGACACACACAGAAACATGCGTGACCACACACACACACACACACACACACACACACACACACACAGTGAAGATACTTTTTTTTTTTGGTCAGTCGTGGGGCTTGAACTCTGGGCCTGGGCGCTGTCCCTCAGCTCTTCAGCTCAAGGTGAGCGCTCTACCACTTGAGCCACAGCGCCACTTCTGGTTTTCTGGTGGTTTATTGGAGATAGGAGTCTCACGGTCTCTCCTGCCGGGCTGGCTTTGAACCACGATCCTCAGATCTCAGCCTCCTGAGTAGCTAGGATTACAGGCGTGAGCCACCAGCGCCCGGCTGTGAAGATACTTTTCTAAAAACATTTTTCAGGGTTTGGGCTTCGATCATTGGCAGACTTTGTGAGTGAGGTTATTGAGTGAGGTTTATGAGTGCGGCCTTGACTATTGAACCCCAGAACTACCAAAAACAGTTTTGTTGTCATGGTTCTATATATTAAAAAATCTTTCCCCTCTGCTTCCTCACAGGAGAGATAATTTCATTCAATATTTTCTATGAGCTTTTTACTATGTGTACATCAATAATAACAGAAGACAAAGAAGGTAATATATGCTAAAGAAGGGTGGGTAGTGCACAGTAAGACATAAAAGAAAAATCCTTCTTAAAAAGTTTGTTTTTTCCCCCCAAAGTGGAATTAATCACCAAAAAGTTAGAAGTAGAGCTGTGGCTCAAATGGTAGAGCACCAACACCAATCTTGTATGGAAAAGCCAAATAACAGTACCCAGGCCCTGAGTTTAAGCCACAGTACTGGCACACAAACACACACAAAAAACCTACCACGTCACATCCAGGCTTATTCTGTATATGTCCCATATACCTCTATACATTGGTAAATGTTGTAAGTATACTGAAAACTAGTCTTATAACCCCTCCACTTCCTACCAAAGTATAATTCAAACGTGGAGAAAATGGCAAGAAGTGTTTGAGACTAGAAATGTTACTTGGCTCATAGTCTGCCTATGATCATCTGCATTATGTAGTAGACAGGGGGAGAAGGACTATGGCTCTGCATGCAATGACATGAGTTTTGCTGGAGGCTAATTACAAATATCCTCCCACCATGTCAAGCCAGGGATCCCTATGTATAGCAGTCTCCTATTCCTACATTATCCTGGCTAGTCTACAGAGTCCAAAGCATAAGATAGCTTGTCCAATTTACCCTTACTTTTGATCTATACTCTGGGTATAAAGTTTGCCCACATCTAATCCTTGAAATTAGTTACAGGAGGAAGCTATGAGTAAGCCATATTCATTGGGGCGAAGATATCTTTACCCTCCCTGATAGAACTATGTCAAAGTTGGTCCAAGAAAGGCCCTGTCCCTTTAATCATATTCTGGTCTTTTTTTTTTTTTTTTTTGGCGGGGGGGCGGGGTATCCAGTCGTGGGGCCTGAACTCTGGACCTGGGTGCTGTCCCTCAGCTCATCAGCTCAAGGCTGGCGCTCTACCACTTGAGCCGCAGCGCTACTTCCAGCTTTTTTCTTTTTGCTTATGTGGTGCTGAGGAATTGAACCCAGGGCTTCATGCGTGCAAGGCAAGCGCTCTACCACTGAGCCACCCTCCCAGCCCCCATATTCTGGTCTTAACTAGATCTCTGTACCCTCAGTTGTTGGAGTGTCTTGGTGATGTGCAATGATTCCAGTTTACTCTTATGCTGTCAAGCTGCTTAAGTGTCCAGCTGTGATTGGGAATCTGAGTACTACCTTAACTGTGACATGTGTCTCTTCTGATTACCTTCTGAATAGGTCATCTTCTACATGGAAGAAACATGGACTTTGGAGTGTTTCTTGGGTAAGCGTTACTTAATAACATTATTCCATAAGAAATATAGATTGTATTACCTTGATGAAAAGATAGTCCAATTCCATGCCCACTATATGATAGCCGTAAGTGAACATGACTGGATTCTTTAGTATCAAGGCATGTTTTGTGTAAACTGAAGGTTTTTTTTTTTTATTGTGAAAATACTGTACAGAGGGGTTACAATTACATGGGCAAGATAATGAGTACATTTCTTATCAAGCATTGTAGCCTCCTCCTTTGTTTCCCCTTCCCACCCCTTTGTAAACTGAAGGTTTGATTCTACTACTTAAAGATAATAATAAAAAAATTTTAAATGCAGTGGAGAAAAAAAGAAAGTTTGATTCTAATAAGTTGCACCTGGGGAATAGAAATCAGGACCACTCTTGAAAGCTACAGATGAATACATTACTTATTTCTTAGAAGGAAAAGAAACATTGTTCTCTACTTCTCTTCTAGACCTTCCCGAAATAAGTAAGAGTTTGTAATAAAGACCTACATTAGAATATGGGGCCCATTATCTATATAGTCAGTGTGGCACGGGGAGAGTTACTCAATTTCTTTCAGCCTCAGATTTGTATTCTGAAAACAGAAGATAAACTACCCTGTGTAAGTCATCTGCACATAGCTGTGACAAAAATATCGATGGGAACAATTTTAAATGAGGAAAGGTTTATATTGGCTCATGGCTGAGAGGTTTCAGCCCATGATCAGCTGCTTTTAAAACTGGTGAAGGCAGGTCATCATTCTGTGGAAGTGTGTAGTAGAGGAGACTGCACACTTCATGGCCATGGAAGCTGGTGGACAAAAGTGCCCAGGACCAGCTATAACTCCCAAAGCCATGTATTTCAGGATCTTCTCCCTTTAACTATGAAGCCCCCTCCCCTAAGTTTCTGTCATTTCCCAAAACTCATCAAATTATGATGTTACTAGGGCCCTCAGGATCCAACCCCTTCCTCCAAACCCCACCTCTCAACATGGCTACATTTCAGACCCATCCTTTCACACATAATGATTTTTGAGACATTTCAGAGCCAAACCATAACAAACCTAATAGTGTAAAGGTCTTATTAGGCTCGATCACCTGTGGTTATGCAGATAAAACACCTATGATAATGCTTAACGTTCCTCTTAATCTTCAACTGCTCTTAAATATCACCAAAATTTGTCTTCTAGGTGGAATATAAATAATAATACCTGGGTCGTAACAGAGGAACTAAAACCTTTAACAGTGAATTTGGACTTCCAAAGAAACAATAAAACTGTTTTCAAGGCTACAAGCTTTGCTGGCTATGTGGGCATGTTGACAGGATTCAAACCAGTAAGGAATTTGTTGTTACATACTTCTATGAACTGTATGGAGTCCTGCTTTTACATGTGGGAAGGGTTGAGTCCAAGAAAATGAGGACCTGAAAAGAATATGAAGCCCCATTCCATCCCCTGTACATCTTGTCACTTCATCAGTATGCATATAAATGAAATGCTTAGCCTGGTTTGAGTGTGGTCAGCAGTCAGGCACTGAGAGTCAGCATCTGGGATCCAGCCTCTGTCTCCTGCTCATATAGGCCAGTCATATGTGAGTTTTCTGTTCTTCTGTTTCCTGTCCAAAAAGTGTCAACAGTAATAACCCATCCAACTTATAGATGTGAAAATCTTTGAACTCAAAAAAAGTCTTGTTCTTTAAAGTGTTCCTTACCCATTCTGATATACCACATTGTAATTCTGGAGGGAAGGCCTTACAGAGAATAGTTGACAATTCTGACTATGTTGCTTTGTCTTTTCTCAGGGACTATTTAGTCTTACACTAAATGAACGTTTCAGTATGAATGGCGGTTATCTGGGTGAGTAGTCTGTTCAGAGGTGAAAGGTCCACAGCCTTTATAAGAGGATGGTTGGACTGTGTTTTGTAGTTAAGAGAAGTCTCACTATGTCCAGGTCCTGTGACACTATGTATGTGCGATCTCTTCCAGGTATCCTAGAATGGATTCTGGGAAGGAAAGATGCCACGTGGATAGGGTTTATGACAAGATCAGTTCTGGAAAACAGTACAAGGTGAAGTGGTTTACTGCCTTATTATCAGATATGCCATTTATTTTAAATTACTTACTCTAGGATATAAGCCCCAAGTTAATACCCATAGAGGAACTGTTACAGAATTTGTTAGGTGAATTGTTGACACACACAGGCAATTACTCTTTGTGTGTATTGCATGCCCTTGTAGCATGAACAATAAATTATTTACAAGTGTTAAAGAGATATTGGAAGACATCAACATGTTGTAGTCTTCTGTGATGCAGGAATCTTACATTTGCAAAACTGCTTTCCTTCAGTTCCCACCACATCCAAATGACTTAGAACAAGTTGGCCTTGATTCGAGATTTAATACTTCCCAGTGATTCAGAGTTATTCAGTGATTCAGAGTTATTCTTCAAGTCATCACTTAAATTTTTAAGAGCTCTAATTTTCAAGGTTGCTTTGTATTTTCTCAGTTTTATATACTGTGATTGTTTTGTCTGTTGAGGGACAGGCGTAGACAATAAGGCAGGAGGATCCTCTTTTTTTTTTTTTTTTTTGTCGGTCGTGGGGCTTGAACTCTGGGCCTGGGCGCTGTCCCTCAGCTCTTCAGCTCAAGGCGAGCGCTCTACCACTTGAGCTACAGCGCCACTTCCGGTTTTCTGGTGGTTTATTGGAGATAGGAGTCTCACGGTCTCTCCTGCCCGGGCTGGCTTTGAACCGCGATCCTCAGATCTCAGCCTCCTGAGTAGCTAGGATTACAGGCGTGAGCCACCAGCGCCCGGCGAGGATCCTCTTTTTGAGGTCGTTTTATTTCTCCCTCAGATGAGGAACCTGCTGAGACCCCTCCCTTATATCTTAGTAGCCACCTATGAAGATTGTTCCTACTGGAAATGCTGTTCACCATGGTTTTGAAAAAAGTACCATAGACACTTACTTTAGTTTCTACAAAACTAAGACATTTACATTCCAAGTCATCTAAAATGCTTACTTTTTTCTTTTAATCCTGTAGTTATGAAGAAGCCAAGAATATATTGACTAAAACTAAGATATTGGCCCCAGCATATCTTATCCTGGGAGGCAACCAGTCTGGGGAGGGTTGTGTGATTACACGAGAAAGAAAAGACTCTTTGGATGTATTTGAGTAAGTACATTTGTTAAGGCAAAAAGGTATAAATGAAAGCCCAGACTGAGGGCTGGGAAGGTGGCTCGATGGTAGAGTACTTGCCTTGCATACATGAGGCCCTGGGCTCAATTCCTCAGTACCACATAAACAGAAAAAGCCATAAGTGGTATTGTGGCTCAAGTGGTAGAGCGCTAGCCTTGAGTTGAAGAGCTAAGGGACAGCGCCCAGGCCCAGAGTTCAGGCCCCAGAACCAACAACAAAAAAAAAAAAAAAGAAAAAGAAAAGAAAGCACAGACTGACATATGTACAGATTTAAGACATGAAGACTTAGAATAAATCTCTCTCTCTCTCTCTCTCATTTTAATACAGACTCAATCCTAAACAGGGTAGATGGTATCTAGTACAAACAAATTATGACCGATGGAAAAGCCCCTTCTTCCTTGATGATCGCAGAACACCTACACAGATGTGTCTAAACCGCACAACCCAAGAGGTACTTTGCATTGTAATATGTGAAAGAAACTGTCTCCTTTAGGAACTAGTACTGACATTCTTTGGCCTTCAAAAAATAAACATAGCTGGGCGCCAGTGGTTCACGCCTGTAATCCTAGCTACTCAGGAGGCTGAGATCTGAGATTGCCATTCAAAGCCAGCCTAGGCAGGAAAGTCTGTGAGACTCTTATCTCTAATTAACCATCAGAAAACTAGAAGTGGCACTGTGGCTTATGTTGGTAGATCACTCACTTTGAGCTGAAAAGCTCAGGGACCGCGCCCAGGCCCAGAATTCAAGCCACACAACCAACAAAAAACAACAACAAAAACCCCACATTATTCAGTATCTCTAGGCAGTCCTCACTGAGGTTTTGTGGGTGTTTTTGGTTTTGGAGGTTTTTTTCCTTGCTTGAACTCAGTGCCTGGGCACTGTCCATAAACCCTTTTGCTCAAGGCTAGCACTTTACCACTTGAGCTACAGCTCCACTTCCAGCTTTTTGGTAGTTAATTGGAGACAAGAGTCTCTTTTCTGCCTAGGCTGGCTTTGAACCATGATCTTAGATGTCAGCCTCCAGAGTAGATAGCATTACAACTGTAATCCTTGGTTTTGTTACCAGGCACTCTTCCACTTGAGCCATGCCTCTAGTCTTTATTTTCTTGAACTCAGGGTCTAGGCACTGTCCCTGAGCTTTTTTGCTCAAGGCTAGCATTCTACCACTTGAGCCATAGCTCCACTTCCAGCTTATTTGGTAGAAATGAGTCTCTTAGACTATCCTGTCTATGCTGGTTTTGAACCATGCTACTCAGATCTCAGCATCCTGAATAGCTAGGATTATAGTTGTAAGCCACTGTGTACAAAATTTTGCTGTAGTGTCCCTTTTATTACTCTAATGCTAGCTTTCATCTGTGAAGTTAAATAACAGGTTAGAATTGAAAAAAGAAGAAAAGGAAAATGCATTAGAAGCATTGACTGTTTTAGCAGTGTATAAAGGAAATTCCTTTAGGGAAGGGGACTGAAAGATGTTTCAGTGGCTAATGACCCATTTGTGTGGATGGACGCTGCTGACAGCTCTTTAACTTACTCAAGGAAACTGTTTTTATGTCCTAGAACCTGTCATTTGCAACTTTATATGATGTCCTGTCAACAAAGCCTGTTCTCAACAAGGTATTTATATATACAAATATGTATATATACACATATATATTTCCTTTCAGGGAAAGAATCTGATTCTGTTTTTTTGTCTTCTCCTGTTATCTTAGATCATTTTGAGCTTAGAAATGATATTCAGCTTAAGGATGAACATATTTCAGAATATTTTTAAAATAGGTATTTTGTGTGGCTGAAACCATAACTTTCAAAACATGATAAAGTTGTTATGGCTTAATGTCCAAATCAGCCAGTGTTTTTTTTTGTGTATGTCATGGGGCCTGAACTCTGGGCCTGGGCGCTGTCCCTCAGCTCTTCATGTCCCTCATGGCTAGCGCTCTACCACTTGAGCCACAGCGCCACTTCGGGCTTTTTTCTTTTTGCCTATGTGGTGGTGAGGAATCGAACCCAGGGCCTTACACATGCAAGGCAAGCACTCTACCACTGAGCCACCTTCCCAGCCCCAAATCAGCCAGTATTGTTTCAAGCTTTACATATAAGCAGATATAACCTAAATAAAGGTATTTAGGTTATGTGTAGCATTGTACTCCTTACTTTTCCCTGTCTGTCAGAATCACTATGCTATGTGTGTTGACAAGGTAGGATTTCCCGTGGCTCTTTCATGTCCCTTTATTTTGTCCCCACATTATAAGTGAGAAACACAGTTTTGTGATTACCCCATTTGCTAATAGTCTTTGTGCATTCTCATTCCTGTCTCTTCTTTCTCATTATACCTTCTGCCTCATAGTCTGTAAAGCATACCTGCCGGAAGTCCTTCTCCCCTGTGAGATCTGGATCAGTACTTAGCTCCTGTAGAAAAGGCTTCCTTCAGTTCACCAACCTGCCATAGTGTGCTCCTGTTGCCCATACCAGCCCTGTGTGTGTTCACATAGATGCTTTACATGCTCTGCACAACCCTTGTGTGAGTGCAGTTGTGTGCTTTCAGTGTGGTACTGCCAGTTTCATCATTGTGTTCCAACTGCTGTGAGGGGAGAGAGAGCCAACAGTAACCTCTTTCAACACAATATAATCCTTAGGCTTCGTATGATTGCCAGTTATACACTGAGTAGGGTTAAGTGCAGCTTAATGGTTGTGAGGCAGTGTACTGCTTAGGAGTAACCTCTTGTAAACAAACAGGGAGGGCCTGGGAAGGTGGCTCAGTGGTAGAGCGCTTGCCTTGCATGCTTGAGGCCCTGGGTTCGATTCCTCAGCACCACATAAGCAAAAAGAAAAAATGCCGGAAGTGGTGCTGTGGCTCAAGTCTGAAGAGCTGAGGGACAGTGCCCAGGCCCAGAGTTCAGGCCCCATAATTCATTGTTGACTGATGTTGGATGTCTTAATATGATTATAAAATACCAGTAGACTATGTTGTATATTATTAGTATGTAGTTGTTTAATATTAAATAATTTTATAAAGCAAATTCTTGAGGGACAGAAATGATATCTTAGAATTGAAAAGTTCTTTAAAAACAACTTTTATCTTTCAGCTGACAGCGTTTACAACCTTGATTGACGTTACCAAAGGTCAATATGAAACTTACCTGCGGGACTGTCCAGACCCTTGTATAGGTTGGTGAGCGTGCATCCAGCCTACTGCTCATGCATTCCAATTTGTGAAGATGCAATGTCCAGCATGACTTCCGGTCTTACCCAGGGGTTGAGAGACTCCAGGCCCGTTCTTGGTGGGTCATGAGCATGTCCTTTTTTGGACGCCTACAACTGCAGATTGTTTTTTGCACACAGAAATTGATTCTTCATAATCACAGGTCACTTTTTCAAGTGGAGCAAAGCAGTCATCTAGAATTTGCTGAATATCATTTCACTATGGCATTTGGGGATGGAATGAGGAGTTAAATCATTGTAGGACTTACAATGAAAAATGACTGATGAATTTTTATTTATTTGAAATTAACCAAAGTTCTCTGCAGGTTAATCCATTGCCCTATGGAATGTAAAAATAAATAACCCACATTATTCAGTTTTTCACTTTTATCTACATATTTATGTTTGTGTATGTGTGTGTGGTTTTAACTACTATCAATAGACTGCCTTTTGCTGTTATAATGCAGCAATATAATTGACTACTTAACTAAAGGAATGAGATAAACAATCAGTATGTCTTTTAATGGGCGATAAACATACCTTTAACTGTCTAAAGAAGTACCTTTGGGGATTCTTAACTTATCACTACGCATGGCAGTCTTTTGTGAAGAAAACTTAGGTATTCTCTTTTTCATAATTACCCTACCTCCCAATAACCCCAGGAAGTTGCTCACTTCCAAAACAGCTCCAGATTATGTAAATTAGTACACATGTCAAACAGTTAAAAAAAATAAAACCAGGTACTAGTGGCTTGTACCTGCAATCCTAGCTGCTCAGGAGGCTGAGATCTGAGGATTGTGATTTTAAGCCAGCTGAGACAGGAAAATCTGAGACTCTTATCTCCAGTTAACCACCAAAAAAACCAGAAGTGGAGGTATGCTCAAGTGGTAGAGTGCTAGCCTTGAGTGAAAAAGCTAAGAGATAGTGCCCGGGCCCTGAGTTCTAGCCTTAGCACCAGCACACATGAACACACACACACAACCTTGAAAATAGAAAGTGAATTTATTTTAAATTCGTACAGAATTATCTTTCATTTAATAAGTTTTTTGTACTTTGTTTTTTTTTTTGGGGGGGGGGGGTCCGGTTGTGGGCTGAACTCTGGGCCTGGGCGCTGTCCCTCAGCTCTTCAGCTCAAGGCTAGCGCTCTACCACTTGAGCCACAGCACCACTTCCAGCTTTTTTCTTTTTGCTTATGTGGTGCTGAGGAATCGAACCCAGGGCCTCAGGCATGCAAGGCAAGCACTCTACCACTGAGCCATCTTCCCAGCCCAGTTTTTTGTACTTCTAATCAACATTTTTTAATCTTAGTTTATTATTTTTCAGTAACAAGCTGTTAATCATCTTATCACAATTAATTATGAAGTAGATGCCCTATGTTACAGGATGCTTCTACTTTATTTTGTACCATCTCTGTTGTATGCATAGCAAGCAGCTTTGGAAGTGATGTCAGTCAGCACTCATGCATATTGACTGGGTGTGTATATCTATGTTGGTTTGAGGGTGGGGGTTATTATCGAGAAATACAAGCTGTACATAATATGAGTTAAATAACAGGTGTTATGTAAGTGGGTTATTAAACAAATGACTAAAGGGTCACAATCTTACATGACTAATACTTACCACCTCTTAACTAATAGTGTCAGCCCAGTTGGAAGAGTTCAGAGGCACCATTTTCCCCAGACAACAGCAGGTCCTTCCACAGAACAATAGTAACTCCAGGATTATTTTTTTTTTAAAAAAGAGTAATTACAAGAGGATTTGTACTAAAATAAGATTGAATTAATGAAAAAAAAAAACCTTCAGATTTTGACCCTCTTACAAGAATTAAGTCAGGTAAACTTGATGTTAATGATGATACAAGAAGTCAGATAATTGTTTCAAGCTAATTCCTCAGGAACAAGTGGAAGAGTGGGGGAAATTACTGGCATTGAATTTTAACTCATTTAAAAGTGGTGAAGAGGACTGGGAAGGTGGCTCAATGGTAGAGTGCTTGCCTTGCACGCATGAGGTCCTGGGTTCAACTTTGCAGCACCACATAAGCAGAAAAAGCCAGAAGTGGTGCTATGGCTCAAGTGGTAGAGCCCTAGCCTTGAGCTGAAGAGCTGAGGGACAGCACCCAGGCTCAGAGTTCAGGCCCCATGGCCAACAAAAAACACAAAAGTGGTAAAGAAACTCAATTGTGTGTGTGTGTAATTCCATGGATATTATTTTGACTGATTTTTTTTTTCTTTCTTTTTTATTTTGTCAGTCCTGGAGCTTGAACTCAGGGCCAGGGCACTGTCCCTTAGCCTCTTTGCTCAAGGCTAGTCCACAATACTTAAGCCACAGCACCACTTCCAGCTTTTTCTGAGTAGTTTATTGGAGATGAGTCTCACAGACTTTCCTGTCCACGCTTGCTTTGAACTGTGATCCTCAGATCTCAGCCTTCTGAATAGCTAGTATTACAGGTGAGAACCCCTACACCACCCAGTGACTTTTTAAAAAATATTTGACAAAAGTCAAATCTGGATCCAAAGAATGAGCTATCATGTATCTGTCTAGCTTTAATAGTGTAACTTAAGAGGAAGTGGATCACACCTATATTCCTTCACACATGCAGCTTTAATAGCATCTTGCTAATAGATCCTGCTTCCGCCCGTGCTCTCTGTGTACCAGGCCTTGCACAGGTGCGGCTATAATGCAGAAGCCTACTCAGTTTTCTCAACAAACAATTATGCTTGAAGTCTTTCTTGGCAGTGATGGATGGAAGTTTCAGTGACTTGCTCTAAGTTGTACCACGAGCAGGGATGAAAACAGAGAGGTGGCAGTGTCCAGCTCTAAGCTGCCACCACAACATTGCTGTGTAACTACAAGCAGAACAAGCCATCTTCCATGTAACACCCCCTACTGTGGTGGTAACCCCCAGGCTGTGGTGCTGAATGTGCCACCACCTGGACTCAGCCATCTGCTGGTTCTCCAGAAAACACATGCGCTTCCAAAGGCACTGGAAACTTTGTGGGATTAGGAACCAGTGACAATATGTTCATCTGACAAGTTACTTGTTTTTTTACTAGCCCAAGTCTATGTTCAACTTGTGATTTACCAAAAGACCTCAGTCCTCTTCTGTACTTGTGGCCACCTCCTCATTTGTTCCCCTCTTCTTCCTTTTAATTGTAGTTATGGGAAACACTCTAACGGCACTTGATCTTTGCTGCTGTAATTTTGCATCTATACTGAACTAATCTGTGGACATATGTTGCCCTTCTGCCTGGAGAAAAAGCATACTGCTTCTGTGTTCAGAGACTTCTTGAATTGCCATAAAGTCTCCCATCTGTCTTGCTACCAATTAGATACAACTCCCTAGCAATAAGAACTGACACTGGTGACCCAAATCAGAAAGAAAATTCCCATTTGTTTTGTCTATTTTCTATCCTATCTGAAAGCCTTATGGGAAATCTTATGTGTAGCACTGGGAAAGATGAGGAAAATGTTCCCGCCTCTAGGACAGCTACTCTGCAGGGTCCTCTGGGAGAGAAAAGCGCCAGGAGCCAGTGGCTCACGCCTGTGATCCAGGCTACTCAGGAGACTGCGAGCTGAGGATCTTGGTTCAAAACCAGCCCAGGCTGGAAAGTCCATGAGATTCTTGTCTTCAATTAACCTCCAGAAAGAAAAAGTGGTAGAATGCTACCCCTGAGCAAAAGAGCTCAGGGCTGAGTTTAAGCCCCAGGACAGAGAGAGAAGGAAGGGAGCTGGGACCCACTAGGCAGCTGTTCAGCAATCCAGTGAGGGGTCCCCATCATAGCTGGAGGGGTCCTAGAACCCAGAGGGATTTTTTTGGGTCAATGTGTGTGCATTAGTCTGGGGCTTGAACCCAGGCCTGGGTGTTGTCCATGAGCTTCATTTTGCTCAAGGTTAGGGGGGTCTCTACCATTTGAATCTCAGCTCCACTTCTGGCTTTTTTTGGTGGTTAATTAGAGATAAGAAACTCACCAAAATGGGCTGGGAAGGTGGCTCTGTGGTAGAGCGCTTGTCTTGCATGCATGAGGCCCTGGGTTTGATTCCTCAGCACCACATAAGCAAAAAGAAAAAAGCCGGAAGTGGCGCTGTGGCTCAAGTGGTAGAGCGCTATCCTTGAGCTGAAGAACTGAGGAACAGCGCCCAGGCCCAGAGTTCAGGCCCCACGACTGACAAAAAAAAACAACTCACCAAATTAAAGTTGCTAATGATATGTTTTTCACAGGTTTCTTTCCATACACTCCTTTAGCCACAATAACCAAAAGGGAAAAGACAGAAATTAATGAAAGTAGGTATGAAAAATAGAATACAAAAAAAAAAAAACAATGTAATTCAATGATACAAAGAAGATTCCACTGCTTAAAGAGAACTATAATGAAGAGAAAGATTGGAACCAGACTAACAAGTCTAACAACACAGAAGAGGACAGGACAGATGGATTCACTACTG
Organism: Dipodomys spectabilis; assembly: GCF_019054845.1. NCBI lineage: Eukaryota > Metazoa > Chordata > Mammalia > Rodentia > Heteromyidae > Dipodomys > Dipodomys spectabilis. The sequence continues at coordinate 13,081,438 of NW_024870686.1, read as the reverse complement.
AACTCGATCCGGCCTTTAAAGAAGGAGTAGGCTCTCCATGTCAGACTCTAAACTAAGACTCTAGGGAAAAAAAGAGACAATATAAGGAAAAGTAAAACTGAAGAAGAGCACAAAGAACCACAAGAGAGAAAAACTACAGATGAAAAGTGGCAAAACAGGAAGGCAACAGAGAAAAGTAGTAAACGATTTTGCAGCTCCAGCCTCTTCTCCCTTCACCAACCAGGTGATCTCTGGTGACAGGCCTGCAGACCTTACCTGCAGGACAAATCCACCCCTTCCAGAAGCCTCTATTCCTAGAATGGGGATTTGGCCAGTTAGTGATTTCCCATCTTGACAGACTAGCATCGGACAAGACCACCTTATCTTGGAGCAGCAGTGAGGCACCATCGTGTGGGTAGGCTGCCTGCTTGACACTGGGGTACCCTGGGGCCCTAAGACTTAGACACAATGGGGGTACCAAGTGTCTAGATAGATTTAGAGGGAGAGCAGTTTCCTAGCTCAAGGTGTATCATTCTTTTATCCAGAATACAAAAGATCTAGCTGGGCTGGCAGATAATTCAGATCACTGAGTATTAAGTTTACATTGATTGCTGCAGGCAGCCTGTGGCCAGGACGGCACTAGGACTGAGCTAGAACTTGGGAGAACCCTAAAATTAAGGAACATTTTGTAGGACTGAGTAGGGTTGAGACCTGCAGCTAGGTTCCAGGTGGCACGCAGCCACCAGAGCTGGACAAAGAAAAGAAGGCTATTGAGGCCTCTAGTGGATAGGAAAGACTCGTAGATTGGTAGGCTCATGCAATAACCTCAATCCTAGCAGCAATTTCAGAAACCAAAAGATGTGACCTCCACAGGTAGACAGTTTACACTGACCGACTGCAAACAGCCAGGGGCCACACAAATTTGGCGACTGAGCCATACTTGAATGAAGGCTTGGTGGCCTCAAAACAGTTGTTTAGGGACTTGTGAGTCACAAACACCAGAGGCCATAATGAGAGGCAGCTGAGACTTAAAAGGCAGCTGCTCTAGACACCTGGCAGGAGCAGCTGGCACCCTGAAGGCATGGGCAAAGGCTTTGAACTAGCCCCACCCTGCTAGGCTGGGATAGAGGCCTCACTTGAGGCTAGAGCAGTAACACACTGTTAGGCCTTTGGCACTTGCTGTCTAAGATCTGAACTAAGCTCTGCCAATGACAAGAAGACCCAGCCTTCAAGCACCAGTCTAAATCATGTGATCTCCACAGCTGTCTACACCCTACACACACACACACATGAATAAAAGATATGTGTGTTAGATGTCTCTATTTGCTTGCTTACATCTTTTATTCGTTTATTTCTGTATATCTGATATAGGCCATTTACTTTTAGTTTTTAGTTCTTATGCGCCATTTACTCTCTCCCACTTAGTTTTTAGTTCTGCATCTCCTGTCCTCTTTCTTTTCCCCAAAGCCATCTGACACTTGGTCTTTTTTTCTTTTCTTTCTCTCTCCTCTCTTTTTTTCTTCTTGGGTTGTTGTTGCAACTGGGGCTTGAACTCAAGGGGCCTGAGCACTGTGCCGAGCTGTCTGGTTCAAGACTTGTACTCTACCACTTGAACCACAGCTCTTTGATGGACTCTTGAATAGTAGGACTCTTGAATAGTAGAACTCTTGGCCTGTGAGCCACCAGCAGTAGTCAGTATTCAATTTTTAATAATATTTTTATTTTCCTTCTATAGCCATCTCTCATTCACACTTTCCTTCTACATATAGAACTTCTTTAAAAAAATAATTTAGTTATTGTAAAGGAGAGGTACATAGGGTACAGTTACGTCCTTCCCTCGCTCTCTTTCAGTTTTTTTCCTCCTGTCCTCACCTACAAGTTGTGTAATTCATTTTCAACAGAGTCTAGCAAGTGCCACTGCTGCATCTTTTCACCCTTTGTCCTCCATTTCTGTGCCTCCCTTGCCCTTTCCAAGACAGATAAATGAACAAACAAGCCAATAAATAAAAACTGAAAAAAAAACGTCATTTCAGTAGATCAGAGGCACAGAGGCATTGTGCCTTTTTATGGGGGGGTGGGGGGGAGTCATGGGGCCTGAACTCTGGGCCTGGGCGCTATCCCTCAGCTCTTCAGCTCAAGGCTAGTGCTCTACCACTTAAGCCACAGCGTGGCTTTTTTTTTTCTGCTTATGTGGTGCTGAGGAATTGAACCCTGGGTTCAATTTCTCATGCATGCAAGGCAAGTGCTCTACCACTGAGCCACCTTCCCAGCCAGAGCATTGTGCCTTTGTGTAAAACTTGTTCTCTTGCTCATAATTTCTTCTGTTTCTCCCTCTCTAATCCTTCCTTATTATCTTTACTACCTGGTAACTTCTTTTTTTCTGTCCTTTTCTCTCTCCTATTGTTAGTTGTTTTGAGGTATTGTTGCTGTTTTCATTTTATTCAATTCTCTTCATTTTGCCTCCCCTTTCCTACCCCAAAACATTAACTGTACTTTTTTCTACTTACCTCACTCTATGCCCTCAGTAACCTCTCCTGAATGCAAGGAGGTATGACAAAGTAAACAGGACTTGAGAAACAAAGGACTTCCACTCATTTTGTCATATCATTGCTAAATGACTCCAGTTCTTGACCACATATACGGTATATATATGCGCACATCTGAGGTTGGAACCTAGGAGGAGGACACAGGATCAGAGGGAAATGGGAAAACATACAACAAGGAGGCCCATCAGCTGCACTGGACATTGAGGAAAATGAACTAAGCAACTCAAAGGCAGTGATGGGAGGGAGGGAATGAAAGAGGGAACAGTTAGCACTAAGCAAAAAGAAAGAAATGTACATATCACCCAATGTGGAAGAAATAGTTGTACTGTCAAAGCTCATAGAATTCACGAACTTTATAGACCATGATAACAACAATTTGCCTTGTAAAGGTTAAAATGTTTGTAACTTTAAATATCACTGTTCCACAATACTGTGAAATATGTGAAATTTATGTAATCACCTAATTTCAATAAAAATTATTTTAAAAATTCATACCCCAAGATTAAATTGGTTTCACACCAAGAATGGAAACATAGTTTGGGTGCAGAATAGATAAAACGAGGAATGGAAAAAAGTAGCAAGAAAGAGAGAAACACTACTAATGCATTGCTGTCTTGGAAACACAGAAGCACTATCTTCTTTATCTTAAGGCCCTTACACTAAGGGGAGAGGGAGAGAAAGTGAGAGACTCTATGACCTTTACTGCTTGTCCAAGAGGGAGACGGAGAGAGAGAATCTATGATCTTTTCCGCTTGCCCAAAATAACTAATGTAATATGGAAACTGGGCCAAGATCTCCTAAAGACATTCATCTTTGAAAAACAACACTCAGGAAATGACTCTAATTGGCACAAAAATGTATTTAAAATTTTTGCTTATGTCAACAATGGATACCTATCTTGAAGGGAATATGTGGCAAAATCCATTCTTTCTTTGAAGGGATGTTGAAATATCAATGAACAAAGTTTAGCAAGCAAATGAACCTAATTGACAAAAGTTTAACAAAAGAGCCAGGCGCTGGTGGCTCACGCTTGTAATCCTAGCTACTCAGGAGGCTGAGATCTGAGGATCGCGGTTCAAAGCCAGCCCGGGCAGGACAGACCGTGAGACTCCTATCTCCAATAAACCACCAGAAAACCGGAAGTGGCGCTGTAGCTCAAGTGGTAAAGCGCTTGCCTTGAGCTGAAGAGCTGAGGGACAGCGCCCAGGCCCAGAGTTCAAGCCCCACGGCCGAAAAAAAAAAAAAAAAAGTTTAACAAAAGAGTGTACACACAGTGTTCCACAGTGTACAAGGTATCCTCACACCTGAAATGTGGAAACAAAAGAGAACATCCTGTTGTCAGATGGGCCTGCATCCATGTCCAGGCTGGGTACTAGCTATCCCTTCTTGGGTCTCCATTTTTATGTGTCCTCCAATTCTCTTTGTGACATTAAGAACTCAGCAGCCAAGGGCAAGAAAGAGGCCTCCTCCCTTCTGGAGACCTCCTCCCTGGAGCATCCCTGGGCCCAGATCTAAACAGTTTACACATGCAAATCAATCTATGCAACAGCATATAAAATCAAAGACAAAACCCACATCAACTCAATAAACACAGAAAAAGCCCCTGACAAAATTCAACATCCTCTTATGATGAAAGCGCTGTAGAAACAAGGACTTGAATGATCATCTAAACATAACACACACACACACACACACACACACACACACACACACACACACACACACACACACACACACACACACACGCTAAACCAATAGCCAAAATTATACTGAATGGGGAAGAACTCAAAGTATTTCCTTTATAAGTGGCAAAGGAACAAGAGTGTCCACTTTCACTATTATGCTTAATTATTAAGTAGAGCAGTAAAGCAAGGGAGAGAAATTTTAAAATTTAGATACAAATAGAAAATAAACTCAAATTATCCCTGCTTTCAAATAACATGATCCTATTCTCCAATAGAACCTTAGATAAACACTTTAAACAAAGTAATAGAATACAAAAATCAACATGCAAAATCCAGAAGCTTTTCTTTTTTCTTTATTTTGGCCAGTCCTAGGACTTGAACACTGGACCTGGCCACTTTCCCAGAGCTTCTTTTGCTCAAGGCTAGCACTCTACCACCTGAATCACAGCACCACTTCTGGCTTGTTTCTGTGTATGTGGTACTGAGTAATCGAACCCAGGATTTCATGCATGTGAGGCAAGCTCTCTACCACTAAGCCACATTCCCAGCCCCCAGAAACTTTTCTATAAACCAATACCAAGCTTCTTGAAAGTAAAAAAAAAAAAAAAGCCGGTAGTGGTGCTGTGGCTCAAGTGGTAGAGCGCTAACCTTGAGCTGAAGAGCTGAGGGACAGCGCCCAGGCCCAGACTTCAGGCCCCATGACCGGACCCAAAAAAACCCCAAGCAAACGAAAGTAAAAAAAAAAAAAAAAAAAACCATTTATACCCCCCAAATAAAGACAAAAAAAAAAACCTAGGAATAAACCTAAGCAAGGATGAAAGACCTCCACAATGAAAACTGAAATACCAAAGAAAGGAATAGATGATGACACTGAACAGACCACTCATGTTCATAGATCAGAATTCGTAGTTAAAATGGCTATATTACCAAAAGTGATCTACAGATCCACTGTAATTTATGTCAAAATTTCTATGACACTTTGTAAAATGAGAAAAACCAGTTCTAAAGTTTATAATGAAGCTAGGTACTGGTGGTTCACACGGTAATCCTATTTTTTATGGAAAACTGAAGGCTGTGGTTTGAAGCCATCTAGAGGACACTCATTTCCAATTAACCACCAAAAGTCAGGAAGTGGAGGTGTGGCTCAGATGGTAAAGAGCCAACCTTGAGCAAAAAAGCCAAAGAGGAATTTGAAGCCTTCAGTTTAACACCTAACACTGACACCATAAAAAAATTAAATTTATAATGAAGTACAAAAGATCTCAAATAGCCAATGTGATGCTGAGCAAAAAAGCAATGCTGGAAGTTACCACAATACCAGAAATAAACCCATGCAGCCACAGCCATCTGACTCACATGCTATCCATGTGTACATCCCATTTCTCAACCCCACACCAAAACCAATTCAGAGTGAATCAAAGGTCAAACTAGATCAAAGTTTTTACTTACTTTTTGGTGTGTGTGATACTAAAGCTTGAACTCAGAGACTTGTGCTTGCCACTAATTTTTTTTGCCTACAGCCAACCGTAAGATCATGATCCTTCTACCTCTGTCTCCTAAGTAGCTTGGATTACAGATGTAAACTACTACACCCAGCTTGCTTTCACTAATATGTTTGCTCAGGCTGGTCTCAAATCACAATCTTATCTCCATCTCTCTTACAGTTAGGATCACATCACAACCAGTGGTTTAAAGATCTTAATGCAAGATGAGAAATTTTGAAACTACTAGAGGAAACATAGGAGAAACACTTCATGATACAGACACAAGGGATAACTTTTTGAAGAAAACTTCAATAATTTGGGAAGAATAACAAGAACTGGCAATAACCTGGCACTGGTGGCTCATGCCTGTATATCCTAGCTACCAAGGCTGACCTGAGGATCACAATTCAAAGCTAGCCCAGGCAGAAAAGTCCCCGTGAGACTATTAGTAGACTCTTACTTCCAATTAACCACTCAAAAACTGGAAGTGGCACCGTGGCTCAAGTGGTTGAGTGTTATTAGCCTTGAGAACAGAGAGGCTAAGCGACAGCCAGCATTCAGGTCCCAAGTTCAAGCCCCACAACCAAAAAAAAGAAGAAAAAACCGGCAATAGAATACCAGCAAATTAAAAAGCTTCTGCACAGCAAAAGGAACAATCAGCACCAGCAACAGAAAGCCTATTGAGCTGAGAAAATATTTGCCTACTATTGTTATGGAATTATTTTTTCTTAAGAGGGAATGTATCTAAAATTTTTATTAAGAAAGAATGCAAGGATGTGGTGGTATATGCTTGTAATTCCAGCTATGTGGAAAGTGGATATATAAAAATTCTGATTTGAGGTCAGTTCAAGCAAAGGTTAGCAAAATTCTCTCTCTCAAAAAAAAGCTTGGTGCTAGTGGTGATGGGAAGGGATGGGGTACGGGGGAGGGATTTACAGGAACATAATAGAGAACTTGTTCAAAGTACACTATGTATCTATGAAATTATCACAATGAAATACCTTATTATTAATGTATGCTTTTAATAAAAAAGCCAGGCTTGGTGGCACACCACTCCAATCTCAGATATTCAAGAGTTACTGGTAGGATTGGGTATAAGATAAGCTCAGGCAAAAACATGAGATCCTACCCATGAAATAACTAAAACAAAAATGGCTGGGGGTGTAGCTCAAGCTATAGAAATTATGACTAGCAAGCATGGGTCAGGTCCTGAGTTCAGACCTAGGATAGGGGAAAAAAAAAAATCAAAAGCTAGCACAATAAGGACCTCTAGTAGGAAGTGGCGCTGTAGCTCAAGTGGTAGAGCGCTCGCCTTGAGCTGAAGAGCTGAGGGACAGCGCCCAGGCCCAGAGTTCAAGCCCCATGACCAACAAAAAAAAAAAAATAAAAAAAAAAGGACCTCTAGTAGTTGTATTATGAGGTCTCAAATTCATTTTCCCTCTGCCCAAACTGTATAAGTTTCTCTTTAATGGGCCTATTGCTTCACTGATTTGTTTTCCATAAAAATCTCTTCACACTTGGCATAAGAAACAATCTTCAAAACCTAACAAATCAATGACAACCTATCCTCATTACAAATAGAGTCACTGATAAGTTGGTGTAAAATTCATACCAGCTGGCCCCAACTACTCTCCTCTAGAACCCCAAAACCTAAAGTACCACTCTGGGAATTATCAAATAATAAATGTGTGTTTATTCTCTCACAAATTATAAGCAAATATCTGTGGTAGAGTCAAGTTATCTGTTAATATTGTAGGCTACTCCTTACGCTCCCATTTGGTTAGCATATTTTCTGAAGTGTCCTTCTCCACCAATAGGAAAGTACTGAGGAAATAAACTATTTCAGGAGCTTAAAAGCTGTAAGCGTTTTTGTGTTTTTTTTTTTAAACAAGTACCTGAATGTGAACTTGGGGCCTCATGTTTGCTTTGCTGGCACTCTACCACTTGAGCTTTTTGTTATTTTGGAGATGGAGTCTTCTAGACTTTTCTGCTTGGGCTGGCTTTGAGCCATGGTCCTCTGCATTCAGGCCTCCTGAGTAGCTAGGACAAAAGAAGTAGAATATTTGTAATAGTGTATCACAAACAGGGAAGTGGCAGTTGAGAAAAATGAAAATGCTTAACTATTCAACTCCAAAGTCATATGCAGTGATTTTAAATTTGCAATGAATCTAATAAGAGAATCAAAACTAATTATTGGCTGGGTGCCAGTGGCTCACCCGTGTAAACCTAGCTACTCCAGAGGCTGAGATCTAAGATCGTGATTCAAAGCCAGCTCAGGCAGTAAAGTCCATATGACTCTTATCTCCAATTAACCTCCAGAAAACTCAAAGTGGTGCTGTGGCGCAAGTGGTAGAGCACTCACCTTGAGCTGAAGAGCTCAGGGACAGCACACAGGCCCAGAGTTCAAGCCCCAGAACTAACAACAACAACAAAAACCCCAACAAACTAATTATTGTGAGATCTTTCAAAAAGATCAGGTTTTTAAGAATACCTACTAATGCTGGGCACCTATAACCCCAGCTAACTCAGAAGGCTGAGATCTGAGGATGGAAATTCAAAGCCAGCTAGGGCAGGAGAAACTCTTACCTCCAACATACTACCAAAAGTCAGAAGTGGAGCTGTGGCTCAAGCACTAGGGCACTAGCACCAAAAACAAAACACTCTACTAATGGTTTCTAGAAAAATAACATTGATCCTATTTCTCACTAAAATGTCCAGGACTTTGCACTGCTCTTATCAAAACTGCCGAAGTAGAAAAGACTATATCTGCTAAAGACATGTCCAATGAAAAACAACAAAGACTTTAAATCTCTCTTTGGAATACTCTCCACATTTATTCAATTCAACTGATACACAAACACCAAATTCCAAGGGCTGCTGTTATTGAACTAACATTTCAGGGGTAGATGAGATTAAATTCAGGCTCTCCTGCTTGCTAGGCAAGCACAATACCACTTGAGCTATTTTCCTCAGTCCATTTTTTTGGTTTTCAGATAGGAACTCAATGCTAACTTTGTCTAGAACTTTGGCCTAGAATATCTGACCACCTCTGCCTCCTGAGTAGCTGGGATTGTAGGTGTGTACCACCACATCTTACACCCTAACCTGAATGTTTGAATTCTGACAAATACTGAGAAATCTTTTACATGAGTGGCGCTGTAGCTCAAGTGGTAGAGCGCTCGCCTTGAGTTGAAGAGCTGAGGGACAACGCCCAGGCCCAGAGTTCAAGCCCCATGACCGACAAAAAAAAAAAAAATCTTTTACATGAAAATCTAGACAGATCATCAGGCTACAAAAGACTAGCTTTTTTATTATGAAAATAAATGGACACCCTAAAACAGGCCTTACTGATATGTTACTAAAAACTTAAGACCAAATGCAATATACTCCAATGATAAAACAGTGTGCCAGATGCTGGTGGCTCACCACTGTAATCCTAGCTATTCATGAGGGTAAGACCTAAGGATTGTGGTTCAAAGCTAGCCTGGGCAGAAAAGTCTCCCTGAGACCTTTATCTCCAATTAACCACGCCAACACTGGAAGTGGAGCTGTGGCTCAAAGTGGTAGAGCACTAACCTTGACCAGAAGAGCTCAGGACAGTGCCCAGGCCCTGAGTTCAAGCCCCACAACTGCCAAAAAAAAACCCAAAAAACCCAAATCCCACAAAATGTTTTTTTAAATTATTTATCTATTGGACTCTTGTATATAAAAAGAACATTTGTATGATATTACTAAATCTGAAATTTTTAATTAAAAAAACTACTTGAAATGCTAATTCTCTTACTTAAAATCTGTTTTGTCAAACCTTTTTGAAAGTAGTAGTAAGAGCAAGGCACTGTAAAAGGGGAGATAGCAAAACTAACACCAAGGGAGAATGACATCTCAGATGCTATAGTGAAGGCTCTCCAGACTATGGAAAGGAAAACCCACCCCCCCCCAAAAAAATGTGATAAGATGATAAAGTATCTACACTTAGTATAAGAGAATAAGACTTTCTGGTGTAGAAAGCTTATGCTGGTATCGTTTTTAAAATAAAGGACTATGAAAGTTGCTGGTCCAATTTGTGAACATCACAGTCACTTGCAGGCATAGAGCTTCACTGTATTTCTGAATTTTCACAAGCTGATCCGTCCAGGGATAGCTGAATCAGACAAACATGTAAATACAAGAAGTATGAGTAACAATCACAGTTGCACAGCCACCAAAACAAGTCACACTGGCTCTCCCAGTCAAGGTGACTAGTTACAAGCAATCTTACTTGTAAAGAAAGTGAAATCCAGGGCCAATACCCCTTTGACTGGTGAGCTGTTTATATACCAAAGTAGGTTGGACATAAAACATGTACTTTTGAGGAAATAAAATAATGTTTTCTGTATTATATATTAACTATGCTTTCTGACGCTGTAAAAAGCTTATTGGTTAGGAAACGCCCATTCTGCACAAACTTCTAGCTTTCTTAGAAACAGCAAAGGTTAAGCTAGAACAGTCTTACAACACATGCAAACCAAGCAATTCCTAGTCTATAGGCCCAACCATCTACCTCTTGCCCCTCAGTGTTTTCCTGGTTTACGTTATTCCAGGAAACCTCAATGAAGGCTCTCTAGTTAGGCTTTCTCCTGGTTTCTGCCTTCTAATCAACAGTTTAGAGGTTCCCTCCCATCCTATGTGCCATGTGCTGACACCTTTCCTGAGACCTGAATGTAAGTTTCTTCCAAGTCTCATTCTCATTTTCCCACTCTACTCACATTGACTTAATTAAACCATATCTAACGTTTACAGATTATAGAATGTCCCTAATTTTTCTTACATTAAAAACTGTCAATTCTGCAGTGTCAACTTAAATAAACATGCAATTCAGGGTTGTATGTAGGATACACATTTATTAACAACAAAAAAGCATTAAGCCAAAGGAAATATTACAAAATACAAAGATCCTCCATAGCCTGGCTAGGTCCTGGCATTATCTCAATCTGTATAGGAGTTTAAGCTCATTCATATTTACCTTTGCTCCTTCTATCTTAACCAAAATTTTAACTTACATATTGAAAATAGGAATATTTAATGTCATATCTTTTAGCAATAGTTTACTAAAACATATTAAACAAGCTATCTGGTATGTTATAACAAAATCATCCACTAAACAGAAAAACAACAGACTTAGAGAACAGCTACAACACAAGTCAAATAAGCTATTTTAATAAGGATCATAATTATTACATACTGCAATAATGTACTGAATAAAACCTTTCTACTGGGTCTATCTTCTGTTTTGTTTTGGAGACAGGTTTTACTCTATACCACCCTTTGTTGGCTTCAAAGGCAGTAGATAGCCAGGGTGGCCTACAACTCACAATCTTTCTGCCTCAGTCTCCTGTCTGAATGCTGCGAATACTGGTATGTACCACAGTGCCCCACCTTTGTTATCTTTAATATGCATGGAAGAAGGATGGATAATGTAAAGGTATGGCTTGAGTACTGGTATGCTTGAGTACTAAAATTAATTATGCTCTCTTTTTTGCTTAGAATCTAGAAAGTCTAAAAGTTGCCTCTACATAAAATAAAAATTACTATCCCATGTTCAACTGGGTAAAAATTCCTGGTTTGGAATTTGTAATTTTCCAAATAGATTTTATTAAAACTGGAGATAAATGCTTTGTATGTTTTAAGATTACGTATCAATATAACTAATGTCCTCATAGGGCAATCTTCATTCACCATTTCCTGACTGGACCTTTATAGTTTCAACTAATGAATTTTAAGGAACACCACGTAAGTTCTTTTGTATGAAGTATTTTATACAACCTAACAAATTTAGAAGACTACTTAACGCTAAGAATTCTTCATATATTCTTGTTTTACTCAAGGAAAAACTGTAAGACTGACTTCTTCATTAATTGGTGCTCTGATGCCTAACTGGGCCTATACGCAGGCATGGGATAAAAAGGCACATCTCACTGTTTATGCAATACTTTCTTACCCAATAGTCAATACATCATCTGTGAATTGCTTCTCCCTCACTACACACATAATCAGCTACTGGATAACATTAGCTACTATGCTTTGGCTTTAAACTTGACATACTAATTTTTTTGTTAACGTAAGTTCAATTCTATTCTGAAAGAGGTTTTTCTTAATACTAATCAGAATGTTATTTATGTAGAAATAACACTTGCTAACTACATAAAAGCTAATTATTTTTTAGACTGAGACAACACAATTAGGGATTTGAAATTCTGAAAAATATTCATAATAATTAAGAAAGCTCTAGGTGCCAAGGACATGTTTTTAAGCAATTTATAAGGATTATTAACGTATAATTAACGATAACTTTACAAATATGCCTGGTTACCTTTACAACTTACTTACCCTATTTGTACAGAGGTTCAACAGGTAGCTGGGAAAGTATCTGACCCAACAGAAGCAACACTGGCATTATTTGAATGATTGACTTTGGAATAAATATTTTCCTAATTCTTAACTTTTGCTCTCTCTGGATAGCCCAAAACTGTGTGTGTGTGTATACATATGTGTGTAATATATATACATATATATATATATGACAGCAATTTGCAGTATAGAATTCAACATAATTTCCAAAAAAGGTACTTTACAGATAAGTCAAACTTTATTTAAAACTACATTTTAAATTTAATGTTACCAAACATCACAATGAGAAAAATCAAGACCATAAGGAAAAAAACCAAACACAGTGTATCAATGCTTGAATCGGTCCAGGATTCAGTTTCTGATGTCTTAAACTGCCATGGGCAGAAATTAGCACACCTATCAAAAATGCAGTGTCAAACTAATTTACATTTTTATACAGATCAGAACTGATGTTTATTTAGTATCATTTTTCATGTATTCACTGAACTATGTAAAAAGAGAGTTAGAAGAGTCTCTGATGTCATCTTATATGTTCTGGATTCCCACTGTTTCTGAAAAACAGAATAAAAATGCTTAAATTACTTATTTATTTACAAAGTTTATTTATTTATTTATTTATGTATTTTGTCATGGTAGGGCTTGAACTCTGGGCTGTCCCTGCACTCTTCAGCTTGAGCCACAGCGTCACTTCTGGTTTTTTAGTGGTTTACTTGAGAAAAGTGTTTCACGGACTTTCCTGCCTGGGCTGGTTTTGAACCGTGATCCTCAGATCTCAGCCTCCTGAGTAGCTAGAATTACAGGTGTAAGCCTCCAGCGTCTGGCACAGAGTTTAAACATTATTTTCTTCCAAACTTTTTTTTTTTTTTGGGTCCAGTCGTGAGGCCTGAACTCTGGGCCTGGGCACTGTCCCTCAGCGCTTCAGCTCAAGGCTAGCGCCCTACCACTTGAGCCACAGCGCCACTTCTGGCTTTTTTCTTTTTGCTTATGTGGTGCTGAGGAATCGAACCCAGGGCCTCAGGCATGCAAGGCAAGCACTCTACCACTGAGCCACCTTCCCAGCCTTCTTCCAAACTTTTACTTAAAGGAAATCCTAACTTAGATAATATACAGTAAAGGAGAATAAGTAAGCCATCTATTTCATGATGGCAAACAGAATTTTGTGTGTGTGTGTGTGTGTGTGTGTGTGTGTATGTACAGGTACTATAAGTCCTAGATTGGAACTTAGGCCTGGACACTGTGCCTGAGCTTTTTTGTTTAAGGCTAATGCTCATCAGTTGAGACACAGATCCATTTCTGACTGTTTTTTGGTGCTAATTGGAGAATAAGAAATCTCACAGACATCCCTGCCTGGGCTGGCTTTAAATCACAATCCTCAGACCTCAGCCTCATGGACAGCTAGGATTATTATGGGTGTGAGCCACCAATGCCCACTGCAGATTCTTGTTCTTCTTTGGTTGATCATGGGGTTTTAACTCTCAGCTTGGGTGCAGTCCCTGACTGTCCCTGAGCTCCTTTGAATCACCATTCTCAGATCTCAGACTCCTGAGTAGCTAGGATTACAAGAGTGAGCCACCGGCACCTGGCTTACAGATTCTTGTCTGTCCATAAACCTAAATAGAAAAAAAAAAAGGAGACTGCCAATTGCATTCATAAACTGCTTTAATAAATGGCAACTCCTTTGCACAACTACTTAAAGAGAGTAATAAAAAAGGAAAATTGCAAATAAAAATGATTAAATGAACACAGATAAAGGCAAGAACTGGTGGCTCATGCCTGTAATCACAGTAAGCTTAGGTCTGAGGATGGCAATTAGAAGCTATCCCAGGCTGGAAAGTCCGTGAGACCCTTATCTTTAGGAAAAAGCCAGAAGTGGAGCTATGGTACAACACCAGCCTTGAATAAAAAAGGGATAGCACCCAGGCCCTGAGCTGGCAGCAGATTAGCTAAAAACTAGGGGCCCTGAGCTGGCAGCAGATTAGCTAAAAACTAGGGCAGTACAGAAAGTCTTATCTAAAATGGTCTAAATCATATATTTTTTTAACCAATTGATGAGTTGATAGAAAATAAGAAAAACATTCTCTGAGTGGCTCAGAGGTTGTGCTATTACATAGATAAAGAAGGAAATATGGAGACCTGGAGCTGGTAGCTCACACCTTGTAATCCTAGCTACTCCGGAGGCTGAGATCTGAGAAGCGCAGTTCAAAGCCCAGTTCAAAGGTAGGAAAGTCCCTGTGAGACTCTTATCTCCAATTAAACACCAGACAACCAGAAGTGGTGCTGTGGCTCAAGTGGTAGAGCTGAAGAGCTCAGGGACAGTGTCAAGCCTCAAGACCGACCCACCTCCCCACACCCCCTGTCACCTGGCTTTACAACAAATTTAAGATAAGTATTGTAGACACAAAAAGCAACACGTATGTATAAAAACCTTAGTAGTTTACAGATAATGTACATTATTTCAAGTAAAAAACAGAAAATAAAATCAATATGACACTGAGAAAGGACTTAATCCATATTTGTTACAGGGAAAATGAGAGAAATTTAAAACATCAAATATAAAATAGTACAACAAAAATCGCTCTAAAGAAATGAAATACAGGCCTAGAAATGAATGTGGCTTAGTGTAGGGTGCTTGCCTAAGATACATAAAACTCTGGGTTCAATTCCTCAGTACTACATAAACAGAAAAAGCCAGAAGTGGCATTGTGGCTCAAGTGGTAGAGTGCTAGCCACGAGCACAAGGAGCGCAGGCCCTGAGTTCAAGACTCAGGACTGATAAAAAGAAAAAAGAAAGAAGGAAAGAAAGGAAGGAACTCTAGTAATTAAAAGAAACAGGTTTGATACTGACCATTAACTCTCATATACCTTCCTAAAACTATATAAAAATTTATTTTCTAAAACAAAAGATTTTTAAAATACTTATCTGACTATCACTCAGGAGGCTGAGATCTAAGGATTGCAGTTCAAAGCAAGCATGGGCAGGAAAGCCCATGGGATTCCAATTAATTAATCTTCAATCAGATACCACCCCCCTCCCAAAATCCAGAAGGGGGATGCGACTCAAGTGGTATAACACTAGCCTTGAGCATAAAAGCTCAAGGACGGTGTGTAGGGCCTGAGTTGAAGCCCTAGGACGGGTATAATTTAAAAAATTCTGATAATGTTTTGAATCTCAAAGAGCTAAACTAAATTTTTCTTTATAGAACGCTTCCTTTCTAATAGTAGGGTTACAATCCTGTAAATACTATTAGCACATTTGAAGACCAAACCAAGACAGCATCATGATTCTGTAATTTTTTTTTTTTTTTTTTTTTTTTTTTTTGTCAGTCGTGGGGCTTGAACTCTGGGCCTGGGCGCTGTCCCTCAGCTCTTCAGCTCAAGGCGAGCGCTCTACCACTTGAGCTACAGCGCCACTTCCGGTTTTCTGGTGGTTTATTGGAGATAGGAGTCTCACGGTCTTTCCTGCCCGAGCTGGCTTTGAACCACGATCCTCAGATCTCAGCCTCCTGAGTAGCTAGGATTACAGGCGTGAGCCACCAGCGCCCGGCTGATTCTGTAATTTTTAAGTATAAAATTAATGGATAACTTTACCAGGTTCTTTCAGTTTCTGAGAATTTCCAGCTAATTCTTCAGTCTGCATTTCACATATTTCATCAGACAAATGGTTTCTCTGTTGTTCTTCTACCATTTTCTTCCTGAGATCTGCCTTTGGAATGAAAAATAAAAATACCAATCATTTTTTATCTCAATCATATTTGTTATATGAAAGTTAAGTTTTGAGGTTTTTTTATCAGGGTTTTTTTTTTGTTTTGTGGGGCCTGAACTGTGGGCCTGGGGCACTGTCCCTGAGCATTTCAGCTCAAGGCGAGCACTCCACCTCTTGAGCTACAGTGCCACTTCCAGTTTTCTGGTGGTTAATTGGAGGGAAGAGTCTCACAGACTTTCCTGCCCAGACTGGCTTTGAACCAAGACCCTCAGATCTCAGCCTCCTGAGTAGCTAGGATTACAGGTGTGAGCCACTGGCACCGGTGAAATGTTTTTAATTAAAGAGAGCCAAATACCTCTGAATATATTGTCAGTTTGAGTGGCAAATCTTCAACTTTCACAAAATCTTCTTCATCAGACTTTTGACTAATGTTACCAGATTCTGCTTCCTATAAGACAAAATTATATTTCATAAAAAAATTGCATTCTACTTTTGGATCAAAATCTAAGTCATCCATGCCAAGAAATAAAAATGAAATAAAAAGCTGGGTGCTGGTGGCTCATACATGTAATACTAGCTACTTAGAAGACTGAGACCTGAGGATTGTGGTTCAAAGCTAGCTCAAGCAGGAAAGTCTGTAAGATTCTCATCTCTAATAACCATCAGAAAGCCAGAAGTGGGTCTGTGGCTTAAGCACTGGAGTCCTAGCCTTAAGCAAACCAGCAACAGTGTCCAAGTCTCGAGTTCAAAGCCTAGAAACAAGCACCCAACCAAAAAAAGAATAAGCCCTGCGTCTTGCATATACATTTTTTATAATTTGGAGAGGTGAAGGGAAATAACAAAATGCTGAAATAAGGATATGGGTTGACCCATTATAACAATGAGATGTACAAGACACTATGTTGAAAATGAACTTTACAACTGGCGGGGAGGGGAGGAGTTGGGAAGGGAAGCTAGGGGAAAAAACAAAGAAGGGGTAACAATGCTCAACAGGAAATGTACTGATTATCTTACTCATGTAACTGTAACCCTTTGTACAGTATTTTTACAATAAAAACCAAAAAAAGAGAATAAGGAAGATTCTTATGTACATAAGTAATGTATCAATAATTCTTTCATGCTTGGGTTTTTTCCTATATTCATGTTTATATAAATAAATCAGAAACCTATATAGTTCATGAGAAGGGCTATGTAGCTAAACCTATGAACATACTGTCAAACTTACTTCCATTTACAAGAGAGCCAATTTATACAGAGGAAGATCAATACTTACATTTAGTTCTAAAATAATATTTTTTTAATTCTTAGAAAAAATCTTACTTTCTGCTGGGCACCAGTGATTCTGCCTGTAATCCTAGCTACACAGGAGGCTGAGGTCAGAGAACTGTGGTTCAAAGCTACTTTAGGCAGAGAAAATTCTGTGAGACTCTAACCTCCAATTAACCACTCAAAACAAAACAAAACAAAAAACTAGAACTGGAATTCTGGCTCCAAGTGGTAGAGCACTAGCCTTTAGCAAAAAAACTCCAAGACAGTGCACCCAGGCCCGGAGTTCAAGTCTCACAACCGGAAAAAAAAATCCTTCTTTCCTTCAGTACTGATCATCAAACCCATACCTTTGTGTATAGTAGGCAAAACTCTTATTACTGAACTTATTTGTTAACATGTTCACAGAATGGATCAGAGCTATTTACATACACACATACCCTCTCTCCATACATATGTAAATATATATGCATATACATAACAAATGTGTGTGTGTGTGTGTGTGCGTGTGCGTGTGTGTGTGTGTGTGTGTACATATAACAAACTTTCCCCCCCCATCAGTCCTGTGACAGCCTGGATACTGTCCCTGAGCTTTTTCACTCAAGGCTAGCACTCTATTACTTTGAGCCACAGAACCACTTTCAGTTTTCTGGTGGTTAATTGGAGATAAGAGTCTCACAGATTTTCCTGCCTGGGCTGGCTTTGAATGGGTTTTGGAGATCCTTAGATCTCAGCCCCCTGAATAGCTAGGATTATAGGTGTAAGCCACTGGCACCTCAGTTATAAATATGAGGTATGAATTTAGTAATTTACTTTTGTAATCATCTCAAACTTGTGTTTCCTTTAAATTTGGATTGGATTTTCATTCTTTAGCCCTCCCTGTAACTTTGAATAATATCATGTTTCTACCAAGTACCAAAGTAGAAACCTTAGGCTTTTTTTCCAAGGGGGGGCGGGGGGGGGGGGGTCGGAGGTGGGGAAAGGAGCGCTGCTATCATAGATTTGAACTTAGGGCCTTAGTACTTACTCAACTTCTTTGCTCAGCTGGTACCACCTGAACCTCACTATTAGTGAATATTGAACTTGAACTCTCTTAAAACTGTCACTGGAGGGCTGAGAAGGTGGCTCAATGGTAGAACGCTTGCCTTGCATGCCTGAGGCCCTGGGTTCGATTCCTCGGCACCACATAAGCAAAAAGAAAAAAAGCCAGAAGTGGTACTGTGGCTCAAGTGGTAGAGCGCTAGCCTTGAGCTGAAGAGCTGAGGGACAGTGCCCAGGCCCAGACTTCAGGCCCCACGACTGGATCCAAAAAAAAACAAAAAACAAAAAAAACTGTCACTGTAAAACTCTTTGGTTATCCAAATTATAAATTGCTTTAAGGTTTGAAATGCTCACTATAAATTATAATCACTCTTCTGCTACTGCCTGAAGTATGAATAAAAAATAAAAATGTTTAGACAGGTTCTAAACACAAAGTGTTTGTGTGTTTATATAGTATTTGATTTATATGCTGAAAATGTTAATCTGAAAACAGAAATATACATAGAAATAAAAAGCAATATATTTGGAAACACAAGTGATACTTACATAGTCATGCACTAACACTGGAGATTCAGTATCGGGACTTCCAGCCAGAGAGCTCTCAGGAGTTTCCTGGGTAGACTTAACTTCTTTGACTTTAGGCACTATGGTTTCAATTTCAGTTAAAGGTATCGGCAAAGGGTCAGGCTGTTTAGATGAATCAATAGTAGTAACTGAGTCCTTCTGGGTAGAACCATTTAATGGCTGTTCATTTTCCACGATATTAAGGTAACAAGGTTTCACAGGAGAATTAACTTGATCATCTGCCATCAAAACAAAGTCTTAACTTCAGTGTAATCCAAGTTGTTTTTTAATCCCTTTACATCAAATAAAGACAATATACATGAATAGAAATGATCAAGACACTGAAGACCCAACAGAAAAGGCAACTACAAATGTTCATTAGCAGTGGCTTTCAAATTTAGCTGAAGAGATTCATCTAGGACCTTTTAAAATAAGAATTTTTGCTGGGTGCTGGTGACTCATGTCTGTATTCCTAAGCTACTCACAGGAGTGATCTAAGGATCAGTTTGAAGCCAGCGTGGGCAGGAAAATTGGTGAGACTCTATCTCCAACTGACCAGCAAAAAAACTTCAAGTAGAATTATGGCTCAAGTGATAAATGCTAAGGGACGATGCCCCTCTAGCCCCAATTACTAGGAAGGAAGGGAGGGAGGGAGGGAAAGAGGGAGGGAGGAAGGAAGAAAGGAGGGAGGGAAAA
Organism: Dipodomys spectabilis; assembly: GCF_019054845.1. NCBI lineage: Eukaryota > Metazoa > Chordata > Mammalia > Rodentia > Heteromyidae > Dipodomys > Dipodomys spectabilis. Next base: position 13,062,087 of record NW_024870686.1, on the reverse strand, counting down.
GACAAGAATCCAACAATTAGGATTTTCAAGAGTCCCAGGAATGATTTTTTTTTTTTGGGGGGGGGAGGGTGAAGATATGCCCTGAAAAAGAATATTTCTGTATAGGTATATAAACATTTATTAACTCTTCTCTTAGAAAACAAAAGACAGAGTTACAAGATAGGTATTAAGTTCAAAGTGCCTTCAAACTTATATTAGTTTTAAGAATTATAATATTTAATAAAGTTTTAAGTACATAAAAGGTTCTTTAATCTTAAAACTGAAGTTATTTAACTTCTTACTTTTATCAGTGAGCACCTGATCTGGTGGGAAATTAGTGCTTTCTGCCGTTTTTTCCAGGTCATGTTGCAGAACCTAAAAAGAAAAAGATGTTTTAATATGAAAGCCTTAAAATATATGAACAATATACCTTATTATTATTTATCTTATTATTGTATGATTTTTGTCCATCAAAGCTTCTCTCTTAAAGGAGGCTTTGGCTGCATTAAGAAGATGGTCACACTAAAAAGGTTCCTTCTCAGAGAAACTCAACACAATGCAGAAAAGGAGACTAAAATACATTTTTCTGTTTTATGAATTTTTTCAGACCATATCTTAAAAAATACAAACAAAATAGAAAAAAGATATCTATACATGTAAGCATTACAAGGATGGGAGAGGAAGTGAGCAGGAGGAGAAAAATGAACAAAGCCAAGTACCTTTAACAGGATAGGAAACAAAAAAACGGAGATTTACCCCATCATTAGAAGTATCAGATTCTAGGGAGGGAAAATATGGTGGCAGAGTAAGGGCTAGTGATTAAAATTAAGACTGGTAGTGTTAGGCTTAAAACTAAGAAAAATGTGGATTCCTAGGTTCTTATGTCCAACAGACTACAACTAGTGAGCCAGACACTGGGATAAAGAAGGAGGGCAGCAGTGAAGTCCATACTGAAAACAGAATGAAATAGTGCAAAAGTGTATGTGATGATGGGGGCATTCCACTCCTTTCTCACATTAAGCTCCAGAACACCAGGAACAAAACTAATATGCACCCAAGCAGGAAAATAGAAAACCCTTGAAGATATTAAATCACTTTGAAACACAGACCAATAGATACTAACAGCTACAAGTTTCTATCAGGAAACTAGCTGTCTACCTCATGTCCTGTAGAGAAACAACCAACAAAAAAGCAAACCAAGTTAGGCACAGCAACTCAAATCTATCTATAATCCTAGTTTGGTGGGAAGTGAAAACTAGGAGATCTCAGTTTCAAGCCAGTTCAGGCATAAAGTTCATGAGATTCTATTTCAACCAATGGTTAGGTCCAATAGCACAGACTATCATCCCTGCTATATAGGAGACACAGTGGCTAAGTACAGTGGTGTGTGCTTGTCACCCTGAAGATGTGAGTAGATGATTCCCATGTAGATCTGCCTTGGCATAAAACAAGATCCTACCTCAAAAAAAAAAAAAAAAATCAATGCAAATGAGGATTGGAGAAACGGCTGAAGTGGTAGAACATCATCTGTCTAACAAGCATGAATCTCTGTTTCAAGACTCCCCCTCAAAAAACCCAAATTTTTGTATATATCATTCTTCAGTATAATCAGTAGATAACTGAATATGATCAGTAGATAATTGAAGAATATTTCCAGCTAGATAAGACCCTGCTTCCGTGATCAGAAAAGTAACAGCAAAAAAATGTTATTTAGAAATAAAATATGACCATGGAAATAAAAATAATTTCATACTGACATTAAGGCTAAGGAAATCCAGAAAGCAAAAGTAAAAGGATAAAAGCAGTGGGACAAGAGAAAAGAAAGATGATTATCCTCTGAGAACTAGCAATAGCTGATAAAGAAGAAAATATGGTGAAAAAAACAAATCACTAAGGGAAAAATATAAATGGAAAAGATCCAGTAAAATGCCCATATAATGGAAAAGACTCAGAACAAAGTATATTAAGTTTTAGAATTCTAGGGGGGATAAAGCTTTTGGAGGAAGAAAGGTAAATAAGATATAACAATGAAGCAGTTAGTACCTTCAAAGATCTGAAGAAAATATTTTCCACACAGAAGAAGTGATTTTCAATACAGAATTTTTTTTGGGGTGTGTGTGTGTGGTGGTGAACTGGTTGTAGGGCTTAAACTCGGGCCTGACTGCTGTCCCTGAGCATTTTTGCTCAAGGCTAGTGCTCTACTACTTTGAGCTACAGTGCTACTTCCCAGAAAAATATTTTAAACCATTTGAATCAATATTTTCTTTTTTTTTTTTTTGGGTCCGGTTGTGGGGCCTGAACTCTGGGCCTGGGCCCAGAGTTTTCTTAGGTATGTCTCAAAAAGTTTTATCTCTCATTTCTGAGAGGTACTAGAAATTATTATGCTCCTCTTTTTTTTTTTTTTATTTATTTATTTATTTATTTTTTCTGGTCACGGGCTTGAACTCTGAGCCTGGGCGCTGTCCCTCAGCTCTTCAGCTCAAGGCGAGCACGCTATCACTTGAGCCACAGCACCACTTCTGGCTTTTTCTGCTTATGTGGTGCTGAGGAATCGAACCCGGGGCCTCATGCATGCAAGGCAAGCACTCTACCACTGAGCCACCTTCCCAGCCCCCTATTATGCTCCTCTAAAAATAAGGCCAGTAAAAAAAAAAAAAAAAGACTGAATTCTAAAAATAGATCTGAAAAAGGAGATAAATGAACAGACACATCCTTGTGACTCTTCTCTCCCTCCAATTAACCAGCAAAATGCCACAGTGGGTATAGCTCAAATGGTATAGCACCAGTTCAAGCTCTAGTAGCAGCACAAAAAGAAAAAGAAAAAACATATCTAAACATGTAATATAAGTTAAATCTAGAGTGATGAGGAAGGAGTAATGATCAAGGGGAAAAAAAGGATGTCAAGACAAGTTAAATTTAAGTTTATATATGAATTCTGCTGGGAGGTTTATAAAGGTACTGGCTTGGGTTGGGAAGGTGGCTCAGTGGTAGAGTGCTTGCCTTGCAATGCATGAGGCCCTGGGTTCGATTCCTCAGCACCACATAAGCAGAAAATGCCAGAAGTGGTGCTGTGGCTCAAGTGGTAGAGCGCTAGCCTTGAGCTGAAGAGCTGAGGGACAGCGCCCAGGCCCAGAGTTCAGGCCCCATGACCGAAGGAAAAAAAAAAAAAAAAAGAAGATACTAGTATACAGCAGGGGAATATGTTAAAAGAAAACCAATGTAAACTGATGTAACTATCAAATTGAGGAGGAAGATGTACAAGAATAGACAAAAAATAATACTTTCTTGCTCAGCAATCAGTAACATTTATAGTTTAAGACTAAATGTAAATTTCACCAAAACACATACAATAAAGAAAGAAATATGGAGGCAAATAGTTGAAGAAATTGTATAAAGTACTGTCTATGGAGCAGGATGAAGTGAAAGTAGGAAATGATTTTATTTCTTGTTGCATAAGATGTTCTTATATGACTAAAAGACAAATATATATAATTCATTATTAAAAAAAAAACAAAAACCCTCTAGTCAGGTGCCAGTAGACCACGCCTTTAATCCTAGCTACTCAGGAGGCTGAGCTCTGATGATCACAGTTCAAAAGCCAGCTGGGGCAGGAAAGTCCATGAGACTCTTATCTCTAATTAACCACCAGAAAACCAAAAGTGGTGCTGTGGCTCAAGTGGTAGAGTGCTCACCTTGAGCTAAAGAGCTCAGGGACAGTGCCCAAGCCCAGAGTTCAAGCCCCACAACTGACAAAAAAAAAAAAAACCAAAAAACAAAAAACCTCTAATGTGAAAAAAGTTAAAATCTCCATCTGTATACAAAATAAAAACTGCATATGGAAAAGAAAACCCTCTAAAGTATACAGTAGTTAGGATTTGTTAGAAAATCTTAAAAAAAATAAAAACAAACTATTCTAAACAATGTTAAATATAAAAAGTGTTTCAGATTCTAATAAATATCTTAAGAATGACAAAGAATGAGAAAAGCTATAAATTTTGACATTTTTCAGAAGGTCTTTGCTTTCAGTAGTTGAAATAAGAATAGCAGTAACTATTCTGATGGTTAATGGATTACCTGACTCTCATGCTCAGTTTCTTCTGTAGTTTCAGTATTAGCCTGAAGTGAAGTCTGGACATCCACAGGGCTCTCTTCAAATTCTTCTATTTCTTCATCTTCATTTTCATCTTCTCCACTTCCATAATTAGTTAAAGCCTGAGTTTCAGCTTTAGATAAATCTATGTTGATTAATGTACAACTTTTAGTAAATCTCACAAATTCATCTTTTTTTGTTCTTTAGAGATGGGATTTTGTTGTGTCAACCATGCTAATATGCAAGTTTTAGAGTCAACATATCCTCCCAAACTTGGCCTCCCAAGTACAGGTATAAATTTCACACCCACACCATTTAATCTTAATAATGGTTAATATTTACTGTATTCTTGCTTTATTCAGGTGTTTTACCTAATATGCCTAAAATTGTCAATAAGTATTGGTAACTGTGGTACAGAAAGACCAAGTTGTTAGGTTTGTTTGTTGTTTTTCTAAGACAGGGTCTTAAGATGATCCCTCAAAATCATAATCCTCTTGCATTTCAAGTATAGGCATTGGAGGTAAAAGTGATCATGCTGGCCAAGTAAATAAATCAGGTTACTAATTTACTAACATTCAAATTCAGAATTAGATGCTTAATTTGCTATCCTTAAACTCCTCTCCTAAATGTTCTGATAGTGATCTATAAAGAATTATAAACATGGTTCAAAGCCTTTAAACTTACTAATAGACACTGGACATGCTTCACTTTCTTCATCTTCCTCTTGATCAGAAACATCTGATCTTACAGCTTTGGGACCTTTGGCATCGTATACCTCTGATGTCTGAGTCTGCTTAACTGTTTCAGTTTCATCCTTGTCCTGTCAACAAATGAGTAATTAATTTTTTGAAGTACTTTGAAAAAGGCCTATGAGGTCTCTATCTTAAAAGTAATGGTTACTATATATGAATGTATAATTATTTTTGACAGTCTAGTTTTGTTTTTTAAAGAATAAAGAATAGGCATTTGATGGTGCTCTCAAATATTAAGGTAAAAGCTGATAAAATTATGATTTATTATATCTTAAAAGCACTACTAATAGGCATAAATTAATTAGCACATACTTTGTCTTCATCATCAATCTCGCCAGCAGGTGAGCCATGATCTCCTTCAAGAATCCTTTTGGCCTAAAAGCAAATCAATTAAACAGAATTCAGCAAAAACACTTAGGTAATTCCAGCTTCCTAAACCTCAAGTAAGTGACACTTCATTCACTCTGATGCTAAAACCAATAAATTAGAAAATAGCCTTTTACATACTATTATCACATCTAAACTGATGAGAATGTCTTATTCGCCGATTCAATTATCAATTATCACTATTTTTCTATCTGGATAATTGCTAAATATTACAACTGGTCTCCTGATTTTCTTTCTACTCTACAATGACCTTCCTTAATATGATATCAAAACAATTAAAACTGTATAGTGTATGTCATCCATTAATTTATTCCAAACTTCCCTATGGATTTTCATCATGTTTCATGTTTTTATAAACATGGCCTAACCTATCTATGTGATGTCAATTCTACATTCTTACTATTCCACTTAATGTGTTTCTCCCTTCACAGCCTTTTCTCTGTTCTCCCAACAAATCAATTCTGCCTGATAGTCCTTACTTATGAAAGTTCATAAAGGAGGATCATTTAGAAGGTTTGTATCACAGAAACTAAACTACAGGGATGTGAAACTAAAGCCCTAACCAATAAATAAGCATGTCTATTAGCTGGAAGTCACCTTGGTTGAGACATATCCTTGGAGACTCTTGGAGATTGACAACAGCTGTGACAGGTAGTTGGCTAAAGAATAGATTTCATTATTCCTCAACTCTTTGGAGAACTAAGTGATAATATAAGTGACAGTGATCAAAAAGTACAGTTACAGGCTCATTACAGCTACTCCTAAAATCAAAATGAAAGTTAGGTTACCTCTTTGGCATAAGACTGTATCACTCCAGTTGCTTCTATTTTCCTTTTACATCTCTGTTTAACAGTTACACTATTATTATCCAAATCTTGCATCAGCTTAAAGAAAGCCAATTCATTAAACAAAACTTCAGATATTTCCACAAGAAGGTCTTCTCCACAGTCTTTCAGTTTTCTGCCTGCAAATTTTGCCAATGAATCCTATTTGATGATAAATCAAATAATTTTAACATTAAAACAGAGAGATATATGATTAAAAGATGAAGTTTTAAATATTTATCTAAAAGGAAATAAGATTACTGATTTTAAGTATGGAAAAACTTGAAACTAATGGCTAAGATGACAAAAAAAAGATTACATATTACTAAGTGAGCAATCTTCCCAGTCATGCTTAATGAGTAAATGGCAGAAGGAGGAAGAGAGCTGTCTTCCATATATTTAGTACCTAACATAATTCCTGGACATGGAAGATTTCTAATCCCCTAATCAGAGGATTTCTAATCCCAAAAAGTTCCCAATGCATATAGGGAACACATATATACTAACAGTTAAGTCATTAAGCACTATGAGAGAACAATACAGAGCTTCCTTCTAGTATCATTAGAATATTTTTCAGAACAGTTTAAAAGTAAACTTTAGTTCTATTCAAGTTCAAATATAACATCAAATGATAAAATTTATTATAGTCTATACATTTTATTAAAACTGCTTTCCTGTTCTTCCAAAACATTATGGATTTTCCTTTTTGGAAAATACATGAAGTATGATGTTCAGTGTCTCATCACTATTACTATTTCAATCATACAAGGAAGTACATATGCTGAGTGCCTTGTGAAAGGAAATTCTTCAATAAGTTTTAGACAATAAATTCTAGCTCATGAATAGAAATTTAATATTCTAGGCATTAATAGAAATTTTCATTCTTCATATATATACCCCAGTGAAAAATATGAGGGATGAAGTGAAAGAAATCCATTCACACCATCTTACACTTAGGGGAAAAAACATCCTATTTCTGCTGTGCACTAGTGGCTCATGCCTATAATCCTGGCTACTCAGGAGGCTGACATATGAGGAGCATGGATCAAAGCCAGCTCAGTCATCAAAGTCAGTGAGATTCACATCTCCAATTAACCACCAGAAAACTGAAAGTGGAGCTGTGGCTCAAGTGGAAGAGCGCTTGCCTTGAGCTAAAGAGACAGCAGCCAGGCCCAGAGTTCAAGACCCATGACCAACAAAAACAAAACAAAACAAAAAAACCTACTTCTAAACTAATGTTTATAATAACTAATGCTTATAATAATAGGCAAAACCAAAGATGGGCTGAATGGATCTTGATTTAAAAATATGAACTTAGTAATTTCTCTTTAAATCATATTCTAGAATAGTTACATCTTCCTTTAGAGACAAGCCATCTAATTAAATTTTTAAAAATACATTTATGTTATTTCACTTATTTCTACAGGAGTATCTTCTCTATAGTCTCTCCGTTTACTGCTAGCAAATGTTTTGAATCCTAAAGGATTCCTACAATGTAGAGCATCACTGACATCTTCCTTATAAATTATGTATTCACACTATTATAAATGGAGTCAGAACTATTCTGAGACTACTGTGAATTTATACTTTAGTCTTAATATATTGTTTAATTTGGAGTAACAATACCACCAAAAAACAAACCTCAATGGGAAAATATTCAAATAAAGGGTAAAGATTTTTGTTTTTTGTTGGTTTGTTTTGTCATGTACTGTGGGCCTGAGGGCTGTACCTGAGCTCTTCAGATCAAGGCTAGCGCTCTATCACTTGAGCCACAGTGCCACTTCTGGTTTTCTGGTGGTTTATTGGAGATAATAATTTCACGGCTTTTCCTGCCCTGGCTGGCTTTGACTCACAATCCTTAAATCTCAGTCTCCTGGGTAGCAAGGATTATAGGCCTGAGCCACTAGCACCCAGCTTATAGATGTTTTTATAGGAAATTAAAAAATCCTTATTTAAACAAAGTGTCTCATCTTGGTACTAGTGACATTAAGACTGCACAATTCTATTGTGAGAGACATTACAGGTTCTTTAAGCAGCATACCTAACCTACCAACCTAGTACCTCCTCTCTTCTTTCCCCTTCCTACCTCCCCTCTACCTTACTTGCTATGACAAAGTGTCTTCAAATGCTGTTAAATGTCTCCCAGGAGGTAAAAAAATCTCCCCTACGTGAGAATTGCCCTAATTTAAAGTTACTTTTACATCTAAGGATAGCAGTGTGAAAAGCAGGGGAATAGAAAGGTCAGACAACAGGTATAAAAACAAAGACATAAGAAATGTGTTATGGTGTTCTGTAGTAGTGGCTGACTACAGTTCACTATGACTTACGATGTATTTTATAAAGCTGTAGAAAAAAAAAAGCTTCAAGGTTTTAAGTGTAAAGAAATGATAAGGAAAGGGAAATGTTACTGTGGCTTAATCAACAAACATTCTATACAGTGTATATTGAAGTATCTAATTGTAACCTATTATTAAGTGCAATTAATATATTAAGAAAAACAATGTTATACTCTAAAAAGTTTCTTCAACTGGTAGCTGGGTTGGGGCTTTAAAATTTCCCCAGATTAGTCCAAATAAATGAACATATATATAGCATGCCCTAAAAAAACTTCTAAGTAATGGAATAACTTGGAATGTATTAAATGTCACACCAAGTTATTGTTAAAATGAATGTCTGAATAGATGCATAATACCAGAACATGAAAAATAAATAAATAAAAGTCCTAAACTCATTTCTGTAATCTTAAGCTATTCAGGAGGCTGAGATCTAAGGATAGCAATTCAAAACCAGTGTGGACAGGAGAAACTGTGAGATTTCCAATTAACTATCACTAAAAAGAAGCCAGAAGCTAAATTGTAGAGTACTAACTACCCTTGAGCAAAAAAAACCTCAAAGGACTGTGCCCAGGCTCTGAGTTCAAGTCTTAGGACCAGCAGAAAAAAAAAGAGGTGAAAGGGAAGAATTCTAAACAGATGGTGGATACTGATTAGGCAATGTAAGTATAAACACATACCTGTAAAATACTTCCAAGTTGTTTATGAAAGAACTTTACAAACTCTTTGCTCTCATCATTTTGCTGGGTAAGGGTTAAAACCATGCGTCTCACTGAAGTAAGAAGTTGAGACGAACATACTTCATCCATGTGCTCCTAAGAAAAACCCTACAGGGTTAGGATATAAACTTATCTATTGTTTAAAAATATCAATCACATAATAATTCATTTCTCTGGCATAGATCCTTCTCACCTTCTCAATTTTCAGTTGTACACTGGAAAGAATTGTCCATGACAACAACCAAACTCTTAACAATATACACTGAGAGGCTTGACAATTCGGACTCACTATACCAGGTGTTGGCTAGTAAAAGAAACTGGCTTATCCAGCCTTTCTCTACTAAGAATTATTCATCCTATAGCTTCAATTTGCCTATCTTCCTGTTTGCAATTTGGTTAACTGCAACTACTCTTACAATCAATTTTCTTCCACCTAATTTTCTATTATCAGACACATACATATATATATATATATATATATATACATTCATATATGTACACGTACACACACACACACACACACACACACACACACACACACACACACATATGTATGTATATATATAAAATATATCCCCACCTAGTGTTGAGGTTTGAACTCAAGGCCCCTGTTCATGCTCAGTTTTTTTGCTCTTGTCCAGCGTTCTACCACTTGATCCATGCCTCCAGTCTGGATCTTCATGTTATTAACATCTTGTACATCATAGGACATAGGAGCACCTAGTCCTCTACCTACTACATGCTAGTTACTCCATCAACGCTTCCCCAACATTCCAATAACTAAAGTCTCAATACATTATCAGATGGCTTGTTGGTCAACATAACCCCCTAATTTTCTTTAACTTTCTCCTTAATTGTTCTTTAAAAGCATGTATAAATTACAAAATAATTCTAACCATTTTCTGAGGTAAGTCTAGAAATTTCTTATTGCTCTTCTATTAAAGTCACAAGTTCTACAACCTTTCTCAGGTCAGGTTTTTTTCCTAGTTGAATAAATCTATAAAATGAAGTACTCAAACATATTAATTCCTAAGGTTGATTCAGGCTCATTTTTAAAAGTTCACATGTGTCAAGGCAAGTAACTGAAAAAATGAAACAAGAATGAAAAAGTTCTGTCCCTCAAAAGCTCAAAAGCTGGGGCTGGAAAGGTCGCTCAGCAGTAGAGTGCTTGCCTCACATTCATAAAGGCCCTGGGTTCAATTCCTCAGCACCACATAAACAGAAAAGGCCGGAAGTGGCACTGTGGCTTAAGTGGTAGAGCACTAGCCTTGAGCAGAAGAGTGCAGGGACAGCACCCAGGCCCAGAGTTCAAGCCCCATGACCAACCAAAAAAAATTCAAAAGCTTGATTCACAGTTGATCAAAATCTTAACATAAGACTTAAAACTCTGAGGGCTAGGAAGGTGGCTCAGTGGTAGAGCGCTTGTCTTGCATGCATGAGGCCCTGGGTTCGATTCCCCAGCACCACATAAGCAAAAAGCAAAAAAGCCGGAAGTGGTGCTATGGCTCAAGTGGTAGAGCGCTAGCCTTGAGCTGAAGAACTGAGGGACAGCGCCCAAGCCCAGAGTTCAGGCCCCATGACCGGAACCCCCCCCCCCCCAAAAAAAAGACTTAAAACTTTGAAACCCTAGGAGTAGAGTAAACCCTTTAAAGGTATAGGTTAACACTTTCCTGAGTAGAATCTTAATAGCTGACAGAGAAAAAAAAAAAAAACTGATAAATGGAACTTGATCAAATTAAAAAACATCTGCAGCATAAAGGCAACAATTATCAGAATCAAGAGACAGGCTAGAGAATGGGAAAAAAAAATTGTTTTAGTGCCTGGCACAGTGGTGCCAGAACCAGAATAATGAAACCTGTTAGGCAGGGTACTGTGGCTCCCACCTATATTTTAGCTATTCAAGTGGCAGAGTGGGATGATTATGGTAGTGGCCAGGCCCAGGAAAAAAGTTCATGAAACCTCATCTCACTAATAAAGGCTGAGTGTAGTGGAGTAAGCTTGACATCTCAACTACAAAGAAGTATAAATAGGAGGATTATAGTCTACCCCATTCCCCCAAAAAAGCTACAGTGCCTGCCTAGCAAGCACCAGGTCTTGACTCAAACCTTGGTACTACCAAAAACCCAAACTAAACTATAAAACTTGTTTAATATGGGGAAGAATAATATAGCAAGTGAAATTTTTTGTTGTTGTTTTTGCTGGTCCTGGAGCTTGAACTCAGGATGTGGATGTTATTCCTGAACCTCTCTCTCTGTGCTCAAGGCTACTACTCTATTACTTGAGCCACAGCAACACTTGCAGTTTTTGAGTGGCTTATTGGAGGTAAGAGTCTCATGGACTTTCCTGCCCAGGCTGGCTTTGAACTATGATCCTTAGATCTCAACCTCATGAGTAGATAGGATCACAGGTGTGGGCCACCAATGCCTGGCTGCATGAGTGAATTTCATCAAAGTACATCTCTCACTGAGTTGTCCTTAAGTTCTTTTCTGCAGTCAAAAATTCTCTTCGAGCCTGAATAGAAGCTCCATTCTTCTTCCTCAGATACCTCCTTGGAATCCTGCCACTGTAGCATTTTTCTTGGCCAGACTCTCCCTGTAATATGTCCACTGTCTAGCTCTTGCTATTTGCCATGTATCTTACATATGTTTCCCTGTGCTCCTATTTCCCTTTCCTTTCAAATCCTTTCTACCTTAAATAGATATAAGATTAGTCCTCGTTTATAATGGCACTGAAGAGCATGAATCTCACTTGGGATACAATACCCTATCCCTGAGTTAGATGGGACTGCAAAGGCCATATGAGTGTGCATTTGTACTCCAGGGCTTGGATGATACTTCACTTTAAGACCTGATCAGCTGATGTCCTAAGTCACTTTTTCTCATCTGAATCAAAAAGTTAGCCTGAAAGCCTTGTTAGACAAACCAACTGTGATATGATAAACTGAGCTAACTCATAGAAGCAGTAGATTTAAGATTCACTGACAGCAGGCGCTGGTGGCTCACGCCTGTAATCCTAGCTACTCAGGAGGCTGAGATCTGATGATTGCTTCAAAGCCAGCCCTGGCAAGAAGGTTTGTGAAACTCTTATCTTCAATAAACCACCAGAAAATCAGAAGTGGTGCTGTGGCTCAAGTGAGCACTAGCCTTGAGCTGAAGAGCTGAGGACAGTGCCCAGGCCCAGACACAGAAATCACCATGTCTACTTCTCCTAATCCTTATCACTCAGACTGTGACTCTCAATCATTTCTTTTCTTTGAGGCTCTATTTTGTCAAGATTGTGGGAGACAGTTTTGTCTTCTGTTTTACCTGAATTTTTGTTTTTTTTGGGTCCGGTCATGGGGCCTGAACTCTGGGCCTGGGAGCTGTCCCTCAACTCTTCACCTCAATTTACCTGAATTTTTATGATTTACTATAATAAAGTTTTACCTATGAGTCAAAAAGCACAGAAAGTTTATTTTTAAAAATTATTTACCTTCAAAAAAGGAATGACTTCTTTCATAATTGCTTTAATCTGACGATCCAGTTGCTGAGTATCAATTCTAGGACATGGGACAGTAGAAACCTCACTTATAGGTTGTTGTGAGCTACAATTTTCAATAATGGGAGTTTCTGTTTCTAAGAAAAATAATACATTAATAAAAAAAGTTTACATCATTTATACACACACACACACACACACACACACACACACCATTTTAAAGAATATCAAGATATGATAATTTAATTTAAAAAATGCCAGGGCAAAAAAAAAAAAATCCATGTACTTGTAGCATTCATGGTAGCTAAATAAAAACAGTAATAAAAACCTGTATTACCAACTATATATTAAGTAGGGCCTTTAATATGTTTTCTATGACAGAGTCTTGGTCTGTAGGACAGGCTGGCCTCAATATTCTCCTGCCCCAGCTTCATGACTACAAGAATACATACAGTGCCTGGCTGGTTTTTCACTGTTTTTATATGCAACGACGATTATAACTTCTAATCAATTAAAAAAGACACACCATCTAAATTATTATCTGCAGAGGTGGCAGCAGCAGCAGCATCTTCATCCTCAAGAACTCTGCAGGTGCATCTCATATTTGAATTACTGTCACCCTCGGTCTTCATACGTTCATATTCTCTCATTCTGGCTAATGCTTGATCTAAGTGAATCACCGTGTTACCTAAATTTGAACAGAAATATTTCTAAAATAAGCAAAAGTAAATCTTTTTATCCACTTCTCAAAAACTATTATCTGAACATTAGAAAAATTAGCATTTTAACAAGTTCCAGACACTATGTCCTTCATGTAGATCCTCACATTTATTTACTCCTTAAATAATCCTATGACAGCAGCTTCATACTTAAGTAACTTGCCCAAATCTTTACAATTAGTTTTAAATAAAATAGCAGGCATTTGACTTCAGGTTATTTTAAACCATGTTAGTCGCATCTATTTCATTATTATCATGTTGTTTTACTGGAAACAGTAAAAAGAAATCATGCCAAAATGTTATGTAAATTCTGAGGAAAGTAATCCAATTTAACAGAAGCAAATAAGGTAAGCAAAAGAAGCCTACCAATGAGATTTTCCAATATCTACCTCTTTCTCGAGGGGAGTACTGAGGTAGCAACTTACGGTCTTGCTAGGCAGGCAGTCTTTCACTTGAACCACATTCCCAGTCCTTTTGGCTTTAGTTATGTTTCTAACAAGGTCTTGAACTTATGGTCAGCCTGACCTGGACTTCAATCATCCTATTTATTCTACCCTCCTACGTCGGAGTGCACCACGATGCTAAGCTTTTTGATGCTAAGCTTTTTAATGGCTAAGATAGGGTCTTATAAACATTCTGCCTGGGGTGGTCCTGAACTGCAAATCTTCCTTCCTGAGTGCAGACTTGTGAATAGCTAAGATTATAGCTACCACCTATATCCACTTCTAGTTACAAAGCTAGTTGTAAAAAACTGTCTGAAAGAAGAATTTAGTAAAATAATGAAAATAAGCAGTTCATATGCAGCAACTCATTCAGAAATAGTAACAGAAGAAAAGGAAAGAACTAGCCAGAATAACTTCTTTACAATGGATGCACTTAATATAGACCTGATAGCTATTTACTCAGAAAGGAGGCAGAGCCTCAGTAATCAGGAAAATCTGAATCATTGTGATAACAGATACCTAGTGATAAAGCAAGGCTTGGACTTTGGATATTTTTAAAACAGTGTAAACTTCTGTTTATTGAGATATTATTATTTGTGCTTGATAGTGGTATGTATACATTTCCTCCAAGAACATAGCAAAATAAGAACTCTACTTTATCACTATTTCAGCCATAAACATTAGGTGATCTGACCCAGGTTCAGAGTCCTGATAAAGAATGCTGAAAGTTTAACATGATAGTACCTTTATGTCTATGTTTTATGAGCCATACATTATCTTTTAAGTTGCAATTCACAGACTGTAAGACATCAACTTAGTCATGCTAAAATGATAAACATGTTCTGCTTACCTAGATCATCTGTTGCAAAGGGTTCAAAATTTGAAGATACAGACATGACACTAGCATTATCAGCATTGTGTTGCTCACTTATTTTATGTGTTTCTCTTTCAAAGTTTTTCTCAAAAGTTTCCTGTTACAATAAAAAATAATTTCTTTAAAAATTTTATAAATATTAACTATCAAACAGATACTATTTGCAAACAACGATATACCTAAAATGTACGTTACATGAGTACTGCATGCAAACAGGACTATACACTACAACCAATTATTAAATGTTGAATAGTCATAGAAACATAAATATTAATCTTGCAGAACATCTCTTCTCATAATTGAACTCATTTCTGCATGTACTTTGCTGCGTTCCAACAAATGTATATACTCATGTAACCAGCTTCTTAAAAGACCAGGCAACCAGCTTAAAAGACCATGTCTATCAGCCTAGAAAGTTCCTTTGTACCTTTCTACAGTTAATCTCCACGACATTCATCTCATATATCTACCACTGTAGATTAACCTTATTAGTTCAGGCAAAAAGTATGTATTCTTCAGTATATTTTTCATGGTGTTTCTGAAATTAATACATGCTCTTGTGTATTTCAATATTACATTATTTCTAATTGTTGTATCATATTCTGTTGTAAGGTGTATCTGTTTTACTGTCAGCCTTTTAAGTTTCAGCCATTCTAATATGTTCATGGTGGCATCTCACAGTTTTAATTTGCATACTAGCCATCTATATGCTCCTTCATAAAGTTTCTATCCAAATCTCTTTTCTACTGTTATTACTGAGTTGTCTTAAAATTGAGTTGTAAAAATTCTTTATGTAATACAGCTATAAATTCTAGCTGTAATACAGCTAGAAACTCATTTGAAAAGCACAAAGCTTTTATTTTCATGGAGTCCAACAATATTTTCATGTATAATGCTTTTGATGTCCTAAGAAATCATTGCTGACGTTAAAATAAGATTTTTTCCCTTATTTTCTTCTCTTTTAATTTTATAGGTATAGCTTTAATAGTATTTTCATGTCATTTTAAACTAATCTTAAATGTGGTATGACAAGGGTGTCTCATATATATGCATATATGTTTTTGTGGGTTTTTTTCCTGCTAGCTATTGGTCTTTTGTGGGACAAGTGAACAAAGGATAGTGTGCTAATCAAATGGCACTGAAAACAAGAAGATGCTGAATTTCAGCTTTGGCAGGAAAAAAAAAAGAATATTTAAAATTATAGTAATACAGTTATTTATCCCAAGCCCTTATTTAGTAAGTAGTACGCTATCTTTACATTTTATTTAACTTTAAAACTTGATCAAGTTAGTTTTATCTTGAAATACAGTCAATTTTTCAAAATTTGCTATTGATGGTGCAGGTCAGTATGCTGTATCTGGAAATAATGCTACGTATATGAGACTTGGATTAATAACAGAAGCACTGAAGAACCTAAAATTTCTTAGACGTTTAGGAACAGACTTCACACTCCAACTTATTTCAATGCCCAGTAAACCTTAAGACACCTTGTTTAATAGCAAAAATTATCAAAATGATATTTTGGAGAAACACTTCAGAAGACATTATGGAACTATTCCAACTTTCTACCTATAAGCAATTACTTGCTAAGCAATTATTCTTATGTATGAATCTCCAGGTGATTCAACTGTATTATAAAAATAGAATCAAATTTTAAACAGGTGATTCCCCCAACAAGCAGCATCTCTTCAGATTCCTAGCAGTATGTCATTCAGTCTTTCAATGAACAAAGTACTGGGCACTATAGGAGGACACAGACTACTAAATGTCTACCATTCTCCTCCTCACCATCCTCTCAAAGTCCTTTTTGTTTTATTAAAAAAAAAATTTCAAGTTAAAATATATTCAATTACATTCATTACTAGGATGATTGACTTCTGACTTATCTTGTACTTCTTGACTTACCTTGTACTACTTAAGGATTATTATTAAGATCTGTTTGGTTTACTATGTATCTTGAAATACAACATACACCTATTTATTAAATGTCTGTTAAAAGTTAGTCCCTCCTTTACACAACTGCTTAAAAATAATAAAAATATAAGTCAGCCCCTATCTTGTAGAAGATATATGTATGACTATATATGACTATATATATGAGTATTTTGGACCTTATACTCTATCATTTACACATAATTTTTGGTGTTCACGGTATATTTTAATTGTAATTTATATTTTATCTGACAATAATGTATTATACCTATCTTTTAAGCTGTTCACAATTTGACAATAATCAAATTTTTGTTTACTGTATACTAACATTATGCCTACATTTCACGTACTATTATTATCTTACATCATCAGTAGTAGCCAGGCTTTCACTGGGAGTAAGTTCTGAGTTTGATGCTATCCAAGTACCAGAGTTTACAGACTTTACATTTTCTCCATCTTTTTCATCACTTTCAGAAATATGTCGGGATACTATGTCCTATATAAGGAAAATGAGACATTATTGCTTAATATCAAATGTATGATGCAAATTTTAAAACATAAAGATCCATTGCTTCTCACTTGATAGGTTAAGTGTGAAGAAATCATACCAAAGGAAAAAAACCTAAAAAACTGCTCACAAAGACTAAAAAGCTATTTAAGATATACAAAGAAAATAACAAAAAGAAATCAAAATATGTATGGAGCAAGAACATTCATGGGACTAAGAAAGTAAACAGATATAATCATGAAGTAACAGTAACAAGGTAGAAAAAAAAGTTATCAGATACCTGCAATGCATATAAAGCCCTCTGTCTCAAGTAGTCTGTATTAAGTAGTTGAAGCTCATGGAAGAGTTCAATAAGAAAATGTGGACGAGACTCATTTTGAGAAATTAATGTAGCTACTTCAGAATAAATAGTATCCTGTAATGCTTCAAACATGGAAAAATCACTCCCAGTTTCTGGAAGATATAAAATACCTTCATGACAATTTCTAATAATGTGTGTCATTAATCTAAGCTTTAAATTACTTAAAAATCTGAACAAAATTCTATTTCAGGACTTTTAAAGAATGCTTAAAACCAAAGTTAAAGATAATCAAAATAGGCAAGTAAATATTATATATTAAATAAATACTTATATTCATGAGTAACATTACCTAGCACTACTTGGTATCATATTTGCTTCTCAATTGAAATATCTTATTAGGTGTTGTGGTATATGACTATAATCTCAGCAACAGAGAGACTAATGAAAGAAGATTGTAAATTTGAGGCCTGTGTAGGTTAAACAAGACCCTTTCTCAAAATACACACAAAATAGCATTTTTACATACTCAATAGGACTAACCAGTGAAAATCCTTCACCATTTGAATCAAATAAACTAAGCTGAAATAGTTTTGTTTCTTGCTAATATGAACACTGTAGCAAAAAAGGACCTCAGGCTCAAATGGTATATGCTTGCCTAGCACTCTTGAGTCCTTAGTTCAAAACCAAAACCAAATGAAGTACTGCTGTTAAGTGCTATTTTAAGGTCTAAAAAGCTACTAATATTCAAATATCACTTTCAACTCAGAAAAGTTGATAATGTTTAACATGTTTAACTATAACTTACATGTGAATTTGCTATTGTCATACAAATATATATATACTTGTACTCAATGCAAAGTTTTCAGAATTTGCCTATCCCTGTTACTTCTGAGCATATAGCCAGCCCCATACTATTCTTTTTTTTTTTTTTTTTTTTTCAGCCCCATACTCTTAAAAAGAGTACAAATTAGGAACTTGGGACATGCATGGGAGGGGAGAAGTGGAGTAATCACAAAGTAGTCCTAGCTATCCAACTATAAATCTTCTAAAATAAGCCAAGCTCATGACTGTAATACTAGCTATTGAAGAAGCTCAAAGCTAACCCAGCAGGAAAGTCTAGGAGACTCTTGTCTCCAATAACCATCAAAATATCAGAAGTGGGGCTGCAGCTCAAGTGGTAGTCTTGAGCAAAATCATCATCAGGCCAAGTTCCAAGTCCCAGGAAGAAAGCATACTTACACATTTACACACACACACACACAATTCTGGAACAACAAAATATCAAATACCTAGCTAGTTAAATGCTCAAGTTCAGAAAAAATCAGTTTCTAAGAAAAACAAATATGTTGAAATTTTAGTATATGATTCTTTTTAAAAAATGTGTGTGCAGCCGGGCACCTGTGGCTCATGCCTGTAATCCTAGCTACTCAAGAGGCTGAGATCTGAAGATCATGGTCAAAGCCAGTCCTGGCAGAAAAGTCCGAGAGACTCTTATCACCAACAAACCACCAGAAAGCCAGAAGTTGCACTATTGATCAAGTGGTAGAGTGCTTGCCTTGAGCTGAAGAGCTGAGGGACAGCGTCCAGGCCCAGAGTTGAATTCAAGACTCACTACTGACCAAAAAAAAAAAACAAGTGTGTGCAGCTGGGTACCAGTGCCTCAAGCCTGTAAGACTAGCAACTTAGGAGGCTGAGATCTGAGAATGGCGATTCAAAGCCAGCCTGGGCAGCAAAGTTCTTGAGACTCTAATGTCCAATTAACCACCAGAAAACCAGAAGTGGTGCTGCGGCTCAAACGGCAGAATGCTTGCCTTGGGCTGAAGAGCTCAGGGACAGTGCCCAAGCCCAGAGGTCAAGCCCCACGACCAAGAAAGGAAGGAAGGGAAGGAGGGAGGGAGGGAAACAAAAATGTGTGTTTGTGAAGTTAGGTGCCAGTGACTCACGCCTGTAATCCTAGCTACTCAGGAGGCTGAGATCTGAGAACTGTGGCTTAAAATCAGCCTGGTTAGTGAATTCTCAGTCAAGCACTTATCTCCAATTAACCACCAAAAAACTGGAAGTGAAGCTGTGGCTCAAAATGGTATAATGTTAACCTTGAAGAAAAGAGCTCAGGGACAGCACCCAGGCCTTCAGTTCACTGACAAAAAAAAAAAAAAAAGAAGAAATGTGGAATGTATTCTACTAGGAAAAATTTCTACTCAGCAGTAGCTAAATGATGTAATATTTTGAGGTCTCAAATTTTCTAAACATAAAACAACTAATGAAAACCATGTAACTTTCTTATCCTTCTGCTATAGTTTGTAAATATAAAAGAAATACCATTTATTAACTAAAATAATCATATAATTGTTATTAAGTATTATTCATATTATGTAAATTTATCAAAAATATTCTGCCAATGTTTAAATGTTCACTTGTGACATACTACAAAAGTGAGTTACCATAAGCAGGAACCCAACTTATCTTTCTGTAAAAAAATCACTACTTACAGAAAAAAAACTACACCAACATATGATTTTATATGCAAGCTTTTCATTTACTTATTGACCATAGTTGTGGTTTTTTGTTGGTCATGGGGCCTGAACATTGGGCCTGGGCACTGTCTCTCAGCTCTTCAGCTCAAGGCTAGCGCTCTACCACTGAAGCCATGGCACCCACTTCCGGCCTTTGCTGTGTATGTGGTACTGAGGAATCGAACCCAGGGCCTCATGCATGCAAGGCAGAAGCACGCTACCACTGAGCCACCTTCCCAGCCCCAGCTGTTTGATATTTAAAAGGTTTGTTCCAAAGCTAAAAGAACAAAGTACACATTATGGTATCTTTAACAGCTTTGTGTTTAATAAAATTAGCACTCATTATACATCATTAAAAATTAAAATTTAATTATTTTTTGCCAATCACAATCTTCATCTCTCTCTTTTGCAGTCTAGTGATGGCAAGTTTATACCATTTTCTCATCCTGGACTAAATTAATGAGCTTTTGATAGAAAATCTCTGATCTCACAAAGGGTTTTGCCGATCCAATCTTGATTTTGTACAATTTTCATTCTTTTCTTTGAAATTACCAGCAACACATTCATCACTGTCAGATGTGGATCCTTCTTTTATTTTCTTTAGTGTCCCATAACAGTTCAAACAGGCTTTTATTTTTTAGTTATATAGCTTTAGAAGGAGGTAAAGAATTTTTGTAAATTCTGAGTCATATAGAACTATTTTAAGTAATAGATCAAATTAGCATTTTGGAATCTTTCCAATTTTGCATGATCTTTATCATATTCTTCCCATATTATACTTAAATACCAGTATTTTTTAATTAATTTTAATTTTTTTAAGAAATGTAAAATAAATTTCAAATTCTAAGTTTTAAAAAGTTCTATTCCCCTTACAAATGTATTAGGTTTCACACACAAATCAAAACAAGAAAGTCATCAATTTAACCAGCCACAAATTATAAATGAAAGGTTTCAGAATTTTATCAGTATGAACTTTTTTTTTTTATAAAGCACGTAACATTTATACAGTTGCCAAATCTAAAAAACTACCAGAACAGCATTTAGATTTTTAGGATCAAATGGAAAAAACTTAACAAAAGTGGACACCAAAAAACTAAGCAGATTGTTACCTGGCGCTTCATTGCATGCATTTCTGTTAGACTGCTGTAGCATTCTCCTAGCATGTGCTGTAGGAAAGGGCAGACATAGGATGAACATAAAATGTGTATGAGTAGGTCTATGAGTAAGTGAATTAAAAAAAAACAAAAACAAAATTTTTTAAAAAATTGTTTGCCTGAAGTGAAATGTTATCACAAGGTATTACTCTATTATGTTCTATTTAAAAGTAATCACATTAGAGGGAATTTCAAAAGGTTTAATATAAAGTTATTACTGTGATGATATACATATCCAGGTGAACGTCCTGTAACTCTTGTGGGAGCAAAGAACTGTAATGCTACCAGCGATATATGCTTCACTCTTTTTTTTTTTTTATTTATTTTTTATTTTTTTTAACTTTTTTTTTGGTCCGGTCGTGGGGCCTGAACTCTGGGCCTGGGCACTGTCCCTCAGCTCTTCAGCTCAAGGCTAGCGCTCTGCCACTTGAGCCACAGCGCCACTTCCGGCTTTTTTCTTATGTGGTGCTGAGGAATCAATATGCTTCACTCTTGATAATGACATATGATACGTAGGGTAGCAATAAGTCCAAGATACAATTTCAGGGTAGTGGTTAAGATGAAAAAAATGTGTATCTTTACACTACTGACTACATTTTTATGTCATTAATAATCACACTCTTCAGTAAAAGAGATCTGAAATACTATGATTATCAATTATTTAAGTAATGATAGTCTTTTTTTTGAGCCTTTCAATTTAGTGCCTCTCCTCCAACCCAATGTTTACTTTCTGACAATTTTACAACTTAGTAGTATTTTGCTAAAATTTTGGGTCTGAGATAGTAAGAATTGCTATTTCTGTCAAAAGGATTCTGGACTCAAAAGAAGTTTTACCATTTCCTACCAAAATAACCTTGAGGAAGTTATTTCAAAATACAAATGTGATGCTTCTGTTGTAATTACAAAACTTAACAAGTATTCACCTAAGTCTTAGAAAATATAGATGTTAAAGATTATAAAACCATTAAAAAAAACTTTCATTAATCTTCTAGTCATTACTCATTCACATTTTGTTTTACATAGTTGGAAGCAAACTGTTCAGGGATCACTAAATCTACTTTTTCTACTTCTCTTTCCATAAAATGGATTCCAACAAGAACAGAACAATTACTATGACTTTTGAGTCTTCCCAGAAAAATTCTACCCATTTATATAAGCAGCCGGGTTGGAAAAAGAAAAACAAACAGATATTCTTCATCTTTTGATTTCTCATTTGAAGAATGAAAACCAATGAAGCATTGCAGGGCTCAAATGACATACATAAATAATTCTTAAAAAATTAATTTTGAAAATACACAAATGACAGCTGATATAATTTTCACCAAAATCTTAACACAAATGAAACTACAAGTCTTTTTGCTGACTCCTTCTCTACATTCCTTTAGAAACATTTATTCTTTATAAATAAGTACCAGTGTTTATTTAAACTAAAATGACAGCAAATATATTCACCTAACAAGCAATTTCTTAAGAGTCTACCATGTGTATTTAAGACAAAAATATGTGAATGTACTACCTGCTGCCAAGGGACTCAAAAAGGTGACACAGAAACTTAAGTAAATACTACATAATGTAATACAGGTAACAAAGCAGGTTTACTCTGCTCCAGTGGAAACCAAATGGAGAAAAGTAAAGCTATTCTATATGAATTGAGATACAATTTCAGGTTCTAGAATTAAAACTGAATGAAACAGCCTTCCAGCGAAAGGGCTTACAAAGGGCAAAAAAGGACTTGAAGTAGAAAAGACAACTCATGAGGTAAAAAGTACCGTGACAGGCTGGGAAGGTAGCTCAGTGGTAGAGCGCTTACCTTGCATGCCTGAGGCCCTGGGTTCGATTCCTCAGCACCACATAAGCAAAAAAAGAAAAAAGCTGGAAGTGGTGCTATGGCTCAAGTGATAGAGCACTAACCTTGAGCTAAAGAGCTG
Organism: Dipodomys spectabilis; assembly: GCF_019054845.1. NCBI lineage: Eukaryota > Metazoa > Chordata > Mammalia > Rodentia > Heteromyidae > Dipodomys > Dipodomys spectabilis. The sequence goes on along the minus strand of NW_024870686.1, from coordinate 13,039,154 downwards.
AGGAAGAGTGCCCAGGCCCAGAGTTCAGGCCCCACGACCGGACCGCCCCCCCCCCCAAAAAAATAAAAACCAAAGTACCGTGACAGCCATGTGAAAGCTCTGCTTCAATGCTACTGAAAGAAAAGGTCTCTAAGCAGAGGATGGTAAGGAATGAATCTAGAAAGGCAAGAAAATGCCAATTCCTCTGTGGCCATGTATGTTAAAATCTGTTTGAAACACATTGGGTGGTAGACATAGTGAAGGGGAAAAAAAAGGTGACAGATACTATCGTAAGTACTTTAGGCTTTAATTTAACATACCATGCCTGGTGAAGCCAAAGGTTTTAATCTGAGGAATAGGATATTGCATAGTAATTTTTAGATGGGTTTTCAGAATTACAAACTTTGAGTCCACCTTTAATGCCAACTATTCTTTGTTTAAAAGTGCATGCACATAATTTCTACTACAAAATCTCACATACGGTAGCAATGTGTGATAGTCTAGTTTTGAAACTTGCTTTAATAGAACTGTTCATATCTAACCTTAAATAGTAGCAAAGCAAGAAAAAAAACATACCTGAAGATATTTCTGTAGACCTACTATATTTTATTATTTTTTCCAGGTGCTCATGATTCTTTCTGCTGAATGCTTTTGCTGGAACAGGCTCTTCAGTCTTTGCTGTATGTCTATTCCGACTTTTGCAAGGTTCACAGGTGCTAGACATACTGGCACTTTCATATCCTTGATTTAAACAACAAAAAAGTAACAGCTGCAACTAACTTAATATAAAGGGAAACTGATTTCTACAGTGAAAGTAGTACAATTAACTCAGTAGAGATGCAATAAAGCACTTGTATAAACAAAATGCAAAATAATGTCTTGGAGATAAATTTGGAAATAGTAATAAATAACTCATTATACTTGAATATTCCCTTAAGTACACTACAAAGTACAATATAAAATATATTTTACAGGACCCAAATTCTCAACCAAAGTCTAATTGATGATTTTTTTCAATGTGAGAAAATATAAGAAAAAAAAAAATCATAGCCAGTCACTGATGGCTCACGCCTGTAATCCTAGCTACTCAGAGGTCTGAGATGTGAGGATTGTGGATCAAAACCAGCCTGGGGAGGAGAGTCTGTGAGACTCATCTCCAATTAACCACCAGAAAACAGAAGTGGTGCTGTGGCTCAAGTGGTAGTGACTATAAGTATGTGGTTTTATTTCTGGGTCTTCTAATCTATTTCCATTGGTTTTTGGGTGTATTTTTGTGCTAATACCAAGCTGTTTTTGTTATTATGGCTCTATAGTAAAGCTTGAAATTTGGTATTGTGATACCTTCTGCATTGCTTCTTTTGCCTAGAATTGCTTTGGCTATTCTAGGTCTTTTGCTGTTCCATACGAAATTTTGGATTATTTTCTCTATTTCAGTAAAGAACATGGTTGGGATTTTGACGATAATTACATTGAATTTGTGTATCATTTTTGGCAGTATGACCTATCCAAGAACATAGAAGGTCTTTCCATTTCCTGATATCCTCTGATTTCTTTCTTTAGACATTTGTAGTTTTCACTAAATAGATCCTTTACATCTTTGGTTAATTCCTAGATATTTTTTTTGAGTTGATTTCAAAAATGGGGTTGTTTTCCTGATTTCCCTTTCTGCTTTTACGTTGTTGGTGTACAGAAAGGTAACTGATTTTTGTGAGTTAATTTTGTATCTTGCTACTCTGCCAAAGTGGTTTATTAGTGCTAGGAGTTTGGGAGTGGGCTGTTTAGGTATATTATCATGTCATCTGCAAATAGGGATAGTTTAATTTCTTCTTTTCTTGCCTTATTGCTCTGGCTAAGGATTCAAGAACTATTATACTGACAAGGAGTGGATAGAGTGGGTATCCTTACCTTGTTCCTGATTTTCAAGGAATTGGTTTTAATTTTTCCCCATTTAGTGTGATACTGGCTGTTGGTCTGTCATATATGGGTTTTATTGTTTTAAAGAATGATCCTTCAAATGTACTCATTACCTTGCCCATGTAATTGTTACCCTTCTGTACGGTATTTTCACAATAAAAAAATAAATAATTAAAAAAAAAAAAGAATGATCCTTCTAAATGGGGCGCTGGTGACTCACGCTTGTAATCCTAGCTACTCAGAAGGCTGAGATCTGAGGATTGTGGTTCAAAGCCAGCCCAGGCAGGAATGTCCATGAGACTATCTCCAATAAGCCACCAGAAAACCAGGAGTGGCATTGTGGCTCAAGTTGTCGAGCGCTCACCCTAGGCCCAGAGTTTAAGCCCCACAATCAACCAAAAACAAAAAACAAAAAAATAAAACAATGTTCCTTCTATTCTTATTTCCTCCAGAGCTTTTAACATGAATGGGTGTTGTATTTTGCCAAAGGCCTTTTCTGCATCAATAATCATGATTCTTGACTTAGGCTCTGTTGATGTGATGAACTACTTTATTGATTTACATATGTTAAGCCAGCAATGCATCTGTGGGATGAAGCCTATTTGACCATAACGTATGCTGGTTTTTTTTTTTTATGTTTCTGAATTCTGTTGGCTAAAATTTTATTGAAGAGCTTTGAGTCAGTGTTCATCAAAGAGACTGGTCTATAGTTCTGTTTGTTGGATCATTACACCTGGTTTGGAGATGAGTGTTATTGGCTTCATAGAATAAAAAGTTTGGGATTGCTCCCTCTGCTTGAGGAGTATGGGTATTAGTTCCCAATTCTGTGGTGAAATCTGTCTGGACCTGGGCTTTTCATTACTGGAAGCCTTCTGATTGCTTCCTCTATTCTCATTGTGAGTGACTGGATTATTTAGCTGATTTATACCTACTTAATTGAGCTTGGGCATTTGTTTTTCTCTAGAAATTCATGCATTTCTGCTAGGTTTTCCTTCTTTAGTGAGTAGATTCTGGAAATAGTTCTTCATGATGATTTCGATGTCTTGGATGTTTGTTGTAATTTTTCCTGTGGCATACCTGATCTTATTGATTTGGGTCTCCTCTCTTCCTTTTTTTGTTAATCTTGCAAGAGGTCTGTCAATTTTATTTTTAAAAAAACATTTTTTTATATTTATAGTTTTATCTCTATCTCATCATTTTCTGTCCTTACCTTGGTTATGTCGCTCAGCTCCATCTAGTAACTTTAGGTTTAATTTTTTTCTTGCTTGTCTAACAGTTTTAGTTGCATCATGAGATTATTTAGTTGACCTGCTCCTATTTTCTTGATGTGTACGCTCAGAGCAATGAACTTGCTTTTGTTGTTTCCCAGACATTCTGTTGTGATGTATTTTCATTGAATTATAGGAACTTACTAATTTCTTCTTTAATTTGTTCTGTGACCCAGGTGCCATTCAGTAACATGTTGTTCAGCCTCCATGTATTTGAGTAATTTCTGCACTATGTGTTGACAAAAAGTTTGGTTCCACTATGGTCGGATAGAATACAAGGGGTTATGCCAATCTACTTGTACTTATTTAAATTCTTTGTATGAACTATATGATCTATTTTGAAGACAATCCCATGGGCTGCAAAGAATGTGCACTGGGTTGTTGTTGGGTGGAAACTCTATAGATGTCTATTAGGTCCATTTGGGATATGGTGTCATTTAGCTCAGAGGCTTCTTTGCTTAACCTCTGGTTGGTTGACCTGTCCTTTGGTGAGAATGGGGTTTTAAGGTCCCCCACTACTATTGTATTTGGTTCTATCTTGTTCTGTAAATCTGAGAGTCTTTAGGTGTTCCTTTGTTTGGTGAATATAAACTGATGATTGTTGATATCCTCTTCTTGGATTGTTCCCTATATTATTATGTAGTAACCTTTTGTCTTTTTGTACTTATTTTAATGAGAACTCTATGGCGACCCTGCCTTCTTGCTGAGTACATTTGCATGGATCTTCTTCCAACCCTTCACTAAAGAGTCTGTTTTTGTCTTTGACTGTAGCATGCATCTCTTGGAGACAAATGGATGAATCTTGTTTTCTGATCCACTCTGCAGTTCTTTTGATTGGTGAATTGAGTCCATTAATGTTTGTGGTTAATACAGAGATGCGGTGTGTTTCCTATCATTTTCTTGCTTTCCTGCATCTTGCATCTTTCCTTTTCCAGTGCTTACTAAATGGATCTAATGATTTCTATCTGATGTGGTTCCCTTGATTGTTTTCTTTGGATTGTGTTCCTCCTTTTAGTATTTTTTGTAGTAGTGGCTTCGTGTTCATGAAATCCTTTAATTGTTCTTTGTTACTAAAAGCTTTAGATTTTCTGTGAAAATGTGAATGGTAGCTCTGCTGGATTGTGAGTTGTTGATTTTCAGGGCTTGGATGGTACTTTTCCAGGCTCTCCTTGCATTGAGGGATTGTGTGGAGAGGTCCGCAGTGATTCTGATTTTCTTTCCATTGTAATATAGCTCGTTCTTTGGCTTTGCAGTATTTAAAATCAGCTCTTTGCAATTCAGGTCTAGCGTCTTTACCATGATGTGTCTAGAAGTATTTCTCCTAGGATCCTGTCTACTAGGCGTATGCTTCTGTTATGTGGGTGAGGGAAATTTTCTATAATAATTCTATTGAATAAGTGTTGCATCCCTCTATTGTGGTAGTCCTCTTGTTAACTGATCTCAGTTATAGAAAGATTAGATTTCTTGGCATTGTCTGCCAGTTCTTGAATTTCCCTTTGGTAATTTCTGAGTGTTTTTTTCCATCTTTAATACTTTCTTCTCCAGCACCTCTGTTTTATCTTCAACTCCTGATATTCTATTTTCCATCTCATTCATTCTGTTACCATTCTGAAACCATTTCTGGTTTCTATATAGGTTCTCAAATGTTAATTTCATCTATTAACAAGGTATTTACTATGTACTATGAAATCGCCACTTTCAGCTTTTTCTGTTTATATGGTGCTAAGTGAACCCAGGGCCTCATACAAGGCAAGCACGCTACCACTGAGCCACCTTCTCAGCCCCACTATGACTATTTTTGACTGTACTTCTTTTTTTTAGGTCTTGGAATTTTTGCTCTTGAAGTTGCTGTTGTATCTCTCCTTTTGTTTCTTTGGCTAATTCTGCCATTATCTTTATTTGGGGGGGGGGGGGGGGGGGCGGTCAGTCATGGGAATTGGACTCTGGGCCTGGGTGCTGTCCCTGAGCTCTTCAGCTCAAGGTGAGTACTCTATCACTTGACCCACAGTGCCACTTCCAGTTTTCTGGTGGTTAATTGGAGATAAGAATCATATCTCAGCCTCCTGAGTAGCCAGGATTACAGGAGTGAGCCACTGGCACCCAGTTTAAACGTTAATTTTAAACTAATCAAGAAGCTGATGGTGCTCACACTTATAATCTTAATTACTCAAGAAGCTGAGATCTCAGGATCAAGTTTAAAAGCCAACCCAGGGCATACAAAATTCCAGGGAGTATCTCTATTTAACCAGCAAATGACTAGAAATAGAGGTGTGGTTCAAGTGGTATAGCTCCAGTCTTGAGCAAAAAAGCTAAAGCCAGAGGCCAAGACCCCGGGTTCAAACACCCATCTAGTGCACACACACCCCTTACACACCAAGATTTTAGGGAGAAGTCATCATTAAACACGGAGTTAGATGTAGAACTAGATGTAACAGTAAAAAACAGAAAATCAAACTTGGACACTGGCAATTTTTAAGTAACATAAAATTTGGAGTACACCCACTGAGATCACACTAATGCATTCACAGAAAAACAATGTTTGAAAAAGCACAAAAAAGAAAATACCATGTTTAAAAATACATTTTAGGGCTGGGAGTGCGGCTCAGTGGTAGAGTGCTTGCCTAGCATGTATGAAGCCCCAGATTAGATTCTTCAATACCACATAAACAGAAAAAGCTAGAAGTGGCACTGTGGCTCAAGTGGTAAGAGTGCTAGCCTTGAGCAAAAGGAACTATGGCCCTGAGTTCAAGCCATAGGACTGGCAAAAAAATAAAAAATTAAATACATATAAATATATAGACAAATCCTTGTTGAAATATTTTACAAAAAGGTCATGAAAGCAAAAAAACTTGCTGGGCCCAGTGGCTTATACCTGTAACCCTAGCCAATCAGGATCTGAGATCTGAGGATCGCGGTTTGAACGCAGCTGCCACAGTAAACTGTGAAACTCTCATCTCCAATTAATTACAGAAAAAAGCCAACAGTGGAGCTGTGGCTCAACAGCATTAACCTTGAGCAAAAGAAATCTAGGGACAGCACTCAGGCCCAGAGTTCAAACCCCAGGACCGGGGAAAAAAATAAAAAAGCAACAAAATCTGACTGTGGTCTGTCTGATCAGTTCTTGCACATCTAGCCAACATGCCTGAATAAGGTTACCAATCTTTATTCTGATCAGCATTCAACAAACCCCAATACTTACCAATATTTTTAACTCTGATTTTCGGCTGTGTGGAAGTCCTCTTTTTACTCTTTGATTTGGGAGTTTTGTCTTTAGAAGCCAGGCTGGCTTGTGCAGATGCTTTTCTTGTCTTAAAGGTTTTAGTCACTGTTGTTGGATCTACTGGATCAGGCATACTACTAAAGCTTTCTAATGATTCTTCATCAAACTGGCGTCTTCTCCTGCTTGTCTCTAGCTGATTTTTGCGGTTACCATTTGTAGTTTTCTCTACAGACACTGCAAATCCAGTCTTGATAAATGGTTTTTCTATTTCCCCTTCTTGATCATATAACCATGGGGTCTTGCCGTTTTCTTCTACTTCTTCAGGCTCTTTTTGATTCCTTATCAATACAAAGATTCCAAAAATCATAATCTTTTAATATTTCTTGAAAGCCAAAATCTTAATTTACTAAGCAACATATATTAACAAATTAACAAATATAAACCATTTCTAAAAAGCATGCATTAAATATGCAAAAAATATAATTACAAATTATACTTTAATTTTGGATCCTTCTCACTATACCATTTGTACTGGCAAAAAGTTCTAAATCAAAAACTTAAAATTTATGATGGAAAGAGTGGGAATTAACAATGAGAAGTACAAAATGTCATGTCAAAAATGAGCTTTACAATGTCGGTGTTGGGGAGGGAGGGGAGAAAGGATTGGGCGGGGGGAGGGGGGAGGGTGGGAAGGGAGGTGAAGGGTAAACAAAGGAGGAGGCTGCAATGCTTGGTAAGAAATGTATGCATTATCCTGCCCTTTTAATTGTAACCCCTCTGTACAGTATGTTCTCAAATAAAATAAAATTAAATTAAAAAAAAAATTGGAAAGGAAGAAAAGATATTGAGGGAAAACAAATAGTTGGCAGAAGGGATGTGAAAGGTGTAGTAGAAAGTTTGGGGGAAAACATGAATCTGTGTTGTCTAAAGTTTTAAACAGAACTAGAGTGTATGTACACAATTGGCTACTAAACTAATAATCTATTTCTCTACTCTGAAGTAGTTTATTTCTTTAGTTCTCAAATTACATTTGAGAAATGTAACTTCTCCAATTTTATCTGCCAAACTATGGCATCTGTTAATATTCAGAGGTGATCTACATTTGGAGGAAAAAACAAACAAAAAAAACACCTAACTTGGGCCGGGAAGGTGGCGCAGTGGTAGAGTGCTTGCCTTGCATGCATGAGGCCCTGGAAGCAGAAAAAGCTGGAAGTGGCACTGTGGCTCAAGTGGTAGAGCGCTAGCCTTGAGCTGAAGAGCTGAGGGACAGCTTCCAGGCCCAGTTCAGGCCCCACGAATGGCAAAAAAAAAAAAACGGGCTGGGAAGGTGGCTCAGTGGTAGAGCACTTGCCTTGCATGCATGAGGCCCTAGGTTAGATTCCTCAGCACCTCATAAGCAAAAAGAAAAAAGCCGGAAGTGGCGCTGTGGCTCAAGTGGTAGATCATTAGCCTTGAGCTGAAGAGCTGAGGGACAGCACCCAAGTCCAGAGTTCAGGCCCCACGACCGGACCCAAAAAAAAAAAAAAAAAAAAGCCACCTAACAAGTTCAAGGTTAAATAATTGTGTTTTTTGTTGTGCTAGTACTGAGGTGAAACTTGAACTCAGGATCTTATGCTATTTTTAGCTTTTTCATTCATGGTTGAGGGTCTATCACTTCAGTATCTCCATTTCTGGCTTTTGCTGGAAGAAAACTTTGGAAGTTACTTCCAACTTTGATCCTGAGATTCCAGCCTCCAGAGAAGTTAGGATTAGAGGTATGAACCACCAGCACCTGACCCTCAGAACTTTTAATATGCCAATATACTTTATAAATATCTTGAATGTAATAATAAGCAGGAAGTTCACAACTTTTCATCACTGAAATCAACCTACCACAGTAACAATAGCATTCCAAAAAACAGTTTGGGAGACAATGACTTACACAGGTTTTAACTGAAGATAAGGGTTAAAAACTAATCTTATAGGACAACTTCAACTGCTACTTGTTTTTATACAGCTTGTGGGCTATGAATAGGTTTTACATTCTAAAGTGGTTGGAAAAAAAATAAAAATATTCAATTCTATGAAATGTAAATTTCAATGGCTATAAATTGTTACAAGAACACAGACATATTTGTATGTTTATAGACTATCTATAGCTGTTTTGTATGAAATTGGCATAGATAAATGGTTGTGACTCTATAACCTAAAAAACTATGTTTACCATCTAGCATTTATAAGAATAGTTCTGCTAAAGATTACAAGGTTTTACTTGATTATCTTCAAGCAATTAACTCAGGAAACCTACATAATGGAGATTTTGAAATATAAAATCGAATCTAAAATACATCATTTAAGCATATCCTGCTCCAGTCTAAAAAATGATATAATTACTTAATGAAAACTGGAATAACTTTCATTATCAAGCATACATAAAACATTAATTAAGCCAGGTGCCATGGTTCAGGCCTGTTATCCTAGCTACTCAGGAAAGCTAAAATCTGAGGATTGTGGTTTGAAGCTCACTAGGGCAGTAAAGTCCCCCATGAGACTCTTATCTCCAATTAACCACTCAAAAACTGGAAGTGGAGCTGTGGCTCAAGTGGTAGAGTGCTAGTCTTGAGCACAAAGAGGCTCAGGGACAGTGCCTAAGCCTTCAGTTCTGGGGGGGAAAAGAGGGGAACAGGAAGGTGCGTGTGTACGCACCAGAGCTTCTCATTCTGGCTTGGTTTGCTACTCATGGCTGGTTGTCTACACACTTGAGCCATGCCTCTACTTCCAGCTTTGTTTCTGGACTTGTCTTCCTAAGTTGGCTTGAACTATGAACTGTAGATTTCAGCCCTAAGTAGCCATGATGATAGCAGCCACCAGTATCCACCTGAATGTTTATTTAACCATGTCTGCACTAAAAACTGTATTGCTTGGATGGAAATTCAATACAAAATGCCCAGAGCATCTAATAAAAAGAGGTCAACATGCCAAGATTAATCATATCATTCCTAGAGGTACTACAAAGTTGAAATTCTAAAATAAATTGTTAGGCCATGTATCGGTGGGCTCATTCCTATAATCCTTGCTATTCAAGAGAATGAGGATCACACAGCTCAAAGCCAGCCTGTGCAGGAAAGTGTTTGAGACTCTTAGCTCTAGTTAACTACCTAAAAGCTGGAAGTAGAGCTGTGGCTGAAGTGGTAGAGCACCAGCCTTGGGTGAAAAAGCTAAAGTACAACAGCAAAGGCACCCAGTTAAAGCCTCAATACAGGCACACAAAAGATAGTTTATTGGGTATTAAACTAAAAACAAAAGTATAAATACCCAGAAGTTTAAGATCTAACAATTATATAATAATATGGTTAAAGGAAATTATGTGAATCACACATTTCTAAAAGTTTTTTTTTGGTGGTACTGGGGCTTGAACTCACAGCCTTACATTTGCTAGTCAGACGTACTACCACTGAGCTACTACCAGCCCTAAATTGCTATTTCTAAAGGATATATTTTTAAAAAATCATAAAGTTATTGCTGACAGAAAACCTGCTTTATTCATCTTGGAGAAGTTTTTTCTGAAGTAAAAAAAATAAATAAAAGGACTATCAGACTGTTACCAGCTTGCTAGAACAGTAATTTTCTGAATACAAATAGTTAAAAACAAAAACATTGCATAACTTAAAAAAAAAAAAAAAAGACACCTTCTTACCAATGACTGGCCTAAGGCTATAGTACTTTTTTTTGGTATTCATCCTCAGTCATGGGGGCTTGAATTAAGGGCTTAACCACTAAGCTTTTTCATTCAAGGCTCTACCACTTTGAGCCATCCCTTCAGTTCTGATATGAGTCTCATAAACTTTCCTTTCTAGGTTGACTTTGAATCAGATCCTCAGATCTCGGCCTCTTGAGCAGCTAGGATTACAGGCGTGAGCATATAGTTCCATATTATTCTTTCATACTATTTGTATCAGAAAATTTATTTGGGAAGCCTACCATATTAAAAAAAAGTGAGAAAATCTTAATCATGATTCATACCATGTAACATCAAAATTTCTCAAGACAGTGTTGAGTTTAAAATTCTATAAAATGTATTGAGAAAGTGTGTCCTAGATTTAAAACCAACCACATCCCGTCTCTATGACATATAGCTTAAGAAACCTATTATAACTATGTACACTATTATTACAGTTTAATACAATTTAACGTAAAGCTAAAATTTTACAGGAAAACTTCTCAGGCAAAAATTGTTTTTATAATACAGTAATGATGAATATTGTAATTGACTAGTCTTTAGGAACTGATTCTAAAGATGTTCTGAATAAAATTATAAGCAATTAACTTCTGGCACTTATTATCAGTTTCCAGTTCTAAAGTCAGTGAAATCCTAAATCTTTAAAAACCTTGAAGAATGCTAGGTATTGGTGGCTCATGTTTATAATCCTAGCCACTCAGAGAGGCTGAGATATAAGGTTCATGGTTTGAAGCCAGCCCAGGCAGAAAAGACTATGAGACTCTCATGTCTTAACTACCAAAAAGCCAAGATGTAGAGCTGTGACTTAAGTGGTACAGTGCTAGTCTTGAGAAAAAAAAAAAAAGCTAAGGGAGAGCACCCTCACTCTGAATTCATTTCACAAATAAAATAAATACCAGCACAAATAATTAGCCTTAAAGACTTAAGAAATCAAGAATAAAAATCAGTGGGTGATATACTTCCAAACTGAATTTCATAGAATACCTTTAATCAAAACTGACCTGACATTGGACAAAGGTTAACAAAAAAATATACTTGAAGGGGCTGGGAAGGTGGCTCAGTGGTAGAGCGCTTGCATGCATGAGGCCCTGGGTTTGATTCCTCAGCACCACATAAGCAAAAAAGAAAAAAGCCAGATGTGGCGCTATAGCTCAAGTGGTAGAGCGCTAGCCTTGAGCTGAAGAGCTGAGGGACAGCGCCCAGGCCCAGAGTTCAGGCCCCATGACGGGACCCAAAAAAAAAAAACAAACAAACTTGAAGACAGGTGCCAATGGTTTCATACCTGTAATCCTAGCTACTCAGGAGGCTGAGACCTGAGAACACAATTTGCAGCAAGCCTGGGCAGGAAAGTCCATGAGATTCTTATCTCCAATAAATTTCTCAGAAAAAGCTAGAGTAGGACTCTGCTGTGGCTCAAGTGGTAGAGCACTAGCCTTGAGCACAAAGAGGCTCAGTACAGCACCTAGGCCCTGAGATAAGTGCCAGGACTGGCAAAAAAAAAAAAAAAAAAAAAAGGCTATAATTGAGTATATACTAAGATTCAGAAGTTTCATTATTTCTAAAACTGTCAAGGTAATCACAAAAATCTAAATTATCTTCAAATTGTTATATGTAATATAAAAATAACATGATTAAGTATTAAAAGCAAATAAAAGATGTTAAGAATCAAATACCTTTGCTTTTCTGCTCCAACAGAGGAACTGCTTTCAAATGGTTTTGGAAAAGCCATGTACTCAGTTTTCCCTGAAGGATTCTGGGCTAATGGTGGCTGCTGTTCAGTAGGTGTAGAAATATTCTGAGAAAAATCTCCAAAATTAGAAGGAAATAAAGGGCTGAAATTCATACCTAATAAATGAAATCAATAAGAGAACAATACACAAGTGCTTTAGCCTTAAGATAGTATTTGACTTCTAATTAAACATATGTTCAAACCCACCAAAACTACTCACTTGATAAACTAGTTAATTTACTCAATCCCTATTCACAGCTTAGCCTATAATACTTGTGATACAAACCTAATGATCCTCTCCCTTATGAACTGGAGAGTATAAGGATCACTTGGCATTCATTTTATTTATTACAGGGTTATGAGACTCACTTGTAGGCACTTATATTCTACTGGAAAAGTAGAATATAAAAAATAATCTGTTAGGGCTGGGAAGGTGGCTTAGTGGTAGAGTGCTTGCCTTGCATGCCTGAGGCCCTGGGTTCAATTCCTCAGCACTACATAAGAAAAAAGAAAAAAAGCCGAAGTGGCACTGTAGCTCAAGTGGTAAAGCACTAGTCTTGAGCTGACGAGCTAAGGGGCAGTGCCAAGGCCCAGAGTTCAGGCCCCACACACACACACACACACACTGTAACAAATATGCTATGTACAAGTTTATTTTTGTTCCTTTTTAATTGTGAAAGCATAATATGGTGAAATGCCTGCCAAACAGTGCTATGCACTAGAGGTGCTTATATAGGGCTAGAAGGGATAAGGAAAACTTCATAAAATGGAACCAGTTTATGTGATAAACAGCCTTTGTACGGAATTAGCTTAAGTATGAAAAGTGTTACAGTGAAAACAACTAGCACATATAACTTCTCATTTGTTACTTTTAAGTCTTCTCAAGGAAGCCATACAAAGTAGCTCATATCTGTAATTCTATTTATTCAGCAAGCAAAAATTGGGAAAAATTTTGTCAGAACACCCCTATCTCTACAAAAAAAATAAAAATAAAATAAAATAAAACCAGGGTAGGTTGGTGCGCAAAAAAAAAAAAAAAAAGAGTCAAAAACAAAAACAACAACAACAATGTACTTGTTATCTTGCCCATGTAATTGTAACTCCTCTGGACGATATTCTCACAATTAAAAAAAAAAAATACATTAAAAAAAAAAAGTACTGGTAGAGTACCTGCCTATCAAGGTCAAAGCCCTAAGATCAAACTCTAGTACTTCCCTCCCCCCAAAAACTTACTCAAATAATGTGTGCTACCAATATTTATACTGCAAGACTAAAAAAGCTTGTTCATTTTTAAATGCCACTCTCATAAAAATTCTGTTAAAAATACACTGTTGGGTATGGACACTTATTTTCACAAAGCTTTCCCAATTTCCTTTATCCTCTTACACTCTCTGGCAAATATCTCCTTCACGATTCACTTTATTTAAACTAGTTGCTTAACTTTTTCACTCCTGTCTTAGGACTTTGCTTTTTAAACCATTACTGGCAATGCTGTTAAGCCCAATTATCCTTTCCCTAAATTGCACTCAAGTCTTCTAGTAACCAGTTATACTCTTGGTTCTTTCCCTCCAATTCCTCAAACACTATTATCGTCAATATAATCTTTGTAAAATATAAATTTTATTTCCCCACCTCATTTAAAGTGCATCAATGACCCCCTTTTGATGCAATATAGCCAAAGCTGCTCTGTACATCACAACAGGACTCTGCCACAATTCTGCAAACATCAATTACTCCTCCTCAGCCTTCACTCTAAACACCAGTTACAATTAACTACCTCTAAATTGTCTAAGTGATACATTATTACTTTCCAGTCATTCCAGTAATTACAACGTTCTTTACCTTCTAATCTTTTTATTTTTTGGTCATGGGGACTGAACTCTGGGCCTAGGAGCTGTTCCTCAGCGCTTAGCTCAAGGCTAGTGCTCTACCATGGGCCAAGTGCCACTTTCAGTTTTTCTGGTGGTTTACTAAAGGTAAGAGTCTCATGGACTTCCCTTGTTGGGCTGGCTTTGAAGCATGATCCTCAGCTCTCAGGCTCCTGAATAGCTAGGATTACAGGTGTGAGCTACTAGCACCTGGCTCTTTTAATCTTTTAAGAAAATAAATTTTATTCACTCTTTTAATATAAATCTCGCCTATTCCAAAACTAATTTGCTGACACTTTGAGAGATATGAGCATTTATTAGTATTCTTTGCTTCCGGCCCAGAAGACTGTTTGATAACTTATATAGTACTTAGCATATAACAAGAAAAACAGAACAAAATGAATAAAAGTCTATTATCAACAAGATATGGTGTTTCTCTTGAAGAGTACTGTCTTCCTCATCATTACTCTCCTGTTTTATACGTAGCTTGTATACATAGTGCCTGGTATACGGAAGGTATTAAACTGGTTCTTTTCCCCTCAATAAACAGCTAATGCAACCATTCCTAACCAATATACTTAATTTTGTTAGCAATTATATTAATTTTCATCACAGGAAACAATGCAGGAATGTTAAGTTTCCACTCAAAAATATGATGTTAAAAATTAAAATCTCAACCTATTTATTTATCTTCCCTTTAGATTTTAGTTACTTACCTGGTGCAAATGATGAGAAGTTAGTAAATCCAGGAAGATTAAATAGATTTACAGGCTGGGTTGGAAAGCTAAAAGGACAAAATAAACTGGGAGAAGAGGGGTGTGATGTGTTACCACCTCTTTCTTTGCTTCTAGGTTTTTCCGGATGTTGACTTTGCTGGTGCATAAGTTCATTTAGCATTTGCTTCAATCTACAAAAATTTCAAGTCAGTAACTTAAAATCAGTTGTATTATGCTCTATATAAAATATATCCAAAAATATATGTAACAAACATGAGTTTGGAGAAAATTATGGAAGGGCTGTCATCAAGATACAGTGTACTTATAAACTAACTTGTTGAATGGTAATCTATTTGTACAACTACTTAAAGATAAAATTAAAACAAAATTTAAAAATGATTCAAAAGCACTCATACTAGACTGATTGTTCTTACACTATAAGAAGCATTTGTTTGCTCTGCTGGCTTAAATAACTTAGCCTTTGTAAAAAGAACCAAACTTAAGATTGGTACCACTAGCTTACTCTTATAATCCTAGCTACTAGAGAGGCTGACAATGGCTTGGAGCTGGTGGCTCATGCCTGTAATCCTAGCTACTTAGGGGGCTGAGATGTAGCATCACAATTGGAAGCCAGTGGGGGCAGGAAAGTCTGTGAGACTCTTATCTCCAATTAATCATAGACAAAGCCAGAAGTGGCTTGTGTCTCAAATGGTAGAGTGCTAGTTTTGAGCAAAAGGAGTTCAAGGACAGCACCCAGGAATAGCAAAAGATAAAATAAAAAGGAGAGGTTGACAATGGGAGGATGGGTGACTGGAGGCCAACCTAAGGAGAAAAATTCAAGATCCTTTCACAACTCATAGCTAGACACAGTGGCATCATCCCAAGCTACATGGGAGGCTAAAAATAATTAGTGAAATAAAGCCTGAAAATGTGGCTCCTGATATTGTGCCAGCATTGCATTCAAACCCCCAGCAGCACTGCGAGAAACACAAAAAACAACAGAACCAAACTCTATCAGATAGCAGGTATTTATAAGAAATTTGCTATGATTGTCATTATAGTGTAATTTACACATTTCACCTAATATAAGTACACAACTCACAAATACAAAATTTTACAAACAAAAGTCCTCAATATACAAGATGACTAGTTTTAAATTTTTCAGGTGCCTGAAGATGCAATTTGGCTCATTTCTTTCTCAAACTCAGGTCTGTTTCCTGGAAGGTAATTGTATAACTCTCTCTCAAGTTTAATATTCACTACACTCTCAATACTTCCAAGAAACAGGTTACCTCTGAACATTATTCTGTTGCCATGTTAGCTGCGTATAGCACTGGTTCAGCTGGTGCATTATAAAGTGCACTTGAGGAGAAGCAACATTGCTCGGCATAACACTATATGGACCAGTGAGAAGAGTTTGTAGAAGACATGACAGAGTCTATAATAAAGAAAAAAATTGGTAATAGTTACTAATGAGTTGAGGGGAAAAAATGTATTGCTTCAAAATAATGCAACTAAAGTTTTATTTTCAAAGTAAATTTTACCTGCTGGTCTTGCATTAAAGTCTGACAAATATTGACACTGAAATCAAGTTGTTTTTTCAACTGATTAATTTGTTCTTGCCATTGTTCTTTCTCCTCTATGTAAGACAGTTCTGACACCCATCGAAGGTTTTCTTGCCGTTGCATGCTAATATTCTGTTGTCTTGTCTTGGCTAACGGACGATAATTTCCATCTGCTGAGAAAGGGCGATTGTTCTTCCACCTATTACAAGATTTAGAGCCTTAAAGTCAAAGTATGTAATGATTTTCCAAACAGTAATAAATCTGAAACCTGAATCTATGGACCAGCGCTCCTTTAAATTAAAAATAGGAGAAAAATTATGGATTTCCAATCTGTTGTTTTCAACTGCTTTCCAGTCTTTTTTATTCATGTTTTTACACACAAGTATCAAAGTCTGAATTCTGCAGAACAAAAATACTTCTGTATTGCAAGTACTTGTCAATTATTCCTGATTTAATTTTTCTTTTTTTTTTGGGTCCAGTCATGGGGCCTGCACTCTGGGCCTGGGCACTGCCCCTCAGCTCTTCAGCTCAAGGCTAGCGCTCTACCATTTGAGCCACAGCGCCACTTCAAGCTTTTTTTTTCTTGCTTATGTGGTACTGAGGAATCCAACCCAGGGCCTCAGGCATGCAAGGCAAGCGCTCTACCACTGGACCCACCTTCCCAGCCCCAGTTGTGAGTCTTGAACTCAGGGCCTGGCTGCTGTCCCTGAACTTTTTTATGCTCAAGGCTAGTGCTCTACCACTCTGAGCCATAGCACCACTTCCGGCTTTTTTTTTTCTGCTTATGTGGTGCTGAGGAATCGAACCCAGGGCCTCATGCATGCAAGGCAAGCGCTCTACCACTGAGCCACCTTTTCAGTGATTTAATTGAGCCACCTAACAGTTCATTATCATGTGGTGTTACTCTTACATATTGATTGGTTGTTATTGGGGTTTTTTTGGTACCATATATGGGGCTTGAACTCAGGCCTGGGAACTGTTTCTGAGCTTTTTTTCCACAAGGCTAGTGTTCTACCACTTGAACCACATCTCTACTTCTGGTTACTTTTTTGTTAGTTTATTGGAGGTAAGTCTCACAGACTTTCCTGCCCAGGCTGATTTTGTACCTCAATCCTGAGATCTCAGCCCCGAGTAGCTAAAATTATAGGAATAGGAATGAGCTGCTGGCACCCAGATATAAACACTTTTATTCAGGACATTATATTTAATCTTAATATTGCAATTAACCTTTTCTAACTTTTTTTTTTCAGGATAGGATCTTACAGTGTTGTCCAGGCTGGTCTAATATTCTCCTGGCTTCAAATGATTCCCACCTCAGCCTCCTGAGAAATCAGGACTTACACATGTAATTGCAATACAATGACAACACATTACAGTATTTTGTTGAAAGGTATTTTTCATTATCTATGACGTTTTCATTTTTGCTGTTCACCCTCAAAGATGAAAGCTAAAATATGAATCTTGATTCAGTTTAGCAGGAATTGAATATTACTATTCTAATATCATTAAAAATACATCAATGTCTGTCTCCATTTCTTTGAACAGAGATCCTAAAACCTTTGAATCTCCTGAGTGATAAATTCTATCTTCTTATTTGTAACAAGCCTCTACTAACCATATCAGAGTTTATACTGAGGTGATCCTCAAAAGGCCTTCAGGACAAGGGGAGTGGTCATCAGAAAAACCAACCAGGTCATTAGTGGTTTATAACTTTCATACTCAACACTCTTGACCTCCAGGGAGGGCAAAATAGACCAGAGATTGAAATTACCAAAGGCCAATGATTCAATAAATCATAGCCACATAAAATCTCCAATAAAAAGCTCAGAGACCATGCAGGTTGGAAGCTCTTGTATACTTTCCCATTCTAAAATGCCCCCTGTATCTCTCATACCTTACTGCTCCTAAGGTAGATACTGCCTTTGAAGTTTCTCAGTTTTGATTTTTTCTAGCAAATTATCAAACCTAAGGGACTATAGGAATATTCAGCCAAGACAAGAAATGCAGTTACCCTGGCACTTTGAAAATGAGCTGAATTTTAGGACACTCAGCTGGTTCAGATATAATTAAATTAAGGCAAACAATCCAAACTCGGAAACTAACCTATTTTTAGTTTCCTTTACATTATAAGAACTATGATTCACACCATTAGGAAACACAGGAAAATTATCATTGGAACTAGCATCTTGTTCTTCTTCCTCCTCTTCATCTGTCCGAGCAATTCTTTCAGAAAGGTAACCATCTTCATCTCCCTCTTCATCTAATGCACACTGCGTAGAGCCTCCCCAGGTTGCCATTGTTCTAGTGATTAAAACATGTAACACAGAAATCATATGGAAATTAGCTACTTAAAATCTATTACCTGACATATTAAACAGTTTGCTATATCAAATTTCACTTAAATATAAATACTATGAAGTGTCACTCTCCGTTACCTAGTATACAAAATGTTTAGCTGTCTTGTTACAAAACAATTACCAAAAGTAATTAACCACACCATTTGGGGCTTTTTTCCTAAATTAAATGTCCTTCACCTTTCCCTTGAGTAACAATTCTCTACTTCAGTGCTATCCAACAAAACTTTCTGCAATATTGGCACCGATCTTTATTTGTGCTGCCTTATTCAATAGATGCTTGGTAGTGGCTTTCTGACACTTTAAATGCTGTAGACATGACTGAGGAAATGAATTTTAGATTGAATAGCCACCAATATCTACTGGTTGCCACACTAAAACATGCAATCTAGATTTCTGGTTTTGAAACCAGGTGCTCATCAAAATCACCTGAAAAACTTCACGAAAGAAAAGAGGTTCAGGCTGGTGGCAAAGTTCAGAGGGTAGAGCCCACTTAGCAATCATGAAGTCTTGAGTTCAAACTCCCAGTACTATACTCCACAAAGGAATAGGTAAGTAGTAGCCAGATAGAACAAAATATTGTATAGTTTGACCAATAAAATGTATATTAGGATCCCAAGCTCTAAGAACAGAAAAAGTTATTATAAAAGGAGAAATATCAGATGATATGAAAGGTGAGATCCCAATAAACTGTGATTTTGAAACTTTAAATCTAAATCTTATGATATAGTAAAGTAACTGACCATACAGATCAAATCTTTTGGGCATATCCTAAATATGAAAACTTAAAACTTAAGTCTTGCTTTAATACCTTTAGGACCTTTACAAATAGTAGATGCACAATTTGTTAAAAAAGGCTTATTTCTGCTCTGATAGAAAAGAATTGCAAAACATCTAGTCTTTTTCAT
Source organism: Dipodomys spectabilis (assembly GCF_019054845.1). Classification (NCBI taxonomy): domain Eukaryota; kingdom Metazoa; phylum Chordata; class Mammalia; order Rodentia; family Heteromyidae; genus Dipodomys; species Dipodomys spectabilis. Next base: position 13,019,915 of record NW_024870686.1, on the reverse strand, counting down.
TCTATAATTTTAAATTTGACTAAGAGAATAAGTTTATAAAGCTCAATAGGAAATGTCTTCATTACCTTGCTCATGTAACTGTAACCCCTCTGTATAGTATTTTTACAATAAAAACATACAAAAAAATACAGAACACCTATCACAATAGATGTATAAATATAGTGTTAAGAACAGAAACATGCTGTAAGACGTTAAAACAGAATATAGTGGGATTCAGTTTAACTGAATCATAAACTCATTAATACTTCAATAAAACATATGGTTTATGATACGAGATAACGAAAATGAGGCTGCTTGCCTACATATTTAGTCAGGCTTTCAAGGAAAGATTTAAAAACCTCTTACTTTTCTGTTCTACTTTGCTGAGGAGTGCACAAGTTCTCAGACCCATCACTTCTCAAGGACACAGCCACTGGAGATGTTGTTTCAGCCAGGCCTTGTCTCCTCTGATGTTCAGCCATCAGAGCTTCCAGCTGCTTTCTTCTCTGTCTCAGCTCTTCCCTTAACATTTCATGTCTTCGCATATCTGACCAAAGCTATTGTTTTAAAAGTTGGAGGAAATATTTATATACTTATTTTACCTTAAAACTTTCTACTTGCATGCTAAGATATCCATGAAAGCCAGTATATTTCAGTGACTAAAAAAGATATATTTTTTTTCTTTTTTGTCGGTGGTGGGGCTTGAACTCTGGGCCTGCACACTGTCCCTCAGTTCTTCAGCTCAAGGCTAGCGCTCTACCAACTGAGCCACAGCACCACTTAAGCCTTTTTCTGTTTGTGTGGTGCTGAGGAATTGAACCGAGGGCCTCATAAATGCAAGGCAAGCTTCTAAGCCCCAAGACTATATATATATTTGTCTGTTGTGGGGCTGAACTCTGGGAACTGTCCCTGAGCTCTTCAGATCAGGGCTAATGCTCTACCACTTGAGCCAAAGTGCCACTTCCGGCTTTTTCTGCTTATATGGTGCTAAAGAATCAAACCCAGGGCCTCATGCATTGCAAGGCAAGCACTCTACCACTGAGCCACCTTCCCAGCCCCCCAAGGCAATAATTCTTAATGAAAACAAGTAGCATTTGAACATACTTCAGTAAAACAAAACCCTGTATTTTAGAAAAAAACTATTTTGTATAAATTATATGTAAATAAAGTTCTGACGAACAGATCTAACTTAAATTAGTTTTGTTTTTCACTACGATTGCCTAATAAAGACCAAATATAACAGTACCAGTGTTTGTGTTTATTTTTTGGAAAAAATTAATTTACTAATCCAACTGAGAGACAAAACACCTTGTTATTTAAAAACATATTTTGCATAGCGTATTTGTCTTCTATGCCTGAAGCCAAGACACTATCAACAGTACCAGAAAAGAAAAAAGCTTCAATTTTCAGTTCCCTCTTTTTTGGTTCTGGTCCTGTGGCTTGAACTCAGGGCCTAGACACTGTCCCTGAACTTTTTTGCTCACGGCTAAGTGTTTAATAGTTGGGTCACAGCTCCACTGGCTACCTTTTTTTTCCCCTTTTCTTTGTAGTGATTAATTGGAGATAAGAGTCTTATAGCCTTTCCTGCCTGACTAGCTTTGAACTGTGATCCTCAGTTCTCAGTCTTTTGAATATCTAGGATTTCAGGTATGAGCCACCAGTATCCAGCTCAGTTTTCCTTTTTAACATATGATTTAAGACCAACTTAGAGGGCTGGGAACGTGGCTTAGTGGTAGAGTGCTTGCCTAGCATGCATTAACCCTGGATTCCACTCCTCAGTACTACATAAACAGAAAAAGACAGATGTGGCACTATGGCTCAAGTGGTAGAGTGCTAGCCTTGTGCAAAAGAAGCTTAGGGACAGTGCCCAGGCCCTGAGTCAAACCCCAGGACTGGCAAAAAAAAAAAAAAAAGACCAACTCATAAACAACACATCCGACCATACCTCATTATCTACTACTGAAGAATCTTCAGGCTCAAAAACAGATTTGCTTGTACCAGCCTCATTTTCATTAACAGTTGGGGTTGAAGTAACAGCTGGCAGGTATTTTTTTGTGGGACAATTACCCATACTAGCAGCTGACAGCTAAAAAAGAATTGACAAAAATTATTATGAAGTATTAAAGCAATTACATTAATTGAATAAAACTTTTATTTCTCCAGAACTCTAGAGCTACATTTAATCTGTTACTACCAGACTTCATTTGTCATCATCACTCAAAGATAACATATGAAAACAAAAACTAAAGATAATGAATAGAAACAGAAACACTAGAGAATAATGCTAGTGGAAAAAATTTTGTAAATTTTTATCTCAACTCTCCTACATACTCCTCTGGCCATTTTTTAGGTTGGGAATAAAAAACTTAAGAGTTTAGAAAATACACAGTTCTATTAGAAACATATTTTTTGACATGCTTCTCTTTCTTCAAAAATAAAACATAACTTGCTGGGCACCGGTGGCTCACGCCTGTAATCCTAGCTACTCAGGAGGCTGAGATCTGAGGATCTCAGTTCAATGCCAGCCACTTAGGAAAGGCCATGAGACTCATCTCCAATTAACCACTCAGAAAACCAGAAGTGGTGCTGTGGCCCAAGTGGTAGAGTGCTCACCTTGAGCTGAAGAGCTGAGGGACAGCGCCCAGGCCATGAGTCCAAGCCCCATGACCAACAAAAATAAAGAATAACCTAACCAGTAATTTTTGGAAAACCTCAAAAAAAATTTTATTCTATTTTCAAATACCCCTGATACTTGATTATTTGACATGGATATCATTTATTCTCTGTTCAATCTTTAAGACTCATATTAAAGTTTTGTTTAATAAGTAGAAGTATGTACATTTAATATTAAGACAATAATTAATTTCATAGAAAACTTGTGATGGTATAAAGGCTTTCTGATATAATTCTAGACCAACAAAAATGGAAATGCTCGTCCATGGTTGCAAAGTTTAAAGTAGAATATTTTAATAGTGGAGCACAAGTGGCTCACACCTGTAATCCTAGATACTCAGGAGACTGAGATGTGAGGGTTCCAGTTCAAAGCCAGCTGGGTATGTGCACGCATACACATATTTTAATATAATAATTATTCGTGAATATTTTTGTGCTGGTCTTGGGGTCTGAACTCAGGCCTGAGTGCTATTCCTGAGCTTTTGTTTTCCAAGATAGCAGTCTACTATTTAACCCACAGCTCTACTTCTGTTGGTTTTAATTTTGTCAGTTGTGGGGCTTGAACTCAGGGCCTAGGCACTGTCACTGAGCTTCTGTGCTCAAGGGCTACCACTCTATCACTTTAAGCCTTAACTCCAATTCCAGTTTTCTGGTGGCTAGAGATGAGTCTCATGGACTTCCCTGACTAGGCTGGCTTTGAACCATGATCCTCAGATCTCAGCCTCCTGGGTAGCTAGATTTACAGATATGAACAATTAGTGTCTGGCTTGGTTTTTTTTTAATTTTTCATTTTTTTGCTGGTTAAGTGGAGCTAAGAGTCCCACAGACTATTCTAGTCCCTAAGAATGGAAATAATGTTTATTCCCATGTGCCATGTTTTATCAGAGTATAAATATATATGCTTAATCCATTTAATGTCACAAAACTAGATATAAATTTGTCAGTCAAGACTACTTTCAGCTGCTATTAGATTTTAAACATCTTATTCAAAGTGAAATTTTAAAATCACCTGTAGATCAGGACATGCCTTTTGCAAAGCTTGAATTTTCTCTTGAATCTCAATCAGTTTCTTTCTTTCTTCCTGCAATTGTTTTAGCTCTCTCTGTTGTTGCTGTAGTTTAGCCTCGTAAAATTTCTCTCTGTAATTATATTGACATTGTATTTATGGACTCCAATAAAATATGATTAGTAGTATTAAAATATAATACAATAACCAAGTAGTTTTGCTATAACAGCCATTACCTTTTAAAAGACCAAAGCTTATCATACCTTGCCTTTTCATTTACTCCAGTAACTTTCTGTGTTTTACTAGCATTTCCTCTTGCATTATTTGAATTTTGCTTGGTGTCTTCTGCAGGGTAGAAATCACCCAAATTTGATGCATTGGCAGAGATAACTCCATGAGCTGTATCATCATCCTAAAACAACGTAATGAAAATCATCATGAGCCACGTGCCAGTGGCTCATGCCAATAATCCTAGCTACTCAGGAGGCTGAGATCTGACAATTACAGTTCAAAGACAGCTTGGGCAGGAAAGTCTGTGAGACCCTTATCTCCAATAAACCACCAGAAAACTGGAAGTAGTGCTGTGGCTCAAGTGGTAGAGTACGAGCCTTGAGCTGAAGAGCTCAGGGATGTGCCCAGGCCCAGAGTTCAGGCCCCATGACAGACCACTCCCCCCCCCCCCAAAAAAAGGGAAAACCATCTTGATAACCAGACACCATCTAATTTACATCTACTAAATATGCTAAGATATAAAAAGTTACATAGTGGCCGGGCGCGCTGGTGGCTCACGCCTGTAATCCTAGCTACTCAGGAGGCTGAGATCTGAGGATCGCGGTTCAAAGCCAGCCCGGGCAGGAGAGACCGTGAGACTCCTATCTCCAATAAACCACCAGAAAACTGGAAGTGGCGCTGTAGCTCAAGTGGTAGAGCGCTCGCCTTGAGCTGAAGAGCTGAGGGACAGCGCCCAGGCCCAGAGTTCAAGCCCCACGGCCGACAAAAAAAAAAAAAACAACAAAAAAAAAAAGTTACATAGTTCATATAGAAACCACCTAATTTTTACCAAAAAAAAAAAGTATTCTCTATCAGCAGCCAAAAGTGAATTACTAACAACCAAACTGGGTAAATTTTAAATGTGACTCATCAATTTTTCAGTGCTATGGTGCACTGGTGAAATTGAATCCCCACTGTTAGGTATTGAAAAGGACAGAAACATAATCCTTCTAATGTTGATTAGAGGTAGCCTTTAGAAAGTGATTAGGCTCAGATACGATCACTAGATGCAGTCCCCACAATTGGATTCTAGTGACTTTATAAGAAAAAAGACAGATTATGTGCTGTCTTAAACTACCTCAGGATTCTGTCATCACCAGATGTGGACTATTAACCTTCCCAAGAATGAGCTAAATAAATCTATTTTATAATAAAATTACCCAGACCCAAGCATCTCATGATAGAGAACAGATTAAGATAACTAGCAATAACAAAAATTTGGCTACTTTTTCTTGATAGGTGAGCTATCAAAAAATAGCCTTCTACAGAACATCTTAAAAACTAACTTAACTCATTACTGTTATGAATAGGGAGGCTAGGAAAAACTGTGTTGTAACTAGAGAAATGAGAAGCAGCTTCACAAAGCATTGTCACAAACAAAAAGTGGAAAAACTAAAAGCTAAAATTAAAAAGAGGACTAGGGCTGGGAAGGTAGCTCAGTGGTAGAGTGTTTGCCTTGCATGAATGAAGCCCTGAGTTTGATTCCTCAGCACCACATAACCAGAAAAAACCATAAGTGGTGTTATGGCTCAAGTGGTAGAGTGTTATTAGCCTTGAGCTGAAGAGTTCAGGAACAGTGCCTAGGCCAGAGTTCAGACCCCCACAACGGACTGCCCCACCCCCCCAAAGGAATAAAAGCTGACTAAAATTTCAGGTGGTAATATAACTGAAATATTAACAAGCTATTGTATTAAAAGATGACAGTGACTGACTAAAGCATTATCATTTTAAAATATACTTCATCACAGACTAAGGAACTAAAAAAGGTGAGTCTTACAAGACATGTAAAGTTTAATATTTGGAATTTTCTCATCTCTGATTTATCATTTTTGATCTCAGAACATTCCCTAAAACAAGTTTGATTTACATAGGCCTGATATTGAACTGGGAAGGTGGCTCAGTGGTAGAGTGTTTGCCTCACATGCATGAGGTACTGGGTTTAATTCCTCAGCACCACATAAACAGAAAAAGTCGGAAGTGGCTCTGTGGCTCAAGTGGTAGAGCGCTAGCCTTGAGCTGAAGAGCTCAGGAACAGCACCCAGACCCAGAGTTCAAGCCCTACACATGTACATATTTATGAAATTAAGTTAATTTAACTATAATGCATCAAAAATTAATTCCTCATTTCTGTTGTAGTATCCAATTTAAAGTTGTACATCTGAAAAAAAAAAAAAACTTGAAGGAAAAGTCATTTATAATAAATAAAAGAACATTCAACAGAGCACAAATACTATCATTTGCTTTAGAAACTTTTTCCCCCCCAATGGTAATATTGGTTGGGTCCTGGTAGTTCATTACTTTAATCCTAGGAGGGTGAGATCTGAGAACCACAGTTCGAAGCAATTCCAGGCAGAAAAGTCCATGAGATTCTTATCTCCAATAAATTACCAAAAAAGCTGGAAATGAACCTGTGGCTCAACACACACACACACGCACACACACACACACACACACACACACACACACACACACACACACACACACACACACACACACACACACACACACACACACATCAGAATTTCCAGGACATTCAGAGAAGATTCCATTCCTAACCCTTAAGTGATTCCATTATGCATAAGCAATGAATGTTAAGTTTAGTAACCTTCCAGATACACATTGTATGTAGGCAAAATAAATACACATATTTGACTCATATTTCTATGTGTTGTTCATATTGCCTTACATATCCAATCATGTTCATAAACATATTTAAGTATCCTCTTTCCTCAACAGCATTTGAGGAGGGTGGGGGAGGGAGAGGGAGAACTCAACGCCTTGAGTTCTGATAAGGCTTGCTTTCTCACAGTGGGTATTCTACTACTTGAGTCACAATTCCAACCCAGTTTTTTTTCTGATTAATTAAGTCTCTCACAGACTTTGCTGCCCAGGCTAGCGTCAAACCATAATCCTTGAAACCTCATCCTCCTCCTAGGATTGTGGGAATGAACCACTAGTGCCTAGAGAACAGCTCTTCCTCTAATAGAGAAAATCTGGAAAAGCCAAAGGTTAATCCTACTAAATGGTCAATAAAGATATAGTATAGTAGCCAGGCGCTGGTGGCTCACGCCTGTAATACTAGCTACTCAGAAAGCTGAGATCTGAGGATAGCAGTTCAAAGCCAGCCCGGGCAGGAAAGTCCATGAGATTCTTATCTCCAACAAACCACTAGAAAACCAGAAGTGGCGCTGTGGCTCAAGCGGTAGAGTGCTTACAGTGCTCGCCTTGAGCTGAGGAGCGCAGGGACAACACCCAAGCCCAGAGTTCAAGCCCCAGGACCAACAACAACAACAACAACAAAAGATATAGTATACTAATATAAAAACATGCCATCAAAGGTTAGAGGAAATAAACTCGCTTATACATAAATGTTTAGACAATAGTCACTCTGAAGAGTCATTGAAGTGTCCTTTAAATAAAAATGTATATGAACAGAAATACTCTTAATTTTTCATATATATGCTACAAAAACACAAAAAGGCCTGTGTAAGAAGGTTCACTGGAGCAGTTTATAAAAAGAAAAAGTTGGAAACCATAAAAGGATATATCAGTAAGATGGTATAACTAAAAGTTCACATACATATGTACTGTGTATATATGTGCAATATTGCAAATATTTTAATTAGCTGTATAATCACATTTATAATTACGTTTATAATTACATACAATACATGCTGACAAAGGTTCTTCAAGACACTGTACAGTAGGAGGAAAAAAAGCAATAAAATGTGCATTGTATAAGTTAGAACCACTTATTTAAAATAGATATATCCTCAATGTGAAAATGTACAATATTTACATGCACAATGAACGTAAACAACAATTTATAAACCTCTAAAGAAGTTATGAAGGCACATCAAGGAGTTTAGGCTGGGCACTGGTGGCTTGAGATCTGAGGATTGTGGTTCAAAGCCAATCTATGCAGAAAAGTCCAGGAGATTCTTATCTGTGTCTCCTGTGGTAGAGTACTACTAGCCTTGAGCAAAAGAACTCAAGGACAGCATCCAGGCCCAAAGTATAAGCCCAGACATCCCCCCCCCAAAAAAATTATGATTAATAAGTTCTAATTTTAATTTTTTGGCTTTATTAAGAAACCATATAAATTTTCTTCTGTTATATCAAAGAAGAAAATGGTTAGATATATAGGCCTTAGTATGAGAACATCTAAATGCTGTTGGGCATAGCTTTATAACCTATTGTTTATTACCTTTGGTAATATTACCAAAGGTAATAAACGATATCTGTTTTATCTATTTAATATCTATCTACCTTACTGCATGACAGAAGGTTGAGGTCATCAGCAAAAAAACTTGGTTTAGTAAATAAGACTACACTGAAACATAGTAATGCTCATGTGTTTATACATTAGTGCTACTTTTACATAAGAAGTTGTGAAAACTGAATACAATATGAGTAAAATATCTATACTCATCATTAACAAAAAATGTGTGCTGATGTTTGTATAGTACAGCAGTCTTTAAAACTGCCAGATAAAAAATAAATGGAGGACTGGGATTATAGCTCAGTGGTAAAGTGCTTGCCTAGCAAGTGTAGGAACTTACTTGCCTAGCAACCTTGGGTTAAATCCCTGTTACTAGTATAAAAGAGAAGAGAAATGTACTATCATAATTATAAACAACAAAATAGCCAAACATACAAATTTTACTTTTTAAGATTGTACTAACAATTCATCATGTATTATTTACCTGCACCATAGCAACAAGATCTTGTAGCTGTCGAAGTTTCTGTTTTGCAGCCATAAGTCTACTAATCTTCTGTTCAAATTCTGCATCTTCTGGAGCCTCATCAACCAGACTGCTTCTATGACTTGATAATGAAGCTCCACTTACTCCCTCTTCTTCTGCTTCTTCCTCTTCTTCCTCATCATCTTCACCTTGTGCTGCATGCATCCCCTGTTCTCCTTCTCTATTGTATCGACAGTCTGCTAAAAATGTTATTCAAAAAGAGAACTGATTCTCAAAAGAGAAAATCCAATTAAGAATATCAAGGCAAAATCATCTCTGAATATAGACCACCATACCTAAAGGAGGAGGCATATTTAGACCCCTGATGTTGGCAGCAGATCTGTTATTAATTTCACAATTTGAATTAACTGATCTCCCATCTCTATTATTAGAAACACACTGTGTATTACTATTACTATTTACTTCATTCCAGGTGGCAGATACTTGTGGATTTCTGGGAGAAAAAAAGAAGAAAATCTGCAGTTATTTAAGGTTAAAAAAATAAGGGTTTAAGAGCTTTAATAAAACAGCTTAAACTAAGAGTAACATTAGCTATCTTTTTGTCAGTTGTGGAGCTTGAATTTAGGGTCTGGGCATGCTGTCTCTAAGCTATTTTGCTCAAGACTAACATGCTATTACTTTGAGCCAAAACTCCATATCTGGTTTCCTGGTGGTTAATTGGAGATAAGAGTCTCACACTTTACTGCTGAGGTTGGCTTTGATCTCAGCCTCAGACCACAGCCTCTTGACTAGCTAGGTTTGCCTGAATATTTAATACTTTATATATTTAACAGCTATGCATAAACTTCGATTTCTGTTTGTTTGGGTTGGTGGTTTTGATTTGCATTTCCTTTATGGCCAGGAATGTAGAGCTTGGCTCTTGGCTATCCATTTTAAGTTCAAATTTTAAGAAGTCTATGCTTGCTTTTCATTAACTTTTGTATATGTGTTACTTGGAAACTTATGGGGAAAAGACATCTGTAAAACCAAAATTACATCTGAAAATAGGTATAGAAAAGTGCTAAATTTGATACTACTTACACTTTACTTACAGTTAATCTGACAGTAACCTTATTAAATTACTATAGGCAGTACTTCCCTATTTCTCTGAAGATGTTAAGAATGATTACACTGCCCTACTTTGTTGTGAGCTTGCAAGGGAAAAACTTAAAAGCAAATAGTAAACACGTCATTGAGGCATTTCCCCCACACTGAGAAGTATTAGGTTCAGATGAATACGTTGAGAAAAAAACAAACAACATCCTTACCTAATATTAGTAACAGGTTCAGAATTTTCATGCTCAGAATCATATTCTGAATCTTCAGTTTCTTCATCTTTTGTGTTTTCATTTACAGTATCTATCATCATATCTGATGTTTGTTCATAATAATGAACTAATTCTCTTAGTTCATTCAATCTCTTACGAACTTCATTTAACTTCCTGGTTAAAAAAAATCTAGTATTAACAGCCATTTCAGAAAAAACAAAGAAAGCATGTACTATCTACACACAATAGCAACCAGAACTAAATGTCCAGTAGATCTATCCATAAATGTTAACAGCAGAAAACGCAATGTCAAAATACATCTGTTTGCCAGGTACTGGTAGCTCATGCCTGTAATCCTAGCTATTCAGGAGACTAAGATCTGAGAATTGTGCCCCAAAGCCAGCCTACCCAGGAAAGTCCAGAAGACTCATCTCCAATTAGCCACCAGAAAACTGGTAGTGGAACTGTGGCTCAAACTGGTAGAGCACTAGTCTTGTGACAGTGCCAGACCCTGAATTCAAGCCCTACAACCAACCAAAACAAACAAAAATCTAAGTTTATCCATAACTGTTAAATACAAAAAAAATTAACTATTCAGGCAAGTCAGATATGCTGACATTATTGAACATATGTAACTTTCCAAATTTGTCTTAATATAAAAAGACCTATAAAATATGTAATACTTTAAAAAAAGTAACAAGTTTGTTGAGTCTTCTACAAAGTGTCAGGAACTATATCACTTTTTTAATCCTTAAAAGCCTTTATAAATTGAAATGTTTCACTGTAACTTTACAAATATGCAAAATTATTATGGGTCAATTACATCAAAAGTATATTAAAAAATTTTATGGACAGAAACATTATTCCTATTTTGCAGTAGGGAAAACAATTAGTAAGACTAAGTTATTTGTCCATACTCACAAGAACCTTATGCAAGAAAATTTTTAGGACTATGTATTATTCTAGAACCTGGGCTCTTATCATTTGAATATAAAATATTTTACTTACAGTTCTAGCTATTTTTGATCTTTTATTGAAAACTAAAAAAGTATCTGTTCACAAACTACCTGGATAAAATGACCCATTTCCCTTTGAAACTTTTAAAATGCACATATAAAACACACATGCACACACAGATACAAAACATACCATAACATCATTTAAGAACAAATTTTCAATAGATTAAAAAAGAAAAAATTTATCCCCATTATCTAATTCTAATCTATGTCAACAATGATAGTAAAAAATGTTTTACTGGAGTTTTTCAGTTGGATTTAGATGGCCTTCATTTTCACTCTCATTCTGAGCAACTAGAGAAGCTGCAGGGTAAGGAACAGCTGTAAGGCTACTGGATTCTCCATTGACAACTGGTGCCAAGCCTACAGAAGCAGAAGGTGCTGAAGTTGTACTTCTCTGATCCCCAGTCCTTTGTGGAGAGGCTGAAGAAGGCACAACTGCAAAAGAGGGAAAAAATTTACCATTAAAAAAAAAGTTACGGGCTGGGAAGGTGGCTCAGTGGTAGAGCGCTTGCCTTGCATGCCTGAGGCCCTGGGTTCGATTCCTCAGCACCACATAAGCAAAAAGAAAAAAGCTGGAAGTGGTGCTGTGGCTCAAGTGGTAGAGTGCTAGCCTTGAGCTGAAGAGCTGAGGGACAGCGCCCAGGCCCAGAGTTCAGGCCCACGACCAGACCCCAAAAAAAAAAAAAAAAAGTTACCATAAATAAACATGGCACAAAATAACACACCCTTTGCTGATACAAACATAAAACCAAAATCATTATCATCTTAAATTCTGCAAATTTAGATATTAGAAACTTACGGATATCAGGACACTTAACTGAATACTCCACAACTAAACACATCAAAATATGTAGAAACATTTGTACTTCCCTTCCAGTCATTTTACATTACTGTTTCGGGGTTAAAACAGAAAGAGGGAATGTATAAGAAATTGACACAACTGTATGTACATTAGAAAAATAATAGAAGAGCAGTAGGATAACCCTACTTCTAGGTTAAGTTAAATAAGGCCAGTATGTCTGAAGTGCAATACACAACAATTTGCCAAGCTTGGCTGATTTAGGTCTGAGTTTCTCAAATCTACAGTCCACAAGAATTACATTTAGCTCATAACATGTTATTTACACACAAACTGATTAGAGGAGGATACACTTAGGGAAGAATCCAAACACCTCTGAACAAGTACTATTTGTCAAAACAAATTCCAGGAAATGGAAACATGTTTTGTTGTTGTTTTTGTGTTTCATTTTGTATTGGGGCAGGGGAGGGGAGGAGTGGATCCCACAGAGGAAAACACAGGAATGGAGGAAGGGTGAACAAATGCAGTCATTGTATTCAATATACATTATGCAACTTGTGGGGAAAACGGGAGGTAAAAAATTCAGGAAAGCAAAGAAAGGGGTATTATTGCCTAACAAGCACTGTACTCATTACCTGACTTGAAATTGTAACTCCTTTGTAAAACTCCTTGATAAGGTCCATTAAAAGAAATGGAAAAACAATTACATATAGCTTCCAAGATAGAAAATTTCTTATTTCAGGGCACAGAGCAAATATATAATCTGTCAGGCATCAATACCATGAAATACTACTTAATAATACAATTTTCCAATTAGGTAAACAGCTAATCTTTTACAGTACTTAAATTTTTTATGACTTTTCTATCCATTACATAGAAGATATTTTATACCTTCTAGGGAAATTAATGATTGAGAGTCTGTACTTTCCTACCTCTGATTACTTCAAAACTATTCCTATTTATCTTTTATCATTTTTTTAAAAACAGAGGGAAACAGGGAAAAACATACAACAGCCGGACCCATCAGCTACACCGGACATTGATCAAAACGAACTAAGCAACTCAATGGCAGCATGGGAGGGAGGGAATGAGAGGGAAAGAGGGAATAGCTGACACTAAGCAAAAAGAAAATGTAGATATCACCTGATGTGGAAGAAATAGCTATATCGTCAAAGCTCACAGAATCCACAAACTTTTTTTTTTTGTTGGTAGTGGGGGCCTAAACTCTGGGCCTGGGCGCTGTCCCTCAGCTCTTCAGCTCAAGGCTAGCGCTCTACCACTTGAACCACAATGCCACTTCCAGCTTTTTCTGCTTATGTGGTGCTGAGGAATAGAACCCAGGGCTTCATGCATGCAAATCAAGCACTCTACCACTGAGCCCACTAAGCCACCTTCCCAACCCCAGAATCCATAAACTTTATAGACCACGATAAAGACAATTGCGTCATGAAGATTAGAATGTGCTTATGACTTTAACTAAGTATCACTATCTAACAAGACTATGAAATTTGTGAAATGTAATCACTTAATCACAATAGAAAAAACTTTTAAATGATAAAAAATAAAAGGAGTTGTACAAAGAGGTTAAAATTCCTTAAGTCAGGTTATAAGTACAATGCTGCTTGATCAGTGTAACCCCTTCCTTCATTCTCCCCCATTTTCCCTCCCTTGCCCCTATCCCCAATTATATAGTTTGGTTTTTACATAATGTACATTGAATATAATGGCTCCAGTTGCTCACCTTTCTTCCCTCCATTCATGTGTCTCCCAAGAACCCTCCCCCTAAAAAAAGATGTTTCTGCTTCCTGGTATTCATCTTGATAAACAGTACATTATTTGTTCAGATGAATTACACCTTTGGACTCCTCCCCTAATTATACCATCCTTTAGTCTGTATATAAATGCATATGTTATTATGCATGTTTGTATTTTAGACCCGTGCTGTTTGTCTCTCTGAGCTTGATTCTATGTCTATCCATTTCCCTGCAAATGACATGTTCATTCTGATAGTAAAATTCCACCATGTATATGTATTACATGTTCTTGATCCACTTATCCGTTGTAAAACACGTTTCCATAACTTGACTACTATAAATAGTATGGCAATAAATATGGATGTGCAAGTGTCCTTTACTGTATCCTGACTTACAATAATACTCTGGGTAGATGCCAAAGAGTGGTATCAATATATCACAATAGTTCTTTGTTTAGTTTTTTTGAGGAATCTCCAAAGTGTCTCCCGGGGTGATTGTAGTAGTTTACCTTTCCACTAACATTATAGTAGAGTTCCTTTTTCCTCATCACCACCAGCATTTTTATATTCTCAATGCTGGCCAATCTTACTTTTGATTTGCATTTCTTTTGTGGCCAGGAATATAGAACATTTTCCTCATGTGTTTATTGGCCATTCCTACTTCTGAGAAGACTCTACCTATTTATCTGTTTTATCAAAGGGACTTTCATTGTTCGCTTCTACCTTGTTTTAACTGTTGTCAACTGGTATCTTCACTTTATTTCTTCACCATTCTACTTTTTCCCCACTCCTTTCAAAGTGTTTCCCCCTGTTAGAAAAAATGACCTCCTACTGTCATCTAAGCAGAGTGGTACTTTTTTTATATTTTAGTCAAGGCTATAAATATAACTTTAAAATTTTAAATTTTTCTTAGTGTCCTCTATGTAGGAAAAGAGTTGGTTTTTAAGGCAGAATTGTTTGGTTAACTGTGCTGGTACTGTGGCTTGAACTCAGGCTATCACTTTCTCACTTAGCTTTTTCCCTATAGCTGGCACTCTACCACTTGTGTCACAACTCCAGTTCTGGGAAATTTGTTTTCAGGGGAAGAACTAGGCTTCTCTTGACAAGGTAATTATTAGGACAGTAATTGAAGACTACTGACTAGGTGACCAGCCAGATGGTATAATTTAGTGTTAGCATGTGCAAGGCCCTGGGATCAATCCCCTGAACCAAAAGAAAAACACAAAACCCATTAACATGCAACTCTGTGGAACAGAAGATAGTTCATATATTCCTATATAGTTACATCTGCCTGAGTTGACTATTTATATTGCTATATACACATTTTAAACATTAATATAATTCCAAGGGTTTTGTTTTAAACTTTCTTTTTTTTTTAGGGGGTCCGGTCGTGGGGCCTGGGCGCTGTCCCTCAGCTCTTCAGCTCAAGGCTAGCGCACTACCACTTGAGCCACAGCGCCACTTCCGGCTTTTTTCTTTTTGCTTATGTGGTGCTGAGGAATCGAACCCAGGGCCTCAAGCATGCAAGGCAAGCGCTCTACCACTGAGCCACCTTCCCAGCCCTTAAACTTCTTTCATGTATTTCATACCTCAAAAATTTTTGTCTACACATTACTAAATCTATTTGACCATTTCTGTTATTTTTATTCTAATTTTTTTTTTTCAATTATGGGTTTTAATCCAGAGATTCAAGCAAGCTAGGTTCACTTTACCACTGTGCCACACTTGCAGCCCAGAATTTCATGGTTTTTAAACCAAGGTACAAATTAAACTAGTTTTACCCTAGGTAACTTTTTTTTTGTCAGTCATGAGGGGTTTGAACTCTGGGCCTGGGCCCTGTCCTTACCACTTTGAGCCACAGCACCACCACTGGTTTCCTGGTGGTTAATTGGAGATTAGAATCTCATGGGCTTTCTTGTCCAGGCTGGCTTTGAACTGTGATCCTCAGATCTCAGCCTTCTGAGTAGCTAGGATTCCAGGCATAAGCCACCCGTGCTGGCTGAATTCTGTTTTTTTGTTTTTGTAAAGGTGTTATACAGAGGGGTTACAGCTACATAAGTCAGGTACTGAGTACATTTCTTTTTGAACAGTGTCACCTCTTCCCTCCTTTTGTCCCAGTTTTTTCTCTCTTCAACCCACACAAGTTACATAGTTCATATTCCACATAGTGTCTAGTGAGTATCACTGTTGAATTAGTACTACCCTTTATCCCACCATTTCTGTGCTTCCCCTTCTCTTCCCTTCCCCAAATCAAATATACTTACATACAAGACAAAAAGACACAGAAGCAAAAACCCCAGCTAACATGTTTAATAAGGTTTAAAAAGGCAGTATTAAGCTGGGTGCTGGTGGCTCACACCTGTAATCCCAGCTACTCAGAAGGCTGAGATGTAAGAATCATAGTTTGAAGCCAACTCAGCCAGAGAAATCAGAGACTCTCATTTCCAAATAACCACCAAGAAGCCAGAAGCGGAGACTCAAGTGGTAGAGTATCAGCACTGCGCAAAAAAAGTTAAGGGATGGAACCCAGGACCCAGAGTTTTCAAGGCCTAAAACTGGCACCAAAAAGGGCAGTATTATGTCCTCTGCCACAAAATTATCTTTTCTTCTACCTTTCACTTATCCAACTCCTACCAACTTTTCAAGTCCAACTTTATTTTTCCCTTTTCTGAACCAACTTACCAGATCATATATGTTACCATACACCGGCTTATTATTATTCTACATTCAAGTTACCTTTCCACAAAAATTATAAATTCTCTAAGGAACTACAGTCACTCATCAAGTACTTATTAAACAACTACTGTGTGTCAAATAGCAAACTTAGTAGTCTTTTATGTAATATTGCTAAACCAGATTTACATACATGTTGAATTGTTCAGATGCTGATCTCGAAGGGTATGAAGTTCTCCCAGCAATTTGTCCATTTTTTGCTTTTTTTCCTGTAGGACTCTCATTTTGCTAAAAAGCTGAACTTTCTCATCAGGTGAATGTTCTGAACCAGATGGATTTCTGCTCTGGGAAACCTCTCTAGTTAATGATAGACTTTCTGCTTGTCTTCTGTTATCTGGGACAGATGGAGGCTTAAAACAAAAGAAACAGGAGACAGACAGATTAAGAAAAAATACATTAAAAGTTATTATTTCCAATTTAAAAATGCATAAGCTAGGCACCAGTGGCTCTGTAATCCTAGCTACTCAGAAGGCTGAAATCTGAGGATCGTGGTTCAAAGCCAGCCTGAGCAGGAAAGTTGGTGAGACCCTTATCTCCAATAAACCACCAGAAAACCGGAAATGGCACTGTGGCCCAAGTGGTAGAGAACTAGACTTGAGCTGAAGAACTGAGGGACAACACCCAGGACCAGAGATCAAGCCCCATAACCACCACCACCAACAACAAAAAGCAACATAAATTCTATTTGCGAGATGTATTTACCTAGGTCATACTGGTAGATAAGTAGATGCCATTTCTATTCTCAAAGTAAGTTACTATTCCTGCTGTGCCATTATCACAGATATGGCTTTATATGCACATAGGTATACTGACCTTGGGTTCATTGGACATAGTTGCTGTCTAAATCTAAATTGAGTACTAACAATGCCATATGTTATATAAAATAAACATACAAAAATCTCTCTTGCTATCTTCTTAGAATCACTCTAAACTTTAACTTCCCAACCTATCAAACTTCCTCCTCTGTGTTCCTCTTTTTCTTTTGTTTTTTGCCAGTCCTGTGGCTTGAACTCAGGGCCTGAGCACTGTCTTTGAATTTCTCTGACTCAAGGCTAGCACACTACCACTTGAGTCACAGGATCACTTCCAGCTTCTTCTGTGGTACTGAGGAATCGAACTCAGAATTTCATACATGCTAGGCAAGCACTCTACCACTAAGCCCCATTCCCAGCCCTCCTCTTCTTTCCTAAGAAAACTTATAAAGGGTTATGTGGCTCAAATGGCTCAAGTGGCTCAGGTGGTAGAGAACCAAACTAGCGAACACAAGGTCCTGAGTTCAATCCCCAGGGCAACTTAAAAAAAAAAAAAAAAAAGTGGTTTCAGGAAATAACTCCTTCTGGCATGGTACTATGTGCCATAAATTTTTCTATTTGGGAAGATGGAAGGATTGTGGTTAAAGGCTAGCCTTCAAGTGGTAGTATATGTTTGTAATACCAGCTACTGGAGAGGCTAGCCTGGGCAAAATTACAAAATATTATCTGAAAAACAAACTAAAAAATGAAGGACTAGGGTAGTAAACCAAACTGTATATTTGCAGACTTTTAGTACTCAATCTCAAGTAATGCCAAAAAGAATTACAAAATGGACAATTTCAAGAATACTTTTCTCATATATATTTTTATTTGGGAACATCTCTATGTGTACTGATAAAAAATAAAGTAAGCAACAGCTTCTTAAACTTTTCACTCATTAGCTAATTATTGGAATTGCTATGTAGGCTTTCACCCTGTATTCATAGAATTAATTCATTTTACTGTTCACAGTCATTTATTTTGTTTCTGGTGTCTTGCTATTAATATGTCATAATATTCTTATACTTCTCTTGTAAGCATCTGGGTTTCTTTAGCATAGGCTGTAATGAGTCAATACACAAAAATTATTAAGTATTGCCAAATAACTGTCTAAAATGATTAGTTTCAGTTAGCAAGAAGAAAGAAAACACTACATCTTCAATCAATCTTGTTTTCCAGTGAAAATAAAATCCCCATGTTCAGGCAGGACTATCTAGAATTCAAGGCTTACCTAGGCTACACAGTGAGACTGTGTCAAAAGGAAAAAAAAAAAGGTACTTCCTTGAAACTGTTAGTAAAATATAATGACAAAGACTTAAACCTAACTCAAGTCTTAAAGCTTATGACCATCCAGTCTTCTAGACAAGAATGAATTCTAGGAACAAACAAAAAGAATATTTCAAAATACAGTCCCTGTAAAAACAGCAATGCAATCATATGAAGGGTGGGAGGCCACTCAAATACTATGAATCATAATTTTGAAAGTAAAAAGATTCCATGAAATTAATTTTTTAACAATTGTGCCAAGAGAGTAACTATTATGATAAAATTATAAACTCTTATCAAACTAAAAAATTAAGTTACCTGAGAATCACGAAGCTGATTATGAAAATGCTGAATTAAATCATTCAATTCTTCATTTAGTTCAGATGTGATACTGACTCCAGATAAGCTACCTGAAGTTTCTGTAGCAACTGGAAAGAAAATGAACAACTACTGGTTAATGTAAGTCAACTTTTAGGACATGGACATAAATTTTGAGAAAAAATAAAAAGCAAACTAATAATTATAAACCAGCTTATGCTCTTATTTATCAATAAATCATTTTATTAGAAGTTTCTATTTAACAAAAAAAAAGATAAATGCAAACTCGTTTAGAGTAGTTCTTTTTCTGTTTCAACATACAAGGAGGAATGGGTCTTTTTCTGTTTCAACATACAAAGAGAGATGATATATTACACTCCGATTAACAATAGTGACTCAATGATGAAGAGTGGTATAGCATGTCTATCAGTTCTTTGGAGGGAATAATGGGTAAAATGCATATTGAAAAACTACCTCACGTGTCTCAATCTCCAACTACTCCAATAAAACTAATGCTGTATTACATGAGCTGGTAATCTTTTGTAAAGGTTAAAATAGCAAATGTATTTGATTTTCTAAGAAATACTGGCTTTTTTTTTTGACTACTCATAGGGCAAAAGCATTGTAACCATTGATAAGCATGAACACTGGCTATATCCCATATAATGTTCTAAAAGCAAGCCAAATTCCACTAGTCATAAGCCTACAAAAATAGGTATTTCATTGTAGTTGGCTGTGAAGTAAATCATACAAAAAGACCCTGGATTTTGTCTTCTTCTAAAAAAGCACTTTCCTAATGACAATTCTAACAGTTACTACTATACTATTCAACTACCTCAGGCGCCCTTTTACCACTCTAAACTTTCTAGCTTAAAACTTTCTAGCTGTAAGGGAGACAGTGACTATAATATAGTTAGAATCACAGGGCTGACGAAATACATGTATTAGTATAAACAATTTTTAGAAAAGACAGAAATTATAGTCTAAATAACTCTTATGTAACTTTCTTCGTAGTTGTGTCATCTCTCAGAAGGTTTAATACTACAAAAACTTGTTTTTTATATAACTACTGCAGTATTTACCTGGAAAATTTCATTAATACATTAGCAAATCTGTTTTAACATTACTAAAATTTAAAAACTGTATATAAAGCTAGACTGGTGGCTCACACCTGTAATCCTAACTACCCAGGAGGCTAAGATCTGAAAATTGTGGTTCAAAGCCAGCCCAGGCAGCAAGGTCTATGAGACTCCTATCTCCAATAAACTACTCAGAAAAAGCCGGAGGTGGTACTGTGGTTCAAGTGGTAGAGCACTAGCTTTGAGCACAGAGAGGCTCAGGACCAGAACCTAGGCCTTGAGTTCAAGCCCCATACCCAGCAAATAAATAAATATATATAATAAATTCAAATTTAATCTCTTGTTCATTGTACTTATTCCCTAATGCATGATAATATAATATTTAAGTACATATATATGTGTGTGTTTTTGTATGTGTATATATGTGTATATGTGTGTATGGAATACGAAGTTCACATTTAGAAATGTAAAAGCCTCTAGCTGAGTGCTGATATAATTCTTAGCTACTCAAGAGGCTGAGACCTGAAAGATCCTGAGATTCAAAGCCAGCCCAGGCAGAAGAGACTGAGACATTACATCCAATTAACCACCAAAATGTCAGACTGGAAGCATGGTTCCAATGGTAGAGGCTCCAGCTATATGAGACAAAGATAAATAAGACTATAAATCCAGCTAGGCACTGATAGTTCATGCCTGTAATCCTAGCTACTCAAGAGGCTGAGATCTGAGGATCATGGTTTAATGCTAGATAAGAAAGTCTATGAGACCATTATCTATAACCACCAGAAAATCGGAAGTGGCACTGTGGTTGAAAGTGGTAGAGTACTGGCCTAGAGCTCAGGGACAACACCTTACCCAGGCTCTGAGTTCAAGCCCCATGACCAACAAAATAAAAAAGACTGAGAGTCCCTAAGCTGAATCCCAGCACTGGCACAAAAACAAAACAACCTCTGTCCTAAAATTCAAGATATCTGACTCTAAAATCCTATGTAAGTATAGGTTTATCAGAAATCTTATTTTGAGTTTCTTCTCTATAAAACTGGAATAAGAATAAAATCTTTGTGTACTAACATTCAACGAATGGTTAAAGAGCAAGTAAGACATAAGCATTCAAAATTACTATAAAATCTTTATTTATATTATAGTTATATTAAAATAATGTTAAAATATTTAAATTAGGCAGGTGCTGGTGGCTCATGTCTATAATCCTAACTACTCAAGAAAGACTAAGATCTGAGGATTACAGTTCAACCCACCCCAGCTGTAGGAAGTTCCATGAGACTTGTATGCTCCAATTAATCACCAAGAAGCTGAAAGTGAAGCTATGGCTAAAATGGTAGTGCACTAGCCTTGAGCAAAATATCTCAGGAACAGTGCTCAAGCCCTAAGATCAAGTCCAAGTCTGGGACCAAAAAAAAAAAAGCAAACTTAGTTTTTCCTAAATTATTTCCTAAATATAAATGTAAAATCTAGTAACATGTTGGACTTTCTAATTAAATGGGGGAAAATCTGTAGTTTTTTTCTATATATAATCATATAGTTACAGGAATATTTTACCACATTAAACTTAAAAGAAAGTTAACTGAAACTCATAAATGAAAAGGTAAAATTAAGGAAGGTGTTAACAGCGTAAACTAGCTGAGACAGCAGACTAGGTTAAATACCTAACAAACACAGCAGGGTAAATTAAATAATCAAACAGGAAGATTCAGTAAGAATCTAAACACTGGCAAAAAAAAAAAGCAACGCTGGAAGATGATAAATCACTATTAGAATACAATGACAGAGGGGTTAGGAGTATAGATCAAGAGGAAAAGCCCTTGTCTAGCAAGCATGAGGTCCTTGTTTAATCACCAGTATTACCAAAACATGGTAATAGACTGTTAAAACCGTAACTTAGCCAAGGGAAGAGTAAATCATAAACTCCTCTCACTTTGTGCTCCATAAACTGACAAAAAAGTATTTGCCAATTTGCCAGTTAAAAATAAAAAGAATTCTTACTCCTGAGTTTTAATAACAATCCTATTTTAATGAAAAATTTGAATGTAGTAAGACAAACTATAATTAGACTCAATACTAAAGAATTCAATGTGATTTTTACATAAATGATACATGGCTATAACAAAAGAAAGAAAGAATGAACATTTCTGAGTCTCAGGAAAATGGAATAAAATATAGTTATAGATCAAAATCACTACTATAAAAAACTATATGTAGGGGCTGGGAAGGTGGCTCAGTGGTAGAGTGCTTGCCTTGCATGCATGAGGCCCTGGGTTCGATTCTTCAGCACCACATAAGCAAAAAGAAAAAAGCCACAAGTGGCACTGTGGCTCAAGTGGTAGAGTGCTGGCTGAAGAGCTGAGGGACAGTGCCCAGGCCCAGAGTTCAGGCCCCACGACAGGACCCAAAAAAACAAAAAAACAAACAAAAAACTATATATATAATATTGAATGCTAAATATACACATTTAATCATTTCCTAACAAAGTTTGTTTTTCCTTTTTTTTAAAAATGTTTACTTTCCTTGGTACTTGGGAATGAACCTAAGGCCACACAATAATACTCTACCACTGAACTAAATTAGTAAGTTTCTCTACATTCCTTTTTGAGACGAGGTCCTGCCATGAGTCCCAGGATGCTCCTAATCCTTTGTTTGTTGGTAGTGGGGCTTGAACTCTGGGCTTGGGCACTGACCCTGTGCTCTTCAGCTCAAGGCAAGCACTCTACTACTTGAGCCATAGTGCCACTTCCGGTCTTCTAGTGGTTTATTGGAGATAAAGAGTCTCACCAGCTTTCCTGCCTTCCTGCCTTTCCTGCCATTTAAACTGTGATCCTCAGATCTCAGCCTCCTCAATAGCTAGGATTATAGGTGTGAGCCACTGGCAACCAGCTGGATGCTCCTAATTCTAAATCCTCTTCCTTAAACCTCCTGAATCCTAGAGTTACATGTGTATACCATCAAACCAAGCTTCCTTAATAGTTCCTTTGGAAGAAAGTGAAGAATGATAATCAAGAAAGAAAGAGAGAAAGAGAAAAAGAGAGAGGGGGGAGGGAGGAAAAGAGGGGGGGAGGGAGGGAGGGAAAAAAGGAGGGAGGGAAGGAAAACATTAGGAGCCCTATCAACACGAGGTACAAAACCACAGAACTAGAGCCTCCTTTTTACCTCTTAAGGGTACTCTCTGAAGAAAAGGAGAGCGAGCTGTCTGTCTGCACGGTACAGTATGATGGCCAGCAGATGTCCCTGCAACTTTTTCTGCATAACCAGAGAAAAGCACAGGACAGAGTAAGCCTCACATACAGTTTTCTAAACTAGTCAACAATCATGATCTCATTATAATAGCAGCATCCAAATTTGCAATATAATTACTTATGGAGCCTTGCACATAAAAACAATATTCTAAGGCTGTAACATACCAGAATCATCCATCACAGCTATAGCTTGCTCTGCTTTGTGTTGCAAAGCTAGAAGAGCAGCTTGTCGACCCTGCAGAGCTCGAAGTTGTTCCTGTTGTTGTAACATTCTTTTTAATAAATCATGTTGTTTCTTCAAATTTTCTATCTCTTCAATAGGCTCCTGTTGAGGATCTCTAGCCTGGAAAATAAAACCAGTAATATTTATATCTATCAAAATCCTATTTTAACTGCCAATGGCAAAGTACATTCATACATGTATTATTAAATATACAACTGTAAATACAGTTTTAGATTTAAAAAAAACGAATAGAATGACGATAGACAGCATGCCATGTTAAGTGTTTGGTAATTTCACAGTAATTATTATGATGACTTATTATGAAGGTATATCAACAAAAGAAAAAGAAAACCAGAAAATTGGAAGTCAAAGAAGGCAAAAAGTGCTATCTACAGTATACACAAAAGAATGGGAGATTCATATTCCATAAAATAGTAGCAAATTATATTGGGCTATGCTTAAAAAAAGATCAATTAAACTTTCAAAACGAGAAAAACTTTCTAAAGGAATCTCAGAATATAAACAAACCCACTAACTTCTAACAAAGGAAACAAATTTTAGATATGCATTTTTTTGTTTGACAAGCATAAAAAGGCTTTTTGTTTGTCTCATATTACTAGGTATATAAGAAAGCAGAAAAATTTACAATTTGCATCATGTATGTCACTGATTTTCTTAAATTATGCTTAATCAGCTGACTGTAAGGACACAAAAGTACATACTACCAAATTTCTCCAAAATGCTAAGAACTTATCACTATTGTATAAAAGTCAAGTAACGGATTATATAGACACAAAACATCATTACAAGAAATCATTGATATCAAGTTGGCAGCGTTAAAAGGACCATCAATAGTATAGTACTTCCCTAATATGCACGAGGGCCCTTGATTCAACAAAAAGAAAAAAAATTGTATTCTGAATAATCATTTTTAAACTATTTAAAATGAAGCTTTAAGAGGTAGAAAGGCCCAGGATGGGAAGGGGAAACAAAGGAGGCTACAATGCTTGATAAGAAATGTACTCATTATCTTGCCCATGTAATTGTAACCCCTCTGTACAGTATTTTCACAATTAAAAAAAAAGAAGTAAAAAGGCCCAACAAAAATACAACACGAATTCAATAAATTACAAGTCAAATTATGCATGAAATACAAAGCATGGTGGCTTTTCATCACTACCATTAAAAATTTAAATGTCCTACGATTTTACCTATTTATATAAAACTTTCCTTTTCTTGCCAATTTTAAATTTTGTTAAAGTTTTTTGTTGAACATTTTTTTGTTAAAAATTTAAATGATTTTCCCCTAAAATTAATATAGGTATAAAAAGTTCAGTAATTTCACTTAAAAGTCTACTTTTCCTGTGCACATCTGATTTCTAGAGAAATTATGGAGAAAATAGATGGCTCAAGAGAAGTTTCCCTCTGGGTGACATCCCTCACCAGTACTATGGAAAAGTAAAGCCTCTTCATTTCCCAAGAACTCACCAGTATTGTGAATAAGGTAAAGTAACCATGACAACATTTTACATTGTGACTTGGAATTAAAAAAAAAAGAAAATTAGTTAAGTCAACAAAAACAAAAAAAAACATATCACGGAGTATTTAAAGAGGGTGAAATAGGATGTTTAGTGGAGGTTTATTACTACTTACTAACTTTTACATCCATATAAACATTCTAGATTGAGATCTGGAAAGCTGAACCAAGAGAGTGGGTAAGGACTGTGACCCAATATAAAGAAAGGGAAACGAAATGAAATAACTAGAGCTGAACAATAACTAGAGCCAAGCACTAGTGCTTCCCACCTATAATCCTAACTGCTTGGCAGACTGAAATCTGAAGATCAAAGATCAAAGTCAGCCGGGGCAGAAAAGTCCGTGAGATGCTACTTCCAATTAACTAGCAAAAGAGCTCAAAGTGCAGGTATGGCTCAAGTGCCAGCCTTAAGTAAAAAAAGAAACAAGAATGCAAAGCACACACACCCACACACAAACATGCATAGGCACACACACACACACATACACACCTACTCCACACTAAATTGTAAAAAAAAGTCTAGGAATAAGAACATGACAAAAATATAGTAATTGGAAAGCCAGTACTACAGCTAGCCCTTCAAAAACATACTCAGGCATAAAATCCTAAATTGCACATATATAAAACAGTAAAATCTCAGGAAATCTGTCTTCATTTCCTCCTCTAAGTTGGGGGCTTCTCCAGTAATTTTTCAGATACAGACTTAGGTTTACAGCTAGCTTCAGACTATATATATATATATTCTGATTTTTTTCATGTAAAAAGAAACTGAAAGCACACAGAAAACAAAGCTTTAATTTATCCAATATCATAATTAGGCAATGTCAGGATCCTAAATCTCTAGTGCTCTTTCCATCATACTGTCTGCCACAAAATTATGTGCTTGGGTTCCAAATACCTAAATTAACACATAATCTCAGAAGAGGCACAATTAGTTTGTGAGACCAGGTGAGTTCACATAAGGTAGTCAGAAATGATTAAAATAATACCAAGAGAAAATAACAGAAGTGTGGTATTTCTGCAAGGCCTCTTTTGTAAAATTACACAAAATTTGTCCATAAAATATTCAGTAAGATGGAATCTGCCCTTGTAGGTATAGCTAGATATTAGTACTTTCATACTGAACTCCCAAATCAAAGATAGTTTTTACCCTTGAATCTTAGTAAGATCTACCGGTTTTGTTTTTTGTTTTTGTTTTTTTTCTATTATTCCAACAGAACACTATATTTTGAAGTTTCTAAGGAGAAAATGAAGACAAGGTAATGAGAATGGCAGACTCCTCTTAGCAGACAAAATAAAATAAGGTGGTGGGAATTAATTTCTTTCTAAGAAAATCATTTAATGAACTGAATCCTTAAAATCTACAGTAGAATAACCTTAAAAATCTGCAATAAACTTCAAGCAAATTCAAGAAAGTAATACTCATTTGTAAAGATACTTCTCAAAGAAACGTAAAAGCGGAAAGGCAAAAACATTAACTCCTTAAGGATGGAGGGAGGAAATTAATAGAAACTATGATGTACTACCTGTTAACTAAAACAGAATTTTAAAAAAGACAAAAATTTACAAAGAATACCATGAGAAACCTAGAACTTTGTTCCTTTCAAATTTCACTAGCTTTAAAAATAAGCAGTTAGCTTATTGTTGGGAGAAACCTCTTGCTTAGCGTTATTTATTTTTGCCAGACCTGGGACTTGAACTCAGGGCCTGGGCACTGTCCCTGAACTTCACTCAAGACTAGCACTGTACCACTTGAGCCACAGCACGACTTCCAGCTTTTTCTGTTTATGTGGTACTGAGGAATCGAACCCAGAACTTCATGCATGCTAGGCAAGCACTCTACCACTAAGCCACATTCCCAGCCCTTGCCTATTACCATTTTATGTAATAAACATGTACATAGCAGATTATCAAACTGTGTCCTCAAACTCTTATGAAGCCAGAAAGACAAAACAAACACACAAACTGTCAAAATATCTAGAGGTTAATATTTCTCATAAAAAGAAAATATAGCTGGCATTGGTGGCTCACACCTGTAATCCTAGCCACTCAGGAGGCTGAGATCTGAGGATCATAGTCCAAAGCCAGTCCGGGCAGAAAAGCCTCTGTGAGACATTTACCTCCAATTAACCACTAAAAAACCGGAAGTGTAGCTCAAAGTGGAAGAGTTCCAGCCTCAAGAAAAGAGTTCAGAGACAGTGCCCAGGCCCTAAATTCAAGTCCCACAATCACCACCACCACTACCACTAACTTTATATATATATGTATATATATAAAGTTATATATATATATATATACACACATATATAGATATATACATATCTAAAAGAGGAAATGATCAGCCCTTAATAAAATAGAAATAAACTCAAAATTAAACTAATGAAATAACTCACCTAGACTGATCTATTAGTAATAGAAAGTACTCTGCTCTTGCCAAATGAACATAAACATTTTTACAAATGCTATTTTAGTAGAACAAGTTGTCTTAAGTGGAATTATGTAGTTTTCTTTAAAGTTAATTTGACTTCCTTTATGCAAATCACCAAAAACTAAAAGAAAGCTTAAGCAATGAAGGAAACACCTAAAAATATTAACAAACAAGTCAGCTACAAAAATAAGTATTTTTCTAAACAATGGAAAGGAGTTCTAACAGCAACATAAATACAAATATAAGAAAAATAAGATGTGTTGGAAGAAATGAGTGAGAATGTTAAAAGGGGGTAACACTAAGATACAGTATATACATAAACTGCTTTGTTATATAGCAACTCCTTTGCACAACCATATAAAACAAAAAAAATTGCACAACCACATAAAAGATAATAAACAAAAGTATTTCTTTTTACAAAGAAAGGAAAGCTAATAGTTTGTTCTGTTTTCCTTTTCTTTCATGAATGACACAGAAAGACAAAAATTAAAAATATCATTGTGATGAACTCAAGTATCAGATACAAAGGGCCAACTAACTGATGGTCTAAATTCCTGAATGTGTTCTATATTTTAAGGCTTTGATTGTAAAAATGACATTTAATTATTTTTTAAAATCTTTATTAAAATCAGACACTTAATAATCTATGGATAGATATATATAAAAGTAAAAAAAAAAGACTAAGGGACAGCATTTTATTAATGTAAATTAGTGTAATTAATAAAGTTAATAATTTATATACTTAAGATATTATCAAGCTGGGCGCCAGTGGCTCCTGCCTATAATCCTAGCTACTCAGGAGGCTAAGATCTGGGGATCGCCGTTCAAAGCCAGCCCAGGCAGGAAAGTCCGTAAGACTCCAATTAACCACTCAGAAAACCAGAAGTGGCGCTGTTGTTCAAGTGGTAGAGTGCTAGCCTTAAGCTGAAGAGCCAAGGACCAGAGTTCAAGCCCCATGACCAACCAAAATAATAATAATAATAATAGCAAAAACAGAAAAGCAATAAAGAAGAAATATGAACAAAAGAGGTACTCTTGTACAGACTTCCCAAATTAATACTGTGAAGTATACCTTTAAGGGAAATCTACATTTTGGGCTATATTTTCCAATTAGGTTTCAATTCCCTGTCATTCTGAAGTCTGTCACCTTTCCCTTTTGGACTTGTAGTAACGTCAATAAGCTTCTTGTGAAGCTCAATCCCCTAGTTTGTCTAAAATACACAGTCAAATTCTCAGACTAAAAGATGCCTTCTTTACTAAATAGTGTTAGCGTATTATTTTCTTAATACAAAGTTCTGTTTAACACATAAGCCAGCCTTGTAAATACATACTAAAATTTCTTGGTCCATCGTTCTTTAAAAAGCAATCCAGGGGCTAGGAAGGTGGCTCAGTCGTAGAGTGCTTGCCTTGCATGCATGAAGGCCTGCATTCAATTCCTCAGCACCACATAAGCAGAAAAAGCCAGAAGTGGTGCTGTGGTTCAAGTGGTAGAACATTAGCTTTGAGCTGAAGAGCTGAGGGACAGTGCATAGACCCAGAGTTGAAGCCCCACAACCGACAGAAAAAAAAAAAAAGCAATCCACCCATTTACTAAGTAAGTAAATTACTTAGTGAGATTTTAAGTTTCTTTATACTAACCTCTTGCTTATTAAACTTAAATCCTCAACAATTTCTAAGGTATACAAAACTGCTTATTCTGATACATATTAATGAACTTTCACGTCATGATTTTGTTACTATGAAGTAATTCTCACCATGGTATATACTTTAGACTAACAGATAAATTATAATTAATTATACCATTTCCCACACTTCCCCAACAAATTCCTTTACATACACTACCCCTTCTATTTCTACTAACAGGTAAGAAATTATTCTCAATACTACTGTAAATATAGAAGCCATTGTCCCACAACGGAATCAACTTTCAACAATTCTTTGGACCAATCCCTTCTAAGTATTTCCTGGTAAAATAAGATAGAGAAAAAAAATGAAATTTCCTTCTTAAATTAGAAAGAGCAGGGAAGACAAAAAAGGCAGATAAGAAACTATTCAGGTCAATACTAAAAGGAAACAAACCCTCAGTTTCCTAATGCTGAGTAGCATTTTGGAACGTACTTCAAAAACAATGAAATATATATGGTAATCCTTTCAAAAGAAAAGTCATTTTGGCAATAGGATCTAAGCTTCTAAGGCATGATTATAGGCACATCTGTTAAATATGCTTAGAAACAATAGTTTTTGAAACATATTAACTTATATGAACTAAGTCTAATCTACAAACTGCTGCTGAAAGCTTTAAAAATTGTATTTTCAAAGGACAGTATTTTTATAAATTTCATGCTACAGTAAAGAATTAAAGTGTATTTCTTACTGTAAGAAAATAATGTAAATACTGTCCTGATCCTACTGTCATTTTTTCAGCGTTTTGATCATTTGATTTTGCTACAGTATTACTATCTAAAAAAGGAAAAATCTTAAAGAGTGGTCCGTCCATGGCGAATGAACATAGAGACTTCTTGCTGACTACATGTTTAGCAGTCATTACTATTATTACTGATTACTAATAGTCATCAGAACCACAATGAATTTTACCTTTCCTAATGCTTTTTAAAATTAGGAAAATTGTGCTAAACAAAACTAGAGAAACAATGTTTCTCTACGTTGAAGTTCAGAAATGACTAGATTTTCAATTCAATCACTGTATTTTTAATCCTTGTACATTAAAGTTTTAAACCTCCATGTTTAAGAAATGTATACAGCATTAACAATTTGAGGGTTTCTTCCCCAGAATAAATTTTTTATTAAAGAATATCTATAAGATATCATCTTGAAAAATGGAGGAACGTTTAAAACTTCATTTCCAGTACTTTAGTTACCAAAATGCTGCTTACCGTGGTATCTGAAGCCTCAGACTGCACATCTATGTTTAGCGATGTGCTCTCAGCTACAGAACCAGATCCCACAGCTGAATCTACAGTCCGAACATCCTCCTCCTCATTTTCTCTAGCCTGAAATATTTTAGTGGTATAAATCATACAACTATTAAAAAGGACAATAAAATGCTATAATGGATGTCACAAGTTTTTAAATATTCTGGTGTGGCATCAGAATGTCACTAATGTATATAATTCATATATTATAAAAAAACAACTTGATATATTACTTAAAAGGTCCAAAACTTACAAGGATTTTTTGGAGAAATTTCATGTATGACTTTTCTTGTTCTTTAAGGTGATCTATTAGATGAGTAAGACGCTCAACATTAGCAGATCTTTCATTTTTTTCCACAAGGTCTTCTCGCATAGAACTAGCTTTAGTAAGATAGTCACGAATTTGAACAAGCCTACTTACAATCTATAGGGCAAATGTTAAAGAGAATGAAAAATACATGTAGGTTTATCATATAAATTTATATATGCAAAATATGTGAGCAAAACAAACTTTAACCAGAACATAATTAACAATACTAAAAATTTCAATCACTTATTTATGTGAAAATTGAACAATGAAACCTACTGAAATTGGTTTGGGAAGATAGAAGAGATGAGGTAAAGTGATGGAAGGGGTAAATCTGATCAAGGTACACTACACTATGCAGATATGGACATCTCAAATGAAACCCACCTATACAACTGATGTTAATAAAAAATATGGAAGAAATTTTTAAACACAAAAAAATTTTAGCCGGGCCCCAGTGTAATCCTAGCTGTAATCCTAGCCTGTAATACTAGCTACTCAGGAGACTGAGATCTGAGAATCATGGTTCAAAGCCAGCCCAGGCAAGAAAGTCCATGAAACTTTTATCTTCAATAAACCACCAGAAAACCGGAAGTGGCGCTGTAGCTCAAGTGGTACAGCACTAGCCTTGAGCTGAACAGCTGAGGGAAAGTGCTCAAGCCCAGAGCGCTCAAGCCCAGAGTTCAAGCCCCACGACTGACAAAAAAAAAAAAAAAAAATTTAATGGAAACTCCTCTGTACAACTACTTAAAAACTTTAACTTATACGTAAAATTTATAAAACAAATTGCCCATTTATATGTCTTCCTCATATAAATTAAATCCTTATAAATATCTTTGAAAGTGCTTTTCAGAAAAACAGTATTGTCAGGCACCAGTGGCTCCTGCCTGAAATCCTAGCTACTCAGGAAGCTAGGTCCCAGAGTATTGAGGTTTCAAACCAGCATAGGCAGAAAAGTCTCAGAATGCCATCTTCAAAATAACCAGCAA
This sequence comes from Dipodomys spectabilis, assembly GCF_019054845.1. Taxonomy (NCBI): domain Eukaryota; kingdom Metazoa; phylum Chordata; class Mammalia; order Rodentia; family Heteromyidae; genus Dipodomys; species Dipodomys spectabilis. Next base: position 12,988,551 of record NW_024870686.1, on the reverse strand, counting down.
TTTAAAAAACCAGGACTGGGGCTGGGAATGTGGCTTAGTATAGACTGCTTGCCTAGAGTACATGAAGCCCTGGAGTCAATTCCTCAGTACCATATAAACAGAAAAGGCTGGACTTGAGCAAAAAGCAGCTCAGGGACAGTGCCCAGGTCCTGAGTTCAAGCCCCAGGACTGGCAAAAAAATACATAAATAAAAAAGTAGGGCTGGAAGCCTAAATAGGCACCAGTTGAATGGGCAACTCAAACAAGTTTGAGTCCCTGCATTCAAATTCCAGTTTTACCAAACACTTCTTACTAGAAATCAACATTTGGTATTTGGTAAGTAAAAATGTACATTTGAAATTTGTAAAAATAAACAAAAGAAACATATTACCTGACTGCTTTCCATTGCAGGCTCTCCTCTCCCGTCCTCTTCTGATACATGACAATTTTGTAAAAGGTCATTACTTAAAGCAGATGCAAACAACTTTTTACATTGTGTTGATCCAACCATTTCTCTTTTTTGAAGACTTGTAGCAGCGTCTTTGCTCTTATTAGTATTAATCTGCATAGGTAAAAAGTTGAAGGGCTTTCTGTTTTCACTAAGCTGACGTTTGTTGTTAGCAGCTGTTGCTCTACCTTGAGAATCACTTCCAATGCTTCTCTACACACACACACAAAAAAAAAATCACACAAACATTAATCTTTTAACTTCAATGTTCTTAGTTCCACTATCAGTTACTTTACTGAGGTATATTCAAAAAATATTTCAAAGATCTATAAAATTGTTTTAATAAAAGAATTAAAGTAATCATTCTCTAATCACCTCATTTTCCTGAAACAATTCATCTGATAACTATGAATAAGTGACATACTAGGACTATAACCACATTTACAGAATTCTCACAGGCTCTGGACTCAAGAAATTAATGTTAATTAATATAAGTATCAGCACAAACATTTGTCTATATGAAGCACTGTTTGAAAAAGTACTTTAAAGATAGGGATATAGCTCATAGGTAGAATGCTTGCCTAACATGTTTAAGACTCTGGCTTCAATCACAAGCCCACATATTTGAAGAAAAAAAAAATCAGTTTAATACCTGCTGTAAACTAAAACTAGTAAAGTATTTCCTAAGCAGAACACAGTCATTTCCATCATCAGACTTAAATCTATTTGCTATGTATTTGGGAACCACTTTACTTCTGCAAACTATAGATGTGTTAGTAAAATACTGATAAAGAGTTCATTGGGGTTTTTTTTTTTTCAGTCGTGGGGCTTGAACTCTGGGCTTGAGAGCCATCCCTCAGCTCTTCAGCTCAAGACTAGTGCTCTATTGCTTGATCAACAGGGCCACTTCCAGTTTTCTGGTGGTTAACTGGAGATAAGAGTCTCACGGACTTTCCTGCCTGGGCTGGCTTTGAACCATGATCCTCAGATCTCAGCCTCCTGAATAGCTAGGATTACAGGTGTGAGCCACCAGTGCCCAGCAAAAGTTCTTTGTTACTTCTATTTGCTTATAGTGGTTATAAAAACAAATCAATCTTATTCTAATCTAACACATCCTACACTTAACAATACCTACATTAAACTTAATTTTATTCAGTTAATATCATGCAAAATTTACTTTTATAATAAACTTATTAATTAGCAATAGTAATGAAGTCCAGAAAGTTGTGTACTGGGCAAGTTTAGAAATAAGACTTTGGGGCTGGGAAGGTGGCTCAGTGGCAGAGAGCTTGCCTTACAAGCCTGAGGCCCTGGGTTCGATTCCTCAGCACCATATAAGCAAAAAGAAAAAAGCCAGAAGTGGCGCTGTGGCTCAAGTGGTAGAGCGCTAGCCTTGAGCTGAAGAGCTGAGGGACAGCGCCCAGGCCCAGAGTTCAGGCCCCACGACTGGACCCAAAAAAAAAAAAAAAAGAAATAAGACTTTGTCTCTCTTCAAGACACAGTACCATCATTGATTCCTTCCACATGCATAGAAACTTTTATTAAAACATGTTTGTACATCTTTATGGGATACAATGTAATTAAATACACATGACAATACCTAATGATTAAATTAGGGTAATGAATACTTGCACCTCCTCTAACATTTATCACTTCTTTGCTTTAGCACTTCCATACTGCCCTAATTGTTTCTTAAATACATCGTGTGTGTGTGTGTGTGTGTGTGTGTGTGTGTGTGTGTGTATGTATATATATTTGAGGGGGGGGTTCGTTTTTTGCCAGTCTTGTGGCTTGAACTCAGGGCCTGGGCACTATCCAAGCTTCTTTTTTTTTTGGGGGGGGGGGGGAGGGGCAGGGAGAGTCCAGTCGTGGGGCCTGAACTCTGGGCCTGGGCGCTATCCCTCAGCTCTTCAGCTCAAGGCTAGCGCTCTACCACTGGAGCCACAGCACCACGTCCGGCTTTTTTCTTTTTGCTTATGTGGTGCTGAGGAATTGAACCAAGGGCCTCAGGCATGCAAGGCAAGCGCTCTACCACTGAGCCACCTTCCCAGCCCTATCCGAGCTTCTTTTGCTCAAAGCTAGCACTCTACCACTTAAGACCCGTACCACTTCCAGCTTTTTCTGTTCATATGGTACTGAGGAATCAGAACCCAGGGTTTCATGCATGGTAGGCAAGCACTCTACCACTGAGCCACATTCCCAGACCCAAATCATATACAATCATGATGATTAACTACCCTACTGTGATGTAGAAAATAAGAATTACATCCTCCTGTCCATGTTTTGGTATCCCTTTCTGACCTGTTTTTGTAATTTCTCCCATGTCCTTTCCTAGCAACCACTATTATACTCCATTTTCCATAAAATTGGATTTTTTTTTTTTTGGTCAGAGACAGGGACTGAGACTGATGCTTCTGCTCACTGGCTAGTGCTCTAACAACTGAGCCCAATCAACGGGAAGAGTAGAAGAGAACAAGAATCCTGAAGGATAATGTTCAAAGGATGTTTTATACATGTGTATACTCAGACTACACACCACACACAAATATAGAACAATTAACCTACCAAACACTGTTTGAAAAAGGGGAGAGAAGAAGGAAAGAAGATCCCAAGATTGACTTTTTTAGGCACCATTTAAAATCAAATTCAGGGCTGGGAAGGTGGCTCGGTGGTAGAGCGCTTGCCTTGCATGCTCGAGGCCCTGGGTTCGATTCCTCAGCACCACATAAGCAAAAAGAAAAAAGCCGGAAGTGGTGCTGTGGCTGAAGTGGTAGAGCACAAGCCTTAAGCTGAAGATCTGAGGGATATCGCCCAGGCCCAGAGTTCAGGCCCCATGACCGGACCCCCCCCCCAAAAAATAAATAATAAAATAAAATAAAATAAAATTCAAAAGCAAAATTTCTTAGTTCATTTAATAATTAGCCCTGATAGTCTGCACCAGATATCAATTATTTTTGTCTTTTATTCTTTTGCTTTTGAGTTAACATACATTTGTAATAAGGGGATTATACTGCAGTATTTCCATACACACACAATATAGTTTGAACAAATTCATTTCCTCTACTATATTTTCTTTACTTCTCTCTCCCCCTTTTCAAACAGTGTTTAGTGCGTTTAATTGTTCTATATTTATGTGTGGTGTATAGTCTGGGTATACATATAAAACATCCTTTGAACCTCTTTACCCTTCAGTATTCCCTTTCTCTTCAACTCCTCCCATTGATTCACTCCTAAACAGTCCCCTCCTATCCTTTTTTTTTTTTTTGGTCTGTTGTGGGGCTTAAAATCAGGGCCCGTGTGCTGTCCCTGAGCTCTTTTGCTCAAGACTAGCACTCTACTATTCTGAGCCACAGAGGCACTTTTTTTTTTCTTTCCTGTTTTTCTGGTGGTTAACTGGAAGTAAGAGTCTGATTGACCTTTCTGCCCAGGCTGGCTTTGAACCGTGATCCTTGGATCTCAGCCTCCTGAGAAGCTAGGATTACAGATCTGAGTCATCAGCATCTGGATCATTCTTACATTCTTAAGACAAACTCATTTCAATATTTCCCAGTCAGAACTTGATTTTTAAAATAATTCACAAACCTGATCTAAGTCACTGAAGTTTATCCGCTGTTTAAGTTTCTCTAATTCTGCCTGCTCTGGGACAGACATCTGAGTCATATATCTACTGTGTGGAAAGGTATGTGGAGTCTTGGTTCTTCGTCTTCCAACTCCAGGTGATGACTCGGGAGAAATATCATTAGTTACCCTTTTATCACTTTCTACACCAAACTTTTTCTTATTCTTTTCTGATGATCTATTTGCCTTCTTCTGTTGGCCACTCCAATCCTTTGAGAAAGTAAAAGCAAAAGTTAATCTGGCCTCTATCAAATCAGGAAAATAATTTTGGTATGCTTAAAAAACTTTGACCAGTCTTAAAATTGAAATTACATTTTTTAACATAAACATTCTTTTCTCAAGACATTTATTTCCACCAACTTATTTTCCTTTCATGTCCATCCTAATTTTATTTTATCCTTCAAAAAGCAGATTACTTATTATAGGTCATTAGCTAACATAAATCCCAAAATTCCAACCAAGAATAAATTTAAACAAGCCAGGCGCCAGTGGCTCACGCCTGTAATCCTAGCTACTTAGGAGGCTGAGATCTGAGGATCGCCGTTCAAAGCCAGCCTGGGCAAAAGTCCATGAAACTCTTATCTCCAATAAACCACCAGGAAACCGGAAGTGGCGCTGTAGCTCAAGTGGTAGTGCTTGCCTTGAGCTGAAGAGCTAAGGGACAGCGCCCAGGCCCAGAGTTCAAGCCCCATGACTGACCAAAAAAAAAAAAAAAAGAAGAAATTTAAACATTTTGAAAAGCTTTTTGTGTATTGTTTTTGCTCTGATCTTGCTCTGATCTTCAGATAAGACATTGAGTTTCTGTCTGGGGCTGGCTTTAGACTAAGTTCTAACACATTCACACTGAAAAACTTTTAGTTATTGCTACAATAAAAATCATTATGGGTATCTTCTCTATTTATGATAAAACCTGCCTTTTCATGAACTGTCACTCGATCCCAATCCACATTCCTACTAATTTTAATACTATTACCCCACCTTTTGTAGCCATAGATGACTGGAAAATAATGTATAATCTAAATTGTGACAATCATATTTTAAATTGTCAACCTGGAACTAAAAGGCAAGTCAGTAGATAATTTTAACTATTACTAAATTTTTAGAATTTAGAATACATTCTAAATCTGTATTCTAAATTTAGAATACATCCAGAGTATACCACATAAACTAGAGGAAAGATAGTCTGTGAAGACAAAAGCTAAAGAAACACAAAAGTGAAATAGAATCACAGTAGTGAAAAAACAATCCTGACAACTTTCTTGTTCCTTCTTTTGTAACAGACTCCATAAAAGACCTTACATTCTTTTTCACTTAAGCAAACTCAAGTTGACAGTTATCTGTGTCAATTAATACTCCAGAGATTTTAATATACTTCCAGTAGTATTTACAATGTTTCAGTGACTTAAACTTGATTGAAGGAAAGTTGCATTTTAACAATGATTAAATGTTATTGATCAATAACATACCATCTACAATAAGATAGCATACCATGTTATTAAGTCGATCGTCAACACACTCACTGCTCCAGTTGGGTAAATCCTGATCATTCATACTTTCTTCAAAAGGACTTCCTCCTGTGGCCATACTGACTTTCCCAAATAACTTTCTGAAAAACAAGTAAAAACTTAACTTTTTTTCCTGATTTAAAAATGATTTATTTACTTACTTATTTAGACACTGAGGATTAAAGGCAAGGAGGCAAGCATTCTCTGCTGTGCTCTGTTCACAGAACCCAAACCTAAGTTTTTTAACACATAAAAAGAAACTATAGTTTTTATATGATTTCATGAGACTTGGCAATATAAAAAATACAAAACCTAATTTTAACAAATTAAAAAAGTTGGGCTGGGAAGGTGGCTCAATAGTAGAGTGCTTGCCTTGCATGCATGAGGCCCTGGGTTTGATTCCTCAGCACCACATAAACAGAAAAGGCCGCTGTGGCTCTAGTGGTAGAGCGCTAGCCTTGAGCTGAAGAGCTGAGGAACAGTGCCCAGCCCAGAGTTCAGGCCCCACGACCAGACCAAATAAATAAATAAATAAATAAATAAACATGGTTAAACATCTTTAACAGGGGCTGGGAAGGTGGCTCAGTGTTAAGAGTGCTTGCCTCGCATGTATGAGGCCTGGGTTCCATTCCTCAGCACCACATAAACAGAAAAAGCTGGAAGTGGCACTGTGGCACTATGGCTCAAGCGGTACAGCACTATTTTTGAGCTGAAGAACTGAGGGACGGAGCCCAGGCCCCGATTTCAAGCCTCATGATGGAGAGAGGGAGAGAGAGAGAGAGAGAGAGAGAGAGAGAGAGAGAGAGAGAGAGAGAGAAAGAGTGTGTTACAGATAAATAAGATTGACAAACCTTTAGCCTAATTAACCAAAAGGGAAAAGACCCAAATTAAGAAAACTAGGGATAAAAAAGCGCAATCACAGCAAATACCACTGAAATACAACAGATCATGAGAGAATACTTTGAAGATCTATATTTTAGCCTTGTATAACTGAGGTCTTTTGTTTGATCCCAATACTACCCGATCCCTGAGGTTACAGTTACATTAGTCAGGTGGAGTACATTTCTTTTTGGACAATACCACCCTATTTTTCTTATTTTATAATTTTCCAGAAAAACAAACAAAATTCACTAGGATTGGAAATAAAATATAATCAACTACCAATTTGTATTTTCTATTATAGTTTCATTTCAGTCTTCATAAAAGTTTATAAATCTGTTAGGTTTTTTTGGAGGGGTGGAGTGGGGGGTGACTAATACTAGTTTTTAAACTCAGGGCCTTAAACTCTTGGCTTTTTTTCCCCCAGTCATGGCTGGCATTCTATCACTTAGGCCACTAAGTGATTTTGCTAGTTAACTGAACACTGTCTCCCAGACTTTTCTGCACAGGCTGGCTTTGAAATTTAAGCCTCAGATTCCAGCCTCCTGTGTAGGAAGGATTACAGGCTTGAGCCACTACCATTCTTTTGTTTTTCTTTTTCTCTTTTGCTGGTACTGGGGCTTGCATTCGGACCTCAAGCTCTCACCTTACTTTATTTCTGAATCATGTTTTCAATGACACTTGGTGCGCTGCTACTTGAGCCATGCCACCAGTCCTTGTGTTTTTTTTTAATAGAAAACAAGAATATACTAAGTTGTTTTTTTTTTTTGGTGGGTTGTGGGGCTTGAACTCTGGACCTGCAAATTGTCCCTCAGCTCTTCAGCTCAAAGCTAGCACTCCACCACTTGAGCCACACACTTCAGATCCTTTTTAATTTTTGTCAGTTGTGGGGCCTCAACTCTGGGCCTGGGTGCTGTCCCTCAGCTCTTTAGCTCAAGGCTAGCGCTCTACCACTTGAGCCACAGCGCCACTTCCGGTTTTTTCTGCTTATGTGGTGCTGAGGAATCGAACCCAGGGCCTCATGCATTCAAGGCAAGCACTCTATCACTGAGCCACCTTCCAAGTCCCTATTAAATTTTGAAAATAGGCTTTTTTTCCTCTTTCCTTCCTTCCCTTTTTCCTTCCTCCCTCACTTTTTCTCCCTTCCCATTTGCTGTTTTTGTTGCGATAGGATCTTGCCATGTAGCCAGACTGGCCTATAACTTGCTTGGTAGCCCTATCTTCCCAAGTGCCAGAACTACAGGCATATATGTGCCAGAATTTTTTCTTTAAAAAATAACGAAAATTTCTAAAACATTTTTAAACAAAACTTCTAATTCCCATCCTTTAGTCATTTACTTGCTAAATTACCTTTAGGAATTAAATTACTTTCTCTCAGTGTGCTAACATTCTCCAATACTGACTTAATCCTTGGCAATGCACAAGACTTGATGTTCACAGCAATTTTAGATAACTAAAAGTATGTCAGTTGAAGGCAAAACTTAAAAAGCAAGAAAGTTTATGAACAAAAGGTAAAGTTAACTAATAGAAATATGGAAGGAGATGACTTGAGATGAAATGGATTTGGAAAAATAAGTTATCTGAACAGTTATCACAGGACAAATTCAAACTCAAATGGGCTGAAGAAACTCTGAAGACAAAGAAATTTCAAAAGATATTACATATTCTAGTAATTACTACCAATAGCATGGCTCTTTCCATGAAAGACACAAACAGAAAGTAGAGCAGCAGAGTGAAGGCCACAGCAAACTCAGAAACTTTACTAAGTGGGCACTCCATCATGCACTTATTTTTGGATAGTGCTGTCCACCATAAACTATTACAGTTCAAGTATAATGCAAAGGAAACTAATATATAACCACATCAAATTACCTCTTCAGAAGCTAGTTTTTGCAGCTCAGAAACAGCACCTTTCCTGTCCACGCTTCAAAGCTGTTGTCTGCTTATTAAGAAAACACAACAAAAAACAACAACACGTGGGCAGACTTCTATACTGTTAAGTATAGAACGACAAACACCACACTTGTGGTTCAAAATGTTAGCATACCAACAAGAGAAAAATAAAATTTATCAACACTTTACGTTCAATTTACCTTAATCATTTTGGAAAACAATGTGATATATACATACATAAATCTCCAAAACCCTCTAAGATCCCCCCAAACACTAAAGTGACCATTTAACATCTACTATCATTATCATTTAAAGATTGTGGGCAAGTTTACTCTCTAACTTTACCAAGTCTTTTTACTTGCTGCCACGCAAACGATTCAACAAATCCATTGTTTAAAGTGTCTATGTGAACACTAATTACCTCTTAATAATCTTGACACGCTGACAAAGTGTACCTTTAAAGGTTTAAAAATCCTGTATTTTCACGGCACCCACCAGCTCTCACCAGGAAGATGGGGAAAGAAAGGGAGCAGGTGCAAGCGACGCTCCGGCTCTGCCAACACCCACTCGGGTAACCAGAGAAGACCAGAAGGCGGAGTCGGGTCAGCGGTTCAGGGGCGGAGGGGGTGGGGGCGCCCAGAAAGCCCGCTTCTTTCAGCGCCAAAACAACCGCTACCGGTTATTTTACAACCACAAGGTCTTCAAAGCAGACAGGATCTCTATGGATCTGTTCACACACACGCACTTATATGTATATATACACGTATATGTACACACATGGATTCACACGGACGTGCGTGTATATGCATGCGTACACATGTAACACGTGTGTATGGGAATAAGACAAGAGATCCACAAGTGTGGGCCTGGGGATGCAAAGTTCGCTCTACTGAACGCCCCGGCACGGCCGAATTCCCAAGCCCATCTCCTGCAAGATCACCGGCACCAGTGCCGGCCGAATGGGCGGCGAATCCCAGTCGGCTCCGGGTGGCTCCCGTGGCGATCAAGCTGGACGTGCAGTGCGGCACGGAGCGCGGGTGGCGGGAGGGGCGCGGGGAGAGCAGAGACCACAGCCACGCGCTCCCCGGAGCGCCCACCCCGGCCCGGCCGCCCCGACGCCACCACGGACGGCAGCGAAGGCCCCGCGGGGCGCGCAGCGCGGCGCGCTCCCCGGCCGCCCTCCCCACCCGGGACTCCGGCTTCGCCGGGTGGAATGCGGCGGGTGGGGTGGACGGAGCGCGGTCACGGGGCCTGCGGCCGCCTAGGCCTAGGCCCTCAAGAACTCGACCGGGGAGTCCCACACCACGGCCGGAGGGCTCGGCTTCCTCCTCCCGCCCCGGAGAGAGGCAAAGGCGTGGCGTCCTCCCCCCGTCCGCCCGCCCCCCACAGGCCAAGGAGCCACGGGGGGCGTCCGCCGTCGCCGACCTGCCCCGGATGCTCCCCCCGGAGATGGCGTCGGTCGGCCCCGACTGCCCAGGGAGCCCGAAGCTGGCAGCAAGAAGACCCCGGAGCCTGCGGAGGGGGCGTGGGCCCGAGCCAGGCCCGGCCGGAATCGCGTGTCCCCGGCTCCTCGTTCGCCCGCCCAGCCGCCCAGGACGCGCTGCCCTCGGTTGCCAAGGGCCGGCGACGCGCAGGCTTTACCTGTAAGCGAGGCAGCTCCTCCGGCCGGGACCGGACCTGTGGTGGACAGGCGCCCCAGAATCCGCCACCGGCGGCAGTTCTTCCTCAGAGAGCGCGGCAGGGAGGCCCACAACTTCCCTGCGGACGGCTTGGAGCCCAATGGCCGCCTTCCCTACCTTGGCTGCTGGGCGCCAACCGCCGCAGCCAGCGCCATCTTAGGATCTCATCGTGGTGGGAGAAGAGGGGAGGGGGAACCGCAGAGGGGGCCACGAGCGGCGGGACGTGCGCCGTCTCCTTGGCAACGGTCTGCGCGCGGAGGAGAACCCGTCCTGGCGGTCGGAGCCGCAGTGCGCGCTAGACCGGAGTCACGTGATCCAAAGGCGTCTTGGAGAGCTGATGTACTTCGTCTACCAACCAGAGACTGTATCCCAGAATGCCCGCTCCACTCGGGTTAATCAACTCTTCCCTCCCCCACCCTCCCGAGACACACACACACACACACACACACACTGTCCACCTCCCCCACCCTCCCGACACACACACACACACACACACACACACACACACCCTGTCCAGAAGGCTGGGGACTACAAATCCCAGCGTGCTGTGCGCTCCCTGGCCGTTCGAGGCCTGAGCGGAAGTAGATTGATTCTCTGGGGCCTGGGGGCGTCAACTCCGGAAGGTGCCGGAGGAGAGGGGAAGACTCGAATAGCTCTTCTGGTCCCTACGCACTGACGTTCCCGTCACTCTTGGAAGGAAACCAAAGGGCCTGTACAATCTAGTTCTGACTTTAACACATGAGAAAAACCCACGGGAGCTGAACAATTTGCCACACATAGGCAGCTAGTAAGAACGTATAAGTATTGCTAATAATTAGTGCCACCGTGGGTTGATTGATGTCCCACTTTTTCCTTACAAGCAACACATGATTTTAATCAGAACTTAATCCAGGAAATCTCGTCCTCACAACTTGTAGTCTCTGAATTCCCTTCATACAATCTTCTAAAGATTGGTAAATCATTGCTTTTTAAACACTGCTTTTATAAACAACGAAGTATTTGAGAGACAAAGCCAAACACCTGTCGGTTTCACTTGTGTGCAACTGCACACCAGTTTTGGCCGTTTAAAATTGTGGGATAAGATTTTTTTTAATTCAAAATAAGGCTAAGAAGGAATGAAGAATGGACTTCTGTGTTCCAATAACATCAAATAGCTCCTCTCAATCACCAACAGAAGTTAAAAGTAGTAGAACTGCACCTCAGAACACAGTTTGGATAAATCTCTTGCAGCCTGCTGCAATTTGCTACTGCATTCAGGTTCGGTGTAATAATGCTCATTGACAGTATACATTTATTATACTTTAAAAGGTACTCAATTTCTAATATTGATAAGCACAAAGCTAAGAAAAACATACCCTCTGTCCTCATATTTTATTGAAATAGAGTGCAATGTAAATTCTGTATGGTAAGAAAAAGTGCTGTTCCAACATGGGTGGTTAACACCTGTAATCCTAGTTACTTGGGAGGCTAGGATCTGAGGATCATGATTCAAAGCCAGCCAGTGGAAGGAAGGTCTATGGAACTCTTACCTATAATTGACTAACATCTAGATATGGAGCTATGTCTCAAGAGGGTAGAGGGCCACCCCCCCACCCCCACCCCCCCCCCCCCCCCCCCGTCCCCGTACACACACACAGTGTTAAGAGTTCTTGACACAGAGCCACTAAGCAGTTACTTGTTCATTGTAGTCTAGAATGTTCTACTGTAGGGAAAGTGGTTATTTTAAGACTTTGATGGCAGTGTTTAGTTACAGGTTAGAATAAAAGGAGCAACAAGGAGAAGAGGTAATAACTGGTATAGCATGAGGTAGTACCATAATGAATAAGACAAGGTACTTGGATTTTGATTAACATAAACTAAATTAGTTTTCATGCCATGTAAAGTATTATATTTATCAGGATACTGTTCAGGTGATACAAGAGTATTTTGTATTAGATTGTTTAACTTTTAACTATTTTGTAAGTTCTTTGTCTATATATGGATTGTGAGCATGGCTATTAGTAGAAACGCTATCTTTTTGTACTTCTTTAAAAAAAATTCCTAACGTCTTTCAGAGTTCATTAATCTTGATACTAATTAATTTGAACTTTATAAAATGCAATGCCTACTTTAAACCTGCAGATGGGGATAGAACTTAAGGGGAAAAAAATCTGCCAGGCACTAACATTGTTTCTTTATTACACTGATACTTGATAGAAATGAATGTAGGGCATGATACTTAGCTATTTTAAGAATAATTCACTTAGTAATAAGAAATAGACACTACATCCTTTTATTTGCTACAAGAACAAATTGGCAGTGAATATTCAGCTCTGAAAAGGATGGTAGCACTTTCCACTACAGAATAACCTCCTTTCCAAGACAATTATCCTTACTATTCTCACAAGATACCTATTATATAGAAAATTTACTCTATCTTTTCCGGCCAGACCATAATTAGCTAATTGTCCTACTTAGCTAATTGTAAGTTCAGTGAACATTTTTTTTTGTGATGGATCCATAAAATCTGGTCATAGTTTTTGGGAAATGTTTAAAGTGCACAATCTGTCATAACTTAGCTGTGGTTTCTGCTCAATATCTTAAAGCCGGGTGCATGTAGTTACACTGTGATTCCTTTTAGGGCTGAGCTGGGTGCTAATTATGAGATATTATCCTGGGAATAACCAACCTTTGGATGAAGAGCAGGCAATGTGCATGTGGTAAAGCCCTGGTAGAACTACTAGAATTACAATAATCAGGGCACCAGTCTATCCCCTTCTCCTTTGCTGGTTAGCCAGAGAGTAGGATGGAGCCTATGACAGAGAGAAAGGCATGGTAGCAAGTGCAATGACCTTATAAGGAAGTTTAGTGAGATAGGGTAGATCAAGTAAAACAAGTCATTGGAAACAGCCCCCAGGAATTCAGAGATAGCACTGTATTAATAGGTTGATAAATAGCACATAACAATACTTTCTTTGCTTTAAGCTTTATGCTTACTCAATAAGCTAGAATATCTAGCAAAAAGGAAAAAGAATATTTAGTTAAAAGGAAAAAAGATCTTTCCTGAATAATTACTATGCTCTGGGAGCTGAAGGGGGGGAGGGAGCAGGGGGGAGCAGGGGGGAACAGGGGAGGCCGCGGGTAGGGAAGGGAAGTATTGCCACAAGTTGGGAAAATGACCCTTCGAAAAGGATGCTTAAATATATCATAATGACCCAAATTTAATGAATGGATCAATCTCCAGGTCCAATAGATAAAACACTGTAATAGCAAGAATGATTATATATATGAGGATTACAGGACCAAGAGGAGCACTTGTAATCGAGTGAATCTGAACCAAACCATTTTTTTGCCATAAATACCAGTGATGTTAGAACATTCATTGCACCTTTTATCACCTATGTCTCTGTTGAGTTCTATTATTCCTTTGCTTTGCTTCACTAATAAATTTTCTTGGTCTGGTCTCTACCTCCATGTGTCCTGAAATTCTTTTAAAATATAATTGTATTGTTATTATGAAGGTATTGTACAAGGGAGTTACTTTTTCAAAAGTCAAGTAATGAATATATTTCCTAAAATTCTTTTGGGGGATAATATGAGCTCAGATTCCAAGGGCCAGATGGATCTTCTTCCATTTGGAAAACCTCTTCCTTAGAACCTCACTGGTTCCAGTAACATTAGGATGATAGTTCTTAAAACTGAAGGTCCTTGGGGCTGGGAATATGGCTTAGTGGTAGAGGGCTTTCCTAGCATGCATGAAGGCCTAGGTTCAGTTCCTCAGTACCACATAAACAGAAAAAGACTTAAGTGGTGCTGTGGCTCAAGTGGTAGAGTGCTAGCCTTGAGCAAAAGAAGCTCAGGGACAGTGCCCAGCCCCTGAGTTCAAGCCCCAGGAATGGCAAAAATAAACAACAAATGCAAAAACAAATTCCTGAAGGTCCATTGTCTGTGCTGAAGACCCTTGAGTATTTTACTTTCCTATGGGGTTTTCCAGGAGCCAGACTGATGCAAGAAGGTATCCTAACAGTTTCCAGATGTTATCATAGAAATAAAAATAAACGACAAACATAAAACAAAACTGGTTTCTGGAAAGTGGCCAACAGTGCCCAGGAAGCAAATAAATACATTGCACCAGAGGACCAGAGCTTACTTTCATGGGCCTACAGGCTTCTGGAGAGGAGGGTGTACAAACTGAAAGGAAAACAAATATATTTGTTGCTCCAAACTTTTTTCAGTTCTTTGCAAAAAAAAAAAAAAAAAGGTGAAACATTAAAAAACAAAAGTGGTTCCTTTTTAGGGAACCTATAATGATTTGATTAGATTATCAGAGGAAAAACAAATCCAGAAAAAAAAGTAATAAGTAGGCACTTAATTTTAACTGGTATGCTGGAAGCATACAGGTTTTAAGAAAGATAAAACTAATATTTTCCAGGATCTGTCAAATGCCTAGGGATATTACATGTTTCCTGCAGCAGGCCAGTAGGGAGAGCAGTCTAGCTTTGAACAAAAGGCAGACTAATGGCTCTAGAAGATCTCCAGAAGAAAGTATTTCACTGAGTAAAACCCTTTTCTTTAGCTTTCCTCCTTGGGAGCCTCGTTGTAACAATGTCAACCAAAGATGCAGAACCTCTAGGATATATAAGATCTGATTTCAGGCATTTGTGGGAACTGAGTAAGCAGTTGCTGAAAGGCTGTCATCTGTACAAATGATGCTGGAACTTAAACCATGCAGTACAGGTGCATCAGAGTGGATAGATGCAAGGGAAAGAGAACCTGGGTCCCTTGAGGATGGGCTAAAACTTGTAGCTTCTAACTTAGTGATGTGAGTGTTCCATAGAATCCAGACCTTTGATCATGTGCTCAAGAAAAGACCAAGGGAAGTGGAGTAATGACTGTCTTGGCTGTTTTGACTGTTACCTTAAGCCGTCAAGGTAAGTGACAACATAGCAGAGACATCATATGGGCCAAGTGGTAATGTTCTCGCCCCAAGATAAGTAACATGTGAGATCTACAAAAATAGCCCACACCTCATTTCTTTTTTTTTATTTTTTTAAATATTTTTAGCTGGTTTTTTTTATTGTGAAAATACCGTACTCAGTGGTAGAGCGCTTGCCTTGCATGCCTGAAGCCCTGGGTTCGATTCCTCAGCACCACATAAGCAAAAACAAAAAAGCCAGGTAGTGGCGCTGTAGCTCAAGTGGTAGAGCGCTCGCCTTGAGTTGAAGAGCTGAGGGACAGCGCCCAGGCCCAGAGTTCAAGCCCCACGACCGACAAAAAAAAAAAAAAGAAAAAAGCCAGAAGTGGCGCTGTGGCTCAAGTGGTAGAGCGCTAGCCTTGAGCTGAAGAGCTGAGGGACAGCGCCCAGGCCCAGAGTTCAGGCTCCACGACCGGACACCCCCCCCCCCAAAAAAAAAGAAAATACCATACAGAGGGGTTACAATTACATGGGCAAGGTAATGAGTACATTTCTTATCAAGCATTGTTGCCTCCTCCTCTGTTTCCCCTTCCCATCCCTTCCCATCTCCCGCCCCCTCTCATCCCCCTACACTTCATTTCTGCACTCCCTATCTCCCACAAGAACCTCTAATGGCACTAATGGGAAACAGAAAACAAACAATACTGTGTGAAATGAAGTTCAGTCTAGCTAAGCTGACAAATTACAAAATTCACTATGTTTTCTATTTCCTCTATATCAGTCTTCATTATTATTTTTTGTCACTTTTTTGGTAAGAGTCATATAAAAATTCTTACATGTCTGCAATGTCTATAACCCTATTTTTGCACTAGATTGATAGCTGGGGTGTTTAGACAACTATCCTTCTGTGGAGAAGGGTATTGCCATTCTTAATGTCAGCTGGTTTTGTGTGATTTTATCCTTCCTGAAAACTTTTTGTGATTCTCACTGTTCAAATTTTGATTACAATTGTCCAAGGAAGGCTTTTTGATTTTTAATTTATTATGGTTAGCACTAAATATGTTCTTTAAATATTGTCTCCTGCAATTCTGTGGGTTGTTTTCCTATAATTTCCTTGATAATTTGTTCTCCATTGTGTTTTGTGTTCTTATTGAAAGTCAGTTACATTCTTGATTCCCTGAATCAACCCTTTAATTTTCTTATCTTTTTCTTTCCTGTTTTTCATATCCTTGTCACTTTATTCTACCTTATGAGAACAATTCATTCAGTGATGTTTTAAATTTTCTATTATATTTAATTCCTTTGACTTCTTTCTTCTTCACAAATTGCTCCTTCGTAAAAAAAAAAAATGAATATTCTTTCTCTTATTCCTCTGATAATATTACTAAGCATAGTTTAGATGAAATTTAACTTACACAAATATCTTCTTTAATTTTTTTTTAATTTAAGCCAGGCACCAATGGCTCAGACTTATAATTCTAGCTACTCAGGAGGCTGAGAACTCAGGATTGCGGTTCAAAGTCAGCCTGGGCAGGAAAGGCCTTGGGAGTCTTATCTCCAATTAACCACCAGAAAACCAAGTGGAGCTGTGGGTCAATGGTAGAACACTAGTCTTGAGCTGAAGAGCTGAGGGACAGCACCCAGGCCCAGAGTTCAAGCCCCATGACCAACAACAACAATTGTTTAGGGGTTACAGAGATATGGCACTAGCCAATGAGCAAAGATGTCAGATATTGAGTTCAATTAGTGGTCTTGACCAAAAAAAAAAAAAGAAAAGAAAAATTTTGTTTATTTAAAAAAAGACACTAAGGCTGGAATCCTGGGTTTGTTTCCTCAGTACCAGATAAACAGAAGAGGCTAGAAATGGTGCTGTGGCTCAAGTGGTAAAGTGGTAGCCTTGAGAAAAGAGGCTCAGGAACAGTGTCCAGCCCCTGAGTTCAAGCTCCAAGACTGGAAAAAAAAAAGACACTATTGCTGAGTGTGATGGTGCATGCCTCAGGTCCTAAATATTCAGGAGTCTCAAGCAGGAGAATCACACTAGGCCAGGAATTTGAGACTAGCCTGTGCAACTATTGAGAGATTTTGTCTCAGAAAAATAAGAAAAACAGTCTGGAAAGGTGACTCAGTGGTAGAGCGCTTGCCTTGCATGCCTGAGGCCCTGCGTTCGATTCCTCAGCACCACATAAGCAAAAAGAAAAAAGCCGGAAGTGGCACTGTGGCTCAAGTGGTAGAGCGCTAGCCTTGAGCTGAAGAGCTGAGGGACAGCACCCAGGCCCAGAGTTCAGGCCCCACGACGGGACCAAAAATAAAGAAAGAAAGAAAAAGAAAAATAAGAAAAACAAAAATTAGAAACAACTATCAACTCTTAAGTACAGCAGGTATCTTGTATATTAACACACCATCACAGCTTTCCCTCCCTCCTTTTCTTCCTCTCTCTCTCTCTCTCTCTCTCTCTCTCTCTCTCTCTCTCTCTCTCTGTCAGCTAAGCTTTACAGAGAAAGCTAAGCATATCCAGGGTTGTTCCTGTCCGTCATCTTTATGATGTAAGCTGAGCATGCCCAAAAGTAGCTTTCCATCATTTTAACCTTTCAAACATATGATATAACCTTGAAGGTTTTAAACTTAAGTACAACAGCTTTGTATTTGTCTCTGTACTGCAGCAGGAAGGTATAAAAGGATCTTCTCCTGGACTCTGTATCCACGTCTCTGATTCACCTGGATCACCCACAAATTATATATGTTTTTCATTGTCACCTGTTTATTCGCAAAGCCCTTAATGCTGGTATGAATCTGTAACAGTCTTCTATGTCACATGTGAGGGTGTTTTTGTAGATAATTAGAAGTAAAAAAAGAAATTACGAGTAGAAGTTGATCTTAGAAATGAGTCTAATAGATTCTTTCGTTTTAAAGATGAGAAAAAATGAAGGTCAGAGAGGTGGAATGACGTGCTGGAGAGTGTCTAGTCAACAATGACTAATTTTTTCCTTACTAATCTTAAAATTTTTAAATAAATGATAGAAAAATATTCAAAGGATGTCTTACACAGAAGTGGAGGGACAAAGGATGAACAAATGATACTCACCCAACCTACGCTGAAAATGAACCATACAACTTGTGGGTGGGGATGGAGGGGAAAACAGGAAACAGCGGGGGAAGGGGTGACAATGTCCAAAAAGAAATGTACTGTTTATCTGACTTTAACTGTAATCTTTGTACATCACCTTTATAATAACAATAGAGGGGCTGGGAAGGTGGCTCAGTGATAGAGCGCTTGCCTTGCATGCATGAGGCCCTGGGTTCGGTTCCTCAGCACCACATAAGCAAAAAGAAAAAAGCCGGAAGTGGCGCTGTGGCTCAAGTGGTAGAGCGCTAGCCTTGAACTGAAGAGCTGAGGGATAGCGCCCAGGCCCAGAGTTCAGGCCCCACAACCGGACCCAAAAAATAAATAAATAATAACAATAGAAAAAATTTTTTAAAGAAGGCCTTAGATAAGCAATGCTCTAGCCCAGTGAACAACAAAGAACAGAAGAAAAAGACAACTTACATTTTACTGGAATCTGAGTTAATAAGTAGGAATCACAAAACAAATAGCAAATAGCTACTTAAATTGCATCACAATGGAATAAACCATAAACCTGGATTTCCAGTCTGAACTATTACACAATGTGATTTCTAGAGCTAACAAGTTACCTATTACACATTGGAAAATCCTTTAGAGGATTTTCAAACTAAAGAAACAAGTTGCTCAGAATATACTTTATACATATAGGAAAACTTCAGCTCTGTAGGAAGGGAAACATTTGCTTTTCTTAAGGATCAAATACATTGACCATTTCACCTTGACAGTTATTAATCTGTTACATTTTATAATTAAGACAAATTTGGCCTCTTTCCATATCTTAGTTGAAATTATACTGTAATTTTTTATCATTACAAGTAATTGTTTATTTCTCTTAGCATCTATAAAGTAAAGCTTCAGCTGAACTTTGGTTTTACTTCATCTGCAATTGGGCATTATTAAAGTTCAAGTACAAAACTTTTTTGAAGGAGATAATAATGTTAGGTTCAAATAAAAATATTGGATCTTTTATTAAATTTCATGCAAATAGAGGGGGAATGGACAATATCACAGTATTGAGATTTGTCCTTACTTTTTTTTTTTTAAAGTTTTCCTTCCAGTTAAACTGATTTCCTCATGTTCTTTCTGGATTAAAGCCAAAATCAACACTGTCTCTATTTCGGATCAAGTATTGGAGAAAAAAAATTTACAAATTCTGTGCTCAGTTAGAAAGGATCCTGGAAGGCACTGGACCAAGCTTGAGCTGAGTCTCTAACTCATTCCTGACTTTGGGCAAGTTATTTAATGTTTCTGTACTCTCTGGATCTGACTCTAATGATGTTAATTAATTTTCACAAGAATGAGAAGAGCCATAGCTCAAGAAATAGCCATTTGTTTTTGAGAGAAGGCAGTTTCTGCAACCTCGAAGACAGATTTAGAATTATATTTTCTTTCTATTATCTTTATATTGTGGAGTTGGTTGGGAGTGTGATGGAAAAATGATATATTTTCTGTTTCAATCTACAACATGAAAAATAAAACAGACCATATTTAAAATTTCCCTTTACATATATTTTATTTCACCTATTTGGGGATAAAATGTTTAGTTTTTCACAGGCATTTATGAAATATGTTTTTGTTATGAATAACAAATATTATATTCCAATTTCAAAAAAAGGAAAAGTTAGAAGAATGAAAGAAGAATGAAAGGAGTCTCTAAGGCTGTGTTTATGGATAAATTGTTAACTTTCTTACATTAAGGTTATAATTTATTAGTGAGTGCTAACTTACTAAACATGCCTTATTCAATAACTTTTTCCTTCTCTTTTCATTTCTCTTATCATCTGTCCTTGGATAAAGACCTACTATTAACAGATTGTTTTTGAAATTTTGCATGTTACTAATATACTTGTTTTGTAATTGTGTTTTTAAAAGTCATATTTTAGCTGCAAACCTTTACACTTCCAAATTTAACATTTTTCTCTTTAAATTTAATGTAGTATAACTTACTAATTAACTATTTAACTTTAATAGCAAAAATAAAAAACTGGCTTTCATCCACAATCCTCTAAATCTCAACTTCCCAATTAGCTAGGATTACACTGTTGTCCAGCTCAGGGACAGAATAATTTAATAAAACCTTGTTGCAGAATATATAATTTGCAGAATATATGATTATTTATGCTAATAAATTATGGTGAAAGATTTTCAAAGAACATTTCTTAATACTTAAACATGTCTTCTATGTTGTAGATGTTAGAATTTCAACTTATATCTATATTTGCTATTTAGTAAATAGTAAATTAGATTTTAGTATTTGCTATTTAATGAACAATACAATAGAATTTGTAGTCTTAACCTTATGTATTTATTATTTAGGTGTTGGAGATTGAAGGCTCACTCTTGCTAAGTACATGCTGTACCACTGAGTTAAGACCCTAGGCCTGGGGCTGGGAAGGTGGCTCAGTGGTAGAGTGCTTGCCTTGCATGCATGAAGCCCTGGGTTCGATTCCTCAGCACCACATAAGCAAAAAGAAAAAAAGCCGGAAGTGGCACTGTGGCTCAAGTGGTAGAGCGCTAGCCTTGAGCTGAAGAGCTGAGGGACAGGGCCCAAGCCCAGAGTTCAAGCCCCATGACCGAACCACCCAAAAAATAAAAATAAATAAAAAATAAAACAAACAAAAAAAGACCCTAGGCCTTACAAAATAATTTACAAGCTGGGTGCCAGTAGCTCACAGCTATTCCTAGCTAATCAGGCTGAGATCTGAGGATCGCAGTTTGAAGCAAGTTGAGGAAGGCAAGTCTGTGAGACTCTTATCTCTAATTAGTCACCAAAAAACTAGAAGTGAAGCTGTGGCTCCAATGGTAGAGAACCAAAAGCACAAAATCTCAGGGACACAAAAAAGAAATTATGTAAAATAAAGTGTCCCATCAGAGAATAGTTACTTGAAAATAATTTTAATTTCATATCAATTTTATAGTAATTTTTTAATGAGCATAATAATGATCTATAGTTTGAAACAACTGAAATCAAATATATTACAACTAATTTAAGGCAAAATAAAGAACTAATACCTAGATTTGAACTCAGAGCCTTGAGCTGATGCTCTACCACTTGAGTTGGGTTTCCAGCCTTCCTTGCTTTGGTTAGTTTTGAGGTAAGGTTCACCTTATGCCGGTTCAACTTGGACTGTGATCTTTGTTTTCTTGTGCTTCCCTATGTTCCTGGGGAAAATAGATGCACACCACAGTGCCCAGTCACCAAGTTTGCCCTGAACTAGGATAATAGGTACATACCACCATGCCCAGCTACTAAGATGGAGTCCTTAAGAACTTTTATGTCTGAAATGACTTGAAACTTTGATTCCCCCAATTTCCACCTAAGTAGCTAGGATTACAGATTTAAGCTATCATGCTCAATTTGACCGTGTGTGTGTGTGTGTGTGTGTGTGTGTGTGTGTGTGTGTGTGTGTGTGTGTGTGTTAGAGAGGGGGGGGTGCTTGTACTCAGAACTTTGTGCTCATAGCTGGTACCCTGCCACTTGAGCCATGCCAACCAGTCTGGTTAATTGGAGATAGAATCTCTTGGATTTTTCTACCTGGACTAGCTTTGAATCTCAGTCGTCAGATCTCAGCCTCCTGAGTATATAGGATTATAGGCATGACCCACAATACCCACCCTATTTCAAAACACTTTTTAAAACACGCTCGCTTATCTAGGTCAAAATATGGATTAAAAAGTATTATAAAGCACTTTACATTTGGGATAAAGTATTTGACTCTGTAAATACAAAACAGAACTTGATAGAATAAATAAAAATAAAGTATTAAAGTCATTAAAGCAAAGTCTAGAAACATCAATATATTATATGAATTTAGCTTTTATGATAATAATAAATGCTGCCTAGAATCTTTTCCTTAAAAATTATCAGATTACTTTATTAATTAGAAAATATCACCTGGGTATCAGTGGCTCATGCTAGTAATTCTAGCTACTCAGAAGGCTGAGATCTAAGGATTGTGATTTGAAGCCAGCTTGAGCAGGAAAGTCTGTGAGACTCTTATGTCCAATTAACCACTAAAAAGCCAGAAATGGAGCTGTGGCTCAAGCTTCAACTTGAGTGCCAGCTTGAACAAAAAAAGTTAAGGTATAGTACTCAGGCCTTAAGTTCAAGATCCAGTATTGGCATTAAAATCAAAAAACCTATTTGCCTTTTGTTCTTAATTCTTTGTCAATTGTTTACAATTGTCTCTCTTATTCTACCCTCTACAAAAATACACAGAAGGGTCTCATATTGGAAAACAGGGTGACAGTTTTTTGTATACTTTAATGAAAGTTAGTATTTGAATGCAAATAGTATATGTAATAAGTTATATATAAAAACACCTAGTATACTTAGCACCTGGCATAAAGTAGATACTCAATCTGTGATTGAATTTAAGAAATTATTACAAAGATAAGAAGAAAGTGAAATTCCAGAGTTCTCCTGAATTGTTGCTCTAAACAACATGGTATAAAAGTACAAAAGGATGATTTACTGAAAAAAAGATTTCTTCAGATACTTATTAGAGGTTTTCTTTTCTACAATGAATAATTATGTTCTTGTATTTTCGTCTAATTTCTTTGTGCATTTAGTTGTGTAATTTCTTCAACATTTCAACTCTTTCTATATACTTTTGATTATGTTAACACTGATAGATGAAAGAGTTAAGTTATAATAAAAATACATGTTTTCATGGTAAATTAATCCCTATTATATGGATTTGTGCCAAGTATTGTAACATAAGACATTTGGTGTTTCTGTTTGAGTGGTTTAAGTAGAAATACAGAATAAAACTTACAATGTGTATTTCTCCTGAAAGAAGACCTTCTTTGAAATGGACAAGCTATTATGCATAGCTTTCCTGAAGGACTAAATGAGGCTTGCCAAGCAGTGAGCTTCTTTAGAGAAAGACCAGTCAAGGGCATCGTCATTTCATTGGAGAATCCACTGATGTTACTCCAGGCAGCTCTTTTCCAGGAGGCTTTTCAGCTCTCAGAAGGGCGTCTGTGCTGGCTGCCTGATCAGTGATAGAAATAGCTGGCCAAGGGGTTATGAGTCGAGATGTCTTCAAGCTTTGCCTTCTCCCAACCTCAGTCTCTCTTTTGCCCTCCAGGGTTCCGGCTGTTACAACAGCTTCACTGTTGATAGTCACCCTTCTGAATGCTGAAGGCTTGGGAGAAGCAGTGTTCACCTGCTCAAGATTTAAATGGGGATCTGGGGGGTCAATCTTTTGCCCTTTTACACTAGCTGGTGCCTCCAGTCCTGTCCCAGGGCTGGCGTGCTAGTTTACATCTTGTGCTGTACCCAGTGTACTAGTTTTTCAGCCCGTGTGCTTTTTGTCATCTATTGACAATATTAATATTGTCCACCTAGTGTCTTTGCCTTTCTCTTCCATTTAAACTTGGTCAAGTCACAAATTCCCAGTTTTCCTTTCTTCTTTTTTTTTTTAAACTAGGGCTTAATGTGGAAGAAGGAAGAAAGGAGAAAGAAAGAAAGAAAAGAAAGAAAGAAGGAAAGAAAGAAAGAAAGAAAGAAAGAAAGAAAGAAAGGAAGGAAGGAAGGAAGGAAGGAAGGAAGGAAGGAAGGAAGGAAGGAAGGAAGGAAGGAAGGAAGGAAAAGAAAAGAAAAATAAGCTCATGTTCCAATTAGATTGGAAGTCTTTAACTTTATTTGAGGGGAACAGAATAGGACCTCACACTCACTCAGCTTGCTTGCTTTGCAAACACTCTACTGCTTGAACCATGTCTCCAACCTTTTAAACTTATTCTTTTTTTTTCAGTTATGGGGCTTGAACTCAGGGCATGGGTGCACTCCCTGAGCCTCTTCATGCTCAAGGCTAGCGCTCTACTGCTTGAGCTGAAACACCACTTCCAGTTTTTGAGTGGTTAATTGGAGATAAGAGTCTCATGGAGACTTTTCTACCCGCGTTGGCTTCAAACTGTGCTCCTCAGATCTCAGCCTCTTGAGTAGCTAGGATTACAGGCGTGAGCCACTGGTGTCCGACATTCTTAACATTCTTTATTTTGTCGGTCGGTCGTGAGGCCTGAACTCTGGGCCTGGGCACTGTCCCTCAGCTCTTCAGCTCAAGGTGAGCACTCTACCGCTTGAACCACAGCGCCACTTCCAGTTTTTGGTGGTTAATTGGAAATAAAAGGTCTCATGGACTTTTCTGTCCAGGCTGGCTTTGAACCATGATCCTTAGATCTCAGCCTCCTGAGTAGCTAGAATTACAGGCGTGTACCACTGGCACCTAGCCTTAACTCATTCTTTTTTGGGGGGGGGTGGGGTTCCGGTCGTGGGGCCTGAATTCTAGGCCTGAGCGCTGTCCCTCAGCTCTTCAGCTCAAGGCTAGCACCCTACCACTTGAGACACAGCGCCAATTCCGGTTTTTTTCTTTTTGCTTATGTGGTGCTGAGGAATCGAACCCAGGGCTTCATGCATGCAAGGCAAGCGCTCTACCACTGAGCCATCTTCCCAGCTCACCTTAACTTATTCTTAACACTTATTTTCCAACTTACACCTAGCCTCTTGTTTTCCCATACAGAAGGAAAGTATGAAGTAACAACAGACTAGTTCTAAAGCAAAGACATCACATTTTTTTCCTCTGGAAATGGCTTTACTTCTTGAGGGATCATTAATGCATAGACAACTAAACTTTTATGAGAACCATTACAATGAGTTAAATGCTGGGACACGAAACAGTTAACAAGTTCTGAATTTTTCCTTCAAAAATTTTATTCCAAGCGAAGCAAAGCAAAGCATTGACTAAACAAACAGTAACTCTATCTCCTGGCACAGTGCTTAGAACCCAGTAGGCACATACAACAGTGTCTATTGAATGAATGAATAATGGCTACTTTGATCTATAAATGTAGTATGGAGGCATGATGGAGGATGTAATTTTGTCTTGAGAACTTCTCTAGGAAAGTTAGTTGCTATTTTTTGTTGTTTTTTTTTTGTTTTTTGTTTTTGTTTTTTGGGTCCGGTCGTGGGGCCTGAACTCTGGGCCTGGGCGCTGTCCCTCAGCTCTTCAGCTCAGGGCTAGCGCTCTACTACTTGAGCCATGCACCACTTCAGGTTTCTGGTGGTTAATTGGAGTTAAGAATCTCATGGATTTTCCTGCCTGGGCTGGTTTTGAACCACTATCCTCAGATCTCAGCTTCCTGAGTAGCTACGATTATAGGCATGAGCCACCAGTGCCCATCTGAGCCAAACCATTCCATAAGGTGTCTTAGATTGAGTGTCACTGTCTCCTAACCTAACTAAGTTAACCTAACATTCTTTTAGAGGAATTATAAAAGCTCAGTACTGAGAGCAATAAATTTGCCCTCAGGACTGCTTTTGTGGTGTCCCATAGATTACTTTGTGATGTATAGTTATTTTCATTGAATTGTAGGAACTTTTTAATTCTTCTTTAATTTCTTCTGTGACCCAGGTATTGCTCAGAAGTGTGCTGTTCAATTTCCATGTATTTGAGTAATTTCTATGGTATGTTTTGTTATTGAGGATTATCTTGATTCTGCTATGGTCAGATAGAACAAAAGGGATTATGTGGATCCTCTTGTATTTGCTTAAATTTTTCATATGAACTATGATATGCTCTGTTTTCGAGAAAGTTCCATGGGCTGCCGAGAAGAATGTATTCTGGGTTGTTGTTAGGTGGAAAACTCTGTAGATGTCTGTTAAGTCCATTTGGGATATTATCTAATTCAGAGACTTCTTTGCTAATCCTCTGGTTGATAGACCTGTCTTTTGGTGAGCATGGAGTATTAAAGTCTCCTAGTATTATTGTATTTGGATCTTTTTTTTTGTTTTCTGTAAGTCTGAGAGTATTTGCTTAACGTATTTGGATGCTCCAATGTTTGGCGAGTATAAATTGATAATGGTGATATCCTCTTCTTGGATTGTTCCCTGTATTAATATGTAATGTCCTTGTCCTTAAAAGCTCAGTACTGTTGAGGTTATCCCCGCAAAACTTTGTATGGCAAAGGCTGGAAATCTGGATGAATTTTCTCGGTAGTCTTCAGATGATGATTAACCTGGAGCTTTATCTGACCTCCTAAAGCTTCTTGAATCTGAACCTAACTCTGGTCTCACAGAAAAATTCAAAGTTGATTATGTTTAGGAACTCATTTTTGTTGCTTGCAGTTCTTTCTGGAGAATATGGAGAAGATACTCATTTTCGTCCTTGTTGCCACAACTCTGATAATAAGCAGGGAAAGCTGGGTAAGTTTATTGTGAAACGCTTATTGTATTTATAATGCTTGCCTTGACTTGGATTCTTTCTTTTGCAGAAAATTTACATTAACTTGTCACTAAAAAAAGCTAAGGGTGGTCAGACTCTGGTGGCTCACACTCATAATCCAACCTATTCAGGAGGCTAAGATACCAGTCTGGGTAGGAAAAGTCTGAGAGGTGCTTTTTTCCAATTAACCAGAAAAAGCCAGAAGTGGAGCTGTGGCTCAAGTAGTAGAGTGCTAGCTAGCCTTGAGCAAAAGCGCTCAGGGACAGTGCCCAGGCCCTAAGTTCAAGCCCTAGGACTGGCACATACATACAAAAAAAAAAAAAAAGCTAAAGGTGGAAGGAGGGAGAAGGAAAAGAGTTCGTGTAATCACTTGGCACATAGCAACACTTACCAAATACTTCATTTTTAAAAAAGAAAATATCAGTATTCACTACAAATGAGTACAATATTTAAAAATTCACTGACTTATTTCCTTGTTACTATAATCTCAAGAATTTTAAATTGGTCATATTTATAATTTGTATTGGGCACTATTAGTATAAATTACCCAGATTATTTTAAATTAGTCACAATAAATATGTCAATTATGAGTCAGAAAGGACAAAATACTTACTCAGAGTGCTGGAAAAAAAAGAAAAATCCTACATTTTAAATAAGTTTCTGCAGGGGCTGGGAAGGTGGCTCAGTGGTAGAGTGCTTGCCTTGCATGCATGAGGCCCTGGATTCGATTCCTCAGCACCACATAAGCAAAAAGAAAAAAAAAGCTGGAAGTGGCGCTGTGGCTCAAGTGGTAGAGCACTAGCCTTGAGCTGAAGAGCTGAGGGACAGCGCCCAGGCCCAGAGTTCAGCCCTACAACCAGACAAAAAAAAAAAAAAAGTTTCTGCAGTTTCACAAAGATTGTACATACTTGGCCTGTAATTCCTTCAGTTATTTTTAAATTGCACAGTGCATTGTGTCTAACATTATCATAATCAATTTCCCCACTATTGCAAAGCAACACAGGATCTAGACACCCTAAATGCTCTTATTGTCCATTTTGTACACTATTTGACCTAAGGAGGCTAAGCTAACCACCCTCTCAGGATAAATGAAAGGCTAAAGGAGAAAATAAGAAAAAATCCTGGGGAAATGGGATTCAGTGACTGGAGCTTGGTATGAAGAGAGGCCTTTATTATAGCTGTTCCATTGTTATGACTTTCAGGGTTTTTATTGCTTTTGGAGTTTGTTTTTTGTTTGTTTGTTTTGGTACTAGTACTAGGGCTTGACTGCAGGATCTGGGTGTTGTCCCTTAACTTTTTCACTCAAGGCTGGTGCTCTACCATTGAACTACAGCTCCACTTTTGGCTCTTTGGTGGTTAATTGGAGACAAGAGTCTCATGGAATTTCTTGTCTGGGGTGGCTTCAAACTACTGCCCTCAGATCTCAACCTCCTGAGTAGCTAGGATTATAGGTGTGAACCCCGGTGGTACTCATAACTGACTTTTAGTTTTAGGAGTTTAAAAAATATTAATAATTTACTTTACTATTAATGTAGAGATGATATACAGAGCAATTACAATTACATGAGTCAAATAATTCGTATATTTCCTTTCATACATTGTCTTCTGACCTTTAGTTTTCAGTTTTTGTCATCCTGAAATTTATTATCTGAATTATTTGCTTTACCTTAAATTAGATACCTAAAATATGCAAAATGGGGGGAGGTGTAGTCCTAGAGATGGGCGGGCAGGGATGGTAGGGGAAAAACAAAGGAGGCGGCAACAATGCTTGATAAGAAATGTGCTTATTACCTTGCTCATGGAATTGTAACCCCTCTGTATGGTATTTTCACAATAAATAAAAACTTATTAAAAATTTTTAAAGGGGCTGGGAAGGTAGCTCAGTGGTAGAGCGCTTGCCTTGCATACATGAGGACCTGGGTTCCATTCCTCTGTACCACATAAGCAAAAAGAAAAAAAAAGTCGGAAGTGGCACTGTGGCTCAAGTGGTAGAGTGTTAGCCTTGAGCTGAAGAGCTGAGGGACAGCGCCCAGGCCCAGAGTTCAGGCCCCATGACTGGACCCCCCCCCCCAAAAAAATTTTTTTTTAAAGATACACAAAGCACTGACAAAATTTGTCTTGAAGTCCCTTTTGCTACTCCTAAGGGCTCTCCCCAAATTCAGTACAAGCAAGAATCTTTAAAGCAGCATCCCGGCCTCAATAGCTACTCCTAGGAGACCTATCTGTGCAACTCTCCACAGTTCATCTACCAAATTTGCTTTTATTTTGGAGAGCTTTGTTCAGTCAGATATCACATTAGAAATGAGCTTAGACTCTTTCACATGCAATGTTGGTGACTCATGTCCATAATTCTAGCTATTAAGACAGCTAAGACTTAAGGATGACAGTTCAAATCCAACATGGGTAAGAAAGTCTGTGAGATTCTTATATCCATTTAACCACCCAAAGTGCAAAGTAGAGCTGTGACTCAAGTGGTAGAGCACTAGCATTGAGCAAAAAAGCTCAGGGACACTGCCTAGGCCCTAAGTTCAAGACCCAAGTCTGAAACGAAGAGAGATAGAGCAAGAAAGAGAGAGAGAGAAGAAGAGAGAGAAAAGATAGAGAGAGAAAGAGAGAAGCGAGAGATTAATGATATAATAAACTGAATGATGGGGCTGGGAGGGTAGATCAGTGGTAGAGTGCTTGCCTTGCATCCATGAGGCCCTGGGTTCAATACCTCAGCACCACATAAGCAGAAAAAGCCAGAAGTGGCGCTGTGGCTCAAGTGGTAGAGGGCTAGCCTTGGGCTGAAGAGCTGAGAGACAGCACCTAGGCTGAGTTCAGTCCCCACAACCGACAAGAAAGGAAGGAAGGAAGGAAGGAAGAAAGAAAGGAAGAAAGGAAGGAAAGAAGGAAAGAAGGAAGGAAAAACAAAGTATTAAAGCAAATTCAGTAGAGTTCCAACAGCAGCTAAATATGTGAGATACTGGAGGATATGAGTGCCCCTTATAAACATAGTTTCCCTTATAAACATAGCATAAAGTTTAAATTACATTTTAAGATCTACAAATACTACAAATACAAATACAAATGCTACAAAAGCAAACTCATTTTTTGGTAGGCGCTGGTGGCTCATGCCTATAATCTCAGCTACTCAGGAGCCTGAGATCTGAGAATTGTGGTTCAAAGCCAGCCTGGGCAGGAAAGTCTATGAGATTATCATCTCCAGTTACCACCAGAAAACTGGAAATGGTGCTGTGCCTCAAGGTGGTAGAGCATTAGCTTTGAGTAAGAAGAGCTCACGGACAGTGCCCAGGCCCTGAGTTCAAGTCCTACAGCTGGCAAAAGAAAAAACAAATCAACTCAATTATTTAGGGGCTTGACATACTGATGATACAATTCGTTTCTACAAAATCCTTTACTGTTTGGAATACACAGAGGTGATATGCAGAGATTGAGATAGGCTTCATGAACTGGGAGGAAGCCAGTTTCCGCTTATCTTCCAGACATTCAAAACCAATTCTTCTTCTCAAGATTGAGCTCATTAATTTGTATTATGAAAATACAAATATAAAGTTCTTATCAGAGCCATTCTGATTATTATTTTATTCTTTTTTTGTGTGTATGTTAGTTATAGGGCTTGAACTCTGGGCCTAGGCACCAAATCTCAACTCTTCAGCTCAAGGCTAGTGCTCTACCACTTGAGCCAGAGCTCCACTTCCAGTTTTCTGGTGGTTTATTGGAGATAAGAGTTTCACAGTCTTTCCTGCCCAGGCTGGCTTTGAAAGGCAATCCTCAGATCTCGGCCTCCTGAGTAGCTAGGATTACAGGCGTGAGCCTTATTCTTCAAATAGTAAATAGTATGAGAACATTTCAAGCCACTTTCTGGCTGGGATAATATTCTGCAATAGGTCAGTTGGAGACAAAATGCAATCGTTGATTTATTGATATTATTAGCAGCTTTTGTTTCCCATGAAAATGAGATGTTCATTGCTTTGCAGGCTCTGGAAAATTGTTCCCAGGAGCTGGCACGACTCAGATCCCAGGTACACCAACTGGAAACCCGAGTCAAACTGCAGCAAGTCACAATTGGGCAGCTTTTGCATGAGAAGGAAGTCCAGTTCCTTGATAAAGTACAGGAGAATACCGTCATTGACATTGGAGGCAAGAGGCAATATGCAGGTCAGAAGTGATTCTCTTTAAGTGCTTCAATAACCTGCCACACATATACATATTCAATTATGGTAGTGGGCATTTGAATCAGTCCTTTTTTGTTTGTTCTGAGACAAAGGTTTCACTATGTAACTAGGGCTGGCCTTGAATTCACAATCTTCCTGCCTCAGCCTTCGAAACACTGCAATTACAGGAAAGTCTTGCCAAGACTCCTTTTTCTGTTCTAGTCAGAAGCAACATAAGACATTGTGTCAATTTTAAATACCTTCTACATTATGTTACACGTTTATGTATTAAGTACAGGAAATGTTTACTATGAATGCTAAATATGTGAGAATTTCGATAGTTCCATAAGAAATCAGCACCATAGGTTTTGGGGTTGTTTTTGCCGGTCATGGGGTCTGAACTCTGGGCCTGGGCGCTGTCCCTCAGCTCCTCAGCTCAAGGCTCTACCACTTGAGCCATAGTGCCACTTCTGGCTTTTTCTGCTTGTGTGGTGCTGCAGAATGGAATCCAGGTCCTCATGCATGCAAGGCAAGCACTCTACCACTAGCCACCTTCCCAGCTCAGCAAATAGATTTTTAAACTTTGATTGTATCCAATGATAATTGTGAATTTTTATTTTATTTTATTTTTTTTGTCAGTCGTGGGGCTTGAACTCTGGGCCTGGGCGCTGTCCCTCAGCTCTTCAGCTCAAGGCAAGCGCTCTACCACTTGAGCTACAGCGCCACTTCCGGTTTTCCGGTGGTTTATTGGAGATAGGAGTCTCATGGTCTCTCCTGCCCGGGCTGGCTTTGAACCGCGATCCTCAGATCTCAGCCTCCTCAGTAGCTAGGATTACAGGCGTGAGCCACCAGAGCCCGGCTAATTGTGAATTTTTATATGTGAACTTTTCCTTTGTGTGTTATATTTGTAAGATTTTATCTTCTCTGTTTTGTTTTCATGTTTCTTCTGGTGATGTCTTTTTATATTATTCAGCCTGGTTTTGAACTCTCGGACTCAAGAAAGCCTCTATCTCAGCCTTATATTAGCTGAGAACAGATGCACCCCACCATACCCAGTTTTCACTTCTGAAACTCTAACATATCCTAGATGGAAAATATGGGAATACTGTACAAAAAGAGATCAAGAAAGGAAAAAGAACCACACTTGTTAGGAACATAAGAGAGTAACTTGTTGATATGTATATTTTATGGTTTAATTATTTTCCTTTTGATTAAGCCAATATTTCCCTTGTAGAAATGAAATGATTTTGAATTGTTAATATATTACACTCATCAATGCATATGTCATTATTTTCCATGTAAGACATCCACTTGACTTTTTCCAGATATGTAACAGGCTTCTTTTAGAGCAAAGTCACTTTTGGAGACAAAGGGAATGCTATCTAGAGCACATTGTTTATATGTCTATTCCTGCACTATCATAACATGTTGTAATTTCTCTGTTTATGAATGTATCTTGTGGTCAATTATCTAGGCAGTATATGAGGTTTGAGATTTTATTTTACTCACTTTCCCTCCTTATTAACCATCAGGATATTTAAAAAAAATAGTTGACCCTTATACTTATGGATGAAAGTAAGATAACGCATAGAAATAGGAAAAACAACGAGAGCAAATACAACTTGGAAAACATCTGACTATAATTAAAAGATTTTAGGTGTCAAAGAGATGCCAAGCTTATAGGAATAAAATATATTTTGTGCTTCTGTACACACTAGTGTATGATATAAGAATTTGGGGAACTACAGAATGATAGCTTCAACAAAATTCTTCCTTGTCTTTCTTTACCATGATCTTAATCTCTTTCTGCTAAAACCCTTTTTCCTGAGTTCTAAAACCTCTGTTGCCCAGCATCTTGACCCTTAGCATCTGAATGCTACCCCTGGCCTGTGGTAGAACCAATGAATATAGAGCAAGGATGGCTGTAGGTCTGGACACAAAGAACAAAAAGGGGCCAGGGGACAGCCTGGGGAACATAAAGGGAATGTTCTGTCTGAAGCAGTAGCGATAGGGAGAAGATGGACAAAGAAACAGGAATTGGAACCTAGGAAGAGAATTACTGTGGAGATTAGGCAATGCCGTGAAAGACAGGTAAGAACGTCAATCTAAAAGAAAGCAGTGTCAGTAAATACTCTTGGAGACAGTGATTCTAGGCCAAGGCTACTCATGAGAAGCACGCAGGGACTTTTTACAATGTTGATGCCTAACAAGAACTATGAAGGGTTGAGATTTTTCTCTGTTTGGAAGCTAATGAGTTATTCTGCAAGGATTCTAGCAGAAGATATGGACTCCTGAATGAGAGACATGAGCTTTGGGGTTGTAGCAATGTCCCTTGTTCTCAAATACCAAGAGCCCAGCTCGGCAGACATTGGGCCGCATTATAGCTGGCAGTGTTAAGTTTAGGGAACCATAATTTTTATTCCTAATTTACTTTATTGTTATTATAGAGGTGAGGTACAGAGGAGTGACAATTACATGAGTCAGGTAATGAGTACATTTTCTTTCATACAGTGTCTCTTCTGTTCCCTTCCCTCCCTCTCATCTCCACCCAATGTTTTATAATGGGTTACAAGCAAAGATACCCAGTCTTTGCCACAGAGGGAGATATTGTTTTATTTTGAATGAGCAGAAAATAAAACTACTGTCATTTTCAAAAAGAGACACTAATTCTATTTTCCAATGCTGATTACTATACAAATATCATTTTAAAGATAGTTCAGCACATAAACTCTGCTGGCCAGACATGTAGAAATGTACTTCATCCATGGAGAATTATCTATAAACTATGCCTCAGTCCCCCTCCAGGCCAATTAAATGTACCTCCCTACAGAACAAGATGATTTGTGTTTTTACTGTTGGGTGTGATTGAGAACAGTCAAGACCAGAACCAAGTTTCACCAAATTTCTTCCCATGAACTAAGAATGCAGGTGAGATGAGTCAAGCGGAAAAGGTCAGATAATGTGATGTCAGGAAAATGAACCCTTAGATATGTATTTTAATGTTTTTACTTTCATGCATGTGTTTCTAACACATTTATAAGATTACCTCTTTGTTGCTTTGTATGTCCCTCCCCCACAGTATAACCCCTGCTTTCACTATATTTGATGTCAGTATAACTTGTGGAGGAGATGGGGAAAAACCAGTTGTTTAAGGATACAGGTGGACTGTTGCAACAATGAGAAGTACAAGTTGTCATGTCCAAAACGAGCTTTACAACGTCGGTGCGGGGGGGGGGGGGGGCGGGGAAGGGGGGGGAAGGAGAAGGATTGGGATTGGGGGGGAGGGGGAAGGATGGAAAGGGATGTGAAGGGTAAACCAAAGGAGGAGGCTGCAATGCTTGGTAAGAAATGTACGCATTATCCTGCCCATGTAATTGTAACCCTTCTGTACAGTATGTTCACAAATAAAATTAAATTAAATTAAAAAAAAAAAAAGATTCAGGATAGGACCTGGTGAACATGAAGACAAACTATTTAATCGGAGTTAGAATTGTGGAGTCAACTTTATCTCTGGGTAGGGAAAGGAACTGGAGATTGAGATGGATTAATCATGCCCTCATAATAAAATATCAATCCTCAATATGGATCTACAATATGGATTTACAAATGTAGATGTCTACAAAGTAAGGAAACAAAAGCTCTGAATTTGATACCCTTCTAATCATTACCCTATGTGCCTCTTTATTTGTCTGATCTTGATATGTGTACTTTACAATAAACGTCTAAGTATAGCATTTTCCTGAAAAAAAAAAAAAAAAAAAAGAATGCAGGTGAGGAAGACTTTCCTTCTTTCAGATGGTTCCTGTGGTAGTAGTTCTGTATGCTACCATTTTTATTGGTTGAAATTTGGGGGCTTGATTATAATTCAGACAGGAATCTACTCAGGAAAAATGAAGCAAACTGGGCACCCATGCCTATAATCTAGTGGCTGAGATCTGAGGTTCCAGGTTCAAAGACAGCAGGAGAGTAGGTGAGACTCTTATCTCTAATTAACTACCAAAAAGTGGAAAGCAGTAATGGGTCAAGTGGTAGAATGCTGGGCTTGACCAAAAAAAACCCCAAAAAACCCACAAAGGACAGTCCCCTGGGCCCTAAGTTCAAGCCCCAGAATACCCCCCCCCCACACACACGCATGCACACACACACACACACACACACACACACACGCATGCACACACACACACACACACGCATGCACACACACACACACACACACACACACACACACACACAAAGCAGTAATTCTGAGAGGTGCTTATAGATTTAAAGATACATTACCTTTTCTAGTTCTAAATATTTAACTCCTGTTTTGTCTAGGTTTTAGACTGTAAGGATTTTTAGCTCTTAGAATTTGTTAATAAATTTGAATAAGGTCCAGACTTGTAAGAGAAAAAAAATCCTTGTATTTTTAGCCCACACGTTACCTAAATCTATGGTCAGCTGATGGTTATATTATGACAGATAGGATAATCAAACACCAATTTAATGGGTTAGGTAATGGTAGGATGCAGACAATATGGTATTTGTTACTAGGACTGTGTAACTAATCATCATAAGTCTTAGAACCTAAAACTCCAGACCCTTTGTTGAGCATGTAGTATATATACTATGAAATAATATATAAGATATAAGATCCTGTTCACATGTTTATGTTTATGAAGCTTGACTTGAAAAAAAAAACACATAGTATCTGTGTAGATATAAATTCCCTCGTTTTCATTTACAAGTTGCTGTATTTTTACTAAATTAGTTATTTGTTGAAATGTAATTTGTTGCATGGTAACAAACATCTAATTACATACAACCTAGCTATTTGTACAAACAATACATACTATTATTATACGCTGTGTAAAAATCCTGTATAATTAAATGGTATCTTTTTTTTTTTTTGTCAGTCGTGGGCCTGCACTCTGGGCCTGGGCACTGTCCCTCAGCTCTTCATCTCAAGGTTAGCGCTCTACCACTTGAGCCACAGTGCCACTTCAAGCTTTTCTGCTTATGTGGTGCTGAGGAATGGAACTGAGGGCCTCATGCATGCAAGGCATGAGCCACCCAGCTACTAAATGGTATCTTTTTAGAGCCATAGGTATGATTGGGTTATGAATTAAAAGATTCCTGTGCCAAATTCCCATCCATTGGTAATAAATCTCAACCATCTGGCATCACATCTGTTCAGCCAACCAAGACTGATGGTTGTGCTGTGACTTCAGACCTCATGGCAGCCTCTGGAGGCAGGATGAGACAGGTTAGGGTGTAGACTTGGAAGTCTGGTTTCAAAGTCCCATTGCTTATCTTGCTAGTTGTGGTCTCTCGCACATTCATTAACACTTATGTGTCTTATAGTCCTTATTGGTAAAATGGAACAGAAGCATTTGTTTTGAGGGTCTAATGAGATATCTTTTAACTCCAAAGAAGTAGTCAGTGAATGTCTATTATCTAGGGCATGACCAGGTCTTCTCTCCCTTGCTTCAGACACAGAAGTGGAGTTTCAGAAAGCATTTGATCTGGCTTAGCCGAGACAGAAATCAAAATTCAGTAAGTCTAGGAACTTTTGTCACGGTCACATAAACATCAATACCAGCTAACATCATGTTTCAAATGACCCTAGCAGGAAAGATTATCCCAAAAAAGTCACTCCCTCCATCTCAAAGAATAATGCTATTGCCAAATAACATACTTCCTTTCTCCCCCTAGCTTTCTTAAATTGCATGGGGTGGGTGGATGATGACTATGGTTCTAGCATGTTCCAACATCCTCTGTGAAATGGCAGCTGCTCTGTTGGCTTTCTTTTTAAATGAAGAATGTTCCCGTGCCAAGCACGGGAAAGCATGTGCTCAGGAGGCCAAGAGGGTCGTGAGCTCAAGGCTAGTCTGTGCTACATAGTGAGACCCTGTCCCAAAGACAAACAAAATAAGTATAGGGTACTTAGTGTCTCCCTTTGGTTCTCAACTTTGAGCTTCAGCCACCATTCAGAGAAAATAGAAAAAGTCTTTTTAGTAGGCTGGCGTGCCTCTTTGTAAGGCTTAAACATTTAGCCTTCCAACATTGTTTGCTTTCTGCAAGAACTATTCACATCACACAGTTTAATGCAGCATTTGTCACAGAAGTCAGAATTCCCTGGCTTCACTCTAGTATTATGCAAATATCCAAAAACCTGTACTTGAATTTTAATAGTGTCATAAATATAGAATTCTTCTAACTTTGCCCTTCTCCCACCTATTCAAGGGTGGGGGTGGAGTGGATCACAACATTTTTTTTTGTTGTTGTTGTTGTTGTTGTTTTTGCCAGTCATGGTGCCTGAACTCTAGGTCTGGGCACTGCCCCTCAGCTCTTCAGCTCAAGGCTAGTGCTCTACCACTTGAGCCACAGCACCACTTCCAGCTTTTTTTGCTTATGTGGTGCTGAGGAATCGAACCCAGGGCCTCATGGATGTAAGGCAAGCGCTCTACCACTGAGCCACCTTCCCAGCCCCGATCACAACATTTTGAAAATCACAGTTTTAAATATATAGGTAATTTTTTTTTCTCAGTCATAGAGCTTGAAGTCAGGGCCTGGGTCCTGTCCCTGAGCTTTTTCCTCTCAAGGCTAGCACACTACCACTTTTATTTGTTTTGTTTTGTCTGTTGTGGGGCTTGAACTCTGGGCCTAAGCGCTGTCCCTCAGCTCTTCAGCTCAAGGCTAGCGCTCTACCGCTTGAGCTACAGTGCCACTTCCCACACTACCGCTTTTATTCTTCAAGTGGTTGATTGGAGATGAGTCTTCACATGGACTTTCCTGCCTGCAATGCTCAGATCTCAGCCTCCTAAAGAGCTAACATTACTGGCGTTAGCCACTCTGGCACCCAGCTCAATATTTTTAAACTCTATATTAATCAAACAGGCAGCAAAAATACTAGTGTGTTTTGCTTTTGGGGGGGCGATGTATACAATCTTGGGCCCTGAGGATTCGACTCAGGACTTCTACTTACAAGGTAGGTGCTCTACAGTTTGAGCCACCTTTTAGCCCCATTTTATTTTGCTTTGCTTTTGAGACAGGTTCTCACTATGTAGCCCAGGCTAGTCTGGAACTCAATATCCTGCTGTCTCTATCTCCCAATTATTAGGATGACAGATCTGCACCACCGAACCCAGTTTGTTTTGTGCTTTTCTGCTTTGTATTTATGTGTTGGTGCTTTTGGTTTTCTCTTGTTTGTTTGAGTGTGGCTTTTCTTCATTGAACCTTTCTTGTGGATATTAAAATAGTTCTCTGCTTTTGAAATGTTTACTCTACTTTACAGCAATCCTTTACATTGTTGCCAGATAATCCAGGTTGTCCTTGTACTTTCACTATAACAAACATGGAATCAGTCACTTTTCTGTGGTGTCTGGCTTTTTTTTTTCCTGAGGAGAAGGAATTTTTTTTGAGAAGGAAAAATGAAAAAACAAACGAACTCACAGATGGCATAAAATAAAAACAAATACTAAATGTTGGCAGAAATCCCTATATTCATGAAGTTTTCCAAAGGCAAATGGTATAGCTAATTATTTTCATATTTGCCTGGAAAACAGTCTAAACTTAGTGAGTCTTTGTTATTTAGTTCATTGGTTGGAGAGTGAATATTAGAATAAAAAAGAGTTCCTTTTTCTAAGTGGGGTAAAAGGTGCTTACTTTAATGAAAGTGTTAATATTTAGCTATAAGATTTCAGCTTTTTAATAACATTGAGCTAGCTTCCTGAAATCATTTTTTTCTTTTTTCCCCTGCTTTTCTTCTTGCATAGTTGCTCAAAGAGGGTCCATTTTTTAATCCAGCATCTATAAAAAGCATTATGCTTTTGACCTCTGAAAATAAATACATGAATCAACTCTAAATTCTTACAAAGATGAACATCTTACCAGAGTAATATAGGATTGATCTTAGTCTTGTGAGGGCATTGGAAAATGAATAAAGTTCTTTGGCTTTTTTTTTTTTTCCTGTTGCCCATTCATTTTTTTTTAACATGCAGTCTATTTCCTTCTGTAATAGCAACAACAAAAACCAGTTCTAGAAAAATCTTACATGAGGGCTGGGAAGGTGGCTCAGTGGTAGAGCACTTGCCTTGCATGCATGAGGACCTGGGTTCCATTCCTCAGCACCACATAAGCAAAAAGAAAAAAAAAGCCGGAAGTGGTGCTGTGGCTCAAATGGTAGAACGCTAGCCTTGAGCTGAAGAGCTGAGGGACAGCGCCCAGGCCCAGAGTTCAGGCCCCACGACTGGACCCCCAAAAAAAGAAAAAAAAAAAAAAGAAAAATTTGACATGAAAGCAATGAATAGGAAGGAAGAAGGAATTTTAAAACACACCATAAGACTAAAATAATTTAATTTGGGGATTTTTTAAAAAGAAATTGATAAAAATGATTAGAGTGGCTGGGCGTTGGTGGCTCATGCCTGTAATCCTAGCTACTCAGAAGGCTGAGATCTGAGGATATCTCAGCTCAAAGCCAGCCCAGGCAGGAAAGTCAGTGAGACTCTTATCTCCAATTAACCACCAGAAAACCGGAAGTGGCGCTGTGGCTCAAGTGATACAGTGATAACCTTGAGCTGAAGAGCTCAGGGACAGCACAGCACCCACGCTCAGAGTTCAAGCCCCATGACCAACAAGAAAAAAAAATGATTAGAGTAAAAATGTGCAAGATATGTTAAAGCGTTTTTGCTTAAAATCTATGGCTGGAGCCTGGCTACTCAGGAGACTGAGATCTGAGGATTGCTGTTTGAAGCCAGCCCAATGCAAGAAAGTCTGTGAGACTTTCATCTCCAGTAAACTACTCAGAAAAAGCCAGAAGTGGTTCAAGTGGTAGAGTGCTATCCATGAGCACAAAGAAGCTCAGGGACAGCACCCAAGCCCTGAGTTCAAGCCCAGAATGGGGGAAAAAAAATCTCTGGCTGGTTTTTTTTTTGGGTCCGGTTATTGGGGTCTGAACTCTGGGCCTGGGCACCGTCCCTCAGCTCTTCAGCTCAAGGCTAGCACTCTACCACTTGAGCCATAGCACCACTTCCGGCTTTTTGCTGTTTGCTTATGTGGTGCTGAGGAATCGACCCAGGGCCTCATGCATGCAAGGCAAGCACTCTACCACTGAGCCACCTTCCCAGCCCCTGGCTGGTTATTCTTGAGACTACCTTTTTATACTGCCCACTAGTTCAGTCACCCTACAACATGGCCTCCTGGTTTTCTAAATAATGCTTAGCCATATTCCTTAAATCTGCACAGATCAATCTTGAATGCCAAGTTAATTTTCCTACTCTCAAGTAGCATAAGAACTAATATTACTTTTTGGTGACAAACTGATAACTGTTTTATTTCAAAGACCAAAGAAATACCCTGGCAAAGAAGAATACAATGATGAAAGAAATAGCAGAGGCTTGTAGTTTCTAACAAAAATATTCACAAATGTGTGGACTGTTAGACATTTCAGTGGGCCAGTAAAAATGAAATATCTGGTAAAACTGACAGGTTATAAGAACTTAAAACAAAAACTGACAAATGAAAAATGGAATTTGGGGAATGGGGGAAGGAACTGAAAACAATATGATTTATAGGACTCTTAAGTCAAGATAACCAATACTAAATTATTTGTTTGGTGTTCCATTTTGACTTTCAGTTTTAGATTTATAAGAGAGATAAGTTCCACTATGTTGTCTAATAAAGCTACACATTTCTCTTAATATACCATAATTAACTGAATATAAGTGATTTGGTTTTTAAATTGCTTTTTATGAAATTCAAAAATAAGACAATGATCACTATTTCATTCATTTTGTTCTCCTGGTCATACCACAGAGTCAGATGACAAATCCTGGGAGAGGAAATAAGACTTTTATTTACACTAAGTCTTTTCTTAAAACTTTTCATAACAAAGTTTTACATTGTTTCACCAACAGATTGCTCAGAGATTTTCAATGATGGATTTAAGAACAGTGGATTTTACAAGATCAAACCCCTTCGGAGCTCAGCAGAATTCTCTGTTTATTGTGATATGTCTGATGGAGGAGGATGGACTGTAATTCAGAGACGGTCTGATGGCAGTGAGAACTTCAACAGGTGTGTTAGTCACTAGACTTTATTTGGAGTAATAAATGTAAGATTTTTTTCTTTTTTTTTTGCCAGACTTGGGGCTTGAACTCAGGGCCTAAGCACTGTCTCTGAGCTTCTTTTGCTCAGGGCTAGTGCTCTACCCCTTGAGCCACAGCGCCACTTCTGGCTTTTTCTGTATATGTGGTACTGAGGAATCAAACCCAGGCATGTTAGGAAAACACTCTACCACTAAGCCACATTCCCAGTCCTAAATGTGAGAATTATAAGTTAAACCTTCTTATCATATCTGAAGTTCATTAGTCGGACAGACTTTCATTTTTTGTTCTCTAAGTAAGAATACTGGGCTTAGCGATGGTGGCTCACAACTGTAATCCTAGCCGCTCAGAAGTCTGAGATCTGAGGATCGAAGCCTGAGCAGGAGAGCCCATGAGACTTTTATCTCCAATAAACCACCAGAAAACTGTATGTGGCATTGGGACTCAAGATGGTAGAGCACTAACATTGAGCAAAAGTGCTCAAGGACAGTGTCTAGCACCTGAGTTCAAGCTCCACAACCAACAACAACAAAAATAAG
Source organism: Dipodomys spectabilis (assembly GCF_019054845.1). Classification (NCBI taxonomy): domain Eukaryota; kingdom Metazoa; phylum Chordata; class Mammalia; order Rodentia; family Heteromyidae; genus Dipodomys; species Dipodomys spectabilis. The sequence goes on along the minus strand of NW_024870686.1, from coordinate 12,947,529 downwards.
TACTTAGTTCACTGGAAGTGAACTAAGAAAACATTGGAGGTTGGGGGTAGAGAATGCAGCTTGGGTTCTACAGGTGTTTATTCCAATTTTGCTAACACTAACTTTGGCTGAAATTATCCTTTGTTTTAAAATTTCTTAGAGGCTGGAGTGATTATGAAAATGGCTTTGGAAATTTTGTCCGAAGAAATGGTGAATATTGGCTGGGTAATAAAAATCTTCACCTACTGACAACACAAGGTACGTGTTGTCTGATGTCAAGTTCATTTGAAATACAAAAGAAACAAACTTAACTGCCATCCACGAATTCAGACAATGGAACTAATTCAATAACCATCATGATTTGCAGATGGTGTAAATACCTGTTTAGCAAAATTTCCTTTTGTATAATGTGGCTACTTAAAACTAAGAAGGAGAATAAAAAGAAACTGAAACTGGATGGGAAAAGGATTGTTTGCTCATATATATTTTCTATTTCTCCCCTGCCCCTCTCTCTCTGTATGTGTGTAATGGGGTTTGATTGCTGGCCCTTTGCGTTTTCACTCAAGGCTAGGGCTCTCCTACAGAGCCACAGCTCTGCTTCTAGCTTTTTGGTGGTTAATTGAAGATATGAATTCCATGGACTTTCCTGCCTGGGCTAGCTTTGAACTGGATACTTAAATCTCAGGCTTCTGAGTAGTTAGGATTATAGGCATGATCCACCAATGCTTGGCATATTTTCTATTTCTTAAAGGGAAATTTAATGTCATGATCATTCTCAATAATTTTAAATGAATGAAAATGACATATCGTATATCAGTTATCTACGGTGACAATAATATGGTGTTAACAAGCCCATTTGAAATAAAGTGACATCAAAATAACCACTATTGATTGCTTCTCATAAATCTACAGAATAGCTGAGTGGTTTTGCTGATCAGGGCAGGGCTCTGCTGGTTTTGGCTAGCCTGGCTCACTACTCTGTGCCAGCATCCTGGTCAGAGGGAGGCTGGCTGCTCTGAGTGGGCCTCAGATGAACATATTTAGTGCTGTTCCATATGGTCTCACTTCCCAGCTTGCTAGACTGGACTTGCCCTTTTATTAGAGTCAGGGCTTCAGTAAGAAAGTGAAGCACATAAATCTCTTGAGGTCTAGGCTTAGAACAGGCACAGAGTCATTTTTTTCCTTCTACTAGTAAAGAGCAAGTCACATAAACAGCTCAGAGTTAATGCATTTCATCTATTATGATTATTATTGTTGGTGCCAGAATCTGAATTCTGGGCACACCCTTGCTAGACAGGAACACTTCCACTTGAGCCACACCTCTAGCCCTATTGTGTACTTGTTATTTTCTGAGCTAGGGTCTGGTTTCCTGCCTGAGCATGTACCTGCCTATTTTAGACTTACTGATATAACTGACATGATAGGTATGTGCCATAAGCCACCACATTCAGCTGCCTTCCATTGAGGGAACTTTTGTTCCTATTTTCAGCCTTCTGGGTAGTGTAGGATAAGAAGCATATGCTACTGTGTCCAGCTATGAGTGAAGAAAAGATCTCTTAAACGTCTCTGCCTGTATTGGCCTCAAACTGTTCTCTTCTTGTTTTCAGTCTCCCAAGTGGCTAAGATTATAAGCATGATCCACCAGTGCCCAGCTCTCATGTATTAGTGTTTATCATGCATAAGTACAAATATATGCACATCAGTGATTAAGTATGCTAAAACTGCTTTCACATTCAGATATCAACTCTTCAGAAATATCTTTTGACTTAGGTTTGTTGATCGTATTTTCTAATAGTCATCCCTATTTGTGCCACCAAGAACATTTGTACAAAATTCCTCTACAATCTCTGGCAATCTTTTCCAATGTCATCCATTTCACATGATTTAATGCTAACATTATCTTGATCTCATGAGCCAGTATCAAAGGAAGGTTTTCAGATAATGAAGCAAAATTCCTATATCTTCTTGGAGTTGTTTTAAAGATTTTGCTAGCTGATCTTTTATAGTCCCAGGAAAAAAAAATAACAGTACTTTTACTTGTAGGCAACAGTGTTGATATTATGATATATAGTAACTTGAATACTAGAGACTACATATCACCAAAAAAATGACATAAATAAATTAGTACTTATTTTTGAGATCAAGATTATTATTATTACTATTATTTGGATTAAGAAAATTATTAAACTATTAAGATTCTTTAGAAGTCTATCCTTTCATTAGAATTTTTTTTCCATATTGAGGCTTGAACTCAGGGTCTAAGCTACCCCTGAGCCACAGCTTCTTCTGGCTTTTTGGTGGTTAGAGATAAGAGTCTCACAGACTTTCGTGTCTGAGCTGGCTTCAAACTATGATCCTCAGATCTGAGCCTCCTGAATAGCTAGGATTACAGGCATGAGCCACTGGTGCCCAGTTGTAAATTATTGGTAAACGTTAATAGTCAATGACATGTCATGCATTTTATTAATTTTTCCTAACATACACTAGTTGTATAAGGAGTTTTCAATGGGATATTACCATGTATCTGTGCAATATACAGGATGTTCATTTTATACCTTAAATTGCACATGCACACACACATACACATATTTTAACATTCTTTTTTTTTTTTTTTTTGGTCCAGTCGTGGGGCCTGAACTCTGGGCCTGGGCGCTGTCCCTCAGCTCTTCAGCTCAAGGCTAGCGCTCTACCACTTGAGCCCCAGCACCACTTCTGGCTTTTTGCTTTTTTGCTTATGTGGTACTGAGGAATCAAACCCAGAGCCTCAGGCATGCAAGGCAAGCACTCTACCACTGAGCCACCTTTCCAGCCCTATTTTAACATTCTTGCTAGTAGGCCACATTTTACCACTAAATTTGTTTAAAATTTGAAAGTGCATAAAGATTTATAGCAAGATGTCACTCAATTTCATTACATATAAGTCTGTCTTATTCCCAGACTCAACTCAAGGTTCCAGATCCCTGGTCTCCTGTGCATTCACAAGCTTATATGCAAGAAAGAGGAAATGGGAAGGAGAGACAGAGAAAGAGCAAAAGAGAGGGAGGGAAGAAGAGAGAGACTCAGACTCATATTGAATACAATCTCAATTTTTTTTCCCCCATCCTGGGGCTTGAACTCTGGGCCTGAGTGCTGTCCCTGGACTCCTTTTACTCAAGGCTAGGGCTCTACTACTTGAGCTACAGCAATACTCTCAGCTTTTTCTGTGATTAATTGGAGATAAGAGTCTCACGGACTTTCTTGTCTAAGCTGGCTTCAAACTGTGATCCTTAGATCTCAGCCTCCTGAGTAGTTAGGATTACAGGCATGAGCTACCAGCGCCAGGCTAAAATCTCAATTTTAAAAGCAAGGTTTTAGTAAGGGAAGAAAAATGATTGCCTTAAACAAATAGGTAAAGCTTAGGTTTCTCAGTCTTCATTTCCACAAACAACTCCCTCTTTCCTACTTTTCTTAACATGTACTATGTTTTCTTCCAGGACCTCTAACCAGACACATGTAGTTTATCAATAAGCACATTATAGATCATTCTCCCACCTTCCTTTCCTCCTTTCCTCTCTCTGTTTCCTTCCTACCTTCCCTCCTTTCCTTTTATGCATTTTAGGAACTACCATTTCTTGTTTTGTTTTTTTTTTTCTTCAGGAGACTACACTTTAAAAATTGACCTTGAAGATTTTGAAAAAAAGAGCCGTTATGCACAATATAAAAATTTCCAGGTTGGAGATGAAAAGGTATTAAAATTTTCATGAATTCATACTGAAAATACACACTATAACTCTGAAGTCAGAAGAAATTACAACACACAGAGCCTGGTTTTTATTTATTAAACAACTTGTTTGTAAAATGATGGCCACTGATAGTGAAACTTACCTCATTTCTTCTAGAATTCCTATGAGTTGAATATTGGTGAGTATTCTGGAACAGCTGGAGATGCCCTCTCAGGAAATTTTCACCCCGAGGTGCAATGGTGGGCTGGCCACCAAAGAATGAAGTTCAGCACATGGGACAGAGATAACGATAATTATGAAGGGAATTGTGCAGATGAAGATCAGTCTGGCTGGTGGTTTAACAGGTTTGATGCTTTATAAAAATACTTGTTGGCTGGGAATGTGGCTTAGTGGTAGAAGGCTTGCATGAAGCCCTGGATTTGATTCCTCAGTGCCACACAAACAGAAAAGGCCAGAATTGGTGCTGTGGCTCAAGCGGTAGAGTGCTAGCCTTGAGCAAAAGAAACTTAGAGACAGTGCTCAGGCCCTGAGTTCAAGCCCCACAATTGGCAAAAAAAAAAAAAAATCTTGTAATAGCATTAGTAATATTTCACTTGTGGCATTAATTATAATATATGATATAATGTCAGTTAAGTAGTTACCCTTGTTAGGATTCTTCAGCAGTGAAACATATTTTGTTTATGATACGCATTTACTGAAGTTTGAAAGGTGTGCCATAGAAACAAATTAGTGGTTTCACAAAGAGTATTTGCCAACTGAATTACGGATGATATATAAATAGAAGTTGATACAAAAAGATAGCCTATCTACCCACGAAAAGTATTCATGGCCTATTGTAAACCAACTAGCGCTTCCCTTCTTCTATCTTAGCCATTGTTATTGTCATTTTTACATTTTGTTTTGTTATCTGTGCAATTCTTCTTTTCATTCATTCTGACTTTTGTTAATTCACCGAATCCAAGACCTCCCAATTCAGAACTTTTGGCTACTTACTTTGAATATTTCAGTATTACTTTATAGCAAGCTTATTCCATTTTTGGCTGTACAAAGTTCTTCCATTTCTTTCATTTACTTATTTATTTTATTTTTCTTTATACCAGTCCTGGGGCTTGAACTCAGATCCTGGGTATTGTCCCTGAACTTTTTGCTCAAGGCTAGCACTCTACCACTTGACTTACAGATCCATTTCCAGCTTTTTGTTGTTGATTGGAGATTAGTCTCACAGGCTTTCCTGCTTGGGCTGGCTTTGAACTGTGATTCTCAGGTCTTAGTTTCCTGAGTAGCCAAGATTACTGGTATAAGCCATTAGCACCCAGCAAGATCTTCCTTTTATGGACTTGAAATCTACAGTCTTATGCATTGCCAGATTTTCTCTTAGTGGCTATAGAGTAATTGTAATTTCTTTCCAAAATTATTCTTCAAGCACTGAATGAGAGGCTATTTATTGCATTCCTCAGTATTTTCTCTTCTCTTAGCCAAATAACTCTGATTCCTTTAACCTAGATGGGTTCCAGACAACTCCTTTTATTATAATCACAGAACTCAGGAAGGAATGGAAACTTCATGCAGAAAATCTTCTCTTAAAAGTGATCTAGTAAGCCTATTGTGTCTGCAAAGCAGATGTGCACCACTTGTTAGACAGTGCATGAGCTCTGAACGTTTTCTCATAAGAAGACAGGAGCCATGCCAAAACACTTGGACATTTAAACTTTCCATTATGGAATCTTTGGTGAGTATTTCTGAGGTGTCAGATTTTCCATATAATTGAGAACCATTCATTTAAATTCCACCATCCATCTCTGCACTTACTTTGTCTTAGTGTAAGTACTTTCCAAGCATTTTAGAAATTCTCTACCCTATTGATTGGAATATGCCAGACATATGTTAGGTTTTCTTCAAGTTATGAAAATCCTCATTATGACAATAACTACTGCTACGTGCTGGTGTTAGTGTGGTATGCTCAGTGTTGACACAACCCATAAATAATACTTTTTCTGGCTTTTAAATTAGAGTCAATTTAATGTTTGGCTACTTGTGAAGGAACTGGAATATAGTTCCTTTACAGAGAAAGGACAGAGAAACAAAATTTCTTTTCCAGCTTTCTAAATGAAAAGTGATCATCTTTGCCCTGTTGGCTTTCCTTGTGCGCATTCCCTTATCCTCCTCTTTTTTTCCTTTGTTCTTCAAAGTTAGCATTATTTAAAACTTACCTATAACTCACAAAGCCATCAATAGTCAATCAAAAATCAATCTGAGCTGGGTACCAGTCACTTGTGCCTATGATCCTAGCTACTCAGGAGGCTGAGATCTGAGAATTGCAGTCGAAAGCCAGGCCAGGCAGGAAAGCCCAAGAAACTCTTATTGCTAATTCACTACCAGAAAAGCCAGAAGTAGAACTATAGCTCAAGTGGTAGAGTCCTAGCCTTAAGCAAAAAAGCTCAGGGACAGTGCCTAGACACTGAGTACAAGCCCTGGGACCAGCACAACCACAACAACAAAAACCAATCAGTTTGCCAGGCACTGGTGGTTCATACATGTAATCCTAGTTGCTCAGAAGGCTGCCATCTGAAGATAGAGGTTCAAAGCCATCCAGCTAATTCTGAGAGACTCTTATTTCCAATTAGCCAGCAAGAAGCCAGAAATGAAGGTGTGATGAAAGTGGTAGGGCATTAGTCTTGAGAAAAACAAACAAACTAAGCAAGATCTCTTGGCTTTGAGTTTAAGCCCCAGTAAAAGCACAAATAGAATAAAATTATAAACTCAATCTGTTTGATTTTTTTAACGGAATTCCCATATGCAAAAATAATCACCACTATCAACATGTGATCAAAAGCATGTTCCAATTGGCTGGCTTGCTGCACTTGAGTAGAAAGTGGTGCAGATATTGATGTAGGCAAGTAAATGATTTGCTTGACAATAAAGATGGGGGGATTCAGGAGGGAGAATGAAAAGGAGCTACCTACGAAAAATCAAACACGCCAAAGAGAAAGTAGATTTTTTTTTTCCAGGAAGTTAGCAGTGTTTCTACCTTACTCGATGCTAGTACTATAGTTTACCTATCATTCTCACTATATTTTCTTCTTTACTTTGCTCTCCATGTCCTGCAGTTCTAGTTTACATGTATTGTTAACACTCCATAATTATTCCTCAGTTAACAAATCAAGCACAGAGCATTTCTGTCTTCTCTGCTTTGTAGTCTTTTCATGCTTCTTCTTTACCAAAGAGGCACAAACTGTTCCTCAATGTCATGCCATGTCCAGGCTGTTACAGAAACTGAACGATGCTGGAAATTTGGTGGTCTCAGGACACTAAGTGACAATACAATCTGCTTCCTATTAGAGTTCACATCACGACCAAATATAAAAGTATATGTAGTAGACATTTCTATATAAAATGCTAAAATATTGATCCTGAAGGCTCAACATACATTTTTTTCTCTGTGTGTGTTGATACTGGAGCTTGAGCTCAAGGTCTGGGTGTTGTCCCTTAGCCCTGGGGACTGTCACTTAGCTTTTTCACTTAGTCACAGCTCCATTTGTGGATTTTTGCTGGTTAATTGGAGATAAAGGTCTCACAGACTTTCCTGCCTTGGCTGGCTGTGAAGCTCAATCCTCAAATCTCAATCTCTTGAGTAGCTAAGATTACAGATGAGCCACAGGTGATGGCTCTTTCTGTTACTTCATTTTATTTCTCAGTCACGGGGCTTGAACTCAGGGCCTGGGCACTGTCCCCGAGCTCTTCAGCTCAATGTGAGCTCTCTCCCACTTGAGCCACAGCACCACTTCCGGTCTTCTGGTGGTTTATTGGAGATAACAGTCTCATGACTTTGCTGCCCATGCTGGCTTAGAACCATGGTCCCAGATCTCAGCCTCCTGTATCTAGGATTACAGGTACAAGTGCCTGGCTTTCTTTCTGTTATTTTAAAACACAATAGGAGCGGGGCGCTGGTGGCTCAAACCTGTAATCCTAGCTACTCAGGAGGCTGAGATCTGAGGATCACAGTTCAAAGCCAGCCTGGACAGGAAAGGCCATAAGACTCTTATCTCCAATAAACCACTCAGAAAACTGGAAGTGGCACTGTGGCTCAAGTGATAGAGCACTGAAGAGCTGAGGGACAGCAACCAAGCCCAGAGTTCAAGCCCCATGACTACATACCAAAACAATAAAAACACAATAGGTTCTTTTTTTTTTTTTGTCGGTCGTGGGGCTTGAACTCTGGACGCTGTCCCTCAGCTCTTCAGCTCAAGGCGAGCGCTCTACCACTTAAGCTACAGCGCCACTTCCGGTTTTCTGGTGGTTTATTGGAGATAGGAGTCTCACGGTCTCTCCTGCCCGGGCTGGCTTTGAACCGCGATCCTCAGATCTCAGCCTCCTGAGTAGCTAGGATTACAGGCGTGAGCCACCAGCGCCCGGCTCACAATAGGTTCTTAAATGTCACAAGTTTAGTAGTTAGTGACACCATTTAAATTACGAGGACTTCCGGGACAGTCAATAAAAAGCAAATTACTAAGCTAAATGATTCAGTCAGCCATTCTGCATTTATGGATGAATTATGTGCTTTTGTAGTGTGTATGTGTGTGTGTGTGTGTGTGTGTGTGTGTGTGTGTGCGCGCGCGCACGCATGTGCGTGCACCCACACATGAGTGTGCTCCAGGCCTGGTGCTTGAACTCCAGACCTGGGCACTGTCCCTGAGCAGCTAGGATTATAGACATGAGCCAGCCACAAGTGCCTGGCTTGAATTATGTCCTTTTTTTGGTTCATTATTTTGAGGGTTCTATAGATTTTTACCTTGTGAATAGTCCTCTTACACCCTAATGTCTTGACATTTTAAATCACTTAAATAAAGAAATGTATGCTAGTATCACAATAATGCAATACAGAAAATAATCACAGATTTCTTATAATGCATATATACCAAAGACAAATACATGTTCAGACTTCAAACCAGGAAGAGGATCATTTAAAGAACTTTATGATAACCTAATAAATCTACAGATTGGTGTAATGTATGTTAAAAATTAACAACTCAGACAGATTGTTAGTTGATGGTTAGGAAAATTTTTAATGGTTTAGGCTTTGCTTGCTTAACTTTTGAGATTGACATAATTGATATGCTAGGGATTTGAAGAGGAAGAAGGAAGGTAGTTTGAATTGCAAAAGTCACATCTTGGCAGCACTGATGAACCTCAGAGGGCAAATAAACCAGAGAAGTGGCAGCAGAGGCCTTGCCCCACATCTGCTTTCCTAATCAGGACACAAAGGTGCCACTGCTCTGATCAGGAGAATATAAGACGGGAGGCCTCAAGGTCCCTTTTCTTTGCTTCTCTTTCTTTTTTGTTTAAAAGCGATCGGGGCCAGGAACCAATGGCTCACACCTATAATCCTAGCTACTCAGAGGTTGAGTTCTGAGGATCACAGTTCAAAGCCACCTAGAGCAGGAAAGGCTATGAGACTCTTACCTCCAATCTACCACCCAAAAGCCAGAAGTGGAGCTGTGGCTCAAGTGATACAGCACTAAGCCTTGAGCAATGGAGCTCAGTGATGGCACCCATGGCCTGAGTTCAAGCCCTAGGACTGGCCCCAAATAAATAAATAAATACAAAAATAAAAGCTTTTGAGAATGGAAATGCTTAGGTTTTTCCAGAGACTTTACAAGTGGCCCAATTGGATCTTCAGATTTGTTATGGCACATAAAAAACTATGTTTCTTGAAATTTCCCTCTTTGGGGAAATATATTCGATTGTTTAAGAAATGTCAAATGTTATAGTTTACAAGTTTTGGTCATTTGCTAGTAAGGTAAACAGTTTGCAAAGACTTCTCCTCTCCCCTCTTCTCCCCTCCCCTCCCGTTCCCTCTCTTCTCCTCTCCCCTACTCCCTTCCCCTCCTCTCTCCTTTCCTCTCCTCTCCTCTCCTCTTTTTTCATGCTGAGTGTTATCTCTTTTTTTCCCACCAGGTGTCACTCTGCAAATCTGAATGGCATATACTACCAAGGCTCCTACACAGCCCAAACCGACAGTGGGATTGTCTGGTACACTTGGCATGGATGGTGGTATTCTTTGAAATCTGTAGTCATGAAAATCAGACCGAATGACTTTATTGCAAATATTCTTTAGTGTTCATGTTGGGCTTTCATTCCTGCAATTCATCTTGGTTTAAATGATTTGAAAAAAAATAACAATTTTAAACATAGACATGTATGACGGGGACAATCATGTATACTACTTTCCATTTTTAAAATTTGCCTGTATTGCTGAATGTATTTTCAGTGTATCAAATATGCAATATTTACCAATTAAATGTAGTTTGTATTACTACTTAATTCTTTTTGTTCGTTGGTTGGTTGATTGGTTGGTTGTCTTTTTTTGGGGGGGGAGGGGTCTGGTCATGGGGCCTGAACTCTGGGCCTGGGCGCTGTCCCTCAGCTCTTCAGCTCAAGGCTAGCGCTCTACCACTTGAGCCACAGCGCCACTTCTGGCTTTTTTCTTTTTGCTTATGTGGTGCTGAGGAATGGAACCCAGGGTCTCAGGCATGCAAGGCAAGCGCTTTACCACTGAGCCACCTTCCCAGCCCCAGTTGTGAGTCTTGAACTCAGGGCCTGGCCCCTGTCCCTGGCTCAAGGCTAGTGCTTTACCACTCTGAGCCATAGTGCCACTTTCAGTTTTCCTGTGGTTAGTTGAAGATTAGAGTATTATGGACTTTCTTGCCCAGGCTGGCTTTGAACCATGATCCTCAGATCTCAGCTTTCCAAGTAGCTAGGATTATAGGTGTAAGCCACTGATACCTGGCTACTTACTGAATTTTTTTTTTTTTGTTGGTCATGGGGCTTGAACTCTGGGCCTGGGCACTGTCCCTCAGCTCTTCAGCTCAAGGCAAGTGCTTTACCACTTGAGCTACAGCGCCACTTCTGGTTTTCTGGTGGTTTATTGGAGATAGGAGTCTCACAGTCTCTCCTGCCTGGGCTGGCTTTGAACTGCGATCCTCAGATCTCAGCCTCCTCAGTAGCTAGGATTACAGGCGTGAGCCACCAGCGCCCGGCTTACTTACTAAATTTTTGTGTACAAAGAACTGTGATAAAGAGCTCACAATGTACCAAAAAGGAAAGAAGTGAAACCATGAACTATGTGCCATCATTTAAGAAATTATAAATTGAGGGGCTGGGAAGGTGGCTCAGTGGTAGAGTGCTTGCCTTGCATGCATAAGGCCCTGGGTTCGATTCCTCAGCACCATATAAGCAAAAAGAAAAAACCCAGAAGTGGTGCTGTGGTTCAAGTGGTTAAGTGCTAGCGTTGAGCTGAAGAGCTGAGGGACAGCACCCAGGCCCAGAGTTCAGGCCCTATGACCAGACCCAAAAATAAAAAAGAAATTATAAATTGAGTAGGATGTCATTGACTAATATAAAATTCTGCAGATATTAGATTGCCAAATCTACTGCATACACCATAAATAGTATAATTTGGGCTTTTACTCAGGACTTTGGATAGAGATGAAACTCTTAGGCACAACCCAAGATCCTACTACCTATAAAATACTACCCATTTTTTGGATATTTATTTAGGTGATATTCTTCTTTCATAGGTCTCGTTTTGACTTTTATGTCAACCCTAGCAGGTGTTTTGATAGCCAGTTAGCAGAGCTGAGAATTTATAGATGTGAGTTTTTGTAAGTGTTCAAAGTTATTACAAAGTTAGTGAGGAGACAACTCATAATAAAAAGGACTCAAATTAAGTCCCATAATGCTAAATAAAATGTTTTACCTCTATCCTGTAGCTTTTCTAGATAGAATTTGAATGAGTGATTTTCAGCTGAGATAAACATCTGAATCTAAAGGCAAAATAAGGCAGGTGCCTGTAATTTTAGCAACTCAAGGAGGCTGAGATCTGGTATATCACAGTTCAAAGCCAGCCCAGGAAGGAAAGTCTGTGAAACTCTTATCTCCAATTAACCACCAGAAAACTGGAAGTGGTGCTGTGGTTCAAGTGGTAGAGTGCTAGCCTTGAGCTGAAGAGCTCAGGGACAGCGCCCAGGCACAGAGTTAAAGCCCTGTGACCGACAAAAATAAAATAAAGGCAAAAGATTCTAAAAATTGTGTGCCAACTTAGTTCTAAGTATAAAGGTTGCAGTTCAAACCCACATGGAGTTCAGTTGTTTGAGAAAGATACATACTTTCCAGGTGTGATGGCCCAGCCTTGTAATAGCAGCACTTGAAAGGCCTAAGGATCACAGTTCAAGGCCAGTGTGGGCTACATAGTACATTCAAACTTCAGACTGAGCTACAGTGGGAAACTTTGTCTCAGACAACCAGCAGCTAGCTAGGAGTATAGCTTAGTGGTTGAATTTATGACTCGCTTGCTAAGTTCAATACTACCTGGTTTCCTTAGCACCACACTTAGGCCAAAGAAAGATACATATTCATGAGCTAACCACAGACATGTAAATAATTTCATATGCTAAAAAAATAGAAAATAGAAATATATTCCTATGGCTGGAGGCATAACTCCACTGGTAGAATACTTGCCTCATAAGCACAAGGCCATGAATTCAAATCCCAATACCACCAAAACAAAAAAAAAAAAGGGAAGAAGAAAGAATCCTGTGCCTTGGGGATCTAAAGTAAAGCAGGTGGCTTGACCTCACTGGGGTTTGGGGAGGGGTTTTTACATTGAGACCTTCAAACTAGTATACTTGGAGAGATCATTGCAGGCTGAGAGAACCTCATGTGTAAAATACTCAATGTAAGAAAGTATATGGGGACAAAAGAAGGTTAGACAGGCAGTAGAATTTAATGACCCTTACTTAAGTCCTTAAATAGCTTTATAGCTAGTTGATAGCTGTTGCTTTATACCTGAGTGGGCAAAGAACTAACTACCTTTCCAGAGTTTCACCTCGCTCATTTAATACTGTGTGCCTCCCAACATTGCTCTTAGGATTACACAAGATAAACGCTTTGCAGAATGCCTTGCACAAAGTAAGCATTCAACAAGAGCTAGTTCTGGTTGTTGGTGAAGCAGGTTAAATGGCAAGAAATCACGGTTCAGATAAACACCTGGAAGTTAGTTATACTTCATCCTCGAAAGCAGCGTTCACCTAAACAGCACTCTTTAACCATGACATCAGACAGTTCAGTTGGGGGATCTTGCTAAGATGACAATTCTGGTGTTAGGCCCAAGATTCTGCTTTTCTAACAAGTTTCTAGACCGTGCAGGTCTAGGAATCACACTTTGACTAATGTAATGTAGAGAGCCATAATTCTATGAGATATGAAATGATAGGTACAGGAACAAAATGGGCTCCTTGACCAAACAAGTTCGGGAGATGCTATGTCTGCAAATGAGAATTTCTCAGGTCTTTGAATATGCTAATATGAATCCTGAAGTTCTTTTTTTTTTTATTTTTTTTATTTTTGGGGTCCGGTCATGGGGCCCGAACTCTGGGCCTGGGCGCTGTCCCTCAGCTCTTCAGCTCAAGGCTAGCGCTCTACCGCTTGAGCCACAGCGCCACTCCCGGCATTTTTCTTTTTGCTTATGTGGTGCTGAGGAATCGAACCCAGGGCCTCATGCATGCAAGGCAAGTGCTCTACCACTGAGCCACCTTCCCAGCCCCATATTTGTTGTTCTTATATAACAAGAACTCAGAAGGAAGACAGTTACTGGCCGAGGGTCAGATGTCCTTACATCATACTTAGTACTGCATTCAAAAGGGCAAGTTGTCAGCTAGGAGTGGTGGTTCTAACTGTAATCTTAAGCTACTCAGGAAGTGTAAATAGGGGGATTATGGTCCTAAACCAGTGTGAGCAAGGTTAGCTCCAGACACTAACTAAAAATCCAACTAAAACAAAAAATGAAAAGGACTGGGGCACGGCTTAAGAGATACAGGGAAGCCTCGAGACCCTGAGTTCAATCCTTAGTACCACAAAATGAATAAATGAGTGAGTGACTAAACAAACAAGTTATCCATGCACTTCCTGCTTCAAATCCACTCTCAGAGCAATCAAAGAAAGGTGAAGGGTGAGCAGACTTCATTTTATACCTTGTTGGTCAGAAACATCCTATGTTCACTCCATCTGTAAATGAGAAGAATCAGGAAAGAGAAGATTTAATTTTAGTTTCTTTCAGAATGTACAGGTAAGGGAAAAGAGTTTCCCATGGTCTTGAACTTTTTTTTAAACTGCTGCTTATGGGAGCAGTGTTCCATAGAGTATATTTTAGGATTAAAATAATGGAACACCACTGACAATGTAAAATACAGGTATTACTGGCTCAAGTTGTAGCCTGATGAATTCACTCACACAATTGGGAGATCAAAAGAAGAAAAGCTTTAGAAAAAAAGATTCCACAAAGAACAGTGAAAGGTGGTTAAACAAGAATGTTATATAAATCTCAGTGTAATTGCTTTTCAATACAGAAAAAGGAATGAAAATACCATAAAAAAGATGGAAGGGAAGGAGGTTTAATGAAAGATGGGTTTAGTGAGGATGTTATTTATATTAAGTCTATTTCAGTGGAGAAGGAGAAAGCTAGTGGACAGGAAATAAAGACAGAAAACAATCAGTTGAGGAATATACATGCGAAAGGGAGATACTGGACTTGTTTTACCTGAGCTCAATACATCAGGGAGACCCCACTCTAAAACAAATTCCTGCAGTGTTTCACTTTAGAGTTATTTATTAGCCTTCATTATTTCAAAAAAAAAAAAAGCAAAATGATTTTATTTTTGTTGGTTGTAGGGCTTGAACTCAGGGCCTGGATGCTGTCCCTGGGCTCTTTTTGCTCAAAGCTCGTGCTCTACCACTGTAAGCCACCACTCCATTTCTGGTTGTTGAGTGGTTAATTGGAAGTAAGAGTCTCATGAGGACTTTTCTCCCTGAGCTGGCTTCTAATTGCAATCCTCACATCTCAGTCATCTGAGTAGCTAGGATTACAGGTATAAGCCTCTGGCCCCAGGCTGCAAAATGATATTAATTCATATTAGCTGATTACACTTTGAGGTTCACAAGCTTTCAATGGCTTTGAATGCTTTTATTTATTATTTTAATGAATTATAGAGAATCATGGAAAGAGAATCATCTGGGTATTAGAGCTAGTATCCATCTTGTTTAGTTTTTTTTCTTTTGTTGTGCCAATCCTGGAGCTTGAAATCAGGGCCTGAGCGCTAACCCTTGGCTTTTGTGCTCAAGGCTAGTGCTCTATCACTTAAGCCACAGCTACATTTCCAGCTTTTTGGTGGTTAATTGAAGAGCAGAATCTGTGATGGTGGTTAATCTGAGATCAGCATCTCATAGACTTTGCTTCCTAGGGCTGGCTTTGAACTGAGATCCTTAGATCTCAGCCTCTTGAGTAGTAGAATTACAGGTATAAGCCACATCTCTCTCTTTCCCTCTCTCTGTAACTCTCCTCTTCCCACTCCCTTTTCTCTTCTTCCCTCTTTCCTCCCTTCTCTTTCTTTTTTTCTTTTCAGTACTGGACTTTGAACCCAAGCCTCACACTTGCTAGGCAGGGTCTTTGGCACATGAACTATGCCCCCAACCTCATTTGCCTAGACAGGCCTAAGACCAAGATCCTCCTATTTAATGTATCCTGCATACTTGGGATGCCAGACAGCTAGTCTGTGGAGATAGGATCTAGACAGCTTTTGGCTGGGTCTGGCTTTAATCTTAGATCCTCTCTACCTCCACCTCCTGAATAGTTGGATCATAGATAAGAGCCTCCACACCATTAAACAGAATTGTATCCTAAGATAACCTTGAAGAAGAGGAATTGCTTCCTTCTTTCCCAAAGATATGTCAATTCAGCTTTGTTTTGGTCAAGTAGGAACTGAACTTTCACCTTAGTATCTTCATCTCAAAGTTATATCTCGGGTTGAGAAGTCCGTGGTAGAGTGCTTGACTTGCATGCACGAGGCTCTGGGTTCAATTCCTCAGCACCACATATGCAGAAAAAGCTAGAAGTGGCGCTGTGGCTCAAATGGTAGAGCTGAAATGAATGAGCTGAAAAGCTGAGGGGCAGTGCCCAGGCCCAGAGTTCAGGTCCCACGACTGACCAAAAAAGTTTCATCTCAAAGGTTCACATTTTCTATTAGAAATTACCTTTTAAATTTTCCATCAACTGGATTAGGGGTGTGGCTCAGTTGGTGCAGCACTAGTTCAAGTCCCAGTCTCAGAGGACCCCCCAAAATTTCCATCAAGGAGAGAGCAATAGTGGGTGGATATAGTCATAATACTCAATGAACATATGTGAAAATGGAACTAGGTAACTTGAGGGGAGGAGGGGGATTGAGATAGATAGGAAAGGGATGAAAGATGGAAAAGGTGACACGACCAAGATTCAGTGTTCTAAAAAGCTGACATGTTGAACTGAAATCCCTTTGTTCAATGACTTAAAGATATTTTTAATGAATTAAATTTCTATCAAACATTGACTTTTGCAATAACATACATAACATTTCTTTTTCTTTTAATGCTCATGGTCAAATTGTTTTATCCTTGGGGAAAACATGCTGCCAGGTTGATCATGTAACAATTATTCAGAAGTATAGGTGTAGCTCAAGTGGTAGAGTGCTAACTTTGAGAATCTAGGCAGGAGTGTGAGGCCCTGAGTTCAAGCCCCAGTACTAGTACACAGACACACATACACAGAGTGAGAAAAAGTAGTCGTAGTCAC
The DNA here is from genome assembly GCF_019054845.1 of Dipodomys spectabilis. Classification (NCBI taxonomy): domain Eukaryota; kingdom Metazoa; phylum Chordata; class Mammalia; order Rodentia; family Heteromyidae; genus Dipodomys; species Dipodomys spectabilis. The sequence goes on along the minus strand of NW_024870686.1, from coordinate 12,931,170 downwards.
TGTCAAACTAAACTGCTTCCGGCTTTTTTCTTTATGTGGTGCTGAGGAATCGAACCCAGGGCCTCAGGCATGCAAGGCAAGCACTCTACCACTGAGCCACCTTCCCAGCTCATGTCTGCATTTTTTTATATGGACATTTTTTGTTTGTTTTTTAACTTAGGGCCTATTAGCCTTTGTGACCAAGGTTAGTATTCTACCCCTTTGAGCCACAACACCATTTCTGGCTTTTTAGTAGTTAATTGGAATCTCATGGACTTTTCTAGCCTGATCCTCAGATCTCAGCCTCCTGAGTATTTAGAATTACTGGCAATGAGCCACCAGTGCCCAGCTTGGTCATGGTCTTCTTCCTGTCCTGACTCAGATCAATTAACAAGCTTTGCAAACCTAAGACTCCACTCTGTGTTCTGATGAATGCCAGCTCCTCATTTACAATTTAGGTTTCAAAAGCACATCCTCTCTTTACAAACTGCAGTCCATGGTGGGCAAGTTGAAGACAAGCTTCAACTTTTTACAGAGGATAAAAGAGGGAATTAAGTATTCAATCATAAAAAGCAGACTGAGTCTTAGGGAGAAAATGACACAGGGCTTTGACTTCTAAACTTAACTCCTGGGGGTTTGGCACCATTTGCAGTTTTTAGGCCTTTCTAATTATAGCTATGCTACATAACATTGCTTCCACCTGCACCTAAAACAATAATAATATTCAGCACTTCACCTTATCAAAGACCTTTGCAGCTTGAACTAATTAATTCCTACAACTCCAACCATCTGGGACAGATAGTATTATTATCCAGGTTTTAGAGACATAGAACACTTCAAAAGAGGCTTCTCCAAGGTCATATAGTAATTGGGATGGAGCCAGGAATATGTGTGTAGAAGTATTAGGTTCTTAAGTTCGTTAGGTGATGATATCCTTTCACAGACTATTCAAGTTTGGGGGTAATTTGATTTTTTTTTTCCTTCAGGGTGCCAAACAGATAGCTTTTGTTGGATACTAGCTCACTAATGGGTGTCTGTTTCGGCTTCTCTATCAGAAGGAAAGCTATGCCCTCAGGAATTATCACACACAAGCTATCCTTCTTTTGGATTGTTTTCAGGTAATCTTGGAGCTCTTAAAGGAACTTCACATATACTCGCTGCTTGCTTGCATTTTCTTTCTTTTTTTCCTTCCTTCTTTCTTTCTTTCTTCTTTCCTTCCTTCCTTCCTTCCTTCCTTCCTTCCTTCCTTCCTTCCTTCCTTCCTTCCTTCCTTCCTTCCTCTCTCTCTCTTTTATTATCTTTAAGTAGTTGTAACAAAGGGTTTCAATTCAACATGTCAGTCTATGAGTACAATGCAACTCCCCGATTTCTTCCAACCCCACCCATCCTCTCCGTTTTCCCAGTTCCATTTTTCACATGTGTATATTGAGTATCAGGACTACATTCTCCCACTCTTTCTTTATTCACTCTCTCCTTCCGCTTGACTCACCATTCCCCTTGCCACTCTAAGTTCTAGCTTCCTGGTATTTACTTGGCTAGACTGTAAATTAATTGTTCAAAAGAGTTACGCCTTCGGTATTCTCCTTTGCAAATCCCATACTCTGATGTCTCATTTCGTCCTTCTTTATTCTACCTATGGTATCTGTTTTCAGTTGAGTGATATTAGAATAAAGAGTTCCAGAACTGTAAAATGCAACCTTAGGATGGTCAGCTAGTTATAAAGCCATCTCTATTCTTTTGCTGAAGACAATTAATTCAGATTCTTAGGAATAAAAAAACTCTTCGAAGGAGGTCATTTCTAGATAATAACTAGCCTTCATAGTACTAGTGGGTTTTTTTTTTGTTTGTTTGTTTGTTTTTGGTTGGTCATAGGGCTTGAACTCTAGGCCTGGATGCTGTTCCTCAGCTCTTCAGCTCAAGGCAAGCACTCTGCCACTTGAGCCACAGTGCTACTTCCAGTTTTCTCATGGTTAATTGGAAATTAACCATGAGAAAACTGACATTCCTGCCCAGGCTGGCTTTGAACAGCAATCCTCACATCTCAGCCCCCTGAGTAGCTAGGATTACAGGTGTGAGCCACCAGTGCCTGGCACTAGTATAATTTTTAAGATTAAAAATAGCCATGTTCTGGGAAGGTGGCTCAGTGGTAGAGCGCTTGCCTTGCATGCCTGAGGCCCTGGGTTCGATTCCTCAGCACCACATAAGCAAAAAGAAAAAAGCCGGAAGTGGCAGTGTGGCTCAAGTGGTAGAGCGCTAGCCTTGAGCTGAAGAGCTGAGGGACAGCACCCAGGCCGAGTTCAGGCCCCATGACTGGACCCCCCCCTCAAAAAAATAGCCATGTTACCCTAGTTATAATATTAAATTTAAAAAATTACAAAGTAGCTCTCTGGTGGGAAAAAAACTATTCCCTTCAACTTTTGTCCTATCCTAGTGATTGTAATCTGAAAGTCTTACATCCCCCTGCATGCCTTCATGTTTTTGTTGTTGTTGTTGTTTGTTTTTTTTGTCCATCATTGGGCTTGAACTCTGGGCCTGGGTGCTGTCCCTCAGCTCTTTAAGTTCAAGGCTAGTGCTCTACCACTTGAGCCACAGCACCACTTCCAGTTTTCTAAGTGGTTTATTGGAGATAAGTGTCTCACGGTCTTTTGTGCTGGGGCTGGCTTTGAACTGTGATCCTCGGATCTCAGCCTCCTGGGTAGCTAGGATTACAGGCGTGAGCCATCAGCACCCAGCCATGCCCTCATGTTGAACCAGCAAGAAATCACATTCTACTAGGAAAATTTTTTTTTTCTAAAATGTTAAAAGTGAATAGGCATTTATAGAAGCAATAGTTAGGCAAAATAATATAATGCCAAGTTAAAATGAAGTATTAACAGGTTTGTGTTAGAGATCAGTAAGACCAGGAAAAAACATGAATAATTTGGAAAACAGTCAAAATATGTATGGAATTTGGTGGATGTGATTAAGAACTTTTCCAAACATGGATCTTTTGAAATCCAGGTTCAAAGGGCATCTGTTTATTATTTGTGTATGAATCAACAGGCAGTAGGGTGAATAACTCAGAGGGAATATGACTTTGGATGGACTGTGTGGTTTACTCTCAAGGCTGGGTTGTTTTTTCCCCCCTAGTCTTGGGGCTTGAAATCAGGGCCTGGGCACTGTCCCTGAGCTTCTTTTGCTCAAGGTTAGCACTTCCAGCTTTTTCTGTTTATATGGTACTAAGGAATCAAACCAAGGGCTTCATTCATCTTAGGCAAGCACTCTACTACTAAGCCACATTCCCAGCCTTCTCAAGTCTATTTTTAAAATTAAATTTAGGCACAGGACACTTAGTTTTTAACAAGTTCCATAGATACATGTGATTCACCCTGTAAAGCTTAAGGATTTCTAGGTATCATTTTTCAATACTCATCCAGAGAGGATGAGCAGTTTTGACATTTTATTTTCATTTCAGGGACCATCTTCTAGGATGAACCTGAAAACAATAAGTTTATGTGAAAACTTTGGATCTATATTGCATATTGTTTCCTGAAACAGAACAGAAAACTGCTAGGTCTAGGCTTGGTACTTCATCCTTACAATCCCAGTGACACTGGAGGCATTGGTAAGAAGATAAAGGTCAGGCAAATGTTGAGAGACTCAAATGGTAACCCCCTTGTACAACACCTTAATAATAACAATTAAATTACAATTTTTAACAAAAGTTGGAAGTGGAGTTGTGATTCAAGTGGTAGAACACTAGCCTTGAACAAAATAGCCCAGGACAGCACTCAGGCCCTGAGTTCAAGCCCTAGGACTGGCAAACACGCACACACATACACACACACACACACACACACACACACACACACACACACACACACACACTAAATTGAGAGACTATCAAAAAAAATAATGAAAGCAAAAAAGGGAAAATAACATGAATTGAGTGGTAGAATAACTGCCTAGCAAGTATGAGGCCTTGAGTTCAAAACTTAATTTTACAAGAAAGAAAAGTACAGGCAAGGTAAATATAATTTGCTGATGGTGATGAGTATGTTCCCTGAATTCTTCAGCAATCTGTTGTGCATCAGTTACACTGAACCAAGATGCTCGGGTGATCTCCCACATTCATTCCTTCAGTTAACAAGTCTGGAAAACCAATTAGACTACCTGCTCAGGACGTATGAGTGCCAGTCATTTCATAATTTAATAAACAGTGAATCACTGAAGCTCACTGGTCACATGTGGTTGTGTGTGTGTGTGTCCTGGGATTTGTATTCAGGGTTTTTTTTTAATGTTGGCTTTTTCCATTCAAGACTGTTGCTCTACCACTTAAGCCACAACTTCTGATTTTTTGCTGGTTAATTGGAGATAAGAGTCTTAAGGATTTTTCTGCCCATCGAACCAGGATTCTTAGATCTCAGACTCCGAAGTAACTAGGATTACGAATGTGTGCCACTAGTATGTGGCTACTTCAATTTTTTTCATAGGAAAATATTCGTCAAAGCTCAAGTTAGTTAAAGTAAAACACCCTTCCCTTTATACCATCTTCACCATCATACCACACTTCCTATTTAGAGTCTATTTAAAGACTAGAATTTTTCCATGCTGGAGTCAGGCCTGGGTGGGGGGGATTTTTTTTTTTTTTTTTTAGTAAAGTATGGGGCAGTCTATTTTGCTCTTTTCAGTTACTCTTTTTTTTCCCTTAGATCCCTAAAATAAAAAAAAAATAACTTGTCAAAACAGTCTTTAATACCAAGATGTGACAAGTTTTCTGTAAATAATACTTTGTACACCAGAGTGTTTAAAATATGTAAATATTTTAAAATAAATATTTGTATATCTTCAGTTAAAAATATTCTGGTCAAATTTCCAGACTAACAGAGAGAAAATTCAAAGTAGCTCCTCTGTGTTAGGAAGAGATTTTTATGAAGTGGTTGATTTTTAAAAAAAAATTCCACCCAAGGTTGGATATGAAGCCATGATTGTTAGCTTTTTCCAGCACTGGTGTTTATGAGTTTGGCAAGAAATGGCTGCCAGACCTTAGGTCTATAGCACTGAATGGCTGTGACCGCTGTTCCAGTGGTCTTGGTGGGAAGACACTGGGGCCACTGTTAGGAGTTGGTCACAGTTATGCCTCCTCTCCTGCTATACAATGCATGTCTCATGAGGTGACTGCTCTTGTTTTATCCTGGGTCTCCTCCTGCTACCTCCCAGGCAAGACTTCACTGTGAATTCATACATGTCTTGGCTGTGTCTGCAAAGCTAGCCTTGCAAAGGCTACCACCCATGGACTGTTTGGTGATCCAGGCTCCATCGGCTCCTTCTCTGAAGACCTGGTGCCAATGCCCTGCCCCCAGTGTCTGGCTGTCTTGGGCTGGGCTTCCCATGTTCTACCTCTGCATCTGCCTCTCAGGGTCTAGAAAGGCTCCATGTGTGGACTGGGGGCTCAGCTTAGTCACTGTAAGCTCTTCTTCCCTGGGAATTAATTGGTAGAGATTGAGTTTCTCCTGCAGAGTTTTTTCTCTTGTACCCTTTCAGGTGTCAATTTGCCATTGCCTTCTTTTTTTTGGTTGGCCATGGGGCTTGAACTCTGGGCCTGGGCACAGTCCCTCAGCTCTTCAGCTCAAGGCGAGCGCTCTACCACTTGAGCTACAGCGCCACTTTTCCATTGCCTTCTAAGGTGCTAACAAGGCAGAGTCTTCTCTTCCTACTGAGATAATGGAAAAAAAATGATCTTCAAGAACAAAGCAATAATTGTTTATCCTTTTTTTTTTTTTTTTGTCAGTCCTGAGGCTTGAACTCAGGGCCTGGGCTCTGTCCCTGAGCTCTTTTTTGTTTTGCTTTTGTTTGTGTTTTTTTGGGTCTGGTCGTGGGGCCTGAACTCTGGGCCTGAGCGCTGTCCCTCAGCTCTTCAGCTCAAGGCTAGCACTCCACCACTTGAGCCACAGCGCCACTTCCAGCTTTTTTTTTCTGCTTATGTGGTGCTGAGGAATCAAACCCAGGGCCTCAGGCATGCAAGGCAAGTGCTCTACCACTGAGCCACCTTCCCAGCCCCACAAAGCAATAATTGTATAGGTAACTTCACCAGTGAGATTTGTTGGACAGAAAGGAAATGAGCCATGCTATCTGTGCACCTACCAGGAATCCTACAACTTGGTAGATTGAGGCAGGTGTATGGACTTCAAGGCCCAGCCTGAGCTACATTGAGAGACCTTGTTCAAATAAAGATAAGTAAATCATAAATTAATTTTAAGAAGGAAATTAGAAGCCAGGTGCTGGTGGCTTACATCTATAATCCTAGCTACTCAGAAAGTTGAAATCTAAGAATTAAGATTCAAAACTAGACTAGACAGACAAATTCAAGAAACTTTTTTTTTTTGTCGGTCATGGGCTTGAACTCTGGGCTTGGGCACTGTCCCTCAGCTCTTCAGCTCAAGGCGAGCGCTCTACCACTTGAGCTACAGCGCCACTTCCGGTTTTCTGGTGGTTTATTGGAGATAGGAGTCTCACGGTCTTTCCTGCCTGGGCTGGCTTTGAACCGCGATTCTCAGATCTCAGCCTCCTGAGTAGCTAGGATTACAGGCGTGAGCCACCGGCACCTGGCAAGAAACTCTTATCTACAAATAATGAGAAAATTAACCACCAAGTGGTAGAGCTCTAGCCATGAGCAAGAAAGGCCAATGAGAGTGCAAGGCCCTGAATTAAAGCTATAGTACTTGCATGCATGCATGTGTAAGCATATGCATGCGCACGCATGCACATGCACACAAAAGGAAAGGAAAGGGAGAAAGGGAAATTGTAATTGGTTTTGCCTTGAAATAGCACATCAAAGACATGGACACTGACCTTTCTTGTGTTGCTGTATATCACATGGTACACCCAGGACCCCATTGTCAGAAGAACTATTTGCAAGAATCTCTATTATCATTTGGAAAGATAGACATCAAAGCTGAGCTGGATATTGAATACCAAATTTGCAAAATCTAGTTGAATTAATATCTTGGGAGTGTCTGCTCCTCTATGATCCCTATAGCAACTGTTAGCAAGGAATATGAACTAAGCAAATACCAATTAAGGAGTGATATGCAACACATATAAAACGCAAGCAACATATATAGGACCGTCATCTAGGCTCCTGGTGTTAAGTTTTAAGGTCAGACTCACCGCAATTGCCTGAAAAGCATGCTTGTTCTCTAAATAAGTTCTCTCATTCCAGACTGTTGGATGACATATAACTGCTAGAGCAGCAGAGTTCTGAGTTTCCAGTGTCAGGTTACCTCGAGGCAAGCTTGTACATGACTGCAGTCTTATGCCAATTACTTTGCCATGGTGGATGCTGACTCTGCATGAAAATCTACCCCTATTTTGGGTGGGCTGGCTTTGAGCTTCAATTTTCAGATCTCAGCCTCTTGAGCTGATAGGATTACAGGTATGAACCATCAGTAGCCAGCTTATCCATACTCTTATACAATGTTTCTACTGGTTGTGTCATTGGAGTTTTATGGAGGACATGAGCTTGAAAGCTATTAGATTTAATAATCCCTCTTCCTAATACTCACTAGACTTAAAGAATACAAACTTTCACCTGAAGGCTTTAAATATAAATAAGCCTATAGAAAAGAAGATGACTTTATTAATCTGTATAAACTTTTGATATCAGGAATTTATTTTATTTTATTTTGCCAGTGCTAGAGCTTGCATTCTGTGCCTGAGCACTGTCTCTGAGCTCCTTTTGCTCAAGGCTAGCACTCTACCACCTGAGCCACAGCAGCACCACTTCTGGCTTTTTCTGTTTATGTGTTATTGAGGAATGGAACCCAGGGCTTCATGCATGCTAGAAAAGCACTCTACCACTAAGCCACATTTCCAGCCCCTGATGTCAGAATTTCTGAATGTTAGTATATAGTGATCTTTGCTAACTACAGCTATTTCAAAAATACTATTACAGGATTAATCCAATATGTATTCAACAAACATGTTTTGAGTAACATAAGTTATTAGTGACCACAATGAAATAATGAAAACTTCAACAGCATTGATAGTCAAATGCAAGAACACAAATAAATAATTAGAATAAACTAGCATCAAACATAAAATGATTAGAATGCCTTTGCATTTTGTCTCAATAGCAGTCTATAGAAATTGTTATGGCACTGCTAAAAAATGATTTGTTAATCTGGCATGTCCTGTAACAGGGAAAAGCCAATTGGGCAGAATTAATACAATATTATTTACAAAGACTTTGTAGTTTCCAGAAATAAGCTAACATGACTTTGGAGTCTAGATCTAGGCAATAATACTCTAAACTTACTCAACTATATGTGGAATACTGGGTTCGATCTGGAACCAAAATAAAAACATATTAATAAATATTAAGCTCATTCTTAATAGACTGTCTACATTAGAGAAGAGCATATTTAGCTCAGTGGAGCTATCCAGAGAGCACTTGGAAAAGCACGTAAATATCTGAAGTGTGTGTGTGTGTGTGTGTGTGTGTGTGTGTGTGTGTAGATGTACTACATTTATTCTATAAGAAGTAGAGAGACAAATAAATAAAAATACATGATGGATGGAAACTATACATACATTCATTCTGACTGTAATGAAAAAGAACCTCTCAAGTATCTGAATGATAAAATAAATTGCCTCTTGAGTTGCTAAAATTGTCATGGTAGATTTTGCTTATTTGAAATGGTCTATAGAATATTTCAAAGTCATATAAGCATCACTTGGTTGGTTAGAATAAGTAATTTTATATTTGGTCATTTCTAAACCTTAGAGTTTACAATTTGGGGGTTCAGTTGTGATAATAAATATAATTTCTAATACTCACTAAAGTAAATCTTCTGTCCTGTTCATCACTGTCCTCAGAGAATTGTACAATCAGAAAAAAACAGGGAGGGCTGGGAAGGTGGCTCAGTGGTAGAGTGCTTGTCTTGCATGCATGAGGCCCTGAGTTCGATTCCTCAGCACCACATAAGCAGAAAAGGCCGAAAGTGGTGCTGTGGCTCAAGTAGTAGAGCACAAGAGTAAGCCTTGAGCTGAAGAGCTCAGGGACAGCACCCAGGCCCAGAGTTCAGGCCCCATGACTGACAAAAGAAAGAAAGAAAGAAAGAGAGAGAGAGAGAGAGAGAGAGAGAGAGAGAGAGAGAGAGAGAGAGAAAGAAACAGGGAAACATTAAACACGGTGTAAATATCACTTGAGATGAAATTTTCAATGTGATACAACAGATGTGGCACTGATCTTTAGTCAGAGAACTCTCTGTAACTATTTAAGATAGTAATAGAACAACGCAGATAAGTGATCTTTTCATCTGTTCCTTTTGATTGTCTTATGACTGGCACATGACAACAATAGGTAATTAATGAATCTCTTAGCAGGTAACAGGTCTCCTCCTCCTCCTCCTCCTTCCTCCCTCACTCCTCCCCTCTCCATTCCTCTTTTCCTCCTCCTCCTCCTTCTTTTTTTTTTTTTGGGTCCGGTCGTGGGGCCTGAACTCTGGGTCTGGGCACTGTCCCTCGCTCTTCAGCTCAAGGCTAGCGCTCTACCACTTGAGCCACAGTGCCACTTCTGGCTTTTTTCTTTTTGCTTATGTGGTGCTGAGGAATCGAACCCAGGGCCTCTGGCATGCAAGGCAAGCGCTCTACCACTGAGCCACCTTCCCAGCCCCTCCTCCTCCTTCTTACTTCTCTTCCTCTTCCCTTTCCCCTTTTTCCTCCCTTCCCCTCCTCTCCCCACTCCTCTTCTTTTAATTTTCCTCCTCCTCTCTCTCTTCAACCTCTTCCTCCTATGACAATCTGAACATGCTATCCTAAGGTCTTGGTAATTATGTAATGGAGGTCAGTAAGAATCTCCTCATTTTTCTATTATGAAAAAAATCTTAAAATTCAAACCTTTCCAAAAAAAATACCAAGAAACCAAACAAAAAATAAGCATGTGGAAATAGAGCAAAATCTAGAGCGGGATAGCAATCCTAGGCTGACAGTACAGAGGAGTCCTTTGGGAAGGAAAGGAGCATGACTAACATTGACTGAACACATACTTGCCTGAGGCCAGCCTCATTCTGCCTATGTCCCTCACCCTCACATGGCTGGGATTACAGGCATGTATCACCATGTCTTACACGATCAAGCAATTTTAGCTCTCTAAATTCTGCTTTGAAAACAAAAGTAAATAAGTTAATATGTATACATGTTTGGTATATACCCAGAAACAAATGTTCTTAGCCCAATTCCAATTCTCTAATTAGTTTTTTTTTAATTCACTTGTAAACGCTCCATAGCCAATTTTTTTTTTTTTTTTTTGACATTTGTGCCTCATGGAACTAACCTAACATCACCATGATAAAAACCCCAATCTGGGAACCAGTGGCTCATGCCTGCAATCTTTGCTACTCAGGAGGCTGTGATTTGGGGATCATGGTTCAAAACCAGCCAGGGCAGAAAAGTCCATGAGACTTTTTATTTCCAATTAATCACCAGAAAACAGGAAATGGCACTGTGGCTCAAGTGGTAGAGTGCTTGCCTTGAGCTGAAGAGCTCAGGGACAGCGCCCAGGCCCAGAGTTCAAGCCCCATGAAGGAAGCATCTCTTTTCATCATTGACTTTGTGCCACACACCCAAATTCAGCTACAAGCAAATGAGAATTTAGACATTCAGAAACTCAGAGAAGAAAGTATTATGGTCTGCATGTGGTAAGACACATATAGTAGAAGAGTATTGACAACCCAAAGCAAAGGTCTACCATGAAAGTGCTTGATGCTATAGCGACGGGAAGGTAGACATTGGTCTTTTCTCTGAATCCAGGTATTTCTTTATTCCTCATCTCATAAAGTCAGGAATGACTGAGAGAAGAACTTACAAATATCCTTTGCCATTTGTAATGTACTGGCCTTGCAGAAAACGTATCCAAAGCTGCCATGCAGAAATTTCAGCTGGCGGCTTCCTTCTGAAGCCAAGGGGAGGAGTTGACTGAATGTGATTTATCAGTTGGATTTGATACGTTCTAGTTTCATGTTACGGAACACAACACATGGTATGTCAACATATCATCAACGTGCATAGGAATGTCACAAAGATTTTTACTAGAGTAAATGTGAACTTTCCAATGGCTTCTCAAAGTTTGTTAAATGATTGTTCTATAGGCTATATAATAATTTCCACCTAAAACCATTGCAAATGAAAGCTAAAAGTAAAGAAAAAATTGCAAGTGTCTGCCTGTTAATTCAAGCCCAAATGCCCAATCTGTGTTATATTATGCATGGAACTGAGCGACAGGACAGTGGAGAACTGGCCCACGGAGAAGTCTGAGAAATATCTAAAGGCATCTGTAGGCTTGAAACGTGTCATTTATTTATACAACTTGTGTTTTAGAAGGTGGAAAACCATAAAATCTGACAGAAAACCCTTAACAGAGCCAAGGATTTGTGGTCAGGAGAGGTTGCAGGAAGAATAAAAGAGTGTGTGTGTGTAGGGATCCCCTCCCTCTTTCTTCCTCCAAGTTCTGACTCACAAATTGAAAGCACTCAGAGGCAAGCATCCACAGAGAGTACAGTCACAGTATAGAAGTTGCGCAGTTCTCTCCCCTCTTGTTCCATGGGTGTATTCATTGCTCATAAGGCCATGAGCAAAATGGAATTTTACCATGCCCATTCCATATTTAGCAGAGCCAACTGTATTTGCTGGTCAGACTCTAATATTCAATAATTTTCAGTCTTTTTTAAATTAAAAAAATTAAACTGTTATTATAAAGGTGATGCACAAAAGGGTTGCAGGTAAAGTAAGTCAGGTAAAGAAGACGTTCCTTTTTGGACAATGTCATTCCTTCCCTGTTGTCTCCCAGTTTTACCCTCCCATCTCCACCCATACGTTGTATAGTTCATTTTCTTTTCTTTTTTGGGGGGGGTTGGGGAGGGGTCCGGTCCTGAGGCCTGAACTCTGGGCCTGGGCACTGTCCCTCAGCTCTTCACCTCAAGGCTAGCGCTCTACCACTTGAGCCACAGTGCCACTTCAAGCTTTTTTCTTTTTGCTTATATGGTGCTGAGGAATCGAACCCAGGGCCTCATGCATGCAAGGCAAGCGCTCTGCCACTGAGCCACCTTCCCAGCCCCTATAGTTCATTTTCAACATAGTGTCAAGATAGTGTTTCTGTCTTTTAATCTGGCAGAGCTGGAAATTATTTACCATGCATACACACACACACACACACACACACACACACACACACACACGGGCGCGCACACACACACACACACACACACACACACACACACGTTTTGTAGTCTTTTCCATGTTTTACAAAATCAGTACACTTTCTAGAAATTTTATTTATTTATTTGTTTTGGCAGTACTGGAATTTGAGCACAGAAATCTGTACTTGCTTGGTGAGTGTTCTACCACTTTTGCCATGCCCGCAGCCCTTAGAAACTTCTTAGAGGTTTGTTTTCTATTAACATGTCATTTAAATGTGCATTCTAATGATGTTGTCTCTATTTAGTTGATTTTCAAATCTCTCATTTAATTGATCAGATGTAGAGAATTCTCTGATCAATAGGTTCATTTTCCCCTGTAGTATGATTAGAAATCTTAGCCTTTCACAAAATCACACCGTCGTTTTATATAACTGATTTCATTTTCAGACTATGATTTCAGTCATGTGTTACTTCTCCCCTTTTGAATTTACTTCTCTCCTTTTCTCCCATATCTGGCATAATGCCATTTCATTTCGCACTAAAGCACACAACCATATTTTCCTCCTTTTACTCTTTTGTCAATAAAGCCATTTTGACACTTAATCTCTGCAAGCAATTATCTAGTTTCTTCAAGTCTCTTTTTGTTATTCTTTAAAGGAGTGGAAACATTTAAAATAGCCCTTTTCCCTATTCTAAAAGGTTTCCAGCTGTTTCAAAATATGAATCAAATTAAACCAAGAGCTTTATCTTTTAAGGAATGAAGCTCACAGCAGTAATTCTTGATTCCCTAACTTTGAATTCAAGATTCACAATATTCTGCTCTTTTGTAATATCTCTCTTGGTTGAACTTTCAGTTTTATAAAGATCATTTGTTGTATCCTTTGTCTTTGTGGTGTACTTTCCCTTCTATGATTTCATAAAGGTCATTGCTAATGCTCATTTCTCAACTTGTTCCTTCACACAAGTGATTGTATTGTTTTGCATAAAATGTCTGAGCAATGCTATCTCCTGATACAGATGAGGAAACTGGGCTCTGCCATTCTGAATTCTTTTTTTTTTGGTCCAGTCATGGGGCCTGAACTCTGGGCCTGGGCGCTGTCCCTCAGCTCTTCAGCTCAAGCCTAGCGCTCTACCACTTGAGCCACAGAGCCACTTCTGGCTTTTTTCTTTTTTCTTATGTGGTGCTGAGGAATCAAACCCAGGGCCTCATGCATGCAAGGCAAGCACTCTACCACTGAGCCACCTTCCCAGCCCCAACCATTCTGGGTTCTTACAAGCTGCTCCCCTCAGTACTCTCTATGCTGCCTGTCATGTACAACTTATGACAGCTTGTATGTTTCTTTGTTGATTGCAGTGCTGGGGATCAAATCCAGGGCTTTGTATATGCTAAGTAGGCATTGTACCATGGAGCTACACCTCTATACCTCAGTTTCTCTAAGGGCAGGTAGTTGCTCTCACTGATGCTTGTATTCTCCATGGAAACTTAAGCATAAAAAAAAAGTAAATATTAATTGTTGATTTAAATTTTTTTTCTTTTTTTTGGGCCCGGTCGTGGGGCCTGAACTCTGGGCCTGGGCACTGTCCCTCAGCTCTTTAGCTCAAGGCTAGCAGTCTACCACTTGAGCCACAGCGCCACTTCCGGCTTTTTTCTTTTTGCTTATGTGGTGCTGAGGAATCGAACCCAGGGCCTCGAGCATGCAAGGCAAGCGCTCTACCACTGAGCCAACTTCCCAGCCCTGATTTAAAAATTTTTTAAACCAAGAAATCACAAAATGTTGAACTACAAGGTAGCCTTATAGATCATTTAACAGATGTTCATGCTTCTCAAACATGTTTGAGTTTGGACAGACCTATAGTACTGTTCTTTAATACGATTCTCTCTCTCTCTGTCTTTGCTTCTGTCCTTCCTTTTTTCTTTCACTTTCCTCTCTCCCTCCGTCTGTCCCTCCCTCCCTTCCTCCTTCCCTCCCTCCTTCTTCCTTCCTTCCTTCCTTCCCTCCTTCCCTCTCTCTCCCTCTCCCTCCTCCTCTCTCTCTTTCATTCTGTGGTAGTGAGGTTTGAATTCAGCAGTGCTTGGCCAGTTGAGCCATGCACCTTAGCCACAGTATCATTCATTTTTATTAGAAAAGTGAGGTAAAATTACTTTAGTGTTAAATAGTGGTTAAATAATAATGTGGAATATAAAACAAAAAGTTTTCAGATACAAAAATTTTAGATGGAGCCGGGTACCGGTGGCTCACGCCTGTAATCCTAGCTACTCAGGAAGCTGAGCTCTGAGGATCACAGCTCAAAGCCAGCCCGGGCAGCAACGTCCGTGAGACTCTTATCTCCAATAAACCACTAGAAAACCGGAAGTGGTGCTGTGGCTCAAGTGGTAGAGCACTCGCCTTGAGCTGAAGAGCTGGCTCCACGACCAACCAAAAAAAAATTTTTTTTAGATGGGACACAAAATGTCAAAGAAACTCTAGAAAACATCAGAACTACAATTGGCTGTGTAATATCTGAGTTGCTATTCACTGGCAGAAAAACCCCAGACAAAGGCTTTGCCCCTTCTTCATCCTTGCTAAAAAGCAAATGCACATCTCTCCCTCACTTGATTACCAAGCTGACATCTTTGCAGAAAGCTACTGACCACCTTGAGGCTTATCACCAGCTACACTGAGTTGCTGTATTAGTCAGGAGCTTATAATAAAAGTAATTTCTGTAATAGTGTCAATAGCATTGATAGCATTGGTCATGCTGACCAAGTCAAGATTATGTTTTGCCTACGTTCCTGTGACTCAAGGCTATGTTTTTTGCTATGTTTTGCTTCTGTAACCTTGTTTGCTTGCCTCAGTAACAGGACCCAAAGACCACCCATTAAAGACCACCACTGAGTGGTCCTACTATGGGCAGCCTATTGCAAATTATTACGTATTATATTTACCATAAAGAACAAATGAATTTAAATGTCATATAACCATAACCAATGAAAAGGTGCCAACCTGCCTTGAATGGCCAGTCTATGTAACTCTATGTAAGCTACCCCTTACAAATCCCAGCTTGAGGACTGCTTGCAGTCACAGTCACAGCTCCCGAGTTTGTGCTACGTCCCTGGTCTGTCAGCTCACTATCCACTTCCCCAGTAAATTCATCTTTTTATAGGAGACTGTCTCTGCATGGAGGACTTTTATGGGACATGGAATCACCACCAGGAGCAACATGCAATCCCCTTCCCTGGAGCCACTAACATCTGTGTCAGGCTACCTTAGAATTTAGGGGGTGGGAGAAAAATGGGAAGAGTGAACTCCCCCACCCCCACCCCTATATTTAGTGCTATTTCTAGCAAAAGATGTGAGAAGTTTGAAGTGTAGTCTGTGTGTGTGTGTGTATGTGTGTGTGTGTGTGAGAGAGAGAGAGAGAGAGAGAGAGAGAGACAGAGAGAGACAGAGAGAGAGAAAGAAAGAAAGAAAGAACTAGGTAAAGTTTCAACTTAAGGCCTGGCAAGGCTAATGGTCTACCACTTGAGCCACAGCCCCACTCCCTGATTTTTGTTCCTAAATGGCATGTAAGAGTCTCATGAGCTGGGCACTCGTGGCTCATGCCTGTAATCCTAGCTACTCAGGAGGCTGAGATCTGAGGATCGTGGTCCAAGCCAGCCCAGGCAAGAAAGTCAGTGATCCTCTTATCTGGCAGTGTCACTGTGGCTCAAGTGGTAGAGCACTAGCCTTGAGCTGAAGAGTTGAGGGACAGTACCCAGTCCCAGAGTTCAACCCCACAACCAACAAAAAAAAGCGGGGGATGGGGTGGGGTGAGGGGGATTTCTTGGACTTTTATCTCTGGATTGGCTTTGAGCCATTACCTTCAGATCTCAGTCTCTTGAGGAGGTAGGCATGAGCCACTGGTTCCTGCTTGATTTTTTTTTGTTGTTGTTGCTTGTTTTAATGTGCTCCTTGGGGTTGAACCCAGGGTCTTATGCATACTAGACAATTGCTCTCTCACTGAGTTATATACCTAGCCTTCATTACTTTCCAATGTCACATATATATATATATATATATATATATATATATATATATATATATGTTTTTTTTTATCTCTGCTTGTCTCCCTATTCTCCTAGGGAGAGTTACTCTGTTTTGATGCTCTCGTTATTGTGTTAATCTTCCTCTTCTGCTTTAAGATAACTTTAAATATCCTCAGTAATACTGATTTACTGGGCATGAATTCATTTATTTTATAATTACTCTGGGAAGGATTTCCTCTTCAATTCTAAAGGATTTCTTTTGTGAATATAGTCATCTAAATTAGTAGCTATTTTCTTTAAGGACTTGGAATATTTAGTTCCATGTTCTCCTGGACTTTAGACTTTTTCTGGAAAAATCATCTGTTACTCTAATGGATTTGCCTTTGTAAGTGTCCTGGTGATTCTCTCTGACAGGTTCCAATATTGTTTCTTTGTGTTGTACTTTTGGCAAAGAGTCGTGTCCCAAGATTTGCAAATTTTTCCCTGTTGTTTTACTGAAGAGGTTTTCCTTTCTTTAAACTATCTCCTTCTTTTACACAGATTATTCAAAATTTTTTGTCTTTTGATTGTGTCTCTTTATTTCCCTGATTCTTTCTTTCTTTCACTTGATCTAGTCTTTTAGTGAGTTTTTTAATTGGACGTATTGAGCTTTTCATTTCCAAGATTTCTGTTTGATTCTTTTTCAGAATTTTTCTTTATTGACCTCTGATCTGTGTTTACTTCAAGTAACCAAATTTAAAAAGTTTTGAAATCTTCATGGAGGAGTATAAAGTAGGCCTCATACAAAAAATGGACACATTTGAGTTACTGTCTATTAATTGCATTTTCTTAACTACGAGCTAAAAAATGTGTATGTTCTTTGTGTGATGTCTGGTATTGAGCTTGTATACCAGGCACTTGATGATAACATTGTAAAGCCTTTTGACTATCTTTTTTTTTTTGGGGGGGGGGGGGCAGGGTCCAGTTGTGGGGCCTGAACTCTGAGCCTGGGCGCTGTCCCTCAGCTCTTCAGCTCAAGGCTAGCACTCTACCACTTGAGCCACAGCACCACTTCTGGCTTTTCTGTTTATGTGGTCCTTCGGAATCAAACCCTGGGCCTCATGTAGTTGAGGTAAGCACTCTACCACTGAGCCACCTTCCCAGCCCTGTATCTACCATCTTTATGGACTTTCTCCCCTTCAAATTCAACCAAGTTAGCAGGCCCAAACTGTCCTTTTATTCTGTGTGTGTGTGTGTGTGTGTGTGTGTGTGTGTGTGTGTTGATACTAGGATTTGAAACGGGCCTAGGAGCTGTCTCTTAGCTTTTTTACTCAAGGCTAGATCTTTACTACTTGAGCCACGACTCTATTTCTGACTTTGGAGGTTAATTGGAGGTAAGAATCTCATGGACCTTCCTGTCCAGACTGGCTTCAAACCTCAATCCTTAGATCTTGGCCTCCTGAGTAGCTGGGATCATAGATGTGAGCTACTGGTGCCTCGCATTATCCTTTATTTTTTAAGCAATTAGGTTTAAGTTATAATTTTGTACACCATTGAGACTGGAAAATATCCTCAATTGAAAAACCATGCATAGAGTTTTCTTTCAAGAGTTGACTCCCTTCCAACTCTTGTCTCATTGTTAAATTAATTTTTTATAGTTTATAAATTGTTTTCTGCAAGAGGTTTTGTCTGATACCAACAATTCCATCACTTATGAAACTGAAACTCCAGGTGACCATATTTGAACGTATACTGTTGCATATATTATAGCTGATAAATCACTGAAACATGTTTTGTCATTGCCAAAAAATAACTGGTCTTCTAATCATCAGCACTCACCTGAATCAGAGGGTGAGAGAGAGGGCTTAAACTGGATCAAGTGCTTGCTTAGAAGTAATTTCGAAAACTGCTGTTTTAAATGCCACCATTGTAAATTCTGGAATGATTAGCTTGAGAAATGAACATAAAGGACAATGTAAACTAGTTACTCAGGAAAATAGAGTGGTAGAAAAAAGTAAAGAGTATTTCAAGATTGTCTTTTCAGATTATAACCATAAGAAGTATACGTGAAAGCTAAATAATATAATAATCAACTAAACACAATAAAGTAGAACAAAATGTGTATAAGCAGGTCTCTTCTCTCCTCCCCCTCCCTTTACCCCTCCCTTCTCCTCTCTTCCTCCCTCTCCTGTTTTCTTCCTCCCCTCCATCTCTGTGTTTTGAAACAAGGCCTTGATATGTAGTTCATGGTGATACTCTGTCCCAGTCTCCTGAGTGCTGGAATTGCAGACACATGTCGACACACTGGCAACACAAAATTTTATATGATATGCAAATAATCATTACTTTTTCGTTCTTTTTAGGGCAGAGACTACACTTTATATTCACATGGTAGAGTGAGTATCTGTGTATAATGAAACACATAGGAAGTAATAATCTAGTAAATAATTCTTGATTAGCTACAATAAAGAATAAATAACTAGCATGTTTTGTAACAATAATTGGCCCCTCACAATCTCTCTGAGACTGCAAGTCCACTATTTATTTAAGTCTGCTTAATGAAAGATATGACATATTAGTTACTAGAATCAAAGGTAGATCTCATCACTTAGATACATCTATGATAACTGTTCTATAAGAAGATACTGAGCCTGATAGAAAAGATCCTAGCAGGTTTAAACTAGATTTAAACCAGTTTTAAACTAGATTTCATCAGTCTTCATAAAGGGATTATTATTATTTTTGGGGGGGGGGTCCGGTTGTGGGGCTGAACTCTGGGCCTGGGTGCTGTCCCTCAGCTCTTCAGCTCAAGGTGAGCACTCTACCACTTGAGCCATAGCGCCACTTCCAGCTTTTTTTGTTTTCTGCTTATGTGGTGCTGAGGAATCGAACCCAGGGCCTCATGCATGCAAGGCAAGCGCTCTACAACTGAGCCACCTTCTCAGCCCAAAGGGATTCTTTTTTAGTTAAATAAAACTAGCTCCCCCCACCCCCTACCAATATACAAAAATACACCTAAGTCCTTAGCTTCAGGCCACCCTGGCAGCACCATTCTTTATCACACAGCTTCTTTTTAAGGTAATTAAAGTCATACCTGAGCTGGGCACTGGTGGCTCACTCCTGTAATCCTAGCTACTCAGGAAGCTGAGCTTTGAGGATCACAGTTCAAAGCCAGTAGCAGCAGGAAAGTCTGTGAGACTCTTATCTCCAATAAACCACTAGAAAACTGGAAGTGGCACTATGGCTCAAGTGGTAGAGTGCTCACCTTGAGCTGAAGAGCTGAGGGACAGCACCCAGGCCTAGAGTTTCAGCCCCACACGGACCCCCCAAAAAATCATATCTGATAAAAGCATGAATAGTTGCTGTGTTTTCTATTTTAATATTCTTCTAAGTAGCTCAGTTACAGCTCAAGAGAAATACCACTGAAGCTTCATTATTGACAACATAGACTAGGTGAGAAAAATACAGGTCAAATCTCTAATATTCTCTTATTGAAATAAAGAAGAAGTATATTTGCTAGACCTGGAGTAAGAGCAAGTATTGTTCCAAACTATCAAACTTCTTAAAAGCTTTTCCTACAGACAAGCCAGAAATCAATACAAAGCAGGAAAGTGTCTGCTTTGTTTGCCTTCAAAAAGCACTGCAGACAATAAATATTTAATGGTAGACAAACCAATATGCTGGATGTAAACAATAATGGCTTAGGAAAGCAGATGGAAGGCTTTTTGTTACATTAGGGGATCAAGTGAATTACAATTAGTCTAATGATGAAACCTTTTAAGTCTTTGCTTTAAGGCAGTTGTCCTGAACTTCTAGTCATGAGTTTATGATGAGTCCCATGCTCAGGGCTCACGAAGCTTCAACACATATATGCAGATAGTATACTTAAGATTCTTCTGTTGCTGGGTCTGTGACCCAACTCTATTCATTCCACCTTACTTTCATTTTGACCTGGACATGGAGCAGAAGATATGTTAAGATATTTTAATGGTCTTCGTTGTTTTCAAAGGACGCTTTTTCCTTCCCTCCCCCCGCCCCCCCCACCCCCACTGTGTGCCTGAGACTCTGTGGCCTAGGTGCTGTCCATAAGCTCCTTTTGCTCAAGGATAGCACTCTACTCTTGAACTACAACACGACTTCCAGCTTTTTCTGTGATTAATTGGAGATGAGTCTCATGGACTTCCTTGCCTGGACTGGCTTCAAACTGTGATACCCTCAGATCTCAGCCTCTGTAGTACCTAGGATTAGCACCCCACTTTAAAGGACTTTTAAACTATTTCATGCTTTCTTATTCACTGAGCTCTCTGGATGGAAGAAAGGGATAATCTGATCAGGAACCAACAAAGGAACTTGACAGGTCAGACTTTTCTTAGGAAGCCATGGATTTGTTCATCTGCTTCCTGAGAAATGGAATGGTTAATTCTTTATTCCATGAGGGTTCCCCTCAACCCCTGAAAGTCTTAACCACTTTCCTTGCCTTGAGATTATTGAGGTCCACTGCGTATGTATGGGTGAAATGTTAAGTCTGGAAATGAGGAAGGAGATGACTGATGTGTGCTTGTGTTTATTTGTGTGTGTGTGTGTGTGTGTGTGTGTGTGTGTGTGTGTATGTGCACACGCGCGCGCGCGCACGCACGCACATGTGTGTGTTGTAGGAGTTGTCTATGAAATGTCTATTTTGCAAAATCTCAATTTTAAATTTAAAAAATTTTAAATTTAAATTTTAAAAGACTATTTTTTGTGTATGTGCTGGAAGTGAGACCTAAATTCATGGTCTCCTGCTCTTGCTCACACATTTTTTTGCTCAAGGTCAGTATTTACCATTTGAGTCACACTTCTACTTCTGGTTTGCTGGAGGTTAATTAGAGATAAGAGTTTCAAGGATTTGTTTCTCCAGGTTGGCTATGATGCAAGATCCTCAGATCTCAGTCTACTGAGTAGCTAATATTACAGATGTGGGCCATCAGCACCCAGCTTTCAATGTTTTTAATAACATTATACCTTTGCTGGGTGTGGTGGCTTACACCTTTAATTTGAGCTTCTCATGAGGCTGAGATCTGAGGATTGAGGTTTGAAGCCAGCTCAGCCAGACAAATCTAAGAGATTTTTATCTTTAACTAACCACCAAAACACTGGAAGTAAAGGTGTGGCTCAAGTAGTAGAATCCCAGCCTTAGAGAGAAAGCCATCTAAATCTTGCGTCTCTGAGTTCAAATCACAGAAAACAAACAACATCATAACAAAAAATAAAATCTATGCCTTTTATGAACACCATGGTTTAGTAAAAATCTTCATGACATAAAAACTTGTAATAATTCATCATATGGAAAGAGGTTACCAAATTCCACAACCACTTATTTCTTTATGTATTTTTGGGAGAAAACTATTGTCTGGTTATATTTGTAGCAGAGCTATTCTATACTAGAACTTTTCCTTCATAACATTTTTATTTTACATTTAGTTGTGTGAATGGAAGTTACAAAAATCTAAATATAGTTACTTGTTCCCTTTGGTTTTAGTGAGAACCTTTATTTTCTTCAATGACTACAAATACAGGATTTTTATTTATTCTTATTTATCTGGGATAAATAAGCCACCCTTCAGGGATTTTTTTCGTTCTTTTTTCTGTTTTTTTTTTTTTGGGGGGGGGGTCTGGTTGTGGGGCCTGACCTCTGGGCCTGGGCGCTGTCCCTCAGCTCTTCAGCTCAAGGCTAGCGCTCTACCACTTGAGCCACAGAGCCACTTCTGGCTTTTTTCCTTTTGCTTATGTGGTGCTGAGGAATGGAACCCAGGTCCTCAGGCATGCAAGGCAAGCGCTCTACCACTGAGCCACCTTCCCAGCCTCTCTTTCTTTTTTCTTTTTATTAATGCTTTTACTTTTTGATGCAGCTGGAATTTATTGCAGTGCTTGGTCTCTTGCATTTATGTCTCTAATTTGTTTTTTTTTTTCCAACCTATTAACCAAGATTTTGGCAGACAATTTTTAATTGTTTATCCCTTACTCGATGTTTGTTTCTCTTTGTTTTAAGCTCGGCTCTTTTTCCAAATGATGACCATATGATTTTGATCATTGTTGTAGTATGTGCAGCTAAGCCCATCTTTTGCCTTATTCATTTTTTTGATATTGTCTTCTATTTATTTTTTATGACTAGCTCTCATAGGACTTCAGTTTTCCTGCAATAAATCTATACAGTGTTACATTGTATAATCATGGGGAACACTGTCTGACAAATGTGTCATTAGGTAATTTTGTTTGTGTGTGAACATCAGAGAGTATATTTGTACAAGTTGGTAACAATGTCACCAGAGATTATGGTTATCATCTAATGGAGCCAATGTCATCTTCTCT
The DNA here is from genome assembly GCF_019054845.1 of Dipodomys spectabilis. Taxonomy (NCBI): domain Eukaryota; kingdom Metazoa; phylum Chordata; class Mammalia; order Rodentia; family Heteromyidae; genus Dipodomys; species Dipodomys spectabilis. The sequence continues at coordinate 12,908,682 of NW_024870686.1, read as the reverse complement.
ATACCTCCTCTTCTTCTTTCTCCTCCTTCTCCTTCCCTCCTTCCTCCTCCTCCTCTTTTCTCTCTTCCCTCATCCTTCCTTCTTTGTGTCTCTTCCCTCCCTCCCTTCCTTACCATGTTTTCTGGTAGGATTGAATGTAGAACTTTTCATTTATTAGGTGAGCACTCTACCATTTGAGTCATACTTCCACTCATTTTGGTTTGCTTTCAAGGCAGACTGTTGCCCGCTTGCTTTTGCTTTTGCCAAGGACCATGATCCTTCTATTTCTACCTCCTGGAATAAACCAGCTTTTAAAGGAATGACTAATTTAATATCTGAGCCAGAAAATGTACCAAATGATCCTGGAAAATACTGTCTTTGTTAAGTTTGCTTTCCATGGCTGTGACAAATACCTGAGGAAAGCAACTTAGTAAAGAAGATTTAGTTTGACTCAGTTTCCATGCCTGTTCATGGTTGCTGAGCCCTGTTGCTTTGAGCATATCGAAGCGTGTGGTGGAAGAGGCTGTTCATTTCATGGAAACTAGGAAGCCAGAGGGGAAGGAGGTGAGCAGGTTTCCAATACCATCATTTAGATATAACCCGAATAGCCTCACTGCCTCTCACTACATCCTCTTCCCCCTAAAATGTCAAACCTCCCTTGTGTCATGCCAGGAAAAGCAGTCTACCACAGAGCCATACCTCTCTATTCTCCAAAAGGTCCTGACTAGGCTGGAATTAGAATGAGCACCTGGCCTCCTTCTGTTTATTTATTTATTTATTTTGTCTACAGCAGGATTTAAAAGATGTTTACTTTATAGTTCATAAATTTGTGTTATGTATTTTTCTGTGTCTGTATTATATTTTACAATTAACAAGGGTTAAAAAAAAGTTCACCTTGTCTTTCTGGATACAAGTTTTTAAATTAAACTATTATTTAGAGCCCTCCTTCTAGGTACATGCGTTTTAATGAAAACCTATTGAGATTTTTTTTTTCCAAAATGCTAAAACTGTTAACTAGGTAATGGGCTGGGCATGGCAGTATGTTTCTATAATCCCAGCAGGAGTCTGAGGCTGAAAGTTAGATAGTTCTCAGAAAACTTGTGCTACATAATGAGTTTCAGGTCAGTCTAGCCTACAGGGCAATATTCTGTTTTAAAAAAAACAAACAAAAAAACAAAAGAAAGGTGCCAATAAAACACCAGAAAACCGGAAGTAGCTCTATGGCTCAAGTGGTAGAGCACTGGCCTTGAACTGAAGAGCATAGGGACAGAGCTGAGGCCCAGTTCAAGCCCCACGATGCCAAAAAAAAAAAAAAGCAAAACTCAATTACCTCAACCAACCAACTCAACAACAACAACAGCAAAAAGAAATAATACAGGAAGCTAATTTATTTTTATTTATTTATTTATTTTGGGTCCAGTCGTGGGGCCTGAACTCTGGGCCTGGGTGCTGTCCCTCAGTTCTTCAGCTCAAGGCTAGCGCTCTACCACTTGAGCGACAGCGCCACTTCTGGCTTTTTTCTTTTTGCTTATGTGGTGCTGAGGAATGGAACCCAGGGCCTCAGGCATGCAAGGCAAGTGCTCTACCACTGAGCCACCTTCCCAGCCCCAGCTAATGTATTTAAACTAAAAGCATAACCATTTTTGTACCTTTAAATTTTTCATCAACAGAAAAATTCTTCCTACTAAAGATCACTGAATACCAGAGCTCTTAGTGGTCTTTAGTGGGAAGCATTTTCCATTGATGATGAAAGGAGAGGCACAGAAATGAAGGGACACAGGGTAAACAAATGCAACCATGGTACTCACTGGACACCATGTGGAAGATGAATTGTACACAACTTGTGGGTGATGGAAGAGAAAAACTAGGAGACAGCAAGGGAAGTGGTAACATTGCCCAAAAGGATATGTACTCTTTGCCTGACTTATGTAAACATAACTCTTCTGTTTAGTAAAGATTTTTAAATGAAAAAAGACCATTAAGAGAGTGCCGGTGACTCATGCCTGTAATCCTAGCTACTCAGAAGGCTGAGATCTGAGGATAGTGGTTCAAAGCCAGCCCAGGCAGGAAAGCCTGTGGGACTCTTATCTCCAATAAAAACCAGAAGTGGCGCTGTGGTTTAAGTGGTAGAGCACTCACCTTGAGCTGATGAGCTGAGGGACAGTTCCGAGTCCCAGATTTCAAGCCTTACACACAAAAGAGAGAGAGTTATGAATACCAGAGGTATCTGGTAGGGTGTGAGAATATGTGTTCTACATATGTGCATATGTACTTACTACTTATATATCTGTTTTTGAATTTTACTTCTTTTTGTTTTCCATTTTAGTGTAGCTTACTGTTTATGCAATATATCAACCCTATAGTTCTACAGAAATTTTTACTAAATAATCTAGGCTGGGGAGCACAAGCCTATATAATCCTAGCTACTTGGAAGGCAGATATCAGAGGATCCAGAGTCAGTCAATGTGGGAAAAGGTAGTGAGACCCTATCACATAAACAAAATATAAACCAAGAAAGCTAAGAGCATAATTTAAGTGGTTAGAGCACTTGTCGAGCAAGTAGAAGAGCCGAAGGAAGCGTGGCAGCATAGATCCACTGAAGGGAATGTGGTTTTGGAAAGGTAAAATTTCCCAAAGTTTCAGATTTGTAGACCTATGGGAATGCAGATGGATATCAGCATTGCTAAACATGAGATAACTCATAAATCACAAATATCTTAAAAATAATCCCTTGTATTTTGTCCTCCCAGCCACCTCCATAAGATCTAACAAACTAATTCTGTAAAAGAAAATCTGGGATCCGGAGAGGTCAAATCACTGAAAATATATTCTAGGTATCAAAACTAAATTCTTCTAGTTTGTGTCTTCCTCAGCTTTAGAGTGACAATGACATTTTTTGAGTTTAATTTTCCTGTAAAGATGGTTGATAATCAATTTGTAAATTGGTGGGGATTAAGTATAATTTTGTAGGTGCTTAAAAAAAGATCAAAGTATACTTTTCCAAACTGGATAAATCTTTGGTGGTGTTAAATTACTGTACCGGATTAGCAACTAGACTTCTCAGTGTTTTGAATGCCCAAAGGTAAGATCTTCTTACTTTCTGGTAACTAACCCAGCACTAATCTACAAAATTGGCACCCTCTGTAGACACACTTGGCAAACAGAGTCATACTCTGTACAGAGAAAATAATGATGATAATATTTTCAGCCGCTCCTTTCTGAATTAGCAGCCTATGTTTAGAAGAGTGACTACATTTTCAGGAATGCTTTGTGTAACAGCATGAGGGCTAATTGCTATTCATTTGATTTGCAGCTCTTCCCATATCATTATTGTTTGAAAAGCCTTGTTAGAACACGGAGCCCTGAGTCTACTTGACTGCATACCACTTACATTACACTTAGATTTCGGAGGAAAAAATGAATCAGAAACCATGAATCAGGACCAAAAATTGCAAATGGAATGGACAAAGAGTCAATCAGCAGATCAGGTCCTATACTCTCACCTAATTTCAATGCAGCAAGATTGAATATATTAGGCTTCATGACTCTTTGTACTATTTTATGATTTATCAACAGAGCCCAAAGGGATGTGTGCAAGTTGAGAGGCTGCTCCCTAATCCTCTTAGTGTATACATTTTTTGGGGGGGGAGGGGTCTGGTCGTGGGGCCTGAACTCTGGGCCTGGGTGCTGTCCTTCAGCTCTTCAGCTCACTGCTAGCACTCTACCACTTGAGCCACAGCGCCACTTCTGACTTTTTTCTTTTTGCTTATGTGGTGCTGAGGAATCGAACCCAGGGCTTCAGGCATGCAAGGCAAGCGCTCTACCACTGAGCCACCTTCCCAGCCCAGTGTATACATTTTGTGAAGAGAACAAGACCAGATGCAAACATTGAAAGCAAAATTAAAAAGTCTAGGTGAACTACTATGGAGCATTAGTCAATCATAAAGAAAAATTAATTGACCTTATTTGCAGGAAAATGGATAGGACTGGAGATCATCAGGTTAAACAAAATAAGCTAGACTCAGGAAGATAAATATTATGTTTCTCCTTTGATGCAGAATCTAGCCTAAAAATATTTAAAAAGACATAGAAGTAGAAGAAAGCTTATGGGATTTACCATTGGGAAGAGGAAGGCAGGTAAAGGAGGGTGGAAAGAGAGAGAGAGAGAGAGAGAGAGACTGTGTGTGTGTGTGTGTGTATGTGTGTGTGTGATTGAAATATATAGTAGGCAAGTACAAAAATAGCAAAAGGAAACACTTCATTTTATATTATTGGTAATAAATAAATTCAAGAAAAGAGTAGGTGACGTGTAATCATCTCAAAGTCACAGATTTGTTATTCGTATTTGTTGAAGAGCATTGATTACTTTGAAATTGAAAATGCATCCCCTTTCTAAGGGAATACTCCGTTGGCTTGAGGCAAAGCTTAAACAAGTTCAAGTGTGGCACAGTGGTGATTCACTGTCAAGAGTGGATTACACAGAGCAGTAGTTTCCTTACTCGTGACATTTTAAGCACTCAAAGTAAACATTTTCAAAGTGATTGCATAACAAACTGGTAGTGCTGTATTTTTCTTAATTTCTTCCTAATATGAGGCGGTCCACAGCAGAATTATAGGACAACTTGTTTGTGTGTGAACTAAAATACTTTTTGGCATCACAGTATAAGAACATTTCCTTCTTACAGAGTCTATAAAAGGAACAGAAGGGCTGTTTTGAAGATGCCTTCCATGATGTGGGGAGATGAAAGAGTTTCTCAAATTGTCCTGATAAAAGGGAGCTGTATTTCCCCATTATTGTTACTGCTGTACACTTGCAGTAAGAAACTCTTTTTCTCAAGATGCTTTATTTACAAATTGGCAGACATTTGTAAGAGCAACTCTATTCTGACAGTCATCTTTCTGGCAAATTCAGGGTGAATCATTTGATTTTCCAAATTCACTAAGAAGCAGCTTAGGAAATCAGAAAGCCAAGAGCTATTGCTATTATTTTTGTGCCAGTCTTAGAGCTTGAACTCAGGGCCTGAGTGCTGCTGGTCTTTAGCTTTTTCACTCAAGGCTGGTATTCTACCACTTGAGCCATAGCTCAATTTCTGGCTTTTTGATGGTTAATTGGAGATAAGTTCTAAGTCTGCCCAGGTTGACTTAGAACCACAATCCAGATATCAGCTCCTTTAGTAGGTAGGATGATAGGCATGAGCTAGCAGTGTCCAGCATAGAGTTTTTTGGTAAATAAGTCAGGACTATTCACTGCTTATGCTCTCAGTTTGGTCCCTAGCACCATTCTGTATATGTGTGTTTATATATTTATATGTGATTTTTTTTTTTTACAGTTTGTATATCTGACCATATATGTTCCATATCTTGGGACACAGGAGTTAAACGTCACCTTGTTGCTGTTGATAATACAGTCTCTTCACAAAAGATAGGGGGGAAAAAGGTCATCAACAGTATCTCAAAATTCCACAATTTTGAGACTTTGTCAGAGATCATAACAACTTCTAATAACTCTTCGGCACCTACAAAATGCTGGCTGGCAGAAACATTTCTGGAATGTTGTATAAAGGAACTGTGTCTGCTTCTGAGGCAAAAGATGTGATTCTAGAATTCTGCTATATGTGCACTAGACTCTCAGAAGTGCACTGGAAGGAGCTGTTGTCCACAGATATATCTATTTATAGTCAGTCAGTCTTTGATCTCCTTATGCTGGATGAAATTGGCCCAGCCCCTGGTTGGATGCTTATCTTGGAGTTGAGTTTTATAGTAATACTTGTTCTTATTCAAAGCTAAAGCTACTATGAAACAAAACATACACTTCCTTATAGTATTCTAATAATAACACACATACAAAAATATAAATACACATATAGATCTATAAACACCCATCCACAGAATGGCAATGGGATCAAACCTGGTCTTCTGCATGATAGACAAGTGTTCTGCCAGTGAGACACATACCCATAGACTGATTTTCCTTTTTGTCTGTCATGAGGCTTGAACTCTGGGCCTTGAAGGCTGTTCCTGAGCTCTTCAGCTCAAGGCTAGTGCTCTACCACTTTGAGCCACAGTGCCATTTCTGGTTTTCTGGTGGTTAATTGGAGATAAGTGTCTCATGGACTTTCCAACCAGGATGGCTTTGAACTGTGATCCTCAGATCTCAGCTTCCTGAGTAGCTAGGATTACAGGCTTGAGCCACCAGTGCCCGGCCCCATAGACTGTTGTTAAATTTTTGTGTGAGCAACACGTTTATCTTGGCGTTCAGTGCTAAGAAACACTTTACTTCCTTTAAGGAACTGTCAGGCCCTTTAGAAAATGGTAATTGTATAATTGTTTAGAACACTGACTACCACATCCATGTTTTAATTTGTTGCACAATAATATGTTAACATTTCCTGGGTCTCTATTTTACACTAAAAATAGGTTGCCTTCTGAAAATTTGTTGTTTAAATTTACTGTCTTTTAGGTTCTTTAATACAGTACTGGTAGAAATAAATATAAAAAGTAACAAAAAGGACCAGGATTGGAAACAAAGTTAAGCCAACTCCACGGAATTCCCTTGTGTTTCTATTCAAATCATCTGACAGTGGAGTTTCCTCCTGGAGAATTAAGTCCAGGGTTTTTTTCTTTTTTCTTTCTTTCTTCCTTTCTGACCTTGGGAAAGTTGGCTAAAAGTTCTACCCTGGGGAGATGTCAATGCTAATAAAATTCTAAGGAATTTGCTATCTCATCATTTTCTGGTCATTCACAGTATGCTTGTTACAGTTTTATGTACAAAGTCACCCAGTTTTACCAACTGAGAGAATAGGGTTAAAAGCATCTATTGACCATTTTGTTATCCCCTCTTATTATACATAAAAATTTTGATCATTTGTTTTCATATATAGCATTAACTGACAGAAAAACCTAGCTATTCTTTTTTTTTGGGGGGGGGGTCCGGTCGTGGGGCCTGAACTCTGGGCCTGGGCACTGTCCCTCAGCTCTTCAGCTCAAGGCCAGCGCTCTACCACTTGAGTCACAGCGCCACTTCCGGCTTTTTTCTTTTTGCTTATGTGGTGCTGAGGATCGAACCCAGGGCCTCATGCATGCAAGGCAAGCGCTCTACCACTGAGCCACCTTCCCAGCCCCAACCTAGCTATTCTTGATGGCAAATGTGAAGTGATGGAGAAACTTTAAGATATTGGAATGGGTACTGTTATGAGCTTAATTATTCCCTCCAGCTGCCCTGCTCCCCTTCTTTTTTTTTTAAAAATTTTATTTTATTTTATTTGAGAACATACTGTACAGAGGGGTTACAATTACATGGGCAGGATAATGCATACATTTCTTACCAAGCATTGCAGCCTCCTCCTTTGTTTACCCTTCACCTCCCTTCCCAGCCTTCCCCCTCCCCCCCACCCAATCATACCACCCCTCCCCCCCCCCCACCGACATTGTAAAGCTGGTTTTGACATGACATTTTGTACTTCTCATTGTTGCAACAGGTCCACCTGAATCCTTAAACGACTTGTTTGTCCCCGTCTCCTCCACATGTTATACTGACATCAAATATAGTGAAAGCGGGGGTTACACTGTGGGGGAGGGACATACAAAGCAACAAAGAAATAATCTTATAAATGCGTTAGAAACACATGCATGAAAGAAACAAAAACATTAAAATACATATTTGAGGGCTCGTTTTCCTAACATCACATTCTCTGACTTTTTCCGCTTGACTCATACCTATACTAGATATTGCAAATAAGGGAAACCATGGGACCTATGTTTCTTTGGGCCTGGCTTACTTCACTTAATATAATTTTTTCCAAGCCTTTCCATTTCCTAACAAATGGGGAAATGTCATTCTTTCTGATGGAGGCATAGAATTCCATTGTGTATATATACCACATTTTCTTGATCCATTCATCTACTGAGGGGCATCTGGGTTGGTCCTGCTCCCCTTCTAAGCTGAAGCCAGTCTTATCAGTTCTGGGTAGGATATCTTTTTGCATATTTGAATATATACATATTTTACATATATATGAACACAATATGATATATTGTACATGTAATACATATAATATATAGAGATGTTTAAATACAGTGTATTTTTATATAACCTCAACATAATTGTATATAACCTTTAATTAATGGAAATTGAAGCATACTACGTGTGTGTGTGTGTGTGTGTGTGTGTGTGTGTGTGTGTGTGTGTGTGCCAGTCCTGGGGCTTGAACTTGGGGCTGTCTCTGAGCTTTTTTGCTCAAGGCTAGTGCTCTACCACTTGAGCCACAGCTCTACTTCCAGCATTTTTGGTGGTTAATTGGAGATAAGAGTTTCATGGACTTTCCTGCCAGGTCTGGCTTCAAACCAAGATCCTCAGATCTCAGCCTCCTAAGAAATTATTATAGGTGTAAAACACTGGTGCCCCAACTTAAAAAAAAAATTGCACATAGTTCTGGTAGCTCACATTTGTAATCCTAGCCTCAGATGGCTTATATCTCAGAATCACGGTTTGAAGGGAGCCCAGGCAGAAAAGTCCCAGAGACTCTTGTTTCTAACCACTAAACAAAGCCTAAGTGGGCTATGGCTCAAGTGATAGAGTGCTAGCCTTGAGCCAAAAAATAAAGTGAGAGCTCAAGGCTCTGAGGTCAATCCCCAGGATTAATGCACACTCATGTGTACCGCCCCCCTACCCCAATGTATGTTGAGGATCACACACACATACACACACACACACACAAACACAAACACACAAAATGTATGTTGAGGATCATTTCATAGTGGCATAGAGTTCATTCTTAAAGCTTATAATCTATCTATATTTTTATTGCTATATGATGGTCTTTAATTAGTGGATCTTTTATTAATGAGTCCTTTATTATTGAGCATTTGTTTTTTTCAAAAAAATTTTTTTACAATAAGCAATAAAATAAACAAAGTTTTATAAAGTGCCATTTCTGCTGGGCACTGGTGGTTCATACCTGTAATCCTTGCTACTCAGAAGGCTGAGATGTGAGGACCTCAATTTGAAGCCACCTGTACAAAATGTCTGTGAGACTCTTATCTCCAATTAACCAGCAAAAAAGCCAAAAGTGGAAGTGCTAATTGGAACCAAAAAGCTAACTGAAAGTTCAAGGCAGGCCCTGAGTTCAAACCTTAGTACCAGAGCATGTGTACGCACACACACACACACAGATTTCTCATATGTACTGAAAGATATGGATTCTCCAGTGTGGACTGACTAGCATTAAGAATGTGTATGCTCATAATCCTTTTTTTTTTTTTTTTTTTTGTCAGTTGTGAGGCTTGAACTCTGGGCCTGGGCACTGTCCCTCAGCTCTTCAGCTCAAGGTTAGTGCTCTACCACTTGAGCCTCAGCATCACTTCAGGTTTTCTGAGTGGTTTATTGGAAATAAGAGTCTCACAGACTTTTCCTGCCGGGGCTGGCTTTGAACCGTGACCCTCAGATCTCAGCCTCCTGAGTAGCTAGGATTACAGGCATGAGCCATTGGTGCCTGGCTATGCTCATAATTCTTGTAGGTATTATGAATTGCCCTCCAGGAAGTCTGTAGGTTTTGCCTTCATATCTGTGTTATGACTGTCCACACTTTGGCAAGCAAACATTGTTTATCAAACTTTCTGATCTTTGACAATACAAGTGAAAAAAATAGCTTTTCTTAAAATTTTTTTTTTTATCTTTTCTTTTTTAGTACTGAGGATCAAACCCAGGCTGTTGGACTTGCTAGGCAAGCACTTTGTACTGAGCTACATCCTAGCCCACAGCTTTTTTTTTTTTTTTTTTTGGTCCAGTCATGGGTCCTGAACTCTAGGCCTGGGTGCTGTCCCTCAGCTCAAGGCTAGCACTCTACCACTTGAGCCACAGCTCCACTTCTGGCTTTTTTTTTTTTCTGCTTATGTGGTGCTGAGGAATTGAACCCACGGCCTCATGCATGCAAGGCAAGAACTTTACCACTGAGCCACCTTCCTAGCCCCACAGCTTTTCAATATAGTTTTTAATTTGCATTTTTCTCAGAGGGAAAAATATTCTTTTTTTAAAAAAAAGACAAAGGACCCCAAAATTATGTTGAGGTTATTATCTGATCTTTAACATAGTTCCTAGAGTGTATAGCTAGTCAGCATTGAATTCAGAGATCAGGAACATGGCAGCATGCCCAGAACTAAGATGGAAAGGAAAGCCAGTAGACCCCATTTCAGGGATATTTACTGTGACAGGGTCCCTGATGATCTGATGATGCTCCCAGAAGATAACTTCTCCTTTTATATGGATATGTTTAGAAGCTTCAGATTTCCCAATGCCCACAGAAATGGCTATAATGACCTAACTTTTTTTGTTATAGTTATCTTTTATGAATCTATCCCATAAAAAAAAAAACAAGTAAAAAAGATTCTATCTACACTGTGGAGGGTTGGACTCAAATTATCTGGGTCACCTGGAGGTTATAAAGATTAAATAATATGTTCAATGAGAGGAATATTCTGCCTAGGGAAGAGGCATATTGCTAATTAGCATAATTGTCTTGTGGCTTACAGAAACATCTCAGGGCTTTTGTTTTATTTGCGTGTGTGTTTGCAGAAGGGAGAATTGCCCAATAGTGTTCAATGCTGTTTATTTGTAAAATTAATCACATACCTTTTCCTAAAGTCATCGAGCGCCTTAATTTCCTGTCCACCACAGAGACTTCAAAAGCGTGTAAGAGGTGTTATAATTAGATGGGAAAACAGGAGATTGGAGTTAGGCTTGCTGGGTTTACACCTGCCTTGTCTCACACTAGTTGTGTGACGTTGTGCTGCAAGCCACTTTGACCTTTCTGGGCTTTAATTTCCCTACTCTGAATAATTGAGATAATAATCTGACCTATATATACCTGGACCTCATTGTGAAGAAATAATGGCCACTGTACCTGTGAAATGGCTTTACAACTTCAAATGGCAAAACATCTGTTCATTTAGTACTCTTGATATAGACGTTTCTTCTCCCCACCCCCTTAGAAAAAGCTTACTTAAATTGGTTTTAGCAAACCCAAGCCAGGTAATGAAAAATTATTATTACTACCATTACTTTAAATTTTAGGTCTCTGGTTGGGATTTATTGATTCGGTCACGTTAAACCTCTCCTGGAACAATATGTTCAGAAATGTTTTGCTCTGGAAATAGGCCTTTCAGAAGGAAAAAAAAAAATATGTTGTGGTCCATAAAAGACAGTTTTGGCTAAGAGCAGCGACTTTGTGTTTAGAGGAAAGTGGGGCGGGGGAGTCTCTCCTTTCCATTTTTGATCTGAAGATTAACATCAGGAATGCTCCTTTCTTTAAACTTGCAAGGTGCTGGCTAATAAACCCATAAAGAGAACAATCACTTCTGGTTCCTTCCAACTCTCGACCCTGATGATTCAGCTGTCTTCCCACCTCCTAGAGAGCTCAGAGGGAAAATACCTGAGGCCCGACGACAGGCAGGTGGAGGCACAGGATCAATAGAGCCTGGCCTGCCCCCGTCTGCTCCCCCAGCCCCCCTGCCCCTCCTCCCCGCCCCGGGCCACTGGGGAGCTCGGGTCGCCGGCGCGGGGACCTGGTGTGTTCTGGAGCCGCGCGGTTCAGCCAGGTGCGCAGGCAGCACGGGGGAGCTGGGCGTCGCGTGTGGCAACAGGTGCAGCGCGGTCCAGGGCCGATGCCCGGGGCGTGGGGCGGGTCGGCATTTAGCCCGGGAGCGCTGGGAGCTGGGCGATTGGGACGGAGGCGCAGATCCCGCCACGCCGGCCGAGCGGAGCGCAGATGCCGTCCCCAGGTACCGCCGGGTGCGTCTTTCAAGTTTCTGGAGGGTTGCAGCCCCCCTCGGACGCCGTCTGGTCTTTGTCCCGCGGTGATATACGGGGGGGGGGGGGGGGGAGGGGGAGATCGGTCCTGGAGCAGCCGCCGCCCGAGGCCGGGGTGAGGGGACCCGCGGCCCAGCGTCTCCCTTTCCAAGTTTCCCTGAACTCTCCGCCCTGGCTCCGCCCCTGGGCGGCGGGGAGGCGCGGAGGGCGAGGCGCGGCGGGCGAGGCTCCCCGAGGCCGGGTTCCCGCTGGGCTGCCGCGGCCGCGGGGGTGCAGGCGGGGGTCGGGGCCGAGCCGCGCGTTCCCCGGGGCACGCGTCGCCCCGCCGGCCTCCCGGGTGGGCTGGGGGCCGCTCCCCGCCAGGTGCCCAGGACGCCCGGGTCGGGAGAGCGCCTCTCGGTGCCCGTGCACCCCGTCTTCCCGGAGGGCCCGGCGGCGCCGCGGGCGAGCGTCCAGTGGATTCCTGAGCCTCGCCGGGAGAGGGGGCCCCGGGAAGGACGCGGTGAGTGCCGTGGATGGCGGGGCGAGCTTGCGGGGCGCAGGGGAGGGACGGTGTGTCGGGGTCCGGATGCTGGCGTTGGTGGGGAAGGCAGCGCGGGCACGTGGGGTTGGCGCGGCCGCTGCGGGAGGCACGGGTGCGGGGCTGTGGGAGCTGTCACCTTGAAAGTGACCGCTGGCCTTCCGGTGACCGGCACGCCACACGGCCCGCAGGGGCCCACCGAGCCCCGCACCCTGCCGGGCCGCCCGGCCCTGCCGGCCGCCTCGGCCCGCGCCCAGGTCGGGTGGCTGCAGCTCCTTCGCAGCCTCAGTGAGCAGCGCTGGAACCGGGTGGAAAGGCGTCGCGGACCCCCGGAGGTCCGCTCGCTGTGCCCCTCTGCTTCCCGCGGGTACTTTTCCGAGCTTTCAAGAAAATCTACTCCTAAGGTCACCTTACTGACTGCTGGGTCGTGATCAGTGCCCTCCGGTGTTTACTTTAGATAAGTCTTTCGGACCCGTAAGGAGACTTTTCTGCTAGATTATTTTGTTTTTTGACTTGTAATTATTTACTTGAGAATAAAAGGTTAATCTTATTCCTCCCCCCCCCCCCCCCCAGGCTGCTTAGTTGTAGATAATCGTGCCATTTTAAGTTGTCTCAGTTCTAAGGAAATCCAGTGTGTTTTGTTTGTTTTGAATAAAACAAGTTTTAAGCAGAACAGCCGGGAAGAAAGCTTTCGTGTTTGGCCAGGTAATTGGAATTCAACCATCCTAGGAAAGAAATCTCTGCGCTGGGGGTGGCAGGTGAGGGGCGGGGGGTGGGGGGAGGGGGGAGGGAAGGGGAAGGGAGAAGGGGAGGGTGGGGGTGTGGCTTCCTTGGGAGGGGGAACGGAGGAGGGAGGGGAAATTAAAAATTAAAAAATGAAGCGAGAGTCCTTGCTCCCTGATCCGGTGACCTCTTTGAGGAGTCTGAATACACCCAGATAACAGTGCACGGGTAACTTTTATAGCAATTGCATAACCTCAACTGCAGTTCTGTGAGAGCCTATTTCCAAGGATGGTAAATACAGGAAATGCAGCACCATTTAAAAATACTTGGGCAGTGCTTTGCGGTACAGAAAGTGCTTCTTTAACATTTTATATTGCCTAAGGAAAGTTACACACCATCTACTCCCAAAGAACTATTTTCTTACTGAAAAACAAAAACAAGCAAACAAAAATATCGGGAATTGACTTTAGTTTAAAATAAGTTATTTTAGTAATTGGCACCGATTTTTCCTACTTCTTTCTGGCTCACTGTGAGTCTAGCCCCAGACCTTCCTTATGCCAAACACCTGGTCTACCACTGAAGCATAGCTCCACCACTTCCCCCTTCTTCACGTTCTTTTAAACTAGGTTTACCATTTGTGCTACTAATGTCAACGGCTTAGATTAAACATTCGGTTTTATGTTCTGTGGTTAGAAAATGGAAAAAATAATAAACTATAATCCTAAATGATGTCATTTAAACATATATATATATATATATATAATTACATGATAGTGATCTCACTAAAGCAGCACTATGTAGAAGGCCCTAGCAGTGGTAACTTCTTCAGCCTATAAAACTTACCAAGCCAGCTGGGCACTGGTGGCTCCGGCCTGTAATCCTAGGTACTCAGGAGACTGAGATCTGAGGATCAAAATTCAAGGCTAATCTGGGCTGGAAAGTGTTAGACTTTTATCTCCAGTTAATGACAAGGCCTTCAGTGGAGCTGTGGCTCTAATGGTAGAGCACTAGCCTTGGGCAAGAAAGCTCAAGGACCATGCCTAGACCCTGAGGTTAAGACCTAGGATTGTCACAAAACTGGGTTAATATGGAGATAAGAGTGTTGTCAGAGGTCTGTGACCTTTAATTAAAGGTCAGTAATTCAAGGTGAATTTTTGGAGTGTTTTGTAGGATTAATGAAATTCTGGATAAAGGCCTCCAAATTCCTTGGAAATGAAACTTAAGCATTAAAGAAGCACACCATGGAGCTGGGAAGGTGGCTCAGTGGTAGAGCGCTTGCCTTGTATGAATGAGGCCCTGGGTTTGATTCCTCAGCACCACATAAGCAAAAAGAAAAAAGCTGGAGGGGCTGAGAAGGTGGCTCAGTGGTTAAAGCACTTGCCTTGCATGCCTGAGGCCCTGGGTTCGATTCCTCAGCACCACATAAGCAAAAAGAAAAAAGCCGGAAGTGGTGCTGTGGCTCAAGTGGTTAGAGCACTAGCCTTGAGCTGAAGAGCTGAGGGATAGTGCCCAGGCCCAGAGTTCAGACCCCACGACTGGACCAAAAAAAAAAAAAAGGAAGCATACCACTTAAATAGTTTCTTCTATTAAACGTATTTGTTATGCTTTTAAAAGTAATGTACCCTTGATACTAAAATTGTGGTATATTCAGAAAAATAAGAGTTAATCCTATTCCAAAGTTAGCTAAAATCTTTTTCTCTTTCCTTCTTTCCCTGCTTCCCTTTCTCTCTCTTTTTTCTTTCTCTTTCCCTCTCCTTCCTTCCTTTTTTTCTTTCCTTCTTTCTTTCTTTCCTTCCTTCCTTTCTCCCTCCTTTCCTCCCTCCCTCACTCTCTCTTTTTTCTTTCTTTCCTTCTTTCTTTCTTTCTTTCTTTCTTTCTTTCTTTCTTTCTTTCTTTCTTTCTTTCTTTCTTTCTTTCTTTCTTTCTTTCTTTCTTTCTTTCTGTCTTTCTGTCTTTCTGTCTTTCTGTCTTGTCGTGGGCCTGAACCACTAGAAAACTGGAAGTGGCTCTGTAGCTCAAATGGTAGAGCGCTGGCCTTGAGCTGAAGAGTGTGCAGGAACAGCGCCCAAGCCCAGAGTTCAAGCCCCACCACTGACCAAAAAAAAAAAAAAAAAGTTTTCAGTGACAATAAATCTTCAAAAATCTGATCTGAAATCATTTGGGACATGAGAACAAACAAGTATCTCATCAGCTGCTTATAGTCATCTACCTGTATTGGTAATTTTGTATGATACACAAATGATATTATAAATATCCAAATGGTCCTTGACCATTAAAGGTGTCCTCACCCCTCAGACATGACATTCTATAGATCTGTAAATTTAATAATTGTATTTCATCTGATCTTTTTATTTCAGATTACTGCTACTAAATATACTATTGAACCAGTGTGCAGGGTGTATTTCCTTAGGAACATAGTAGATGGCTCAAAGGTTTACTGAGACTTAGTGACCATTTGCTTTCTTAAAGTTTAACCAAAGTATGCCTACCAGTATTCTGAGAGTGTGTTCTATGTTGTTATATTCTTGTTAACATGGATGATTATTTTTAAGAGGAAGTATTCCTGCCAGTTTTAGAGTGGAACAATGCTATTTCAGTATTTAAACTTTGATTTCTCTGATTATAAGTGATGTTGGACACAAAAAATAAAAGTCCATTTTTGTTTGGCATTATTTTTTTTTTTAAGAGTGCCAGATTTTTCTTTTGGGATATTAGCATGTTTCTAGTATTCATAAAAACTGTTTATAGCTGGGTGCTGGTGGGTCATAGCTGTAAGCCTAGCTATTTAAGAGGCTGAGATTATTGAGATCCAGGTCTGATACTGCCCAGATGGGGGGGAAAAAAAACAAAACAAAACAAAAAAAACACCTCTTGCTGAAAAAGCGGACAAGAGATGTAAGCCTGTGTATACTGCTACCTGGCAGCCTAACAGAGGTAGATTTCACCCAGGCATATGCTGAGAAGGGAGACCCTATCTTAACAATGAGCAAAAATCAAGGCCGGAGGCTTGCCTCCAGTGGGAACAGCAACCCGCTTAGAGGCCCTGAGTTCAAATCCTAGTACCCTTAAAAAATAATCTCATCTGGAGGCTGGTGGCTCATGCCTGTAATCCTAGCTACTTAGGAGGCTGAGATCTGAGGACCATGATTTGAAGCCATACCAGGCAGGAGACTCCTTGAGACTCATTTTGTTTTTTGGTTGGTTGTGGGGCCTGAACTTGGGGCTGGACTCTGTCCCTCAGCTCTTCAGCTCAAGGCTAGTGCTCTACCACTTGAGCCATGGTGCCACTTCTGGCTTTTTCTGCTTATATGGTGCTGAGGAATCGAACCCAAGGTCTCATGCCATCTACCACTGAGCCACCTTCCCAGTCTCCATAAGAGCCTTATCTCCAATGAACTACTCAAAAAAGCTGGAAGTGGTGCTGTGGGTCAAGTGGTAGAGTGCTTTCTTTGAGCAAAAGAAGCTCAGGGACAATGCTCAGGCTCAGAGTTCAAGCTCCAGGACTCCTCCGCCCCCCAAAAAAGGCCTTTTATTGATTTTTAGTAGACATTTTTCATTCATATTGGAGATATTTTACCCATTTTTCCTTGCCCTATTAATAGTAGTGTTGACTTACAGACATTTTATACTTCTATGCTCTTGAATGTGTTGAATTTTTCTCAAAAATTAAAAAGAAAACTTTAGTCATGATTTAAAAACTATGTGACTGTAGTAGAAGACTTTAAAAAAGAGTTCATTCCCAAATTCTGAATTAGATTATAATTATTATGATTAGTGTGCTGGTCCTGGAGCTTGAACTCAGAGCCTTGATGCTCTCCTTGAGTTCTTTTTCCTCAGAGCTGCTGCTCTACCACTTGAGCCACAGTTGTACTTCTGTGTTTTTTGATGGTTAATGGGAGATAAGGCTCTCACAGATTTTCCTTTCAAGGCTAGTTTTGAACTGTGATCCTCAGATCTCAGCCTCCTGAGTAACTAGGTTTATAGCTATGAGGCACTGGCTGAATTAGATACTTTCCAAATCCATTACAACCTGTGTATTCTAGAGTAGCCTTTCCATCTGTTGAGGAATTGCTATGTGTGGTGTATACTATTAGGAAAAATATTCTTTGAAATCAAAGCATAAAGTTTTGGAGAGAGGCTCACTTGGTGTTATTTTGGGCCGGAAGACTCTTGACACTATAGGTTACCCATGGTTAGATGTTTTTCCCTCCCTGGAAGCCCTGAACTTATTGCAAAAAGTGAATGTGCTATATATAGACTGTGATACTGCTAATCTTGATACACCTACCCTCCACCAACTGTAAAACTGAGAATTTGATAGGTTGCATTGAAATCCTACTCATTTCCCTGCCTTGCTGTTACCATTGGCCAGTGACCCCACTAACATATTTTGCTCACCATTGGAGAGTCCACGTAAAACTCTGCTTTCTGGTGCTCCAGGAGAAGCCTTTCAACTTGTGGGTTGTACTATTTAAGATGGCTGTAATAGCCCATTGTGCTTTTGTTTGTTTGTTTTTTTGGGTCCGGTCATGGGGCCTGAACTCTGGGCCTGGGCGCTGTCCCTCAGCTCTTCAGCTCAAGGCTAGTGCTCTACCACTTGAGCCACAGTGCCACTTCCGGCTTTTTTCTTTTTGCTTATGTGGTGCTGAGGAATCGAACCCAGGGCCTCAGGCATGCAAGGCAAGTTCTCTACCACTGAGCCACCTTCCCAGCCCCCCCATTGTGCTTTTGAATATGTTGTACTTGTTCTGAACCATTCGAGGAGCCTATGGTTAAAAATTCAGATTCTGTCTTTGCAGAAAGTTTTAGCTGACATCATTAGAATATCCAAAGAGGTAAAACTGTGATTGCAAAAAGTCCAAGTGACCACAAATCAAATACTTGTATTTGTAGGAGTGTAAATGCTTTGGAAGGAGACAAAGTCCTTATCCTTAGTCCATCACATTTTTTCAAAGCCGTAGTTAATGTGCCACCAGGTTTGGTTAAAAAGTGATAATCTAGAGAATTCTGTAGATTGCAGGTAGTATGCACCCATGCTGTGCGGACTAATAAGAGAACAGGTCTTGTAAGATTTGGCCTCTGAGCTGGAGGCTGGTGGCTCAAGCCTGCAGTCCTAGCTACTCCGGAGGTTGTGATCTGAGTATCATGTTTCAAAGCTAGCCTGGGCAGGAAAGTCCACCAGACTCATCTTCAATTAACTGCCCCAGAACTGGAAATAGAGCTGAGACTCAAAGTGATTGTGCCTTGAGCAAAAAGGTTAAGGACAGTGCCCAGGAAAAAAAGAAACCAAAAAGTTTTAGCCTCTAAGTGATTTGGACCCATGACAAAATGTAACAAAAAAGTGATAGGCCAAATGACTATTAGCAAGCATTCTGGCTACTTGGAGAATATCTTGATTGTTTTCCCTTATTGAGGTAAATTTCTTTTTTTTTTGTGCTGGTACTGGGGCTTGAAATCGGGACTTTGAACTCTTCATTTGACTTTTTTCTGCAAGTCTGGCCCTCTATCACTTGAGCCACATCTTCACTTCTAGCTATTTGCCAGTGAGTTGGAGATAAGAATTTCATGGCCCTTTCTGCTCAGGCTGGCTTCAAACCATGATGGTAAGATGTCAGCCTCTGAGTAGCTAAGATTACAGGCATGAACCACAAGCTGCTGACCTCAAGTAAACAGCTGAAAACATGTATGTACCAACAAACTGCTGTCTTATTCAAAGTTTGACAGCCCAAGACTTGGAAGTCTTTAAGATTTGGATACAAATCTATTTATCCAACTGTTCATTTGCAATGTTATTTTTTTAGATTCTTTAAAAAATATTACAGTTTCATACTGAATCATTGATAGGATTTTTTTCCCCCCTGGATGTCCAGTAGTTTAAGGTGTTTTTCTTCTAAGTTAGGATTTGTCCAATGCTATTCACAGACTTGTTATTCACAAACTAAACTGTTTGCTGAAGGGAACAAAAAGCCTTCCTGACTTTTCAAACCTGAGCTATTTTTCTCTACTGTGGAAGCTTGAGTACACCTGGATTTTTTTTTTTCTCCTCTCACTTAAAGGAATATGTCTTTTTAAGTGTGTCTGCTATAAAGTCCCTTTATTTCCCTCTACCTCAGAAGCAAGCCATAGGATGACTGAGTGAGTCTGAGCTGTGAGGACGAGGCTGTATCCAGGACACTTACACAAGGTTCCAACCTTTCTCTGGAGGCAGATGGGCCAAGGAGGCAGTGACCACTTCGCTGGCAGGTGCTTGTATAGTGGTGACTCTGGCTTCCAGAGGAAGTAAGCACTAGTGATGGAGGATGAGTGAGCCCACCCTGTATGGAAAGAGGGATGAAGTGCGGTGGTGAGACCTCAGCCAGCCTGAAATGTTTTTGAAACATTTTTGACTAGAGGTCTCCACGCTTGTCTCAGGACGCTTTGGAATAAACAGGAGTGGAATTCTGCTTGTGACTTCTTTTTCTTTTTCTTTTTTCTTCTGGTCCTGGGGCTTGAACTCTGGGCCTGGGCTCTGTCCCTGAGCTCTTCAGCTCAAGGCTAGTGCTCTACTACTTGAGCCACAGCACCACTTCCAGCCTTTTCTGTTTATGTGGTGTTGAGGAATCGAACCCAGGGCTTCATGCATGCGAGGCAAGCACTCTACCACTGAGCTACCTTCCCAGCCTGTGATTTCTTTTTCTAAAAATTATTTCTGAGCCAAGTTTTAGAAAAGATTACCCTGATGATGATAATAAAAATTACTATTATTACTATTATTATTATTATTACCAGTTCTAGGGCTTGAACTGAGTACCTGGGCACTGTTTCTGAGCTTCTTTTGCTCAAGGCTAGCACTCTACCACTTGAGCCACAGCTCCACTTCTAGCTTTTTCTGTTTATGAGGTACTGAGGAATAGAACTCAGGGCTTCATGCATGCTAGGCAAGACTCTACCACCAAGCCACATTCCCATCCCAATCGTTAATTTTTAAAAATGAACTTCAGTGCTTTTGAAATGAGGAGTAACTGCCCTTTCACATGGGCAGTTTTCCATGGTGGTACTTGCTCACTTGGCCCAAGATGAAGAAAAAATATTTTTCCATTTGGGGTGGGGCACTGTTAATGTAGATAAATACAATCAACTATAAGGTTAGCTCAACAATGGAGGGTGAATAAGAATGAATGGTTGCTCCATTTACTAGCTTTCAAACACTTTGAAAGTATACATTTATGTATTTTCTTTTGCTCCTGGCCTTGCTCCTTCTGCTTCCAATTGGGCCTCATTCTTTTGGCTTTCTTGCTCATGCCTGGCACTTGAGCCATGCCTCTGGGCTGGAATTTTGCTGGTGAGCTGGAGGATTGATGATCTTCCAAGTCTTAAGCTGTCTCAGTAGTTGGGATTACAAGTGTGAGCATGAGCCACTTATGCCTGGCACATAAATCTTTGATTTACAGAGTAGCTTAATGTGTTCATTAAAGCTAGTAATTTTTCCTCAGACTATTGTTTGAGCTCCATATTGAAGAGTAATAAATACGTATTTACTTAACGATACAATGCATTTCAGCCTCGCTTACACTACCATACAGCTAAATTGAGAATGTTCATATATACATATTAGCAATGTGAATAAAAGGAAGAAAAGCACATTTTGCCTCCATTGTAACTTAGAAACATTATTTCATTTGGAAGTTTAAAAAGATTTAAAGTCACTTGAAGTTTCTCTCCCAATGTTCTCATTGCTTGAGTAGATTTTTACTAGAATCTTCCTGAGCAGTAAACGATGAAGTGTGTGGCCATAAGTTTCTTAAAGTAGCTAGAAAGGGTCAAAGAGGTTGCAATGGAAATGACTTCCGGATGGCAAAGTTGTGTCTGAGGTTGTGTACCAAGTTCATGCTGAGTGGTAGGACAGCCTGGGGAGCCTCTCACAGAGCCAGCACAGCCAAAAGGAAGAAAAGGGTAGGAACAAGGAAGTTTTCAAGGTCTCACCAAGGGTTTCTAAACTATTATATTACTCTCCCCTCAGTCTTTTAAATGTAGATATTTGGATATTGAAAGTAAATTGCAACTTTGATACAGAAGAAAAGAAACTTAGTCTCTAAGTTTTCAGGTCAGCCAATTAAAATTACTAAACCCATTTGGTGATTCTGTGTCTCTGGTGGACATTCAGAAAGGAGTTCTTCTGGTCTATGTCCATACTGAACAGAAAAAATAGGAAGAAGAGGTGAACATATACTTTAAAAAAAATAAAAGAATGAAATGACAGCTTTATTATCAAAGTAGTCTTCAAGATAAAATATTACTAGACATAAAGGCCATTTCATAATGAAAAGAATATTAGTTTTTTTAGGAAGACATAGCAATCATTACATTAAAGTAAGTAACTTATGTAGGGTGCTGGTGGCTCACACCTGAAATCCTAGCTATTCAGGAGATTGAGAGCTGAGGATCATGATTCAAAGCCGGCTGAGGCTGATAAATCCAAAAGACTCTTCAATTAGCAAAAAGCCCGAACTGTGGCTTAAGTGGCAGAGCCTTGAGAGACAAAGCCAAGGAGACAAGGCCTTAAGTTAAAGCCATTGTCATGGATACACCGACATCCCTGCCCCAAACAAACATAAGGAATTTAGGCTACTTGTAGATACCAATAACAACTTTGATATCTGAATCAAAACTGGAACATATTTAAAGAGGGCTTCCTTGGCTCATGCCTGTAATTTGAGCTACTCATAAGGCTGAGATATGAAGATCCAGGTTTGAAGCCAGTGCATTCAAAAAGTTTGTGAGACTCTTGCCTCCAAATAAGTACCAAAGAAGCCTGAAGTGGAGCTATGGCTCAAATGGTAGAATGCTAGCCTTAAGCAAAAAAAGTACAGACACACCCATGTCCTGAGTTCAAGCCTCAGGACCTGCAAAAAGAAGAAGAAAAGGGAATGAAAAGGAAATCCCTTTTAAACCTTTGAAATCAAAAAGTTTCACAAGAATTATTGGCTCTTACTCATTACTTTCTCAGTAAATTGATAGAGCAGGTAGATAGATTAGTAATGTATAAATCTTAATGACACTGTCAGCTATATTAATTGATGTGCAGAGAATACTTTATTCAGCAAATACAGAATATATATGCTTTTTTAGTTGTGTAGATTATTTCTATAGAATAGTTCATTGTGATCATTCTATACATGCATATAAATATAGCTGATGTAAATAAACATATAAATGTTTGTCTTAGGATTCATTAAATCTTGACTGTTGTTGGCCTGCCCTCTATCCTTTATTATTATTATTTTTTCTGGTCCTACAGCTTAATCTCTGGGCCTGTGTACTGTCCCTGAGCTTTTTGTGCTCAAGGCTAGTACTCTTCCAATGGAGCCACAGCTCCCTTCAGCTTATTTGGCACTTAATTGGAGGTAAAAAGTCTCTATAGACATTTCTGTCCAGGCTAGCTTTGAAACCTAGTAATGGTTAACTCAGGTGTTATTTGCACATACACAAATACTGAAGGAAAAGTCCACATGCCTTCCAACTCATTCAGATAAGCAGTTCATGCGAAGTTTAGCAGTGTTCAGTGACAAAAGAGAAATTAATCTTTTATGTTTATTTTATGTACTTTTTGGTAATGATTAAGGATATAAAGTTGAAACTGCATATCCTCTTAAGAAGGGCTAGTTTCATGGAATTTAACTGGAACCTAATGCACATATAAGCATTGTAAGATGTGGCATTTAAATATAAGCCCACCCTATTCCCTCATCCCTGTGTCAAGTTGGTTGAATTGTATGTACCAGAATTCTGGTAAAATCAGTTGTACTATAAAAAGTTATATGTGTATATATATTATATATTATATGATATACAGTAGTTATTCTGTAATCACATTCTTAGACATGTTATACGAGGGATGCCCACTTAACTGTTACTACTCACTTAACCCTCAGCCTTCAATTGAAGTGAGGATTGTGAAGTCTTACCTGTTGACAGTGGAGTAAGGACTGGAGAAAGGAGCAATGGGCTGAGCAAGGACTTGCTAGGACCTATTTACCAGGAAAGAGATACTCATTTTTATTAGATCGTCATGTGAAATCAGCCTATTTATTTATTTGACGGAATGGCACAGATATGTCAGAATTTGGCCTTAGTTCTGAGTTTAGTATGTGTGTTGCTAGCTGTATGTTGGAAATTCTGATACTAAGTCTTTACTACCTCTTTTAATTCTAATATGAAAATACGAGTTTAGTCAATGAAAAGGGAATGGAGACCAAAAACACCTCTCCATTTCTTTTTATGAAAAAAACATTAAAACCACTTTATATTGTGTATTTCACTATTTTTTGTTAGAAATGCTGGTTATAGCTTCCTAAACTATAACATTTATAATTTAAACTTTGTAGATACATAATGAAGAGAAAAAATATTTTCTACTTACATAGCATGCCTTTCTTCATCACAAATGATTAGACCTCTTCCCTACCCTCCAGTGCTGGGTATTGCTTTTCTTCTCACTTCTGTTTTTTTTTTTTTTATTTTTTTTATTAAGTTGAATTGGGAATAATAATAAAAATAGAAGTCTTTCAACATTTAGTTAGACTTGGTTTACTCTGATGTCATGAGACCTTAGAAGACATAATTAACAATAGGTTGGAAAAAATGTTATGGACTAGCCAGAAATTGGGTTCATGTCTGAGATATTTCCATATTTGCTGTGTGACCTGAGGTAAATTACTTTATTACCGCTGTACCCTAGTACCTTAGGGACAGTACCTGTCTCATTTGGTTAGGCTGCCTCAGTGACAGGCATATAGAAAATAATCAATACTTGGCTAATACTCCTCTTGTCTCCTGTCCTAAATCTCTTCTGATTCGTAAATGAGTGTCTCATGTAATTTCCATGACTTAGCTTTGGTGGAAATGGTGCTTGGATAGGCTGGTTGTCTGTTGAGAATTGAATTCTGGACATTGAAGCTGGATAACTTTCTCTTCCTTTAAAAATGATGGGTTTGTACAGAATATTTGACTTTATTTTTGGACCCCAGTTTTTGTTGCTTCTTTTTCTTTTTTGAATTTTGAAAAAAGCATATCATATTTTGTTATACTTGAATTGTAGCTTTTAAAATCAGAGCATATACTCTCATCTTGGTTATAAACTCTGTGAATTATGCTGCCAGTTTGCTATCAGCTCATTCTAAAAGCACTTAAGAGTTGAGTCATCACTGTGGCTATTAATGCTCTGTGATTTTAAAGTGCTCAGGTCCCTTGCTTGAATTTTATTCTTCAACTTCATCCAAAACATTCATGTTTGAGTTTCAACTGTAAAATGTTACTACTTATATATTTGTATACTAAAACAATTCTGAGCTTTCATCTTTCAGGCAAAAGGAACTATTCATTCCATATGTTTTTGGATAAGATTCTGGAAATTAAGAACAGTTTCACTCAGTTAGCACTTGAGCCCTGCTATTTGGGCAGAAATGGTCATGAGAGCTCTGTTTTAATATAAGGAATTAGGGACCAGAATTAATTGCCTATATGTGTTATGGTAAGTTAAGAACTAGGAATAATTCCCAGGACTTGAATCCATACAGTCTCTTCTCCCATTATGACATTATTATTTGATTGGTTTTAATGCCAGTAAAAGTAATATGTTGTAGCCAGGTGTTGGTGGCTCACATCTGTAATCCTCGATACACAGGAGGCTGACATCTGAGGATCATGGTTTGAAACCAGCCTGGGCAGTAAAGTCCATGAAACTCTTATCTCCAATTAACCATCAGACAATTGGAAGTGGAGTTGTGGCTCAAAGTAGTAGAGTGCTAGCCTTGAGCAAAAATGCTCAGAGACAGTGCCCTGAGTTCAAGCCCTACATCTGACTCCTCCCCTCCTCCCCCCAAAAAGGTAATATGTTGTCACTGCTAGGGTCTTATACATATTGCCGCTGAAGTAAGATCCGTAATCATGTACTACTTTGGATATATGTATATATTGAATGACAGTTTAGGTTCATAATTTATTTTCTAACAACAGAAAATAAAATAATGTTACATGTTGTAAGTCATTTACATCAGTAGCACAAATTGGAATTAACAGCTATAGATCATTATAATACTTTCTCCACTTTGTTTTGCCCCTCCCTTCCTTTTTTTTTTTTCTTCTCTCTCCATTTTATTTACTGTTCCGAGATACAATCTTTGCCATGTAGCCCAGACTAGCCTGGAACTTGAGATCCTCCTGCTTCAGTCTCTTGAGTACTGGATTACTGGTGTGTACCACTACCTGTAGAAATTTTTTAGTTTTTCACACTGCTTTTTCAAAAAGACAATGAAATTCCATAAGAATAGTCATCTAGCCGGGCACTGGTGGCTCACGCCTGTAATCCTAGCTACTCAGGAGGCTGAGATCTGAGGATCGCGGTTCAAAGCCAGCCCGGGCAGGAGAGACCGTGAGACTCCTATCTCTAATAAACCACCAGAAAACCGGAAGTGGCGCTGTAGCTCAAGTGGTAGAGTGCTCGCCTTGAGCTGAAGAGCTGAGGGACAGCGCCCAGGCCCAGAGTTCAAGCCCCACGACCGACAAAAAAAAAAAAAAAAAGAATAGTCATCTGAATCACTTTGTCTTCTGTTTTATAGATTAGTAGTCTAGAACCTTGATTGTTGAATAAAGACTATTTATCTGAAATATTTTTCAATACAATAATTGACTCAAGCTACACAGAAGCTCATAGTCAGTGAGACAAGCTGGGTTCATCCCAGATGGAAATTGAACAGGTGAGGGTTGCTGTCACTAGACACTACCTCATAAATGCACATTTATACCTCTGTCTGTCATGACTTATAGCTCTAAAGACCAGGAAGACTTCTAGCTCTAAAGACCACGACGACTTGGTTATCCAACTGTCTTCTGAGGCTTGTATGTCATTTTGACTTTAAAATTAGACTCTTACTCAGACTGGCTCTTCCTCAAGCTACTGCAGTGAGTTAGATGAGCGCATAGGTTGCCTTTCTGTGCAAGAACTTTTATTGGCCAATGGAAAGCTGAATATTGGTAATCGTTTTCAAATAAAAGGTACAGGAAGTTGATGTTTAGTAAAGGTTGGGAGGTGCGAGGTAAGTGCCAGCTTGCGTAACTACACAAACGTAACGATATCTTTCAATTGTTCTTGGCAGGATTCAGATGGAAAATTGTTTTCCTTTTAGCCAAGTGGTCTTTGAAGAGATGTGGCAGCTTCCAAAGGTTCTGAACAAGGAGCTGTTCATGATCATTGGACTCTGGGAGGAAATGACTTTATTTTAGCTTGAAATTCTGCCCTACCTTTATTACCTTTTAGGGAGTTTTGGTATGAGCTGTTTATACTTTTCAAACAACTAGCACACAAAATCTTTTACCTCAAATCATTTCCTTCCCACTGTACAATCCTTGACACACTTGATAGGTATTATGTGCAAACAGGTTGGTTTTAGTTGTTTCCTTTTAAAAACACATTCCTCTCTGTGTTGACTCAACATTGTCCTGAAACTTTAACTCAGGATACAAGTGGTACTGTGGCTCAAACACCAAGAAGCTTAGGGACAGAGTATAGGCCCTGAGTTCAAGCCCTACAACCGACCAAAAAAAGAAAACAAAAAACCCAAACCAAGTTTAGTGAATTTGTACCATGGAGCAGAAAGGGCTTGCTTTTGGATAGAATTGTGAAAATTATTTATAATATGGTTTAGAAGCTAAAAGAACAATAAATTGCTACATTTGATTCACCTCTATGCTAGGCGCACTAAGAATGTTGCTGTTTATTTAGCTGTCCATTAAGTTATTGAAGGAATGACTTAGGTTCGCACAATGTGTGGGCTTGAGGGGCTGTAGGCCGCTGATGGAATCCTGGCCTGCTTTTAAGACAATTGCTCAGTCTCTGATGGTTGCACCTGGGTCGGGTTGTGGCCAGAGACCTACATTTGTAGAAATTGCTAGGTTGGGGGCTGGGAAGGTGACTCAGTGGTAGAGCGCTTGCCTTGCATGCCTGAGGCCCTCGGTTCGATTCCTCAGCACCACATAAGAAGAAAAAGCCAGAAGTGGTGCTGTGACTCAAGTGGTAGAGTGCTAGCCTTGAGCTGAAGAGCTGAGGGACAGCACCCAAGCCCAGAGTTCAGGCCCCATGACCAACGCCCCCCCCCTTAAAAAAAAAAGAGGGGATAACAATGTCCAACAAGAAATGTACTCATTATCTTACTCATGTAACTAGCCTCTCTGAACAGCATCTTTACAATAAAATAAAAAAAAAAATGTATTCTGAAGTGAAATGCACCTCACTTTTATGAATTTCGGTAAGTATACTTATGTGTCATACCAACACATTAACATTTAGAAAATGTCCCTCATCCTAGAAAGTTCTTAACCAGAAGATCAAGTTGTGGGATTTTGGTCACATCAGTAAAATGAGAATTGTCAATACACTTGTCGTACAAATTTAACAGTATAACAGCAACTAACAATTGTATCTGAGTTAGAAGCTTCCAAAAAAC
This sequence comes from Dipodomys spectabilis, assembly GCF_019054845.1. Taxonomy (NCBI): domain Eukaryota; kingdom Metazoa; phylum Chordata; class Mammalia; order Rodentia; family Heteromyidae; genus Dipodomys; species Dipodomys spectabilis. The sequence goes on along the minus strand of NW_024870686.1, from coordinate 12,881,177 downwards.
CACATTTACCTGTAAGACAACCATATGAGATGATTTGCTATTGTGAGATCAATTTTTATAGATAAGGAAGATGAGATTAAGATTATTTTCGGCTTCCCAGAGTAACCCACTTAACCAAGTCGATTTGGGAGTTCCATGAGTAATTAATGTATGCCTTCTGAATCCACGTGTCTTTGGTGTTGTGTCTGCATACTTGGAGCTACCAGATGTTAGGTGAGTCTGTTATTGTGGAAAAAGGGGTGAAAAGAGTTAAAAGTTACACAATGAGGCATTCCTGTAGTCCCACCTACATGGGAGATGGAAGAAGGAATTCCAAAGTCAGCCCGATCCATCTCAGCAAAATATGTTTTACACATTTGAACTGGGTTTCACGTCCATTGTTACTCTTGGACCAAATACTATTCTGGAAACATCAGATTTAACATCTCTGAGAGGGGAGGGAGGGCCAGGGAAGGGGACTGTCATGTGATCTCTCGGTGTGAGGATGCTTTTTACATTTGAAGAGCTGCGTGCTGATGTTATTATCTTTGTTCTTGGAAGAGGTAGCTGCTTACTCCCAGATCCTGACCACACACAGGGCTGACTTAGGCAGATAAGTATCAGAGAGAGGGGACCCGTTTGCAGTGCTGAGCACCAGGTTTACATGGTTCTTCTCTCCCAAGTCCTGCTGCCATTCAAAAGCTTCAGCCATTATGTCAGCCTCACTCCATACCTAACTTGTCAGCTGTATGAAGATCCCCACACCCCCTTTTTGTGTTGTTTTGTTCAAGGCTAGTGCTCTACCACTTGAGCCACAGCACCACTTGGGATTTTTCTGAGTAGTTTGTTGGCAGGAAGAGTCTCATAGCCTTTCCTGCCCTGACTGGCTTCAAACTACCATCCTCAGATCTCGGCCTCCTCCATAGCTAGGATTACAGGCATGAGCCATCAGTGCCCAGCTCTTCAGCATTTTGAATGTGGCTGGTTTACACTTCAGGTCTGTTCTCTGTATTCTCTGAAGGACGTTTTGTATTCTGAGTTGTATCTGGGTCCTGAGTCATACCTGAATATACTCTAGCCATGGTGAGGGTTGTTTGGTTCAGGTGCTGCTTCCCAGGCCTCTGGTCTTAACTGAGGCAGCTGGTCATCATGGCTGCCAATGGATGGATGCCTTTGTCTCTGTGTATTCCATGGGGCTTCTGTGTGCTGGAGCATGTGCTGTTTATTGTGGCTTACACTGGCCTTTTCTCATCCTTTACTATCTTCAGCTTTCTCCATTGTTCCTGTCTTTTCTCTGCAGATCTCTGCCTTTGACTTGTGGCAGATGGGAAATGGTCTTCTGTGGTCCATGGCTGGTTTTTGGCCCAACCCAAAGGTTTCAAATGCAGACCTATGAACCGAGGGGTGTTTGGTAACAAAATGTTTACCATGATGCAGTGAAGTGGAAAACGCAGTGTATTAAGATTTCAATAAGTCAAAATTTATGTAATGTGAGCTCACAGTGTTCTTCATTGTGCCATTACATACTCTGTTTTTGTTAACATGCTCTTTAAAATATGTTGAGTTTTCTTCCCAAACTTTCCAAAGTTCATAACAATCTGAGAGGCTCGCACCTGCCTGTTCCCTCATTTGTCCTCAGTTCAAGCTTAACATTTTCTCTATAATCACAGTCTGAGGGCTCCAAAGGCCCCTTAGGTCACCTGTACTTCTGTTCTTGTAATTATTTGCTTGTACTTTTTCTATGAGATTGTTCTAAGATGTTTTGTGTGTGTGCATGTACCTGTGGCTGCGTACCAGTCCTGGGTCTTGAACTCAGGGCATGAGCACTGTCCCTGAACTGTTTTGCTCAGGGCTAGTGCTCTATCACTTGAGCTACAGTGCCACTTCTGGTTTTCTAGCGCTTGATTGGAGACAAGAGTCTCATGGACTTTCCTGCCTGGCGTGGCTTTATTTAAACCACAATCCTTAGGTCTTTGCTTCCTGAGTAGTTAGGATTATAGGCATGAGCCACCAGTGCCTTTCTAAGTTTTATTGACTATATTTCTCCCGTTGTAGTTAATTGAAGCTCTGAATATAATAAAAAAATTACACAAGTATCATTTCTTTTTTTTTTTGTAGTACTAGGAATTGAACTGAGAGCTTTTGAATTTGTGCTCTGCCACTTGGGACATGTCCCTCAGCCCTTTTCAGACTCCCAGATAAGCTCTCCCATTAACTTTGCTGTTTCTGAAATTGTTTCCTGAGTAGCTGGGATTACAGGTGTGTACCACCATGTCTACTGAGAATTATTTCATTCATGAAATTCTCTAATACTGAGAAAATACTTTTAAGGAGATAAGGTTTAGATTGTCAACCAAAATTCCTGCTATTTATCCCATGGTAGACAATCTTCTTCTCAATTATAGTCCACGCTAGATAAGGTAAAACATATTGCCATTTTGCCTCTAGTAACTAGGACGTTTGAATCCAAAAGGAGTGATGTTATTTTACTTCACACTTGAAATGATTTGGAGAAAGTCACGAGGTGATGACAAAAGGATGGTCCAAGGCCTGTTCAGGGAAAAGTAGGAGGCCCTCTGAAAAACTAAATGGCAAAAAGACTTGGTGTGAGTCAAATGGCAGAATGCTACTGTAGCAAGTATAAGGTCCTGTGTTCAAAACCCCAGTACCTTAAGTGAAAATTGAAGGCTTAGGTTTCTGTAGTTGTTAACATTACACCCCCGTCTTTAAGTGAAAGCCCTGTTGTCTTCATCTGTCTTTAGACACTGAGCTGACCTGTCATGATTTCAGGGCCCACAGATCCCAGTTGCTTAGGGGTCTGGGTTGATTTAGAGTTTGGCTACAACTGAGATTAAGAATAGTCAGAATAAGCTGGGCCACAGTGGCTCACACCTGTAATCCTAGCTACTCAGGAGGCTGAGATCTGAGGATCATGGTTCAAAGCCAGCCCGGGCAGGAAAGTCTGTAAGACTCTTATCTCCAATTAACCACCAGAAAACCAGAAGTGGCGCTGTGGCTCAAGCAGTAGAGCATTCATCTTGAGCTGAAAGAGCGAGGGACAGTGACCAAGCCCAGAGTTCAAACCCCATGACCGACCAAAAAAAAAAGTCAGAATATTACTGTTTCCATTAAGAATATATTGCCAAGCACAATTATTGATCAACTTTCATATATCAGTAAATTTTAAGGCTATCATATAATTAGCAACTAGACTCAAGGGCCATTTTCCTAGAGCAGAAGGCTCTGAGTCCCCTATTGTCCTTAGCAATGTATACCTAACGAAGCATCATTTGTGACTTTCTGTATTTTTCCCCCATAGCACACTGTGTACATACTAAACATTTATGATAGGATACCATGTATATTGAAGCTACATTCTAACTCAGATCCTTTTTCCTACACTCCCATCTAAAAAATGTAAAATAGTAGCCAATATCGGAGCAGTGAGGTTTTGTGCTGTTTGTGAGGTGAAGGAGGGAATTTGGCTGGGTTGCTCACTTCCTGAGGTCCTTATTGTATCCCTTTGTTCTCCCAGCATACTCCCACACTCTGGCAAATGCTGAACAATCCTGAGCAGTGAATAAGGGAGGGCACTTGACAGGTAGAGGTGTGCTCATCAGAGCTGGGGACTCCTGGTAATCAGATGAAAACTCCCTGGGCTGGGACTTGCATCTTTGAGTCAAATATGAGAATGAATATTTCATCGCCCACATTTCCCCCAAGGTCTTCATTTAGTTAGTTAGCAGAAATCTGGAGAGCAAATATTTCTGACACCATATGTTAATGGGTGCAGAAAAAATACCATAATACTTTTGTGGAATCCAGGTTAGGGATTAGGGATAGAGAAAAGAGATCAATTTTCATGTGAAGAGGAAAGGTGCAATATGAAATACATAAGCTTTGCCTCCCCCTTTTTTGGGAGGGATGACAGTTATTTAGGAAAACACCCAGCTTTAGTTTGAAGTTCTGATACTCATTCTAGAAATGGATGAAAAGGCCAACTCAGTAATTATCTTATAGTTCTTAACATTAATGTTATTACAACTGTCTTTTATGAAGGTATACTTGTACACCAGATGTAGTTTAACATCATATGTTTTTTTTCCTGGATGGCCTGTTTTAATTAGAAATGATACAGTATATGGCTATATTTCTAAATAACAGACCATGTAGCTTATGACATCATCTTGGTATGCTCTCGATTTTTTTTTGACAGGTATGAAAGACTTTTTTCTCTGAACATTTTTTTTCCAATTTTTAGTGCAGTTACCATTACATATATCCAGAAATAAGTACAGCTCCATTCTCTCCCTTTGAACATTCCCAAGATCTTTTTCATTTTTTTGTTTTTTTTTTTTGGGGTCTGGTCTGGAGCCTGAACTCTGGGCCTGGGCGCTGTCCCTCAGCTCTTCAGCTGAAGGCTAGCACTCTACCACTTGAGCCACAATGCCACTTTCGCCTTTTTTTCTTTTTGCTTATGTGGTGCTGAGGAATCGAACCCAGGGCCTCATGCATGCAAGGCAAGAACTCTACCACTGAGCCACCTTCCCAGCCCCAAGATCTTTTTCTTTTTTTTTTGGGTCCGGTCGTGGGGCCTGAACTCTGGGCCTGGGCGCTGTCCCTCAGCTCTTCAGCTCAAGGCTAGCACTCTGCCATTTGAGCCACAGCGCCACTTCTGGCTTTTTTCTTATGTGGTGCTGAGGAATCGAACCCAGGGCCTCAAGCATGCAAGGCAAGTGCTCTACCACTGAGCCACCTTCCCAGCCCCCTCCCCCCCCCCCAAGATCTTTTTCTAAGACTGCAAAGCAGTTATAAAATCTGTTAGTAATGGATACCACATTGCAACAATAACAACAAACCTCCTTAAATTGTTTTACATTTTCTGGCACATTGGTCACAATCCTTTTGTGTGAATAGCAAATCCTTCAGCTTCAGATCATTAACTGATGAAGTCTGGGACACTGACTTTAGAAAGAGAGTCCCACACAGCCCTTATAAATGTGGAGTTTTAGACCCTAGCCCCAAACTCCAGTAGTTCACATGTCAGTTCTGGCCAGTCACTTCTACATGCCAAATAAGGAGACATGGTAGAGGGAAGAGATAGGAAGTTTGTTATGTGGCAGAGACACCCTAGGAACCTAAGTTTCTCCCTCTTGGATATGTTTAAATAGCCAGTGGGGGAGGGCAGGGACAGCCCGTGAGGTGTACATAATAGCTCCAGTCCCAGGCAGTTGCAGAGATGGCACCAGAGGTGCTATTAGGTGTTCTGAAAGCCTGTGTCTGAGCTTTGGTCTTGGGGTCTTGTCATTTATGCCTGTCAGGTGATCTGTCCTCTCTACCCTGGCTTCCCAGATGACTGTAAAGTGACTGCATGGGACAATGGTTCAGGGAAAAGACCTAGATAGAAAATGGAGGCTGGGATTGTTTCGTTTGCTTTTAGTTAATTCTAGGGGCCAACTAAGGAGTCCATGTTTCTTAGCAAATCAACTGTTAAGCTCCTGTTACTGAGCCCAACTGAGGGCCGGGCAGACATTGCTATTCCTTAATCCAGCTTTTTTTGGAGGGCTCTCTCCTTTGAAACCCTTAGGACATGTAGCTATGTTAGCTGAGGGGTGTGATTAATCTCTTCAGACTTCCCTTGCTTCTGCAGATTTCTCTCTATAAAGTTTGCCTCAGAATTACGTAGGGCCCTTCGGAATTAGAGAGGGACCACTGGCCTAAAAACAGTCATAGCTTGCAAAGATGGCCGGAATGACACAGATCCACCACTGTCTTCCTGCTATCAGGAGATAGTCACTTGTGGAAAAGAACAGGAGGAGGAGGGTGTGGCCTACAAACAGGACAGACCCAGGGCCTGAGTGTTTTCTTCCTGGCTCCTGTATGGGGATGCAAACGTTGTAGCTGTGAACTTGAAACACTTTTAGAAATGGAGACCTGAAGATACAGAGGTTATTCTTTTTATGATGATGGACTTACTGGGATACATTTCTTGGTTATTCTGAGACACTCTTTTGAATTTAATATTAATTCCAGTCAGTCTGAGGAATGGAAACAGTAACTGGTCTTGTTTCCTCTAATACTGGCACAAAGTGAAGCCTTGTTTGAAAACTGGAAGACAACAGGGCATTTAATCAAATGCCTGCCCAAACATTTTAATTGGACGTTTATGGGAGGATCATTTAACATTCTCGTAACTCTTGGGGGATACAACAGATTTTTCTGTTGCAGTCATAACTTCAAGTCATGAAATTTAAACAACAGTCAAAGGGCCAAGAGAACCTTTTTCTCATAGCCTTTGAATAATGAATAACTGTGGAGGTTTAATTGAGTAAGGAGAACATTTTGTTTGAACTTGTATCCTTTAGGAATGGATTTCTTTTATTTATTTTTTATTTTCAAGAATTCTGCCATAGCATCTGAGAGTTTAATGGTTAAATGAAGACAGTATGTAGGGCTGGGAAGGTGGCTCAGTGGTAGAGTGCTTGCCTTGCATGCATGAGGCCCTGGGTTCGATTCCTCAGCACCAGATAAGCAAAAAGAAAAAAGCCGGAAGTGGTGCTGTGGCTCAAGTGGTAGAGCGCTAGCTTTGAGCTGAAGAGCTGAGGCACAGTGCCCAGGCCCAGAGTTCAGTCCCCACGACCGGACCCAAAAAAAAAAAAAAAAAAAAGTATGTAGCTGGGTGCTGGTGGCTCACAGCTATAATCCTAACTACTCAGGAAACTGAGATCTGAGGATTGCGGTTCAAAGCCAGCCTAGGCAGGAAAGTCTGTGAGGCTCCTATCTCCAATAAATGACTCAGAAAAAGCTGGAAGTGATGATGTGGCCCAAGTGGTAGAGTGATAGCCTTGCACACAAAAGGCTCAGAGACAGCGCACAGGCCCTGAGTTCAAGCCACAGGACCAGCCCCCCCCCCCCCCCCCCCAAAAAAAAAAGCCAATGTGAACAGTGGAGGTGGCAGGAGGATCCCCTTACCTTTGAAGATGTATCTTGTCACCTTTACTACAAAGGTTAACCTGTTACTAATGATTGCTGTTATTAGCTTTCCACTATAACAGAATACCTCAAGCAACTAACTTAGGAAAGGTTTATTTTGGCTCATGGTTCTGAGGCTTCCAGCCCAAAATCAGATGCCCCATTTCTTTGGGTAAGGACAGTGCATCATAGTGCGGTCATGGGGCAGAAAAAACATCTTAGAGCCTGGAAACACAGGGACAAAATGGGATGAGCCCCCCCCCAGTGACCTAAAGACCTCCCTTTAGGTACCGCCTCTTGAAGGCCCACAGTTCCTCCCAGTATGGACTCTGACGACACACCTTTATTACATGAATCTTTGGGGAAGACACATTCAAACCATGGTAATGTCCTAGATCATTGGGTTCCTTTTTATATTATGATAGGATGCCATTAGAAGGTCTGGAGTTGGGAGAGGAATGGACTGACATAATTCAGAAGGGTCATTTTGGTTGCAAAGTGGAGTGTAGTATATTTTAAGAGAGCAAGGAATCTGGGGCTGAGAAGGTGGCTCAGTGGTAGAGTGCTTCTCTTGCATGTATGAGGCCCTGGGTTTGATTCCTCAGCACAACATAAGCAGGAAAAAAAAAGCCGGAAGTGGTGCTATGGCTCAAGTGAAGAGCTGAGGGATAGTTCCCAGGCCCAGAGTTCAGGCCCCATGACCGGACCCCCCCCAAAAAAAAAGAAAGCAAGGAATTAGTAAGTAGTCCAGGTGAGTGAGAATAATACCTGGGGCCAAAGGGAAACTGAAGATGAAAATGGTTGCATTTGTAGTATATTAAAAAACAACAAAAATTTAAGCTGGGTGCTGGTGGCTCATGTCTGTAATCCTAGCTACTCAGGAGGCTGAGATCTGAGGATCACAGTTTCAAGTCATCCAGGGCAGGAAAGTCCATGAGACTCTTATCTCCAATAAACTACTCAAAAGAGCTGGAAGTGGAGCTGTGACTCAAAGTGGCAGAGTGTTAGCCTTGGGGACAGCACCCAGGCCCCAAGTTGAAGCCCCACAACATACAAAAAAAGTAAAAAATTGATGTATATGGAAAGTAAGTAGCACCTTTAAGTGAAAAAGAGGCAATTTAAAGTTTTAGGATTTTGGCCTATCATGCTGGCTGCATAACCTTAGAATGAGGAATGCTGAGAAAGGCTGGAGGTCTTTTAGCCTAGATGTTTGGGATGCTTGTTAAATACCCAAATAAAATGCTAAATGACAGTTAAATGTTCAGATCTGGAGCTCTAGAGAGAGATCGGGGCTACAGATACTGCCTGTGAGCGTTACCAAGCCTAGTATTTAAACAAGATGTGAATGTAGGAAAAGGAGCTAAGAAACTGCAACCGAAACCCACCTTGCTCCCAGCCCTTGATGAGAAGAAATGGAGGCATTTGCCTGTGAGCTTTGGAGGAAAACAGCAGAAAATCTGAAGCCAAGCAAAGGGAGCTTGAGCTCCACACTGTAAGGAGTTTTGTTTACCAGACTGAGAACATTGCGTGTGTGTGTGTGTGTGTGTGTGTGTGTGTGTGTGTGTGTGTGTGTGGTGTGTGGGTGGGTGTGTATGTGTGTGTGTAGGTATAGACATAAATTTGAATCTGATATGCTGCAGGAAAACATAGTGAAGAAATCGTAATACATTCAACTCAAACTGAAAACAAGTACAATAAATTAAAAAAAAAAACCACCAGAATATGGGATTTAGTTACAGTTAGGCTACCTTATTTTAGGGAACTACACACATTCTGCTAAACTATGGGTGCAAGAAGCGTAATGGTGTTTAAAGGTCCCTAAAATTGATAACATTTCTTTACATCTCTTGGTTACTAACCGTAGTACTGTTTAAAAATTTTCATCCATAAGAACTTGTCCTTAGGAGGCTCTGCATCACACCAAAGTGTATTTAAACAGTGGAGCTGTTGATATAACAGGAAGCGGCTTTGGCTAAAAAGCACTACCGCTGTAAATGTCCAAAGGCTAAATAAAGGCAGCAGCAAAGCTGTCTGTCTGTCTCCTTTTGTATTGTCTTTGCTCAGAGCTGTTCTCTCTGCAGCCACAGAAGGTGAGGTTGATGGATAACATTTTAGGAAGATGCAAAGCTACCTCACAAGCAATCAATGAGTTTTCTTATTGAAACTAGGCCTTTCCTGCCCAGTCCTGAGATTATAGTCAACCAGACCACAACACTTGTCTTTTCCATACCCATTCTTCTATTGAAACCTGTAGCTCATGTCTGTACCCAAAGGTGGGCTGGAATTCTTATTTTGCCTCTTCCCGTGGTATGCCCATGTCATGGAATCTCCCTTTTCTACCCTTTGCTCAGATTTGTGTTTTTATTTGGACATGTTGGCATCCTGGGGATGGGCCTCTGGCCTAGGATTCCCAGTTATGCTGGCTGTTGATAGAAGGATGCATTTAAAACCCTTTACCTGCTATTTGTTCCTCAGGTCTAAACTAAACATGTATTATTTAGCAAGACCTTCCTTGACCCCAGTTCCACAACAACAATCCAAGTTCATAATTTTCTACATTATTATAATAATATTGTGCTTATTTTTGTCTATTTTATTCACTTGGGCTAACTTTTAATGGAGTTTGGTATAAGATGGTAAATCTGGTGAAGGTCACCCAGTATTGGGAAATATACAAACCAAGTAAATAGTTTTCCAAACCTAGTGTTTTCTTTATATATTTATATATAAATATATATATGTAAACATATATATGTAAACATATATATATAGTGTTTTCTTTAGGCCTTGTTTATTGATATATGATTTACATATAGCAGAATTGCTCATGCTGGGTATATAGTGTAGCTATGTAGTGCAGCTATAAAGAATAACAATTCCCCAAAAGTTCCCTTGTGCCCTTCATTCTTCTTCCCCCTCCCAAGCAAACACTGATTCTATCATTTTTCCTTTCCAGAAAATGGAAGCATATATAGCCTTTTGTGTATGGTATCTTTCATTTAGCCTATGTATTTGAAACAAGATACTTGTGTGAGTCAATGATTTACCTTTTTTTTTTAACTGGTTGGTATTTTATTATATGGACATAATTTTAGTTTTTTGGTCGTCAGGCTTGAACTCTGGGCTTGGGCGCTGTCCCTGCACTCTTCAATTCAAGGCAAGCGCTCTACTGCTTGAGCCACAGCACCACTTTTGGTTTTCTAGTTTTATTGGAGATCAGAGTCTCATGGAGTTTCCTTCCCTGGCTTTGAATAGTGATCCTCAGATCTCAGCCTCCTGAGTAGCTAAGATTACAGGCGTGAGCCACCGGTGCCAGGCCTGGACATAATTTTTTGTTTTAATTTATCCACCTACGATGATTTCTCATTTTGGCACTAGGGCTTCTTTTTTTAGTTTCAACAAGTAACCAATAAGAAATGAAACAGCATTAATAACACACATCCCCTCACCAACCACTGTTCTCTTCCCCTGTTCTTTTTTTTCTATGTATTTTAATATGGCTATATTCATGCAATAGACATCTTTTTCTTGTTTTGTAAACTACATAGTTTTTAAGTGGTTGCATTTCACTACTGTGATTTTTCTAATAATTTTTTTGTGGACAGTTGGGCTGTTTTTAAATCTTTATGGTTATAACTATGGGTAATGATCTTATGTTAAGATTCTTTTTTTGAGTTTTTGGCAGTAGTTTATTTAAGACTAATTGGAAGTAATAGACATCCATGTGCATGAATGGGGCAAAGCATGGATAGGTGTTACACGGATGTGGAATATTTCCCAGAACACATTATCCAGGAGGTTGTCAGTAGCCAAGTCCGTTAAGCAATCAACCCCTCATTGTTTTTTTACTTCTGGCCTCTCTGTACATTGGCCTCATTCTTCTCTCTGTATAGACTTGCTTTTTCTGTCTCTGGATGCATGAAGAAGTTGCTGCTGGATTTGTATGTTGTTCAGTTCTAGGATACCATATGCCCAATCAGCTGTTTCAAATCCAAATCTGGGGGAGAGAAAATCTAATCCTGTTTGAGGATAAATTTCTAGTTTATCTGGTGGAGCCCACCCCAGTAGAAGGACTCTTCTCTGTTCTCAGAGGGAGGGGTTGATAGTGAACTAAGGCTACATTCAAAGTTTTCCATGGAAAGTAAGATGAGATTAAAAAACAAAAGTCTTACCCAGGCTGTTGCAGTTGATTTCCAAAGAGTGGCTACAATTAGACCTCTTGATTTATATATTTATCTCTATATCTCCCTCCCCCTTCCCCTTCCTCTTTCCCCCTTTTCCTCTCTCTCCTTCCTTGTCCCTCTCTCTCTCTCCCTTCTTTTCTCACCCCACCCCACTACTTCATTCATTATGTTAACTTGGCTATTTTTGAACTCTTGGTCTCAAGCAATCCTGCTTCAGCCTTCTGAATAGTGAGCAGTTGTGACTATAGATATGTCCCTGTGTCCAGCTAGAATAGTTCTTTTTCTTTTTTTGGGGGGGAGGGGGTCCGTTATGGACCTGAACTCTGGGTCTGGGCATTGTCCCTCAACTCTTCAGCTCAAGGCTAGCACTCTACCACATGAGCCACAGTGCCACTTCCAGCTTTTTTTCTTTTTGCTTATGTGGTGCTGAGGAATCGAACCCAGGGCCTCATGCATGCAAGGCAAGTGCTCTACCACTGAGCCACCTTTCCAGCCCCTAGAATAGTTTTTTTTTTTCCCTCCCCGCTGACTTTTAATTTTTTTAATTAATCTCTCATTTTTACTTGCAAAATCAACAAAAAGCAAATGGTAAGAAATTCAAATACCAAGAAAGAATAGTTCTTAAAAGGGAAGGAGGGCTGGAGAGAATTTCACTTCTCTACTTCTTTGTTCTTAGATAGTAAAAAATCTTTTACTGCTTTTAATTTTGCTCCGTCACCTAGGAGTGATATTTAATGCATAGGTGAGGAAATCTGATGTACAATGCACATTTATTGAATGCTTACTTTTTATAAAGATTGTGTTGGAAACATCTCTAAATACCAGCAAGCCTGTAAGCTCTTTTTTTTTTTTTTTTTGGGACGGTCGTGGGTTTTGAACTGTAGGCCTGAGTGCTGTCTCTCAGCTTTTCAGCTCAAGGCTAGCACTCTACCACTTGAGCTATAGTGCCACTTCCGGTTTTCTGGTGTTTTTTATTGGACTTTTTCCACGGACTTTCCTGCCCAGGCTGGCTTTGAACCACGATTCTCAGATCTCTGCCTCCTGAGTAGTTAGGATTACAGGCGTGAGCCACCGGCGCCCGGCCCTATAAGCTCTTAAAGTCAGGACTGTGTGTCCTTATTGAGGTTTATTTAACTAATTTGGGTAAGAAGTTCTTTATGTTCAGTAGGCTTGGAATGATACAGTAGTTGCATCATTCTTTGTCTGGAAGTTATGTAGCCCTTGGTACATAATGGTTTGGGGCACAAGAGGCCCCTCATCACCTTGATTTTCTTCTGAATTGCCTGACTACAAACTGCTTCTGTGAGTCAGTTTTGAGTGTGTCTTGTGGTCACTTTGATGTTTGTTTGTTTTTTTTTTTTAATTTTTAAACCCCAGCTGGAGTCATGGATGTTGGCTAAGCTGTTTCTACCTGGAGTCCACCCCAGAATGTTCCTAAGACTCAGTAACAGTTCACCGAGGGATGAGCTAGATGCTAGAAGAGCGACTTCTGAATTCTCAATAGCCAAGGATAAAAAATGTTAGCAAACTTGCTCATGATAATTTTACTGTTCTCAGAAATGACTTGTCTATTGTACAATTCTTACGTTAAATTTCTTAAGAAAAATTTCACTGATCACTTTAGGGACAACACTTGCAAATTTAAGAAATTGGTTTATATGCACAAGTGGATTTGTTTGTTTGTTTGTTTTTTTCCTATATGACTGTGTAGCTCAGAGATGCTTCTAGCTGACACTTGGCTAGTGCCTCTGTGGTCAATGGTGAGTACTCTGGTGAGTGGCTCTTAGGGTTTAACATATTAGCTCTCAAGTTTGTATGAGACAGTCCAAAAGTTTGATGGCAGGATGACATAAAATTATTCATCTCTTTTATGGAATGGGAAAATTGAGGCATAAAGTTGAGATATTAGCTGTGGCGCCTTTAGTTTGTTACCTTATAACACATAATATTGGTACAAAATTTTATACTTAAGCTATTTCAAAGCTGGGCACTGGTGGCTCATGCCTGTAATCCTAGCTACTCAGGAGGCTGAGAGCTGAGGATATCTTGGTCCAAAGCCAGCCCGGCCAGGAATGTCTGTGAGACTCTAGAGACTCTAATCTCCAATTAACCGCCAGAAAATTGGAAGTGGCACTGTGACTCAAGTGGTAGAGAGTTAGTCTTGAGCTGAAGAGCTGTAAGACAGTGCCCAGGCCCAGAGTTCAAGATCCAAAAGAAAAAACAAACACAAAACTATTTCAAAAGTATGATTTATGGACAAGCATATTGGTAATGTTGTATAACCATACCACTATTTTCAGACTTATTTTTTATCATCTCAGACTTTATACCTTAAACCTGTTCAACAAAAATACTCTCCTTGTGCCTCCCTTTCCCCCACTTCCTATAAAATCAAATTTATGTCTACCAGTTTGGTACCTTTGATAAAAGGTACCTTTTATAAATGGAATCATAGAGTATTTGACTTTTTAATCAATAGCTTATTTCACTTAGCATAATGTTTTTCACATCTCTCTATGTTGTGGGATGTATTTGAATTTTATGGCTCACTAAAGTTTTGTATTTACTACCTTCTGTGTATTGTTCATCTGGAATCCTTATTCTACTTGCTTCTACTTCTCAGGTATTGTGATGAGGAGTTACAACCTTGCTTTTCACAGCTGCTTTACCATTTTTAATTTTTATTTATTGTTTGTGCTGGTCCTGGGTCTTGAACTAAGTGTCTGCATGCTGTCTCTGTCTTTTTTCTTGCTCAAGGCTAGCACTCTGCTTGAGCCACAGCTCCACCTGAGGGTATTTTGCTAATTCATTGGAGAGTAGAGCCTCATAGACTTGCTTGCCTGGGCTGGCTTTGAACTGTGATCCCCAAATCTCAGCCTCCTGAGTAGTTAGGATTATAGGTGTGAGCCACTGGTGCTTGGGAAAACAAATTCACATACACCTCCAGTTGAACTTTGGCAGATAATATGCTTGTGAGGTAGGGTCTCCATCCACCAGTATCCCGGTTGAAGGTTGTGTATCGGGCTGATGGCACTGAGCGAGGGAGAATGTGAGGGCTTCAGGGCAGGAAGGAGCAGGCTAGCAGCCCTGCCCTATTTCTACATCAGGGGGTGATTGAGGGAGATGGCAGGAGTTCTTTCTGGAAAGTTCCTGCTGGGTTTTGGTGGCATATCCAAGTGAGGTGTATCACCCTAAGTTTTACCTTATGTAGGAGAAAGCTTACATAAGATACAGACATCAGGTCCGTTACAGTGCTTTCCAGGGTACTGTGCAGCCCATGTGACCTGTGAAGACCTGTGCTTCACTGCTGCACCTGTGTTTTGTGGTGAGTGGTACTGCAAAAATGGCTTACACGTTTGGGTCAGGACTAGAAGTATAGTTCAGTGATAAAGCCATTGTCTAGTGTCACAGACCTTAGATTCGATTCCCAATCCCAAACAAAAATAAAAAAAAAACAGTTTGATTCAAATCCGTGTGTGTGTGTGTGTGTGTGTGTGTGTGTGTGCAAATTCAAATCCGTGTGTGTGTGTGTGTGTGTGTGTGTGTGTGTGTGTGCTGATTCCTAATCTTTACATTCCTCTTGGATCCTACTGGCATCTGAGGAACAAAATCACCGAGGTTCAGTGGGGGGAGAGCTGTATGTACTGCACAAATTTAGGAAACTAGATGGATAATTTTGTTCATAGCAGATAATTTTTCTTACCAACTTGCCTTTGGGGAGTTTTAATCTCCTTGTTGTCTAATGTGGATTCATCAGGCTGGTTATGTAATCCTCAATTTGGTTCCAGGCCAGTACTGTTTCAAGGGCACTGTGTGTCCATTTTCTTTCAAAACTGCTTCTTATCCTCACAACTCAAAGGTAGTTGTGCAGTTTCAGAAATGGAAAGATCAGCTCTGGCTGTTTGCCTTAGGTGTGGACTAGAATGGTTTTTACTTAGTGCCTAACTCTTCTTTATCACTGAAGGATAGTTGGATATAAAGAAATGGATGAATATACTGTGTCTAGGTTTTGGCCTGGTTTCTCTTTGTAGAAAAATTCAATCTGCTTTGTGACCCAGTTGAGTACTGAATGTACTGTTTTCTTATCTTAATTGGCATCAGGGATTATAGCTTGAAGTGCTTCCTTGGTATGACATCAGTACAGACGAAGCTGGCCTCTTTGGCTGGAAAGCAAGGCCAGATAATTGTGTTTTAGCAGACACAGTCTGACAGTCATAATTATGAATCCCTTTAAATCTTCTGTGGTAGAACCAAACAATATTCTGAACAATAGATTCAGGTTTACATGATAAAAATGAAACATTTATTCTTATAGCTTTGAGGCAGACCATTGAATATATTGATGTAGGATATTCTCGTTTTTTTTTTTCTTTTTTAAAAAATTATCTTTAAGTAGTTGTACAAAGAAGTTCCCATTCTACAAAACAGTATATGCGTACTAAGTGTCTGACAACATTGTCACCCATCTCTCATAACCCATCCCTTCTCTCACTTTTTCAAGTTTTTTTTTTCCCTTATAGATAGTTTCATTTCAGGGTCCACACTGGCTTAGAACTTGGAGTCTTCCTATTTCAGCCTCCTGAGTTCGGGGATTAAAGGCATGCATTACTATTCCTGGTTTTCTCTCTCTCTCTCTGTTTTTCTTTGTGCTGGTACTGGGGTGCTCAGGGGTGCTTCACAGAGCCTAGTGCTGTCCTTGAGCTTTTCTGTGCAATGCTAGTGTTCTACTTCTTGAATCTCGTTCTACTTCTGGCTTTTTGGTGGTTAATTGGAGATAAGAGTATCACAGACTTTGCTGCTCAAGCTGGAAATCCTCAGATCTCAGCCTCCTGAGTAGCTAAGATTACAGGTGTAAATCACTATCACCTGGCTTATACCAGGCTCATAACTAGTTTCTGACTTCCTTTGTAACATATAGGATTTTTATGAATCATTTGTCCATGAGATTTATGCCTTTCACCTATGGTAAATGCATAGAGTTAAGGAACATAACATTAGTTTCATCCTAAATGCACTATTACTTTTTTTTTTTTTGGTAAGAAAATAGTCAAAGAGGAGTCAATAGAAGATTCTAATACCAATTCTTTAATTTGTGAGGGCTTGAAAGTCACAAAGATGTTGCACTGTTGAATTCTTAGGGTGCAAGTGTTACCTTTGGCATTTCTGTTCCATAGGATCTTGTGTGAAGCATGCCTCCCAGCGTTAAGCAGTGGAGACACTGCTATAAACTTCAGCTTCTTTCTACAGATGTCAGTTTTCTCATCATAAAATAAGTGGATTGGATTTAATGAACCCAGATACTTAAACCCTGGAAGATGATTCAAGAGTGTTAGTCATCCTTCTACAAGTAGACCCTGCTAACTGCAGGTAGTAAAATTGTCCAGAGAAGTTTTCCTTTGGTAGTATTTATTTTTATCTGTAGACCTCTTGCCTGTAAGACTTTTAGCATCTGTTTCAGGTGTCTGACTCATACAATATGTTGTTGGAATTTGGAAGACATATATTTAAGAGACTGCATTGACTATTTTGTAGAAGTAACAGCTTTGCTGATAATGGTTAATTGTGTGCAAAGAGCAGATTTGCTGGGTAGTGATTTTTAAATATTTTCATTTCAGTTCCTATGACATGTTGATCAAAAACTACCATCCATATACCTGTTTTATATCATTGGAACATGAATTTTTAAAATAGTGTGATAATTAAATGAAATTGCAGAGATAGAAATGTGAAAGATCACTCTTCCCTACCTCCTTCCCCACTTGAGATGGTATACCATGTTATTGTGCAGTATTGTATTTTAAAAATCTTTTGTTTATCTATATTATTTTTGTCCCAGTACTGGGGCTTGAACTCAGGGGCTGGTGTTCTTGCTTGACTTTTTTACTCACAGCTGATTCTCTACCACTTGAACTATACCTCTACTTCTAGCTTTTTGCTGGTTAGTTGAAGGGAAGACTCTCAGGACTTTCCTCCCCAGGCTGGCTTTGAACCACAATTCTCTGATCTTTTCTGAGGTAGCTAGTATATAAATCTGAGCCACTACTGCCTAGTTTCTTGTATTATTGTTACTATTATTATTTGCTGTTTTGCTTTCAAGGCTGGAAATCTAGTGCTTAAGTCACAGCTCCACTTTTGTCTTTTTTTTGGGGGTGGGGGGGCTGGTCATGGGGCCTGAACTCTGGGCCTGGGCATTGTCCCTCAGCTCTTCAACTCAAGTCTAGAGCTTTACCACTTGAGCCACAGTGCTACTTCCAGCTTTTTCTGCTTATGTGGTGCTGAGGAATCAAACCTAGGTCCTCATGCATCAAGGCAAGCACTCTACCACTGAGCCACCTTCCCAGCTCCCATTTTTGGCTTTTTGATGATTAATTAGAGGTAAGAGTCTCATGGACTTTCTTGATGGGCTAGCTTTGAACTGGAATCCTTAAACCTCATCCTCTAGAGTAGCTAGGATTACAGGCATAAGTCACCAGTGCCTGGCTATATTATTTGTACTAGCAAGCATATTTGAGTATACAGAATTTCCTAAGTTTAAAGCATGTGAAACTCTGAGAAATTTACTCACATAGAAATGAGAAGTAAAATTGTAGCATATCAATATTAATTATGCCTTGTATCTATATTCCAATTACATTAGGTATGCATATTTATCATATTTCCTTTAAAACTTTTTTGCTATCTTGAGTCACTGGAATATTCTGGTTTCTTTGATGACCAATTTAATCTGACAAGCAAAAGTCCTTCCTGTTTTCAGAGGCTCTGTGGATAGACCTGTCAGTTGCTTACTTTACAGAATGGGCCATTTTTGTTTTGAGTTTTGCTGTAAGTAATGAGCAGGATAACCAAGACACATCTGGGTAGACATTTTCTTCCCATAAGCCCCCAGAAAAGTTGAATGTTTTGTTGGCAGAGAGTTCAAGGAAAATTCTTTAGTTTTGGGGGATAAAAGTCATTACACTTGGGGCTATTACTGCTGCAGGGATGAGCTAGTGTTGAGTAACTAGTCTCCAGAGAAGATTTATTAAATGGTTTGTGGTTTGAATTTCTTTAGATCTGGTTGTAGTTTCTGCCTCTTCGTACGAAAAAGTCTTTTAGGTATAGCTAAAAATTGTGGTTTTCTTTTTCTTTTTGGACAAATGAGTAAGCTATAACACAGCTGCTGACTTTAATATTCTGTGGAATGTAAGTTAACTGGACATAGCATTTGAATAAAAATGCTAGGGCTGCTAAAGTTTTAAGTAAGATGTTAAAAAAATAACTACTTTGAACCTTATGTGCTTTCTACCCTCTTACATTTTTTTTTTTTTTTGTGGTATGTTTTATTGGGTTACCCTCATTTCAGGACAAAGTTTAGAATGTGTGAAATGCAAAAGTGATTAATGGACAAATAATATCTACTTTGGAAAGAATAGTCGTCAAATAGTGGTATTTCGCTTTAAGAATAGGTTGTCAAATGTAAAAGGCCTGATTAAGCAATGTGGATTTTTTTTTATATATTGACTAATCACAGCCACACAGACAATATTATGGACTATGGTAGGAAAATGACAGATGTCCTTGACTTTACTCTGTCATCTGAAGCATTTAGAACTTAGGTATTTGTCCACTTTACGTTATGATTCTGGTATAGTGAGTGT
Organism: Dipodomys spectabilis; assembly: GCF_019054845.1. Lineage (NCBI taxonomy): Eukaryota > Metazoa > Chordata > Mammalia > Rodentia > Heteromyidae > Dipodomys > Dipodomys spectabilis. The sequence continues at coordinate 12,862,405 of NW_024870686.1, read as the reverse complement.
GTGCGAATGAATCACCATGGGAGGAAAGGGTAAAAGAAAACCAGAACTAGAGTGTGATTTACAGTGTTTTGCGTATGTTCAACTTGGCAATTTGGATTTCTTAGCTATCTTAGCTGCAAGATCTGCAGACTGGGACAGCAATCTTATGGGGCAGTTTATGATATATTGAATGAGTATGGGATATCTTCTGAAGTATAGGTATTTGTAAAAGGCCGATGTTAAAACATTTACTTTGTGAGATTACTCAGTTCTCAAGAACGTAGTTTGAAGAGCTGTGTGTGTGTAGGGGGGTGGTCTTCCACTCACTGATTTGGAAGTCTTAGGGAGTTCTTGAGCCAGAAAATGTGGAATAAAAGCATATTTTTGGAACAGACTGCAGAAATCAGAATTCTTGACTCTCAGCAGACCAGTTAATTGGCTTTGTGTTGACCCTGTGTACCTCCAATAGGTTTTAGCTACTAAGTGAATTTCAGTGGTGGTGTCCTTGGCATAATTCCCCCAAGGCCTTACTCCTTCCTGCTCCCACCCTCACAGAAAGCTTTGAGTTGTGCAATTGAGTCATCCAAGGCTGACTGTACTTAAGTGTTAGCAATCAGTGCCCATTTCAATGTTAACAAGTAAAAACACAACTGTATACATGAGGTTTAACCAAGACCGAATAACTTCTTAGTGTACAGGATGATTATTTCCCTTTGGATGTTGCCTTTAGTTTTCTGGTGTGTCTTATATTTTCTTTAGAGGATTTTGGAAATTGCCACCTGCCTACTACCACTCTGTCTTCTCCATTGGCCTTGTAATGAGGTTTTGTTTCAGAGGTGGCAGATATATGCTTTGAAGATACTTGGTAAAATTTGATCATTTCTATAAAATACTCAAACTAGCAAATTGTAGGACCTTATGTGGTTTTGAGAGGGAATAGGGATATGGTTTTTTTTTTGTTTTGGTCAGTCATGGGGCTGAACTCTGGGCCTGGGTGCTGTCCCTCAGCTCTTTAGCTCAAGGCTAGTGCTCTACCACTTCAGCCACAGCACCGTTTTCAGTTTTTTCTGCTTATGTGGTGCTGAGGAATCAAACCCAGGGCCTCATGCATGCAAGGCAAACACTCTACCACTGAGACACCTTCCCAGCCCAAGGGATATGTTTTTGTTGAGAAATTAATTATGCTGTAAACAAGGGTTTTTCTGAAAGCATTCTTTACCTGAACAATTCCTTTTTCTCTTTATTCTCTTCTCTCTCACCTGTCTCTCTCTTCTCTCTTGGTATTGGTCCTGAAGCTTGAACTCAGGGCCTGGTGTGGGTGCTGTCCCTGAGATTTTTAATTAAAGGCTAGTTCTCTACCACTTTGAGCCACAGGGTCATTTCTAGTGCGTGCACGTGTGTGTGTGTGTGTGTGTGTGTGTGTGTGTGTGTGTGTGTGTGTGTGTGTGTGTGTGTGTGTGTGTGTGTGTGTGTGTGTGTGTGTGTGTGTGTGTGTGTGTAATTTGAGATATGTATCTCATGGATTTCCCTGCCCTGGCTGGCTTTGAGCTATGATCCTCATATCTCAGCATTTTTGAGTGTCTAGGATTACAGATGTAAGCCACCAGTGCCCAGCTAAGCATTCTTAAATTTGTGTTTTAAAAAAGTCAACTGCTTTCCCTTGGGGAGTTGAACTACATAGCATCTGTCTTGGTGTTCAAATACATTATTCATTTTAACCCAGATCTCTACTCATACATTCTTTGAGAGACTCCTGTAATTGTTTGGAATAGAAAATAAACTATGGAGCCCTCAGTGAAGCCACAGTTGGTACCCTACACTTGTGTGAGTGTTTATTCTTTAAAAAGGAGAATACCATAAAACTCTTGTTGTTTGTAGTAATAGCTTAAATCCTTTCTATGTCTACATAAAATGTGATAGATTATTTATGAAGCTTTCCTGCATGACCTGCTTCCTTCTTTAAATATTAATCTAAGTGAAGTAATCCTTTTAAAATAATGTTTAATTGAACAGACGTTTATTGGGTACTAGCGGTGCCACGTTCTCCTGCCGGGTGCAGATAACACAGTGGCCAAGCCCTGTTCTTTAAGCCTCTCTGGCTAGTCCTGTCTTTACCCTCTCTTCCACTATAACTAAATCCATGCTGACAGTTTCCTGCTTCCTGCCTCTTCTCACTGCCATGGGCATCTTTCACACCTCAGCCGGGCCCAGTGTCAGTATCCATCTTCCCAGCCCTGGCAGATTCCAGTGCACCTAAAATAGAATCCAAATACTTGAGCTCGCCCTGTGTAGTTACCTCTTATCCATGCACCTGCCCCCTTGGAGTGTCTTACTGTCCCAGACCCTTTTCTACTTTGAACTCTGTGATTTTTCTCTGGCTGCATTACCTGTCCATCTGTTTCTATTCACAAAGATCAACTGATTGCCTGCCTTACACAAGAATCAGTGTTCCTGCAATTGTGACCTCTTATTACTTCTTTTTTTTGGCGGGGCGGGGGGGGGGGGGGGGGGAGGTGGTGTCCATTCGTGGGGCCTGAACTCTGGGCCTGGGCGCTGTCCCTCAGCTCTTCAGCTTAAGGCTAGTGCTCTATTACTTAAGCCACAACACCACTTCTGGCTTTTTCCTTTTTGCTTATGTGGTGCTGAGGAATCGAACCCAGGGCCTCAGGCATGCAAGGAAAGTGCTGTACCACTGAGCCATCTTCCCAGCCCACCTCTTAATACTTCTGTGGGACTTACTGGATTGCTAGCGAACAACTTATTAGCTCATTATTATGCCTTACTAACTACTAATAGGTCTGTAGTAGCTCTAGCAAGTAACTATGCCCAACACATGGTAAACATCAAACACATTATTTCAAATGGTGTCCCCAATTGAATTTATTAACACAAGTATTACCCAGATTGTCACCCTAAAATCTGAATGCAAATTTTAGTACAAGATACCAAAGCACAACTACCATTAATCTTAGCATGTGCGCCATCGAAGGGGGTTCATGCATTGAAAAGCAAATCCAGACTAAAAATAAACTGGGCACTTTTGTATAAAGAAGCTCGGTTTTCCTGTGCATCAGTATGGTTTAAGAGGCGTCCATGAGCTGTCCGCTGCATCTGCACCCTCCCAGTTGTCATAACTCAGGGATGCTGTCGGGGGCCATGCCTCTCAAAGTTTTTGTCGTGTGAGTCTGGCCCAGGATACCTGCAAAAGGGATCTGAATTTAAGGCATCCTGGTTTCTAAGAAAACTTGTCTCAATAACTGTTGAGGGTGTAAGGACAGATCCATTCTATTCTGTGGCACAGGGATTTGGGTCTGTTGCAAGTGTGGCAGAGATGGCTATTTGTCCCTTGATTTCGGTTTTCCCCTTTTGTGGTTCTAGGATTTTTAACTGCGTATGGTTCGCCAGTGTGGTTACGCATTTCCCAGTCTTTTGGCCCCTAGCCAGTGTGGAAGTAGCTTCCGTGTTTGCTGCCTCTTCACTTACCTTCTCCATCTGGTGAGACCCAGATAGCACTATCTGGGCCCACGTAGAGACAGGAGAAAGGTGGGGCCTGGGGCCCTCAGTGAGTTGAATGTTTTAATTCTGGACAAACCACTTAGACTTTGTCATGAGACCAGAGATAAACTTTTTAGCCTTTGTCACTTATTTCAGTTGTTTTTTTAAAAAAATTATTTGTAACGAACTGGACTTTGAATCCCACGATTTAGGAGCGTGTTTTATGACTTTGTACAGGGAGTGCCTAGACAGGAGAAGTAGGAACTGTTGGAACTTCCTCCATTCTGTGGAGCGGGTAGAAATTTGCTTATAGACTGAAAAAGAACCTAGAAAAAGTTGGGTTGTTTTAAGCTTGCACAGATGAGTTTTTTTTTTTTTTTTGCAGTTGGGGAACATTTTAATCTTCAAAATAATATAAGAATAGATAATGAATGGGAAAAAAAACCAAAAAGTTAGATAGAACTATAGACATTTTTAGGTGTAGGAAGGTGGGTGCTGTTTACAGTAACATATGTACACTTAGGTTTGGGGTAAATAGGTAAAACTGCCTGATAAACAATTACTGCTCAATTTTGTAATCATGTTCTTATGCACTGATTTTTTTTTAAATTTAATTTAATTTTATTTGTGAACATACTGTACAGAGGAGTTACAGTTACTTGGGCAGGATAATGCGTACATTTCTTACCAAGCATTGCAGCCTCCTCCTTTGTTTACCCTTCATATCCCTTCCCAGCCTCCCCCCTCTCCCCCAATCCCAATCCTTCTCCTTCCCCCCTTCCCCCCCCCTTCCCCCCCTCCCACCCCCCCACCCCCGCACTAACGTTGTAAAGCTCGTTTTGGACATGACAACTTGTACTTCTCATTGTTGCAACAGGTCCACCTGTATCCTTAAACAACTGGTTTTTCCCCATCTCCTCCACAAGTTATACTGACATCAAATATAGTGAAAGCAGGGGTTATACTGTGGGGGAGGGACATACAAAGCAACAAAGAGATAATCTTATAAATGTGTTAGAAACACATGCATGAAAGAAAAAAACATTAAAATACACATCTAAGGGTTCATTTTCCTGACATCACATTATCTGACCTTTTCCGCTTGACTCGTACATATACTAGATATTACAAATAAGGGAAACCATGGGACCTACGTTTCTTTGGGCCTGGCTTACTTCACTTAATATAATTTTTTCCAAGTTTTTCCATTTCCTAACAAATGGGGCAATGTCATTCTTTCTGATGGAGGCATAGAATTCCATTGTATATATATACCACATTTTCTTGATCCATTCATTTACTGAGGGGCATCTGGGTTGGTTCCATATCTTAGCTATGGTAAATAATGCTGCAATAAACATAGTTGTGCTGGTAGCTTTAGTGTGGTCTTGTTTGTAAACATTAGGGTAAATGCCCAAAAGTGGGATTGCTGGGTCACAGGGGAGCTCTATGTGAAGTCTTTTGAGGAACCTCCATACTGCTTTCCAAAGTGGTTGAACAAGTTTACATTCCCACCAACAATGAAGTAAGGTTCCTTTCTGTCCACATCCCCTCCAGCACACAGATGAGTTTTTAATGTTTCTTCTAATCCTGAGAATCAATGGCTTTGAAGTCTTTTTTTTTTGGGTCCGGTCCTGGGGACTGAATTCTGGACCTGGGCGCTATCCCTCAACTCTTCAGCTCAAGGCTAGCGTTCTACCATTTGAGCCACAGCGTCACTTCCAGCTTTTTTCTTTTTGCTTATGTGGTGCTGAGGAATTGAACCCAGGGCCTCATGCATGCAAGGCAAGCGCTCTACCACTGAGCCACCTTCCCTGCCCCGGCTTTGAAGTCTTGAGCTATGCTTTGATAAGCTATTGATTCTTTTTTTTTTTTGTTGGTCTTAGGGCTTAAACTCTCTGGGCCTGGGCACTGTCCCTCAGCTCTTCAGCTCAAGGCGAGCACACTACCACTTGAGCTACAGCGCCACTAGCTATTGATTCTTAAATCACTTCTGGGCCAAGTGTATAGTGTAATGGTAGAGTGCTTGCTTGGAATGCATGAGGCCCTAGGGTTAATCCCCAGCAGTATGTGTGGGGAAAAAATCATTTCTTGGAAACATGTTGTCATATCTTAATGTTTCTGAAATAAGTATACGGTTTATAAGTAAGTCAGTCTCTTAGTTTTAACATGTAGCAAAGAGCAGAATGTATCATTCAACCATAATGGTCCATGGGGATCTCTCAGACCATGATGGAGTTAGAAAAATGTCACAGCATGAATACTGGCTGAAAATGAGCAAGTTAGAATAGCCTGCCAGGATGAACAGCATAGTGCCATTACCAAAAGAGTTAGTGCTGTGGATTTAGGAAAGTCCACTGTAGTCACTTCCCAAGATTCTTCATAAGGCCCTCTTGTCTATAGGTTCATTTGGCATTTCCTGAGGCTCAGACTAGACAAAGTAAGCTTTGTGGCATTTAAAAACCGAAAGGCTAGAGATGTAGCTCAGTGCTGGAACCTAGCAGTTCTGGGGTTCTATCCATTGAACTAAATAATTCCCTCCTCAAGGAACCAAGATTCGAACTTCATTTGATGAGGTGACTCTAAATGAGAAGAGAATAAATAGATCATAGAGTAAAGGTTCAACGTCATGCTTTTACATGACTGAAATTTTTTTTTTTTTTTTTGTCGGTCTTGGGGCTTGAACTCTGGGCCTGGGCGCTGTCCCCTCAGCTCTTCAGCTCAAGGCTAGCACCCTACCACTTGAGCCACAGTGCCACTCCCGGTTTTTTTTCTGGTGGTTTATTGGTGGTTTCTGGTGGTCTCTCCTGCCTGGACTGGCTTTGAACCGCGATCCTCAGATCTCAGCCTCCTGAGTAGCTAGGATTACAGGCGTGAGCCACCCGCGCCCGGCTTGAAAAAATTTTTTATTATATGCATAGATTGTAAAATAAATTTAATAATTCTCCATTATATATGAGGTATATATTCCAAGACCTTTAGATATCTGAACTATAAATCATACCCAATGATATATGCATATGTATACATGCATATCTATGTATTATGCATATATGCACATATGAATATATACATATATGTATATATCATAGGGTATGATAAAGTTTATAAATGAGGCAAATCAGAGATTAATAACAATAAATAATAGAAAAGTTAATTAAACTGCAATAGCCATTATTTTGGTGCAGTTTATTATCCAGTGTTTCTAATCACCATTTGTATTATAACTTAAAAGTGAAGACATATGAATTGTGTGTTTCTGCACTTTTCCATGTGGTACTTTTGGACCAGGCTCGACCATGCAAAGTGAGACTGAGGGAAGTAGAACGATGAAGGAACACTGTAGTCCTAGGAGGATTGTACACAGAGCAGTGCACTCTTAAATGTGCTCAGGGAAGCTATTTTCTTCTGCTCGCTGTACTGTTTCTTGCTGTGTTTATCTCTGTATTTTGGAACAATATGTATATTTCTAACTCTTAACATCACTTTTTAACACCATATATTTCCTGCTATTGATGAGGAGTTTTCTTTTCTTGAAACAGGGTCTAGGCTTTCTAGCACATGTAAACAACTCAGTGCTGAGACTACAGGCATGCCCACCATACCTTGTGAGAGGAGGATCTTTGACTTCCTTTTAGCTTCACAAATCCTTCTGTGATAGCCATAGGGCAGTTTTTGGTGACAGGACTAATGTGGTAATAATGCCCCTTATCTGCCAAGTGGTAGTATTTATTTCTTGGACAACAACTCTTTTTGAGGATATTTATAATTGTTCTCTTCACCCCATGGTTTACTTTCTTTTGTTTGAATATTGTACAGAAACAATCTTTTTTTTTAAAAGTGTAATGCTTTTTCTATTCAAAATTCCAGTTAATAAAAGCGCATCACTATTCTGTGTTTTCCTGGAGGAAACAAAGAACACCTGCCTGACTTCCAGTTGCCCGGGGTATGCTGGTTCACCAATGTTTTCCTCTCCAGGATTCCTTGTTTTAGGGTGACAGTTCTACTTAGATGACCTCCTTCTGGTGGAGTTCATTCTCTTCTAAATTCTCAGTTTCCAGAGAATGCATAGAGAAGGCAAGCGTGTTTCAGACTTGTTTAAGAATGCCTTTATTCGCATTTATTCGCATACTTTTTTTGTTTGTATGTGGCCTCAAACTCCTGTACTCAAATCAGTCCACCTGCCCCAACCGCCTCAGCTAGGATTACAGGTGTGTACCATCATGTCTGGCCACACTCATTTCTGATTCTTTGTACTGAATTGTAGTTTGAAAATAATCTGAGGACATGGCTTCATTGTCTTCTAGTTTTTAACATTAATGAGGTAAAATATATTATTCTGTGATAGCTGATCAATTAAAAATCTTTTCTTTGCCAATTTAATTGCATAGCAGATAGAAGATGAGCACAGCTGGGCATCAGTGGATCATGTCTGTAATCCTAGCTACTCAGGGTTCAAAGCCATCCAAACAGGGAACTTCTCTTTCTCTCTCTCTTTCTCTCTTTCTTTCTTTCTCTCTTTCTCTCTTTCTCTCTCCCTCCCTCCCTCCCTTCCTCCTTTCCTCCCTTTCTCCCTTCCTTCCTTCTTTTGTCAGCTGTGGGGCTTGAACTCTGGGCTTGGGCGCTGTCCCTGCATTCTTGAGCTCAAGGCGAGTGCTCTACCACTTAAGCCACAGTGCCACTTCTGGTTTTCTTTTTTTTTTTTTGGTCAGCCGTGGGGCTTGAACTCTGGGTCTGGGCACTGTCCCTCAGCTCAAGGCGAGCGCTCTACCACTTGAGCTACAGTGCCACTTCCGGTTTTCTGGTGGTTTATTGGAGATAGGAGTCTCACGGTCTCTCCTGCCCAGACTGGCTTTGAACCGCGATCCTCAGATCTCAGCCTCCTGAGTAGCTAGGATTACAGGCATGAGCCACCAGCACCCAGCTTCTGTGAGATTCTTATCTCCAATTAACCACCAAAAAGCTGGGGGGTAAAACTGTGGCTCAAGAGATAGAGTGCTTGCCTAGAGCCCAAAAACTCAGGAACAGTAGCCAGGCCCTGAGTTCAAGCCCCAGGACCAAAACACACACACACACACACACACACACACACACACACACACACACACACACACACACACACACACACACACACACACACACACACACACACACACACACACACACCCAGGGCACTGAGTTCAAGCCCCAGGACCAAAACACACACACACACACACACACACACACACACACACACACACACACACACACACACCCAGGGCACTCAAACTCAGGAACAGTAGCCAGGCCCTGAGTTCAAGCCCCAGGACCAAAACACACACACACACACCCAGGGCACTCAAAAACTCAGGGACAGTAGACACACACACACATACATGGCACTCAAAAACTCAGGGACAGTAGCCAGGCCCTGACACACACACACACACACACACACACAGGGCACTCAAAAACTCAGGGACAGTAGACACACACACACACCCAGGGCACTCAAAAACTCAGGGACAGTAGAGACACACACACACACACACACACACATACACGGCACTCAAAAACTCAGGGACAGTAGCCAGGCCCTGAGTTCAAGCCCCAGGACCAACACACACACACGTACACACACGTATGTACGCACACACGCATGCACACAGGCCCTGAGTACAAGCCCCAGGACCAATACACACACAAAACCAGGGCACTTACTTTTGCTACCTTCTACCTGGGAAATCATGGGAAATTATTTACCTCTCCACGCTGCATTTTCCTGTGGGTACAATTGGGTCATACTATATTGTATCTCTAAAGCATTGTGCAGATTATGTAAGAATTTGTGGAGGAAACACTTTATACTATCAGTAGTCAGTCATATGGCTATTAATTGTTAATCTTTTCTTTATCTTCTAGTTCACAGTGACATGCATTTGAATTCTTCATAGTTGTTTATATGGGTTTGAAGTGCAAAAATTAGTTTAATTTGCATCAGTCCGAATTTATTCCCAAGCTGTGGATGATAATTTTTTTCTAAATTACATGGGTGGATATGTGTACAGTCTCCAGTTTCTGCTAGCAGAGACAAGTAACTAATGCATAATCACTGACTGGCTTTGGATATACAACCCTAAGTCACAGGAGCGTGGAGACACAGAGCTTATTGAGGAGGGCTGGAAGAGATTTAATAGATGAATGAGACTTGCATGTGGCCTGTGGGCTGGCTGGGAATGATATATTTTCCCATTTGGCAAGGATAGTGATTATGTGTGTGCTGTGTGTACTCACATATGGTATTTTGAAGACATTTAGTTACCTGTTAGTTGCCAAGTTTCTGTTCTTGTCAAAAAAGATTGTACTGATACTGATAAGATTTGTTTTTGCTAATAGAACATGCTTTCACTTTTACGCTCTTCAACAGCTGTGCTAAACTTGAATAAGAACTCAATAAACTCAATAAGAATTCACTAAAGGGGCACTCAGCATCATAAAGTCACAATTAGGCTTTTTAGTTTTTACAAAGGTCAACTAATGTTAGCACAAAGATCTTATTTAATGATGATAGCCTTGATAGTTTGTATTAGAATTGACTGCAAGCTTTATGAAAATTAGCCAATTTTTGGTGCATTTAAAATTTTTTGCCAGGTAACTTAGAAGCCCCATTGTACCTTTGTGGAGATAAATAATTGTACCTAGAGAATTGCAACTATATACTGAGATAATCTCTCTGAGTCCAGAAATAACAATGAAGCCAAAAGAAATACATGCTTTAATGAAGGTGAATTGTGGGTGACAGGTAGGGTGGATGCAGTATAGATCACAGTAGTTCAAGGTTAAGCAAAACTCCAGTTAAAGGGCCAAATATTTCCCACTATCTTTTTGTGTGTGTGTATGTTTTATTTTCTTGGGACCATTGTGTTTATTCATTTGTATATTGCCCCTGGCTGCTTTCATTCTACAGCAGCAGAGTTGAATATATGTAGCCTTGCCTATATGTCCTATAAAGCCTAAACTATTTATGGTTTGGCCCCTTGCAGTTTTCATTTTGCCTACTTCTAAGCTAAGTTAGCAGTGTATGTGCATGTGTGTGCATATGTACTGGTACCCAGGGCCTTGTGCTCTCGCTTGGTCTTTTTCTCTCAAAGCTGGCTCTCTTACGCTCATGCCATACTTCTTTTTGGCTTTTTACTGGTTAATTGGAGATAAGAGTCTTTCAGACTTTTTTTGGTGTGGGTTGGCTTTAAACTATGATTCCCAGATCTCAGCTTCTTTAATAGGCATGAGCTACCCATGCCTGGCCAACATGTGAAGACCTGGAACAAGCAAACCTGGAGAGGATGTATGGACCAGAAGGAATGGTAATGTTGTTAAGTATGGAGGAAATACATTGTGATAAATCTTTGTTTAATGTGGACTCTCTTTAAAAAAATATTTTTTATTGTAAAGATACTGTTCAGAGGGGTTACAGTTACATGAGTAAGGTACTGCGTACATTTCCTATGGAGCATTGTTATCCTCGCCTTTATTTTTCCCCTACTATCCCTGCTCTCCCCACCTCCCCAACTCCTCCCTCCTGCCCTCCTCCCCAAGTTGTAAAGTTCATTTTCAGCATAGTGTCTTCTATATCTTATTGTTACAATAGGTCGACCTGTATCCTTGTTTCAGCATTTTGTTATTTCCCCTTCCCTCCTCTAATTATAAAAATGTATATACAAGATGCAGGGCACCGGAGTCAAAAACAGTGACAACAGAGCTTATACTGTGGGGGAAGAACATATACAAGAAACAAAAAAAATCACATAGTACATTAAAAACAACAGCAACACAGATAATGTGGATATTTTTCTTCAAAAGCCTAAGTATATAGAAATTACTATTTTGTTCCAGGCTGTCTAACCTGTTAGCTTTGATTTCTGAACATTATTAGTAAAAGAACAGGTCAAATGCATCAGTTATCCATGTTTCCCTGAGAAGTTAAAATCATACAGTCTTTTCATGTTAAGCAAGTTGTTGCTTTATAAAATGTTACAGCTGGCGCTCTGCCACTTGAGCCACACCTCCGATCTGATTGTTAAAAAGAAACTTCATTTTGACAAGATGATGAATAGAGTGACATAGTTCTTAATTATAGTTCCCCTTGTTTCAAAGTGGTTAACAGTATTGTCTAAGATTGTAATCTACTATATTTCCCACTCCCTTCTCCAAAAGCACTAGAAATGGTTAGGCTCAAATGCAATACCAATATATTTCTTGCTGACATAAGGTCTAGGATGGGTGTTTGTGATGGATAGGTGGTAATCTTCCAAGCAGTGATTCAAGGATTCCGACACCTTGAACACTTTGACATGTGTCTTTGTTCATCTGTATCTTGGCAGAGAAGGAGAAAGAATGTGGAGGATTAGATGTGAGTTTTCTGATGCAGACCGAGGAGGGCAGTGCATAGAATATCCATTTGAGTTCTGTTGGTGAACGTACAGTACTTGCCTGTGTTTGTATTTTCACAGGCAGCATCACTAGTCATTAGGAAAATGCCATCAAAACTGCAATATCATTTCACATGTCCTAGGATAGCTGTTACAAACAAAAGAGAAAAATAACAAATGTTGGAAAGGATATGGAGGGTTTGGAATATGTGTGCATCACTAGTAAAATGTAAAATGGTGTATGTACTGTAGAAATTGATATGGTGATGCCTCAAAAAATTAAACGGTTATGGTATGACTCATTGATTCCAATTCTGAGTCTATGGCCAACAGAAATGAAAGAGAAACAATGGAACAGGTATTTGTACATGCACATCCATAGCAGCGTGATTGACAGACAAAATGTAGAAGCAACCTGCCGCGGACCGGGTTCTGTCGGGACGACGGAGGACACCTAAGGGAGGAACCTGGAATAGGATGGGGAGATGGCAAACAGACAACTCACACACAAGAGGAGTGGATGCTGAGTGTGATTTAATGCAGAGGATAACAAACTTTTATAGCAAAAGTCTCCATGAGAAAGGGCAAAAGGTTACACAATCTTGCTGCAGGGCTTCTTTCTTGGGTGGTCACCAGCTGGGCACCTGATAGACATTTGTCTCCGGCTTATCTCTAAGGAATACAATGGGTTTGGGTTTCGATGTTTGTCACCAATTAACCATTACCTATTTTTATAGAGGCCTTAACTTTCCCATAAGATCTTTCCTGTTTCTTCTTTAATAGTAAACTTCAAGGAGACCTAGATCTAGCAAGTTTCTTAGTAAATAGCAGGAAATTCTTTCTCCTAAATAATTATCTCAGCAATTGCCATACATTCTTTCTGTTCTAGCTGAGCCTACTGCTTCTTGTAAGTCCCTTACAAACAATTCCTTCTGCTGAAGTGACTTTGTGAAACCCCCAATACTTTTATATTTACTTATAACTTGTCTCCTAGCCTCCATAAGAGGGGTTTCAGGTTAGCACTTAACTCTGGTGAGTTAGTCATATTTTTAAGACACTCATCAGATATTGGAGTCGTCAACACTCTTAAGAAAGGGCTTTGAATAAGGGAACATACAAAAGGCAGCAGAAGCAGTAAAAGATTAACAGGCACTCTTATGAGGAAAAGAAAGGCAGAAACATCTTTCCCAGGGGTTTGCCAGCCTTTTCCCAGGAGTAGGCCTCTTAGAAGCTCTATTCTCCGAGGTAGACTTCGGTGAAGTCCCAAAACTTGGAGATAGGTTTATGTAAAGCCCCATTCTCTGAGGTAGACTTCGGTGAAGTCCCAAAACTCAGAGATAGGTCTCTGAAGCCCCTATCATGGTCTGATAGATGGTTTCCCATGCTAAGCAGACTCCACTGGAGTCAGCGTGGCAGCAACCAAAAGCGAATTGAAGACCAAAATGTGGTACATTCATGCAACAAATTATTATTACTGTAAGATCCCTACAGTAGTCAAATTCATGGAGGCAGATATAGAAGGATGGTTTCTAGATACTGGGTTGGAAGGAATGAGGAGTCAAATGTTTAATGGGTACAAGATTTCTGTTGGAAAGATGGAAAAGTGCTGTAGCGGAAGAAAAAGGAGGGGGTAATAATGCCTGACAAGAAATGTACTCATTACCTTATAGATGTAACTGTAACCTCTCTGTACAGCATCTTTACAAGAAAATCAAAACAAACAACAAACATATATACATATACATACATACATACATATATATATATATTATATCCCTACAGTACTGTACACTGATCTGAGTTCTAGAGCAGTAGAAAAATATGGACTTTTCTGGTAACTGGCATTCAGAACGTGAGGCTATTTGTGAAGATTGTAGCTTAGGGATCTCCTAACAGCAAGCCCCAGGGTCAGGTCCTCTGGGAATCTCGGTAGAGTGGCCCTTGGAGGTGGGAGCGCACCTGTGCTCGGCCTGTCTGACTCATCCTAAGAAGACAATGGCAGGGGCTTGGCCAAGGACAGCGAGGGGGTTTTCCTCCCACACTTTCTCAGCAGTTTGGTTGCTTCAGTTCCTCTGGGCAAGATGAAAACAAAGAGTTGGATTGGAGAGATGAGGTACTCCTTGAGCTCCAACTTGAAAGGAAACATCAGCAATAGGGAAGAAGCAATCACCTCCATCATCTCTATTTCTTATTCCCTTCTGTTGTGATTGAATTCATGCCTTCAAGTTGTTGTTGTTTGGTGAAGCCATTGACTCTCTGGGTGCTATTAGTCCTCTAAGGTGTAGCCTGAGATTTCCATCCCAGAAGTTTCTGCTGTGCGCATTCATTAAGTCAACTCCTTTTCCCAATCTTATTTTACCAAGCCAATTCCAATGCCAGTGAAAGAGATGCCCTAAATTGGAGTATAAGCCATCCATCAAACTATCAAGTTCCCAGAGAAAAATTAAAATTTGAAGTGTCAACTCCCTTTTCAAGTTCAAGTTCAGGAAGTGGCACTGTGGCTCAAGCGGTAGAGTGCTTGCCTTGAGCTGAAGAGCTCAAGGACAGCGCCCAAGCCCAGAGTTCAAGCCCCACGACTGACTAAAAAAAAAAGTTTCAAGTTCAAGTTCAAATGTGTTATAATTCAGGTTGAGAGTTCAAGTTGGAAAGCAAAACCTCTTGACAAATACTGAAAGCACTGGACATTCTTGCAAGTGTTGGGTAAAAATAGATCCCTACACCCTGGCTGACTGGAGCTGACATTCTGAAGACACTCTTGCATAATAATTTGCAAAAAGCCATAACCCAAGTTCTCATGTGCTGTTGCAGTCTGTCCTATGATTTCACGGATCTCTCCAGGTTCCAGAGGCTAAAGGTCAATAGGGTCCTGGCCTGTGGGATCCTGATGAGGGGCTTTCGCCAGCAAAGTTTCAGGCTCAGTTGTTAATTCTTTAATATTATCTTTCTGTTTCCACTCTTCGTTGTGAACTGCTATGGTTTGGGTAGGGGTTGTGTCCCTCAAAGTTTGATGTGCCTAGTAGCTTTGTCCCCAGCACAGCAATGTTAAGCTGGTCATGTAGCAGGGGATAACTGGGTCATTGGAAGCATTGCCCTCAGAAAAGATTAATGTAGTTCTTGAGAGACCCAGGTTGGTTCCTGTAAGAAGTGGTTTTAAATAGCCTGCCCGGCTTCTGAATCTCGCTGGTCTCTTGGTAAGTCATGTCACTGACCTATCTTAAATTTAGCATCTCAGGTAAACACTTCCCTCACCTCACCCTGGTCCTGCAGCTCAGCTCATTTTCAGGACCATGCTAGGCCTTTCTGAGTGTGTGCAGCAAATTCTTCCTAAATTGGCAAAATTCTTTCAGTCACTTCTAGTTACAAGTAAAAGGACAAGAAAAGAGCAGTAATGTTGCACTGATTCAGGTGAAAGGGATGTCCTGATGGAGAATAGAGCCAGCATTTTCCATTGGCTTTAGACATGTTGGGAGAGGGAAGTTGAAGGGCATAAATTCAGGAGTTAATGTAGAGTAAGTCAATACATGGTTGGATATAAAGTCGGCCGGCTCTGACAGCCACCGGTATTATCAGTCAGCTCTTTGGTTGTTAGGGCATGTATCAAAGCAGCATCATCTCCAGGGAGGATGATGGCCATTACATGTTCTCAGCACCTTTCCCCCACGACTGCATCAATCTGGTTCACTGCTACCCCCGCCCCACCAAGAGATTCAGTTGATTTATATGGTTGAAGTCCTAGAAGGACAAGTTTGAGAAGAACAAAAAACAGTTTTACATCTGTACTTTTCTATATTATTTAAAATATTACTCTGATGTTTCTTCCATGGCCTTCCATTTTGTAGTCTGTTTCACTCCCTCCTGTGCAAATGGCTTCATGGGAAGTCATCATGCTTTTAGGAAACTAAGTTCCAATACACTTGTGCTTCGTTGCTAAGTATAAGGTATGCTTCACTTGTGTGTGAGGAGGCCGTGTAGTTTGTTCTAGAGCTAATTTAAGAGTTTAAGCCTAGCCAGGTGCTGGTGGCTCACACCTGTAATCCTAGCTATTCAGGAGGCTGAGTTCTGAGGATCGTGGTTCAAAGCAAGCCTGGGCAGGAAAGTCTGTGAGACTCTAATCTCCAACAAACCATCAAGTGGTATTGTGGCTCAAGTGGTAGAGCACTTGCCTTGAGTTGAAGAGCTGAGGGACAGCACTGAGGCCCAGAGTTCAAGCCCCATGACTGACAAAAAAATAAAAAAAGAGTTCAAGCCTGAGCTACATAGGGCAAAGCTATTATCTACCCTGTATGATTTTACTAAGAGGCAGAGACATAGGAAGCTACTTTTAGGAATATACTTTTTAATAACATGGACTGATTATTTTTACTCAAATGCTTTATTTTTGAGTTTAGGATGAGATAAAAGTTGTATTGTGCCAATGTTGTCTTCTGTTGTTTAAACGAAAGTTAAAAGATTGCATCGTAAGGCCTAGTGGAATGACAGTTGAGATTTGTGAGTCTTAAACATTATTTCTTACACAGTGGATGTGATTTTGTAAACTGAAAGTAATAAATTATAACGTTGTATTTTAGAAGATTATACCCCATATATGGATATGAATAGCAACTAAGTTAAGCTGTCTGGTTATAAAGCAATGAAGCTAGTTTTTATTTTATCTTTGCAAATGAATTCATCTCGTTTTTATCATATTGTAGCAAACTTTTTTTCTTTTGGTTGGTCCTGGGCCTTGAACTCAGTGCCTGGGTGCTGCCCCGAGCTCTTTTAGCTCAAAGTTAGCACTCTACTACTTTGAGCCATAGCCTCACTTCTGTTTTTTGGCATGGTTAGTTGGAGATGAGTCTCATGGATTTTCCTGCCCAGGCTGGCTTTGAACCATGATCTTCAGATCTCAGCCTCCTGAGTAGCTAGGACTATAGGCATGACCCACCAGTGCCCCGCAGAAAGTTTTGTCATCTAAGTTAAAAGGAAGAATTAGTTCAAGTGATAAAGCACCAATTGTGATGCCCCGAGTTCAAGTCCTAGTGTTGGCACCCAGAAAAGTTGAAACGATCGGACTAGCAGTACTGGGTAAGAAGAAGATGTAGAAAACATCCACTGAAGAAGAATCTTCTACTAAATCAATAGTTCAGTGGGTGAAATGAGGCACAGAACTTCTGATTATATAACCTGACATTAATACCTGACCTGGCCAAGTCAGCAGTTTGTCTTCCAGAAGTGGTTTCCTCATTTGTACAATGAAGTTTGAACTGGATCTATGAAGTTTCTTTGAGGACTAGTATGATAGTGAGAATTAAGTTATTATTCAGCTTGTCAGGTGTATCTATTTAAGAATTAGTGATTTTTTTTTTGTGTGTGTGTGTGTCTGTGTGTAAAATAATCACTTTGTAAAAGCCAAATTTAGAATGTAACCTAAATTATTATTTATTAAGCGTGCTTCGTTGTTGTGTGATGTACAGAGGGTCACAGTCGGTAATGAGTACATTCTTTTTGAACCCTGTCACCCCTTCCCTCATGCTCTGCCAGTTCTTCCCTCCCATCTGTTACTTATTTTCCAGAGGCATCAAAATTATCAAAGTTTGTGCTAGTGGTTCTTTGACCATGTCTTCTAGTACATATTTACCAAGTCTTACCCTTAGAAATCATAGGAATCCATGTTTTGGCAATCTTTCAAGATAAGTTGCCCTGTTATATCCTTAAAACTTATGAAATGAATGGGGGATTTATTTTCTTCAAAATATTTTAAAATATCTCTCTTCTCAGATGATTCCTTTAAAAATATGACTTGAGCATTCTACTTTGTCTAGTATTTAGTGTGACTGAAAGAGGACTTGAGAAATTATGACTTTTGGGTGAGTGGTTTAATCCAAATTTGTATTCTTGTTCTCTTCCCCCCTCCTCCTTTCTTACCCTTTCCCTTCTTTATCTTTTCTTCTCTCCTTATCCCTCATTTTTCCTTTTTCCCTCTTCATCGTTTTTCCTCTCTCACATTTTTCCTTTTTTTTTTGCTGGTGCTGGGGCTTGAACTCAGGGCGTGGGCTTTGAGCTTCTTCTGCTCAAGGCTAGTGCTCTACACTTGAGCCACAGCACCACGTGGAGCCTTTTCTGAGTAGTTTATTGGAGATAAAATTCTCACAGACTTTCTTGTCTTGGCTTGCTTTGAACTATGATGATCCTCAGATCTTAGCCTCCTGAATAGCTAGGATTACAGGTGTGATTCATGAGTGCCTGGTGAGACTTTTTGTTTTAGTTGAGAATTAAATTGCAACTACAGGAATGTAAAGACTTTAGTGAATGAATCAGGTGAGATTAAGTTCACAAATGCAGACTTAGTGCATTGTGTAGGGAAGAAATGAAATGGTCATAAGACTAAAGAGCCAACTTTTTACAAACTCCTGAGGAAAGGATGGTCAGCAAATTCTTGAACTCATAAATTCGACTGCAGAACCTTTTTGGCATTCAGATCTCTGCATCATAGGTAGAGAAGCTGTAAATTTATATCACATCGAAAATCTCTTTCAGTATTCCTTATGAATACATTTTTGTGTTTTTAAAAATAGCTTTGTTCATTGTTTTGAAATTTCTTTCTGTGAATTAAAAAAATTGCAACCCTTAATGTACTAAACGGTCAGGTGAAAGTTGAATGGTTCAGTTCATTTTCCTGATCCTCTGTAAACCACTTTACATTTAGGCTTTAATGGAATTTTACAATTTTTAGAAATGTTGTATATACTTCATTTTGATACAGAGAAATTCTTGTGAGTTAGTGCCGAGCAAAGTATATAAGCCTTAAAAGCAAAGCTCAAATGATATATCTATTGTATACTCATGTTAGCGTATACATTCCTAAAAATTATGACCTTTTAAAGCTAACAATATTAAAACCTATGTGAAAAACCCTAAAATATCCTTGACTCATTTAAAAAATATATATAATGTTATTGTTAAGGTGTTGTACAGAGGGGTTACCATTTCATAAGTCAGGTAATGCGTGAATTTCCAATAATACTTTTTTTTACATGCAATAAACTTTTATTTGACAAATAGCAATTCAAAAATTTGTCTTTCCAATGAACTATTTCTCTAAAGCATGTATTATCACACTGGATAGAGATAGACATTCTCTTTGCATTGATGGTTCTAAGCCTTTCCCTCCTTTTCTGCCTAAAACCTTCTGTTTTGACTAACATGTCATCTCCCTGTATCACTCACTTCTGCTCTTTGCTGTACTCATCCAATCAGAAGGCACTTGCTTGTCTTTCTTGGAAAATTTTAGCTGTGGTTCATTGTTACTTCACACTATTCTGGAAGCTTTCCAATCTACCTGCAGTAAAGTTCTCTTGAAAAGCAGTGCTCTAGATCTTGCCATTACCAGTAACTTTACCTTCTCCATGTCATTATTAAGCATCACACTGTCCATCTAAAACATTCTCCTTTGAAGGCTTCTTCCCTTTTTAGATTTCCCTGAATTTACCATTCATTGATTCTTCAACCATTCTATTTGCCATAACCCATTTCAAGTCTCAGCTTCCATTATTATCTGATTTAAATGTCTGTGCTCAGATATTATCTTTCATACATCATGCAAACTTCCTTGGGCGAGCCCTCTTGCTTTTTTTTTTTTTTTCCCTAGCTTACAAATTTTGGTTAGATCTAAGTTTCTTCCTTACTCAGAAAATCTGTTTGTCCACTTAACTGTACCTCTCCCTCTGCAGCTACATGTGATTGGAAGAAAAACACGCAACAGTCACTTCCCTCACGTGATTCCTTCATGCTACCACCAGGCACCATTGTTCCTACTTTTTTTTCAGGACGTTTTTTTCCAAATGAAATGATTTGAAGTCAAATATTTCAAGGATACCTAATTTAGGTAATTCTTAGAAAAACTAGAAACTTAAATATTGAATGGTATGGGACTGGTGGCATCCTTTTTCCTACTGGGTATATTTTAAAGTCAACCTGGCTCTGGTGGCTCTCACCTGCAATTCCAGCCGCTCAGGAATCTGAGATCTGAGGATTGAGGTTTCTAGGCAGTCAAATCTGAAAGATCATCCAATTAGCTGGCAAAAAGCTGAATTAGAGGTGTGGCTCAAGTGGTAGAGCACTAACCTTGACTGAAAAAGCTAAATTAGAGTGTGAGGCCCTGAGTTCAAGCCCCAGTACTGGCACACTCACACACAAATATGTTGAAATGCTATCACATGAATTATTCAGTTTCCATCAGTTAAAAGTATCTTTTGTGTACCTGTGAAGAGGCAACTTTTAAGTAACACAAATTCCATCATTATATCTTACCCTACTTATAAAGGCAACTAAGTGCTGTGATTACACAGAACAGTGCTTATCTGTGCAGTGCTCTTTGCTCATATTTGCTTATAGTGGACTCTCTCGTAAGTGAGTGTTAGCCTATAAGAATGCAGAAAGGTGTAGTACATTAATGCTTCCTCTTCCCATACCTAAGTCTGAAAGTGAATAAATGTATTTCTTCAATGCTTCTTACGCCACAAGATAAAAATTCTCATTCATGTCTCATACAGTTTTTATGGAAGTCCTGCCCAACAAAGTTCCTTGAATGATTCCTTTTAAGTTAGAGTCATATGAAAATGATCGTCTCTTTCATGCTTTCCATCAGAGTACAAATGGAGCCTGTATTTCAGGATTCAGAATGTCTCTTGAATATGTATGATATAATTTTATGGCTTCTGACATAGTTATTATTAAATCTTGCTGCTACTGAAGTAAACATTACAGCCTTTCTTCATCCCACTAAAAACTGGTTTCAGGATGCACAGCCAGAAATACAGAAAGCACTGTTAGTGAAGATACTGATCCTTTTTCTCCTTCCACAGTTTCTATTCTTTGGGTTTTATTCAGGTCACTGAAATTTGAATACAGAGAAAAGATTGCAAGATGGAAAAATTCAGAAGTTTATAGGTCACAAGTGTCATTTTTCTCCCTCATGGATATTTTATTCAGCCCAGCACCATTGACATGTGATGGACAGTGAATACCAGGATGAAAATGCCAGTTCAAGTGAATTTGTGTCTGTTCTGACTTGTTGTTATACCTTGGTGAACATTGAGCCTTTCTTAAGCACTTAAGTAAAATTTTATTTTGCTTTTACTCTTGGCATTTAAAAACTTTGTGTTATGGAAAGACTTGGAACAGATGATATTAAGTGACGTAAGCCAGGCCCAGAGAAACATAGGTCCCATGGTTTCCCTTATTTGCAATAACTAGTACAAGTCTAGGACAAGCAGAAAAGGTCAAAAGCTATATGCATGCATATGACCATAGAAGATGATATTAAGTGAAATGAGCCCCAAGATAGGGACATGACTGGTTTGTTCTTTCTTGCCATTCTTTTTAATGTATTTAAAATGTACTATGTGTTTTGTTTTTTTTTTTTTGTTTGTTTCTTTTGTGTGTTCTTCCGCCAAGGTATAACCCCTGTTTTCACGGTATTTGATTCTGGTGCTCTGCATCTTGTATATACATTTTTCTAATTTGGGGAGGGAAGGGAAATAACAAAATGCTGAATAAGGATACAGGTTGACCTATTATAACAATGAGATGTACAAGACACTATGTTGAAAACGAACTTTACAACTTCGGGTGGGGGGGAGGAGTTGGAGAAGTGGGGAGGGAAGGGATGGTAGGGGAAAACAAAGGAAGAGGTAACAATGCTCTATAGGAAATGTGCTCATTACCTTACTCATGTAACTGTAACCCCTCTGTATAATATTTTTACAATAAAATATTAAAAACTTCATTTTAAACAGTATTATTAAAAGTACTTTTGAAGTTTTATGTACACGATTCAATAGTTTTCATTATATTTATAGCATTGTGGAGCAATTAGCATAATGTAATTTGAGAACATTTTTATTAGCCTTCAAACACATTCATGCCAGGTAGCTGCTCTCCATTCTTTTCTCCTCTTCACCTTCTCAGTCATAGAGAGCCACTTAGTTCTGTGTCTCTAGATTTGCCTGTTCTGGACATTTCATGTAAACACTATCACATTATAGGCAGTCATTATAAGTGACTTTGTTCACATGGTATAATATTTTCAACTTGTAACATTATATTTGTATTGTCCCATGAATCAATGTTGCCTTCATTTCTATGCCCAAGAACATTCTGTTATATGGATCTACATTTTGTTTTCCGATCTTACTAGTTGATGGACATGTAGATTTGTCTGCTTTTGGCTGTTGTAAATAATGGTTCTTGTAAGAAATGTATGCGTTTGTTCACAAGTTTTCATGTGGACCACATGTTTGCATTTCTCTTTAGTAAGTGGAGTAGAGTGGCTGAGTCATGTGCTATCTTAAGCTACTCTAGTCTTTGGAGGCTTAAAAAACAGAAATGTTCTCATAGTTCGGGAGCCTGGAAAGTCCAACATTGGCTTCTGTTAGGGTTTACTGTCTTGTGAGAATTGTCTTCTTACCTTGTTTCTTAACATGGACGATTAAAGGACTTGAGTTCTGATGCCCCTTCTCATGATGGCACCAGTTGTGTTGGGTAAATGCTCTACCCTTAGGATCTGATGTAGCTTTAATCATTTCCTTGAAGACTCTATAATCTCATATGGGAGGGAGTTGTGCTTCAACATGAGAATTTGTGGGGCTATTGTTCAGTATATAACAAACAGTAACTCTCTTCATTTGATCTTTGAGGAACTTTCAATAGAACACTTTAACTCTTCTGAGTTTGCCCTCCCTCCCTTCACTTTGGAAATGGCACATACTTAAGACAGGAATGAAAATAAGGAAAGGGAAATACTACTAGTTTCTTAAATTTCCTTGCTTTGTAGCTTGTTGGCTGAGTCTGTAAGGTCTGTCTGGTAACCACTTTCCTTGTACACAGTAAGGACCCTTTTCAGAATGAAAAGGACATTTATTTCAAATTATGTTGGGGCAGTGGACCTAAGTTAGGACTGTCTAGGGAAATTATAAAGAGTGGTTTCAACCAACACCAAGGAAAAACTATTGTCAGACTTAGCTTCCTTTTCTGACAAGAGTCTCTGGGAGTAGTGAGGAAGTGGATTGGTTGTAAATTGGTCACAGCTACTCTCTTCTTTCATTGTTATGCACTCCATAATAAAGTATCTTTGAAAAGGGAATGGTAGAGTCACTAACGATATCCTAATTAGTCATTTAAGACAGGTTCTGTGAAGTAAATAAAGTGTAAATAAATAAGAGTAACTTCTTATTTTATTTCTTCTAGGGAACAAATCATTTCAACTTCGAAGAATTTTAAACTAAAAACTTTAACTGTGCTGAAAATTAGGGACCAATTTTTTCATTCTCTCTGATCTGAGAGGAAGAAATAAAATGGCATACATTTAAATTAGTATTCAGGATGAATGATGAGAATTCAGATGAGAAGACAGAAGATGAATTCCCCTCTCTACTTATTGGTGATAAAAATGGAAATACATATGCATACAACCAAAAATCACCTTGTCTACAAAGCTGTTCAACCACTCACGTGAACTGGAGTTCTGCCCATTTAGATGACATGGTGGCTGATTATGAAATGGACTCCGCTGTGGACAATGATGACAGTACTTCTTTAAATCATCAGCATGATGAAGTACTGAATCACCAAAAGCCTTCAAGTGACTTTATTAATGAGCAGGCATTAGAAACATGTACACATCCCATATGCCAATCTTCTGCACTTGTAACTACAGAGAAGCATGAATACCTGCACAGTAATGGTTCCCAAGAAGCAGTTCAGGACCAGAGTGTTGATACTTCTTTGCCTTTTACATGGATGCCCAATGATGATTTGAACCATACCGACTATTCTGTCACCTTGGAGCTAAATCAAACGTTTGGCATTACAGTGGATAATGCACATTGCCCCTGTACAAGTCATCATGTCATTGAAAAGGGCCAGCCTTTCCTTTCCCTTGGGAGTCTACAACCAACCAGTGTGAGAAGTGGAAGTACATCTTTATCTTGCTCTACATGGCCATCATCCCATTCTGTGACAACAAATGCACAAGAAATTAACTATAATGGAGAGAGCTTTGAAAATCTGCAAGCCACATCATCAGAGGCCCCAAACGCATCGTACACCGCATGTTCTGATGTTGTGATGCAAACGGATGTTCCAGATGTTGAAAATCAGGGTCAGTATTCTTCAGGAAAGGTCTCCAGTGAGTACACAGATGGCTCACAGCAAAGACTCATTGCAGCAAAAGAGATACAAGCCCTAACAACAGTTTCTGATGGCATGGCCATCCCCAATGGGTCTGTATTACAAGAGTTCTTTTGTTTATCTAAAGATGAAGCAAATAGTGAGACACATTCACAAGGCTCATATGGTCAAACGGAAAGGGGCCAGAATCTAAGAGAAACAGTGTCCAATTGTCTTATTGACGAGGAGTGTCCTTTACTAGTGCCAACTTTCGATAAAGGTAAAGCCCAAGGGCTGGACTCAGAGCATAAAGCCATCATGGCTGAAGATCCACAGATGACTCCCAATGTAAAGAATTTGGGAACTCCCAAGAGTACTGTGGAACTGGCACTAGGTAGCTCCCCAGGACAAAAGGAGATTTCCTCACTCGAAATGACCTGGGATGGAAATGATGCTTGCACAAAAACCAAACTGTGTGTGTCAACACCAGTCTCTCAGCCCTCAAACACAAGCTTTACTTTTTCTCCTGTTGAGGTGACAGAGGACTGTAATGAAGTGAAGAGTAACCAAGAGCCTAAAAACCTGCCCCACTTGAAGGGAACACCTGTGAACACTGCGAAGCCAAACCTCGGTAAATTGGCAACCAAGACCAACACCCTTAATGGCAGCAAAGTACGAAAAACTGAAATCATAAGTTACCCTACACCAAACTTCAAAAATGTCAAAGCCAAAGTTATGTCCAGACCAGCACTGCTGTCCAAAAGTCCTGCTCTATCGAAGGTCACGGCGAAACCTCAGTCACCCAGTGCCTCATTACCCTCCTCCAAACAGTTGACAGTTTTGAGCAAAATACCAAGGCCTCTCCTTACAGCAGACAAAAAAGCAGAAATCCTAATTAACAAGACACATAAACAACAGTTTAATAAACTCATCACCGGCCAGGCTGTGCATGTTACAACGCATGCTAAAAGTGCCCCACACCGGCTTCCAAGAGCAACATCTGCCACGAATCAGGAAGATGTTGACAAAGCAGGTTCTTGTCATTCAGCCTGTGAGCCCGGCTCTGTGGCTGCCTTTTTTCAGAAGATCAAAGGCATTCTCCCTGTTAAAATGAAAAGTGCAGAAAGTTTGGAAACAACCTATGTTACCAATGCTGATCGGATTAGCCCTGAAAAGAAGGGTGAAAAAGACAATGGCACACCTATGGAAAAACAGGAGCCGCAGAAGGAAGCCATGAACCCGAGTATTGAATATGGGTCTCTGTTTTTGGTGAGTGTTCGTGTATGCTTCTGGGAGTGACAGAAAAACATATTTGTCAATATTGACAAATATCCGTTATCACTGAACTGAGTGTGCAAACTGTATTTAGGAATCTGTGTCTTGTGTTTAGTCAGTATGTATTGGAATTAACATTCTAAGTCATAATATAACCTACATATTGAAAAAAAAATCAATTCTAGCATTTGGTGTTGAGGGTTCACCTTCTTTTATAAGGCGATATTTTAGTATAATTGGCTGAGCTTAAATAGCAGCTCCTGGGGTTTTTTTTTTTTTTTTTCCCTGAAAAAAAAAAAAAAGGTTTTAAACTTTAAAATGTATTGATCCATTTTGAAGAAGTGGCTAGGGAGTGCTGGTAAACCTAGCAACATTCTGGTTTCTTATTGAAGAAGTAGCTCTTGGAAATACTCTTGTCCTAGGAGCAGTGTCTGGATTCTGCCTTTCACCAGAACTTTTGGAGAGTACTTTTTCCAGACTTAATTAGATGTTAAAATTTCCTATAGCCCTAACATATTGGTATTTTGTATATAGAAGAACGTCCTTTTTTTCATACACAGTGAAAAAGCAGTATGATTCTCAGAGCACCTGTCCAATATGCAAGGAAGTTAGTCTCATTTAAAGTGTAAACAAATTCATCAGCAGTTTAAAGATTATTTTTCTTTAAATTTGTCAAGAACATGAAGAAACTAGTTTGGTGAATTTTAAGGACATTTTTTCTGGCTGTTGTTGGAGTTGTGTACATGTCTTCAGCCTATTTTTGGCAATGGGGGACATGTGTATTTTCAGACTCACACAGGCTGTCCTTGGGTGCTTGTCCTTTCTCTGGGCCAGGAATGGAGCTGGGTAGAGGGGAGGAAGGTAGATGTGACACGGACAGCTTGTCCCTGGGCTCTTGTCTAAGAAGAATGAAGCACCCAGTGCTCAAGGTTTTCCAGTGAGCATGGGGAGCACACAGGAGGACTCAGTCCAGTTCCTCTAGGAGATACGAGAACCCTAAGATACCTTTGAGCTGGACCGGTGTTTTGGTTTTAACACCAACTCTATTGGGAAGAATGGCATACCTCAGGAAATTTCTAAACGAATGGAACTGTTTGCTTCAAGACTTTTGAGATTTTTCAAGTTGTTTTTTGTTGTTAAACCAAGGAAACTCATTTTCTATCAGTTATAACGTACAAATTACAATAGCCTCTTATTTCTAATTAATAGTTCTAGTTTAGTGTTTTATAGATACACATAGAAATGAAAGTGATTCCTTGATTTATAGGAAATGTATGAGCACCAATGGCCTCACTGCCAAAAATAAAAAAATAAAAAAAGCCCAAAACTCAACCAAGTTTAAAGAACATTGGTTCTGAATATAAATTGATTGTAAAATTTTGAAACTAGGATTCTTGTGCATTCAGTCTTAGCCTTATATTTGCAATGCATAGAATGAAACTCTTGTTAGGCTGGTACATGATGCAGTACTGAAGGAAGGTAATAGAAGTAGAATCATCAGTGGAGATGGATCTCAGCATATCTTGGAGAATCAGCACACTGCACCTTAGGAAATTTCCAGTTAGAATCCATAATGAGAGACTATGTAATCCTGAAGAACTGTCTCTTAGCACTATTTATCATCTGGTATAAAGAACACATCTTTTTCTGTGACCATGTGATAAGCCTAGTGCTCTGGGATTTACACATTTCAACTTTCTCTTGGCGGGAAGGTGGGAAAGGAGTCAAGTGAGGCTTTCCTAGCCATAGTGTATTGAGCTCAATGGGTGATGTTTACTGCGTGATTTCCTCAAAGAACTGCAGACTCTACTTTCCTATGTCTCTGATGGGGATGGAGAGATGGTCATGTTCCCTGTGTTCTCGTCTTGGGCTACCTTAATTTATTCAAGGCTGTCTATAACAACCTGGCCATTTGGTGGTCAGGGTTTATCTGAAACAGAAGAATTTGATGTAGAGGGTTAAGTGTAGTTAGATACCCATGGCAGAGGCACGTGTTCTGATGGTTTGTTAGATAAAGGAAGTGTGGATAAAGCAGGTAGAAAGGGAAGGAATGGATTTTATTCAGTGTTTGCTCAGGTGCCTTGCATGCAGGATGCTATTTAACCTCTGAGCAGTGCCTAGTTTACATCTGCCATCATTTATTCTTCCCAGTCGCAGTGGGACAATTGTGACCCACATTTTAAGGCTTCAGTGAGATTATTTAAAACTCACCTGGCCGTTAGGTAGAAAGACTGACATTTATATGCAGTTCCCTACTCAAATTTTTTGTTGCACACATCAGGATTTCAAAATCTTCTGGAATTTGGGCTCCAAAAGACATAATCATTGATTTGCTGCACAATTTACTTTCATGAGTTGGTGAAAGTCTGTGTAAAATTTATTTTTATTTTCATTTAATTGTTTGACAGTCTTGGGATGTGAACTCAGGCCTTTGTCTCTCACTTGAGCCACATCCCCAGACTTTTAAATATTCATTCTTTACATAAGGCCTCGCATTTTTTCTCCCCTAGCCTCAGAGCTCAGTCTTTTTATCTCTGCCTTCTGCTTAGCTGACATTACAAGTGCAAACGACTAGGCCTAGCTGTTTTTTGAGATAAGGTCTCTATAACTGTTTTGCCTAGGCTAGCCTCTCTAACTACAGCCCTCCTACTCTGCCCCCCACATAGCTGGGATTGCAGGCATGTGTTAACATGCAAGCCCTTTGCATTACTGCTTAAGAGAAAGTTTCTCTAGGGGATTTATATATCAGCTTTAAGGTAGAGATAGAAGGTAACTTGTGAGCTTGTGTACTGTCCATCACTAGTTTGGGCCACTTCTGTGTTCTCCAGTGCCAAAACATGACTTGACGTTCTCTTAGGATTTCTGAAATCCCATTGTAGTATGAGTTCACCTAATGTATGAATTCAACAGCCACCAACAAATAGGTCAGTATGTATCCTTACTAGAAACAAATTCTTGTGATTGAGTCAACCAAAAGGTCTTGGTGGGGAATACACAACACTGAGGTTATGATCATGGACTGGGAGTAATTTCAAATCATAGTTCACTCATTCACTGGCAAAGTGATGTCCTGGGGGGCTCAGGTTATTTCTCATGTGAAGGGAGAATATGAATTACAGCACAGAGTGAGCACAGCTCAGAACCCCTGTTTCCTCTATGTAAAGTAGCGTCATTTATTGGGAACCTCCTAGTGCCACTTATACATGGCAGTGGATTTAGGATGTGAAGAAAGTCATACGCCCTACCCAAATGTCCTGCCTGGGCAGTGAGGAGTATCAGAAGGCAAGCCAGGAGTATGTGTTAAATACCAAGGTAGGAATGGGGATAGATTGGTGGCTGTGTTTGAAGAACAGGGAAGAGGATGGTAGCAATGGGGAGAATTAGGGAGGAAGGGTGAGGGAAATGCCGCATTCACTTACAGGACGGCAATGTAAGTGGGTGGAGGGTTGCTGTGTATAAAGATGAAGAAATACGAGAAGACACTCTGATTTGGGGACTACAGATAGTATGAGAAGAGCAGGAATACAGAGTTCTGAACTGTAAGGAATCATGTTGAGGACAATAGTAAAGGCGGCCATCTCCCAAGGGATGATGTACATTTAAAAGATTGGACTCTAGCTGGACAGAAGAGGAGAGCCATCCCACTCGGTGTGAAGTTTAGAGGACTCTGGCAGGGCAGTGGAAGATGAACTGGAAGCTGGTAAGTACAGACAACTCCTGAGGGGAGGATTTCAGTTAATCCTGCTGAGCTACGGCAGATGGAAGCGGGGTCTTACGAGTAAGAAAGGAAGCAGCCCTTAGTGCCTTTTATGTTGAGATGGATATGTTATGAATATGGGATGAGTAAAACTTAGTTTAATTTTCTTTTTCTTTTCTTTTTGTTTTTCTGTCGGTCAGGGGGCCTGAACTCTGGGCCTGGGCGCTGTCTCCCTCAGCTCTTTAACTCAAGGCTAGTGCTCTACCACTTGAGCCACAGCACCACTTCCGGCTTTTTCTGCTTATGTGGTGCTGAGGAATCAAACCCAGGGCCTCAGGCATGCAAGGCAAGCGCTCAACCACTGAGCCACCTTCCCAGCCCCCTGAGTTTAATTTTCATGTTGTTCTTGTGTAAACTGGGCTATAATAAAAAGCCAGTTTCATAGGATTGTTATGAGTTGCTATGTTTAGATTTGAAATGGTTTAGATCTTGGACAGTGTAAGAGTTCTGTTAATAAGCACAAAGTAGTAACTGGATTATTGTCCTCCTTAAGTAGAAGCACTTGAATTATCCTGCTGGGGAGCTGCACACAAAAGCTAAATACAAGGCTATCTCAGGAGATAGTGGTGCCATAGACATGGGCACCATTTGTGTAAGTGATGAATGAAGTAGAGATGAGATCAATTAGGAAGAGCTTATGGCAATGAAGAGAACAGGACCAAGTTTAGGCCCCAGTGAAGACAAGTAAAGATATAGAAGAAGCCGGGGACCGGTGGCTCATGCTTGTAATTCTAGCCACTCAGGAGGCTGAGATCTGAGGATCTAGGCTGAAAGCCAGTCTGGACAGACAAGTCAGAGAGACTCCTATCCCCAGTTAACTAACAAAAGGATGGAAGTGTAAATGTGGCTCCCATGGTAGAATGCTAGCCTTGAATAAAAAAGCCAAGAAAGAGCACAAGATCAAGTTCAACCCATACTACTGGCACAGGAAAAAAAAAAAAAACACAAGAATAGAACCCAGTAAAAGGAAAATCCAGAGAGAGATCTGTGAGGGAAAACCAAAGGTACTAGCGCTCTGCCCCCTTTCCCACTATGGAGTGAACACTGGTGTATTGAGTTCAGCTTGTTGGCACTTGTGACCTTGGGAACAATTCCACTGATGAGTCCAAAAGCAGGTGATGAGTGGAAGACCTAGTAGTGAGGTTTTAGTTGCTTCATAGTTAAAAAAAAAGTGATGTAAAACACTAACCTTGCATAGCCATTGAGACAGAAATTTTCTCTTACTTAGCTAACACCACAAGGAAATGGTGTGTAAAAGGTGTGATGTGGACTGAAACTGTGACTATTCTTTTTCATAGGGTTCTGCTTCCCAAACCACCACCACCACATCAGGTAGAAATCTGTCCAAGACTGACTCATGCAGTTTGAGGAAAACAACAGGCACAAAAAACAAAGTGGGACCTACCGTTTCCTCTTTGAGGCGGAAGAATGACAGCAGAAACCTCAGTTCTGATCGAGCCTTATCTCCCCAGAGGATCAGGCGCGTGTCCAGCTCAGGTAAGAATAAAATAATTTGGCTCCACTTCGGGCAGTTTCTAAGCAGTTTGAATACACAATTAGGCTTGGCAGAGTGAGATGGTGTGGTTATAATACTTGACACCTTCTGTTACTGAAGTGGTTCACTTTTTGTGGTTCAGCATCCCATTCGGAGATAGGAAAAAAAGACAACACGGGCTTTTATCTTTGAGAAGTGTGGGAGAAATCCATGTGCATCAACCACTTACAAACTATTCAGAGATGTATGCATGACTGTGCAGTTGGGTAGCTGTTGTAAATATCCATTTTTTAAAAAGAATTTGGAACCTTTTTCTTTTTTGATCAGTCATGGGGCTTGAACTCAGGGCCTGGGTGCTGACCCTGAGCTTGTTTTCACTCAAGGCTAGCACTCTATCACACTGAGCCACAGCACTGCTTCTGGCTTTCTGGTGGTTAACTGGAGATAAGAGTCTCATGGTCTTTCTTACCTGGCCTGGCTTTGAACTTCGATCCTCAGGTCTCAGCCTCCAGAGTAGCTAGGATTACAGGTGTGAGCCACTAGTGCCAGCATAAATATCAATCTTCATCAGACTTTTTTTTATTTTTGAAAATGATTAAGTGTTCAGCAGTGCTTCAGTGTCTTGAAGGGATTTATAATGTGCCCCCATCAGGAGATCAATTTTTTTCTTTGAATTTTACTGAAAGACATAAGTTTACAGGGATGACATAAGTTTACAGGGATGTGAGAGTAGCTAACAAGTTAAACTTTCCTAATAGGAATTTCCATTTATATTGGCATCTATTTTACAAGTAGTTTCAAAATTATGTTAGGCTGGATGAAATTTGAGTATCTATTAAGGGTCCTACTATGTTTGACAGATAATACAGAATTGTTTTTTTCATGCTATGGATTAGAGCAGGAAATGAGAAAGTATGCCCTATTTTATAGAGACTTAAGGTGAAAAACTAGCCAGACACTGGTTGCTCACACTCATAATCCTAGCTACTCAGGAGGCTGAGATCTTAGGATCACTGTTCAAAGCCAGGGCAGAAAAGTCCATTAGACTCTTATCTCCAATTAACCACCAGGAAACCAGAAGTGGAGCTGTGGCTCAAGATGGTAGAGTACTGGCATTGAGCAAATGAGCTCAGAGATAGTGCACAGGCCCTGAGTTTAAGACCTATGACCAACCAAATAAAGCAAATACGATAAGCTTGCTGGCCATGCCATCTGACCAAGTTCAGTCTGCAGGAAACACCCCTTGTTTTTGCAGGTACATCCTGAGCAAATCAAACGCATGTCAGATAGATTAGATGTTCCCTTATAAAAGTAGTGACTACTTTTGACTGGTCTTAAAAGATCTGCCTCTAAAGACATGTGTTTGTACATGTGAGAATGTTTTACAGAATCAAAACCAAGTAAATCCCAGAGAATCTATCTCACTACAATCTGGAATTTGGGAATTTTGTTTTTTCAATGCTATCGTGAAGCTGCTAGTGAAAGAATTTGATGATGTGCAGAAATGTGCTAAGAGTTGTTTGTTTAGGCCAGGAACTTGGTGCCTCATGACTGTATTCCTAGCTGCTTGGGAGATTTGAGTTCTGAGGATTGAGGTTCGAAGCCAGCCTAGGCAGAAAAATCCCACAGACTTTTATTTCTAATTACCAGCAAGAAGCTGGAAATGGAAAAGTGGCTGAAGTGGTAGAGTGCCGGCCTTGAGTGTAAAAGCTAAGGGACAATGTCCAGGCTCTGAACTCAAGCCCCAGTATGGACACCAAAAGAAGAAAAGAAAAAAAGTTTCTTGTTGAGGTTTATGGCTAGGGTCATGAGGTTTGGGAGAGCAGATCCAGGAAGAGGAATGAGTGGAAGAAGAAGGATTTGTAGCATATTGCCATCTCCAGAGGCTGAGGGGAAAGAGAGAAACTCATCAGCTTGAAGTATTCTCATTTGGGAGAAAAAGCAGAAGAGAAGCTAAAAGGCATGGGGAGGGGGTGGGGGGAGAAGCAGCAATGCTTGTTTTGGATGCTGCTGTGGTTGGGAGTCAAGGCCTAAGTGACGTCAAAGCTGCGGTCTTGACTGCTGTTGCTTGATAGGACTTCTTGTGTTTGCCAAGGGACGAGGCTCCTTCCAACTTGGATGTTAGGAGCACCTGTGACCTTTGGGCATGTGGTATCCTGGCCTGTGTTCTAGTACCACTCTGGTAACAGTGCATTGTCTGAACAAGTCATTTCCCTCTCTGGCATCAGCCTTCACATCTATCCAGCAGAAGGCTTTGGTGATCAAAAGCCCCATTGCCGTTTGTAATCCTATCCTTCCCGGTACAACTCGGAGCTTTCCTAATTTTCTGAGTGATAGCCACTACTGATACGGTTCTAGTACGGTATGAACATGCACATTAATTGGCTCAGTATTCAATTTTTTTTTTTTGTGCCGAGCCTGGGGCTTGGGCAAGGTCCCTGAGCTGCTTTTGCTCAAGGCTGGTGCTCTGGCATGTGAGCCACGTCACCACTTCTGGCGTTTTTTAGTAGTCCATTGGAGATAGGAGTCTCATGGACTTCCCTGTCCTGGCTGGCTTTGAACATGATCCTTAGATCTCAGCTTCCTGAGTTGCTAGGATTCCAGATGTGGGCCACTGGAACCTTGGCTTCAGACAATTCTGTTTTTTAGCCGGTCCTGGAGCTTGAACTTAGGGCCTGCACACTGTCCTTGACCTTCTCTGTGCTCAAGGCTAGTGCTCTGCACTTGAGCTACAGCACCATTTCCAGCTTTTTCTGTTTATGTGGTACTGAGGAATCGAATCCAGGGCTTCATGCATGATAGGCAAGCACTCTACCACTAAGCCACTTTCCCAACACTTCAGGAAATTCTTTCATGAAATTGATCAAACTGTGGGGCAGTTTAGATCCTTTTTGCCACATACTACATAATGTTGTATTTAACAAAAGAAAAATAGATCTGTTTAGTCTTCACGATGAGACAGAAAGTTATCGTTGTGTGTCAATGAGCTTGATAATTTGGCCTTTGCATTTTCCAATCTGGGTTCAAAACAACCTGGTGCTTTTCTATACATGAGGAATGGAAGAAAATTTTATGTAAGCAGGATCATGATGGATTTGAAGTTGAGTTTTATATGTGAACAGTTAGAAGGCTTCTGTGAACGGAACGCATCACTTCAGATTCATATGTGGAAGATCTATCTTCTGATGCAACTGCAATTGAAGGTACAGCCTATGAGAAGGTGACAAAAGTAAGTGAAGTCATCAAGGTGGGACTTGAACCAATAAGGACTGGCAGGCACCCTTAAAGAAGAGGATGAGAGACATCAGTGTATAAGACAGCAAACTAGTTGCTCTCTTCAGCCCAGGAAGAATGTTCTTCCTAGGAACCAAATCAATTAGCAATTTGATCTTGGACTTTTCAGCTGCCAGAGTTATGAGAAAATAAATTTCTGTTGTATAAAGCGCTCAGTCTGTAGTATTTGTTATGCAGCCTGAGCGAAGACAGGAGACTAACTTGGTTATGCTGTATTATGTTAAAAAAAATAACAACTAGCTTGTTTGGATGTTCACAATAAGTTGAGAGGTGTTTGGAATAGGAAATGTAATCACCACAGAGTTAAAAGTAGAACAGAAAACTCAAGGAGCGAAAACAATGTGCCTTTAGATGGCTCAGAGCCTTTTGCCATTTTCTGTACAATGAAGTGTTTGTGTATTCGAAAGTTGAAAGCAAATGGATATCCACTGTTCTTGTACAAAGTTACTCTACTGAAAGGTAAGCAGAAGAATCCTGAGTCGCAGTAGGATTTTCAATAAGTCCTTTCAGAAAACAGGGTAGAATAACAGACCCAGAGTTGAGATCGCCACTTTTTCAAAATAACATCCCAATATCCCAAAATAGCATCCCAAATAGGGGATTTCACCAACACTGGTATGTGAGCAAGTGCAATCTTAAAAGTAAATACAAAAGGAAAAGGTGAAACCTACCAGCATTTTGCCTTTAGGAGAGCATAAGATTCTCCTGCAGGTGATCGCAACCAGAACACACATGGTCCCATGGTCTGTGAAGTCCATCATTAAGTTCAAAATGATGGCAAGAGGTGGCATTGAATGCACTGCTAAAGTCCATGGATGCTCCGTATCATACTGGGTGGCAGTTTGAGCTAGTTTGTGCTCTGTGCGTTTAATGACAGAACCGGTGGGACACTCCTTGTCAGCACATCCTCTGCCTGGGCTCTTCACCATCTTCCCAGACATGGTCCAGTGGCTGGCTTGGGGATTCTGGCTGCTGCAACTGGGTAGCACTCTGTGTTGTCATCTCTTGATGCCTTGGAGAACACATCAAGTGATCTAATGCGAGTGAATGGGTCCCCTTCTTTCACCAACTCAATGGCAAATGTTTCCTCATCAGCCAAACTCAAGATTCCAAATGTTCAGGTTGACCTTGGCTGGATGAATGCTCCAAGATACTCTGGGTAAAATAAACGTTCCTACAAAAATGGTTCTGTATAAACAGCCTGGCTTACTATAAATTAGGCACTTTAAAGACACCAAACCAGTGTTTCACCTTTTTATTAAGGAGAAATCCTCTTGACTGAGAAATAGCCATTTTTTAAACTTTAAAGTGAAAATTATAATTAAATTTAATAATGCTCCTCCATTTTACTTGGTGTAATGTAGATATCTCTATGAAAGCAGATTATAAGAGATTATAACAAGCCAAATCCAAAGTACTTTTGCTTTTTTGGAATATGTGTTTTCTTAATGTACTCAATTAAGATGTGATAGAATGGGAAATAACTCCTAATCACTGTAATGCCAATGATAACAGCTCATGCTATAAGATGTATACCAGCTTCCAAGCTCTGTCTTAATCCTTTCATATCTGAATTCATATAATTCTCACAGAAATTTGGAGCTTATTGCCATATAATAGGTGAGATTTGTCTGAGGTTATGAATGGGGAGGTGACAGAGGAGACAGACCAGACTCTGGAGTCTGTCTTAGCTCTGACATCATTAAGTCTAAAGAAGCACTATAAGACCAGCAATTGTGAACGGCTTAACAATTCTTGGTCTCTGCTGAATGATTTAGGGATGGTGGCACTTTTCAGGCCCTTGCCTTAAAGCTCTCTTGTCAGTTTACCATGATGTAATGGTTTTCTGTTACATAAATGATTGCTCTGTCAGTGAGCATGTCTGTCAGTGAGGGGTGGGTCCCATAATGGTTTAATTCTTGCGTTCTTCAGAGACTTATCCCTGGAGCTCTCTCTTTCAGAGGCACTACCCTGTTTTAGATGCTAAATACCTGTGTTCTCAGTTCAGTCATTCAGTTGTCCTGTCCGTCAGCTGCCCTAGCCAGGTAGGATTTCAGAAGCAGACATACATCCTCCTTCCCTGTAGTCTTTCCTCCTCCCTGGGGAGGGTGGCTCATGTGCTCTCATGCCACATTCACAAAGCCACAAAGGGATGAATAAGAGGTGTGGAGAGGCCCTGAGCTGAAGAAAGGCCCCATAAAAGAGATGTCTGAATTTCTTCTAGACTTGCAAAAATCATATTTCCAAAGGATAAGCTCTTGCTTTAAGTCAGTCTATTGTGGGTTAATAGTCATCTCCAGGCACTAGTGTATCTGAAACTTGTAATGATTCAACTATTTTACATCTTATTGGTTTATGCAAACTTCATTATTTCCCAAAGATTTAGTGTTAAAAGGATTTTAAAAATCACCAAATCACCTTTATACCTTTGGCCTTTTCTGTATGAGTGTGAGAGTAATAATAAGTAAAAATTAATGATTTTTCACATTTTCATGCATTCATTAAAAGCCAGAAGTTATTGTCCAATAAGTTGTGCTGAAAGGTGTCTTTAATGTACTGCTCAGAGTTTCTATTTTGGTATGTGATAAAGACATGGGTGTGTCTCAGAATTTCTCTTTATAAGAATACCAGAGGGCTGGGAAGGTGGCTCAGTGGTAGAGTGCTTGCCTTGCATGCATGAGGCCCTGGGTTTGATTCCTTAGCACCACATAAGCAGAAAAAAAAAAGCCAGAAGTGGTGCTGTGGCTCAAGTGGTAGAGTGCTAGCCTTGAGCTGAAGAGCTGAGGGACAGCACCCAGGCCTAGAGTTCAGGCCCCACAACTGACCAAAAAAAAAGAAAAGAAAAATACCAGAGTCTGTGCTTATGTATACTGCAGCTTGATAGCACTATTGGCACTATGGCATTATTCATTAAAGGTCTCGTTAGCTGAGGACCAGCCAAGGAGTGCTTTGATGGTGCTGGGATTTGTTCTTAATTCTGGAGATAGTGAAGTCCAAGAAGGAGACAAATTCCTGTCTTTGGGGAATCTTGAGTTCTCACAAAGGAAGTGAGAAAATAAGCTAAGCAAACAAAATGTTTAGTAAATAGATGGTGGTGAGTGCTGAGAAGAAAAGCAGCAAAGGAATTTAGGTTTTAAATGGCATGGTCAAGAAATACCTCACTGAGAGACCAAACACGAGGGAAACTCTTGATGGGGATTCAAGGACTTTGCAGACAGATCTCATGGTCCTGAGTGTCTTATGGTTCTACAAGTGCACAGGGACAGTGTGGGCTTGTAGGACCTTGAGATACCTGAGCCTTGTATGGGGCAGAGGCTGGAGAGAAGGGATTGGAGAAGGAGGTTTGGCACCTGGGAGGCCACTGTCATCACTGACATCACCGTGAGTCCTTTATCTCTCTAGGCAGTCTCTAGGAGTTATTCTGGAATGGATTCATGAAGTATGCTTAGTATATCATTTACTCTTGTGTATCCAGTCAAGATGTTCAGGAAGTATAGAACAGACTGGATGGTCAGATTCAACACAGCAGATTGGTGTTCTTTTTTTTTTTTGGTCAGTCATGGGTCTTGAACTCTGGGCCTGGGTGCTGTCTCTGAGCTCTTCAGCTCAAGGCTAGCACTCTACCACTTGAGCCACAGCACCACTTCTGGTTTTCTGGTAGTTAATTGGAGATAGAGTCTCACAGACTTTGTTGCCTGGGCTGACTTTGAACCTCGATCCTCAGATCTCAGCCTCCTGAGTAGGATTATAGGTATGAGCCACCAGAACCAGGTTCAGATTGATATTCTTGAAATCAACATACAGAACACCGATCTATAAAAAAGGGATATCAGAGCATTGCATTGTTCTAAGCCAGTCAGTTCTTATTCTACCCCTCTTAGTCGATTCTGATAATTTTCAAGCTTTTACTGCCCTTGTTGCTGCAGGCTATTTTAAAAAAGTATAGCATTTTATGTGAAAATTTGCAAGGAAAAAGTCATATTTAATCTATCACTGAATAATTTCTGAACATCAGAACTTAAAACCTCTTAGTACCTTTTGTATTTAACATATTATGCACATTTGTTTACATATATATTTGTCAGTCCTGGGGCTTGAACTCAGGACCTGAGTACTGTCCCTGAGCTGCTTTTCTTCAAGGCTAGCAATCTACTACTTGAGCCATAGGGCCACTTCTGGCTTTTTCTGTTTATGTGATACTGAGGAATGGAACCCAGGACTTCAGGCATGGTAGGCAAATGCTCTACCACTAAGCCACATTCCAGCCCCTGTTTATTTATTTAGTGGGACAATTTCTACTGGTAGAAACCTCAGTAGGCAACTAATTAGTTGAATTTTCTTTCTTCCTTTCTTTCTTTCTTTTTTTGTTTGAAAGGTATTGTGTCTATTTAGTGTGTTTCTGCTTTTGTTGAGATGAAGTTTCACTATATAAAGATATATGGATATGTAGATCAAGCTGACTTCAAACTCATGATTTTCCTACCTCATCTTCCTGAGTGCTGGAATTCCAGCATGGTACCAACACACTGGGCAGATTATTTCATTTTTTTAGTAACATGGTTTTAAATGACTTTATTATCTGACTCTGATCTTAGTCTGTTTTCTATTGCGATTGCAAAAATACCACAGACTGGGAAATTTATAAATAATAGAAATCGATTTTGCCTCACAGACTGGAAGTAAGAGCATGATACCATCATTGTCCCATGGCATAACACAGAAGAACACAAGAGCTGGAAAGAACAAGAAGGGAAGAGGGTGTGGAATTCACTTTCACAAGTCCAGTTATCCGTAACATACCCATTCCTGAATACCATTAATTTATTCCTAAGGGCAGGGCCCCTTTGACCTGTTTCTGATTGGGCCTTACTTCTGAGCACTGTTATACTGGGGGCTGAGTTTTCAATATATCATCCAAACACAGCAGTTGTGATTTATTTCTTTGGATTTTTTTTAATTAAGGTGATTTCCAGCTTTATTTCCCCAGCATATTAAACAACTCTATACAGAACTTTTAATGTAAGTACAAAGAACAAGTCAGATAAGCTCCTAAATACATTCCTATAGATGGACTCAGAGGGTGTGGGTATTTTTAAGACTCTTACACATTGCCAAGTTCCCCTTTAAAAACAGCATACAAGTCTGTGCTTCTACTCTGAGTACCTAAGAGTCTTTTCCAGATCTCTTGCCAGTATCTTGGTATGTGTAGCACCCTTTGCAAATATTCATGTTTAGGAAAGGGAAACATGGTATCTTATTTTAATTGGTTTATGCTTGGCACTTAGGTATTTATTGAATACTGGGAGATTCAGTTGTCTTAGTGCTGGGTACCACAGTGAATAGAGACATAAAACAGGCCCTCAAAAGTTTCATCATGGGCTAGGAAGGTGGCTCAGTGGTAGAGTGCTTGCCTTGCATGCATGAGGCCTTGGGTTTGATCCTCAGCACCACATAAGCAGAAAAATCCAGAAGTGGCACTGTGGCTCAAGTGGTAGAGTGCTAGCCTTGAGCTGAAGAGCTGAGGGGCAGCACCCAGGCCCAGAGTTCAGACCCCACGACCAACCAAAAAAAAGTTTCATCATGGTGTGAGAGACAGCTATATATGAATAAATACAGTGGTAGTTTCTAAAAAGAGAGGAAAGATCCTGGTAAAGCAGATTGGAATGAAACAATCGGTTAGGATATAAAATTGAGTGGTAAGGGAAGAGATAACTGTCTATAGGGAAGGAGCCGGCTTTGTGAATAACTGGGTAGAAATCATATTTTTCCCCCTCTGTTCAGGATTTTTTTTATTGTCAAGGTGATGTACAGAGGGGTTATAGTTACACAAGTAAGGTAATAAGTACATTTCTTATCAAACTTTTTACCCCTTCCCTCATTTTTCTCCTACTTTCCCTCCCCCTAGCCCCCCCCCGCCAACCCCCAAGTTGAACACATCATTTTCAACATATTGTCCTGTGTAGAAACCATTCTTGTTGGAGCAAATAGCAAGAGGAAAAGTCCTGGAAGTGAGCTTGAGTGGTGACCTTCAAAGCCAAGATAAAGTAGAAACTGGAAGTAGGAGATGAGATTGGCAAGGACTTTGACCTTGAATGACTTCAGTATTGACAAGGTCACTCTGATACCTGTATTGAGAATAAATAGATGTGAGTTTGGGATCAGTAACAGTGGGATATTGCTACAATCACAGCCCAGGATGATGATTTCTCAGACCATCTTAGACTACAGGAAGATTCTAGACATGTACAAAGGTAAAGACAGCAGGATTTTCTTTTTTTTTTTTTCCTTTCCTTTGCCAGTGCTGTGGCTTTGAACTCAGGGCCTGGGCACTGACCTTGAGCTTCTTCTGCACAATGTTAGTACTCTACCACTTGAGCCACAGTGCTGCTTCTGACTTTTTCTTTTTATGTGGTACTGAGGAATCGAACCTAGGGCTTCATGCATGCTAGGTAGCCACTCTACCACTGAGCCACCTTCCCAGCTTTGCCAACAGGATTTTCTTAGGATGGTTAATGAGAGCACAGAGAGGAAAGGAACCAAGGATGACTTATAAACATTCTGTGTGACCAATGGATGGCATTTCTAGATGAGAAAGACTGATGGAGACATGGGTGTTGGAAGGGGGAAGGGGAGATACCAGGAGCTTGGTTGAGATTAATAATATATATGTATATGTGTGTGTATAAATAAAAAATATATATATAGTTAATGGAATAAGAAGTCCAGAATGCATAGGATAAAAGTGGAAGAAATATAAATTTGTGATTCAATAACATATAGCTGATATGTAAAGTAATATATAAGGTATATGTAAAGCATATGATATGTGAAGTAATATATAGCTGATATGTAATATATAGCTGATACGCAAAGCCACCATGATGGATGAGGCTACCAAGATAGTACTTATATAGAAAGGAGGTCATGGGTACCTCTGGGGTACTCCTAAACTTAAGGGAGTGGAAAGGTAAGGAGGAACCACAAGAAATCAAAAAGGAACAGCTAGGAAATGTAGGAAATGATGGTCAAGAGGAGCGACCCTGGGGCTGGGAATGTGGCATGGTGGTAGAGTGCTTGCCTAGCATGCATGAAACCCTGGGTTCGATTCCTAAGTGCCACATAAACAAAAGGCCAGAAGTGGTGCTATGTCTCAAGTGGTAGAGTGCAGCCCTGAGCAAAAGAAGCTCAGGGACAGTGCACGCTGAAGGACAGCACCCTGGCCCTGAGTTCAAGCCACACGACTGGCAAAAAGATAAACAAAAAATAAAGAGCAGCATCCTCATGGCCTTTCATGGAGAAAGCAAGACCCACTGCAACCAAATACTGCTGGCAGCAGAGTTAGGGCATTTAAGAGCACAGTTTTCAGCAGATCACAGCAAATACCACCAATTGGCTTAAAAGACAGTTGAGGTCTGGCCTAGAGGTAGGCCGCTCTACCGTTTGTAGTGATTAATGTCATCTTCCCGCTTTCTGTCCTTCCACTCCTGCTGCTTTGACACGTGGGCTTTTCTCAGTGACAAAAAATCAGTTAAAATATGGTCGCCAAGAGTTCCACACCCCTCCAAATTCCTACGGTTCAGAGATTGGAAGCCAAGGGTCGTGTTCCTGAGTGGAGGCTTTCTTCCTGACATGCCTTTCTACATTTATCAGGGAGAAAAAATCTTTCTCAGCAGCTTACCTCCTGGCGCTCTTATTTGTAATATGTCTCATTGGTACAGGCCCGATCACGTGGACACCCTTAACAGCAAGAGAGGTTGGGATGCAAGTATCTAACAGCTGTCTATACGTGAGCAGCAGCAAGGGAAATGGGGAGTAGAAATGACAGTTGGGTAGTGGGGAAGGGTGTTGAGCACAATAAGGTCACATTTCAAAAGAATTGTACTTACTTTTTTTTGGGGGGGAGATAACTATCATTTGTTCTTGGTTTTATCATATGCCTTTTCATTTTTGTATGTAGTAATGATGATGATGATGATTTTGCTGGTCCTGGGCCTTGAACTCTGGGTCTGGGTCCTGTCCCTGAGCTTTTGTGCACAAGGCTGGCTCTTTACTACTTGAGCCATAGCTACCCCTCCAGTGTTTTGGTGATTACTAGAAGATAAGAGTCTCATGGACTTTCCTGCCCATGCTGGCTTTGAACTGTGATCCGCTGGCTTTGAACTGTGATCTGCAGGTCTCAACCTCTTAAGTAGTTAGGACTATAACAGTGAGCTACTGATGCCCTGGGATTTTTCCTTTTTTAACCTTCATGTTGTTAGATACATTGTTGCCTCTGGATTTTCCTGTTTCTATGTATAACAAAAGCTTTCTACACACAGAAAAGGAGCCATCCTTGTAAATAACTGGCTGAAAAGGTTATTAGACTTCAGTAACTGCTTTTTCTGTTTTTAAATCTATTAAAATATCTTTCAATATTTAAGTAGTTGTACAAAGGAGTTGCCATTCATTAAATTCTTTTTAATCCAACTTAATGATGAGGACTGAGAGGTAATATTTGTATGGTACTATTGTGTCGGTGTATGGGTATGGGGGCTTGAACTCACGGTATTGTGCATTCCCTTGGCTTTCTTGGTCATGGCTGGTACTCTTGTCACTTGAGTCACACCCCCAATTGGGCTTTGTGCTGCTTAATTGGCAATAAAGCCTTCAGACTTTTCTGCCCAGGGGACAGGTCTACAGCTGGGATTCAGGAATGAGCAACCAGTGCTCATTTCTTTCCCTTTTTTTTCTTTTTTTGGTCGTGGGGCTTGAACTCTGGGCCTGGACGCTGTCCCACAGCTCTTCAGCTCAAGGTGAGCGCTTTCCTGCTTGAGCCACAGGGCCACTTCTGGTTTTCTAGTGATTTATTGGAGATAAGAGTCTCTCAGACATTCCTGCCCGGGCTGGCTTTGAACTGCGATCCTCAGATCTCAGCCTCCCTGAGTAGTTAGGATTACAGGTGTGAGCTATCAGCAGCCAGCTATATTGGCAGAAGTACATTCTATGGTGTGAGTGCACCTTGATTATATGTCTGCTTGTGGACGCTTGGGTGCCCCCCCCCCCCCTTTGGGCTACTGTGAATATGCTGCTATTAGCACA
Source organism: Dipodomys spectabilis (assembly GCF_019054845.1). Lineage (NCBI taxonomy): Eukaryota > Metazoa > Chordata > Mammalia > Rodentia > Heteromyidae > Dipodomys > Dipodomys spectabilis. Next base: position 12,819,477 of record NW_024870686.1, on the reverse strand, counting down.
TATTTCTCTTGACTGTCTGCCTTCACTCCTGGGTATTCCCTGACATAGAGTGACTGGATCATATGATTAATTTGTGTGTTTGTGTGTGTGTGTGTGTGTGTGTGTGTGTGTGTGTGTGTGTGTGTGTGTGTGTTGCTGCCATGCTGTTTTCCACAGCGACAACACTGTGCACAGGGTTGGGATTTCTTCACATCCTCGCCAACACTTGCTGTTTATTATTTTTTTGGAACTAGTCATCCAGTGGGCAGAAAGTATAGTTTTAATTTGCATTTCCCTAATGACCAGTGATATTGAGGGGGTCTTCACATGTGCCTGTTGGCTGTTTGTGTATCTTCTTCATAGAATGTTTGTTCCGGTCCTTTACCTATTTTCAAATGGAGTTGTTTTGGATTTTGTTATAATCTCTCTCTTTCTCTCACGTGTGTGTGTGTGTGTGTGTGTGTGTGTGTGTGTGTGTGTACACGTGTACGTGTACTGGAGTTTGAACTCAGAGCTTTGTGTTTGCTGGTTAGGTGTTCTACATCTGACCCATGACTCTAGATTCCTCTCTTTGTTGGTTATTTTTGAGAGAGGGTTTTGTAGTTTGTACTTGCCAGAATGACAGGCATGTCATTGTATATAGCTTTCCTATAATGAGATGGAGTCTTGTGGACTTTTCTGCCCAGCTGGCTTGGAGCCATGCTCTTGGCAGTCCCAGCCTCCCCCATTGATTAGAATGATACTTTGTTCCCACTATGCTGAGCATCCCCACCCGCCTCCTCCCCCCCACCAGCCTTAAACTGCTCTCCTATTTCAGGCTCTCAAGTAGCTAATATTGCAAGCCAGTTCTAGAATTTTTTTTAAAGCTATGTTTATCTTAATTATTGTAGGTAACTTTAAAAAAATGCGCTCAGTTCTTCCTTCTAACACAAATCTATTGTGCTGGGTGCTAGTGGCTTACACATGTAATCCTAGCTACTCAGGAGGCTGAGATCTTGAGGACTGTTGTTCTAAACCAATCTGGGCAGAAAAGCCCATCCAGGAAACTCTTAGCTTTAATTAACACACACACACACACACACACACACACACACACACACACACACACACACACACACACACACAAAAGCTGGAAGTGAAAGTGTGGTTTAAGTGGTAGAGCACTAGCCTTGAGCAAAAAAAGCTCAGAGACAGTGCCCAGGCACTGAGTTCAAACCTCAGGACCCACAACAATCAATTTGTGGATTTTAGGTTGAAATAGCAATCAATTATAATCCATGGAAGCCAAGTGCCAGTGGCTCACAACTGTAATCCTAGCTACTCAGGAGGCTGAGATTGAAGGATTATGGTTCAAAGCCAGCTGGGGCAGGAAAAAATGTGAGATTCTGATCTTCAATTAACCAACTAAAAACCAAAATTGGAGCTGTGGCTCACTAGCCTTGGGGGGAAAAAAATCAGGGACAGCACACAGGCTGAGTTTAAGCCTCATGACCAATCCACCCCCCACCCCACCCCCCAAAGAAAAAAATCAGTGGAAAACTAGCATCAATTCATTTTCCAATCTTTTTATTTCTTTGTTTTAGTCATCTTCACACCTTTCTTTTGCTGGTACTGGGGCTTGGGCTTGGAGCTTCATTCACTGACTTGGCTTTTTTGTTCATGGCTGGCACTTTACCTTTTTAGCCACACTTCCACTATAAGCTTTTTGCTGGTTAACTGGATATAAGATCCTCTTGGATTGTCTGCACAGGCTGGTTTGGAACCTTAATTCTCACATTTCAGCCTCCTTCATAGCTAGGATTACAGATATAACCTATTGGTGCCTAGCCCTACATTACTGTTTTGATAAACTTACTCATAGGAACTCCGTGTGTGTGTGTGTGTGTGTGTGTGTGTGTGTGTGTGTGTGTGTGTGTGTGTGTGTGTCTTTGTGAACTATTATAAAAACATCCCTTTTTCTGTTTTCCTTATAAGAAAAGTTTTGATATTGTATAGTATGTACACTGTAAGTAGCTTATTAGGTTTATTTGAATGTTACTTTTTATATAGGACAGGTACATTATTGTTAGAGGATTTGCCCTTAGAATTAATTGCAAGCGAACCAGAGGCCTCTGTTTATACTATGTGCAATTTATTTCTACCTTAACTAATACAATTTTTATTGCATTGAGTAATTTAATTCGATAATTCTTATAGTTAATTACTACGAAGGTCATTTTATATAGTTGCCTGTAAACAGCCCAAGATTTAAATATAGCTATAAACATGTTCCTGTCTTTATTTTAATTATTTAGCATTTTACCTTTCTGACTCTAGTAGTGAATGGCTCTTCCACCTGTATGCCTTATTAATGTTCTGTGTTAACAAACTGACCTCAGCAGTGGAGTTTCCGTCATCGGGTTAGAATTCCCACTTCCTGAGTTCTGGCAGGTCCACCAGCCTTCTCACCGCATCCTCTACCTCAGATGATTTACTTGGCCAGTTCTGCTCTCTACTGCCATGTGATCAAGTTCTGACACAGGTGCTAAGAGGTGTGATGCTTCTCCTCCCCCACCTGCCTGCCATCCGGGTCTTCACTAGGAGTTCATAATTTCTCCTGCGGATACACAGGAGTGATTTCTCAGGTCAGGGATCGGGCGTGGTTCTTGCACTGTCAACATTTGAGCTTCATGGTGATGCATGCAGTTAACTTTCTGGGAAAGCAAGGGAATGCTTTTGTGACACACTCTCTTACGTGAATCTTTTGTGCAGATTTTTTTTATTAGGATGATCTATGTTATTTAATGCAGGTAAAATAGTAGCTCTTTTTTTTATGTGTTTATTTGAATCTCTTCCTCAGAATTTTATCAGATACAAAGAACAGTGGTTTTTTTTTTTTTTTTTTTTGCAGTGCTGAGGCTTGTGAGAAATGTGTTGAAGCGGAACACATTTTTCTAGTTGATATTTCAGAGATGAGAAATTGCTTTGGCTGGGAGATGATTAGCAGCCCCAAGGATTGTTCTGATTTCTTTGAAGGTGTTTCCCAAGCAAGTTGGGAGTTGCCTTCTTTTTTACAGGCCTTTCCTTTAAGAATGGAGGAGGCCCAACCCTGTGCACCTGTGAGGCCCTGGGAGCTTTCTCCTGCAAAACAAACGATTTAATAGGAGTGTTGGGACAAAGAAGTCACATTCAGAGTACATTCTTTGCCTTTCATTTCCAGCCCTAGGAATTATTTCCATTATGTTATCATGAAGATTGTCCCATAGTAAAAGTGACTGCCTTCATAATAGCCATATAAAATGATCAATTAAGGCATTGACTTTTTTCTTTTGTTGTAAATTGGGGTTAGGAGCTGCAGCTTACAGATGCACCTGAGGAAAGTGATTATTGGAATCTATTCTACTTTACACTGTCTTGGTTTGTCTGTTTTGTCTTAGGTGTTTTCTTTGGCTCCATTGACTTTAATATAAAAATATGCTCTCTCATGCCTGTAATCCTAGCGGTCAGGAGGCTGAGATCTGAGGATCATGGTTCAAAGCCAGCCCGGGCAGGAAAATCCATGAGACCCTTATCTCCAATAAACCACTCAGAAAACCTGAAGTGGCACTGTGGCTCAAGTGGTAGAGAGCTCGCCTTGAGCTGAAGGACAGCGCCCAAGCCCAGAGTTCAAGCCCCTCAACCACCCAAAAAAAAAAAAAAAAAAAAAAAAAGCTTATCCTCCAAAGAAAATGTCATGCCAACTCATATATAAGTATTACTTGTATGAAGGAAAATTTCTCACCTCTGCCCTTTCTTCTTACCCACTCTGTGGCACCCTGTAAGTCCTGTAAGACTAAAGTATAGTTTCTTAGAATTTTTCAATAATACAAATTCAGGATAAACTTCTTAAAAAATGTTTTTTTCTTTTAGAGGAGTCACGTAAAAATGAAATTTTATTTCTGTTAACTTTCATTTTTCGCTATCAATCCTCAAGCTACTTAATTAAAATCCAATTTTGGAGTTTTTTATATTTTTTGTGTGCTGCTCTTGGGGCTTGAACTCAGGACCTGAGTATTGTCCTTGAGCTTTTGTGCTCAAGGCTAGTGCTCTACCACTGGAGCCACAGGTCCACTTCTGGATTTTTGGTAGTTAATTAGAGATAACAGCATCATGGACTTTCCTGCCCAGATTGTCTTTGAACTGTGATCCTCAGATCTTAGCGTCCTGAGTAGCAAGGATTATAAGTATGAGCCACCTATACCTGGCCATTTTTTTACTTTTTATGGCTATCACTGCCTATTTTCCTTTTCTCCTCCCTCCCTCTCTCTCTTTTCTTTCTTTCTCTTTCTTTCTTTCTTCCGTCCTTCCTTCCTTCCTTTCTTTCTTTCATTTTTCTTTTCTCTGTCTCTTCTTTCTCTGTCCCTTTCCTTTCTGTTTCCTCTCTTTCTCTCCTCTGTGTCCTCTCTTCCCTCCCTCCCTCCCTCCCTCCTGTCTTTCCCTCCTCCCCTTCCTCCCTCCCCCACTTCCTCCCTCCCTCTCCCCACTTACTCTCTCCTCTCTCCTTTCTCCCCACTTTTTTCCCTGGTGCCAGTACTGGGGCTTGAACTCAAGGCTGATATTCTATCACTTGAGCTTTATCTGCACCTCTGGCTTTTTGGTGGTTAATTGGAGGTAAAATTCTCTTGGACTTTCCTCCCTGGGCTCTTTAAACTGTGATCCTCAGGCCTCTGCCTCCTTAGTAGCTAGGATTACAGGTGTCAGCCACCAGCAACTGGTTTTCTTCCTCATTTGCTATCTTCCTCTGTCTCTTTTTACTCCCTTCCCTCTTTTTCTTTCTCTCCCTTTTTCTTCTTCCAACATTGGTCTTAATAAGTCTTAACTGTACAATGCAGTATTGTTCAATTAAGTTGTTAAGGCATTGAGTTGTTCTGCACATCTCTAGAAACTGAATCTAGCATCACAGAAACTTTGTCTGCACTGAACTGTGTGGTTTTTCCACAGTCTTTGACAAGCATCATTTTACTGTTTGGGTTGTATAAAATAATGCTGACACATCCCTTGCTTTACACAACCATCTTTCCATTGGACGTTTAGTTTTCCAGGGCATTCTTTGCTAGCGTTGCTGTGGTGGTGACGGTGCACAGCCAGCGTCCTTAGGTTTTCCAAGATGGTTCTCCTGCACTGGCCCATTCATGAAGATCCACAAGCTCCACTCCCACACTGCTACCGTGCAAGGCCCGTGCCATTGTTCACTCATGCAGATTTCCCCCAGACAGCAGATGATTATACTTATTAGAATCAAAACAAATCTGTTGTCTATAAGTGAGTATATGCTAGATGTATGAGCTTAACAAATGAGCAAGGCTTCTGCAAGTACGCCTTAATGTCTTTACCGTCCACATGTGGCATGAGTTAAATAACTGGATGTGGCACAGTCACTTTTGCAAAACTATAAGCCAGAGAAGTCCTATGCTGATTTCACTTTAAGAATTCCCACGATCAGGTTACTGAAGGCTTTCGTTTTGTCTAATAGGACCACGTGTTTTTATTTTTTCTATTTTGCTGAGAGCATATGTGTTCTGTTTTTCCATATACAGAAATTCACTTATATCATTGTTTTTAGATCAACTTAGAAATTTTCTTTGCATGTGTGTGTGTGTGTGTGTGTGTGTGTGTGTGTGTGTGTGTACTTTCTCAGGCTGCTACTAGGCATGAACTCAGATCCTTGGGCTCTTTGCTTGGCTTTTTTTGCTCAAAGCTGACACTCTACTACTTGAACTATGCCTCCACTTCTGACCTTTTCATAGTTAATTGCAGTTAAGAGTATCATAGACTTTGCTACCAGGGCTGGCTTTGAACTCAGATCTTCAGATCTCAACCTCCTGAATAGCTAGGATTACAGGCATGAGCCACTAGAGCCGCCCAGCCCAACTTTACTTTTCAGTGAAACATTAGGACTGCTCTTGAAACAATTAAGTGCCTTTGCTATGTGCTCAGTGTTTTCACCATTCCACCATAAGAGCTTTCTCCTGGCAAGAGGAAAGTTCACATTTGATACTCCCCACCTCCAATCTTTCACTACCAGGCTGCTTTTCTGTGGCACAGCAAAAGGAATGGCAGGTGGGTAGGCAAAGGACTCAGTGTCACTGGTTAAGTAAGTGGCCCAAGTGATCCATTTAAGTAGTTTTTTTTTCTCCCCTGTAAACTGGAATAATAATTATAGTACACAGTGAGGATTATCCTCAATATCAAATAGCTAGATGGGAGTTTGGCCTGGTGCTGTTCAACTGCAGTCTCTCCACTTAGGAGGCTGAGACAGGAAGACCTCTTGAGCCTATGAGTTGGAGGCTGGGCAATAAAGCAAGAGCCTGTCTTCAAAAAAGGAAAATTATTTTGGGCCGGGTGCTGGTAGCTCACATCTGTAATCGTAGGTACTCAAGAGGCTGAGATCTGAATATCACGGTTCAAAGCCAGCCTGGGCAGGAAAAGTCAGTGATACTCTTATCTCCAATTCACCACCAGAAAACTAGAACTGGAGCTGTGGCTCACAGCGGTAGAACACTAGTCTTGAGTAAAAGAGCTCAGGGACAGTACCTAGGCCCTCAGTCCCACAACCGACAAAAAAATTATTTGGGGGTTGCAATAGGCATTTACTACGTTTAGAGCTGATCAAGATTAACAGTGGATCTGGGAAGACTGGTGAGGACCAGCGGTGTTTTGAGGTTTGGGGGTGGGTGTACTTCTGGGCCAGGCTGTGTGTTGGAATTGGCTGGGGTACAAATTCTCTAATAATTGTGAGGCTAGTGGAGATGGGTCTGCAAACCTATGTTTTCTGAACAGTTCCATGATGCACGCCTTTCTGAAGAGGTGGGGCATTTTCAGAACTTGAGCCTTGACTGCATATGCAGTGGCCAGGAAGGCTGGATCGGTTACTCTCTTCACAAGGATCCCGGTTTCTCATGGTGACTGGGGTGTTTCTGCTAAAGGGCAAATTTATATTCTAAAAACAAAAAGAAATGTGTTTTTCAGCTGAGCACTGGTGGCTTGTGCCTGTAATCCTAGCTATTCAGGAAGCTGAGATCTGAGGATCGAAGTTTGAAGCCAGCCTAGGCAGAAAAGTCTATGAGATTCTTATCTCCAATTCATCACAGAAAAAAACTGGAAGTAGCACTGTGGCTCAAGTAGTAGAGTGTTAGCCTTGAGCAAAAGAAACCTAGGGACAGTGCACAGGCCCAGAGTTCAAGCCACAGGACTGGCCAAAAAAAAAAAGAAATGTTTAATCATCTTAGGGATCTTGTGAAAATGTAGGTTGTGATTCAGTAGATGTAGGGTGGAGCTCACATGAGTAGCAAGTATTAAGTAGAGACTCATCTACTAACTTCTGCAGTCACTGGGTTGGGAACAGAGTACTGGATGGAAAGAAGGCTGTATCAGTCTCCAGGAAGGTGTAAGAGGAGAATAGAGAAGAATGCCCTGGAGAAAGGCAAGTGTGTGTGTGTGTGTGTGTGTGTGTGTGTGTGTGCTAGTGTGTGTGTGTGCTAGTGTGTGTGAGCTAGTGTGTGTGAGCTAGTGTGTATGTGAGGGTTTATGTGTATGGTTGGGGGCCTAACCTAAGGGGGCAGAAGTTGGTCCGAATCAATGCTAGGACTTCCTTTAAAATTAGATAGTAAGAAGATTAAAAGTATCCTTTGTAGATAATGCGAAACCCCTATTTTTAGCTTGAATGAGGTCCTTAACTATTCTTCTTTTTTTATTTTAATTTTATTGTCAAGGTGATGTACAGCGGGGTGACAGTTACATTCAGTAAGGTAGTGATTACATTTCTTGTCTAATTTGTAATCCTCTCCTTAACTATTACTCTTAGGAGGCCAGTGCGATACAGTTGGAAAGGAGTCACTACTGCGGGCTAGCTGTCGAGCAAGATGTCATATATCTTGTGATTGTTTTCAAGTGAATTTCTCTCAGATTAAATTTTTCTTTGTTCCCATACCTTCTAAATGACCACTAATTTCTTTTTTCATATGGCAGAATTTGTAGGCCTTGTATTGAGAGGGGAAGAGCTCTGGAAGGAAATGATAGGTGAATACAGTACTCAGAAAACTATGCTGAAGCGGATGGCTTCAGAGGCCAGAGCTCCTTTTCCTCTACATACATTAGATTTTTATGATTAAAATCAACTAGGACAAGGAACTGAGCATAACATTCTGGCAGAATTGCTTAGTAAAATGTGACAAGATCACTTTCATCATTAAAGGTCTTCCCTCTACCAACCCCTACTTCTTGATATTCTTCCATTATGGTATTAGCAACAATGAAAGACTTTTTAATTTATTGTCAAGGTGATGTACAGAGGGGTTACAGTTACATCCAGTAAGGTAGTGATTACATTTCTTGCCACATTGTATAGAAGATTGGCGGGGGAGGGAGGTGGACACATTTCTGATGAAGGAAAAAGTAGAGTTGTAATTAACATTAATAAGCAAGTAAATAGAAAAGCACTGAAAAGCATGAGTGGTGTGAGGATTCAGAAGGAAGGTAAGCCTGCAGTGAGCTTTTGAGATTGATTCAAGTGGAGAGGAGGGTAAAACGCTTCCCAAGAGGCTAAGAGTTGGACTGTGAAAGTGTTCATTTGTAGGTAGCAGGTGTGAGCCTACTAGATCTTTCAAACCAATAATGTGATTTGAAAGATCCCAGGAGAAGAAATATATACATTTTGTGGATAGGTGTAAACTTGATGAGTGTTAGAATTTTTTTTTTTTTTTTTGGCAGTCCTGAGGCTTGAACTCAGGGCCTGGGCATTGTCCCTGAGATTCTTTTGCACAAGGCTAGCATTCTACCACTTAAGCCACAGCCATACCACTTCCGGCCTTTTCTGTTTATTATACTGAGGAATCGAACCCAGGGCCTCATGCATGGTAGGCAAGCACTCTACCAATAAGCCACACTCCTAGTCCTACATAGTGTTTTTTTTTTTTTTGTCGGTTGTGGGTCTTGAACTCTCGGCTTGGGCTCTGTCCCTGTGCTCTTCAGCTCAAGGCGAGCGCTCTACTGTAGAATTTTTTTTTTCCTTTTCTGGTTTTGGTACTGGGGATCAAACCCAGGATGTTACACTTGCTAGGCAAGTGCTTTGCCACTGAGCAACATCCTGGCCCTGTGTTAGAAATTTTGAGGGGTGAATTGTGAGTTAAAAAAAGAATGCCAGTAATGTAGCGCCACCTGGTGTTGAAGTATGATTTTTTTCAAGTGAACTTTTCTCAGATTGTTTTTTTTTTTTTTCCCTTCTTTGTTTCCATCCCTTTTAAATTATCACTAATTTCTTTTTCATATGGCAGCTTAGCATATGCATGGGAGTTGGGGAAGGACATCACTCACTTCTTATGAACAATAGAAATAGTACTCACAGAATTTGTTTCTGCTTTGTCTTCCACTTGAGTGATGTCTGAGTTAATTCAGGTTGCAAGGTTAGAGCCACATTTCTCTTAGTCTAATTGCTTCATCCTTTGTGTTCTTCTGACTCTATAAATTCAGAATCAATAAGTCTGTGTAAATTTTCATATTTAATCGCTTCAGTGTTCTGAGTATTTTGAATTTGGACAACTCAGTGCAGAATATTGAGTCTTAAGCATCAGCTTTCAAGATGAATAGTAGTAGAAATTGGTTTTTCTTTTCTTTCTTTTAATCCCAAGGAAAACCCACTTCTTTGAAAACTGCCCAGCCATCCTGGGTGAATTTGCCTCGACCACTTCCTAAATCCAAAGCATCTTTGAAAAGTTCTACGCTGAGGAGGGCAGGAAGCACCCCGTCTATTGCCAGCGCCCACAGTGATCTGAGCACCTACAGCAATAATTGTAAGTCTTATGTCAGACTCCGGGAGCTGTTGAAATAATAGTTTAGAAGAAAAAACAATGTTCTGTAGAGAGTGAAATTTTTGTTTCTGATTTAGGAAAATTTTTGCACATAGCTTGTTGGGAAATTGCTCAGAAAGTTTGTCAATGGAACAAATGTGTTTAGGAACTCTCTTTTTGATGGATGTGCTGTGAAACACTGAAATAATTATGTGCAGAAGGCACCAGTTTTGTGGGGGAGGGGTTTGCATGAAGTAGCCTGAAGAACATTATTTGAATTGGAGGTATTTTTCATGTTTAATGAAAGAACAGCAACTAGAGTGTTCTTAGAACCCAACTAGAAATTCAGAAAAAGATTCCTGCAGTTTTATTTTGTAAACAGACTGTATATCTCCTAGTTGTGAGTTGTGTGATCTTTTACTTTGCATTCAGTGTAATATTAACCACAGGCCTTATTTTGAACTCTGTAAGCTCAGGAGAGTATTTTTTAAAGCTTTAAGTTATGGTAAATTCTGTCTTGTGTGTAAAGTAGATGAATCTATGCCTGTCATACAAAATGTGTTTGGGGGCTGGGAAGGTGGCTCAGTGGTGGAGTGCTTGCCTTGCATGCATGAGGCCCTGGGTTCAATTCCTCAGCACCACATAAACAGAAAAAAAAAAGCCAGAAGTGGTACTGTGGCTCAAGTGGTAGAGTGCTAGCCTTGAGCTGAAGAGCTGAGGGACAGTGCCTAGGCCGAGTTCAGGCCTCATGACTGGACCCCCCCCCCCCCAAAAAAAAAAAAAAAAAAGTGTTTGGGCTGAATTCTCATTTCCTTCTTAAATGCCCTCATAAAACCATGAGTTAATTCAAAAAATTTTGGAGTGACTGCTGTGCCCATGACAGGTGCAGCAAGGGATAAAGTTATAAACAAAATGGTAATAATCCATAGCTGCTGGATGCGTAGAATTCCATTGTGTGTATCTAGCATGTTTACTTGGTCACTTTGTCCCTTGGGGGACAATTGGGCTGGTTCTGTATCTTGGCTATGGTGAATGATACCACAGTGAACATGGTTGTGCTGGTGGCTTTACTGTGGCTTTATTGTGCTCTATTGGATAAATTGTATTAAGTTACAGACCCAGAGAAACAAAGGTTGCATGGTTTTCCTCATTTGTGGTAAATAAAATGTGTCTATAAATCTGTAAGTAAACATACTTGTGGTAAGCATGCCATTACAAATGAATTAACTGAAGTATAATAGATTGATGGAAAGCTCAAATAGTGTAATTCTTTAGAAAGACTGAGTCAAAGCCCAACAAAATATGTAAAGGAAATGGGTACTTGGAAGAGGGGGTAGTAAGGGCAAGGGGAGAGGGATAGCTGAATGAAAGGGGAGAATGCAATTGGATTACTTGTATATTTAATGACATTAAGAAAAATAAGGGAAGAGGTTCGTTCAAGGGGGGGTAAAAATGGAGAAGAGATAACACAGATTAAGGTGCATCGTACACATAAACTACTTTGTTAAATGGCAAAACATTTAGTACATATCCTAAAAAATTAAGAAAAGTGAGGGAAAAGGTAGGTTGGAAGAGGTGGGTAAGAATGTTGAAAGGGGTGACATTCAGATGCACTGTATTCATACACTGCTTTGTTGAGTGGCAACTCCTTTGTACAGCTACTTAAAGATAATAAAAATAAGCATAGTTGAAAAGATACTTACATGGATGAGTTAGAATATCAGGTAAAACAAGGTAGAGCTATACGAGGATGACTGGACAGCCAATCTGTATGTTTCAAGGAGAGATTAATTCCTTTTGCTGAGAAATTGGGGACAGCAAGATAAGGATTATTAAACCTTCCGGGTGTAATAAAATACAGGATTGCCATGTATTTATTGTTTTGTTAAACTAAGTCCTGTTATCTGGGTTATATAAATACGACATTACTGAGGCTCAGAGATTGTTGTTACTAAGTCCAAAGTCTCACAGCAAGTGTGTGAGAATGGTTCAGAAAAGATAAAGTGTTGAGGTAATGGTAATCAAACACATTTCTGGCAGATCACTTGCAACCCCAGTAGCTGGTCTGATCGACAAGAAGGTAGCACATTTAGGTGCTTTAGGAATACCAGACTAGGGTACTTCAAATTAAACAGGATTAAAATCTGCCTGTTCTTGAAATTTTGGAGTGGTGGCAGACAGGTAATTCCCTCTGGAATCTGGAAAGGTAATTCCTGCATGGATTCTTTTTAAGGTAATTGCTGTCCTAGCCTCCTTACTCCATTTCCTTAAGTATGAATTTTCAAAACATACTGCCTAAACACAATTGCCAGTATGCTCTCACATCCACGGTGATGAACTTGGTGACCCTTGAGGCAGACCACATTCCACAGTGCCAGATCCAGTGTTTTTGCATCACCAGCCATGTTAACTTGGCACTGTTTGTGTAAGGTGTCCGGCACTCCTCAGGACGTTGGGAAATGCTTCTGTCTGTTCCTTTTTGTCTGTTAACAAAGAGGTTGGCCGTGCACCCGCAGAGCCTGTCTAGTGGCTCTGTGTCCCTGTTTGCAGATTAAGTATTCACATCAGTGAGTCTCTTTCTTAGTTTGATTTGCTGGCTGGTTTAATCTGTGTTGTGTTGTGAGCGCCTTGGAGCTTACAGAATTCCACCCCCCTCCCCATCCTAATTCACTAAGAGCAAGCATGAGGAATATGGGCGTGAACATGGCTGCAGTTTTTCCTGCTTGAGTTTGCTTTGATCCTTTTAAATGACTGTACCAGGAGGATTTCGCAGTTGTACAGCAATTGATATTTCTTCAAAAATCTTTATCAATTCTACACTTAGTCCACCGGCTGGTTCAGAGAGGCAGTATGATGCTACCTTATTGACCTTGCTGGTCGTGGGATCCTACAGCCTGTGTATAATTCCTTTGTTAGCCACGTTTACTGGGAAAAGAAGTAGGTCGACGATTTCTGGTTTGATTTTCTTTGTAAGCATGCTTAAATTTCTTAATAAATTGATTTGGGACATCTTGATGGTTAGCTGTGGAACTTGTGTGTTAACTGTTGTAATTTTTTTCATGTTTATGCCTGTTTAGGATGTGAACGTATCTGTTTGGAAACAATTTTATTGTGTATGTGTTATGGGGCTCTAAAGAGAATTCAGTATTGTCGATGTTCTTGAGAAATTATTCTATTCTCAGATGAGTCGATGGTTTAATTTCTAATTAAAAAGCAGCTTTTGTGTATCTGGATTGCACTTGTGCAAATACAGAAAGTGTTTTCTTAGGATTAAAATGGAAACCTCATGTCTTATTATTTTCTTCATACTTATAATTAATACATCATTTCTATAAGTGTGTTAAACCTGTATATGTTTTTAAAGAATAGCTTTAAAAGATGAAAAAAAGTCGATCTTACCTGAAATTTTCCTGCTTCCCATAACAATAACGGAACGATCACATTAGGGAATAGCTTAATTCTTTTTCTGACAAGTGTTTTGATCCTTTCTGGCTTAAGCATTTGAATGCTTTTAAGGCGAGTGGCTCCCTCGCTTTGTCTGCCTGTTTCTTTGTGAGTTGATGCTGGTTGGGACATTGTTTAAGAACTTCTAAGATAGCCTAGTGTGCTTGTGAAATTAGCATACGTTTTGTGGAAATAAGGAAGCTGTGGAAGACAAACGATTTTTTTCTCACTTGGGAATTTTAGCAGGTTCTTTGTGTGTGTGTTCTTTTCAGAACAGAAAAATTTGAAGTGAACGGTAATGATTCTCTTTGGATATTAGCATCCGCTATTTTCTGTAGTTTCGACACCAAATACACACATGTATGTAGGTTAAGCATTATAACCTTTTTCAGACCCAGCTATCTTATTGTGTGGTTTTTCAGGTCAATAAATGGATGAAGACAAGTGAGATATTCTGGGTGGTGAAGGTTTACAGATCATTGTGCAATTTGGAAAAAGATGTCAGGGGATTCTAATTCTGCCACATTAGCAGGAATAGGAAGACCAGAGACTTCCTTCCTCTTCTACATTGGCCACGAAAGCATGTTTATTTCTGAGAGGCAGATGGTGTGGGGCAGTGGAAGAGATGCAAGACCAAATGTTCTTACACTGCCTTAGAAATAAGAGACGAAGTAGAGGAATGGAGTGAGTGCTCTTTGTCCCTTCACCTGGTGCCATCCCTGGGCTGAGACCTGTGAGACACGGAGCACTCACCTCGGCCTCATCCCACTTTTCTTCTAACTCCTGTGGAGGTGGACAACACTCTCTTAACCTCAGTCTTCCCATCTAATGAATGAGTGCAGGCAAGCTGGATCAACTCTTAAGTTCCTCCCAGTAGCAAATATCACTGACCTCTTGCATTTTCTTCAATGCCATAAGAGCTCTCGATCATTTTACCAGAGGGTGTTTTGAGTTGAAGTGATTTAAGTTAATGGAAGGAAGACCCTCATTGGCCCTCAGGTCTGTGTCTGTTTTATTTTCTTACAGGAATAGCCAGTGGGTGTGGTCAACAATGGTCAAGGATGAGGCACAAGCAGTTTATACTGTTAACTGCACATTCCAGGATATATCAGTACCTACACTCTTCTCAATGGACAACTTAATAAGGAAATACAGAACACTTAAACGTTTTCCTAAGGCGTATATGAGACTTTCTTGTGTGGTAGTATTCACATAAGAAGTTAGGGACTTATTTACTTACTAGGCAGGTGCTCTACCACTTGACCCACACCTTAAGCCCTTTATACTCCTAGTTATTTTGGGGATAGAACCTCATGTTTTGCCTGGGATGGCCTGGACCATGATCCTCCTTTTGCTGCTTCCTGTATAACTGTGGTGACAGATGTGTGCATGCCATTACACGCAGCCATTACATGCAGTTGTGATGAGGATCTTGTTAACTTTTTCCATAGGCTAGCCTCAAACTGTGATCCTCATAATCACTTCTTAATAGTTGGGATTACGGACATGAGCCACTGGTGCCTACCTATGGAACATTCTTAGTTCAAAGTTTCATTTTTTTAATTTAAAAGCTTGGACTCAGTAATAATAGTAATAATTTGATTTCTTTTTTCTTTTTCTTCTTCTTCTTTTTTTTTTTTTTGGTCAGTCATGGTGCTTGAACTCTGGGCTTGGGTGCTGTCCCTGAGCTCTTGAGCTCAAGGCGAGCACTCTACCACTCGAGCCACAGCGCCATTTTGTTTTTTTTTTGGTGGTTTATTGGAGATAAGAGTCTCATGGACTTTCCTGCCCAGGCTGGCTTTGAACCGTGATCCTAAGATCTCAGTGTCCTGAGGAGTAAGATTACAGGCGTAAGCCACCGGCACCCAGCTTAATAATTTGATTTTTAAGTAAGGTAGGCAGATGGTCTGTTCAGATGTTCTGGCAGAGTTCATGAAATGCACAAAACTGGTGGTTTCATGTGTGTGTGTGTGTGTGTATAGTTGAATAAAACACTGATGACAACTCTATCTGGAATATATTAAGTGCTAGCAAAAATAAGATTCTAGGATGATGAGAAACCCTTTTCCAATACATTTTCTCTTCTGTTCAGACTTTTCTAGGAATATGTCTTAATTTTCTTTTTAGATTTTTAAAATCTGTTTTATTTCACTGAAACCATACTTTCGCCTGGTGAATTGAAAATGATTCCAGAGAATCTGTTATTGTAGCATAATTGAGATGGTTAGGGCCAAACATTGGCATCATAAGTGAGGCAGTTTTAACTACACATTAGAGCTGGGACCTAGGTGTCCAGCTGTCGAATTCCATGTTTTGACTCTACAGACCAACTGTCCATAGTTTCTGACAAGCATTAATCTGGCCTCTGTGGGATTGAGTACCATAATTAGAGGATGACGGTCAGTGTGGCAGGTTTTCACACCTGCCATTCAAACCCACTGGTGATAGGTACAGTGGTGAAGTAATTCCCTGCCCCCCCCCCCCCATACCCCTTGGTTGTGCCCAAGCCAGGACCAGAGCTTAGACGTTGTAGATTCCATCCCATTGTTGAACTGTGAAGCTTTCCAGTGGCCAACAATACAGTAGAAGAAAAATCTGACAGCTGGGTATACTGACTCTGAATGAAGAAAGATTGAAACATCATCAGATCAGCTGTCCATGTTCAGAACTCCCATGGAGGGTAGGAGGAAGGCATCATGCTTTAGAACAATAGACATCATTCAAAGTGGGCTTTGCTAAGAAGCAGTGGAGCACTAGCATCGAGCCATTGTAGAGCTGAGAGAGAGATTTAAGGGTTGGGTCATAAAAGGATGATCACTGCTGTCCTTACCATTAATAAGGGACAGAAAATCCTAGGCTTTGAGTATATATCATATATTTGTGTATATTTTCATATGACTACACAAGTGTGTGTGTGTGTGTTTCTTGGAGTTAAGTGTAGACATTTTATCCTTGAAGTATGGACTTGTGACTCCCAGATGTTCTGAAACTGATGAATTTATTGTACTGAGCTTGAGAATTTGTTTACTGGACAAGATGTGTGTGTGTGTGCCTGTGCCAGCGGCTAAGCATAGCATGCGTATCCCATGTCCTTTGCTTCACTGACTAGACTTTTTTTTTAAACTAAATTCTTTGGAAACCAGAGATCTTGGTGTCTAAATTTTAGAGAGGCACGCATATAGAATCATACAATTTTATATTGCTTGAAAGTTGAACGAAAGTGAGTCATGCAAAATCTCAGCAACTTACAGCTGAGAATAACAAAAATTGCTTCAAGAAAAGCACAACTACAGTTCGGACTGTTATAAAACATGGCTGAGACGCTATTGTATTTTTTTACTTTCTTTATTAAATTTGATTCTGTATGAACTGAAATGTTCCTTGAAACCTGATGTATTTTCTGTGAAAATCTTTAAAAAAATGCAATTTTGCTACTGTCATTTTAAAACATGGACTCATTCCTTATCCATCCTTTCGAAAGTTAGGTTAAATTTTATAGTAAATAGGGTTTCATTCATTCATTTTTCGGGTACTAGGGACTGAGCTCAGGGCCTTGATCTCTTGCTTAGATTTTTCACTCAAGGCTGAAGCTACAGCTTCACTTCTGGCTGTCTACTGGTTAATTGGAGATAAGACTCAGCCCAAGCTTCCTTTGAAGGGAGATCCATAGATCTCAGCCTCCTGAGTAGCTAGGATTACAGACCAGAGCCACTAGCACTTGGCTAGTAGGGTTTTATTACGGTCATTTCTATTAGCTTCCAGTCAACATTGGAAAGACCAAGTGCTCGGTTCTGGGGAAGGTGAGAACTGGAGGGAAGGACAAGAAAATAAAAGAAGTGGGCTGGGAAGGTGGCTCAGGGGTAGAGCGCTTGCCTTGCATGAATGAGGCCCTGGATTGCATGAATGTGGCCCTCAGCACCACATAAGCAAAAAGAAAAAAAAAAATAAAAGAAGTTGTCAGCCAGAGGGATGTCTGTGTTGATTTGACCTACTATTAGAGATCTATCTGGGCATATGAAGAGTTAACAGATAACTGGCACAGAAACTGCATGAAGATCAAGAGAGCACACTAGCAGGTCCTTACAAGGTTCTGTGGTGACATCTACAAGCATTGTTATAGGAATTGTGATAGTTTAGCCTAGTGAAAATTTTCTTGCTGTCTTCACATTTAAAATGTGTTTGCAGACACATTGGGCATCTCAACCTTTACTAGAAATGTGAAATGAGGAGGGAATCCAGGTTGGTAATTAAGAAATTTATGAATGCATGCTGTGTAGCACAGTAGAACTGAAGAATTAGAATTAGGTTTTGAAGATTAAGAAACCAGCAATAAACAAGTCTGGTTGGGGGCTTTTTACATTGCCTACATTCTTGCTTTGTGTGTGTGTTCACATGATGTGTGTACACATGTGTGCATATTTGCATATTGGTACTAGGGCTTCAACTCAGAGCACATGTGCACGTTTGCATGCTGGTACTAGGGCTTGAACTCAGAGCTATTGGCTGTAGTCTATCATGAGTCATGCCTCTAGTCTTGCTTGCGTATGTGTGTGTACTGTTAGTGGGGCTTGAACTCAGGGCATAGGTACTGCCTGTTAGCTTCTTTTTTTAAATCAAGGCTGGCATTCTACCACTTGAGCCACAGCTCTATTTCCTGTCTTTTGCTGGTTAATTGGAGAAAAGAGTCCCACAATCTTTCGTGTTCAGGCTGGCTTTGAACTGTGATAATCAGATCTCAGCCTCTTGAGTAACTAGGATTACAGGTGTGAGCCACCGGTGGCTTGGCTCATATATCTACTACTAAGCAGCTGGGCTTACAGTCAGATCTTACCCATGTTGCTACCAAGGAATTTATCATTCTTGCAGAATTGCCATAGTGATGGCAATAGTGATGGAACTATCTGTTTTGGACCTGGACACTCCCTGTGGGTGCCCATTAGATAGGCTAGTTGCACAGCACAGATGGCTATGGAATTGGTCTCCTAATTTATCTGGGACCAATGCTGTATTGGACATAATGAATAAACTTGGAATTGGTCTCCTAACTTATCTGGGACCAATGCTGTACTGGACATGATGAATAAACTTGGATCATGCCAGGAAAAGTAGAATGTAGGGGGTTCTGTGGGTTATAGCTTCTGCTCTGTAGATCTCAACACTAAGTAATGATTGACAGATGCTTAGTGAACATGACTGACTCAGGAAAAAATAAAATGGGAAAGATTGGTAATTCTATTGATTTATGAAACAGAATGTGCTTTTCTGTTTTCTTACAGCTGGTAATGCCACTGTCCTCAAGTATGAGGAGAAACCTCCAAAACCAGCGTTTCAGAATGGCCCAGGATCCTTATATTTGAAGCCGTTGGTGCCCAGAGCTCACGTACACTTCCTTAAGACCTCTCCAAAAGGTGAGGACCTCTGCATTCCTCGAATGACTGCATGGTTTCTAAGGTTCTTGGCTGGTAGGAGGTTGTTCAGTTTGGACAATTAGATTTACAGTGTATTTAACAATGATCTATTTCTATAAATGTCTGTTTTACACTGAGTTCTTGTTCAGGCAGCTGGTCATTTCCATTTAACCACCTGATCTCTAGAAATCAAGTAGACAAAGATATCAGGCGAAATGAACAAATCAGACTTGTAGTGTTCAACCATTGCAATGCTCTACATAGAGAAAGGAATGAAAATGCTTGATTTACTTTTCCCTCTGCCTCAGTGTGCATGTTTATTACTTGCACGTCTGATCCTCCTTTTCCTTGCTCCTTATGTTTAAATGGTCTTGGGACACTTACTTTATAAATGCTGTAACTGTTAGGAATAATTTGACCTTAGGGCTTCTCAATTGTGAAGTAGATACTCTGTGGCTGGAGCCACACCTCCATCTCTTTTTCTTCTGTTCCTCTTTATTTTCCCCCCGTTATTTTATTTTTTAAGATCTTTTTGCTTGGGCCAGCCTGGGCTATGGTTTAAGATCTTTTTGCTCGGGCTAGCCTGGGCTATGATTTAAGATCTTTTTGCTCGGGCTAGCCTGGGCTACGGTGTTCCTCTATTTCTGCCATACTTTGGATGGTAGGTGTGTGCCACCCACCATGTGCGGCTTTTTCTGTTGAGATGGGGTCGCGTGAAGTCCCCCCTCCTCCAAGCTGGGAGGCAAATTTGATACCTGCACCATCTCTACCTTTCATGTCGCTGGGATTCCAGGCATGAGCCACTCAGAAGTTTTATTTCTGTCAACACCAAATAGCATTGTGTTGCCTTTTTTTTTTTTTAATTTAATTTTATTTGTGAACATACTGTACAGAGGGGTTACAATTACATGGGCAGGATAATGAGTACATTTCTTACCAAGCATTGCAGCCTCCTCCTTTGTTTACACTTCACATCCCTTCCCAGCCTCCCCCCTCCCCCCCAATCCCACTCCTTTCCTCCCCACCCCCCCCCCCCCCCCCCCGCACCGACATTGTAAAGCTCGTTTTGGACATGACAACTTGTACTTCTCATTGTTGCAACAGGTCCACCTGTATCCCTAAACAACTGGTTTTTCCCCATCTCCTCCACAAGTTATACTGACATCAAATATAGAGAAAGCAGGGGTTATACTGTGGGGGAGGGACATACAAAGCAACAAAGAGACAATCTTATAAATGCGTTAGAAACACATGCATGAAAGAAAAAACATTAAAATACATTTCTCTGTGTTGGAACATGGTTTTGTTTAAGTTTCACACGAAAATTGGGTGTAGTTGTTCCAATTATGTAAAGATTATATGGTAACGGAAGTTACTTATCCTGGTGAGCGTTTATCAACAGTTAGCTTTCGACGGGATTAAAAAGATACTGTGGAAAAAAATTTCTGTAGTGTTCCAGCAGGGTCGTAGCTTGTCAGATATATTTCTGAGCTATCAGATGGTCTCTCTGCTGGGCAGTCATCGGGATGTGAAAGTGTAATTTTTATTGATTGTGATAAAGGCCCCACAGTCCACACAACAGGAAAAATAAGCCCTGTTTATTTTTGGTGTCTGTTCTCTGTAGTGTTATAAAATGCCTTTCTGTTAAATTCATTGAGATTTTAGCAGAGTAAGAATGGATGCTAGGTTTTAATTGATTGGGACACAATGCTTTCTATTTATAGTGGCCACAGATTTTGAAAGACTGTCATTTTTGTAAAATTCCACAGGTAGAATAGGGTGGTTAATTCCAAGGCGCTCACCCACACGTAGTTATTTGTGGGAAATGACAATTGGATGTCAAGTGGTTGGTTCTTCTAGGGAGTGATAGCTTTTTACCTACTCTGCATTTCATATTTTATCTGTTTGGAGGAGAAAAAAAACGCAGGTCTGTTTATCTTTACAGTTTAAGTATATTTTTCTTCACAGCTGCAAAGAAATTAGCACTTTCAGAAAATACACATCAGTCTCTTAAAGCCTAGCCCCTTCCTCTGTCAGCAGTGGAATCGTATTGAGTTTAGTAAATGTGAACATTGAGCTCCACCAGGTTGCTGTAGGCTCGTGCTGTAATCATAGTTACTCAGGAGGCTGAGATCTGAGGATTACAGTTTGAAGTTATCCCAGGCAGGGAAGTCCATGAGATTCTTATCTCCAATTAACCACCAAAACACCAGAAATGGAGCTTTTACTCAAGTGACAGAGCACTGACCTTGAACAAAAAGCTTAGGGACAAGTGCCCAGGCATCGAGTTCAAGTTTTCGCAACAGCACACAGCCGCACAAGAGTTCCCAAGCTGGCGATGTGGGCTCAGTGGATGTGGGCTCAGTGGATGTGGGCTCAGTGGATGTGGGCTCAGTGGTAGAGCACTTTCCTAACATGTGCAGGGATCTGGAGATCGAATCCAGATCTGCCTCCAAAAGCAACTTCAGTTGTTCTTGATTGAAAAAGTACTCTGGCTTCTCCTGTTAGAGCTAGCAAACTTAATTTTTGGAAATGAATTCGTTCCTCTTATCATTTTGCTCTTTGGGATATTATACTTAAAATATATTTGATAAAAATGGATTGCCTTATTGGCTACTTTCTACGTGGAACCCAAGATGGGAGGGGTCAAGTGATTGTTTTTGAAAATATCACCATTCCATTTACAAAACGGGTTTGATTATGTGAGATCTTCAGCAAGCAATATATGTATCTTATGTGTCTTTCTTTTATATTTCAGGTCCTTCAAGAAAAAGTCTATTTACAGCCTTGAATGCAGGTGAGTGACCATTCTGAATATAGATGGAGAAAAAAAGCATCTTTTTTGTAAAGCCATGTTAAGTCTTTAAGAATCACTGTGATTTCTCTCTGGTATGCCTATAAATAGAATTTCAAGTTCGAAATGTGAAAACCGCTTGTGATGTGGGCCAGCAAAGCATTCATATTTGGTTTATAATTGACATGAGCCACCTGATCTGTAAAGACATTTTATGAGTAACATAATTTTAGTTTGGATGGTCTGTTAATATTTGGTTTATAATTGACATGAGCCACCTGATCTGTAAAGACACTTTATGAGTAACATAATTTTAGTTTGAATGGTCTTGTTTGTCCTTTAGCCTTAAGGTCTTTGAGTCTTTTGTCAGCTCATTTTTTTCTCTCTCTCTCTCTTTCTCTTTTTCTCACTCGCTCTCTTGCTGTGTGTGTGTGTGTGCGTGTGTGTGTGTGTGTGTGTGTGTGTGTGTGTGTGTTTACTCATTACTGGGATATTCAGGGTCTCATGCTGATAGGCAAGTGCTCTATCACTTCAACCATACCCCAATTCTTTCTACTCTTTTTTTTTTCTTTTTCTGTCATGGGGCTTGACTCTGGGCCTGAGCGCTGTCCCTCAGCTCAAGGCAAGTGCTCTACCACCTGAGCCACAGCACCACTTCCGCTTTTCTGGTGGTAAATTGTAGATGAGTCTGACGGACTTTGCTGCCCAAG
Organism: Dipodomys spectabilis; assembly: GCF_019054845.1. NCBI lineage: Eukaryota > Metazoa > Chordata > Mammalia > Rodentia > Heteromyidae > Dipodomys > Dipodomys spectabilis. The sequence goes on along the minus strand of NW_024870686.1, from coordinate 12,797,339 downwards.
TTGGCTTTGAACCGTGATCCTCAAGTCTCAGACTTCTGAGTAGCTAGGATTACAGGCGTGAGCCACCAGTACCCGGCTTCCTTTCTGTTCTTGTTTTGCACTTCTCTAAGACATCCTGCAGCTCCCAGGATTTGAACCACATTGGCACTGAGAATCAAACACTTAGGGAGATGTCACACAATGTGTTCACTCCATTTCCTGTGTCTTGTCAGTAGCTGATCAGGTCTCCCCTATCCTACTATTTTCTGCATCGAGTATAGTTAGTGAGGCCTCTAAGTCCCTGGCAGGAAATCTGAAGAAAGAGAAAGACCCTATTGCCTGATCTCAGCACAGTGACTGAAAAGCTACTTCAGCTCTGTGACCATGTCAGATGAGGATAAAGTGTGAGCCAAAAAGGAGGGAGAGCCTTGCCTTTCAGGAGCTTGCCAGATAGTCACAGAAATGCCGGAATCACCATTGCAATAAGAAAGGAGGGAAGGAGGAAAGGAAGGATGTTTTGTATGCTCTTGGGAGAGGTCTGGATTGAGGGATGTGGTATCTCCAGAGAAGCCTAGGCAGGAAATAGTATTCCATGAATCCCGTATGGAAAGCAAAAAGGGTGGATGATGTCGCTGAGGAAGAAGCTAGTATCTTTAATACCCCATTAAATGAACTATCGCTCAGTTTAATAAGGCAGTGGAATGTGAGGGAATTGAATCAAAATTGTTAATCTGTGTGTGTGTGTGTGTATGTGTGTGTGTTTGTATTTGTGTGAGTTTGCTTGTATCAGTCCTGGGGCTTGAACTTGAGACCCAAGACCGGTCTTTGAGCTTTTGGCTCAAAGCTAGAACTTTACCATGTGAGCTATAACTCCACTTCCAGCTCTTTGGTCATTAATGGGTGGTAAGAGTCACAAGTTTCCTGCCTGGGCTGGCTTTGAACTGTGATCCTCAGATCTCAGCTTCTTGAGTAGCTAGCAATACAGGAATGCACCACCCTTGCCCTGGCTGTTTTCCTTTTTTAAATTCTCAAAGCTAGAGGACACTTGGTCATGCAGAATGACTTCTAGTTTACAGGCTCCCAACAGGTGTATTCACTAAAGCTTTTCTAATTTCAAGTAAAAGGAATTGCTCTGTGCACATTAAGGTAATTATTTCATTTTGTGGTAAATTTCTAGCACACCTTAGTATCCCAGAGAAAGGGATAGCTTTGCTTATGTTCAAAACTCAGGTAACCCTTAGATCAGAAATGGGATTGTATGTGAACTCTTGGTGCATTAACAGTTTGAAAAACTTCAACACTGTGTTCCAAAGCAATTGTACCAGTGATTTGCATCAGCAATGTAGGAGGGGTTTAGATCCTCCTCATTTTTGCTGGTACTTGATTTTGTCTTTTCTATTAGGCCCTCCTTGGTAGAAAGTGGTTTTCTTTGTTATTTGGGTTTTAATTTCCTTGTGAGCTAATTATATACATCGAACATCTTTTCATGTGCTTACTGGCCACCTGTAAATCTCTTTGGGGAAGAGATTAATTTGGTGCTAGTCCTGGGACTCGAACTCAGGGTCTGAGTGCTGTCCCTGAGCTTTTGTGCTCAAGGCTAGTGCTCTACCTCTTGAGCCACAGCTCTACTTCTGGCTTTTGGGTGGTTAATTGGAGATAAGAGTGTCATGGAATTTTCTTCCTGGGCTGGCTTCAAACCATGATCCTCAGATTCTAGCCTCTTAAGTGGTTAGGATTACAAGTGTATGCCACTGGGGCATGGCTTTTGCCCATTTTTTGAATTGCATTATTTGTGTTACTCTTGAATTTTAGGAGTTATTTTTTTATTTGTATGATAAAAAGTGCAGATCTAAAAAGGCTAGCAATGGGTAGTATTGTCTCAACAATGGATGGTTAGGATATTACATGCTTCAAGTATAAAATCTGTAGAAGTGTTCATCTCAGACATTTGGCCTTGCACAGAATTTTAGATGAAATATTTTTTTATGAGAGGGGAGAGTGAGTGGATTAATTTGTTTATTTTTGCGGGGTGATGGAGGAAAGAAAGACCCTATGCTGGGGACTGTTCTGCTGCTGTTTTTTTTGCAATAGAGCGATTTTCTATTATAAGTTAGACAACCTTTATGATGTTCTTGATGGTTGTGTATATTTAAAGGTATGTTATTTTGTGCAAATGTCTGTATCTGAGTTTTTATTTAAGATCAGAACTCAGTATTTTTTATTTATCCAGTAAATGTGACATACAGGCAATATATTAAAAGACATATATTGTAATTAGTGGCAGCTTTAATCAATTCAAAAATAACCAAAACAGAATGCAAGTATTGGATGGATTCTGTTTTTTGATCCGATCTGCTATTCTTCTTTTGATTGGTGAATTGAGTCAATCAATGTTATTATAGGGTTATTATAGATAGCATATAGAGTTTTAGAAGTGATCCTTTAGTTTACTATGCATAAATTTTAAATAAAATAGATGCCTATTTTGTCATTTAACATATGGTCCTATTTTTTTTTTTTTTTTTTTGAAGAGCAAGGTCCAGTTCTTGGGTTTGAACACAGTGTCTCTGCCACTCAAATTTCTTGCAGTCTTACGGACTTTTTTTCTCCCCAGGCTGCACAGAAAACCACTGCTTATAGATCTCAGCCTCCTGAGTGTCTAAGATTATGGGCAGGAGACTCTAGCACCTGGCTAGTGGTCACTTTTAATGACAGTCACATTTAGCATGCAGTGGTATTTATCTGCTCTTCTCGGTTATTTGGGGGTGACTTCTGAATTACGTTCAAAATAATGAATATTCTCACAATGATTACTTTCCAAGTTTGGAGGTGTTTCTTGACATACAGAGCCTTTAGAAGTAGTGTCAGTACATCAGAGCCTGTGTATGTGAAAAGCACTTCATTCGATTTGTTTTCCAACAGCTCCATGTCAATTTATGCCCTGAAGACAACATACAAGAATTCTAGCCTTGTGCCATATCTTGGTCTACAGTTCTTTAAAAATTTGGAGTAACTTAATATTTGAAAGTGTGACATCATTGCTTTAGTTTCCTAGGAACTCTTTGTGAAGAAATTCTGGGATTGTAAGGCCATGGAAAAGAGCAGGGAGGGAGCATGTGACCACTGGTGTTGGTGTAGGTCTTCGTCCACCACTTTCTATTTGTGTCCTGACCTTGGGTCACGTGCTAAGCCTCTCCAGCTCTCCAGTTTCTCAGTCGGCCCTGTGGGAGTATTTGGAGGAATAATTCCCAGTATGGGAACCGTTTGACATTGTAGGATCTTTGTGTAGAATGGAAGCTGCTAGGGAGGGGGAAGATGGTAGTCCCTGCTGCTGCCTGCAACCCTTCTAAGTGGTTTATTTTGCAGGAGGACCACTGAAAGCCAGGAGCCTGCCTGCAGTCATGGATGTAAAGGTTGCGATGCTATGCGATTCTAGGCAACATGGTCTCTAAATAAAACCTGGCTTACATTTAGGAGGAAGCTGCCACAGTCTATTCTTGCCCTCCTTCTACCACACATGGATGCGGTCTGGGATGCCAGAGGCATTGAGCGGAGTTTATCCAGCTCCCTGATTATTTTACACACGGTCATCAGTCTCCATCAGTCTGGGGTGCCAAGGTGCTGGCCTGAGGATATAAATGTCCGTCCTGCCCCTCCCACGCCCATTTAGTAAAGATAGCACAGAGTAGGGAGGCATTCTGCCTCTCCCTTTTCCAATTGTTGGGAAATGGCCTGTGCCCTGGAGGTGCTGTGACTCTGCCAGGCTCTCCTCTGCCAGGCTCTCCTCTGCGTCTGTTTCCTTGTCGTGTTCATGATGATTACTTTTCTCTCACTTTGAAATCAGAGTTGGTACTTGGCAGCCATAAGAAGACAGCACTTCAGCATATCTTTTCTTCTTCTTCTCCTCCTCCTCCTCCTCCTCCTCCTCCTCCTCCTCCTCCTCCTCCTCCTCCTCCTCCTCCTCCTCCTCCTCCTCCTCCTCCTCCTTCCTCCTTCCTCCTTCCTCCTCTTCTGTATAATCTCTTTTACTCTTTTAGGGCACAGCCATTGGCTTCAGATTGTTAATAGGGAGAACTGAGGGCAAGAGGTGTGCAAGTTATACATAGTTAAATTTGTCCCAAGTTGCAGATGTGGCCTGATTGACCATTCGTTCAGTCTTAGTCCTTGGAGGAATTTCAGAGGATTTGTCATCTTATTACAACAAGGTGGTCTCCTGAGTTACTTTGACTGTCTGCTTTAGGTAATAGAAAGAGGATGTTGCTTGCTGGAGGGGTGGTTTTTATCTGGGAATCCCATCTTATCTTTCTTGGAGCACACTGGTACCCATGGCAGAGTGGTCTATAGGAGAGAATAACTCCGATCAAGGCCATAGATTCCAAGTTGGGAGACTTGGAGTCAAGTCTCAGGACCCAGAAAGCATATCTTTTTTTTTTTTTTCCCATTCCTTGGGCTTGAACTCAGAGTCTGAGAACTGTCCCTGAGCTTTTGCTCAAGGCTAGCACTCTACCACTTTGAGCCACAGCACCACTTCCAGCTTTTTCTGTGTAGTGAGTAATCAAACTCAGGGCTTCATGCATGCTGGGCAAATGCTCTGCCACTAAGCCACACTCTCAGCCAGAAAGCATATCTTTTAAGTTGCTTCTTATACTAGGAGACAAACTTGGTGTTCATAGGTAGGTGGAGAAAGCAATGGCTATCTCTGGCAGGAGTTAGATCACTTTCCACATTACACACCAATGTATTTGATGGGTTAGTGTTAAGATTAAAAATAAATTAAAAGGGCTGGGAAGGTGGCTCAGTGGTAGAATACTTGCCTCGTGTGCATGAGGCCCTGGGTTTGATTCCTTAGCACCACATAAGCAGAAAAAGCTGGAAGTGGCACTGTGGCTCAAGTGGTAGGGTGCTAGTTTTGAGCTGAATTGCTGAGGGACAGCATCCAGGCCCAGAGTTCAAGACCCACTATGGTAAAAATAAAATAAAAAATAAAGTACTAAGAATAAAGACTTGAAAACACCATTCCAGGAGCACTGATATAATAGGACAGATTAATAATAATCATGACACCAGTGATTCACACATGAAATCTTAGCTACTTAGGAGGCTGAGAACTAGAGGCTCATAGTTCAAAGCCAGCCCAGGCAGAAAAGTCCATGAGACTCCCATTTTCAACTAGCCAGCCTCCTCCCTTCCCTCCCCCTCCTCCAAAAAAAAAAGTTGGGCTGAAGATAATGGTCAAGTGGTAAAGTACTCAGCTTTGTGTGAAAAAACAAAAAAACAAGCAAGTCTAAGAGCCTGGAGTTCAAGCCTTAGTACCAGCTAAAAATAGAAGAAGAATAACAAATGTCATATCCACCCCTTGCCAAAATCATTATGAATGATATTAAGAAAAAGAAAAACTGAGACAGTACGAGCATCATATATATGTTAAAACACTTCCAAGTTGACAAGACAGACAGGTCTACAAAAGGAACTAAATAGGCATACTCCCTGTAAAAATCCTAGTAGCACTTGTTATAGAAATAGAAAAGGTAGGACTCCAAACAGCCAGGACAGTCTTGTAAAAGAAGAAAGCTGAAGGCGTCACAATTCCTGATTCCAAAATATATTACAAAGCTGCAGCAATTAAAACAGTATAGTGCTGGCATATTAGACTAATGGAATGAAGTATCCCAGAAGTGAATCATACGTGTATGGTTAGCTGATCTGTGGAAAGTTTGCCAAGAACAATGGGGAAATGACAGTCCCTCTAACAAAATGGCATGGGAAAACTGGATGTTCACTTGCAAAAGAATGAAATTAAAAACCACCTTAGTCCCTTACACAAAATAACCTCCATAGAATTAGACTTCAAAACTACAGAACTCTTAGAAGAAAGGGGGGGGGGGGTGATTCATGACGTCATTCTTTGTAATGGTTTTGTTGTTGTTGTTATGATACTATAAGCATATAAATGAAAGTCACATTAGACAAGTGGAAACAGCCAAAACCATGACAGGCAGCCTACAGAGTGGGAGGAAATATTTGCCAACCATAAAACCAACAAGTGATGATTTACCCAAAACCAAATAAAGGATTCAGAAAGACATAGTTTGTTTTCCCAAATTCATTACGGCACTATTTGTTTAATAGGCAGGATCTGAGAACAACCTAAAATATCCATCAGTGGATGAGTAGATAAAGAAAATATGGTTTATTTGTATAACGGAATCTTCTTCAGCTTTAAAATAGAAGGCAATCCTGCCCTGAAACAGCATGAATGGACTCAGAGGACGTGGTGCCAAGTGAAATGGTCACAGCCTGCTGGCTTGGGGCTCTTTTGCTCTATCCTGACAGATAGAAATCACACACAAGCAAGAGGCAGCTTTCTTAGCATTCATGCCTCTGAGGAGTGCCACCTGCTCGTGGCTCTAAGCTTGGATAACTAGGGAGTAGTAGTAGAACAGCTGTGCTTAGGGTGTCAGGACTCTTGATCCTAACTTTCACCTGCTTTTCCAACCCTTCTGGTGGCTGGGCTGGCCGTCCTCATAGTCTTGGCTCTTGCCTTCAAATCTTCATGACCTCACATGTGTAATCTCAGCTTCATCTCTCATCTTCTCAATACTTTGCACCATTTCTGAACTTCTTGCCCTCCATTACATTCCAGACTTCTTCATCTACTTCCTTGTGTTCTGTCTCTGAGCCTTGTGCATCACTAAGGCCCTCAGCTCATGATTTCTTCCTGGAACTCTTTACTGTCATGATTGGAGCTGAAACCTCAGGATTTTGTTTGCCTTTCATATAACACCTCAGCCAGCTGTGCTGTTGATAACCACAAGTTAAAAGACCATCAAGGAAAACCTTTGTTGGAGCCTCGTTGTTGGAATATTGGTATCAGTGTACAGGAAAGAAGCCACCAAGCAGACCTTAGAATCCTGTGGGTGGGCAAAGTTTGACTTTTTCCAAATTCTTACTAAGGAAGATGGTCTTGTTGAAAAATTTGAGTTGGACAATCCACAACTGGAATACAAACTTCAACATATTACGTTAATGATGATGAAGAAGAAAAATGAACTTTTAAATAGGTGTTGTGATAGGGGAAAATAAGAAGGTAAAGACTAGGATATTCTATATTAGGCTAAGGAAGGTTGGTTACAGATGCTTGAATCTCAAAACAAGCCCGTTGATTTAAATTATAATCTTTCAATTCTTTATGGTCATTAACAACAAATCATTTGTACTTTGAATGTTTCCTAGAATTAAAAAAGTATCTTCTACATCCTATATTTACAAGATCTAGAATTATAACATAGTTTAAATAATTGATTTAAAACTAAAACCAGGACCACATTTCTATGATATGATCAAATGCAACACAATTGTGATTTCTGTTGTTAGACATATACTGACAAATACTTGTGTAACCTTCGATTAAGACTTTGTAAAATTATTTTTATGTTTTCTTTGTTTCATTAATAGAAAATAGGCTTAGGTTGTAGGCATTCTATATAACCATTCTGATGTTCAAACTTATTTGAAAGCCTTCGGTGTGTCTGTGTGCCAGTCCTGGGGTTTGAACTTAGGACCTGGGTGCTGTCTGTAAGCTAGTACTCTGCTTGGGCCATAGCTCTGTTTCCAGCTTTTGTGGGGGGGGGGGGGGGGGAGGGGGGTAGTTTATTGGAGATAGGAGTTCTCATGGACTTTCCTGGCTCTGGGCTGGCTTTGAACAGTGAACATCAGATTTTAGCCTCCTGACTAGTTGAGATTACAGGCATGAGCCACCAGCACCCAGTTTAAAGGCTTATTTTTATTGCCTCTGAGATCTCTGTTAAAATGAAAGGGGGAAATACAGGAAAACAATCTCCCAGAGCATTGCTGGTATTTTGATATATTTGCTTTAATTCTTTCTGTTTAAATTTGAGATCCTATATTGCATAAAATTTGGAGTCATAATTTATTTTTTCACTGATCTAATACTATCAGCTTGATATTAGGATAGCTAATTGGAGATAACTATGAAATAATATGGCTATTTTTTCAAAATAGCTGTCAACTATTCTAAAGTTCCAAAATTCCCTTAAATTCCCCCCCCCCCCCCCCCCACCAGCCTCCACAGGCTTCATTTTGTTCACCTAAATCAGATGAGAACTTGATAAATAGAAAAATCTGGACACTTTTCATCTTTGGCATTTCCTTCCATTCTAGTACAATTTTAGGAACTAAATGTAGAGTTGATGAGTGAAGGAATTTTTTGAACAATGTGTTAATCTTTGTTTCCCCTAGAAGTATGTGTGATGTAAAACAGTTGAAATCTTAAAATACTTACTTGTTCCATTATTTAAGTGAACAGGTGGATTTAAAATGTGTAGGAGAGCTCCTGGGACAGGAGCTTTAGCTTTTGATCTGGATAGCCAGAACAACCCCTTTGTTTTGGCACACTTGTAAAGATGACCACCAGGGGGCAGATGATGACTGGGAAAGAACTTACTTGTATGTGGCGACAAGAAGAATAGCTTTTGTCTGAATTTTCCTTCTCACTGGCTTTCTAAAAATTACAGTTTCTTGCTCTGCTGTTAAGGAAAAGAAGATTAATATTAATATTAAATTTAATGTACATGAGGGAAGCTTAGTGAAGTTCAAGTAAAACTTCTAATGAATATGACTGGTTTGCTTGCTGAGACTTTTTTGGGTAATTGAAGCTAAAGGATTTCCCTTTTGACAGAGATGACTTAGAGTTTAGTATTAATAAATCCCCCCCCCCCTTCCCACTATATGGATGTGGCATTATTTTTTTGTGTGTGGGTTTGATGGCCCTGGGGCCTGAACTCAGGGCTGGACCCTTCCCTGAGCTTTTGTGCTGGAGGCTAACACTCTTTATCATTTGAGACACACACACAGCTCCACTTCCAGCTTATTGTTATTGTTGTTGTTAGCTAATTGGAGATAAAAGTCTCAGAGGTTTCCTGCCCAGATTAGCTTTGACTCATGAGTGTCAGACCTTAACCTCTTGAGTAGCTAGGAAATAGGCATGAGCCATCAGCACCCAGCTACATGGCATTCTTTTTAATAATAAATTCAAATACTGATATTTATAATTCAGATGCTGATTGATATGTTGGGTTTTTAAAAGTAAGGTTTAGGGGGATATAGGAAGAGATTATAGAAAATTTCTACCTGTCATAATGATTATGGATGTTTTTAATTTTCAAAATCAGGGAGAGATGTTAGGACTCTATTGGGTCCTCTTATTCACAGCCTCTGACCTGCCAGGCCCAACAAACAGGGAGGAGTTACCCCATTTCTCCTTCCCCTCCTGTCTTCTTTCCTCTACACACTCAAATGTTCTATAGGACTTCTAGAACAACTGCTTCCTGTCTTTATTTTAACAGCATTTAGTACAACTTTTTATGGCTAATAATTTCTGCATTTTTTTCTGGTTCTTTTACTTAGAAACAGACATCTTAATGCAAATTGACAAGAAGGTTGAATTTATAATACTCTTGGTTTAGTAGAATTAACGCTCAGAGCCCATCTTGCTAGTGTTAACTCTTTGTCTTTTGGTCTTGGCCATCATATGTTAATGTACTTTTACCAACTACTGAAATGACAGTAGGCACCAGTAAAAAAAAAATTCCTAGCCAAATTCTACTCACACTCCTGGTTTCAGAAGTTCACCGTAAGAGAACAGCTCGGGTTTATTGCGGCATACACCTGTAATCTCATCATGTGGAAAGCTTAAGGCAAGAGAATTATGAATTTGGGAGCCAACTGGGGCTACATAGAAAGATTTTTCTCAGAAGACAAGTGAAAAAAAAAAAAACCCAAAAAGTGAGATTTCTTTTTTTCTTTTCTGAGTGCTTGCTCAGCACCAACGCTGGGCCTCACGCACGCAAGGTGGGTGCTCTACCTTACATTGTTACATACCAAGACCCCTCCCTCCATCTCATGTTGCGTAAATGCAGGGAGTGTGGTCCTTCCGGTAATGCCTGCCTGACATCTCTCTGGAACCATTAGGTTACACCCAGTAGTGAAACTGCCATCACCTCCTGCAGTTTGAACTCTGAGCCTGGGCATTATCCCAGAGCTGCTTTTTGCTCAACATTAGCTCTCAACCATTTGAGAGCTCCACTTCTGGCTTTTGTTTTTTTGTGGGTGTTTGTCTTTTTTTTTTTTTTTGGCAGTTCATTGGAGATAAGTGTTTCATGGACTTTTCCTGCCTGGACTGACTTGGAACTGTGATCCTCAAATCTCAGCCTCCTGAGTAGCTAGGATTATGGGTGTAAGCCACCAGCATCTGGCTTTTTTCCTCTTGCTCTGTCTCTTTTTACTACCTCCCTCTCTTTCTTTCTCTCCCTTTTTCTTCAGCCAACGTTGATCTTGGATGGCATGAGCCATCAAAACTAGCCTACCTTCACCTTTTTTAAATAATTTAATTTTAGTTAGGGTCACCCACAAAGGAGGGGATTTCAAGTTGAACTCTCGCCTTTTGTCAGTCTGTCATAATGTATTAGAATAGAAATTTTATTAAGAAGTGGAAATATTTTTTGCTTGAAGAGTTTTGTTTTTGCTTTACCCAAGGTATCAAGTGAACATAGAGGTTTATAGGTAAAATAATCTGCAATGAAAAAAATGCTCAGCGTGATTAGTGTAGACATATATGAATTAAACTATATCAAATCAGATTACTTTTGTGAGGCTTTTTCCCCCCCTAAATCACTAAGTAAACACTAGGTAGGCACAGGAGGTAGTTAATTTCCTTCCAAGTACTTGACAGGATCTGCAGCCATGGTTGGGCTGTTACATAAAGCTTCTGAGACCACCCACTTTCTCCTCCCCCTTTCCCATCTCTGCTGGGAGCCACCGGGAGCCCATCCCACGTGGGGGCATGTAGCTGAGAGGCTGCCTGCTTCCGGATCTGCTGAGAGCAGATTTGCTGAGAAGGAAGAGCATTTGTTTCAGCAACATCTGGGAGTTGTGAAAAGAGAAGCCAAAAGCCTTTGGCTTAAAGCTCTGGGGTTTTGCTCCCGATTGCATGTCTCTGGTGGACTGACAGGAGCTATGTAGGCATGTTTTCTCTTGCTGTGTCTCTTGGCCTCGGAGAGGACAAACTTTGACAGGCAGCATGTGAGACTGCACGGTATCCTGCATCCTCTGCATCCTCTGTGAAATCCTCCCACCTGCTCTGAAGACATGCTGTTATCTCCCAAGTTCTCCTTGTCCACCATTCACGTCCGACTGACTGCCAAAGGATTGCTTCGAAACCTTCGGCTCCCTTCAGGGTTTAGGAAGAGCACGGTCATTTTCCACACAGGTCGGTCTTGGCCTTAAGAGCTGTGTTCAGTGTTGCATGGGGGAGGGGGGGGGTAACCTCTTGATTAAGTTGCAGATGTTTAGCCGATTTCTCAGGAACTGGGGTCTGGGGAGGTTGAGCCTGCGAATGGGAGCAGGTGGCTTTCTGGGTGAAAATGAGCAGTTTTGGGTTTTGTTTTTTCCTGCACAGGAGTGACTGAATATGTTTGTGGAGGGCAAAACTGTTGCCTTGGTGCTACCTGGCTCTTTCCCCTGGCACCAACATCTGTACAGATCAACACTTGTGAAGTGATGGTTCACATTAGATGCTTTAGGAAGGCAGGACATTGAATGCATGAAGAATCTTTCTCTTTCCACTAAAAATAGGAGCTGGAAGGAGAGTTTTTTCATCCTGTCATTCTCTTCCCCCCTCCTCCCCACTGAGGAGATTCTCAAACAGTTCTAAAATGAAAGAGGTACTGAGTGAGTCATCTGTTTCAGTCTCCAATCTTCATAGTACAAAGCTGTGCCGCCACCAAATACTGCGCGTGGTGTGATGTTTGTGTTTGTATCTGTCTTCATGTATCCGTGTCTTTAAGATGGAAATGAGCCCTCCCTGTCTTTTTGCTGCTTGTTTTTTAGGTCATAAATACAGCGGCAGCAATTCAGTTGGCTTGATTCTGTGAATCAAGAAGTGGGGTTATGTTTGGTTTGGGCTGGTTAGTGTGGACTTTAATAGATTGATGCATGGGGATGTAAACAGAGGGTGTGTATGGTTTTTTGTCCTGCCCCTCCCCCCCAGCTTGGCTCCTCTGTGCCTGGTGATTGTTTTCAGCTGCCCCCACCCCCCCAGACATCTATCTTGCTTCTCTGTGGGATAATTCTCTCTCTCTCTCCCTCCCTCCCTCCCTCCCTCCCTCCCTCTCTCTCTCTCTCTCTCTCTCTCTCTCTCTCTCTCTTTTTTCCCCCAGCACCTCTTTCTCATGTTTCATAACTCTCCTTGACCTGGCAGTCCAGTTTGCCAGCTTCTCCCTGTGGCTCTGAGCTGACAGCTGAAGGTAGATGAGGGAATCGAGGGGGTAAACAATGGCCCGCTCTCCCGCACCCCAGAGGCCACTATAATAAAAACAAAAATGGAAAGGTTGTGGCTAGGGGATTTTTTTCTCAATGGGCATGGTAAGCCTCCTCCAACATTCTCCCAAATATGACAAATTATATTACAAAAGAACATTAACCATAAAAGGATGCTCTATATTTGTAACTATTTCTATAATCTAAAAATGGCTTTTTAAATTTTAAACAGTCTAAAAAATAATCAGAATCCATTCTTTACATCAAAAAGAAAAGCAGCACAGAAACGTGTAGAGTTGTAAGTGAACCTCTTTCCAACCCCAGCTTCCTGCCCTTCCTGGGGGCATCCACTCTCTTAGTTTCTGTGATTTTCTTTTTTTTGGGGGGGGGTGTCCAGTCGTGGGGCCTGAACTCTGGGCCTGGGCGCTGTCCCTCAGCTCTTCAGCTCAAGGCTAGCGCTCTACCACTTGAGCCACAGCGCCACTTCTGGCTTTTTTTCTTTTTGCTTATGTGGTACTGAGGAATCGAACCCAGGGCCTCATGCATGCAAGGCAAGCGCTCTACCACTGAGCCACCTTCCCAGCCCCATCTGTGATTTTCTAATCTATAAATGTATGTAGGTCTTCTATGATCCTTTTTTATTGTATGAAAAGGAAATATATGCTTCCTTCATTATTTTATTTTTCAGTTTTATTTTTTTTGTCAGTCATGGGGCTTGAACTCAGGGCCTGGACGCTCTCAATGAGCTTTTGTGTTCAAGTCTAGCTTTCTGCCACTTTGAGCTCCACTTCCAGTTTTCTGATAGTTCATTGGAGATAAGAGTCTCAAGGACTTTCCTGCCTGGGCTGGCTTTGAATTCTGATCCTGAGTAGCTAGGATTATAGACATGAGCCACTAGCTCCCTGCCCTTCATTATAATGCTTCTGGAACACTCTATTCTTGGGTGAGCCCATGTCCCCCAGTACTGAAGATCGAACTTAGTTGACCTATATCCTAGCCCCTTAACTAGTCTTCTACTGTTGTATATTTTAAGTTGTTTGCAGCATGTTTGTGAAGCTGACAGCTTCCCTATCCGGCTTGGGCAAAAGAGTTGAGGCTCTAATTGTCAAAGTTTAGTTATTCCCAATGCTTTTAGACACATTGTACCTTCTGAATTTATGTAAAACAGTCCAAATTATTGGGTAGTCACAATTTTTAGAACTAGAAGGCACATAACTGAAATTGTTTCTACTCCACACAGGAAATCTAAGGTCCTGCAAAGAGAATTAATTGGCCACAGCACACACAGTTAAGAGGCAGAGATGAGACTAAAACCTGTGGGCACTGTTTTCGTTGTGCATATTTTCCCAGCTGTGAATGTTGCTGTAATTCTGTTAGACCAAGGGATTGGTAGTGATGGAGAAAGGGTTTTGTGTGTGGGAGAAACATTTTATGAATTTTTTTGTGGGCTGGTACTAGAGGTGGAACTCAGGCCATCATGCTCTCCCTTGAATTGCGTGCTCCTAGCTGGATGCTCTACCACTTGAGCCCAGCATTTTGCTGAAGAGAATGGAGGATGGAGTCTTACAGACTTTTCTGCCTGGGCTGGCTTTGCAGCTCATTCCTCCAGATCTCATCCTTCTGAGTAGCTAGAATTACAGATGTGGGTCACTAGTGCCTGGCTGAGTATGCATTGTCAAATTATGTGAAGATCATAATTACAGTTGCGTCCCCCAATAAAAAAATCTTCTATGAAATTATCCATATTATGTCATTTTAAAGTTAGAGAAATCTTCCAAGAATGGATAATAAAGCTATTGCCTTGTTCTTAATGATCTGTTTGAGCGCAACTGTGTACTCTTAGTGAAGGAAGTGGCATTGTTGCTTCAGTGACTGGGGGTGAACCTGGATTCTAAGAGTACAGATCACAGCTTTGGCTTTGCTAGTAACTAAGTGAGTAGATTCATTTGCCTGACATTTCAGGACCACAAAATCACCTGTCCCTCAAGTTCTATGAATTTCCTGTCAATTTAAAACCCCTGGATATGTTAGTACATCTGTAAATTAATCTTACCTCTCTCTCAAACCCAGTGAGTACCCTTGACTCCCCTATTTCTTTTCATGACACCATGTCTCTTTCTTACCTGGCTATCAGTTTTTGTTTTTGTTTTTGTTTTTTTAATTTTTATTTTCTTTTTTGGGTCCGGTCGTGGGGCCTGAACTCTGGGCCTGGGCGCTGTCCCTCAGCTCTTCAGCTCAAGGCTAGCACTCTACCACTTGAGCCACAACGCCACTTCCGGCTTTTTTCTTTTTGCTTATGTGGTGCTGAGGAATCGAACCCAGGGCCTCATGTATGCAAGGCAAGCGCTCTACCACTGAGCCACCTTCCCAGCCCCTGGTTATCAGTTTTGAGTCATCCTTAAATTAATATCCATCCTCAGTTGCTCACAACCAATTGATGGAAATCTATATTAGTTTTTGTTTTGTTTGTTTTTTGTCGGTCATGGCTCTTGAACTCTGGGCCTGGGCACTGTCCCTCAACTCTTCAGCTCAAGGCTACTGCTGTACCACTTGAGCCACAGCACCACTTCCGGTTTCCTGGTGGTTAATTGGAGGTAAGAGTCTCAAAGACTTTCTTGTCTGGGCTGGCTTTGAACTGTGATCCTCAGATCTCAGCCTCCTGAGTAGCTAGGATTACAGGCGTGAGCCACTGGCACCCGGCTTATATTAGTGTTTATTCTCACTGAAGGCATTTAGGTGGAAGCATTTGAAACAGTTAACTGGGCTTTCTTGAAGGGTTTCCTGTTTGGTCTGTGGCATTAATCTTTTCCTTGCTTCCGAACTACCTCTTACACTGCGGAATAACTCTTCAATCCCATAAACACCTGTCTGTTACATAAGTACTGTGTGCTAGGCAGAGGGCTAGGTGTTGTGAGGATAGAGCTAGGTCCCATGAACCCTGCGTTCACCAAGCCCTCAATGGAACAGGAGACAGGTGCAGAACATCAGGAAATCATGATAGGATGTGGTCTGGGCATCCAAACACATCTTAGTAAGTGGAGCTCCTACCCCATGTGCCAAGAGCAGTGCCTTTCACCTTGGGTTCTCAGGAGCTGTGGAGTTAGCAAGGAAAGAAAAAAGTACTCTCAGAGAGGAAATAGCCCAGAGGTGAGGGAGAGGGTAGCTCCTCCAAGGAAACGAAATAATTGTATTTCTGAACCAAGAATGTGGAGAAGGCTGAGGAGGGGAATATGAGCGCAGAAGAGTGCATGGGGTGCTGTGCGTTTTGGGGTGTTGTTAGTAGTGCCACCTTGACAAAAGTGTTGTTGGATCCTGAATTTTTTTTTTTTTTGTCAGTTGTTGGGTTAGAACTCAGGGCTTGGGCACTATCCCTGAGCTCTTTTGTGCTACCACTTTGAGCCACAGTTCCACTTTTCAGTTTTCTGGTGGTTAATTGGAGATAAGAGTCTCATGGACTTTCCTGCCTGGGCTGGCTTCAAACTGCGATCCTCTTGAGTAGCTAGAATAACAGGCGTGAGCTTAGGATCTCCCTTTCCCTGTAAATGTGACAAAGATGAGAAAGAGAACTTGTCCAGAGTTTTGTGTGATGTTGCATGGAAATAATCTAAGGATCAGGAAATAATCTAAGAAGCCTAGAAATGACTTTTAATTAGCTGGCCAGATCTTGCCAAAGTATTAAACTCAATGTATTTCAGACTTACAATGAGTCACGGAGGGGGGATTTTTTTTTTTTTTCTAAATAGACTTATTCCTACCATTTAGAATTTAGTTTATTTTTGATGCCAGAAATACCAGTATAAATTATTACAAATAATATCATTTGTACTTGAAAGAGTTCATACCCTTTTGACTCAAGTAAAGGTAATTTACTAAAAAGTTCTGTTGAGCCAGTGTGATTACTATAACAGAAAGGGCTCTGTGTGTGTGTGTATATGCATATATATATACATATGTTTATAGAAGATAGCTACAAATATTAGCTTAAAATGTTTTCACATACTTAACACAGTACTAACAAGAATTATTTTGACTAGGTATTCAGGAAGAGTTGGGCCACATGTAAATAATTTTCTTTAATTTGAACCAACTCATCAAATTATGTTCTCATATTTGGGATTCATGTTTTTAGACTGGAATTCATTTTGAGACTGTCAACTGCTTTTAGTATATATATGGGATGGATCCCAGTATCATAACTAAGTAGAGGAGTTCCAATGCTTAAAGGACTCAGAAAGGTCAGGGCAACACCTCTGCTTTTTTCTTACCCTTCCTGTTGTTTCGTGATGTTCCCACAATGGCTGTTTCAGACAGAAAAGGGACGGATGCTACTAAATCTCTTAGACTTCATCTCATTGGGTAGATCCTAGTCACATGGCCCTGTGCAAAAGAGGCTGGGAAATTGAGTATTTGATTTTACTAGTTTCTATAGTGCATGCAGGTATTTTACAGTATCTGCTCCAGAGAAACAAAAACACTTATTTCTCAGATGCTGTTGTTGAAGACTTACAAATAAGGGGAGTGCATTATTTTAACAAACTGAACCTTCAAACAGGCCTTTCTGCTTTTCCCTCTGACATGATTTTGTTTTGGTAGTGGTTATGTATTTACAATAATTTCAGTTAAATGTTCAAGCGGTTTTGTGATTGGAACACATCTTAATATTTGACTTTGGTCACTTAAATGAATTATAATATTGGGAAAAATATTCTCAACTTTGAATGTGGTTTTTATATACTTAATATTTTCATTAGCAGTGCATTTATGGAGGGTCTCCTATTCATGTACTAGTCAGGTACTTCAATAGCTCATATTTCTTTCTCATACTACAAAATAAGTTAATGAAACATTAAAGACAACTTCTATCTATTACAATTTGGAAAAAGAGGATACTGAATCATTTGTAAATACATAGAGAGAGCCCAGTTCAAGAAAGCCATGTAGCTTACCATAGTTTTGATACCTGACTGTGAAGCTAGATGGTTCCTACTCCCTCCCCTTCCTCCCCGCTTTCCTCTCTTCCCTTTCCTCCCTCCCTGCTTTTCTCCTCTCTTTTTCCTTTTCCCTTTCCCTTCCTTCCCTTCTTCCTCTCTCAGGTTTAATGATTTTGGAGAGGGGGGGGAGGGCAGGACTCTTACCACACTGTTTGGCACTTGCCAAGAACTGGTAGCCTAGTGCCAGTGGCTCATGTCTATAACCCTAGGTACTCATTAGGCTGAGATCTGAGGATCATGGTTCAAAGCCAATCCAAACAGGAAAGTCCACAAGACTGATCTCCAGTTAACTACCAGAAAACTGGAAGTGGTGCCGTGGCTCAAAGTGGTAGAGCACTAGCCTTAAGGGAAAATGATCAGAGACAGCACCTGAATTCAAGCCCCGAGTTGAAGACCCACAACTGACCAAAAACAAAAAAGAAAGAAGAAGAGAGAGCTGATGTTATGAATGATATTGAGTCAAAACATTTTGACGTTGACAAATGAGCTCCTATAGCTCTTGTGGCGGAGCTTTGAGTAGATTTTCAAAAGGCAGCATGTCTTCACCTGCCAGATTTCAAGTAATTAAGGTTTTACTGCACTAAATTGTTTTAATGTAGTATCTTCATCACACAAAAGTGGAAATTAAACCATAAATTAATGTTCACAGTTGGGTTTTTCATCAGGATCCAATAGAAGAATATGATAAGCCATATATAGAAAATACTAATTAGAACTATTGAAATATTCTGCTTGGTTGAGTTTTGGTAAGTGAATCACTAATTAAAATGATGTGCATTATGATATTTATTTTCAGGCAAGTTTTAAAGCTAAAATATTTATTATTATTATTATTATTTTGATGCCAGTCCTCAGGACCTGGGTGCTATCCCTGAGACTTTTTTGTTTAAGGCTAGTGCTCCACTGCTTGAGCCACAGATCTACTTCTGGCTTTTTGGTGGTTAATTGGAGTTGAGACTTACTGATTTCCTGCCCCACTGGCTTTAACCCATAGTCCTTGGCTCTCAGCCTCCTGAGTAGCTAGGATTATAGGCATGAGCCACCAGGACTCAGCTAAAATATTGTACAACTAAAATATATGCAGAGCAAAAAGTGGTGGTTCACAAGTGTAATCCTCAAACTTGAGAAAAGGATCTTGAATTCAAGGACAGCTCCTGCTACATAGTGAGAGTCTGAAACAAGACAACACAAAATAGTATCTGTGCATGTTACTTGTAATCTTGAGTAAAAAGACCAGCAGGCTGTGTGTGCATGGCATAAGGCATAATGACATCTTAGCTGGCCAGTTCAGGATCTCCAAACCACAGGAGACCACATCCCTGTAGCTTTTGGAATAACGAATCCACTGGAGACAGAGGGCCTTGCAGTCCTTTTCTTGTTGGAGAACTGGACTCAGTTGGATTGAGTGGAATTGGAAGGGACACTTTCTTGCTGAATGCTGGTGAAGGCGACTGTTTAATATTTTAGAAAGAGAAACTATGGCATATAATAATGAAGCCAGTGCCATTGTCTATTGTCTTCTGAAAACAGCTGGGAGCCTGAGCTTATCTGTTTATTCTTTCTCTCATGCTTGCTTTGAACCTCAAATCCCCCACATCCCAGCCTCCTGAGTAGGATTAAAAGCTTGAGACAAGGATACCCAGCTTCATCTGCATTTAAAATGAAAAAAAAAAAAAAAAGCTGAGCACTAGTGGCTTAACCTGTAATCCTAGCTGCTCAGGAGGCTGCGATCTGAGGATCACGGTTCAAAGCCAGCATGGGCTGGAAAGTCCATGAGACTTTTTATCTTCAATTAATTACCAAAAATAAAAACAAAAACCCACAAGTAGAGCTGTGGCTCAAATGATAGAACACTAGCCTTGAACAGAAAAGTTTAGGGAGAATGCTTAGTCCCTGAGTTCAAGCCCTAGGACTGGTGTACAAACACACACACACACACACACACACACACACACTCACACTCACACACTCTCTCTCTCTTTCCTCCTCTCCCCCTCTCCCTCCCTCTCTTTCTCTCTCTCTCCCAACCACACAGTGTGACTGTGTGTGTGTGTCCTTTTATATATATAAATTATTACAACCAATTCCTCCTGTATACTAGTGTGAATTTTTAAATACTAGAATGTGTTAAAGTCCATCTTCTATCTAGGACAGTTTCAAAACTCGAAACTTTGTCTTTCTGCTAAGCTTGAAATATTTCATAATAAGTAAGTGGCACATATATTTAGCGGTAGAAAAATACTATGTGTCCTTAATAGTGATGATGTATGAACTTGGTAGACTAAATAAACAATGAAAAGAACACCAGAAGACTTTCTACAACTTTAAGGTGACTTAAGTCATAATGTTAACATCTTTTGCTCAGTGACAAGTAGCCAATTGCACCTTGTTAAAATATATGGCAGGCGGTTAAATTTGGAAGGCAGGTGAGTTTAGAACAGATTATTTTTGGAGACTGCTGAGTAGAGTGTTAGAGAATGTCCTAACACCTTCTTTAACACATTCCCATCCCCAAGTCCTCCTCTCCAGCCCTCACATGCATTCCTCATGCTAATCTCCTCCTGATGTTATTGGCAGCCTGTGACTCATCCTGGATGTCTGTTGATCCAACTGGTCAGACAGTCCTTCCATTCTCCCCCATGAACACATACCTCTTTCCTGCCTCTTCACTGCAGAGTTGCTCTGCCTGGGCCTCCCTCCTGGCTTCTGTGCTGCTGTGCCTGTCCCTTCAGATTCTCCTGTCCCTGCCCGTGAGACCCTGCTCAGCATGGTTCTGGCTCCTCCAGAATAATACAAGATAGAATTTTACATGGTGAACTCTTGTTCTTGTTTGTTTCGGGCTGCTTCGTGTCCCTCCTAACTGTGGGGTTGCTGACTGTTTAAGATAACCCAGGCATCCACCAGAGGCATTATGCCTTCCTTGCTGCCTTTTGTGTTTGCTGACTCCACCTGCCTGAGTGCCGGCTCTCTGCACCTCTTCTGTCTTCCCTGTGTGCGCATGTCCATCCAAGTTTTGTTTCTGGGGATTCTGCCTTGGTTCTAGGAATTTCCCTGTTTGGACTTGCACCACATACACCACTCGCAGTTTTTCCAGGATGTGGAGACACACACACTCCACACACACATACACACACACACACACACACAGACTCGCTCCTCACCAGCCCCACGATTTCATTCCTAGGCTCTCAGACCACAGACGTTAGTTGTCCGCATGTCATTTAGTAGAATTCACCTGTCCCCGTTGTACAGGCTGGTGCCTAGTGAAACAGGAAGGGGTTAATGCTAGGAAAACACGGGTTAGCCAGGGGTCAGGCAATGCCTTCTGGCTGTACCACATGATGCCTTCTTCCTGTCCCCCATGGTGTCCTTGGTAATGCTGTCATGGAAGATTTAACAAATGCTTGGTGAGAGAATAGGTCAACGAGTAGGGGAAAAAATGAGACACGAGGCTAGTAATTTCTGAGATTTTTATTTTTCATGGAACCCAGTGCAAACTCTTGGTCTTGTCTCAAACAGGATTTTCATCTGGAAAGCCAGCACATTGCTTGATTGGCTCTAGACTGGTTCATCCTTAGCTGTTACCTGTGCTCATGGTTTCTCCCTGATTGTTTTTCAAAAAGTCGATGCTCTTACCTGCGCAAGCTTCACACCCCAAATTGTCCCATTCTTCTTTACCAAACCTAAAAGGATGGTAGTTCTAAACCAATGAAGATGAGGTTTCTGAGGAGAAAGAATGACAAGAAACTGTTCTTTCTTTCTTTTTCTTTTTTTAGTGCCAGTTCTGGGGCTTGAACTTTAAGGTCTCATGCTCTTACTTGGTTGGCTCATTTTACTCAAGGTTGACATTCTCCCTATTGAGTTAATACCAGCTTTTTGCAGGTTAAATGGAGATTTGTCTCTTGGAATTTTCTGCCTGGGCTGGCTTCGAACCTAGATTCTTAGATCTCAGCCTTCTAAGTAGGATTGCAGGTGTGAGCCACCATACCTGGCAACAATCTGTGTTCTTTATCAACTGGTGTGTGTGTGTGTGTGTGTGTGTGTGTGTGTGTGTGTGTGTGTGTGTGTGTGTGTGTGTGTGTGTGTGTGTGCACTGGTACTGGGGCTTGAGTTCAGGGTCTGGGCACTATCCCTTAGCTTTTCTCTCTGAAGATTGGCACTTTACCGTTTGAGCAACTCTTCTACTTCTGGCTTTTTTTCTGGTTCATTGGAGGTTAAGAGTCTCACAGATCTTCATGCTCAGGCTGGCTTCAAACCATGATCCTCAGATCTTAGCCAGTTGAGTAGCTAGGATTACTGGCATGAGCCACTGGTATTGTTTTTGATTCAAGACTTATTGTCAGACTGGGAATGTGACTTAGTGGTAGGTTGGAGAATAGTGTTTGCCTTGCATGCATGAAGCCCTGGGTTTGATTCTTCAGTACCACATGAACAGAAAAGGCTGGGAGTGGTGCTGTGGTTCAAGTGGTAGAGCAAAAGAAGCTCAAGGACAGTACCCAGGCTCAGAGTTCAAGGCCCAGGACTAGAAAAAAAAAAGCAAAAAACCTAAAATAGGACTTATTGTCCTGTGAAGAGATTTCAGTGTCATTAGAATGGATCCCAGTAAGGTTGAACTGGAAATGATTACATCTTGTTGGGAGACATCTAAATGGATGTAGAAGTTAATTTGAAGGTTTCTGATTAAGTTGTTTCTTTGAAATCAGCACGTGTTGTTCTATTATTGAAGGTAATAAAATAATTGATACTTTTAAATGCAGCTGGGTTATGAAAACAGTATCATCCTAATAAGCCTGAGAGGCCATGTAAGGATAGCAGGGCAAAAGTTTGGTTTATTTTATGCTAATTTTACATGAATAATAAATGCCACGGATCTTCTGGGAAACCTCTCCTTTCTCAGTATTCTAAAGTACCCTATTTCTATGAGCCCTGGGGCTTTGAGCACTAGTGGAGATTTTCCCATCATCTGTGCTCTTCTGTTGAACCAGGATTGAGGAGAGGAGAGGGTTGGAAAACTGGGTCATCCAGCTGTTCTGTGCTAGTTTGTCCTTAGGGAGTACAGTATATGGAGCAGAAGATTGAGGTTACAACCTGCTCTTCTAGCTCCAGGTCCAGGGCAGTCTGAACAAGCTGAAGGGACATACTCCTAGGAGAATAATAACGTCAACATGTTCTTTCTTCCATGATTGTATAGTAATTATCTTCTGAGTCACTTAACAAAACCTGTGTTATTCAGATGCCCAACTAGATTCCTGAAGGTAGAACTTATGAGCAGATTTTATTCTCTTGATAGCGAAGTGTTAAGTAAGGATGTAAGTTGCTCAAAATTATGTTTAACCATTTTTAAAAAATTGTTTGCATTTTAATTTTGCATTTAATATTGGAATGGGCCATACATTTTACCTCCCTGGTTTAATAGTATAATAGATGTTTTAGGATACCTTTAAAAAAAAAGTTAATCAGTGACTTTTATTGTTTTTAAATTTTTATTGTGAAATTGATATACAGAGGGGTTACAGTTATTAGTCAGGTATTAAGTACATTTCTTTTTGAACAGTGTCACCTCTTTGCTAATTTTCTCCCAGCCTTTTACTTCCTGAACCTCCATCTTCTCCAACTTGTATAGTTCATTTTTCAATGTAATGTCTCGTGAGTATCACTCATGAATTAGCTCACCCTTTAGGATACCTTTTATCTATCCAGTTTCCTATTCTCCAACCTAAAAGATAAAATGTATGTACTTTACAATATTTTTGTCATCAGTTTATAAACACAAAAGCCTCCCCCCCCCAATCTTAATATTTTCTCTCTAAAATGCTATTGTAAAAGATCCACTTTGGGCTAGAGGTGTAGGTCAGAGGTAGGACACTGAATTGATTAGTAGCATGCACGGCACCCTTAGTTTTGATTCCCAGCCATTCCCCCTTTCTCCCTTTCCTTCTCTCTCATCCACCCACTTCTTTCCTTTTCCTGTTTTCTCCTGCTCTCTTGTGTTCTCTCTCTTTCTGTCTCTCTCGCACACCACATAAACACACACACACACACACACACACACACACACACATGTACACACAGAGAGACTTATAGCTCAGATTTTTAGATAATTATAACCTGACAGATTTAAAAACTCTGATACTGTGTTAAACAATAACATTGAAATGCTAGAGTCCACCCTTACTCAGACACACCTCCCCCAAATGCTAAATCATTGTATCAATAAATAGTAAAATTTTAAGTAAATATTGGTAGGACATAGAACAATGCTATCGAGAGAATGAACTTCTGTATAGCCTGAATACATTAAAGTGACATCTGGTTTATTGCATATATTTCTATTTACTATCTTATACCATTTCTACTTTATCTGCTTTCCAAGAGTGTGAAAATGGTTAAGATTTGCATTGGAGGATGGATTCCAGCTGAATCTGTTGTGCCAAGACTGTACTTTTTACATCCACTAGCATTACCTTCCCATGTAGCTATGGGAGGATGGAAAAGAAGGGAAGCTGGGTATGGCACCAGTCCTAGCCCAGCCGCTTAGGAGACGGGGGACAGAGGATTGCTTAAGGGCGGTCTAAGCAACATGAAGAACACCTGTTTCAAAAAGGAGAGGGGCAAAGAATATACCCTGAACAGTAAGATGCTATGAGATTACTACTATTATGTGATAGTTTCTTAGAACATTTAGAAAATGACAAAGAAGGGGCTGGGAAGGTGGCTCAGTGGTAGAGCGCTTGCCTTGCATGCATGAGGCCCTGGGTTCGATTCCCCAGCACCACATAAGCAAAAAGGAAAAAAGCCGGAAGTGGCGCTGTGGCTCAAATGGTAGAGCGCTAGCCTTGAGCTGAAGAGCTGAGGGACAGCGCCCAGGCCCAGAGTTCAGGCCCAGGACCGGACCCCAGAAAAACAAACAAACAAACCAAACCGAAAATGACAAACACTAATCCCAGCTATTGTTGACAAGTGGTTACATAACTATTTTCTTATAAATACTGTGTGAGACTTCTTGTCTCAGTGATAAAATCCCTGATATAAACAGAGAGGAAGGTGGGTTTGTTATGCAGTTCGCAGGTTTTGAGGCTTCCTTCCATCACGGTGGAGAGTGCAGCAAACTTCATGGCAGCAGAGACAGGCATGCTGGGGTGAACGGGCATCTTCCTTCCTCTCCTCTTACTCCATCAGCACCCCCAGCCTGAATCCCTGCCATTCAGAGTAGATTCTCCCCTCCCCTCTTAATCCTTGCTAGAACACCCTCACAGATCTACCCAGAGGCTGGCTTCACTAATCTCCTAGGCATCTTTCAATCTAAACAGATTGACAGTCAGATGAACCATGCTATTCATATGGGAAAACACCATTTGTTTATTCTAGTCTGTATCTGCTTGACAGTATCAAGTGGGTTTTCTCCCTCTATGGGGGAAGAAGCAACTATTGATAAACAAATTAGTAACTACTAATAACAAAGAAATACAGACAGATACTTTCCTGTTCTCTTCAAGTATTAGTAAAACACAATTCCAATAATGGATAATTATCAAGTACAGATGTAGGTTGCTTAACCACAAAAATGAGTCTTTCCTTTCTTTCCTTTCTCATGTTGAGGCTTGAACTCAGGCCCTGGGTGCTGTCCCTGAGTTGTTTTGCTCAAGGCTAGTTTTCCACCACTTTGAGCCAGAATACCACTTCCTCATTTGAGCTTTTTTTTTTTTTTTTTTTTTAATAATTTATTGGAGATAAGAGTCTCACAGACTTTCCCATCCAGGCTGGCTTCAAGCCATGATTCTCAGCTCTCAGCCTCCTATGTAGGTGTCCCAGCTTCTGTTTTATTTTAAATAGCATATTGAGCCATTGGTTCTTGGAACACGCATATTGAGGCTCCTTTCTTTTCTTTCAAGCAATCACTAGGGCTTGACCACCTCTGAAAAATTAGAGAAAAATTACAAACTGCTTATAAAGTTCTGATTTGTTACCACAGAATGTGGATGCCATCCGGAATGACTGTCATGAAAAGGAAACATTTTTGTTTAGTTTCTTAGGTCTCTCTCTTTTATTTTTTTTTCATATTTAGCTTTGTTTTGATTATTTGCTCTGCTTGTTCCAAGAAGCCAAAACAGTTTATTTCCTGTTTTTCCAGTTCTGTTTGATTATTTAAAATGACAGAGACATTTGGAATGACTCCAAAGGAGTCATTTATTTTAACATAACTGGATGAAAGTTGCAAGAAGTGGAAAAGAGAAACATTCCCTGCTTCCCATGCAGGAAATGGGAGTTAAAGACTCTAAATTCTTCTTTTAAAATAGAATCATTCCCAGGGCACAGTGACATAGGAAGTGAGTTATCACTGGACATCGCCTCACACAGAGATTTGAGTATCAGTATTTGCTTGCAAACAAATTCACCCAATATGACTACTTACAGGGGAAAAATGAATAAGGCTTGCATTTGATAGAAAGTGTATTCAAACATACAGTGCTTTTAATGATGACCTTAAAGGGCAAAATGTGAGTAAAATTTCAATGTAGTTGGTGATTTATTAAGAATTATGAAATGACACGTTACAGTATAAATCTTTGTAATGACCAAACTGTCAGCCTGAAACAGATGAAATGTTTATAGAAAATAAGTAGGAGGAGGGAAAGGCATTTGAAGCCCAATTGTTTGGAGGAGTGTGATTTGTAGGGGAGAGAGAGAGAGAGAGTGAGAGAGAGAGAGTGTGTGTGTATGTGTGTATGTGTGTATGTGTCCTGAGCTTAAACTAAGGACCTGGGCTTCTGTCTTGAGCTTTTTTTTTTTTTGGTGGTTCAAGGCTAGTGCTTTACCACTTGAGTCACAGCTCAACTTGTAGCCTTTTTTTGGGTGCTTATCAGAGATGAGTCTCACCAACTTTTTTTTTTTTTTTTTTTGGAGGGGGGGTCTGGTCGTGGGGCCTGAACTCTGGGCCTGGGCGCTGTCCCTCAGCTCTTCAGCTCAAGACTAGTGCTCTACCACTTGAGCCACAGCGCCACTTCCAGATTTTTTCTTTTTGCTTATGTGGTGCTGAGGAATCGAACCCAGGGCCTCATGCATGCAAGGCAAGTGCTCTACCACTGAGCCACCTTCCCAGCCCTCATCACCACCTTTTATGCCTGGGCTGGATTTGAACCTTAATCCTCAGATCTCAGCCTCTTGAGTAGTTAGGATTACAGATGAGAGCCACTGGCATGCAGCACTTCCCCCCTCCCACCCCACTGGAACATTTGATCAAATAATAGTATTCACATACCAGGTTTCTCTACCAATTTAACTGGAGCACTAAAAACTATGAAATCACCATTATTTGACACGTCATTTTCCTATTTGTGGGTAGCTAATTCTGTTTAATGTGCCTGATTTCCTATCCCACATTGATCTTTTAAGTTCGGAACCAAAGCCATTGCTGTGTTTATGAATTCCCAAACATCTAGATCTTTGATGCTTTCCTTCTTTAAGTAAGCATGACTTGAAGGCATGGCTGTGGCTCATCTAGTTACTTTTTGAACCCGGGTGGTGCTGATGATAGAAATTGACCGTGCATATCTTTGTGTCTGTATTGGTTTCTCTTGCAGTTGAAAAGGGCAGGCAGAAGCATCCCAGAAGTCTGTGCATCCAGACCCAGACATCTCCAGATGTGTTTTCCTCTGAGAAAACACTTGAATTGGCTCAGTATAAAACAAAATGTGAAAACCAAAGTGGATTTATCCTGCAGCTCAAGCAGCTTCTTTCTTGTGGTAATACCAAGTTTGAAGCACTCACCGTGGTAATCCAGCACCTCCTCGCTGAGGTAAGAAATGATGCGGTTTGGGGTAGGGGAGGTTAAGAAGCAGGTATCTGCTCTTGATCGACTTCCTGGTTGGGAAGAGAACGTACAATTCATCTAACTGCTTTTGTGTATCCCTTGATGACCTTGAGTCATTCTCTAGAAATTTATGACGGAAACATGTTCCTAATATTTCATTCCCCATCCCATATCCCGGGACTGTCTTGATGAGAAGGACAGCAGGAAGATAATTATCTATGATGTTCTCTTACAGTTGTATACCTGTAATAGTATTCGCATTTCTCCACTTTATTGTCTAACTATACATAGCTTTTCTATATTAGATTTATGCATTCTGTATTTATTAGTTAATTCTGAGGGAAATCCTAACATGTACTTGGGGGACTTTTCGGAGTTTCCATCCATTCCTGAAAGAATCTGTGGTACAACAAATCCTTATTACTTTTCCCTGTTATTCCTCAGAAATGCTAATTCAGGGATTGGTTAAAATTCATTGAGAAAACCAAGTTTTTATGAATATACACTACTAAAGATATCACAACAGAAACTACAATTTTTTTTGTAAGAAAAAAACTAGGAAGGGATTAGAACTTGAGTTCTCTAGAAATATTTTAATCACATTTAAAGATGGATATATATACACACATATAGGTAAGAAGCAGAAATGCATATATGTATATATGTGTGTGAGTGTGTATAAATACACGTATAAACCTATATATATATATTTGTATATGCATGTATATAGTGAAAACTGTTCGGTATGGTGCTGTAACTCCATTTGACTCAACAAAGCTGTAGTGATTTTATACAGAGGCCGCTGTGATGTAGATGCTTGCTTAGGGAGGGTTAGATAGGCAAACAGGATTTATCTGTGCCTTTGAGGAGTTACCGGGCTACCCCTGGTCAACATTCCCAGTCCCTCATTAACAGGCACATTTACCTATTTTTTTGTTTCTCTTTAATAGTTGAAGAAGGATATTGAGAATTGGTTTCTATAACCAAGTAGGCTAAATTAGAAACCATATGATGTCAGGTGTGTGGAAACATTTAGCTCTTCTATTTAGAGGTGTGTGGAAACATTTTGCTCTTTTTTTGGGGGGGGGGTTCCGGTCATGGGGCCTAAACTCTGGGCCTGGGCACTGTCCCTCAGCTCTTCAGCTCAAGGCTAGCACTCTACCACTTGAGCCACAGCGCCACTTCCGGCTTTTTTCTTTTTGCTTATGTGGTGCTGAGGAATCGAACCCAGGGCCTCAGGCATGCAAGGCAAGCGCTCTACCACTGAGCCACCTTCCCAGCCCCATTTTGCTCTTTTATTTAGATAAAAGCCAGTTATTTTTGTTGTATTGTACCCAGCCTAGCAGCTCCATCTTCAGTCTTTTTTTTCCTTCTCTGTCTCCCACTTTACATCAATCATTGTATCCTGTGAATTTTGAACTTTATTACTTCTCTTCTTTATCCCATTTTGGCCTCTCTCTCTCTCTCTCTTGATTTTTTTTTAAGTACAAAGAGGGTTTCAATTTCACTAGATTATGAGTATAATGTATCTTTATCTTGATCACTATTACCGCTTTCATTATTCTCCATCTTTCCCTCTCCCATACAGACCGTCTGGTTACATAGTTCAGTTTTTACATATGTACATTGAATATAGTGACTGCACTTGCTCACACTTCCTCCATTTTTTCTTTTTTTCTTTTTGCTTATATGGTGCTGAGGAATTGAACCCAGGGCCTCAGGTATGCAAGGCAAGCGCTCTACCACTGAGCCACCTTCCTAGCCCCACGTCCTCCATTTTTTATGCCGGTACTGGGACTTGAACTCAGGGTTTGGGCGCTCTCCCTTGGTAATTTCACTCCAGACTGGCACTTTACCATCTGAGCTACAACTTTACTTTTTGGTGGATAATTGGAGACTTTCCTGCCCAAGCTGGCTTTGAACCACAATCTTCAGATCTTAGCCTCCTGAATAGCTAAGGCATGAGCTACTGGTACCCCCATGTCCATCTTTGTCATTCTTAGTAATGTTACCCTTTGTCAGATCCTGAATGACTATTCACTAGGTTCAGATAGCAACTTTATAGCTGATCTTTATGCTTGTGTCCTTTCTCTCCTATAACATACCCAATCACTGCCTCAAACTCTCGTCTTTCCAAAGCATTCTATTTTGTATAAATCTTCCCATGGTTCACCATTGATTAGAGCTTATCTGGCCAGTATGATCAGAACACTAGCCTTAGAGGGCTGTTTATTGAGCAGCTATAATCAGTCCTATTTATGTGCTAAGTGTGAAATCCCATGTGGATTTTAAAGAATGAAAAAGATGATGTAAAATACAGTGGTGATGATTTTTACATTGACTGTTGAAAGTACATAGCATATATTTGGGTTGTATAAAATGTATTTTAATGGGCTGGGAAGGTGGCTCAGTGGTAGAGTGCTTACCTTGCATGCATGAGGCTCTGGGTTCGATTCCTCAGCACCACATAAGCAAAAAGAAAAACGCCGTTGCAACAATGAGAAGTACAAAATGTCATGTCAAAACCAGCTTTACAATGTCGGTGTGGGGGGGGAGGGGGGTATGATTGGGTGGGGGGGAGGGGGGAGGCTGGGAAGGGAGGTGAAGGGTAAACAAAGGAGGAGGCTGCAATGCTTGGTAAGAAATGTATGCATTATCCTGCCCATGTAATTGTAACCCCTCTGTACAGTATGTTCTCAAATAAAATAAAATTAAAAAAAAAAGAAAAAGAAAAACGCCGGAAAGTGGCGCTGTGGCTTAAGTGGTAGAGCGCTAGCCTTGAGCTGAAGAGCTGAGGGACAGTGCCCAGGCCCAGAGTTCAGGCCCCACGACTGGACCCCTCCCCCCCCCCCAAAAAAAAAAAAAAGAAATGTATTTTAACTTCTTTTTATACTGTTTAAAAATGTGGCTACCAGGAAATTTTAAATTACATGGCTTAATGTTATATTCATTTTGGATGACTCTGATTTATACCTGGTAATATAACAGTTACTTTTAATGTAACCCTCACTGCCCCAAATGCTCAGTTATATATTTAGGGGATGTAAGAGAAGCAAGAAGGATTTACCACTTGTTGGATATTTACTAAGTGCCAAGTGTTATTACTTACTCTCATGAAAATCAATGCAGAGTTAGAAACAAATGAGAAAGTGACAATGCAGAGTTCAGTAACATCAGACAACAAAAATTAGATCAGAACTTAAACCCAAGTCTAGGAATTTCAACTTAAAATTTCCCATAAACTTCCTGTATTGTTTTCATACTTTGCTCAAATGCTGTAACTTGGTGGCTGCTCCTTCTAATATGTCCATATCTTTTATACAGCATCATCACATCACTATATATATATATATATATTTAATATTGTCATTAACATATACAACCAAAGTAAAAATGCAAGGTGGTTTTGCCTTCCATGTCTCTCCACGGGTGAAGATCCAGGAGAAGATTTGAAGAAGAAAGCAGGAGTCTGCTCTGCAGGCTTCTTCTCTATCTCTAAGTCCCCCTCCTGACAAACAGTCTTGCACTATGCATGTGTACATTTTAAGGCAATTTTCTCGTGCGATCTGGCCCCTAAACAAAAGCCAAATCTTTACCAGGTGTTCTGTTGGGGAAAGAAACACTAGATTAAAATTTTCACTGCTTTGGATATACTAAGAAATGCTTCGTTAGTATACAACATGATTATCTGATGGGTTCCAAGAACTCTTTTACCCATAGGAATTTAGCTTACATTTCTTTGTGTGTGCGTGTGCAAGTCTGTGTGTGCATGTGTGTGTATGGACATGCGTGTGTGCATGCATGTGTGCTTGCACCAGTACTAGGGCTTGAACTCAGCCTGGGTGCTGTCCCTTAGATATTTTGCTCAAGGCTCGCACTCTACCACTTGCAGTACAGTTCTCCTCTTTCAGCATTTTGATGGTTAATTTGAAGATAAGATTCTCCTGGTTTTTCTTGGTCTGGCTTTAAGTTACAATCCTCAGATCTCAGCCTCCTGAGTAGCTGGGATTTCAGGCATGGACCTCCTATGTCCAGCAGGAATTTCACTTCCATCTTGTTGTAAGTTCTGATGTTTCATTTGTCACTTGGAACCATTAATTTGGGGCTCAGATACCTTATGGAAGGGGCCAGGGGATGTGTGGTGGAACAGTGGGCTCACCTCTTGGTAGACAATAGATAGAGAAGACCAGGGGCAAGATACACCCTTTTAAAGCACCCTCAACCTAATGACTTCTTCCAACCAGGCTTCTCCTAATAGCCCATTCAGCTACTACCCCATCAGTGGGCTACTCCATTCCTGATGTTAGAAGCTCCATCATCCAGGCACCTTCTAATAGCAGCACCAGCTGGGGACCAAGCCTTCAACTCATGAACCACATCATAACAACAACAAAACCTATATAATGGCAATGATATAATTGTGACTGTTGCAGTTATTGCAGTACCTATATCATTTCAACTATCGAGTCGCATCCAGAAACTCCCACTTACTGCAAACTCTCCTGGGTCTTGCGGCTCTGTGTTCTATTCCAGTCTCTGGGTTCCAGGAGCCTTTATTCTTTCATTCGGTTCGGGCATGTATCCAGTTAGTGCTTGTTATTTACGTACTGGCTAATATCTGTGAGGTACTGGTATAAAACAGGAAGGAAAGACGTAATGGAGGAAGGTCAAACAACTGAAACAGATTCCTTTAACCCTTTAGTTCTCTCATTCCCATCGCATAAGTGGGGTGGGGTGCGCACATGTATGCGTGTCTCCACATAGGGATTGTATCTACATATGATATGTGAGTATAGATGGTGTATAGAATTTTAAAGCAGAATGAGTAAAAATAGTTGATTATAGGGAAACCAAGGACTATTCCTTACCCTTCTGTGGCAGTCCATATCACTACGATGCAGACTCATTTCATTACATGCCAGGGTTCCAGTACATGTGTCATCTATCTGGAAGTTTTTGGTTTTGGGTCTGGTCTATTTACCTTTTCAACATAGTAGTATATCAAAGCATTTTTTTGTTTTGTTTTGTTTTGGTCCGGTCGTGGGGCCTGAACCCTGGGCCTGGGCTCTGTCCCTCAGCTTTTCAGCTCAAGGCTAACGCTTTACCACTTGAGCCACAGCGCCACTTCTGGCTTTTTTCTTTTTTTCTTATGTGGTGCTGAGGAATCGAACCCAGGGCCTCAGGCATGCAAGGCAAGCGCTCTAACACTGAGCCACCTTCCCAGCCCCTCTGTTTTTTTGTTTGTTTGTTTGTTTTTGGTTGGTTGGTTGTAGGGCCTGAACTCTGGGCCTGGGCGCTGTCCCCAGCTCTTCGGCTCAAGGCTAGCGCTCTACCACTTGACCCACAGTGCCACTTATGGCTTTTTTCCTTTTTGCTTATGTGGTGCTGAGGAATCGAACCCAGGGCCTCATGCATGCAAGGCAAGCGCTCTACCACTGAGCCACTTTCCCAGCCCCTGTCTGGAAGTTTTGTATCATATTAATTTCTTTTTTTGGTTGGTTGTGGGGCTTGAACCCTGGGCCTGGGTGCTGTCCTTCAGCTCAAGGCAAGTGCTCTACCACTTGAGTCACAGCGTCACTTCCAGTTTTCTGGTGGTTAGTTGGAGATAAGACTCTCACTGACTTGCCTGCCTAGGCTGGCTTTGAACTGTGATCCTCAGATCTCAGCCTCTTGAGTAGCTGGGATTACAGCGTGAGCCACCAGCGCCTTAAGAGGATGAATTGATATGAGTGCCAGTTGGTTCCAGTGCTTGGTTTATCCTGGCATGGTTGACAAGTGTTCTGCACAGATAGCCAACAACGCACAGGTGTTGATGATAGTAACATGTATTCTCACAAAGGATTTGTGGATGGACATCTAAGGAAACTATACAGAACTGAGGTGGCTCCTAGACTTCTGACCAATTCTTCACACTGAATCTAAATCTTCCTCTATTATGATTTTTTTTTTCAAGTGGAATCTGACCTCAGCTAGCACCTAAATAAAGGGGAATTTTTAAATGATGTTAGCAGTTTAGTCAAAATTATCTCTGATCCAAAGAAAGTGGTCATTCTGACCAATTCACTGTGTGGGTGATGCAGGTCAGACATAGCCCTGTCTGAGCCATCTGAGGTGACGCCCCTGTAAGATTCTCAGTGCTGCTGATGCCATTCAGTAGCCAGTAGCATTCAGGCACAATGCTGGGACGGCAGCCAGAGACTAAGTGCCTGTGTCCCAGGGACCTCTAATTAAATTATGGTGAATCCATTTTTTTTTCTTGGAGCACTTCATATATTTAATGCATGAGTATAAAAGCATCTCTTTGTCTAGATTTCTACCTTTCTCTTTTTTCTCATTGTGGGTGTGTGCATGCGTGTGTGTGTGTGTGTGTGTGTGTGTGTGCGTGTGCATGAACATGTGTTGATGTTTGAGGGTACAGTCTGTATGTTACAGTACAAAAAAAATCTGATCTATAAAGGGTTTATCATCTGAGACAGAAACACTAAGAGCCTCTGAATTAGAAGAAGCAGTGAATTAGTATTTAACTTGACCAACTGTGTTTTATCATCTATAAGTAAATGCTAAATATATTTAAAGGACCAGCTACCAGGAAAATAGGGAAACTGACAATCTGTGTCTATTATGGAAGAGGCACTGTGGTTGGCATTTCACATAGATCAAATTTAGAGCCTGTGGTTTTTCCATTATTCTATTTTTCATCCCCTTAGTTGAGGTCATCTGCTTTGATTGATGACCAGAAAATTGGGCTTAGACATTTTAGTTTTACCCAAGTCCCAAGCTCTTGAAGTCCCTAGTACCACCATGTCTTCAGCCTTGTACATGTTTGTTGTTTTTTTAATAGTATGGGCTGTAAAAACTGCTTGATTAATAAAGTGGAAACGAATTAGGATGATAAATGTCACTTCTGGGCATTGGGGTGAGAGGAAGGGATGTTTTTGACATTTAACATTCCAGGTGACTTACAGAATGGATCGGGCAAAGAAAGCCGGTCATCTTCTGAGGCTGGCATTGAAAGCATTGTGGCGGTGGGGTAAGCATGGCGGCTGGGACTTGCACAGGAAAGGCTGGGATTCTGAGAATGAGCTGGAGGACTCAGGTCCAAGGAACTGCAATGATCTTCCTTCCCCTTCTCCTTCCCTTTTCCTTCTTGGGATGGGGGATATAACCCCAGAGCCTCACACAGGCTGAGCACCTGATCTCCCATGGAGCTACACTTCCAGCCCTGAGTTTTGTTTGTAATAAGCCCAACGAGAGACTTTTTGAGCAAGGAAGGTTACAGACACAAAGAACATGAAATACTAATCTAGCACCCCTCAGAGAAAAGGACAGAGGATTTGAGTGAGACACAGTATTAAGGAAGAAGAGCTAGCTCACTTCTGTGCAAGAACTGGGGCTTGTACTGAAGGCCTCATGCTCTTGTGCTTAGCTTGTTTGCTCAAGGCTGACATTTGACTGTTTGTGCCACACCTCCATTCTTATGAGTTGGCTGATTTGGGACAATCATTGGGACACAGAAATGTGAAGGTGGCTACAGTTGGCTGTTTCTGTGATTGGCAGGTATCTGGAGATATAAATGGTTTCTAAGGGGGCTGGGAAGGTGGCTCAGTGGTAGAGTGCTTGCCTTGCATTCATGAGGTCCTGGGTTCGATTCCTCAGCACCACATAAGCAAAAAGGGAAAAGCTGGAAGTGGCGCTGTGGCTCAAGTGGTAGAGTGCTAGCCTTGAGCTGAAGAGCTGAGGGACAGCGCCCAGGCCCAGAGTTCAGGCCCCACGACCGGACCTCCCCCCCCCTCCCCCCCCAAAAAAAAAAAAAGGCTTCTAAGGCACTGAGGATGGGATGGTTGAGTGCAGGGGACATAGAGGGAAATGGCCACATGAAGACTGACATTGCTTATCCCACAGACACCCTTCCTAAGCAAAAACTGTCACCTGGTAGTATTTGGGATGGAAGAGAATGGCTTTTATGGAATTGCTTTGAATATAGGCCGTCAGCAGTGTTTTAAATCTTTCTCACCTTTCGGTTTCTGTGAAAGTGGGGAATGATTTGATTTTCTTGCCATCTCTTCCTTCTATTAACAACTTGGCTACTATTGGAAAGTGACTGTACCCAAGTTCACTGAGTGTGTTTTGGGATCACTTGTGGATAACTACAAAGATATCTTCTGGTTTTCCTATCGTTTGAGTGGCAAAACTTGCTACCAATGGTCAGAACTAGATCAATTAACAAAAGGAAGCCTGAAATTTGAGATTAATAGCATATATATATATAATATTAGTTTATTTTCTTCCATTATTTTGATTGTCAAACTTTAATCCAAAAACAAACTAAAAACCAATGACTTACTATTTTTAAAAGCTTGACTTACTATTTTTAAAAACTTAATACAACATTAAACACACACACACACACACACACACACACACACATTTAGGGACAATACTAAGGCCAAAATGACTCAAAAAAATTTTGGTGGTGGTCCTGGCATTTTGAAACCAAGGCCTTGTGCTTGGCAGGCAGGTGCTCAATTACTAAGCTCACCTTCAGCCCTTTTTGAGCTTTTTATTTTAGAGTGTGGGGATAGGGGCTCACTTCCTGCCCAGAAATACACATGGCCACAGTGACCCACCCTATTTTAGGCTCCCCATCATTGCTAGGGTGACAGGCACTTGTCACCACACCTACCAGGTTTTTGTTAAGATGGAGTCTTGCATACTTTTCTGCCCAGGCTGACCTAGAACTGCAGTCCTTTCAGTCAGAGCATCCTTCCTAGCTTAGGATGACAGGCATGCACCATTATGTCCCTGCTAGGCTGGAGAAGAGGTCTCACAAACTTTCTGCCAGAGCTTGCCTTGAACCACAGTCTTTCTATTTTCAACCTCACTAGTAGCTAGGATTGTAGGCATTAGCCTCCGGTGACAGACCTCCCCCCACCAAATTTTTTTTTTCTTAAATTCGAGCTACTGTGGAATCCTCATGCTAGTGTTTACACTCCTTTAGCTATTGATAAGAGACTAGGGCAAAAAATAAAAGTAAATGTAGAATATGATAAAGTAGTAGATGACATCTCTAGTGCTTAATAGCACTTAAATCAACACTACAGTCTTAAAAAAAAAAATCCATTGAATTGGGGGAGGTGGCTCCCACCTGTAATCCTAGCTACTCTGGAGGCTGAGATCTGAGGATGGTGATTCCAAGCCAGCGCAGGCAGGAAAGTCCTTGAGACTCTTATCTCTAGTTAACCACCAGAAAACAGGAAGTGATGCTGTGACTCAAAGTGGTAGCGCACTAGCCTTGAGCGACATAGCTCAGGGACTGTGCCCAGGCCCTGAGTTCAAGATCCAGGACTGACAAAAAAAAAAGATTCCTGGATAGCACTCATGCTCAAACTGAGTGTAAGCCCCAGTACTAGTCCTCCACCCCCCCCCCCCACTCCCCCACCACCCTGATCTGTGGACTATGTTTTTCTGTTTGTGTTTTTTTGATGGTCATGGGGCTTGATTTCAGGGCCTAGCTGCTGTCCCTGAGCTCTTTTGCTCAAGGCTAGTGCTCTACCACTTTGAGGCACAACACCACTTCAGGTTTTCTGGTGGTTAATTGGAGATAAGAGTCTTATATCCTGCTGTGAGCTGGCACGGAATCAGGATCCTTAGATCTCAGCCTCCTGAGTAGCTAGGATGATAGGCGTGAGCTATCTGTGCCTAGCTTGGACTACATTTTAAGTAATCACATTTCAAGAGAAACAGTTTTCAATTTATAATGTCATTTGCAATTCTGAATCACAACCCCCCCCCCCCTTTGCTTGCCCTTCACCTAGTTCATAACCTCATTTAGTATATGGGTTTCAAAGAACAAGTTTCCCTTTTCTATTAGTGTGATAATCTAATGGCCTCAATTAGAGAGGGGAGTGAAAGAAAAAAAAAGGCCCACAAATCTAAAAATAACTCCATTATCCGTGGAGAGAGGGTCAGTTTTTGTTCCCACCATCCCAGCTGATATTAAGTAAGTGGCAATCGATCAGTCTAATGTCTGGCTCTCATTTTTCCTGAAATGAAGGGCTGTGGCTTTAAGTAATCGCAGGCTGCCTGTGCCAAAGGCAGAAGCTGCAGTATCAGCTTCTGTGGGGAGAGAGGAGTCTGAGGCATACGGTAACCTGCAGGACAGGCAGGACCGCCACGCAGGGCCAATGGCGCTCTTCCTGGTAGAGCTTTGAATGGAGACCGTGCCGAGGGGTGGGAGGCGCGGCCACCTGTGCACTCCTCGGACGGTGCAGGGGGTGGGGGAGTTGGAGACAGAAGCTGGAACATGGGCTGCCCCAGCAGCAAAATGTGCCTCTCTCCTCCATGTGCGGCTACAAGGGTAATGAGTGTTTGTTTGTAGTGCTTTGCTGGAAGACCAGGGACCAGGCGGAGGAGGAGGAGGATGGAGGGTGTCTGGAATTGGGCAAGTGTGTGGAATGACAAGCAACTCTGGTCTGGCTGCAAAGGGCACAGGTCATCTCTGCAACCCCATGGAGATGCCCTGCGGTGGTCTGGCCTAGGGCAGGAAGCTCGGAAGAACTAAGGAAATGTCTTTCTTAGTTATACCCTGGGTGTTCAGGAATCTGACCTCACAACTGTATTTGTGGATGTGGATGTGTGAGTTTGCTGGTTACTTAGAAATGTATTCTTTATCTCAGGGTTGATACATGTTTTGTTTTGTTTTTAATGTGGAAACA
The DNA here is from genome assembly GCF_019054845.1 of Dipodomys spectabilis. Taxonomy (NCBI): domain Eukaryota; kingdom Metazoa; phylum Chordata; class Mammalia; order Rodentia; family Heteromyidae; genus Dipodomys; species Dipodomys spectabilis. The sequence goes on along the minus strand of NW_024870686.1, from coordinate 12,759,507 downwards.
GCTGCCTGGTTTCATTGAGCTCATTTTTTTTTCTAACATCAATTTAGAATGATAGCTGCTCCAGGCTATAATCCTTTGAACTTAGTGTGTTCCCTGGGTACAATTAATTGAGTTGTCAAAGATTCTCGTTCTCTTCTCCTTTGGTCATAGTTCTGTAACAAAACTTTTCCTTTTAGGAAAAAAAAAGTCCTTTGTACAAAACTTTCTGGTTTGTGGATATAGGACAAAGTCCATACAAGTGCCTGTGTTTAGAACATTAAATATTTATCTTAACCTGATTAGGTCTTTATTGCCCTTGGAGGAGAGCACATTACATCTTAAGTACAGTATGCATTAGCTAGAAGGTTCTATGGATCCACAATGAAGCATTGACTCACAGCAAATATGTGTAAATGAGCCATTCAGCTCCTCAAAGGAAAGTTTCTCTGGGACCTGTGAAAATACAGATTTTTGAAACAGGAATTTCCTTCACAACTCTGGGACATCTGTGTTTTCTGACAACACAAAACTGTTAGCCTAAGTGGTATCTTGACTTCTCCATTCTGGATCTCATTTTTTTTTTTTAAACCCCTAGAGATAACAAGTGTGGGTACTTTACTGAAAGGGACCCCCTTCAAAACATGAATAACTCCAGGTGTTTTTTTCTTCTTTTCTTCCCACAGCGGGAGGAAGCACTGAAGCAACACAAAACCCTATCTCAAGAACTTGTTAACCTCCGAGGAGAGCTAGGTAAGAGAGAGAGAGAGAGAGAGAGAGAGTGTGTGTGTGTGTGTGTGTGTGTATGTGTGTGTAAACATGGGAGAATTGGAAAATGTGGTCTTCTCATCTGCATTGTGGCTGAAGTTGCTTGCTGGCAGTCCTGCTCTCTTTCTCCCTTATCTGTACAAACACTTAGTGTCCACATTTCTTTTGAATCTTGGCAGCTTGACCTTAAGTTCACAGAATTCCTGGCACAGATCTGACTTAAGCCCAGCGGAGCCTCTGATGACCAAAGCATGTCTCTTGCTGAAGAGAGGGGGTAGAAGGGCTGTTGTTACCAAGTGGATTCCTGTTAAATAATTCCATCATGGTTTTTTGCTTTTTGATTCTGAATCACTTTTCATATTTAAAAAGTGTTGAGGCTATTCCCCTCCCGGAATACAGTCATATACTTCGTGGAGATGGTTTGTGAGTAGTATGAGTATAAAGTTGAAGCTGGCCCATCTGAAAAAGAGGCGTATTCCATACTAATCTTACCAGCTGGACGAAACTGGGGCCCAATAGCCACCCAGATCCTGAGGTTACTCTATGTCTGAGGTTCCTGCTACTGTTCATAGGCAAGGCCACTATTTTAAGTTCTTATCTGTCCTAGAGATCCCCAGCAAGAGACAAAGACAATACTGCCGTTTTGGGCTTAGCTACTGTGATGGGGTGAATGGACAGTGCTGAGGGTCTCCTGTCTGGGAGAGCTATGCAGCCTAGCACAGTAACCACTGAACACACGATTAAGTAGAAGTTACAGAAACCGCTACAGAAACAAATTGTCTGCCTAGTTTGGAAAAGATTCTGCCTATTTTTTTTCCCCTAGGTAAGGATAGGCATTGCCAGTCTGATCTGTAGAACCATTCTGGGTTTTTTTGTTTTATTTTGTTTTGGTCCGGTCGTGGGGCCTGAACTCTGGGCCTGGGCGCTGTCCCTCAGCTTTTCAGCTCAAGGCTAGCACTCTACCACTTGAGCCACAGCACCACTTCCGGCTTTTTTCTTTTTTTCTTATGTGGTGCTGAGGAATCGAACCCAGGGCCTCATGCATGCAAGGCAAGCGCTCTAACACTGAGCCACCTTCCCAGCCCCTCTGTTTTTTTTTTTGTTTGTTTGTTTGTTTTTGGTTGGTTGGTTGTAAGGCATGAACTCTGGGCCTGGGCACTGTCCCTCAGCTCTTCAGCTCAAGGCAAGTGCTCTAGTACTTGAGCCACAGTGCTACTTCTGGTTTTCTGGTTGTTAGTTGGAGATAAGAGTCTGAGGGGGAATTTCCTGCTCTGTCTGGCTTTGAACCCCAATTCTCAGATCTCAGCCTCCTGTGTAGCTAGGATGACAGGTGTGAGCCACCAGCACCCGGTGCAGAACCATTCTTAACACCAAGAATGGGCCAAGCAGAGCCTGTGCATGTAGGGTCCACACTTTCTCTACCTTTGGCAAAGCCAAACTCTTTAGAAGACATCATTTTTGACTTTGTCTCACGCTATAGGAATGAAGGATCCTTCACAGGAAAGTACTATTAAGAAGAATGAAACTGCCAGGTGCCTGTAATCTTAGCTACTCAGGAGGCTGAGATCTGAGGGACATGGGTTGAAGCCAGCCTAGGCAGAAAAGTCCTTGTGAGACTCTTATCGCCAGTTAACCACTCCAAAACTGGAAGTGGAGCTGTGGCCCACGTGGTAGAGCACTAGCCTTGAGCACAAATAGGTTCTGGGATAGCAGCCAGGCCCTGAGTTCAAGCCCCCACAACTCACAACAACAACAAGAACAAAAAAAAGAAAAGACAAAGAGAAGGAAAGAAGGGAAGAAAGAAAGAAAAAAAAAGGAAGGAAGGAAGAAGGAAGGAAAGAAACTTAGCTCCCCAGGCTTGGGAAGCAGTTCAGGGGAAGCCCAGCTGTGAGGCAGCCCAGCCCTTGGACTCAGAAGGCTTCCTGCCACATGGCCTGACTGCTGCCCTTTTGCCTGCCCAGAAAGGCAGCTTAATCTGCTGTGTCTCTGCCTTAAATGCAATTGTGGATAGAAAGTTAGGAACAGGAAAGAGGCCTTTTTGTATGCTCTGGAGTTGATCAGGAACCGGTGGAGGTGGCACTGCGTCTGCCTTGTGTTTCAGGTTTCGGCTCTCTCCACACTGAGAACTGAGAAACAAACACTGGGCTCATTGACTCTGCCTGAGTGGCTGATCCTCCTTTTACTTTCTAGGGTATGGCCCAATTACACGATATAAATGGGGACCCAGCCACTCAATACCTCCAGCCAGGAAGTAGCCCTCAGTATGTACCCACTCTCCCTTTTGTGACAAGGAGAGCGTGTCCTGCTGCTGCCTGAGTGTCAGGTGCCGTGGGTGGCCTGTCCCATATTCTGTCACCGGAGGTTGGATCAGGGCAGGTGACACTGCTGCTGTTCAATCAGGCAGTTTTGCTTGAACAACAGCTTAAGGCATTTGCAAATGGTTCAGTTCTGTTAGGGGCGAGGACATTTTAAACACTTGTAGTGACTGCACTCCCGAGTTGGCGGTTGGATTGTTAGTTTCAGCTGGGCCTGAGAGGGAAAGGATGGACTTGCATAACACAGTCCTCAAAGTTTAGGCAGTGAGATGTTTTGGGACTATACCATTACAGCGTCCAGGTTTAAATGCCTGGTAGCTGATTGGCCTGGAGCAAGTCACACATACTCTCTCCTGTCTCCGTTTCATTCTCTGTAAAATGGCAGCAGTAATTGTCCCAGGGTGGTTTTGAGGTTCTCCTGAGGTAATACAAACATATTACAGGGTAAAGTGTCTAGCACTAAGTGTTAACTGTTATTAAATAATAGCTATTACGAAGTGTATGTAATTTTAAAGCTGTATAGTAATTAAACTCGCTGGCTATTTTGTGTGGGCACAAGCCATATTGTGGAAAGCAATGGTAATCAGGTGAAATGTTAGTAGAAATCCCTCAGGACAGGCTCTTGCAGATGCAAATGGAGGTGAGACTCAATCTTTTCCCCAGATGTCTGAGTTCAGTATAGAGTTAGTCGTGTAAGTTTTTGTCCCTCCACGCCTAGCCCCTTGAGTACAGTTTCCTCATCAGTGACATGAAGTCTGTACATGTTTGTGTTGCTGGAGTTGGTAATATTTGAACCAACCACATAGTAACTGGTCCAGGTATCTTAAGAGGCCCATTGTCACCACCGCCTTGTCATCAATGTTTCTACCTTTTTCTCCAATAGTCATAAAGGGGTAATGAACGTCACTCTTCCACTGGTTAATTTTTTTTTTCCCTATACCTTTTCTGAACATTGGGACACAGTTCCTAAACCACAGTTGAGCAAAGAACAGAAGCCTACTCAGAAGCCTATTCATAAATTCAGGAGCACAGACACCCTAGTAGAGTCTGTGATTGTAGCTTTTAGAATTTAAAGGTCACCATTTATCCCTACCACCGACCAGCTTTCCCATTGTCATGAGTTACCCTGGCAAGATTCCTCTGCTACCAAAGTGAAGCCATCTTACTGAAATGCAGCCAGCCTATTGCTGCCATCTGAGCCACACTCCTCCACACAATGGCTAACCTCTGCTTCTGAAAAAAACTCTTCCAAAAAACCCTGTTTCCCTAGAACAAAACCAAGAGGCTCTCCATAGCCAGTCATTCGCAGATATTTTATACTGAGGTAGTTACTGGGTTTGTGTTTTTTCTGTTATTTTCAGGCAGTGAAGTTCTTAATTGCTAAGAGTTGTTGTAGGGTTTTTTTTTTTTTTGAAAAACCATAATCTTTTCATCTGCATGAATACATATTCATTGATATTTATTGGTGTTTGAGGTTTTAAAGTTCCTTTATATTTAAGAAAAAAAAGTGTGAAAAGAAAAATTTTTAAGCAAGGCTAGCTCATAAACCCACCATTCTAAAAGACATTTTATTTGCAGAGTCCCTTGTCTTTGTGTGAATAAATACAGCTTTGGACTCTGGAACCCAGGCTGGCCTTGAACTTGAAGTTCTACCACCGCTGCCTGTTCCACACATTTTGACAATGAGATGGATTCACGTTGCTGTGTCCTCTGATGTTTTAAACTGAAGGCCAGCACTTTGGGTGGTTGCTGCACTGCAGTCCTGTTTCCTGACGATAGAGATGTCTACAGAGTAGGCCTACCACACAGGTCATGGTGATATCAGTGGTTTGCTCATCCACTCCTGGCTTTGCCTCTTACCTCTGTTTGCCTAGTACTCTCCTTCCTGGGCTGCAGGTGCATGCTTCCTGGAGAAGGGCTCATCCAGATGAACCATCCACAGCCCCTTGCTTCCAGAACCCATTCCAGTGTCTCCTCACAGAAGCCTGTTGGGCACAGTGTACTTCCCAGCTTGTGTAGTGGTATTACTAAGTCTCTTATTAACTAAGCCAGCATTCTTCCTCTACCTGGATATAGTCTTGTATCTTATTAAAACTTATTGAGATCCATGCATCCTCAGCATTCTGGCTGCCATTATTTTAATTTACACCCAGTATATTTGTGGGGTTTTTTGTGTTTGAACATAGGGCCTTGAGTTCTCCAGGCAACTATTTAACATCAGAGTCACACAGATGGGGTCTCAAGGTTATGCCCACAGCCAGCTTTGGGCTATGATTCTTCAACCTTTCCAAGTAACTACCATCTTAGCCCACATCTCTTCATATGTGCCCAGGACTATATATAAAATCAGATATGCATCCTTTAATGGGGATTTGTCTTGACATAAGGGTCTTGCTATATAGCCCTAGCTGGCCTTGAATTCACGATCCTTGTTCCTCAACTTCCAGAGTGCTGAGATTACAGGAATGTGCAGTCATACCCAACTTTCGTTTTTTTTGTTTTGTTTTGTTTTTTGCCGGTCATGGAGCCTGAACTCTGGGTCTGTCCCTCAGCTCTTCAGCTCAAGGCTAGTGCTCTACTACTGGAGCCACAGCGCCACTTCCAGCTTTTTCTGTTTATGTGGTGCTGAGGAATCGAACCCAGGGCCTCATGCTTGCAAGGCATGCACTCTACTGCTGAGCTACCTTCCCAGCCCCATACCCAACATTCTACTGGACGGTGTTTTCGTTTTGGTCCTGGGGCTTGAACTCAGGATTCTTGCTCAGCTTTTTTACTCTTAGCTAGTGCTCTGCCACTTGAGCCACATATCCATTTCTGGCTTTTTTTTTTTTTTGCCAGTTAATTGGAAATAAGAGTTTCACAAATTTGTCTGCATGGGCTGGATCATATTCTCAGGTCTCAGTCTGCTGAGTAGCTAGGATTGCAGGCATGAGCCACCTGCACCCAGTTCTACTGGACAGTTTGAACAAATCTAAATGGTTTTGGAGAAAAGGTTCCGATATATTAAAGCACACAACAGCCTGAACACCCAAGATCATTCATCCTTGCTTGATGTCTGGCTGACCTTCCTTTCATTCTCACATCTTTGTCCTCCTAGTCACAGGCTAATTCATATCTCTGTCCACTCCTTAGCATAACTTCTTTTTCTACTTTGTACTACCCTTCTTTTCTTGGCTCTCAAGCTCCCCATTTTCTCATGTTTAAGTCCTAGCTAAAATAACCTTGTTTTCAGTTGAGTTTCTTGCCCCTCCCCCATCTTTCAAGCTAGTTAGTTTTGACTTTGCTATGCCCTTCAGCGTACTTACTCTGTGCCCCTGCAGACTTGGTTCTTACAGTTGTTTGTTTAAATTCTTCTTGTCACTACCTAGAGCTATGATGCTTCAAAGGTGCCAGGCTGGTAGTTCTACCACCTTGTGTCACATACTCAGTGCTTAGACTGCAGTGAAGGATTTTGCAGCTAAAGATGGAGGTTAAGGATGTCATTTTTTCCTTGTCATAGCTAAACTTGAAGGGGCTGTATGCGAATGTTTTCCTACACACTGTTTTAATTAGGACATTTCTGTCCAGTTTGAATAACAAAGGTGAGCTACAATTCTCTTGGAAACATGTCTGATGATCCCAGCTGATCGGTAGATCATTTTGGAGATGTCAGTCTTTGATAGAGTTTATAATCAGATTTAATGGTCTTCTTCTGCTGCAAACTTCTGCCTCTGAGATGGGGGGGGGGGGGGGGGGAGACAGGTATATCCTTCTGATTCCTTCTATAGTCATGTTGAATAAAAGCTGCCGCTAAGGTCCTCCATCATCTTTTGGAGTTCTTTTTGCTTTTTCTCTTACTGTTCTTTGAATCATATGTTTGCCATCTGTAGTAATAAAGAGAGGTATTCATATTTTAAAATTAATTTTTAGCCACAAGAACTTGCAGCTAAGTCTCAATATGTTTTATACATTAGTCCTGATGGTTTCTATTTTGTAAACCCAATGTTTTTTATTGTTGGTTCTTTTTGGGGGGATCTGGAGGGAGTGCTGGTACAGGGCTTGAACACAGGGCTTGGGTGTTGTCCTTTAGCATTTTCATTCAAGGCTAACACTCTACCATCTGAACCACAGTTCCACCTCAGGATTCTTTCTTTCTTTCTTTCTTTCTTCCTTTCTTCCTTTCTTCCTTTCTTCCTTTCTTTCTTTCTTTCTTTCTTTCTTTCTTTCTTTCTTTCTTTCTTTCTTTCTTTCTTTCTTTCTTTCTTTCTTTCTTTCTTTCTTTTTTGGATGGTTTATTAGAGATAAAGAGTCTCACAGACCTTTTTCTGCCTGGGCTGGCTTTGAACCGTGATCCTCAGATGTGAACCACCAATGTCTGCCCCAATGGAATTATAAGCCTTAATTCACAGGCTATTCCTGGGATTCCTATACTAACAATATAAAGGCTTGTGGATCTTGCCTCTTATTCTGAAAACTATGACACAAGAGAGGCATGTTTGAGTGGCAAACTTAGAAGTCAAGTAACTTCTACAATGCCAGACATCTTGGAAGCAGAGTTTGGAGAGGAGCCCAAATCACTAGACCTACCATAGCAGGAAAAGCTTCATGTAACTTTTGTTACATGAAATAACATGAGTTTGCATCAATGGCTACTTTTGGAATCTTTCAGAAATAAAGTATCGTTAAATTACAAAGTCTTCTTACATTCAAAAGTTAAAAGCAGTGTACAAATCATGTAATCAACACTGCTCTGGTGTCCATGAACTCAGATTAGCTTACACGTTCTGGAATGTGTTCATTCTTTCACCCTTCCAGATCTGGCTCTAACTTTGGTTTAACAAAGCTGTGTATTTAAAGTAACTTAAAGCAGGGCTCTGATAACTCAACTGTAATCCTAGCTGCTCTGGAGGCTGAGATCTGAGGATTGCCATTTGAAGCCAGGCTGACCAGGAAAGCCTGTGAGACTCTTACCTCCAACTGACAACCAAATATCCAGAAGGGGAAGCTATGGCTCAAGTGGTAGAACACTAGCCTTAAACATAAAAGCTCAGGGACGGCAATAGGCCTAAGTTCAAGTCCAATGACTTGGATAAGAAAAATAAAGTAACTTTATAGCTAAGTCACTTCTGAGTTACAAAATTCCAGGAGTGATTTTCTTTGAAGGAGGATTTCATGAAAATCTTTTAGGATGATAGAAACCAACTGTATACTCAAAAGCTCTTTTTCTCGCTGAGCTGTTAAAAGATGGAGTTGATCTCCACTTCAAATGAGGCCATTCTTTTCCTGTCCATCTGCCTTAAATTTGGACTTTGGCTGTATTTCTAAGTAGAAGGCTGTATTCATTCACTTGCAGAAGTACAAAATGCCATGCTGTTTGGTTTTGGAAACCCATGGAACATTCTCTCTTCTCCTGATGCTTGTTCTAACTCTAAGCTCTCAACATTTACCTTTTCTCATTTAATGCTAGTTTTCAAGAACAGTAGTTCTCAAACTTCCCTGTGTGATAAAACATCTAGTTAGAGGGTTCAACATCTCAGTGCACATGCCCACCAATTCACATTCAGTTTAGCCAGAAATGTCCTTTGGATATTACCCAGGTGAAGCAAGTGTCCCCCCCCCCCCCCCCCCCCCCCGCTCCTTTTTTTTTTCTTCCCAGTCCTGGGGCTTAAACTCAGGGCCTGGGTGCTGTCCTTGAGCTTTTGTTCAAAGCTAGTGCTCTACCATTTGAACCACAGCCCCACTTCCAGCTCTTTGGTGGTTGATTGAAGATAAGAGTCTCACAAAGGACAAAGCGTGAACCAGTGCAACAGAGATACTCACAAGGCACTGTGTTAAAAATGAACTTTACAACTTGGTGGGGAGGGAGGGAAAGTGGGAGAAAAACAAGGGAAGCAAAACAATGTTAGACAAGAAATGTACCCGTACCTTATGTAACCCCTGTGCATATCACCTCGACAATAAAATACAAAAGAGTTTCCCTGCCCAGGCTGCCTTTAAATCAAAATCCTCAAATCGCCACCTCCTGAGTAGCTATGATTGCAGGTGTGAGCCACCAGTATTCAGCCTGGTGCTTTTTTTTTTTTTTTAAGTTAAGGAGTTTATTAGGGAAATATGAGAGGTACAGACACCCCAAGTGACAGAAAAGTCTGAAAGTGCCCCTTTCAAGCCACATGAGGGCCTGGCAGTGACCTTAAGAAACTGGTGGATTGGCAACATTCCCTGGGCAGTCACACTGCCAGGCCTGGGGGGGTCCTAGCCGGGACTGCCCCCCACCTCCCACCGCCCACCTCGGTTGGGGAGCAGACAAGGACTGTTGATGGGGTCAGTGCAGAGGGAATGAGAACAGAAAGGAAAATCTGGGCGTGAGAAGTGGGAGGAGCTGCGTAGAGTCCCAGGCTTCAGGCTCCACCCCTCCACTACATTTAACCACAGCTCCATGAAACGTTACTCAAGAAGTACAAACCCCTAATGCTGTTTCCCAGTCCCCCACGCCACATCACACTCCCCCGTGTACACCGCCTATGCCCCGAACAGCAACTTGTCAGCAGCACGGCACAGTTCTAGGTGAGTGTCTCACCTTTTGTCACCTGGGCTTCAATGTATTCTATTCTCCGCTCAAGGGCTGTCAGTTTCTCATTTAGTATTGCGAGTCTTGAACAGCTAGACATATCAAACGAGTTGAGAAAGTCCACGATTTTCTGGATGCTGCAGGTTATGAGTTCAGTATATTCCCGGTTCTCCCAGTCCTGGTGGATCTCTCGCTGCACTGGATCCTCGAGCAGGATAACTGCACGTGCACCCTCCAGCCTGGTGCCTTTATCAATAGCTCCAAGTGAATGATGAGTCCAACCCGGGACCTCGTCTTCCAGGGCTTACGCTCACCAACAACTTTAACTGGTTGGTTTGCCCCTTATGCCCTGGGAATGACTCCCCAGGGAGAAGTGGCAGATAGTTAGCACCTGACTCGAAATCATCTTTTAATTGGCACTGAATGTATTCATTCGGTTGAACCAAACTCCTTTTTCACACGATCTCACTCAGCTATGTTTTTGTCTTGGATCCACTTTGTTCCCGGATATTTTTATGTGTACGTGGATTGTTGGTTGGGGGGGTAAAAAAAAAAGAGCATCTGTTTTTCAGCCTTTTGTTGACAGATGCACAAGCTGAAAGTCATTTCAGAGCTCAGCTCAGCTCAGGCAGCGCGGTCTGGCTGGTGCTGTGTTGGAAGATGAAAGATAGGCTGACTGGCCTGGGTATCACTCATCTGCCAGCAACTTTGTCAGGACTAATGGTTGTAGAGGAAAGATTGGGGGGGGGGGGCTCGTTTTTATTGTGTGTTATCAATATCTTCACTCTAAGCAGCGCCTCTCCAAGAGAACTGAGGCCTAGCATTGCTGGGTTCCGTTGTACCTCTGAATGAGCGTCTCCCTCCTGTGGCTCAAGTTGAGAAGGTGGTCAGTGGGTGCGCTGTGCCGTGAATCTGTGGGGAGCTCAAGGAAGGTCCCTACCCAGATTTACTACCTTGCTTCCCTTTGTGGTAAAATGAGATTTATGATGATGCCTTATTTTCAACTTGCTGCATTTATTAGATGACATGATGAATTAAATGTGCGAGGCCCTTTGCAAGTCTTGAGCGGAGTTGTAAAGGCGGAGTGCTGTTATTTATGGAGGTTGGTTTGCTGAGCGCAGGTGTTTTATGAAAGTCAGTTGCTCACAAGTTAGGATTGTGGGAGGCTTTGTAAGTAGTTCATAGAGATTCGTGGGTATCATGACCAAAGCAATCAGCAAGCCATATGCTGCTAATTTTGAAATTTAGAAAAGATTCTCATCCTACCACCTACCTGCCTGATCGCTGAGGATGTGAAAAAGCACCTTCACAGAAACCAAACCTGAAGTAAGAGCAGGTGACCATTCCACCTGCTGTGAAGACTTAACTTTGCAAAGCGTAGTGAGCATCATTCTACAGTTGACTTTACCCCCATCAGACTGAATTATGGCTGCCAGAACAGGTTGTATTTAGTTCTGCCTTGCTAATCAGCACACACAAGCTCAGAAAGTTTGAAATGCCTGTGCCTCAAGTACAGGCTGTGTCCTATCTTTGTGCTGGTATCACCTATCTTCTTTTCGTGGTATTAAGAGACTGAATTTGGTCTCCAACTCATTACTAGGCAAACACACTACCAGTTGAGCCCCACTCACACTCCTAGTCCTTTTGTTTCTAGGAAGTTCTACTTTGCAGACGGTGTCTTATACTTTTGCCTGGGCCACCCTGGGACCATGATCTTCCTACCTCTCCCTGCCAAGGAGCGGGGATTGCAAATGCACTACCATGCCTGTGTTTGTTGTATGAATATGTCCCCCCCCCCCCCACACTTTTCTTTTTCTGGCTTGCATTCTGGAATATGGTTTTACCAACTTTTTCCCTGCGTGGCCTCTGAGATCTCAATCCTCCTGTTTCTTCTGCCTTCCAACTAGCTGAGCTAACAGACATACTCTACCATATCTGGCCCTCAGCCTACTTAAAAAAAAAATGGCTGCTTGGTCACTTTGTTCATTGACAGTACTTCATTCTAAAAATAAGTCCAGCCCACACTTGCCTTGGAAATGTGTTGTAATAGGACTCGTCTTTATAGAAGGATATTAGGAAACGATCGTGGTCATGTCTGCATTCATGGTTCTGGGGGTGGGAGACAGGTAATATTAAATTATATTTTCCCTGAGGTTTATAGTGACTGTGTGTTACTGAAGAAACTAATGAGGGAGCTCAGAACTGAGAGCAAGTGGCAGGTTCTCAGGTGTCTAGAGAGACACAAAGCAGACAAGCAGAGTTGGAGAGGCAGCTGATTTCCTTCACAAATCATCAGTGAAAGGAGCTGGGTGCTGATGTAATCCTGGTCACTCAGGATGCTGAGATCTAGAGAAAAAAGGTTCAAAGCTAACTTGGGCGGAAAAGTCTGTGAAACTCCATCTCCACAATAACCAGCAAAATGTCAGGCTGGAAGTTTGACTCAACTGATAGAGCACCAACTGGGCAAGCAGGCCCAGTAAGGGGAAAGCTCTAAGTTCAAACTCTGACACTGGGAAAATATTTAACCAAAGAAGGGGAATAAAGAGGTCTTCACATACAGAGCTTGCCTGAAGCAGATCAGGTAAGTGGATATTCACAAACAATGGCTGTCATGTTTCCTTATGCATCCTTTCTTCCTGTCAAGATCCCCTTCATGTTACCAGAAATAGTCATAGCCTTCCATGTGACATCACCTTTCTGGAGATTTTACTTTTTTTATGTCAGTATCCAGGTTTGAATTCAGGGCCTTGAGCTCTCATTTTAAAAGCTTTCTTACTCATGGCTGCCACTCTAACACTTGAACTGTCTGCAGCCCAGCATTGCGCCGGTTAATTGGAAATGGAGTCTTGTGAACTTTTCTGCCTGGACTGGCTTAGAACCTCAATCCTCAATTCTCAGCCTCTGGAGGAGCCAGGATTACAGATGTGAGCCTTAGACATCTGGCTTACTTTTATTAAGTTCTTTCTGCTATTTTTTTAAGACTAATTTAGAAGGGAAGAAACATCTCTGGAAAAACAAGAAAAATGTTGTTATATGTAATGTCAAGAACAATAGTAGGTAAAGATTTGAGGTGGGAATGGGGGTGTGGCTCAAGTGGTAGAATGCCTCAAGAGGCGAGGTTGATCAAGGTGCTGAGTTGAAGCACCAGTGTTGGTGAGTGTGTGTGCACACATACACACACATGTGCACACACACACACACACAGGTCAAAGATTTGAGGTATAAATGCACCACAAAAACACAACATCATCTATGTAAAGGAATGTGTATATAAATATGCATGTGTTTTTATATATGTACATGTGTATATCTGTATGCAGTGCTTGAGATTGAGCCTTCTATTATACTCTGTTGTGGAATTCCAGGCATATCTTTGAGGAATCTTCGAGTGTGTTTGAATAGACTCTATTGGCTACAACATAGGGCACTTACTCCGCCCAGGCACAGGGCCAGGTGCTTTGCATGTTTAATCCCTTAGGGAAGGCCATGTAGTCACTGCATCTTTTTTTTTTTTTTTTTTGGTTGGTCATGTAGCTTGAACTCTGGGCCTGGGTGCTGTCCCTGCACTCTTCAGCTCAAGGCAAGCACTCTACTGCTTGAGCCGCAGTACCACTTCCAGTTTTCTAGTGGTTTATTGGAGATAAGAGTCTCATAGACTTTCCTGCCTGGGCTGGCTTTGAACCCTGATCCTCAGATCTCAGACTCCTGAGTAGCTAAGACTGCAGGTATGAGCCACGGGTGCCTGGCTTCACTGCATTTTTAAGAATGAGAAATGTAGGCTTAAAAAAGCTCAAGATCAGGGGCTGGGAAAGTGGCTCAATGGTAGAGTGCTTGCTTTGCATGCATGAGGCCCTGGGTTCGATTCCTCAGCACCACATAGTAGAAAAAGCCAGAAGTGGGGCTGAGGCTCAAGTGGTAGAGTGCTAGCCTTCAGCTGAAGAGCTGAGGGACAGCTCCCAGGCCCAGAGTTCAGGCCAAGATCATGCTGAAATCATGTAGCACATCAGTGGTGTGGCTGAGATTTGAACAGGAGTATTCTGGCTCTGTTCTCTTTAGATGTTTGTCAATCTCTCGTGCATTAAACTATTTCATATGAAGTATGCTACTCAGGTATAAAAATGAAGAAAGCTTTGTCATTTTTCAAAAGAAAACGAACATCCTGAGCCATTTTAGCTCAAACTTCCTTTTAGCCAGAATATCAGCGAAAGATGGAATTAGTAAGTCTACCCATCCCCTCTTACAAAACCCAAGAGGATTAGTTAAGCTGTTGTCCTTCTTCTGCTCTGCCAGAGAAACTGCTAACGGGCTGGGTGAGTTTGATTCTCCTTTTCCAGGGTGACATTTGGCTGTGGCATGGGACCTGTTCTACGTGTCATTCTGGCTTGTTCATTACAAATTCAGGATGACTTTGATTGTAGCTTTGCCTGGTACTACTTGCTGAGAACAAGTAGTACTCTGGAGAATAGGCAGGAAGAGGTGGGCTGGGGACACGAGTGGTAGAGGCACAGGTGACATGGAATCCCTCCTATACTATGAAATGCATAAAGTCTGTCTGAAAACAGGGGGTGAGGGGCTGGGAAGGTGGCTCAGTGGTAGAGCGCTTGCCTTGCATGCCTGAGGCCCTGGGTTCGATTCCTCAGCACCACATAAGCAAAAAGAAAAAAGCCGGAAGTGGCGCTGTGGCTCAAGTGATAGAGCGCTAGCCTTGAGCTGAAGAGCTGAGGGACAGCGCCCAGGCCCAGAAGAGTTCAAGCCCTACGACTGGACCCAAAAAAAAAAAACAAAAAAACAAAAAAAAAAAAACAGGGGGTGACCTCCTTGTTTCAACCCCTCCCCCAGCCAGCTGTGTCCCAGCAGACAGGGAACATTCTGAGGAGCCTTGCACGCATCAGCTACCTGTGCATTTTTTTTTTTTTTCAAAAATAGTTCAGGAGTAGTCAAGTGCTGATAACTCACACTTGTAATCCTAGTCTGAGATCTGAAGATTAAGGTTTGAAGCCAGCATGGGTAAAAAGGTCATTATCTCCAATTATCCAGCAAAAAGATGCAAGTGAAAGTATGGCTCATGTGGTAGAGCACAAACGTGATTTGAACAGAAAAAGCCAAGTGACAGCATGAGCTCCTGAATTCAAACCCCACGACAGGGACACAGACACACACACACACACACACTCTCTCTCTCTCTCTCTCTCTCTCTCTTCAGGAGTAGTTTCTATGGAAAAGAAATGTTTCCTTAGTTGCTGAGGCCAGCTGGTTCACACTGGAGCTCCTTGTGAATGATAACTGCAGGCCAGCTGTTGTGCACACGGCACCCCACAAACTGTAAACAGAGCAAAGGTCTGGGCACAGCTGCAGGCTGAGGTCCCTGTCTAGGGCTGGGCCTGCCTCTTTGGGCTGTGCAATTACAGCAGTCAACCACCTGCCCCTCCTGGCTGCTTTCTCCCTTTCTCCTTTCCCACTCTCCCCAGCTGACCTCCCATTTCCCTCTTTCCCAGAGCCCAACAAAAGTGTACACTATTTGTGCTACTGCTCATTTCTTTAAACAGAGGAAACAGCCCTATCCGGTGGTTAACATGAGATTTCTGTGTATCCTTTTTTATTTTAAAGTCGGATGTACTGTAGTTATGTATCCAAATGGACAGAAGTTTGATTATAAGCAGAGATGTTTAAATCTGGCAGGTGTAAGCTACTACCAGCATCCACTTGGAAACTCTTCTAGCCCAAGGTCTTGTTTCTGAGTAATTGAGTTCAGTTCAATGCCTCGGGTTCTGACAGAAGCTTTTAGATGGGTGTGTGATTTAAAAGAGAACAAAAATTGCTGGTATCTGAAATTCCAAAAGAATTAAGTGAAATCAGGAATTTCTCTGGCTAGAAAGCTGTTTGATGCCTCCACTGCTTGGCTGCAAAGTATATTTTTCTGTCACCTATTTCAATATAAAGGTCTAATATGAGGAAAAACTTTTAGAGAAAAGTTCCTCTTATCCTGGCCCCATGATCTTGTCAGTATCTCAGACTTTCAAATTACTATGACCAACTACCTGACATATACCACCCAAGGGAGGGAAGACATATTTAGGCTCCTGACTTGGGAGATTTCAGTCCATAGTCCTTCACTCTGTTGATTCTGGGCCTGTGGTCAGGCAGCAGAACATGTACCTCATTGTGGATAGGAAGCGAAGAGGGGAGGAACTGGAACCAGTTCTGACCCTCAGAGGATGCCTCCTGGGGCCTACTTTCTCCAGGTAAGCCTTCCCACCTCCTAGCATTTCTCAAACCTCCCAAAACAGCACCACTAGCTGAGAACCAAGAGTTAAATACAGGAAACTGTGGGAGGCATTTCACATTCAAACTGAAACAGACCAGGTTGTTGCTAGAAGCTAACATTGTATCATTCATTTTACTATTAGGCTTTTTTTTTTTTTTGGCAAGCACAGGAGGTTGAATTTAGGGCCTTGATTTGTGATGGTTTTCAACAATGGGAAATCAGGCTTCCTGGAAAACTTGAGTTATAGGATATACCGCAGTGTGTGCATGTGTATCTGTGTATAGTTGATCAGTATATCCGCATTATGAGTGATTTAGCTTTTGGTAGGATGTTCAGATTGTAAATTTTGTTTTATCAACTTACTTTGCCTTCTTAAGATATTTACCTTTTCAACATAGTAGTATATCAAAGCATTTTTTTTTTTTTGGTCCGGTTGTGGGGCCTGAACTCTGGGCCTGAGCACTGTCCTCAGCTCTTCAGCTCAAGGCTAGTGCCCTACCACTTGAGCCACAGCACCACTTCCGGCTTTTTTCTTTTTGCTTATGTGGTGCTGAGGAATCGAACCCAGGGCCTCATGCATGCAAGGCAAGTGCTCTACCACTGAGCCAACTTCCCAGCCCCTATCAAAGCATTTTAAATATGAGTTTTTTTGGTTTTTTTTTTTTTTTGGGTCCGGTCGTGGGGCCTGAACTCTGGGCCTGGGCGCTGTCCCTCAGCTCTTCAGCTCAAGTCTAGCGCTCTACCACTTGAGCCACAGCGCCACTTCCGGCTTTTTTTTTTCTTTTTGCTTATGTGGTGCTGAGGAATCGAACCCAGGGCCTCAGGCATGCAAGGCAAGCGCTCTACCATTGAGCCACCTTCCCAGCCCAATATGAGTTTTTGAATGCCACAGTGATTGGTGTTTAATTTGCTTTTGTTTGCTTGTTTGTTTAGTTGGTGGTGGGGCCTGAACTCTGGGCCTGGGTGCTGTCCCTCTGCTCTTCAGCTCAAGGCTAGCACTCTACCACTTAAGCCACAGCACCACTTCCGACTTTTTCTGCGTATGTGGTGCTGAGGAATCAAACCCAGGGAGGGCCTCATACAAGCAAGGCAAGCACTCTACCACTGAACCACCTTCCCAGCCCCAATGTTTTGCTTTTATTACTATGTTTTATGTATGTGTGTGTGTGTTTCTATTTTATTTTCCCAAGCCAATCCCTCCAACTTGTGGTCCTTCTGCTTCAGGGTCCCATGTGTAGATCCCTGTGCTCATATGACTGTGTTTTTAAAATAAAAGTTGAAATCTTCTCAAATAAAGCACAAGCGTGGATACCATGTTCAACCTAGTTGTTTCTGTTCCTTCGCTATCTTCCCGTGTACCCCTGGCAGGCTGTGAGTGGAGTAACATCACTGGAAATATCCTGAATAATCCTTGACTTTTCTTTTTGTGATCATTGCTGGAAACCCCAGCTCTTTCTCAAGTACTTCTTCTCTTCTTGCTAGGTAGTTGGTTTTTAGTGTTTAATGGTTATTTGGGATTCTTTTTTGGTTTTGGTACCAAAAAATGAATCCTTTTTACAATATACTTCTAAATTATGCATGAAAATTTGGGTGTCAGCTCATTTTGCTGCTTGAAGAAGAGGCTACCTGAGATAATCAAGTTATGAGAAAACGAGGCTTATTTTCTGCTCACTGTTTTGGTGGGTTCAGCCCATGGTTGATTGGTTCCATTGCTTTGGGCCTGGAGTGAGGAAATGAGCCGGAGGAGGACAGTGCAGGGTCCCAGTGGCCCCTGCTTAAAGGTTCATCCCAGCGTCATGGGCTGGTAAGACATTTCATGTCCACTGTCCACTGATCACTAACCACTGACCATTGACCACTGACCACTGTGCTTCCCCGGCCATCACAGGTGTATGAGTGTGGGTGTTGTAAGTTTCTGGACAGGCCAATTAAATGGTATCTTCTCTTTATGTTTAGTCGCTGCTTCGAACACTTGTGAGAAGTTAGAAATAGCCAGAAATGAGTTACAAACTGCGTATGAAGGATTTGTCCAGAAGCTAAACCAGCAGCACCAGACTGATAGAACAGAACTGGAGAACAGACTGAAGGAATTTTACACGGGGGAGTGTGAGAAGCTTCAGAACATCTACATCGAGGAAGCGGAGAAGTATAAAACCCAACTGCAAGAGCAGGTCTGTGCTTGGGAACTGTCGGAGGTGGTTATGGGCTTGAATCATGATTGATTGCCTTCACACGCTTTTTCTTTGATTTCTCATTTTGATGATATAGGGGTTTGAACTCAGGGTCTCACGCTTGCTAAGCAGGTGTATTACCACTTGAGCCATGCTTCCAGCCCTTTTTTCTTGGCGACTTTTTTTTTTCTTTCTTTTTTTTTTTTGGGGTCCAGTCGTGGGGCCTGAACTCTGGGCCTGGGCGCTGTCCCTCAGCTATTCAGCTCAAGGCAAGCGCTCTACCACTGAGCCACCTTCCCAGCCCATCTTGGCGACTTTTGAGATAAGGCCCTTGCGTGTTTGTCTGAGCTGTCCTGGACCTCAGTCCCCCTATTTTATACTTTCTGCATAGCTGGGATGTCAGATATGCCACCACCACACCCTGGCTTGTTTTTACTGGTTGAGATTGGGTGTCCTGAGAACATTTTGCTCTGACTGGCTGCCTCAAATGCAGTCCTCCCCAACTCAGCCTCCTGAGTGGCTAGGATTACAAGCATGAACCATTGTGACTGGTGTACTATTCATTCTATGTGGCTGTGCATATTGGTACTGGGGCTTGAACTCAGGGCATGATACTCCAACTAAGCTTGTTTTACTTGGGCCATACTTCTGGGGCTTTTCAGTAGCTAACTGGAGATAAGAGTCTGGCCCACTTTTCTGCCTGGCGTGGTTTCAACCAGTGATCCTCAGCTCTCCGCCTCCTGAGTAGCTCAGATTACAGGTGTGAGCTACCAGGACCTGCTTGTTCACATACTTTAATGAGTTTCTCCTTGTCTTCCAGCTTACTAGATGAATACATCTTTAACTGGATTTTTAAAATTATGATCAAAGCACTGTACTTACGTTGTGCTTAAAGAAGAAGGAAAAGATAAAAAGTTTAAAACAGCCCTTTGGCAGGCTATTGGTGTTATGCTGCTAAAAATAAAGGTTTTCTTTTCTTCAAAGTTTTTTTTTTTCCTTAAAAGACACTTCTAATTCATTTTTTCCCAATATACTCATATATCATAAACCTTGCTTACATTTTATTTCACCGTTTTTAGTTTTTTGGGTTTTTTTTGGGTCCGGTCATGGGGCCTGAACTCTGGGCCTGGGCGCTGTCCCTCAGCTCTTCAGCTCAAGGCTAGCACTCTACCACTTGAACCACAGCGCCACTTCCGGCTTTTTTTTTTCTGCTTATGTGGTGCTGAGGAATCGAACCCAGGGCCTCGTGCATGAAGCGCTCTACCACTGAGCCACCTTCCCAGTGCACCCCCCTTTTTTTTTTTTTGGTTGGTCGTGAGGCTTGAACTCTGGGCTTGGGCGCTGTTCCTGCGCTCTTCAGCTCAAGGCCAGCACTCTACCGCTTGAGCCACAGCGCCACTTCCTGTTTTCTACTGGTTTATTGGAGATAAGAGTCTCACGGACTTTCCTGCCTGGGCTGGCTTTGAACTGCGATCCTTAGATCTCAGCCTCCTGAGTGATTACAGGCGTGAGCCACCAGCGCCGCCTTTAGCTTGGTTTTTAAATTGGCAAATATATGCATAGCATCTACTGTTTACCCCTCCTGTTAGGAGCAGAGAGGTATTGTGGTCAGTGTGGAAGGCCTGGGGCTGAGGTGGCCCTGGGGCTGTGGACAGATGCTCTCCTCACAGGGCCTCTGCCCTTGCCCTCAGGGAACCCTGCAGACTCTGCAGGCTGGTGCTCCTCCTGGGGAAGGTGGAGCAGAATGTGGCTAGGCCAAATTGGGCTGGGCTTCTCTTCACCCAAGTTGGGATGCCCTTAAATGCAAATGCAAGCTTATGTGTCAAGTCTTTTAACATTGAGGTTGGTTTACTCAGCCTAGGACTTTCGGGTTTATTGTTGAACCACTGTTTTGTGTGTTTCTTACAGTTTGACAACCTAAATGCCGCCCATGAGACCTCTAAGTTGGAAATCGAAGCTAGCCACTCGGAGAAAATAGAATTGCTAAAGAAGGCCTATGAAACCTCCCTTTCAGGCAAGGATGATTTTGTTTTTCCTATTTAAACTGAGAATGAGGTAATAGAAAAACAAGCGGAAATGATTCATAACTTTCCCCTCCAGAGAATGCCCCATGCTATTAGTTTGGGGTGTTCTTCATTGCCTTTTGCATTGTCCATTGTTAATGGATGCCCTTTTCCCCCAAGGATACAAACAATAGTTGGTTACAAATGCCAGTCTTTTAAGGAGCTAGGATGGACTTTGGAAGGTTTTCAAGGTCTTTTTGGGCAGTGATGGTGATGGTGGTAGATACTATTTCAGGTCCCTGGCAAATTGGGGATGTTTGTGTCCTGTCCACGGTGGCACACCAGCACCGTGGTGGAATGCAGATGGCTGCTGTTGGATAAAGAATCTTTGGTTATCACCAATCACTAATCACCAATCACTATCAGAAGGTTTCTCATGGAAGGGAAAGAGCAAGAAGCCATTCTCTCAGACTGTAGTCAGCAGAGTCTTCGCCCCAAACCAGTTGCATTTACAGAGTGGCACAGGATATATGGTAGAAATGGACTGTGTGAACTTGAACAAGGCAGGCCTTTTCTCATCAGAAAAATAGATGGCGTCTGAGGGTAATAGGGAAAAGTAGACAGTTAATAAACACCATTTCTCTTCTTTTGCTAGGGATGAGCTTAATTTTAGACTTTTTCATTCAGGAAAAGCAAATTGAAGAGAGCCTAGAAGCTCCAGATCAGGAGTCTGAGGCCTGTGTTTGGAGACTCTGTTCTTCATTCTGTTTTTTTGTTTGTTTGTTTGTTTTTGTTTTTTTTCCCCTGGGGCTTGAATTCAAAGACAGGGTGCTATCTCTGAGCTCTTTTTGTTAGGGCTAGCACTCTAGCCATAGCACTTGAGCCACAGCACTGCTTCTGGCTTTTTTTTTTTTTTTTTTGGTGATTAATTGGAGATAAGAATCTCACAGACTTCCTGCCTGGGTTGGCTTTGAACCACGATCCTCAGATCTCAGTTTCCTTAGTAGCCAGGATTACAGGCGTGAGCTACTGGTGCCTGGCTCAATCTATGTTTTCTAAGGTCCTGTCCTCTGAGCCTCAGTAGTACTTCCAGCTATACACTGGATCTCTTCCCTGCCCACCACAGGAGGCTATTCTGAGGAGAGATTGCTTGATTTATGTAAAAGCATCATGCCAATGTGAAGTACTATAGTCATAATTTCACAATCGGCACCTTCATTGATGCGTGACAGTTGTGGGGGTGATCTCACAAAATGATCTCGGCGCATATTGTTGCCTCAAGAAATGTCCCTTCTTTCCAGAAATCAAGAAAAGCCATGAAGTGGAAAAGAAATCACTTGAGGATTTGCTTTATGAAAAGCAGGAATTGCTAGAGGTGGGTGAATCTCTACCTCCATCGCCCCCCAAATCTTCCATCACCGCGGATGTCTGGTGGGCGCGGAGTGTATTTTAGTGAGCCTTCGCTCTGTCTCAGCTGCTTCACTTACATTCCATGTGCTGCTGTTTGTGTTTTAGAAACAAATCAATGATCTGAAGACTGAAAATGATGCTTTAAATGAAAAGTTAAAATCAGAAGAGCAAAAAAGAGTATCAAGAGAGAAGGCAAATTCAGTAAGTTATGTCTTCTATTGCTACTGAATTTCTCTTTTGCTCTGTTGCCTTTTAGACTTGACTAAGTGTTCAGTGACCAGGAAAATAATCCAGGATTATTCATGTCATGCAGTCGTGTTTGTTTAAACTGTATAAAACCGTTTCTTTGTTTACTAGTCCTCTTTTTTTTTTTTTTTTAACATCCTTACTAAACACTGACCTAGAAACAAAATCTTATTTGGAGTAGTATGAGCAAATATCTTTAGGAAAGTTAAGAACTCAATCAGGATCAGGGTTTGTTTTTCCTTCTTGTCTTTTTTTCTTTTGTTTTTTTGGGGTTTTTTTTGGTTTTTGTTTTTTTCTTTTGTTTTTTTTTGGTCAGTCGTGGGGCTTGAACTCTGGGCCTGGGCACTGTCCCTACGCTCTTCAGCTCAAGGCGAGCACTCTACCACTTGAGCCACAACACCACTTCCAGTTTTCTAGTAGTTTATTGGAGATAAGAGCCTCACAGACTTTCCTGCCCGGGGTTGGCTTTGAACCACAATCCTCAGATCTCAGCCTCCTGAGTAGCTAGGATTACAGGCGTGAGCCACAGGCACCTGGCCCTTCTTTTCTTCTTCTTTTGTGCCAGTCTTGAGGCTTGAACTGAGGGCCTGGGTATTGTCCTTGTGTTTCTTTTGCTCAAAGCTCATACTGTACCACTTGAGCTACAACTCTGCTTCCAGCCACTTGGCAGTTTATTGGAGATGAGAGTCTCACACACTTTCTGGCCCAGACTAGCTTTGAACTGCAATCCTCAAGATCTCAGTCCTCAAGTAACTATTATTTTCAGATGTGAGCCACCTGCACCTGGTTTGGATGAGGGTTTTATGTAAAGACCTTACCTTTTTGTTTTTAAATAACTGCTCTGTTACAAGATAATTGACATGACCACAGAGGTCACCATTTTAAAATGTAAAATTTAGCTGGTACTGGTAGCTTACGCCTATCATCTTAGATACTTAGGAGGCTGAGCTCTAAGGATCACAGTGTGAAGCCAACCTGGATAGAAGAGTCCCTGTGAGACTCTTATCTCTCTAATTAACTACTCAAAAACCAGAAGTGGCATGTGGCTCAAGAGGTAGAACACTGGAAGTGGCGCTGTAGCTCAAGTGGTAGAGCACTAGCCTTGAGCTGAAGAGCTGAGGGACAGCGCCCAGGCCCAGAGTTCAAGCCCCACTACCGACCAAAAAAAAAAAAAGAGGTAGAACACTAGGCTGGAGCACAAATAGGCTCAGGGACAGTGCCCAGGCCCTGAGTTCAAGCCCCATAACAAACAACAAAATGTAAAATGTAGTAGATTTTAGTGTGCTCAAAGTATTGCTTTTTGTTTACCAGTATCTAAATCCAGAACTATTTTTTTTTTTTTTTTGTCCGTTGTGGGGCTTGAACTCTGGGCCTGGGCACTATCCCTGCGCTCTTCAGCTCAAGGCGAGCGCTCTACCACTTGAGCCACAGCACCACTTCTGGTTTTCTAGTTGTTTATTAGAGATAAGAGTCTCACAGTCTTTCCTTCCCAGGCTGGCTTTGAACCATGATCCTCAGATCTCAGCCTCCTGATTAGCTAGGATTACAGGCGTGAGCCACTGGCACACAGCCCAGAACACTTTTATTACCCCAAAAAGGAAACCCAAACTCATGAACGATCACTCCTCTTTTTCCCCCGAAGCCTCATTCATACACAAGCTATTGATGGCGTATCCCAGACTTTCATATAAACGATCCTACCTTTTGTAATTGTCTTCTTCACATGCCACAGTGTTCTCAGGGTGTGTCAGCATTTTGTCTGTTTTTATGGCTGAAAAATGTCGCTTTTCAAAAACAAACTTCTCGAATTTCCCTTGAAATGTGATACCCTGGGTCTGGGTCTGTTGGCCTCCCTCCTTCCCCTTGAATTTAAAACAAAACAAAACAACACATTTGTCTTGCTCCTTTTGCACTAGTGCTGCTGCACTGTATGCGCTTGTGCTCTGAGAGTGAGTAGAGCTTTCCACCATGGGAGACCACTGGCTTGCAGAGACATTTTTCTGGGGATCTCATTAGGCGACCCTCTAAACATTTGATAAAATCAGATGAGATCCCATTCAAGCAAATTTCAGAGTCTCTTTCTGGAAGATTCTTAGGGACTATTAGTGATTTCCAAAGAAATGTAGATTTGCGTACTGAGGGTAGAACCCCACTGGTAGCTCAGGGAATAGGTTTTAAAGAGCTTGGTAGAACATAATAGCAGTTCTACTAAAGTCAGTCCCTGTCAGTGCTGGAGATTGGGGGTAAAGGTAAGTGAAGTCAGGAGGGATTGGCTTGCTGGGTGTGGTGGCTCAAGCCTGTAATCCTAGCTACTTCAGAAGCAGAGATTTGCAGGATCATGGCTGGAGACCAGCCCAGAAAAGAAGTTCACAAGATTCCATCACAACCAATGGGCTCACATCTATTAGCCCAGCTGTAGAGGAAGCATAGGGGCTTTCCTAGAATTAGGAATGGTTCTATGAACCATCCTAAGTCAAAGACTTGGGAGATTATTGCCCTGTCCCTTGTTTTCCAGAGAAAACATTTTATATCCATATCCATATCTATATCCATATCTAGCCATTCATCCATCCATCCTTAACACTGAAGATACTGGCTTTCTTTAGAGACAACCGTTGTTCCATTTTCCCACCTTATACCAGTTTAGCCCTTGTAGGTTGTCTAAAGATTACCCAGAGCTCTGTACTATTGCAAGCCATGATGCTGCTCTTGTTTCTAACAACATATTGAGTGTCACCAGTATTTTCTTCGTATTAGGTTACTGGTAAACATGAAGTGTATTTCCAATAATTTAACCAATATTTTTGAGATTAAAAATGAAACTACTATAAGAAGCCAATTAGTATTTGTTTAATGTGGAAATTGAACCCAAGATTCCTTATATTATGAATATGGATGATGTGATTGTATGAAGTAATTATGAAGTACTAAGTGTAAAGTACTGTCTTTTCCAGAAAAACCCTCAGATTATGTATCTGGAGCAAGAACTAGAAAGCCTGAAAGCTGTGTTAGAGATCAAGAACGAGAAACTACACGAACAGGACATCAAGTTAATGACGATGGAGAAGCTGGTATGTTTCCTTCCACATATGGATTGAGGCTCTTGCTAGCTGTGGTTTACTTATGAAACTGGGATGGAGTTCTGACCATAGAGTTTAGAGTTTGGTTAACTCCTATTTATATATATTTGGAAAACATACAGCAGTAAATGTTGGATTTTCTCTTCCAAGCTTGTTCAGGAGTCATTGCTGCCTCTAGTATGTTTATTTTTGAAGTACTGTAGAAAGTAGCATTCAGTCCTTGGAAAAATTAAAATCGGGCTCACCATATATTTTCATGGTCCCTGAAATTCTTCATCAGCCTAAGGAAAACATTTAAAAAATATAAAATGCTTCACCATGAGCTCAGGTGGATACGGAAATTCAGTTAGACATATCACCCATCTTTCTTCTTATAAATTAGAATGTAATAAAAAGAATTGGGACTCGAATTAGATTAATCCAGTTGGACAAACAGTAAGCATTGTGAAAAAATACAAGGAAATTTAGTTTGTAGCCTCTAGGACAGAGAATGGGTGTTTGTGTGGGGGACAAGTCTGCCCAGCATTCTGTGTTTGAAACCTCAGTCTGTGTTCTGTCTCAGTGTTGGCCAAGCCCTGAAACCCAGCTGCTACTAGCCAGGACTGTCTAAGTTGGCAGGCTTTTAGCAAGGCAGCTTATTAAGTGGTACCAGCCGTTTCTGTATGTTGTTCCTGCCAGTGCCAGCCTCCTAGCTCTTCTTGTCTTAGCCCAATAGGGAATGACTCATTCTTGAATAAATGCCTTATTCAAACCCAGACAGCCCCTGACAACAGCAAGCCTGAAAATCACTCTTGTCGGTTTGGCTTTTTCTTTGTTTAGAGTTTTGACTTAGTATGGTTTAGTTTTCCTCTGTAGACTATTTTAGACATTTATCTTGTTTAGTTTAAGGAGATAATGCAAAAACTATGCTATGGCATTTTATCGAGAAGTCTTGATTTTTTTTTTAAGGAATGCAAAGATCTCATGGTTGCGACTGGGCTCACCCTAGTAATATAGCAGTTTCTGTTATACCAGGTCAACAGCTCTGCTAATCAGGCAGTCAAGTGGTGACTGGGATAATCCTGTTAATAACTTGTTTCTCTATGTTGCCATTCATGCATCAAGACACTGCAGAAGATCAAGTGTGACAGAGATCCTGCTCTACAGTTACTAGCCCATTTTAATATCTGGAGATCCATAGAGTAGTATTTCTGTTCCTCGATTGCCCAAGAGATAGGGCAGTGTCAGCGTGAATTGTCATGTGGGCAGGGGATGGGTTCCTTTGATGACAGCAACACCCACTGTTGCTACCTTGTTTGTAAGAGTTTCAGGTCTTTGAAGAAGTTAAGACATACTTAAATACTAAGGTTGTCTGAGGAAGCCACTGGTTTGAAAATGAAGTCTGCCAATTGTTAGCTTTGTGGCAGAATTAGGTCTAGTTTTTACTTCTGTATACAGGAGGATTGGAGGAGATGTTTTAAGGTCAATCACTACCCAGTCTCTAATTCCAGTTTTCTCCATCTCCTGTTTTTAGCTTTAATTCCTTTATAATTACTGAGCATTTCAAGGTCTCCCTTTTTTTTTTTTTCATTCCAGACATATGTTCTGGGAAGTTATTTCACCTGACTGCCTTGTCCTGGGTGTTTTCTGGATAGGAGAATATCTTATATTAATGAGCTGTGTTGCTGTAGTGATAGGGCCTTAGGGTTAATTCTGGCAGAGCGGTTCTGTCACCTCTAAGGCATGTAATAAAATCATATACCTTTCGAAAGTGAGCTGGGAAGGCATCGGCTCTCCATTGTGTTCAGTGGTTAAATGTCTTCAGGGATCGTATCCTTTAATCTCTTGGCTGATAGATTTGTTCTCTGTGAAAATTTAGCCAACAAGAGCACTTACTAAGAGGGATGCCTTTTGTAGAATCTTCTGTTTGATACTCTACACAGCTTGGTTGTGTCCCTTTTTAAGTGGCCTAGGGTAGTTTTTTTTTTTTTTTTGGTCAGTCATGGGGCCTGAACCCTGGGCCTGGGTGCTGTCCCTCAGCTTTTTAGCTCAAGGATAGCGCTCTGCCACTTGAGCCACAGTGCCACTTCCAGATCTTTCTGCTTATGTGGTGCTGAGGAATCGAACCCAGGGCCTCATGCATGCAAGGTAAGCACTCTACCACTGAGTCACTTTCCAGCCCTGAGTAGATTTATTTTTAAAGAAATTTCTGTTTTGGGGCTGGGAAGGTGGCTCAGTGGTAGAGTGCTTGCCTTGCATGCATGAGGCCCTGGGTTCGATTCCTCAGCACCATATAAGCAAAAAGAAAAAAGCCGGCTCAAGTGGTAGAGCGCTAGCCTTGAGCTGAAGAGCTGAGGGACAGCACCCAGGCCCAGAGTTCAGGCCCTACGACTGGACCCAAAAAAAAGAAAAAGAAATTTCCATTTTGCCATTCTAGATGCCAGTTTATAAATATTTCAGTGTGCTATTAAGTTTTCCTAATTAAATTACTTTAAAGTGTGCTTGTGTCTGGAATGAGCATTAAGAAATGAGGGAGTCTTGTTTCTTATTACTGTACAAATTGTTCATGTCAAGGTGGACAACAACACAGCACTGGTTGACAAACTGAAGCGATTCCAGCAGGAGAATGAGGAATTAAAAGCCCGCATGGACAAGCACATGGCCATTTCAAGGTATTTTTCCTATTTCCTCTCATCCTCAAACATGTAGCATTACTTTATCACACTCCGCCATGTACCTCCTGAGAGTGCAATTCAAGTGGGCAAAGAGACCCTATTTCCATCTAGGAAATAAGGCAGTTTATGCTTCTGCCAAAGCAGCTTTCTCACCAATCCCCTGGGTTGCTGACTCTGAGACTGCTTTTGGAGAAAGCAACACAAAACTAAATAGAAAACTGCTCCAAATTTGTAGGGGTTATATAATACATAGAGTACGGGTCTAAGTGACATGGTTCACTATGCAATTGTCCCAAAAGTAGAGTTAGGATCTTTTGCTTTTTAGAAGGAGTATTCAAGTTTCTTAGCCAGATTAAAACCTGTAAACCTTTATAGGGCTGTTTCTGCCATAAAGCTAGGTTTGTGGACTTCCAATATAAATTGGTAAGATTTTTTTAGTTACTGTGTTTAGTTTGTATGTGTGTACATGCCAGTTCTGGGGCTTGAACTCAGTGCCTAGGCACTAGCCTTTAGCTTTTTCCCCTTGAACCACAGCTCTACTTCTAGCTTTTTGGTGGTTAATTGGAGATAGGACCCTCATGGGACTATTCTGCCTGAGCTGGCTGTGAACCATGAGCCTCGGATCTCAGCCTCCTGAGTAGCTAGGCTTATGGGCATGAGCCACTTGCCCGCTGCTTGAGTTATTTTTTTTCAACCTCGATCCACATGTTTTCTCTGTCTTTCATCTTTCAGGCAGCTTTCTACAGAGCAGGCCGTGCTGCAGGAATCCCTGGAGAAGGAGTCGAAAGTCAACAAGCGCCTTTCCATGGAGAACGAGGAACTGCTGTGGAAGCTGCACAACGGGGACCTATGTAGTCCCAAGAGATCCCCCACGTCCTCAGCGATTCCCTTTCAGTCACCCAGGAATTCTGGCTCCTTCCCCAGCCCCAGCGTCTCACCCAGATGACGCTTTCTGCAAGCTGAGACTGCAAAAGCATCCGGATGCAGGTCTGCAGGACTGACCCTCATACCGACCATGGGAGTCAGAGCTACGTCAACTCTCCTGGAATTTCTGCAGGACAACTGGAAAGCCACCATCCTATGGGCTACTTTTGAGATGGGAACTCTGGGGGGGAGGGGTGACTTTTGATGTGGTCCAAGAGTCATCCCCTTCCCCCCTGCCCAACAGATTTTGGAATCGATGTGGACGTTGTTGCACAGAGCACTTAGGAATGAGAGAATCTTGTTCGTTGCCTTTTTCACCTAAGCATAAGGGGAAAAACTCTCAGGGGCCTATTAAGATAAAGAATTATAACCTTTGTAACGTTCTTCACCACAGACACCTTCCTGTGATTTTTATTTCTGATTGGGGGGGGAGGGGCAGGGTATGAATGAAATGGATGTAAAAGAGTGTCACGTGTCTGATGCAGTCTTCTTTGCTGTGTATTAAAAGTCAACAGCTGAATCTCCATGGGTACATGCTAATCAAGTCGTAGTGTACACATTTCAACAAAAGCCATAGAAGAAAAAGCAATAGTTGCTTGAATTATATTTACTACCAACTCTGCTCAGCCTGGATATGGTGAGTAGAAGGTGTGAAAAAAAAAGTTTTTTGACTCTGCAATGTCTGTCCATTTCTCTTTGGAGTAATTGTTAGCAATTTTTCAGTGTTCAGTTCTGTCAGTTGAAACTAGGTAAATTCTTTTTTCACTAGGATCCATTTTCTCAGGCTACGAGCAAATGTAGAACCCTAATTTTTCTAAAGATTAAAAAAAAAATCTGTATAAAGAAAAAAATACCAATGGCAGGACCAATAATTGTTCTGCCTTATTTTTACCTTGATCTAAGCTATTCTTAGAAAGTTAAGCCTTCCTCTCCTCTCCCATCTGCCTCATTGATTCCTTTCCTTTCTCTGATATCCACAGCCACAAACGCAAACCTTCTACCTCCTATCTACTTGTCTCTGGGACAAAGATAAAAGGAATATGCTTTTCCAGATGCAACTTCTCTTCAAGGTGCTGAACCCAAATTCCAAAATAAATTAAGGCCTGGGATTGAGTCTACTGATTCTGGAGAAAAAAAATCTTAGGGAAAATAAGGAGGAAAGTCATTGGCTGGATAGGATTCTGTACATGCTAATGAACAAAAGCCCTTAGATTAGGCCCGTGATGCAGTATTTGATAGAATGGTCTGGGGACACAATGGTAAGTTGGGATAAAGTAAAATGGGCAGCTGAGAAGTAGTTTTATATAATTCTCCTTTGGGTTGCATTTGACTTTTCAAAGCTTCTTGTTACCTCCCCCCGTTGTAAGACTTTGGGGAAGGTGAAGGACAGTTGTGGCTTCTCTGCACTGCATGTGTCCACATGGTGATGTCAAGTGTTTTTTTTTTCTGAGCTCGATGGCTGTGCACATAACCCCTAGAGAAAGAACAGATTCAGGAACTGGAGGTGGGTATTTGAGTTGTCATATCCATGTACACTAAATAACAAATTGATATTTCATGATGCATGTTTTTAATTTGTAGTTGTGTTTGAAGTCTTTAACCGCCTGTAGTTTCTTGCATACATAACCCTTCCATGTTTGCTTTCAAAGAACTGAGAGCTTAGTTCATTGCTGCCTCCCAGAACAGCTCTTCCCATGCTTCCAAATTGTTCTCTGTGACATTAGCCAAAGTTGGGTTTGCCACTCATCCCTGAGCATGGTAAGTTTCATGCGATTTCCTGCTGTCTTCCATACTGTTTAGGTATCTGGGAAATCTGATAGTAATTAGTATAAAATGTCTTCAGAGGATGGAAGACAACAGGAGACAATAGGAACAAAATAGCTTTGTTTTTCCCAAACCAAATGTTTTATGTAGGTTGAAAATGTTGGCACATCATAGAAGTACAGATGTGTGAGCTGTAGTTGTGTTCAGTTTATAGTGATGGAAAGTGTATTTTACTTCGATCAAATAAATAATGCTGGAATCTTCCTAAGAATTGCAGCCTCTGACATACTTTACTCTTCAAAGCGTTAACTGCTGGGCTGTGCAATGGAAGATCGCTTCCTAAGCCATTTCACAGGAATTTCCAGTGCAACCACACAAAGCATCATGGGTTTAATGAAAATAAACTTTGGCTGGTTTTAATTTCTGTATAAGAGAAATGGGATGGCTATGGTCGATATATTTTTGAAGGTGGGTCTAGGTAAAATAGTTGTAGCTTCCTTCATCTGCATCTGTTTTGTGAAAAATCAATGTCTACACAGTAGACAATCTCCAGCTACTTGTGGCTACGTGTACTCTTCAAAAGTTAGCATTAATACTAAGTACTGACCCAACTATTACTGCCAAAAAGTCCTTCTAGACTTAAAAAACACATAGCCCCCCTCTTTTTTTTTTTTTTTACAAAAACTTGCACATTTAATAGAAAATAGAAGTGATTATATAAAGTTGTCGACATATGTGCTTTCTTAGTATAAAAACTAAAAACACATGAATCGTAGCTAAGCAATCAGAAAACATGCTTTCTGTTAGAAAAGTTAACGCTTCTATTAATAGACTGACTTCCTCTTAGTCAGATGTCTGTCTGGCTCACAGGCCAGTGTGGGCACTTGATGTTGGCCTCTAGAAAAGCACAAATCAAAGAACCCCAAAGCAGATTGTGTGCACCGATGAGCTTTCCATCTGTCCACTCTACTTCCCTTTCCTTCAAGTCAGGAAAAGTCAACAGTGGTAGCAACCGTTGTCTGTCCTCGGAGATTCTGAGCAGTGCAAATATAATATCCCGCATCGATGGTCTCAAAGTCTTCGATGGTAATGATACTCTGGGAGAGTCTTGTGGTATGTCCAAGCCCTCTGTGGACCAGCCTCCAGGTGTCCTGAATCGTCACAGGTCTTTCATCCTGTTTAACAACACCCAGACAAACTGAAGCAAAGAGGGACAAGCAATCCGGAACATCTCTCATGCACACAATCCTACTGTGTGTCCCTTTCAAAATGCAAAGTACATGCTCATGAAAGACTACTTGGTAGGTGGCACTCATAGGCTCTGGGAGCTTTTACACCCTACAGCTGCATTATTTTTCCCCAAGCAGTGTCTTGGAATTTCAAGATGCAATTTGGTGATTTCTTTCTTTTCTTTAGTAAGTTTCTACTTAAAGCAGTTTCTTTTGGCTGTAAGTGGAACTGCTATTAACAAAAGCAAAATGCCTCACTGTTTTCATTTTTACTTTTTTCATTGTTCATCCCTTATTGGTTCTTCACAAACTCAAAGTTAGAAGCCCACAGGACTTACTATGTAAATAAATATGAGTTCCTACTAGTTTAGAGAAGTGTTGTGCCTCAGGACTCCAAAGAAAGGGAACTTGGAGCAACAAAGAATAAGATAATGCCCTAGACTATAGGACCTCCCTTTCAAGAAAGAGATAGGATCACTTCTGACATAGTTCAGTCAACTTTGGTGATGGGAGCATAGTGTTTTCTGACTTTAATCTGTTGATATTGTTGTACTCATAAGATACTCATTAGCCAAGTGCAGCAAACACCGAGTAGCAGAATGCTGGAAAATCACTATTCCCTAGGGGGTAGTTATTTCCCACCTGTCCTAACCGCTTGTCTTGGGATGACAAATCTCTTCTGGCAACAAAAGGATTATTCCATGTTGGTAGCAGAGTTGTTTGTTTCAGTGAGCAGAACACGCATAAAGGCTAACTATGCAGTGTTGCTTTTATGGGAGGTCTATTTTTAAGATCTCTGACCTCGAGGCACCTTTTTGACAGGGCTTAGGGTTTTTCTACA
Source organism: Dipodomys spectabilis (assembly GCF_019054845.1). Classification (NCBI taxonomy): domain Eukaryota; kingdom Metazoa; phylum Chordata; class Mammalia; order Rodentia; family Heteromyidae; genus Dipodomys; species Dipodomys spectabilis. The sequence goes on along the minus strand of NW_024870686.1, from coordinate 12,727,314 downwards.
TGCCATTTGGTGAGTATCTGTTCAAAACTGTGCAGCACAGAATACAGTTTGGCTAGAAAACATTAAGAGAATCCCAGAGGAGAGGAGATTTGCTTCTGGTAGACCCAGAGAGTGGGACTGAATGAAGATTTGAAGTTGGCTGAGGGAGATATCTCTCCATTGCCCACTGTCTGACCTTAGGAGTGGCAAAGGAAAACTGGGTAGGAGCAGGGCATAGGGTGAATTGCCTAGGGGAGCCATTCCATTTTTTTGTTTCCCTTATCATTTTTTTTTTTTTTAAATCTCCATTTGTAAATATACTGACACATCAGAATGAAATAAGCAAGCCCTGCTCCTACCACAGTCCCACTAATTTCTTAAATTAAGACTAAGTAAGGCTGGAATGTCTCGCTTACCTTCTGCCCTGGAAAGATCCACCTGAATTCTACTTCCACATCAGGCTCCCCAAGGACAGTGCACAGCACACTGATGTCGTCCCCGCCCTTCACTTTGTTTGAGGAGGCCAAGATGGTTGTTGATGGAGGGCCACTGGGAACTGGAAGGAAGCAGGAGACAGTGCGATCTATCAGATGAAAGACACACACACATACACACTGGCATTCTTTCCTTTAGACAAACATCTCTTACTTCACACCCAGCACCAGCTGACACCAGTCAACCCTCATCTTTGAGACCCGCCCCCTCCTCTGCCACCTGGGCGGTCATCCGGAACTCCATGGTGAGCCTTCTCTGCTTGTGATCAAGGAAGGAGCTATAGGCTCGGGGTCATAGGAAAGGAACCAAAAGGCAAGAAGGGGAAGGGAGTACAATACAATGAAGGCATGGTGGATGGAGGTGTCTGAAGGATGGAGATGGACAGACCAACGTGTGGGCATGGATCCTCGGGAAGGAAAGCTCCAGTATACAGGTGAGAAGGATGTCTGCGGGACAGGCACCAATGCCTTCGGAGCATTTCAGGACCCCATTTATTCATATCGTCAGCTCACTGAACAAGTGGTGTTGATGGCAGCCTTCACAAGGTGACCGGTGGAGACTTTGCCCCAAGAGACTGCACTAAAGTGGAAGGTTCAGCCATGGAACCAACTAATGGAATGGTTCACTTCAAACTTTAATTTTGTGAAAAGCCCAGAGTGCTCAGAAAGTTTGGAATCGTTCAAGAATGGCTTCCTGGAGGAAGCATGTCGACACTAAAATCTCAGAGATGGACTTAAAAGACACGAAGGAAAGGAAAAGGGGAAAGGTACTAATTAGCCAACGAAGTTCCCTGAACTGCAGGGCTGTAGCCTATCTGTGGGCACACTGCATGGGCTCACCGAGTGCCCACAAGCAGCATGGTCTGCAGTGCAGGGCCAGGTGGTGAATGAGTTGCACGCACGAGAGGCCTCTGTGCCCTGGGGACTGCTTAGGTTTGCCATCTCCATCACATGGGGACAACCGTTTCTGGGCTCCAGCCTCTCTCCTGTCTGTCTGGCTGGGAGCTGATCAGGTAAAGGTGAGGGAGGAGAGCTAGACTTCCCCCACTCCAAGCTGCTAGCCACAGAGCAAGCTGGCTGATGGGGAGAGCGAGAGAAGGCTTTGGAGCAAATGTGAGATTCACATATTAGCTGAGCATTCTTAAAAATCAACATGAGGCTTTCTTACTAACTCCAAGTGCCCATGGACTTGAAATTGAGCTGTCACTAGTGCATCTTAAACGTCTTAGGAAAGGAGAATAATGCAAGTTACTGAGGGTGGGGGAGGGATTTCCTCCTAGTCTTTCCTAGATGAATGCACAAATTGAGAGTCCTCAGTCAAATGGTCACATTCAAACCCAGTTCTAGTTTTTTTTAACAGGAATTGAATTATGTTTCTGTTCTGTCAAGAGACAACAAGGTAACCCAGAAGGATATGAGGCAGGTACCAACTAGAGGATTCCCAGCTTGCAGTCTATACTTGGAAAATGGACAAGCTGGGGGGGGGGGGCGGGGGGAGGAAAAAAACAAGACAGGAGAGACTGGAGACCAGGGGTTCTGGGGATGTCATCCAGCCACCCACAGTATTTTCACAGCAGCCCTCAGTGTCCCCAGTCTGGGCATAGCCAAAAGCCATCACTTTATGTAAGACAGTGCTCTTCTGGACAGGTGGGAGAAAAGTACAGAGGGCAAAAAGTTCAGGGCATTAGACAACCATGGAGTGGAACGCATGTGGGTGGGAGGGGGGAGGAGAGATTTGAGAACAAGCGGAGGGTGGAGGTGAGGATCAGAGCAGGAGGGAAGCTCAAGCCTGTGGCCAAAGCTGGAGGTGGAACTCATGCGGATGTCAGACCTGTTAAGAGGGTTGATGTGTTAAAAGTTGGGACTAAGGGTGGGAGTGGGTGTGGTGGGTAGTGACAGGCCAGTGGATTCCAAGCGGAGACAAGTCATCCTGAAAGTACAATGGCGGGAAAGACGGCAAACCCAGTGCCAGCACCTTTGATGAATGGCTGTGAGTGCCGACCGGAGAGGGGAAAGCCGGCGGAGCCACAAGCAGGGCCACAGGAGGTGAAAGACTGAGGCTGGGAATTGGGAAAAGCACCAAGAAGAACATCAACCCTGGTGGAGGTGGGGGCGGTATGCACTGTGCTCTTAGGAGACTGGTTCTGGCTGACACGTTGCTGAGAAGATGTTCTAGGCAAGGCTGGGTCATAAAGGGCTTGCTGATCAAGCCCAAGAGACAGGGTACAATGAAAAGATCTGGAAGGGAGTTCTTGTGAATTTTCCATCAGGTCAGTGTGCAGGAAGCAGAACATTCTAGAAGTGCAGTAGAGGGGCTTGTAAGACCAGCATTCTGTGCCTCTCTTTCCCAAAACTAATTAACCAGAAGTGACTGAGATCTGGGCACCGGGAGGAGCAGTCTTACCTTCTACATACAGCAGCTGATACTTGACAGAGATCTGAGATTTGCCCCCGGCTTCCGCCTTGCAGTAGACCACCCCCTGGTGGTCAGAATGAGGCTGCAGATACACAAAGCCTCTCTTCAGATCATAAGTAATGTCTGTTCCATTGGTAGGGATTTCCTTGGCAGGGAACTCCCTGTGGAGTGTGACTTTGGCTGACAGCACAGTCACTCGACAAGGAACCACAGCCTGTCTGTCAGGGTTCAGGTAGACAACATCGAAATAACTGGGAGAAGGCACGAAGAGTTCTCCTTTCTCTGCAAAAGGAAATATGCAGGCCTATTTATTCTGGAAAAATGTGCTTAAGCAAGACTTAAAAGATTCTTACAGTCAGGCACAGAGATGTGTGGGCATTGACGGTATACTCAAGAGAGTGGGTTCATAGACGTGGGAAGAGCTGGGCTTTTTCATGCTTCATTTTTTTTTTAAAGGAATGATTTCCTGGTTTAGCCTGGACGTTAGCCGTTGCCCAGTCCGTATCGTAAAGGCCTAGTCCTCAGGGTAGCTTTAGAAAACAAGTGGGAGGTCTTTAGGTCATTGGAGACATGCTTGAAGGAGATTGTGGAAGTCTGGCCTTTCTTTTCCCCTTTGCTTCTGAGCCAGGAGGTGAGCAGCTTTCCTACACACAGGTTCTTGTGATGGCTCACCATGGACCCAAGAAATGGAGACAATTGATCCTGGACTAGAATCTTCAAAATGGTAAGCCAAAAATCAACCTTTTCTATTTATAAGGTGGTCACCTCAAGTATTTAATTATAGTGACAGAAGTACACATTCCCATCTCCTTAGGAAATAAAAAAGGTGTTAATGCAGTTGGTATCAGACCCATGACTTATAAAGAAGTAGGGAAAGAACTGACTTCCTTAAGAATAGTCTTAGGGCCGGTGACCTGGCTCAAGTGGTAGAGCTTCTGCCTGATAAATGCAAGGCCTTGAGCCTAAACAACAAAAACAAAATACCCAACATTTTTCAAATCTTGAAACAATCTGCAGTTTCTTTCTTTTCTTTCTTTCTTTCTTTTTTTTTTTGTCAGTTGTGGGGCCTGAACTCTGGGCCTGGGTGCTGTCTCTCAGCTCTTCAGCTTAAGGCTAGCGCTCTACGACTTTGAGCCACAGTGCTACTTCCAGCTTTTTCTGCTTATGTGGTGCTAAGGAATTGAACCCAGGGTCTCATGCACGCAAGGCAATCACTGAGCCACCTTCCCAGCCCTACAACCTGCAGTTTCTATGTAGAGACAAAGTCCTGTAGGCTACCACAAATAACTGTGTACGTGTGTATACATATATGTGTATGTATATGTACACATACACATATGTATATGTATACACACATACACATGTTGGTTGTGGGGCTTAAACTCAGGGCCTGGTGTTGACCCTGAGCCTTTTCCCTCACGATTAGCTCTCTACCACTTTGAGCCACAGCTCCACTTCTGGTTTTCTGATGGTTAACTGGAGATAAGAGTCTCATGGACTTTATACTAGGTCTGCTGGCCCCTTCCCCCTTTGCTTTCCCTTGGTGCACACATGTGGCCCACCCTAGAAGTCCCCACTCAGTATCTGTAGCCCCAGGTAACTGGCGCAGTAAGAGGTTCCCAGGCTCTGAGGTCACGTCTATAACTGCTGTGGAAACCCCTTCCTCCTGCCCTCTCCCCATATAATCAGTCTCCACCCTTAGTTCCATTCCTTTCCCTTCCTTCCCTCTGCACAGTTCAACCTCTCTCTCCTTTCTCTTCTACACTCTCTTCACATCTCCACCTCATGGGGGGCTGGCAGGTTCCATTTCTCCTAATAAACTCCCCTCTGCCTGAACAAACACACGGAGGTCTCCTTTCTCCAAACGTTACACTTTCCTGACTGGACTAGTTTTGAACCCCAATTCTCAGCTCTCAGCCTACTGAGCAGTTAAGATTAGAGGCATAAGCCACCATTGGCTGGCTAATAACTGCATTTTTCAACACATCGGAGTTGTCCTGAAAAGTGTAGCACAGTGGCAGGGCTGGCATCGTCACCCCGTCCTCACTCCCAGCCCAGGAGACCTAGTGCCTGCCCAGGCTGGAGGAAGAGAATGGAGCAGCAAGAAAGGAAGAACCAGCTGGCCTCAGGTCTGGCCTCCGCTAGGCCACCACCTGGCTGAGGACCTTCAGCCAACCTCACATGCTTCCTCTCCCCTCTGAAATGCACACTGCAAGATTCTTTGGCCCTAGATGGTTCATTCGTATCTTACAGAAAGGGAGGAAGAAATGGGTAGCTCAGTGTGTCACCAGGATGGTGAAAGGATTCTGGGCTGGGCGTTCCGCTTGGTTTCTTGCATGCATTGTTCAGGTGTGTTTGTTTCATTTCGTAAAACACATTTGAATGCTTTGTTTTCTGGATCATTCTGTGAAGGAATATTATACTAATTACTGAGTGAAAGCTTTGGGGCTAATCATAACACTTGTTAAATTATTTCCTGTGCCTGTGTGTTCATTGCCATGTTCCTAAAACAGAATTGTTGTTAGCTTTCTCCTCGGCTAGCCTTGTGTGTCAACACTGTATGGTGTTTTGGGCTGGCCACAGGAAACACTATCAAGTGTCCTCATGGGCCAAGAGTTCTTTGGCTCTAAGTCCAAGTTCATTATTACTTGGGGAATCATCTTCTTGGCTCCTAGCACAGGGAAGAGAACAATATGGCTTCCGAGGGTCTCTATCGTTACAAGGATAGCAAGTAGATGAGGTGATTTACACTACTATATAAACTGACTTTCAGGCCCAGGTAAGGGGCATCTTCCTAATGTACCTAACATCCATGTTTTCATTTCTCTGTGCTTCAACATACCCATTTGTCAAGAGAAACATCTGGAGTCAAAAATATTGAAGACATGTTGTTTTGGCACTGACATTTAAGTAGTGTGTGTGTGTGTGTGTGTGTGTGTGTGTGTGTGTGCACGTGCACAGGCACCAGTGATACTGTACTTGAACTCAGGGACTTGGGGTCATGCTCAGCTTTTTGTCTTTTTTTTTTTTTTTTTAAATCACAGGTAGCATTCTACTACTTGAGCCGTGCCTCCAGTCTAGCATTTTGCTGGTTAACTGGAGATGGAGTCTCATACTTTTCTGGGCTGGCGTTGAAGTTTGAACTTCTAGGTCTCAAGCCTGGGATTGAGTAGCTAGGATTAGAGGCATGAGCTACTGGCACCTAGTTAATTTAAGGCTTTTTAAATTTTAATTGTAAGATTATGGAGGATATTTTTAAGTTTGTAGAGTAATATGAGCCAATAAGCAAAGACAAAAAAATTAGTAAATGCTATGAATTTGAAAACAAAAAAAGGTGTCTTCTTGTATTATAATGCAAGCTTTGAATAACCTGATTTCAGTAGTTTCCATCCACAAAAAGAAATATTGGGGGGCTGGGAAGGTGGCTCAGTGGTAGAGTGCTTGCCTTGCATGCATGAGGCTAGGTTTGATTCCTCAGCACCACATAAGCAGAAAAAGCCAGAGGTGGCGCTGTGGCTTAAGTGGTAGAGTGCTAGCCTTGACCTGAAGAGCTGAGGGACAGTGCCTAGGCCCAGAGTTCAGGCCCACAACCAGCAAATAAAAAAGAAAGAAATGTTGGTTCATTTAAAAAAATTATAGGCTACATATGTCCTGTGCATGTAACTACTCATATAACTTATAGGGAGCTGGAACACGTGGGATTTTATATTAAATTTAATAGTCTATAAACTAAAATCTCAATTAGGGCAAACTCAGTATTTAGTAAAGTACTCATTCAATGTGCTCTCCTTATTTAGGAAAATGATTGCCTACGCAATCATTATTATAACCAGCTCTTCTGCTGGTAATAATATTCTTGTCCTTGATCTGTCTGGGTGTGGTTACATGTGTCCGATCCCTTGAGGATAACTAAGCAGTATGGAAGGAAACGGAGAAGAGTAGAATAGGAAGAAGAAAAACTGCTCTGTGACCCTACAGATGAAAGAAGAAAGGTGACAGTTACTCAAGCAAACGTTGCACACATTAACAACAGTCAGCCCCTAAAAGAGCCTCTCGGTGTTTTCAATCAAATTGTAGTAAAAACACAAGCATAATGAACAGCAGCTGCGTCTCCACACGGGTGGCTCAGAAGCATATGTTCTGCAGTATGAACCTCAGCTTCTCTAACAGCCCATCTTGTTTTCTCAAAACCACCCACGCTTGAGAACAGAACTTCCAAAATCGACTGAAAATCCAACTGTACTCTTTGCTTCATGTAGTGCAGAATGAAAAGATGCAACATTTTAGGTTACCTCCTTTTCTGACTCTCAATTTTATAATTATTATTATCCTTCATCTTAATTGGTTGCTCCTGACAGTCCTACTTAACGCTAACTAGTGTCTGTCAATAACCTTGTTCTAGGTAGGACTGAGGTAGGAATAAAACTGGCCTGTTGGGCAGATAAAACCTGATCTGACTCCTGACTGTAAGTCAGGGAATGCTTGAAGAATTACCTTGCCTTTCCCAGTTGCTGCATCAGCATTATTTTAAAAAGAGAATAAAGTAGCTCTTGCTCTTTCCTGGGAATTCTGTGGAAGTGAATAAGATACTTGTGCTTCCTGAATGATAGCACAGAGCTATTTGGGTACCAAGGGATAAGTACATGAGATGTTGCTAATGCATTCAGTAATGACCGTAGCCGGAGATCATTTGGAAAACAGGCTCATGTCACTCCCAGGTATTCAAAGAAGATGGATTCAGGATAGAAACAATCTCATGGAGAAAAAAAAAAAAAAAAAGGATTCTTGCTTTATCTGAAATGTCTTGGATAAGAGCGATAGGAGGACATGGAATTTGAAAGTTGTCCCTGAGCTGGGGCACTTGTTAGAGAACTTTATCCCCTACCTTCAGAGCCTAAGGAATTTGGCTGAGGAAGGAGGCTGGTGGAGGGGTGGGAGGAGAGGGGGCTTGTGCAACACTGTCTCTCCAAGTGCTAGCTCCACCTTGCAAACACCAGCACTGGAGGGGAAGAGAAGAACTCTTCACTGTGACCTGAATGTCTTAGGCTCTCTACTCAGGCCTGGGGACTGGAGACACAAAGGTCAGTCTTCAGGAATTTTGCCTTCTAATCTTCAGCTCAGAGGAGTCTTAAAAGCTGCCTATGACTGTGGAGTTTCTATAAAGGAGTTGATAAGTTCTGAGAAAGCAGTAATGAAAAGTCTATGTATCCAGAGCTCTCTATGATGGTGGAAACTGTATCTGTGCACTGCAGTAAACATAGTCAACACTTAATGCTGCATGCTGCCACTGAGCATACCAAATGTAGTGTGACCAAGATGGTTTTTTACCCACTGCTTTTTTTTTTTTTTGTCGGTTGTGGGGCTTGAACTCTGGGCCTGGGCGTTGTCCCTCAGCTCTTCAGCTCAAGGCGAGTGCTCTACCACTTGAGCTACAGCGCCACTTAATTTTATTTATTTATTTATTTATTTCATCAGTCGTGGGGCCTGAACTCTGGGCCTGGGCACTGTCCCTCAGCTTTTCAGTTCAAGGCTAGTGCTCTACCTATTGAGCAACAGCGCCACTACTGGCTTTTTCCACTTATGTGGTGCTGAGGAATCGAACCCAGGGCCTCATGCATGCAAGACAAGTGCTTTACCACTGAGCCACCTTCCCAGCCCCCAAGATGGTTTCTGTTTTACGTTTTGGTACCTGGTACAAAACCAAAAGTAAAATAAAAATGTTATTTGTTGTTGGATCAAATGTTATTTGTTGTTGCCATGATCTTGCTCAGCTTTCTTGCTCACAGCTGGCACTCTACTACTTTTTGCTTTTTGCTATTTCTGGAGACTCAGACTTTTCTGCCCAGGCTTTGAACTTCATTTCTCTGATCTCATTCTCCTGAGTAGCTAGGACTTATGAACATGAGCCACTGTTTTTTTTTTTTTTTTTAGGAGGAGGGGGGCCAATATTTTGAACTATGCAGGTCCAAACCCTTGAATCAGAGTTCAGAGTTCAAATTCTTGTACCACCACCTATTTGCTCTGGGAGCTCAGTTTCCCCCATCTGAAAAGAAAAATGATATTCATACTTCACCTGAAGGGTTGTAGTAAAGATTTACATGAAACAACCTACCTAAATCACTAGTCCAGAGCCTAAACAGTGAATACTTGCTGTCATTTTTTCTATTCAGTATCCAATGGGACCCCAGGTCTGGGCCAAGTCGAGAAGTCTGAAGAGTTCCTCTAATGAACCAAATGCATTACCTGTAAAGAAGATGTAGGTAGATCCTGTTTTGGCCTCATCCCTCCTGCAGATGTAGCCATTGCATAGCTGACCCCAGCAGCTGAATTCACCCGTGTCAGCGGAGGTGGTGTTGGCCAGGGTCAGTTGGCCATAACGCTCATGCTGCTTCATGCTGTAAATACAAAAATTGCAGAAACTCAGGCCAATCAGGGGCCTGCCAGCACCACTCCCTGATCCATTGTTCTCAGTTATAAACATCCTTGATGTTCCCTCCCTCAAAATGGCACAAACAATCAATGTGTTTGGAGAAAACGGGCTGTGGGGAAAAGGCAGATAGGATATCCTTTCCTAAAAGGAAATCATAAATGCAATTATGTTTTCCAAGGAAAGGAAATTCCTTTTGACCTTAGAACTGGGGGTTTCCTTAAGTAAGATCAAGGGTGCATTTAGCAAAAAGGTCTCAGCAGCTCAGCCAAAAAGCCTTAGGCTGGTATTTGGCTTTCAGCCTTGGGTTTTTTTTTTTTTTTTAATGAGTTCTTTAAAAAGCAAATGGCATGAAGAAGAGCCTACAGAATTATCCAATATCCTTTTCATCAATAAAGATGACTCCGAATATAAGCACGAGTATTCAAGATGCTGTGCTATCTATTAAAAATGAAACCTTACTGCGTTGTACAACTATTTAAATAAATATATTTTTAAAAAAATGAAGCCAGGTGCTGGTGAGCCCATGCCTGTAATCCTAGCTACTACTCAGAAAGCTGAGGTCTGAGGATTACAGTTCAAAGCCAGCCTGGGCAGAAAAGTAACCTCTCAAAAACCAGATGTGGAGCTGTGGCTAAAAGTGGTAGAGCACTAGTCTAGAGTGAAAGAGCCAGAGTGGTGTCCAGGCCCTGAGTCCAAGCCCTACAACTGACAAAAGATAAAAAAATAAACAACAATAAATAAAAACAAAAATAAAATGCACTAAGATAAGGATTGCTTCTGGTAAAGACCTTTATCCCTTGTCCTGAACAGTTAGGGGTCTTAGCTGTCACTTAATCTATAGCACTCTGAAGAACAATGGCACCCCAGTTCTAGACCAAGTCCAGAGTTTATTTAGTATCGTTGGGTCCTTGGGGTTTTCCTCTGGTCTTATTCTATTTCTACTTTAATTTTCTCTTTATTTCTTCTGTGCTCTTATCTTATTGCCTGGTAAATATGTTTGCAAACCATTTCAAGTTTGTTTGTTTAATGAAGAGAGAAGTGTTTTTTATATAAACAGTAACCATAGTCAATATTAATGGTAATTACATTATTTTGTGACAGGAATCTAGAAATAACCTTGGAACGGATCTTTCCCATTGATTTAGGAGTCCTTACTCATGAGGTTGCAGAAAACATGACTGATGTGAGGCTTCATCTCAAATATCTAAATATTTCTCTCCTCTGAGACCCACTGAAGTAGTTGAGATTTCTCCGTTTTATCTTACAGCACGAATTGTGCTGTCACCACTTTAAAAATAGCACATACAAAATTTTCTGGTTGGTCTGTCCTAAACACAGCCTGTTCTAGTCGTGAATAGCTTGTTGTGCCCACCAGACATGTTCCTAGTGTCGAAGCTCCCACACCATCAACTGCCTCCTTTAAAACGGAACGGAAATCTCTCCTCCCTCAGGAAGCTTCTAATTACAATAGACTCTCAGGAATCTTCCCACTTTTCTTCTGATGAAGTAACTGGCTCCCTTGTTCTCTATCCCTCAGATACCCTGGCTTCCTGTTTTTACACTGAATGGCTGGTGATAATGAGAGGGATTGTACCGTGTCTGTCTTACATTCCCTGAGTGACCAATCTGTGCAAAACATACAGGTAGGATTCCCTAAGAGGTGTGACTTCAAAATGAATCGAACCACAGTGTTGGGAAGAACCCTGAAAGGCAGGTTTCTAGCACTCCATTTGCAGCTGTTATACTTTAGATCTGAAGTCTTAACCAAAGGCCCATGCGCTGAAGGCTTGTTCCACAGGCTATGGTACTCTTGGAAGGTCATAGAATGTTTTAAGAGAGTATGGGGCCTATTGGGAGATCTTCTGGTCACTGAGGCATATTCTCGTAGGGGAGAGTGATACCCTCTTCCTCTTCTCCTGCTTCCTGGCCATGAAGAGAATGACTTTGCTCTACCATGTGCTCCCTAAGCCCAAAGCAATCGGGCTACACTGGAAGCTACAAAACAATGAGCCTAATTTTTTTTTTCCTCTCTTTTCAAGAATCTGTTACTTAACAAAAGGGCAACTGACATAGCAGAGGAGGACATGAGTCTCAGCAGAAACGACGTCCCTGAGACCCACAGCTAGTGACCAGCTGAGAGAAGGTTCCCTAGTGACTTAGGCGTGAACTGAATATGTACCCGTGAGGTAATGAGATGCATATAAAGTATTTCAAGCAAGGCCTGCTTCAGTGTCTTCTCCTAATTATTTCTAATTACACATAATTACAGATTAAGTTATTGTGAATACGACCACAGCAATGACAAACAACACACACCCAGCGTTGGTGAGAGTTAGCCAACCACACAAAACACTGTGGACTACAAGGAGATTGCTATCCAGTGAAGGAGTTAAAAATGAACATATATCAAAAAGTCTAAGAATGACAGAATTCTCAAACTCCTTGCTGTAGGTTGACGAAAGCGAAGGCGGCTCTGAGCAGGTGAGACAAGCTGGATTTGCTCAGATAGGGGGACGAGGGACAGCAAGGAGACTAGCGGACAGCGAGTGGTGCATGGGTGCTGTAGAGACCACAAACACGCCAGGGCTGCAGGAGACCTGGTGTTCTTCACCGTGGGTAGTGGGTAGAGAGAACTGAGTAATGACTTAGGGATTTTCACCACTCAATTACAGAATGAAGCAGAAGTATGGCTTTGGGAAAATCACACAATCTTATTGTTGAGGGAAGTGAGAAGGCTCATGGTCACCAAACATTCAGGACCATGCCTTGGTTTGGGAGGTCAGAAGTGATGGGACCCCCAAAGTTGAGGCATGAGCAGAAGGAACCAGATTGGAAAGGCAGGGAGTAAAAGGAGAGCCTGAGATCCTGCTGACTTACTGTCATGAGGAGCAAGAAGATCTGGTGTTTCACTGGATCCCAAGAAAAGCTGAAAAAGGAGAGTAGATTTACAACAGCCTAGATCTAAGGAAGCAATGTATCAGGAATGATGCCTCAATATTTCTGTGTCAGAACGGGCCATTTTGAATTTGTGAACAAACATGTCACATATATGTCTTATGAGCAGATAGAAATATTGAGCAGATGGAAATATAGGTCCTGCACAAAGGAATAAAACAGCACTAGAATGTTACTTGAGGGCGTCGTTGACCTGTGAATAGAAATCCACAGGGATGAGTATACTCAAAAAGAGTAGAAGAGAAAGGCAAAGTTGAGGACAAAGATCCAAAGTCAAAACTAGGGATTTAGCTGGGCATGGTGGCACAAGCCCGTAATACCAGTACTAAGGAGGTACAGGCAAAAGGATTGAAAAATCCAGGCCAGCCTGATCTATGGAGACCTTTTCTCAGGAAAAAAAGAAGACTCAGGAAAAGGAATCAACAAAGAGATCACAGGAGATGGACTCAATAAGTGGGTGCTTAATAGAATCAGGTGCAAACACACACACATTTCTCTGGCAGTATGAAAATCTCAGGCAAAGGCTGGGAAGGTGGCTCAGTGGTAGAGTGCTTGCCTTGCATGAATGAGGTCCTGGGTTCGATTCCTCAGCACCACAAAAGCAGAAAAAAACAGAAATGGGGCTGACGCTCAAGTGGTAGAGTGCTAACCTTCAGCTGAAGAGCTGAGGGACAGTGCCCAGGCCCAGAGTTCAAGCCCCACGACCAACAACAACAACAACAAAAAACTCAGGTAACCATGAAAAGATCAATTTAATTTTCAAGGATGGACCTAAATTTCAGGGGGTTTAAAAATGGCAGCGAGGCTGAGCACCGGTGGCTCCTGCCTGTAATCCTAGCAACTCAGGAGGTTGAAAATTTGAGGATCATGGAGCCAGCCCAAGCAGGAGTGTCTGTGAAACTCTCATCTAATTAAACCACTAGAAAACTGGAAGTAGCACTGTGGCTCAAAGTGGTAGAGTGCATTCCTTGAGGGAAAAATCTCAGGGACAGGGCCCAGATCCTGAGTTCAAGCCCCGTGACCAACAGAAAAATGGAGAAAAGAAAATAGAGGTCGGGGAGACCGTCTCTCCACCAGGGTTATATCTGGCCCAGTTTCATAGAGCTCAGAAACAGGGTGCAAAACCCCCACAACTTCTCTGAGCCAAGTACTTGCTTATCACTATAGTAGTAATAGAAAGTATAAAGTCTCATCATTACTGAGAAAGTAAGCAAGTACATAAAAGTCTAACATTGGGGAATAACTCCATAGCTACCATGAAATCGGCACACTGTATCTTTAGCAGGATTGGGGGTGTAAGGAAGGAAATACACTGGAAACCATTTCTACATTTTTCCACCCCCTCGACTATGCAAACCATATAAAACAGGAAACAAATTATTTAGCAGGATTACAGTTGAAATGCCTGGATTTAACACATCCATGTTTACTCATTGTCTTGCATAGCCCAAACAGCAAGCTGCTCAGAGAGTTGTGATATGGCCTGAAATGGGAGAATAGATTCACTGAGTCCTACAGAGCCATTGTGACTCAAAGGCCCTTCACTAACACCACCACCTCCAGGGCTAAAAGTGGACAATATTAAGTGTCCATGGAGCAGAAAAAAGGTGCTCCAACAAAAATGTCACAAAAAGGTGAAACATCAGCAGAATTGACATTAATTGGAGAATCTCTGAACATTGCAACACAGCAGCTTATTTTCCTTCTAAACTAAGACATAGAGCCCTGGCCTATATTGAGCTCCGTGATAGACAAAACCAATGGGCTCCCGTGGCCTTTACAAAAGCAGTATGATTTCCACCAGTGGAAGGCTGAAGTCTCTTGCATTCAGTTCACCCTACTTTCTTTTGGGGGTAACCCAAGTCATGGTTTGGTACAAAGGAAGGAGATGACAGATCTGAAAGTTAGGGTTATTAAGCCAGGTTGCTGGTGACTGATACCCATAATCCTAGTTTCTCAGGAGGCTGAGATCTGAGAATCATGGTTCAATGCCTACCCAGGCAGGAAAGTCCATGAAACTCTTATCTCCAATGAAGCATCAGAAAACCAGAAGTGGGGCTGTAGCTCAAAGTGGTACAGTGCTAGTCTTGAGGGAGAAAGCTCAGTGATCGTGTGTAGGTTCTGAGTTTAAGCCCCACAACTGATGAGAAGAAAAAGAAAGAAAAGAGAAAGTTAGGGATCACTGTGTCTTTTACCTGAGGCAGTGAGCAGGTAACAATAGTGAGATCTTCCCTTTAGAATCTGCAAGACTAACACAGAGGAGGAGCTCTGGTTGTGAGATAATTATTTGTCTCAATATTGTGTGTGTGTGTGTGTGTGTGTGTACACTGATACCAGAGCTTGAGCTTCGGGTCTGGGCCTTTTTTTTTTTCAAGTCTAGCATCACTTGAGTCACAGTTCCACTTTCAGCTTTTTGGTGGTTAATTAAAATAAGAGTTTCACAGACTTTCCTGCCTGGGCTGGCTTTGAACTTTGATCCTCAGATCCCAGCCTCCTGAATAGCTATGATTACAAGTGTGAGCCACCAGCAATCCCATGAAGTCTCACAAATATTTTATCACTGAAAAACAAATCGGAGGCACTGGAGTAGAGACAAAGGATTAGAAGATGCGTAGTGGTTTTTTCACTCACATGTTTCCCTTCATAGCAAATACTGTTGGAATATTCAAGAGAGTCATGAGAAGGGACTTCAAGTTCCGGAGGGTCTTGAGAGAAGGGTATGATTTTGACATGTACAAATTGGGGTTGCATTCCAAGGGAAGGAAATGTTTCAAGAAGATAAAATAGAATGATGGGGCTGGGAATGTGGCTTAGTGGTAGAATGCTTGCCTAGCGTGCATGAAGGCCTGGGTTCGATTCCTCAGTACCACATAAACAGAAAAAGCCGGAAGTGGTGCTGTGGCTCAAGTGGTAGAGAGCTAGACTTGAGCAAAAGAAGCTCAGAGACAGTGCTCAAGCCCTGAGTTCAAGCCCCAGACTGGTAAAACAAAACATATATATAATGATGGATACAAAGCAAAGAGGGCTTTGGCTGGAACACACACAGATTGGCTGGCCTGTAGGGAGAGGTGTCACCATGTGTGATGTAAGATTCTGGACTTGGGAGTCACATTGACCTGACAGATTAAAACCCATCACCACTATGACTTTTAGACTCCTTTGCTGGAGCTCTTACATCATCTGGTTACACTCATGCCTTCAGACTTGTACTATCAATATCGATCACCATACTAAACCACTAAACCTCAGTGCAAGACTTACAGCATCAGCACAAAGTGATTTTAGACATCTTCGTTATCATCCCTGTAAATGTTCACAGCCACATTTAGCAGGTGGAAGTGCTACTTTCCCTTTTACTAATGAGTACACTGAAGCGTAGAGGTCATTCAGCCAAGGTCTCGCAGATAGTAAGTGGTAGAACGTCTGATCTAGTGTTACACAGACTCATGTTAGGAACTTCATACAAGGTTATAGATTTCCATCCTACCAAAACGAAATGAAATCAGAGACTGCTTGCAACTTGTTTTCAGTTATTAGAAATCTAATGAAAAATGAAGACCCCAGTTAGATTGGCCAACATCATGAATTTAAACAATAAATGTTAGCAGGGATATGGGGATAAAGGAACCCTATTGCACTGTTGGCGGGAATGGAAACAATACAACCACTCTGGACAGCCGTCTGGAGGTTCCTCAAAAAACTAAACAGACCTTCCCTATGATCAAGCCATACCACTCCTGGCATCTACCCAGAACATCCCAAGTCAGGATATGATAAAGACACTTGCACATCCATGTTCATTGCCCCAGTACTTACAATAGTCAAGTTATGGAAACAGCCCAGATGCTCTACAATAGATGGGTGTGGTACCTTATACAGGGGACTTCCACACAGCCCTTAGAATGTTATGTCATTTGCAGGGAAATGGACCTAGAACAAATCATGTTTAAGTGAGGTAAGCTCAGAGAAACAGATAGCGCATGTTTTCCCTCCTATGTGGGAGCTAGATCTAAAACACACCAGGACATGATAAATTATACAGGACGCCAGGCATTTACACAGTGAGCTGAAAGGAGGATCCTCTTAGGGGAGGAACACAAAGGTGTAATGACTCTGTGCCTCTGATTAAATAATATATAATATATATAAATATAATATTTATTGAAATCAACTCTAGGAAATGGAAACAATAAGGTTTTTTTTGTCTTGTTCATTTTTTGTCTTGGGGGATCTGAGGGATACAAAAATGGAGGGACATAAACGAACAAATACAGCAGTGGTACATAGTAGCAGCTATGTGAAAATGAGCTATACAACTTGTAGGTGGGCATGGGAGGGAAAAACTCGGAGAGTCTGAAGGAAGGGGTGACATTGTCCAAAAAGAAATGTACTTATTACCTGACTTATCAATGGTAACCACTCTGTACGTCACCTTTATAATAACAACAAAAAAAAAATGATGTCCCATTTTCTGATGGAACTAAAAGAAACTGGCAGGAAAGCCGCCATTTATTAACCATCCACTATATTGCTGAGAGTACCCAAGGTACATGTTGCCTTTTTTCTCCATCCCAAGAGATTAATATTAATAAAATATAAGTAGCACTTAATATGTGTGTGCCAGGCACTGTTGTAGGTCCTTTAGCTCTTTTGTCTTGATCTTTATGAAGCCTGGTGAGATAGGTGGTATCATTATCTTCATATTGTAGCTAATAAACCAGGGGCAGAGAACTGAAGTCACTTTCTCAAGAGTATACAGGAAGTGCTCCACTGGGTAATTTTCCCACCACTCAACTATCTAAACACAGGTTTGGGTTTTTTTTTTTTTTTTGCCTCAGACATTCTGTGTCACCTCCATTGGCATAAAACAAGAACATAGATGATGAGATAAAGATATAATTGAATACTATCCTTATCCAATATTTACTTGAAAAAGCATGTGGGTAGTTTCTGCCATGTGCAAGGCAGTGTGCCAAGAATCAAGGGAGATAAAGAGTCATGGGCATTTGCTTTTCTATATTTCAAGTGTTTGTCAGGGGCCTGTGTTTACTCTAAGTCTATGTTTAACAATGTGTCAGAAAAGAACTGCTCCATCATACACTGGGAATAAAGCCATATGAACAGAGCACAAATCCTGGGAAACAGACAGCTGAGTAAAACATTTTGAAGTTGTCACTATTTGCTATTCTTTAAAAAAAGAAATGTGTCTGAAAACTCATGAAGAACCAAATATGCAAACTAAGGAACTTCTTCAGGGTAAATACAGTCCTAACATTTGTACTTAGGCTGCAATCTTTCTGTTGCCTACATCTAGCTACATCTATCAATCATCGGTCATCAATCAATCATCAACCAATCATCTAGCTACCTATCATTTGGTGCTTATTATCTATTTATCTGTCACTTATCTATTGGTCTTTCATCCGTCATCAACTCTGAGTATGATCCAAGAAGCACATCCAATCCTTTTCAATATAGCTACAGTATTTCTGTTCCAACAGTCAGTTATGCTAATGTGGGTGGAATTTGATGCAGATATCTCTACTGCTATCACCTATGACAGATCCTTCTTGTTGTTGAGAAAGAAGTAACACAAGGTGCTCTTCCATTCATCTCTTCTGTGATATTCCTATCAACATCTCATTTCTCCAAGTCCTTTCTTGGCACAAAAGACTCTGGGCACCATACTCAGACTGTTTCTCTTCTCTCTTCCCACCAAATTGCCAGCCTGCTGATGTCAACTTTTTTCTTTCTTTCTTTTTTTTTTAACCTCACTAACAAGCACAGTTAGCTTTTTTAACCAAGAGAAAGAGAAAGCCCCCCTTCCTTTCCAGAGATTTCCCAGACTCTGAGAAAACAAGTGGATATCTTTTTTTTTTTTTTTTTTGGTCGGTCATGGGGCTTGAATTCTGGGCTTGGGCGCTGTCCCTCAGCTCTTCAGCTCAAGGCTAGCGCTCTACCGCTTGAGCCACAGTCCCACTTCCGGTTTTCTGGTGGTTTATTGGAGATAAGAGTCTCACGGATTTTTCTTGCCCGGGTTTGGCTTTGTACTGCCGTCCTCAGATCTCAGCCTCCTCAGTAGCTTGGATTACAGGCGTGAGCCACCGGCGCCTGGCTAAGTGGATATTTTTTTAACACAGCAAAACCAAAACCAGACTTGATGCATCAGATTTTCACCTAACAGAGAATCCCATCAGGCCATGTAGAGTAGCACCTTAAAACCCATGCAATGGGAGCTGATCCTTCCCACATATCATTGCTACCTTGATTTTAGCTGCATAATGACTCTGGTAGAAAATAAGACATAATTCAAGCATCCAAGACATTTAGTTAAACCTGCTCTGGTATTATAACACAGGAAAGTATTCACAATACATTAGGGGTAAAGTTCATCTTAAAGTATGTATACATTTGGATTCAATTTTCTTTTTCTTTTCTTTTTTTTGACAGTCCAGGGGCTTGAACTTTGGGCAGTGTTCCTGAGCTTTTGTGCTCAAGACTAATGCTTTCCCATAGCTCTAGCCATTGTTCTACTTCTGGATTTTTGTGTTTAATTGGAGATAAGAGTCTCATGGACTTTCTGGCTGTGATCCTCAGATCTCAGCCTCTAGAGTATTGAGGGTTACAGGGATGAGCCACCCATGCCCAGCTGAGATTCTGTTTTTCTTACAAGTAAAAATAAACATGCAAGATTTTACCTTATAGAGTTAACAGCGTATCTTGAGATTGCCAATGGCCTCTTCTCTTTGCTTATAAATAGCAAATTTATGGGAAAATATTCTCTCCTATCAGTTTCCAAATCAAATACGCATGTGTTGTCTTACAACAAAAAAAAATAAATTACTCTAAAAGGAAAACAAGTTCAACCATTTACAAAACTGCAGGACAGATGCTCTATAAATGTCTAATTTTGGCTGGCTCTTGTGTACTTTAATTACTGAGAGGTGACTTACATGATGTCACTTTCTGAGAATATGAATTTGCAACAGGCAGGCCCATGAAGAATTCCTTTGGAGGGCCTAAATATTCCAGGATATCATTTGATACTGCTTATAAAAATAATGCTCATTGCAGTATGGAAAGTAAATTAGGAGTGCAGCCTGACTTTCTGCTCTAACCTGTTTTGTTTTTGTTTTTTGGTTTTTTTTTTGGTGCTGGTCCTGCAGCTTGAACTCTGAGCCTGGGTACTATCCCTGAACTTTTGTGTTCAAGGCTAGTGCTCTACTACTTGAGATCACAGCTTCACTTCTGGCTGTTTGGTAGTTAATTGAAGATAAGAGTCTCACAATCTTTCTTGCCTGGGCTGGCTTTGAACCACAATCCTCATTTCTCAGTCTCCTGAGTAGCTAGGTCTGCAAGTGTAAGTCACCAACCTGCTCTTGCATGTGTGGACCTTAGGTCCACTTAACTCACGTCTCCCAGATCTTAGTGAAACTTCCTTCTTGCTGACTATTCTAATCTCACCATATAAAGAAAGCCAGCAGCGCTCTCTGTGGGTAACAGCTCTCCCAGCTCTGCTCTGGAAGAGAACTGAGGAATGGAAGACAATGGGGCAAGCTTCTATCACCCTTGTTAGGAAAACAAGCAGAGGATTACTAATGGGCAAGGCTATGCAGCCACAGTGAGTGTTATTATTACCCAGCTAGAAAATTAAATGCACAGGCCATGGGGCCTCAGTTCATCGGCACAGGGCACGGGGCATTCTCCGTGGCAAGAGCTCTACCAAATCAACCTTCATTAAGATCTCAAGGTACCTGATCCTACTAATGACACTTTGACAGTGAATCTTAAGTAGCCAATATGCGGTAAACTTGAGGCAACTTGTTACCCTTTGTGGGCTCAACCTATTCATTTCTAAAACACAGGGTCCAGGCCAGGTGTGCATCATACCCGCTTCCTGCTGCCTCTTTCCACCTTCCTCTGTCTTTTCTTTAAGATCAGTCTCCTACCACAGGGAAACCACTCACTCACTGCCTCAGGCTTTCCCCAGCCCCTACAGATGGCTACCTTCTTTCTTCCCCATGAGCCTCCACTCTCTCACCTGGCCACAAGCCATCTTAGGTTAATCTGGATTATATCTGGTATACCTTCTGTCTCACCAGGTCATAATTCACTTACCATTGGAACTATCCTCATATGACTTCCTTACTGCGATGTCTTTAGGCGTGAGTGAGGTGAATGAAAAGTCTATTTGGCAGGAACTCCACTTACATTCTCTCACATCAGTGTTGGTTGGGATTCTGCCTTGCCTCAGGTGCTAAGCTCATAAGAAAGAGCTGTGCTGTTCCAAGCAAGGTGAGGTTTGTACTTAGATTTTCTGACCTACTTGCCAAGCCAAGAGGGACCCGGGGTCTCACCTGAGATTTAAGAAGGGGGCTGGCAGGGTGGGAGTGAGCAGTGAGGATTGTTCTAGAAGGCAGGAAGCAGGGAAGAGGAATCAGAATTGAGCCTAGAAGAAATCTGACCACAGGGTTTGAGCAGTAAGGCCTCAACCAAGGCCAGGTAACAGGATTCTGCACCCCAGGAGAGAATCAACAAATTGGGAATGTTAAAATGAGGTGACACTGGGCTGGTGGCTCAGTGGTAGAGCGCTTGCCTTGCATGCATGAGGCCCTGGGTTCGATTCCTCTGCACTACATAAGCAGATAAGAAGCCAGAAGTGGCGCTGTGGCTCAAGTGGTAGAGCACTAGCCTTGAGCTGAAGAGCTGAGGGACAGCGCCCAGGCCCAGAGTTCAGGCCCCATGACTAACTCCACCTCCCCCCCCTAAAAAAAAAAATGAGGTGAAATGGGAAGTTCTAGAAGATTCCCCAAGGACTGACCTGCCCACTTACAGCCATTTGGTGGATGAATGGAATGGTCATGGAAAACCTGGCTTAAGAGTTTTAAAACATGTTTTGCCTCCTAAATGACTAGATTAGGGTGTGAGATGAGGTTGCTGGATCTTTGCGGACCATTAGGGTATCAGTCGAACAAAGGCTGTGCTAGCTTCCTTATTACTGAGACAAAACACCCAAGATAAGCCAGTTTTAAGGAGGAAAGGTTTAAACCTTTAGTAGAGAACACTCCAGATCCTCTTTAACTCTAGAATCCTCATATAGAGTTTATAGGAGATTGAGACACATACATTAACCATTTTCTGGTGAATGGGCTACTTTCTTGTGATTTACCTTTCTGGGGGTACAGGAGGAGGAGTAAAAATAGCTCATTAATGAGGCAGCTTACTGTGTGTGCCAAGTAGCTAACGCACATGACCTCATTTTATCCTGACAGCAAAGTGAGACTGGTTCTATTATTACCTTCCTCCACCCATGTCCAAAATGGAACATGGCTGTGTTGTTCTGCAACTTCAACACTGTGAGGACAGTCAGTCCACCCGAGGAGCCTCATCTGCTCACTCCTGCTAGTCTATCTCACAGGACATGTTGGGGTTCTGGGGTGCTGTGATGAGTTATTTGTTCTCAATCTGAATGGATCAAAGTTTAGCTGAACTGTGTTTGTGTGTGTGTGTGTGTGTGTGTGTGTGTGTGTGTGTGTGTGTGTGTGTGTGTGTGGTGTACTGGGGCTTGAACTAGGGCCTAGATGCTACTCCCTTAGCTTTTTTGTCCAAGGCTGGCACTCTACCACTAGAGCCACAGCTCTACTTCCTGATTTTGGTGGTTAATTGGAGTGAAGAGTCTCTCCGACTTTCCTGCCCAGGCTAGCTTGCAACTGTGATCCTCAGAGCTCAGCCTGTTAAGTAGCTAGGAGTCCATCTAGGGGGTGCCTGGCTAGCATATGCCTTTCATTTGCCATTGTGAACTGGGAACATGACTTCTCCAGGTAAGGAGGAGAGCAAAAGGAGAGACATGTCATCTTTAATGGGTCTGCTCAGAAAATAAGAGCCAGCTTTGAAAGAGAGCACAAACTTAAAAGACACCTGCCTAACCATGTGGTTGCACATCAATGTACAGAACTATGCTTAAAAATGATTTGTAAAAGTTATACATTTAATTTTATGTATAGTTTCCCAAGATACAACAGGTGGGAGTGCAAAGCTATCACATACTTTTTTATATTAAAAAAAGTTACCGTATACATTTCATACACTCAGTAGGCCTATCAGCGTGCTGATGATCTTTACCAAAGTGGATGAAGATTTTTTTTTTTCCCTCAACAGTGGGATCCTTCTGTTTATAAACATTTCATAACATCCTTCTTTTCCTTTTAAAGTGCCTCCAGACCCTTCTCTTTGCCCATGTTGAAGAGGCAGCCTGCTGAGACTGGCCAGGAGCCCGCAGTCTGCTTCCTCAGCCACCCTCCTTTGTGTGCACTGTGGGTGGGGTAGTAAAGTTCTTGCCAACTGCAGCCAAATGAAAATGCAGAAGCCTTCTCTTGCTAGAGCTATTTATTGTTTTCAGAGGAACCCACCATCAAAGGCAGTTGTGCCCCACCCACTCCTCCCGACTTCCAGTTCTTGTCTGAAAACACACACACACACACACACACACACACACACACACACACCACCACCACCACCACCAACCACCACCAACCACCACCACCAGGCACCATGGAAGGCCTCCTAAAGACAATGCCTGGACCCTTTAGGGAGCAGGATGATGGTATGAGCTCAGCCTTCTGCTGTGAGATCACTAACAACCCAGCCAAGTCTCCCATGTCTCCTTCTTCCTACCAGCATCCATTCATTCAAGCCACTGGCCAGGCCAACTGCTATAAACTTCTTACTTTCTTCCCTGGCTCAGCATGGTGTCAGAAAACTCCCCTGCTCTAGACTCTGGAGATGTAGTATGGTACGATCAAAATGGGATGTTTCTGGAGAAGGTAAAAATGGATTGTGGGAATACAGGAGCAGAGACTCCCCTTTCCTCCCCTTCCCTCCCTCTCCCTCCCTCACCTCTTTCTCAACGGTTGTAGGGCTTGAGCTCAGGGCCTGGGTACTGTCCCTGAGCCTCTTTGTCCTCAAGGCTAGCGCTCTACCACTGGAACCACAGTACCACTTCCCTAGATTCTACTCTCAATTGCTCCACATGAAGAACAAGGCTCTCCGTGTAGTTCCTGCTCACTTCCCAGGATCCTCTCTTCCTTGGAGCTTCCTTCCCCTTTCCTTTGCCTGTCGCCACTTTATCTTATCCCTCCATGTTCTAGGTGCTATGCTTTCTTTCACTTCTAGGTGGTTCTTGAGGGTCATTTTCTCCTTCTGGAATTTTCTTGCCTTTTTCTACATCCTCCTCTATCTTATTAACTCTCAATCTTCACATATCACTGAGTTTTCTCCTCCCTGGTGCAGTACTTCTGTTAGCAAGGCAAACACACTGCTGTCCTCCTACACATGAAAAGCAGATTGTAGGGCTGGGAAGGTGGCTCAGTGGTAGAGCGCTTGCCTTGCATGCATGAGGCCCTGGGTTCGATTCCTCAGCACCACATAAGCAGAAAAAAAAAAAAAAGCCAGAAGTGGTGCTGTGGCTCAAGTGGTAGGGCACTAGCCTTGAACAGAAGAGCTGAGGGACAGCGCCCAGGCCCAGAGTTCAGGCTCCACAGCTGGCAAAAAAATAAAATAAAAATAAAATAAAATAAATAAAATAAAAGCAGATTGTATTTATTTTGCTTACCATCACATCCCCAACATCATTTTCGCATGGGGTCTTGGACATAGCAGATGCTTTGAAAATTCATTGGAAAAAGAAGAGATAGAAGAGCCAGGAAATAGAGTAGTCAATAAATGGTAAGTATTGTCAGATTTTTTATTTTCCAGTTTCCAGTCTCAAAGACAGAGGCTATTTATGTGATCAGGAGTACATCCTATGTGAAAATGAAAACTGAATCAATTTCAACACCTGAAGATACAGTCTCCATCAAGTTACTGTATACCTCTGAAGGACAAATTAAACTGTTCAATGTAGCTATTGCTTTTGAAAGACCTCATAGGATTCTGGGCTAGACATGAATTTATGCTTCTGTGGCTACATAAATGTACAACTTCTCACCCTTTTAATTTGGCCGGAATTCTCCATAAGTTAAAATGCAACATGAATCTGTGAAATCTGTGTAGTATAACATGAATCTGTGAATCTGTGTAGTCTAACATGAATCTGTGAATCTGTGTAGTCTAACATGAATCTGTGAATCTGTGTAGTCTAATAGGATGAAAGTGCCATAGGCTCAAGTGTGAGCTGGTTTTATCCATCCAATCTTTAATTGAATCTTTTACTGAAGAAAATTGAAGCATGGCTGAAGCCTGCCACCTAGTGGCCTATCTAATGATTTTTTTTTCTTTGAAGCCAAGGCACATCAATTCAAAGGTATTCCAGAAAGATAACAATGCAACCTTCTTGGATAAGTACGTATATATATACATATATATGTATATATATATACATACATATACATATATATATATATATTCTTTCCTTTTTTGAATCTTAAGCTTGAAATGAGATTTATTTATTCTTATCTAGCCTAGAAATAAAATGATAGACAAGCAATCTAGAGTTCTATCGGGTCAAAAGTGACCTTGGCACAAGACAGACCACAGAACACTGAAGTAGGGCAGAAGCTCAACCTCAAGAACCAGAAGACTGGAATGAGTTCTAGGATTCAGAACTGCCACTTACTAGTTTGTCATTCTTCACCAGTTTCCTTATCTGAGTGGTAACCAGAAGCTAAGGAGGGTTGTGGGGAGAAGCGGGCAGGGTGAGATGACAGGTATAAGGTTACAGTGACACTATACTTGACAGATAGGCCAATTATTATGTCAATTTAAAACAAATGAAAATGCTGGTGCTAGTGGCTCATACCTGTAATCCTAGCTACTCAGGAGGTTGAGATCTGAGGACTGCAGTTCAAAGCCAGCTGGCTTGGGCTGGCTTTGAACCATGATCCTCAGATCTCAACCTCCTGAGCAGCTAGGATTACAGGTATGAGCCACTGGTGCCTGGCGGGATTGAATTTTTGTGACGGTTTATGGGAAGGATCCAGTCAAGATGCACAGGTTGAAGGTGAAGGTCTGAGTGACAGTAAATGAATGTGTTCAAGTCCCTGAGAAAGTCTGGAAGGATGAGTTCAAGGGCACTGACAGAGCTTTGGACCTTAGAAGATGAAACTCATCCTCCAGTGTAATGGAAGACAAAGAAAGAGCTGTAAGGGAAGTTAAGGCATTTTGAGAACTCCAAGTTTGGCATAAACTAGGTGATGACTTCATTAGCTGAAGGTGAGAAAGATGGAGCTCAGAGATAAAAGAAGAGAGGAAATGTGAGCTCACTACTGAGATATACTCAGTCTTGGCAGGCAGAATGGAAATGCCCCGAAGCCAACGATGTCCATCGGACCACATGCCAATGAGAGAGAGAGAGAGAGAGAAGGTGCACAGGTTCAGTTGGGATTAGAAATTTCCCAGTGGGGAAAAAAGAAGAACAAAACCTAAAAAGAACTTCGGACACTGTTACTGGTAGAAAAGATAGACTCCAGAAATCTTCGATGAATAGAGAGATGTGGAAACAGAACTGGGGCTGGGTAGGTACAGGGGAGGAAGCAAAGGGATTAACTAATGCTTCTCTGAGGGCAAGATGGAGACCTGGAGCTGGGTTTAGCTATCACAGCATGGTCGATACAAAACAGGGCTTCTCATTGGCCCGTCACACTCACTATGCATGGAATGCACGAGGGTCCTACGTGTGTAGGTTGAAATGTCGCATGAATGACTGCATGGCTCACGAGAGGAGCATGAGACCATAGGGAAACAGAACAAGAGCTCCGGATTTCTGGTCCTGTGTCAGACACTGATATAGTTGTCAGGAATCTGCTGATGAACACAAATGTTGATGGGCACAAATACTATATTAAAAAAAGAAGAAACACCAAATTATAACGTTGGTGGAATTGCAATCATCTGTGTGTGGGGGCAGATGCTATAGCTTTTGTTGGTTGAAGTCATCAGGATCTCTGGATCCTCAGATTTCAGCATTCTGAGGAGCTAGAATTAGAGGTGTGAGGCACCAGCACCCAGCCTTGAAGCTATTCTTTAAACACCAGGATCAAAAACACTAAGGTGGGAGTGGGGGGAGAAAACCTTACCTGAGGCGAGAGTCTTTAAAGGTGTTGAGGTACGCAGGATAGCTCCATTCAATCGGACTCCCTTTACATCGAAGCTCTACAGTTTGTCCCGCCATCAGACTGAGGGTGGCAGGAGGTTTCTGGTAGCGGCCTTTATCCAACACTAACATCATGATCGATGGCGTCTTTGGTGTGGAATCAGCTGAGTCCCTGTCCTTCACCTTAGGAAGCTTGGGTTTCATCTTCTTGGTAGTAGGCTTGATTCTATTCTCTCCTTGCTCCTTTGGTTGCTTGTGCTTTGGCGGCTGTTGGGCAGCAACTGTACAAATGTGAGGAAGGAAGCATCAGAATAAGTACTTTTCAATCTCTCCTGCCCATGTTGAATAATTATTTTCAGTAGTAATCATAATTATTTCCTTGATTCATTCTCTACTTTTTTTTTAGGTCTGAGACAGGAACTCACACTTGGTACCTGATGCTTTTGCTCATTGGCTAGTGCTCTACCAATTGAGCCATGTCTCCAATCCCCATTCTTTATCTTTAAGATAATAAAACAAATGCCGGGCGCTTTGCCTGTCATCCTAGCTACTCAGGAGGCTGAGATCTGAGGATCGCAGTTCAAAGCCAGCTTGAAGCCATGAGACTCTTATCTCTCATTAACCACCAGAAAAATAGTAAGTGGCTCTGTGGCTCAAGTGGTAGAGCACTAGCTTTGAGCTGAAGAGCTGAGGGATAGTACCTGGGCCCAGAGTTCAAGCCCCATGACCACCAATAACAACAACAAAAACTAAGATAATAAAACAGAAATATATTTTGGCTCCAAAGTTTTTATTCAGATTCAGTAAACTGTTTCATGTTTGAGCTAAAATTTGTTCTTACAAAAGTTAAGATACTCTGTGGTTTTAGCAATTCCTATGCTCTCATTTTTCTGTCTGAGTCTACTCCTTTTTTTTTTTTTAAATGCTAGTTCTGAGGCTTGAACTCAGGGCTTAGGCTTTTTTCCCCAAGGCTAGCACTACCACTTGAGTCACAGCTTCACTTCCAGTTTTTGGTGGTTAATTGGACATGAGCATCTCATATATTTCCTGCCCAGGCTGACCTTGAACATCAGTCCTCAGATTTCAGTTTACTGAGTAGCTTGGATTATAGGTGTGAATCACCAGCACCCAGCTTTGAGTCCTTTCTCTCTTTCTCTCTTCCTTCCTTCCTTCCTTCCTTCCTTCCTTCCTTCCTTCCCTCCCTCCCTCCCTGCCTTCTTTCTTCCTTCCTTCCTTCCTTCCTTCCTTCCTTCCTTCCTTCCTTCCTTTCTTTCTTTCTTTCTTTCTTTCTTTCTTTCTTTCTTTCTTTCTTTCTTTCTTTCTTTCTTTCTTTCTTTCTTTCTTTCTTTCTTTCTTTCTGTCATGGGGCTTGAACTCTGGGCCTGGGCACTGTCCTTCAGCTCTTCAGCTCAAGGGTAGTGCTCTACCACTTGAACCACAGTGCCACTTCTGGTTTTCTGGTGGTTTATTGGAGATGATAGTCTCATGGACATCCTGCCTGGGCTGGCTTTGAATCGTGATCTTTAGATCTCAGCCTCCTGAGTAGCTAGGATTACAGGAGTGAGCCACTGACACAAGGCTTGAATCTGGTCTTTAAACACCAGAATGTTCAACCTTGCAGGACAGAAAAAACTATTAACACCAGAAGGGTACTCAAAAAGATTTGAGCCATCCTGAATTCTCCCTCAAAAAGTGGACTCTATTTCTGTCAGTGACTGATGGCATCCAGCATCAAAGAATCATTACTAAACAATATGTTAATTTAAAGCTTACACGTATGTTATTAAACTCAATAATGTAGCTAAACCTTACCACCAACATCATGGTGTGTTGCTGGCAGATAGTGACTAGAAAAACCTGACCTACTTTAAGTTGGCTTTATTATTGTTTTGTTATCCCTAAAACTATGCACACTTTATTGTGAAGTAGGGATGCTGGATCTAACTGGCACTATCTTGGCCATGTGGTGGATGATACAGTATTGAGCTTAACTGGTGCCATCTTGGTTCCATGGTGGAGGAGAAGTCCCAACTCCCAGATGATGGGCATGCCTGAATTCCTAGAGGCTGGGGTGGGGACTTGGAGTGGGGTCTTGGGTCATGAATTCTCAAGCTCCCTGTGATCCTGCCCCCTGACCAGCCTCTCTTTAGGCCTGGAACAGCTCCGGCGTAGGGATACCAGGCCACGTGCCTCCTGCCTGCTTGTGTCCTGTCTCCTGGCTCTCCACCTGGCATCATGGCATCCTATCTCAGCTCTCCATTGGAGCTGATCTGGTGGGTTTTTTTTTCTGTTCTTTCTTTCCTTTCCTGTTCTCATGGCTCAGTTTTCTGACAGTGTTAAGTGCATTTGCAGGGCAACAGGTCTTTGTGATAAGAGTCCGCCTGCATTTGCTGGCCTTCTAATAAAGATCCTATCATCTACCTCTCAAAATGTGGCTTCTCTGTTTTCTCGCTGTATAACAATTGCTGACACTAAGCTGGAGTTACCACCCCTGCTCTGCACTTCTGCAGGCCATTGGCTCCAGAAATCTCCACTAAGTCCTTTCAGTGATACATGCCTACAAGGATGAAAAGGTGAGTGTCCACTCAGTTTTAATGCAACCATCTTCCTGCATAAACTCAAAAGATGCCTTGATATATATATGTATACATACATACATATATATATATATATATATATATATGCCCATAGAATTACAAAAATATCCAACTTTGGAGGATCCCGAGAAGCCATTCAGGTAAATCCCTCCCATTATAGACTAAAAAGAAATAAAGGATGCTCTGAAAAGTTAAAGAAGGTGTACAAAGTCATGCAATAATAGATCAGTGGCAGAATGCTACAACAGAGCTCAAGTCTCCTGATCCCACTCCAAAGAGCTCATCTCACTAGATGGGGGTATGCAACTTCATATCTTTTATTTTATTTATTTTATTTTTAATATATTTTTATTGTGAAAATGCTGTACAGAGGGGTTACAATTACATGGGCAAGATAATGAGCACATTTCTTATCAAGCATTGTAGCCTCCTCCTTTGTTTCCCCTTCCCATCCCTTCGTATCCTCCCCCTCTCCCCCACCAAAGTTGTAAAGTGACATAATGACTTGCACATCTCATTGTTGCAATGGGTCCACCTGTATCCCTGTTTTACAATTAACTTCATATCTTTTAAATAAACGACTAGATAAATCTTTGCTGGTTGACAAACGTCTATAGTAATTATATAAAATGGGAAAATAGGATAAATTGAGAGAAAGTCCTAGTTAACTGATTTGAACTATGAAATGATAATGAGTTGGTTTGCTTTGTGTGTTGTCCTTTGATCTTGAAGACAGGATCCATCTAATGACCCCATGTTTAGTTTCAGTGTGGCTCAGACTTGAACAATTCCCACTACCCAATTCAGCTCAGTGTCTACATACGGTTTGTGACACACTGCCTCTTTTAGGCTTATGCATCTTGCTTCTTGAGGCCTGGTATACTTTTCTTATTTTATTACAGACATTCAAGCAATCCGAAAAGATAATACCCTTCTAGAAACCCTATAAAATTTAGGCAACTAGTGCTACCTGTCTGACTTATGAGCTATTAGATCCTGTGTGTTATATTGCTCAGGATCATAAGATTATCTGATGATAGTTATTATGTATTCAACTATTTGTTATTGTACCTAAAAAAAAATCACTTGACCCTTTGACCAAGCAAACCTGCCAGTTGAACCAACTATCCAGTTGCCTGATCACAAAAAATAATCCAGGACTTGATGGGAAATATACGCACACACACACTCTCTCTCTCTCTCTCTCTTACACACACACACACACACACACACACACACACACACACACAGAGCTTTGATGGTGACCCACAGATACCAAGAATTTCCTAAAACTGAATGGCTTACATACATTGAAGAGTATATGACTCTACTCTTACTTTGTAAATTAGTTATATTCTTTTTTTTTAATTTAATTTAATTTTATTTGTGAACATACTGTACAGAGGGGTTACAATTACATGGGCAGGATAATGCATACATTTCTTACCAAGCATTGCAGCCTCCTCCTTTGTTTACCCTTCACCTCCCTTCCCAGCCTCTCCCCTCCCCCCTAGTTATATTCTTAAAGCCTTAAAATTATAAGAATTTAGCTTGGTGCTGCGGGCTCACATCTGTAATGCTACCTACTTAGGAGGAGGTGATCTGAAGATCACAATTCAAAGCTAGTTTGGACAAGAAAGTCCGTGAGACTCATCTCCAATTAACCATACAAAAGCCAGAAGTGGAGCTGTGGCTCAAGTGCCAGAGCACTCGCCTTAAGCAAAAAAAAAACAAAAACAAAAACTCAGCGACTGAGCTCAGGCTCTGAGTTCAAGCCCCAGGACCATCCCCAAATGAAAATAAAAATTGAAGGTTTATATTTTTGACAGGTAAAAATTAAAATCCCCTAGTTAGCCAGGCACTGGTAGATTACACGTGTAATCCAAAGTACACAGAGACTAAAATTTGAGGGTTGCAGTTGGAAGCCAGCCAGGGCAAGAAAATCAGTGAGACTTTTATACCCAATTAACCTCCAAAAAGCCAGAAATGAGACTTGTGGTTCAACTTATGGAGCGCTAGCCTTGAGTAAAAAAGCTCAGGGACAGCACAAAGGCCAGAGGTCAAGCCCAAGGATGAGTGTGTGTGCACAATCCTTTCTGTTGCATTTTTAAGACCGTTGCATAGGGAACTTTATAACAAAATAAGTGATAAAATTCATAGATCATGAGATACTGGCTTTGAGTTCGTGTCTGCTAGTGATGCTAGGGTCGCTGGGTAGCCACCCTCTGTCTCAGCTTCTTCATTAGTAAATTAAGATTGTAACAGAAACTGCCGTATGCATTGCTGTGGGAATTCTATGAGTCAGTATGTTTAAGATACTGACAATAGTGTCTGAACCAGCGCAAGTGGCAGCAGGGTGCTACTTGTTTTGGCATTATCATGTGACTCCGTGATAAACGGGTGGTAGGGGCAAAGTAGCTCACTTTCTTGTGTTAATTTACAGAGACCAAGTAGGGCATCACAGGTCATCAAAGATGTAGGAAAAAACCTGATCTTTTGCTTCTAACTCTAAAGCTTTCCCTACTCAAGCCTCTGCTCCTGCAATTATTTAGATGTTACCCTGTCTTGTGGTTACACTATGTTTGCACAAATCTCATGCATGGTATTATTGTATAAATAGATTCTTTGATGGGCCAGTTACTTTAACAAGAAGTTCCAAGTCAAACAGAACTTGATGTTAGGGATATGAACACAAAGCCTGGAGATGATTTTCCAGGGCATATATTAACATTCCTCAAGTGAGAAGGTGCTGATCAGGATTTCCTAATGAATGAGCAAACGTACAAATCAGGAAGCAATGGGGAGAAGACTAGGATTTTCACACATCACCTGAAGATTACTATCATGCTTTATTCATTAAAAATCACTTGGCAAGCTGGGCACTGGTGTCTTATGCCTGTAATGCTAGCTACTCAGAAGGCTGAGATCTGAGGATCATGGTTCAAAGCCAGCCCAGGAAGAAAAGTCCCCATAAGACTCTTATTTCTAACCACTCCAAACACCAAAAACGGAGCTGTTGCTCAAAGTAGTAGAGTGCTAGCTTGAGCAAAAAGAGCTCAGGGACAGCAACCAGGCCCTGGGTTCAAGCCCCTTGACCACCACCAACAACCACCACCACCACCAAAAAAAAAGGAATCATAGCTACTTGGAAGAGGATTAACCATAAACACAGTAATCAATATCAAGAGCAAGAGCTGTCTTTAACTCCCTAGTGGGTAATTCAAGGAGAAGGCCCAGTCTTGAGAGAGGCATCAGATAACCATATTATAAACTTTTGAGTAGCTCAGGTGTGTTTTTTTAGTTGTATAGCCTTGTATAGCTTGAGAGACAGACACTTTCATTTTTCCATTCTTCATGCACCACCACAGAGAGCATGAATGCTTTTCCAAGAGGAAAGAAGAGAAGGTAGGAAAGGCATAGTGGGGAGATGAAATGGTGGAAAGATGAGACCCACTGTGTTCCCTACTCCCTTCAAGAAGCTACTTTGTGTGTGTGTATGTGTGTGTGTGTGTGTGTGTGTGTGTGTGTGAGAGAGAGAGAGAGAGAGAGAGAGAGAGAGAGAGAGTCATGGGGCTTGAATTCTGGGCTTGGGTGCTGTCCCTCAGCTCTTCAGCTCAAGGCAAGAACTTCACCATCTGAACCACAGCGCCACTTCTGGTTTTCTGGTGGTTAATTGGAGATAAGAGTCTCATGGACTTTCTTGCCTGGGCTAGCTTTGAACTGCAATCAGATCTCAGCCTCCTGAGTAGTCAGGATTACAGGCATGAGCACTGGTGCCTGGTACTAAGCCACCTTCTTGAAAGTATTTTCATATGCTGGCAAGGAATTAGTACTTGTATTTCAAAATGGAATCGGAGGCATTTTTCCTGATCGTCTACTAGAACACAATTGGTGACTCTCTTCTTAAAAACTTTTATTCACAGGCCAGATGTGGTGGCACATGCCTGTGGTCTCTGCTACTTGGGAGGTGGAGGGAGGAGGGGGAGGTCTGAGGTCAGTCTTGGTAAAGTTAACAGAGACCCTAACTGAAAAGCCAACTAAAATGAAAAGAACTGGGGACCTTGCTCAAGTGATCACTCAGCAATCAGGAGTCTCAGTGTTCAATCACCAGTTCAGGGGAGAAACCCCTCAAATCCATAGTCCCTTGTCTTTCAGGGCATAATTCTGCCTTGAGTCTCTTCCTGACAACCCTGCGATCATGTAAGATTTTTTTTTTCTCCCTCTTTTCTTTCTGACTTATTTGAGCCTGCAGGACTTAACTTCTAAGTGCACTCCCTCTCCAAGTGACCTCATACCATCCCCGGATCTAGTAGCATCTGCCTGCTAAAAGCTGCCCTTGCGCCTGACCTGACCTCACTTCGAAACTCTAGATCACATACTCTGAGGCTTACTCAGCCACTACTTGGAAGATGAATAGACATCTCATATTTAACTGGCCAAAGCTAAACTGTGGTTACCCTGTGGATTGCTCCTTCTGCAGGTTGCCTTTGCCAGGAAAGGGCAGCTCTAGCCGCCTCTGCCAGGGACTGTGTGATTTAGAAGAATGTGCTAAGTCTTCTCATGCCTACGAGGCTTTGGCATGGATCTTCAGCCACTCTGTCTACGGGAACAAGCCCATCTGGAAGCTGTACATTCTCCATGCCCCTGCCTTTCATGCCCCTCTTCTTTCCAACACTCGAAAGAATTGCCACCCCCGCCCTCCCATGCAGGCTGACTTTACAAACAGTATCCTGGCTTTCCTCTCCTGTTTCACTCCTGGCTCTTAGTTCATTTGTGGGCCTCAATGAGATCATGGAAGTCCCAATTCCTGGTACCAATGCATGTGACCCCCCCTTTGGAATAGGGTCTTTACAGATATGATCATGTTAAGATAAAGTCATTAGGTGAGATAGGCTCTCACCCAATAGGACTGCTGTCCTTAGAGGGGACACACCAAAAAGAAAATGCTGTATGAAGACAGAGATGCATGGAGAGAAGACAGCCATGTAACAACAGAGGCAAAGATCAGAATGATGCAGCTGCAAGCCAAGAGACACTAGATAGTGCCAGATGCGACCAGAAGGTAGGAAAAGGCACAGAAAGATACTATTTAAAGTCTCAGAGGTAGCAAAGCCTTACTGCTGCGTTAATTTTGGGTGTCTACCTTGTAGAAATAGGACAGAAAAAAACTTCGGGTTTAGGTGACCCAGTTCATGGTGCGGGTGAGCATGCATAATCTGAAAATATGAAATCCCAAATCCAAAACTTTTTAAACACCAACATGATGCCACAAGTAGAAAATTCCAAGTTTGACCTTCTATGTTATGAGGCCAAATACAGACACTCAAACTACTATGTGAGTTTTGTGTTGAGACTTGGGTTGTAGCCTTAAGATATTGCTCATGATTTTGGGGTATATATAGAAATAAGGAAAGCAACTCAAAAGGAAGCCAGGGAGTCAAAAATCTTATTTTGCAGAAGGGGGTGCTTCTGACAAAAATTAAAGAAAAACAAATAAGGCAAGTGCACTAGGAAGGCAGTCTGCCCAGATTTCATCCGTAACACATTTGTGAGAAATAAGGCTCACAGTCTTGTATGATTGGCTAGTTTGAAAGGGGTTAAAAATTTACCTAACAAGCAACCAAATTGGGGACACCTGGCCAAAGCAGGACCAGAAAAACAATTCTTCCTCAGCTGGCACTCTACCACTTGAGCCATGCCCTCAGCCCTTAGAAAAACAATTCTTATAACAGGATGTGGCTTAACAAAAATAGCTTCTTGTAAGAGGGCAACTAGCCTTATAATGGCAGTGCTTATGTCAAGCAACCACTTTTGACAGAAAAGATTTAACTCCTACAGTTCTCCCCTCTTATTTACATTCTTGTCTTCAATTCTGGTCAGCATCGACTTTCCTGCTCAGCAGTATCCACTAAGAGAATATTATTAGTGTTTGGTGAAGGCAGGTTTTTTTTCTAGTCCTGTGGCTTGAACTCAGGGCCTGGGCACTGTCCCTGCATTTCTTTTACTCAAGGCTAGCACTCTCCCACTTCTGCCTTTTTTTTTTTTTTTTTTTTTGGTCTATGTAGTACTGAGGAATCGAACCTAGGGCTTCATGCATGCCAGGTAAGCACTCTACCACTAAGCCACATTCCCAGTCCAGTGAGGGAGTTTTAATCAGTCTCTGAACAAAATTCTTTGCAAGAAATATAACCAACCAACCAACCAACCACCCACCATCATTACTCCAAAAACAATTACTAAGGAGGTAAACATAGACACCATGATTCCTCTCCATTTTCCAAGCCATCATTCCATCATGCTAGGTAAGTGTGTCACCTAAGCTAACTCCTTTGCCAGGATGGTCCTTGTAAAGCATTTATAATGCTTTGGGACTGCACCAATGGCAGTATTAGGGGATGAGAGTACATTAGTCTGTAATCAGTACACAGACTTCTCCCTTCTCAGGTAGCATAGCTAGAGTTTGTCTATTCTCCCATGCCCAAAGCCTCACAACCTGAGAGAAAGCTAAGTAGAGGAGAGACCCAACACATAGTTCTACAGGCAACACTAAGTTTTCCAGGACTTGAATGGTAATAAATTCCTTATAGAACGTATCTTCTTTGCTGTTGGTCAAATCTTGCTTTTAATAGTTGGCTGAGCTGCTCAAGTATTAAGTAGTCTGCCTCACTCGGCCATGGTCAAGTGGCTCCCATCTACCTATTTCTGTCTACAAAATATTTATCACCTGTCTTAAAGAGGGTATCTTGTAGGTTCAGTCTGACCTTGGTCTGGTCATGTTTGATTCAGCTGGGTTCTGACAGTCAGCCCAAGGTATTAGATCATCTCCATTTCTATTTTCTCCCCCATCCCTTTGTAGTCAGGAATTACCTTGACCAGCCTATACCTTAACTCCCTATACCTTCCCATAGCTTTCCTCTTTGTTGATTTTTCCTTTTAAAATTTGTATTTTGAAATCACTTATAAAACCTTTGAATTTAGATAACATTGTTTTTTTTAAAATCCTCTATGGAGGAAAAAAAGCAATCTTAAAACTGTTTTTCTACACTATAGCAATTATAGATGTTTATTAAGAATCACACAATAAAATAACCAAATTTCTAAACCTAGTTGCCCTTTAAAATCACCCCTTTCCCCCTTCAGAGCCAGAGTTAATTCCTGAATTCCATAACCATCTTCAGAAGCAAGTCCTACTGTCTGGAAGCCAAATAAACAATCATGCCGGGAGGGCAGTTTGCTCAGGTTTTCTCCCTGGTTAGAACTGAGATTTACAATCTTGTGTAATTGGCCAGTTTGAAAAGGTATAAAAGTTTACTCAAGCAATCAGCCCAATCTGAGACACCTGGCCAGAGAAACAATTCTTAGCTGGCGCTCTACCACTTGAGCCATGCCTTCAGCCCTTAGAAAAATAATTCTTATAACAGGATGCAGCATAACTAAAACAACTTCCTATAGAAAAAAAAAAAGTGGCTCTCCTTAAAGTGGAAGTGATTTTGTCAAGCAACACTTTGACAGAAAAGATTCTAACTTCTTCAATATCTATCTATCTATCTATCTATCTATCTATCTATCTATCTATCTATCTATCTATCTATCTATCTATATTCCAGAATTCAAAATCTGAAGCACCTCTGCTCCCAAGCACTTCAGATAAGGGTTGATCAACTCATACTTTGTTATAGCTGCTTTAAGGAACTGATAATACCCTCTAATAATGGTTCTTTATAACATTTATCACCTCCTAAAATTATACCATTATCTGTTCATTATTTGTCCTTGTCAGCACCAGGAAGACAGAGCCTTATGACCTTGTCCAGGGAAATTTTTTTTTAGTATTTCTTAGGACTTGTCTCACCTCCCCTGACTGCTTGCTCTTTCCTCTTGAACTTTATTTGACTATTAAAATAATACTCAAACTTGAATCATATAAAATTATATAATCATTTTTGCCTGTCAAATTTATTGGCCAAACCTTAAGGATTTTAAAGCATTCACTATTTGCCTTTGTAAGCAAGAAGGAAATTACAACTTTTTTTTACTAAAATGGCTTCTGAACTAATTCTTCCTTGTTTTTCCCCCTTCCTCCAAGGAATAAATTGGACACAAAGTGTATTTCTCTGTTTACTTTTTCAGAGAT
The DNA here is from genome assembly GCF_019054845.1 of Dipodomys spectabilis. Classification (NCBI taxonomy): domain Eukaryota; kingdom Metazoa; phylum Chordata; class Mammalia; order Rodentia; family Heteromyidae; genus Dipodomys; species Dipodomys spectabilis. Next base: position 12,690,220 of record NW_024870686.1, on the reverse strand, counting down.
CTGGCTACATTGGCCTCATACCATACTAAATCTGTTTGATCATCTCAGAAAGACAACTCTTTCAAAAGAGATATAAAGTAAACCAGTGTTAGGGTTATTAGCATGGTTATTAGCATGAATCAAGGGGGCTGGCATAACTCAACAAAATAGCAGTAACAAATCAATACTTATCCAGAAAATTAGTACCTGAATGGTGTGGGTGGGGAAGATAGAGGGGAGAAAGATATATGAATGAAGACAAGAAGTGGGGACAGAGCAGGGGAAGAATGCAGTCAATATTCAATGCATAGCCTATGAAACCAGAGATACAAAGGAGCAATGGTTGGGAGGGAGAGGGGAGAAGGAGCCTTTCCTAATCTCCTCCTAAATGTTGTTTATATGAATTGTATTTTATTTTGACAGATGCTGGGTAGGCAGATGGTTTTTTAACAATTCACGTGGTCTTGTTTGAGATGAATTGTACTTATAAGCTGATGTGTTGAATGGTAACTCCTTTACACAACTACTTAAATACATTTAATGCTACTTAAATACTTTAAAAAATGCGTGGAAGTGGCGCTGTGGCTCAAGTGGTAGAGCAGTTTGCTGCCACAGGTGACATATGTACCCTTCCAGCCCCTTTCTTCATGCAAGGAAATGCCATTTCTAAAAAGTGATCATCTTAGAATGGGCCAGTCAAACTTCACTGGGTTATGACAGATAGCTGTCCTCGTTCTACCTGCAGAGAAGTCTTATCCATGTAGAAAGCTCTCTGCCAGATGACACCAAAACTGAAAGTCAGAGGTTAAGGTGACTCAGCATGGTCTTGTGTCTACAGATTTTGTTCTGGAGGTCGCTCAGCTGGTGGCATACATGCATAGGCTTCTCCCAACCTGCCAATCAGAGATAGCCACAGAAAAAGGCTTTCTGTGTAATCAACTCTCATTGATTGTTCCTGGCCCCACACAAAATAAAAAACATACACACACAAACAAATGGTGTATAGGGTTGGGAAAATGGCCCAATAATTCAATGAAACAGATTCAGTTTTCCAAGTATATGTATAACATTTTATTCATAACTTATACATTATATGTGTACGTACTTAAAAAAAACACACAGTGCTATTATCGCACTTAAAATTTATCCATTGCTTCTGACAGAACATTCAATCTATATTCAGCTTTTTTGAATCCTCTCCTAAAGGTTGTTTATATGCATTGTATGTTATTTAAACAGATGCTAATTTATGTAGGCAGATGGTTTTAATAATTCCCATAGTCTTGAGTACATGTTGGCTGAAACCACTTCTTAAGCCTCTCGGACTGGCATGGTGGGCATAAACAAGTGAATGGACCATTTGGAATTATTTTGTCTGGCCATCCCTGTGCTACTCAAAAAAATGATACCAAATACCTCATTTCTGTCATACTGGCACACACGCAAGGACCTGCCAGAAAGACTTTTAACATTGCCTTTTACAAACTGAACTCGTGCCAGCTTTCTTATTGGGCAGAGTAAATATTGCTCAGCAGTGTGGCCTTCACTTCCTTACACAGGACTGGGGGTTCTGAGGCTCCTCACCCTCCACCTCCAGTCTCACAAGCCACTTTGGGTTTCGCAAAATAAAGTGGGGTATTTTTGGTAAAGGATTGTTGTTTCTTCTGATTGAAAGGAAATAGTCAGGATTGAGGAGTGGATAAAATGTGAGCCAGGTTGAGGTGGCTCTCGCCAGAGGTTGCATAACAGTAAAAGCTTCTTTTCAGCCAAACCAAAGCACATTTGTGTAGCAGAAGAATTTCAAAAGTGGTTGCAGGATGTAACTTGATGAACAATGTACTGTACAAGTAACACCGGTTAAATAATTCATGGAGTGAACAAAACAATGAGATAATTGTGGTATACCAATATACACACATACACACACAGCCTATATATATAACAATGAGAATGGTACTATATATGTATATATATCTATATTAGCCTATATGTAAAACAACACACACACACACACACACACACACACACACACAGAACTTGACCTTGTGGTTACAAATCTATTCCACGGCAGTACAAACATATTATTATATCGTTTAAAAGGCTTATTGGTGTAAGGTCCTTATATGCTGGGCAAAAAAAGAATATATTGTCCTCACCTTTCCCCGCTTCCTTTAAAATAGGAATATGTAAGAAATGTAACAGCGGTGGAATTTTGATTTCTTTTGAGACTTAACACCTAGAAAAAAATGTTGGTTGATGACCTAGGCAGCTCTAGGTGGTATACAAAAGCGCAGGAGGACTCTGGGGACTGCACCAGAATGCTCTTGCTTAGGTGGCTTCTCCCCCCTCCCCGCCTCCCCCCTCCCCACAGCCCCAGATGAAGAAGTCGGGGGGTAGGGGCGACGCGTGGCACAGAGGTGGAAGCGATCTCCGATCTCCGGCGTCCTGGCCGCCTCCCAGGCCGACACGTTGACACAGGGACTGGCCCCTGTCCCAGCGCTGGCTGGGGACGCTGGGCATTTCGGGGGGAGGGCTGGAGCAGCCCGGATGGGCTCCCGAGAGGGTCGGAGGGGATGCCACCTTCCCAGCGGGCTCGCAGGGGGCGTGGAGAACCGAAGAGAGGAGATCCCCACTCGGAGATCAGCACCAAAGGCTAATAATAAGGCATGGCAGGCTGTTGGACGGCTAAAGTTGTCCCAAGCCAGCCAGTTCCCCAGCACTCACCATCCTCCAGCGCTTCGTGCACCAGCAGCAGCCCGAGCAGGAGCCAGATCTTCATCTCGGCACAGAGAGGGTTGCGGGTCCAAGGCTGGGCGGGTGGGCGGGCAGCGCCGGGCAGCGCGGGGCAGGGGCGCACGGCGAGGCGGGGCGCGCGGCGAGGCGGGGCGCACGGCGAGGCGGGGCGGGCTGCTGGAACGCCACCGCTGGAGGATTCAGTTTCTCCAGGAGGGACACAATTTGGGGGGGGAAAAGTTAGAATTTTGAAATTTCCCAGCGTAAGGTGCTCTCTCCTGCCCCCTGGTGGAGAGTCGGGGCGCAGCGCTGCTTTTGCGGCGCTAAGCAGACAAGGTCTCCAGAGCGAAATGCCAAGGCCAAGAGTCACTCAGTGGTATTTTCCAGCGTGGGGGCGAAGACGGGATGCACGGTGTTTGTTCCATATTTTGTGGGAGTAGGCAAGGGTGGGTGGCTGTCATAAAAGCAGCCTCAAGAAGCAAATAGCTACAAGTGTAATGAACTCTTAGAGTAACTGTGGACAGATGCACACCTCAGGGTCTCCGTGAGCTTCAGATACAGGAGAATTCAAAATCACTCAGTGGCTAAGGTCCGCAGAGCTTTGCTGATTGTAACAGGCTCATGCCTTCCTGGCTACTCAGAAGACCTTGAGATGCGAGAATTCAAATTGGAAGCTAGCCTACGCAGAAAAGTCTTTGAGACTTTTAATCTTCCATTAGACAGCAAAAAGCCAGATGTGGAACTGTGGTCCAAGTGGTAGAGCACCATCCCTGAGTGAAAAAGAAATGGGACAGTACCCAGACTCTGAGTTCAAGCCCCAGCACTGGCACAAAGAAAAATAAAAGTAAAAGAGTAAATGTGAGTATTCCTTTTGAAAAGCACCTACTATGTTATTTATAGTGTCCAATGGTGTTTTAAACATGATTTTGGCTAGATGGTGAAACTCTTGGTCATTTTGTAAATAACTATCAGGCATAGGTGAACACGTGAGAGAACTATCTTGCAGCTTGGAGACTCAACTCTTGAAGATATATAGAAACAGCAAAGCCATAGTATTATGAATGAAGGAAACGCGGTCTACAATTCAGCTGGCTTTCCACCATGATTGGCTACAATGTAGCTCTGGGGACATTGGCATAGTTCAGTCTCTGTCTTCTATTTTTCTTCTCCTTTTTGACTGCTTTAATCTTAGTAGAGCAACACAAATTCTTTACTTAAGGTCTATGAAATCTGAAACTGCTGGCACTTAGCATTTAAGAGACAGCTACTAATGTGTTAGAGATGTTTACACAAACACATCAGCATAGAGCTGAATATCTTTTTACCTTCTATACTTAGACCTACTTCAAAGACAACTTGAGGTAATGTCATTGAGAATCTTTGGAGTTATGGAATCTTTTTTTTTTTTTTTTGCTTGTGTGGTGCTGAGGAATCGAACCCAGGGCCTCAGGCATGCAAGGCAAGTGCTCTACCACTGAGCCACCTTCCCAGCCCCATTATGGAATCTTTCTAAACAGAGACTCACAATCCTTTAGCGAATTATATAGCTCAAGCCTTTAGCTCAAAGAGGGTTTTACCAAACATCAAGGAGCATGCTCACGATGGTGCACACTTTTAGTCTCAGCTACTAAGAAGGCTAAAACACGATGATCTCTTGAGCCCAAGAGTTTGAGGCCAATAAAGGCAATGTAGAGAGAATCCATTTCAAAAACCAAGACTGATACCAAACCCAAACAAAATTCACTAAGGACATTGTGATTCTTTCTACCTCAAGAGGTTCTGGGCTGCACATCCACAGATCTGATGGGAGATCTTACCCTTCAGATGGTCCTGTGGTATCGGAATAGAAGGAGGGCATCTAAATCTAGGTAATCCTAATCAACCCAATGAGCAGATTCTTTGCTATTTAAGCTTGTTTTTTAGTGCTGGCTAAGTTGGTATTGATGTTTTAAATATGCATTGCATTCCTTCCATTTTGCTAGAATCAATAAGAACAAACTAGCTATACAAAGAAATTTCATAATTAAGTGATTTTTTAAAGGAGATTTGTAACATTAGGATCATGTTAAAAAGTTCTTTTAGCTTGTCCCTTCTCCTCGGATGGTTAAAAAAAAAGTTGAAGTTGGAAGATCTTTACTTGCCACACAGAAAAATGAATATTTTTCACCATATTCTATAAGAATATTACACAACTAACTAGTAACTATTATAGGCTGTTTGGATATAAAATGAAGACAAAAGATCATGACAAAAAGATCATGAAAAAGAGGCTTGATCCCTAGTTAATTTTGCTATTTTTGAGAGGTGAGTGGATTTTTTTTTTTTTTTTGGGTCCGGTCGTGGGGCTTGAACTCTGGTCTGGGCCTGGGCGCTGTCCCTCAGCTCTTCAGCTCAAGGCTAGCACTCTACCACTCAAGCCACAGCGCCACTTCCGGCTTTTTTCTTTTTTCTTATGTGGTGCTGAGGAACCGAACCCAGGGCCTCCGGCTTGCAAGGCAAGCGCTCTACCACTGAGCCACCTTCCCAGACCAGGTGAGTGGATTTTGAGAGGGCTAATTACCATGATCAATGCATAGTCTGGAGGAAGTGATTATTGAGGGTGTGGTTTTGAAGGGTATATCTTTTCTGTTTTTTGTCTGTAACCAATGTTTAAATTCAGGGCTTTGTGATTGTTTAGCTTTGTTTGCTTGGCTAGTACTCTACCACTTGGACCGTGTCTCCAGCCTAGTCCTTTTCTGCTTATTTTGGAGATGGTGTCCATTACTTTCCTGCTTGTGGTTGGCTTGGAACTGTGTCCGCTGATTCTTAGCCTGGGTAACTAGAATTACAAACATGAGCTACTAGTGTACTGCAGAAGGGTATACCTCTTCCCCCTCCTCTTCTTGTTTTCTCCTGTCATTCTTTCCTTCCTAGCTACAAGCAGAGCAGTTTTCTTCATCCATACCCTTCTACTTGATGTATTAACTGCCTTACCACAGGCCCAAGGGACTAGGGACCAACTTCCCTCAATTAAGCTTTATTTTCTTAGGTATTTTGTTTCAGAGACAGAAAAGCTAACTACTAAACAGGATATGATTTGGTGGGATGAACACTGATGAGCTCTTTGCAGATCAGAGCAATGTCAACAAGGTGGCTGGACTACTCAAGTGGGTGCAAGTACTGGAGCTCAGCGGTACCATCTTGGGCAGCATGCCTCAGAAACAAGATTTTATGTGATACAAGACAGGTCTGTGATGACATCTCTTTGTATCTCACAGGATACGGTAATCATACAGTAAGTCCTAGGCTGCCAGATACGTACAATAAAAGTTATTTTCATGGAGATTATATTGGATTCATGAGCTAAAACCCAAAATTAAAATAAAGGTGTTTAAGTATGGCATGTGTGCTTTTGGTTTGCGTTGTACACATTCACACTAAATTGTAAGTCATATTAAAGTTTATTTAAAAATACAGGGTTACATTAGAAAGGATATTTTACAATAGTTAAAGCAGAAATAGCTTTTATTACAAATTCTAAAAAAGAATCCAACTTTATAAGTAAAAGGGAACCTTGATTATCATTCAAACATTATCTACTAAAAACTCTTTATATTTGTACAAGTCCAATGTATGTGCTGGCTGTTACAGACATAGAATTTCTATAGGGTTTAGGCCTTATCAACCCTTTTTGGTAAGTAAATGATAACTAGTAATCAAACAATGGGGGCATTGCTAGTGGACAACTGAGTGTGGAATAAAGAAACCCACCCCGCTGGCAACCCAAAGCGCATTACCAGCTGTGTCATGGCCACACACTTTGTGGCTTGAGGCTGCCTATGGCCATGCAGGGAATGCAGCAAGCAGGCCCTCCTGCGCCACTTCCAAGAAGCAGGCACCTTTCCATAGCTGATGTTCCTTGGGCCTTCCTCAACTTGACATACTCAAGGGATATTTGGAATAGAGATTAAGTTAGTCCAGATGACCTTACTTTCATTTGAAGATTTTACTTCAAACCCTTTCCTAGCATTCTAATGATACACCAATGGGTCAATATGGGTGCTCAATATTACAAGCTGACCGACTCTGGAATCAGACTGGGGTGACGGTCATGATATCCACTGTCAGAGGTCACAGCAGTTCTTTATAGCCCAGAGATTGTGGCAGTGGCTCAGCCATGATGAATAATAGCCAGGTAGAGTGCCCCCTGTAAGTAGTATTGTCTTTTTTTTTTTTCTTTTTAATGTGCTAGTACTGGGGTTTGAATTCAGGGTCTTATACTCTCATTTAGCTGTTTTGCTCAAGGCTGGTACTCTACCACTTATGCCACAGCTCCACTTCTTACTTTCTGCTGGCTAACTGGTGACAAGAATCTCTGCCCAGGCTTGCTTTGAACTATGATTCTCAGATCAGCTTCTGGAGTAGCTGGATTATAGGCATACAAAGTAGATTTAGCCATAATAAAATTCATTTGAAACCAATAAGATTAAGCTGTGTAAATACAAACAATGACAAATACTAGAAAAACCAATGTCCAAACCAACAATACAACAATAACAGATGAAGTCTCATAAAATCCAGAAATCAGGAAGCTATTTTTAAGTGTTTAAATATAATTATATAAGAAAAAACTAGTCTAAATACAAAGTCAAACAATCATATTTTCACATCTATATGACAAAAAAATTACCCTTGCTGGCACTATTTACTATATAAACTTCACTATTTTCCCCTTGATACATAAGAAAATGTAAGAGAATTTCATAATGTAGGCAATATACAGAAAAAGGCACTGTTTGGCATTAGCAAAAAGGATAGCCCATTTTCCTCATCCCATCCCAAATCCCCACACTAATTAGGTAAATTTTAATAGTAAATGATGTATACTTTAATCCTAAGGGATTTATTTATTTATTTACTTATGCTGGTTCTGGGTCTTTATTTAATTCAGGGCCTGAGCTTCTTTTGATCAAGGCTACTGCTCTACCACTTGAGCCACAGCTCCACCTCTGGCTTTTTAGTAGTTTACTGGAGATTAAAGGGTCTCACAGACTTTCCTGCCCAAGCTAAGCTGGCTTTGAACCATGATTCTCAGATATCAGCTTCCTGAGTAGTTAGGATTATAGGTATGAGCCACTATTGTCCTGTGGAAGTTTTTAAGGCTGTTATTTGAATCATATCAGGAGTCATCAACGAGCAACTTTGAAAGTGATGGAGAGCTGGAATCTTGGTGCTACTCATCATGTATTATGTAATCTTGGAACATGCCCCGATTTAAAAAAAATGACAACAAATCATTTATTTATAAACAGCTTTAAGAGGAGAGAAGAGGGATGGGAATGTGGCTTAGTGGTAGAGTGCTTGCCTAGCATGCATGAGGTCCTGGGTTCAATTCCTCAGTACTACCTAAAAGAAAATGCCAGAAGTGGTGCTATGGCTCAAGTGGTAGAGTGCTAGCCTTGAGCAAAAGAAGCTCAGTGACAGTGCCCAGGCCCTGAGTAGGCAAAAAACAAAAAACAAAAAAATGCAGATAAGATGAGGTTCAGCCTTTTTCTGTCGTCATTAATTACTTCTCTTTCTTTTCCAGCTAAGTATTCAAATCATTTTAGAAAACAGTTTGGTGAAAATGGACTCCAGTTCACAGTTTTTACTGAAAATTTCTTTTAACTCAACTCCTGAGAACAAGCAGGACTTGAAAAATAGTTTCACTAATACTTTTTCAAGAAGTTAAAAACATCTCATTAAAATTGAAAGAAGATAAATTCTTACCCCTTAAAAGCAAGGTAATTTGGGAACAGGCATCTTCTATCAACTGGGGGTGGTAATAGTGAAGTTTAGTTACCAGTGTTAGTTTCAATATTAGTTTTATATGTCAACTGATACACATATAAAAATTACATTTAAATCTTAGTTTTGCTGACAATGTAATAATCCATGGTTTAGTAAATATTCTACTAAATTTTTCTAAAGTTTTTAGAAGAGTTTTTAGCTTGAGTTTGCAAAGCCATCTCCATAAATGTAAGGTTGGTACTGCCTGTACTGGGGCTTAGACACAGGCCCTGGGTGCTGTCCTTTAGTCTTTTTCTCCTAGCTCTTTGGTGCACGACCACTTGAACCACAGTCCTACTTTCAGCTTTTTGGTGATTAGTTGGGAGATGAGTCATTTCTGCTTAGACCGGCTTTGAACCATGTACTCAGGTCTCAGACTTTTGAGTAGCTAGAATTACAGGCAAAGGCTACTGGTACTAGCTTTTCTTTCTTTTTTTTAAAAATCAGAATATATTAATTGTAAAAAGGGTTTCCTTGTGAATTTTTGTCCATAATTTTAAGGGGTTTCATTAATCTATTTGGAGAGGACCTTATTTATGTTTGACGGATTATTAATCAAATCTCTACAAACATTTGGTGAACCTAAAATAAGTAAAAACAATGTTTTGTTCAAAGAGTTATAAATTCAAATACAGGAACAAAAAGGGGGAAGAGCGGACATAGCACTGGCTGCTGCTAATAAGCACACCTCAGGGCAGGTGCCTGAAAAGGTATAACAGAAACAAGTCAACAGAAACATCCCAACGTCCCCACCCTTACTCAGATTATGAAGCACCTGTTTCAATACATTAGAGTTCAGTGATTTAATATTAGAAACATGATAAATACTTAAAGACTCTATAGAACATATAAAATTGTTGTATATTTTAAAATAGCTTAAAAACTAAAATATCTACCCATAATAAAATATTATTTTTTCCCCACAACAGTGGGTTTTAATCCACATAACAATATCACAACCAAAGCCCATCATAAACACAACTTACTTATACATTGACATCTGAAGGATGCACTTTGGGACCCAAAAAATACACACTCACCCATACATACGTAAATGTACTTACATACATACAAACACCTATCTGTTTGAGTCTACACAGAAAACAAAAGGCCAGCATGATCCCTGACAAAGCCTTTCTCCACAGATACTTGTGTTTGTGAATCGCTGGTTAAAAAAAAAAAATTTAACTATACTCTGCTTCTAATTGGACACAGTAGGCACAACAGTTTTAGCTGCCTATCACATTCTAAGTAAATTTCTTGATTTTGTTACAGTAAAAGTTTAAATATTGTTCACATTTCTTGTGTGAACTGTCTATCCTAGTTTGATTACAGACAAAAGGAGTTCTCAGTGTACTGCTGTAACTAAGGATTTATGATCATGCCCACAGTCCTCATACAAATATATTACTCCTGGCTTATTCAACACCTCTTTCTCAACAAAATAGCAGTTAGTTAGAGAATTCTGGGCTTCAGATTTTATCATGTGCACCCTAGAAATCATGGAATGTCAGAAATGAGCTCTGTGTTAGGGATGCTACTCCACCAGCAGCCAGAGACTCTGGCTTTCTACCTATTCATTTCATACTTAGTCACAACAAAAACATGGTCACAAAAAACAATTGCAAACTTGCTTTTAATGGCACCAAGAAGATAAATGACCTTTTAGAAGAACTGCCAGAGGATCATACAGGTCAACCAGTATGTTTGGTGACATTTACCATGGAATTCTGGGAGTGTCACCCACATGCCTCCAGTGTCATCTAATAAATCATTTAGTTATTTGTATAAAAGTTAGCTCATGAGGAGCAAAATAGACTGCACATAAATAATCCACCATCAGAAAATGCTATAGAGTAAAACACAGCAGAGAATCCTACACATAAAAATGTATTTAGTCACATATAAATGTTACTGTTTTATAGCTTTAATTCAATTTAATTATATTAGCTTGAAGTAATCATGTTCTTAAGCAAAATATTTTTCTTTCTTTTTTTTTTTTTTTGGTCAGTTGTGGGGCCTGAACTCTGGGCCTGGGCGCTGTCCCTCAGCTCTTCAGCTCAAGGCCTAGCACTCTATCACTTGAGCCACAGCGCCAACTTCCAGGTTTTTCCTGCTTATGTGGTGCTGAGGAATCGAACTCAGGGCCTCATGCATGCAAGGCAAGCGCTCTACCACTGAGCCACCTTCCCAGCCCCCAAGCAAAATATTTTTCTACTTATTGATGCAAATGTAGAGTATCAGAGCTTATTTTTAATAGATAGTGTGGACATTTAAAAGCAAATAAAATAAAAAGTGCTAAATGTCACATGGGTGGGGTAACCCTAAACATTTCTACATTGGGCCATATTATTAATTAATTAATTTGGCACTTTAATATTTGAATGAGGAATTTTACATTCCTCCATCTTTTCCTCTTTTTTTTTTGGTCGGTCATGGGGAATCTGGGCCTGGATGCTGTCCCTCAGCTCTTCAGCTCAAGGTGAGCACTCTACCACTTGAGCCACCACACCACTTCCAGTTTTCTGGTGGTTAATCAGAGATAAGAGTCTTACAGACTTTCCTCCCCTGGCTGGCTTTGAACCGTGATCCTCAGATCTCAGCCTTCTGAGTAGCTAGGATTACAGGAGTGAGTCACTGGCGCCCAGCTCTTCCTCTTTTGTGTGCTATAAAAGTAGAAATTTCTATTTCATCCCTTCACATCCAGAATAAGGCAAAATACAGAAACAAAGGAGTGAATTCTGTGTGGTGAGGTTAAGAAAGCTAACTTGTGATTAATGTTAAGTAATGGAAAAAGTATGATTCATTCTACCAGTTGTGCGAGTTGTGAGATTATACTGGCCTATTATAACTGACTTTTTTTTTTTTTTTTTTTTGCCAGTCCTATGCTTGAACTCAGGGCCTGGGTGCTGCTCCTGAGTTTCTTTTTGCTCAAGGCTAGGGCTCTACTATGTGAGCCAAAGCTCCACTTCTGGCTGTTTTGGTAATTTAGTAGAGATAAAGAGTCCCATGGACTTTCCTGCCCAGACTGGCTTTGAACCATGATTTTCAGCTCCCAGCTTTCTGAGTAGTTAGGACTACAGGCATGAGCCACCAGCACCAGGCTTGACTCTTTTTAAAAAAATAAACATGAAATCTAGTGTCTACTTGTCTGAGCGTATGTCTAAATTTTCAAGCACATCCTTGTCATGACTATCTACACTTGCTTTTGGATCATAGGAACCACCTTCATGCTCCAGATAGCTTTAGGGACCCCAGGAAATCAGGAAATCCTAGTACTCCCCTTGAGCTACTGGTTGGATGATGGAGTTGTAGAACTCACAGCAGGTAGAGGAGTCACATTGCAGGGCTGTTAGTCCATAGACAAGTTACCAGGGATCCTACAGGGTAGAGTACAGGATGCTTTCTACTCTGTGTAGTACAGGAGAAATAAATGCTTCTACTGGCTAAGTTTTCATAAACTGTCATGCCAAATAGGGGAAAATGTATATTAAAGCCACTGCTGGCACCTATAACTTAAAGAAAAGGCTCATTTCTTCTCCCTTCCTCTTCCTCCTGACCAGTAACAGATGCCATAATGGCTAACTGCATTTCAAGCTTGTCTAAATTAAAAGACAAGTGAGCCTACTAGAGAAAAGCGACCACTGCCCAATTGCACAGGACATATGCAGAACACTTTCCTATTCAGTGATTTCTCTCTATTTTAGTATATGCAGCACATGCCACCCATTATGACAACACTGGAATAAAGATACACAATAATAGTACAACAACTAACTTTGTAACATTCAAGTTCCCAAGCATATACAGACATACGCACACTCATACTAATTTGGGGGTATTCATCACTGAGGGAGATCAGGAGGCTCCCTTGGCCATATAATTCACCATCTGAGGAGATGCAGTCCAAACAAGAAAGTATAAGTTAGGGTGAACTATGTGTGCAGCAAACCCATGACAATGCAACCTGATGACAACCTGCTGCAAGCGTTCACTCAGGGTAGGCAATGTAAGACTAGATCAGATCTGTTCTTGCAAGCATTAGCATTCACTTGTCTTTTCGTGGAATATGAAAGGTAAACTAAGATTTCTTTGGTGGTGGTCACTTGCTTGAATGGCAGACTTTTCTTCTGTTGCTGCATTAATGTTGTCTAAATAAGCATCTTCATCATCATCTTCATCCCTTGGGTTACCTTCCAGGCTGTGTCTAATGCCATAAGCAAAGTAAATCAGGAAACCTTTGTAGGGAGGAAAAAAAAATTCATGTTTTGGGCATGTCAGAAAATAACTATTTGAAACAAATTTTTTGTTTTCTTTTGGTGGCTAGAGATACTAATCTCATATACTTCCCTGACTGGGCTGGCTTTGAACTGTGATCCTCAAATCTCAAGTCTCTTGAGTACCTGGGATTATAGGCATGAGCCACCAGTGCCCAGAAATCTTAATATAGACATTAATAAGAAAAAATCATAGATTACCAAAGTCAAACCAAGTAATATGCATATCCTATACAAGTGGTGCATTATCAGAGTCATAGTAAGGTATTTTGAAAAGCATATTCTATGGTAATGAAGGGAACAGGGACATGACTTCCACATGTCACTATAACTAGGAAAGGACACAAAGCTGGGTGTAAAATAACTGCTAACTGGGGAGCCAGGAGACAAAGAAGATAATTCCTTGGTCATAGTCATTTTGCCATGTTAAGGTAGCTTAGCTTTAGTTCATGTAGAACTAGGTGAGAATTCATTCCTCTCACCCACAAGTGAGAGAATAGAACCTGTGTGATTCTCAAGGTTAATGGGAGATTTGAATTAAAATGGTCTTTTAAGGGCTGGGAGATGGAGCTTAGTGCCTAGCAAGTGTGAGACCCTGGGTTGGATACTAACATCCCAAAATGAAAAAACAAATGGTATCTAAAAACATCTAGAAAAGTGTTACAAATACCACAAACGGGGTTAGAAAGAATCTGAAAAAAAGCCTTTACTTCCAGAAATAGGGAAGAGAGGACTAGAGTTGAGAAAGCTAAATGCATTAAAAGACCTACCAAGTGCCATCCAAATGCTGAACCTGACCCAAGTATCTGCACTTAGCTGGACCATCAGGTAAATGTTCACTAGGATGCTCAATGCTGGCAAAAATGGTAAAAATGGAACCTAAGGAGGGAAAACATCTTTTTGAACATATTCATGCTTTGAGTGCACATTTCCCCAAGATGGCAGCAATTAATTTCGCATACTGCATCAATAATCTTGTATCTCACAAACAGGACAACTTGAATCAGACCATTCTTTTTCTAGAAACTGTTACAAGAATATAATTCAGATTATTTGTTGATGCTCCTGAATCAACAGATTTACTGAACCTGTTAATACCAAGATACAATTGGGCTTGTGGATCAGTTTAGTCCGGGATTTGCTGGTCTAGTTCAGACAATAATGAGATACTTCTGGAAATCTAGATATAGATATATCCCAGGTGATACTGTCACAAAGCACTGGCCTGTTGCTCGTTCTAATGGGGCAGGACAACAGGACAGTTTAACTGCTAGTGGACGGGGAATTGGTAGAGAAATATTCATATTCATTCTCTCTCCCAAGCTCCGTCCTTCCCCTGTTCCTTTCTTTTCTCTTTTTGTTGTGAGGTATTGGGGTTTGAATGTGGGGCACAACAGGTACTCTTGCTAGGATTGAGCCACAGTCTCAGTCCTTTTTCCCTTCATTTATTTTTCAGGCAAGGTCTCTCATTTTGCCTACAGCCAGGCTGAGACTGCAATTCTCCAGCCTCAGACTGCATCCCTCCTACCCATACTCACTGTGTAGCATCACACCTGGGTTATTTGTTGAGACAAGGATTTCACTAATTTCTTGTCTGGACTGGCCTAGAATCATGAGATGTCCTAATCTCTGCCTCTAAAATAGTTGGTGTAAGTCACTATGCCTGGCCTGACATTAGATTTTAATTTTAGAAATTACTTAATTACTTTCTACCTATTACATATACAAATACTGTGTAAGGAGCACACTCTAGTATTTGAGAAGATGAGTAAGACATCCAATGTGGAGAGAGAATATGGTGATCAAAAGGAACCTGTCCAAGTTTTGATAGTCTTATTCATTGGTTAACTTTGCTAGGCTCTCTGTCTCTGTCTCTCTTAAAGAAACAACTCAGAAAACTAACACACAGAGGAAGTATTTATACATATATATAATATTTAGATCCCTAATTCTTATTCCATTTACCATAAAGGCTACTTTTTGCTGATTCTGTGGCTGCCTCCAAATGATGAGGATGATGGTGATGCAGAGAATAAGCAGCAGTGTGAGAAGAACAAGGCTCCAGGCCTCTAGCCTGGCAATTGCCTGGACTCCGTAAGTGGTCAGAATACTCAGGCCCAACACGAGAAATGCTGCGAAAGTAGGAGGTATAGAAGTCAGAGTCAGCAAACACACTTCCCTCAGCCTCCTCAGTTCTAATGGTCTAGAATGAAACAAGTTCTAATTCATATCTACTTTGCTAAAACTGGATTCTTCATTTTAATTGTGAAGAGATTGTCTTTTCCACTGACTTAAGAAACACTGCTTGTGTTCTTAGAGATGTCAACCACTACATACCTACTCTCACTGCATTGTGTCTGGGTTCTCATTTGCCATCCTCAGACTATCAAATAGGCTGACAGACATTGTTCTGCCCTTTTGCTGCTTTTCAAATGAGAAATGGCAAGTCTGATTATTAAAACACACATTCCTAATGAGGACAAATATGTGATCTTCACCTTGCATCTGTATCTTAGGCAATGATATCACACTTTGCTAGGCTCTCTGTCTCTGTCTCTTAAAGAAACAATTCAGAAAACCAACACACAGAGGAAGTATTTATACATATATATAATATTTTGAGGTCCCTTCTATTAGAGGTCCCTTCTTCTTATTCTCAGAAACCTGCCCTTCCCCAGCTTCCCGATAATATTATACCATGAAGCTCCTTGAGAGCAAAGGACAACTGTATTGATGTCCCATGTTCCAGCAGAATGGCTAGCACACAGATTGTGCTCCATAAATCTATGGTCTTGGATCTATGCTCTTTGGTGAGCAAAGATGGATTTCCTATGAACCTCCCAACCCCATCAGGTTCTAATTCCAATACGAGCTGGTGCACTCAACTAAATCCTTTCACAAAGACAGCATCTTAACAACTAACAAAGCATGCCAGTTTGTCCTTCTGCTACTCTTACTGTTGAGAATTTCTTCCTTTCTTCTTCAATGACCAAGATATGACAAATGTCTCAGTAGTATAAACATGATCTGAACTACTACTGAGTCTGTAGGTATAACTCTGGCTAGGACTCAGGTTTCCTGCTAGCATATTTTAAAGTCTTTTTTGTCTTCTTTTGTACGTATTATACTGGCTCCACCTACACACATCTGTTGGGTCTTTGCAATATCTGTAGTGATGAAGACGTACCCAGAAATCCCACCAGAAAGCTCACGAGAGATGCTGACTGCCGCGTAGGCAGAGCTGAGGGGCTGAGGAGGGTTCTTAGGCTGAAGCCCTGTTCTTGCAGCATGGTGACCTGAGAGTCACTTTTTGAACCTGCACTGTCGCATGATCCCAGGCCTTCCTTTTCAGGGGAGTATTTAGGTTGCTCATAACATAAACCAGGCTGGTACCTAGGACAAATAAAAATTTGTGTCTTTATTCCCAAATAGGCACTTGGCCCAAATGAAACAGACATGCTACAAAGTCACATTATGAATAATCAAGTGTCAATTCTCATAATTCTAATCCCACAGTATGCCGAGCCAGGCCACAACCCCTTTCAATAAACTATCTGCAGCTGTTCAGAATCTCCACAGATAGCCACTTAATTAGAAAATTACACAAATCCCTTTCAATAAACTATCTGCAGCTGCTCTAAAATTGCCACAGATAGCCACTTAAATTATAAAGTTACACAATAGATGCAAAAATCAAAAGTAAAAACTATACCTATTACACTTTAAGGTGAGGCAACTGTGAAATAGGATGATTATGCCCCAAAAGAAAATGAAGATCCTGAAGGTGGTACAGTAACACTGGCTAACCATCAGCTACAGTGTAACATCATCTCTCTCTGGTTTGGGATCCCATAGCTTCACCATAGCCTGTCTCTCCTGCCTCCTTTCCCTCAGCATTCCAACTGGACTCCTCCAGTTTAATGTAGACAAGATCCTCAAGTCACTCTGCTACCTCCCTACGACATACATATCACTCCTCTTCTTTAGCTTACAGTAACTCTTATAGCTTGTGTAATAATACATTAGCCTGCTTATCCCCTACTCTGTCCCAGTCTCCCCAATGCAGCTTCTTCTACTGAGTAGCTATCATTTATTTTACAAAGTAATATTTTCATTTTCCTTCCATATAAAGAAGTATGTTCACTCAGAATAAATTCACAAAAGAGCAAAGAAGGAAATTAAAATCACCCACTACTCAGCATTCAGCACTATTAACATTGTGTGTGTGTATTATTTCTTTATAAAAGTTTTTTATTTATAAGAGTTTATGGCATTTAAATAAATTCAAAATGCTACATATAGCTTTATATCCTGAAAAGGACATATTTATCTGTATGAATATCATTTTGTTTGTTGTAGAAGAATCTTCTCTAAGCAGTCTCCTAAATAAACTATTCTCCTAAATAGACAACTTTTTTTTTTTGGTCTGTTTTGGGGCCTGAACTCTGGGCCTGGGCTCTTCAGCTCAAGGCTAGCACTCTACTACTTGAGCCACAGTGCCACTTCTGGCTTTTTCTGCTTATGTGGTGCTAAGAATGGAACCGAGGGCCTCATGCATGAAAGGCAAGCATTCTACCACTAAGCCACCTTCCCTGCCCCAGACAATTATTTCTTTAATTCCACAAAGATTTTTATATTTATGTTTGCCTCTATCATTTCATCTTCAGGGTAAAGTCTTAGTACTAAAATATTGAGATATATAGTATTTTAATTCTCTGTGCATTATAAAAATTGCCATTGACAGACTGAGTAAATGATTAAATTATACTTAATTATTTTGCTAAAGGCCCTATCTTCTTATACTTTCTATGGGTGTTTTGAATACATTGGGCCATTCACCTTGGTAATACTGCTAGCTCCCTGCCAGGAAGATGGTAAGCCCTCATTGTCTTTATTTCCTGTGCCGCACCTGACCCACCATTGGCAACTCACCTAAGAATGAGGACACAGGCTGCAACCAGAGAATAGGCCATTAGGGTGCCAATGGACATCATGTCCACAAGGGCCTTCAGGTCGAAAAGAAATGCCATCACAGCTATTGAGGGGGAAAGATGAAAGGAAATGTGAAGCCAAGGACCTCTGATAACATCTTATAGAATAGAATTAATCCCTTTAAAGTCAGAGACAGCTGACTCACATTTTCTCTTGTGGTACAATGACAAATTAAAATCTACAAAGAATACCTCTCCTAAGTTTTAAGCTATTCTTTAAGTGATACCAACTGCCAGCATGACTTCAAAAACCTTTAGCAAGCACAAAATATATCTATTTTGATTGCTTAAAACATATTTGGCCAAAGAGTAAAAATGTGATTCGACAGAATACTATTCTTTGACATTTTCAGAAGAAAATGTTAAAAATAGTGGCTGTTCATTTTTTTTTTTTTTTTGGGTCCAGTCGTGGGGCCTGAATTCTGGGCCTGGGCACTGTGCCTCAGCTCTTCAGCTCAAGGCTAGCTCTCTACCACTGAGCCACAGCTCCACTTCTGGCTTTTTTCTTTTTGCTTATGTGGTGCTGAGGAATTGAACCCAGGGCTTCATGCATGCAAGGCAAGCGCTCTACCACTGAGCCACCTTCCCAGCCCCAGACTGTTCATTTTTTGAAATCATAAAAAGTTTCAGTTTTTATTACAGAAGGCATGCAATCATTTTAATTTCCATCTACATTGTTCTATCATATACTATTCAAATCTTTTTTCATGCCTGTCTTGGGGCTTGAGCTCAGGGCCTAGGTGCTGTCCCTAAGCTTTTGTGCTCAAGGCTAGTCTTCAACTATTTGAGCCAAAGCTCCACTTCCAGCTTTTTGGTGGTCATTTGGAGATAAAGAGTCTCATCGACTTTCCTGCCAAGGCTAGCTTCAAACTGAGATCCTCAAATCTCAGCCTTCTAAGTAGCTAGGATTACAGATATAAGCCACTAGTGCCTAGCTACAACTCAAAAATTTTAGCGTAACTTTGACAATGTTATGTTTTACATAGAGACTAGACTAGATTCTACTGTGGTGAAAGCTACATATTCCAGATAGAATAGTGAGATGTGAACAATCAGTTTTTGGTCCTGAACACCAAACACTCAGCAGGAGGTAAAATACATTTTACTATTAAAATAAAAAAATATACTTTAATGTTAAGTAGATCATACTATATTCTATTTACATGATGTTCTTATCTCCTTGGCAAGTTTTATTTACCTATGGTTTTACTTTATCACCAAGGCAACGACTCCAAAAGACAAGAGAAATTGTTTTGCTTTATCAATGTAAAGTGGCCTAAATAAATAAACAATTTGACTATCTGTGACCCAAAATTCATATTCTGGCCATCTAGATTTATAGATAGGTTAACTTTTCAGGACTATAATCACATTACAGGGCATCTAAACCAACATCTCCCAATCCTGTTACAATAACACACCTTTTCCTTATACACTATACATCTCACTTTGAAAACCCTTCAGTATAGTGCTGGGAAGGTGGCTCAGTGGTAGAGTGCTTGACTTGTATGCATGAGGTCCTGGGTTCAATTCCTCCGCACCACATAAGCAGAAAAAAAGACAGAAGTGGCACTGTGGCTCAAGTGGTAGAACGCTAGTCTTGAGCTGAAGAGCTGAGGGACAGTGCCCAGACCCAGAGTTCAGGCCCCATGCCTGACCAAAAGAAAACCCTTTAATATATTAAATTATTGAAACTTTGGATGCTTTGTAAGCATTATGGACAGTATAAAAAGGTATCCAGGAAAAGAAAAAGGATCAATTGTTCATTTAAGCTATCTGACCTAAGTTAAAAAAAAGTGTGAGAGTAAAAATAAACATGAAAGGAACATTAAAGCTGGCACCGGTGGCTCACGCCTGTAATCCTAGCTACTCCGGAGCCTGAGATTTGAGGATCATGGTTCAAAATCAGCCCAGGCAGGAAAGTCCATGAGACTCTCATCTTAAATTAACCACCAGAAAACCAGAAGTCATGCTGTGGCTTAAGTGCTAGAGAGCTCCCCTTGAGCTGAAGAGCTCAGGGACAGGACTCAGGCCCAGCGTTCCAGCCCCATGACTGACAAAAAAGAAAGAGAAAAAAAAGGAGGATTAAAAAGCATTCCATTTAATTATCTTTAAAAATTTCAATCTTATTATTTTGTGAAATGACACACTTCTTTAATGAAGGAGAAGGTTAAATTACTTGTAACTTTCTAAAATTCTGAATGCAAAGTAAAATTATTGGGAACTTTTAAATGGAAAAAGGAAAAGTTTTTAGGGACTAAATAAAATACATGATTCTTTGCCAAGAAACATTTATATTATGAACTATTTTTGATATCATAATACATTGTTAAATAATAATATGAGCTCAGGTCATCTGACACAATCTTCATCTTATGGAGACAAAAATATAAACCAGAGAAAACAAGTGATTTAACCCTCTAAGATTCATCTCATTGAGTGTTAGCCTTATTAGAAAATATTTGCAAAGTAAAGTTGTTTAGGCAAATATTTTCTGGTCCTGAAAAAAATCCCACTTCTTATTTAAACTAACTTCTTAAATGAATTTATTTAAACTAAACTAATTTCCCAACATCTTAGAGCCTCAACAAAATTAGCATTTTGATTTGAATTTCTATGTGAAGACTGGGTAATTTTTTTGTATATGGACAAAGTCTGTCAAGGTTTCATTTGTTTCCTATAGCAGTACCTTTTAAGACCATTCTTAAAAATGGATAGAATCCCTGAAAGTTTCTACAAGTCAGAAATTTTCTGATCAAAGACACTTCACTGAGATGTTAAGGTATGCCAGAATGCAGTCAGTCTGGATTGGATAACTAATTTACACATCCCATTCGCTGAAAGGATGACTAGGTTCCTAAGGGCTGGAGAGGACCTAAGTCTATATCTAAGCCACCTGCAATGTCCAAAAAAGAAAGATGCCCACCACACTGGGCATCACGGTCAACTATAAGTTATCTCTCTATGACAATTCTCATATTGGAGAAGAATGGGTCAAGTTTAGCTATTCAAAAACTCTAGTCATTGGTTCTAAATTAGTATTTCCAAAGTTAAGTATAATTATTCAAGTAAAATTTCCTGAGCTCAATCATCATCAAAAAAGCAATCCCTGGTATATATTGAAGAATCGTTACAACCCTACATGTATTTGTTAGAAGCCCAAATAATTAAAATAATGAAACAGTAGAAAATTACATAGGATTGGTTAAGAATGAATTTCACTACATTACCTTCACCACAATTGTCAGATGTTAATGCCAATAGTTGTAATTGTTCCATGATTGTGTTCTTAACTTACATGCAGAGCATGCAGGCCCTTTGTGTGAGTCCATGCATGCACACCAAACGTTCCAGTCCAATGTCGAAGCCTATGTGTATAAAGCTTACCAGAAATGACCCCAGCAGTCAGCGTGGCAGCAACAGGTGACTGCCTCTTACTCACTCTGGCAAGAAATCTAAACAGTAAGCCATCCCGAGCCATGGCAAACAGAATTCGGGGTAAAGGAAACATAGAGCCCAGAAGACTAGAACAGAAAAATTCATAATCCACATGTGAGTTATTTTAAATAGTACCCTAGAAAGCTATATATACAGGTAAAGACTGAACACATGCAGAACCAAAATGTTCACAACAGGATACAGTCACAAAGAAGTTATCACACTTAATGTACATCACAATAGACAACCCTAACTTGTTATTTTTTTTTTCCAGAGTCCTTTTTGGAAAAGAAATCCCCCTTTTCTTAATAAAAGTCAACTCTCTCTCACCTGCCACTGCACCGGATGATAAAGTAGCAATTATTGGTGTCTTCGTTTTGGAATTGATTTGAGCTAGACATTTGAAAAGCAACCCATCCTCCGCCATAGCATAGATTACCCGAGGCATTGGGAAAATGGATCCAAGAAGACTGAATAAAAAGCAAAGACATGCAGTATGGCAAACACATTCATGCAAGATTACACCCAGAATCAAAATAAGTAATTATGTAAAACTCAACACAGTAGCTGTGATTGTGAAGTCACATCATTTAAAAAATGCACTCTGAATGGACATTTAAAATGCCTGCTAATACGATTACTCATTCTGTTGCAGGTATTTGCCCAGCTAAATTATCAATACTGCACACCATTTGTATGTACCTATGATTATCAATGAATTAAAACACAGTAATTAAATTTTGTAAAAAGACAAACCAATATCATTAAGATATTTTAGTGGCAATAATTCAATAGATTAAATTCATAAATTAATATGTAATTAGCAAAGAAAGGAAGCAATTTTATCAGTCATTTCTTTTTTTAATAATACTGTATTTTTAGATTGCCATTATCTTGTTACATAGAATGATTAAATTATTTGATTAAATTATTAATTCCCAGCATCATAAGATGTAGTAAGAGGTTAAAAAAAATGAACTTACTGTAAATTTAGAATGGAGAAGTAGCCACAATGAAAATTAGTAATAGTAATGTTTAACTAAATGATTTTTGCTTGAAATGTTTTTAATTACTGTGTTCACTAACTCTCCCATTTCATATATGATTATGTTGTGAGAAATAACTAAGAGAAAATAAATGACATATTTTAAGGTCCAGTTTCTTTAGCTAATAAAGCTGAACTGAAGTTGGCCAAAAGCAAATTTTTACCCACCCCTTCTTAAACCAAGGTGGCAGTGTCCTTACAGTTGAAACTTCTCAAACTACGCATAGTTCTTTAAAATAATCCCAATGACCAGTAGATGCTTAAGAAACATACATGGGTGACTGCTAACAGCCACTTAATAATATTTTGACTAGAAAATAAATCTAGGTGGATGAATTATGTTAAAAGATTTCTCAAATTTCAGACAAAAAGTTCAAGTAAAAAAATTAGTGATCAGGGATAGTCTCTTTGTGAGACTATTCTACCATGTAGTAGGGTTCAAAACTAGAATAAAATGTCTTACTTATAATTATGCGTTAATTGGAAATGTGAGTAGTTCACATTTCTGAGCTATAGTCTCAATGTATTAAACAAACAGCTCCTGGAGATCTGAACACTTTTCATATCAACACGATATGAATTTCTACTTCTAAGGTGAAAATAATACTTTCTGATCTACAATGTTCATTCTCATTGGTGCTGAGAACAAAGTCTCAATGGTTCACAATAAAGAGAACCTTTATATTTAAAAAATGGCACAGCATACAGCTGTCATCTGTACAGAATCAGTATTAAAGAACAGAAAATGTGAAGTCTGTAAACAATATGGAAAGCATGTGTCAGACTGTCTGAAGCAATTTAAGTAACCCCAAACCATCTGAGAATCATACTAGCACAAGATCGCAAAGTGTTATAATGCATACATGATTGAATAAATGTGGTATAGATGTTTGTGCATCATTGTTACACATATTTCCACTAAAGCTTGGACCATCATTATCTTGAAAAATCTGAGGCTTAACTGATGGGAGAAATTTTTTTATCACTTCAGATTTTTACAGAAATTCTGGGCAAACGATTCAGTGAGAACACAGCTGCATAATATGTTCCTCATGTTAAGATATTTTTAGAATACAAGTAATATTGTGGAAGATGTTGGAGATCAAACCTTGCACATGCTAGACAAGCAGTCTACCACTGAGCTACACCCACAGCCCACAAAAGCAATTTTTTTTTCAGACATTGATACACTTTGCAGAAACCCAAACAGCTCCTGCTCAAAGACAATGTGATGTACCTTGTTGACAATGCACACAGGGAGCCTGCAGCAACCACATACTTGGCAGGACCCCATCCAACGTATTCAAATGCCACAGGAAGGGGACTTTTCTCATTGAGGAGGTAGTATGGCATCATAAGTGTCAAAGCTGCAGAGACCCCAAAATAGGCCATAAAGCAAACAAGTAAAGAAGTCACTATTCCAATAGGAATAGCCTTCTGGGGATTCCGAACTTCTTCACCTGAAGAAACATAAACAAAAGATTTGCATGTTTAATAAATCGTTACTAGCTAAAGAATTTAATGTGAATCACAATCTTCCTCTCCTCCAAGGTCATTCTACTTGGCTTTGGTCCCTTCTGTTTCCTCAGCTTGATCTACTTATTTTACATGAAATTTCTCTTCTCTCTTTGAAGTTACTTTCCATTAACATATGTATCCAATTCCCAGTGGGAAGTATTCCAGTAAGTCAGCTTCCCATTTCCAGAGGGAAAAAAAACCATCAACACTCAAGTGTTTGGAGAGAGGACGGCAGAGTCAGAGGCACTCTGTAGGCCCTCAGACACCCAAGCTTCAGAGCAACTTATTTTGTCTATTTATGTGAAAGTCTAGATTTGGGAAGAAACAGAATTCTTTGTCTCCTAATAAGATTGATGTTTAAAGAACTCCAAACATGGTCAATAGTAAGGCCATACAATGATAAGAACTCAGTGAGACAGGCAATAGTTCTTTGTTGTTCTAGATAAACAGAAAAGAACTAGACACTGTCTGAATAAAGATATTCTAAAAAGAAAAACATCTGGAAGTGACAGCCTTTCCAGACAGCCTAAGATAGCAATTATGACCAGCAATTATGACCTCAATCAAAATATATATCATGTATGTTTGTTATCATAGGGAATCTTGTAATCCCTGAGCAGTAGGTACTGCTCTCCTGGTTTTGCCAATATGGAAACGAAGGCTCAGATAGCCAACATATTTTTTTAAATCAATATAGCTGGTATAACAAGAGGATCCGGAACTGCCATCTTTTTTATTCCAGTTTCTGCCCTGTGTCCTTGACCCTTTGCTGTCTGTCAATTCTGTGTTCCTGTGATAAAAAGGAATACTCCTTTCTTGTACTTAATGCTAAGGTACTGCTCTTACCGGTTGTTGCAATGCAGTCAAACCCCACAAAGGCATAAAAGCACGTTGCAGCACCAGCCAATGTTCCTGCAAAGCCATAAGGCATAAAGCCACCAGCTCCATAGATACTTGTCCCGTTTTCAGAAGGTGGCTCCCTGAGGAAGAAAGGGAACACACTGAAAGACATTTTCTTAGAAACCTACTCCTTTTAGAGATTTGTCTCTGTACATCCTTGCGAGACTATGGTGTTCATCAGCTTTTACAGGATGATCTATATCTATATATCTATGTCTATATAACTGAAACTATTCTCTCACTCTGTCTTAGAGAATGTGCTAGTAGAGTCCTTCAAATGACCCTCTGTGTTACCAACATCTACATAGAAGCTGACCAATAGCAAATACAGAAGACCCAGAACCACTTTGTGTGGAATTCACATGCAGGCAGGGTTTTAAGAATACAGTTCCCGGGCTGGGAATGTGGCTCAGTGGTAGAGTGCTTGCCTTGCATGCCTGAGGCCCTGGGTTCGATTCCTCAGCACCACATAAGCAAAAAGAAAAAAGCTGGAAGTGGCTCTGTGGCTCAAGTGGTAGAGCGCTAACCTTGAGCTGAAGAGCTGAGGGACAGTGCCCAGGCCCAGAGTTCAGGCCTGACGACCAGACCCCCCCCCCCCCAAAAAAAAAAGAAAAAAAAAGAAAAGGAAAAAGAAAAAGAATACAGTTCCCACATGTAGGCCATGCTCTGTGATAAGGTAAGAATTCCTACAAGAATTCATTTTTGTAGCTCAAGTGGTAGAGTGTTGGCTTAACAAGTATAAGGCACTGAGTTCAACCCTCAGACCTATCAAAAAAAGTATTCTGGGCACCAGTGGCTCATGCCTGTATTACTAGCTACTCAGGAGGCTGAGCCAGCCCAGGCAGGAAAGTCCATGAAACTCTTATCACCAATTAACTATCCCAGAAATGCTGGAAGCAGAACTGTGGCTCAAATGGTAGAATGCTACCCTTGAGCTAAAAAAGCTCAGGGATAGTGCCCAGGCACTGAGTTCAAGTCCCAAGGTTGGCACACACACATACACAAATCCAGTTTTCAACCTATAAACTAGAAAATAAGGCAGACAGAGTGCACATCTTTAAAGTTCACTATGAACACAGCTAAAAAGAAAAACAAAAATTTCTATACTTGATTAATATTGGTAAAGTTGAATATTTTATTTCATGTATAAAAACTAGAAAATTAGAAAAAAAAAAAAAAGAATGAGAGAGTCTTGAGAAAGGCCAGAAAAGTGCATCCTGGGTGAAATAGACCAAAAAAAGCCCGCCCCCCCCAAAAAAAAAACCCTTAAAACCAAACCAAACCAAAAAAATATAATCAGAAAACCACTTTTCTTCATTAGAATGATTATAAACAACACAAATAAAAGAAAACATGTGCCATATTCTGTACAACAGCTATTTTTGTATTCTCTCTGTTTTTGTAGATAATAGCATTCTTCAAAACATAAGGCCTGAAAGATGACTAAAAGACTGAAAGCACGCAATACAACTAGATAGTGATACTAAAAGTGATAAAGGATGCACAATTCAGTGCCAGTCCTTGTTAATTAGAAGTGGCCAACTCTGAGGGAGAAAAGATAACGCTCCCGCAGTGGTTAAGCTTGCCCCTGCCTTCCCCAAACCTAGAGCAGAGGCTGAGTTTGGGAGCCAACAGCCGCACAGCTTCTCACAGATGCGGCTTAGCATAGAAAGCCCTTCAAAAGGGTCTTAGGTTGAGAACCATTGCTCTAGAGAAAACTTTCAAGTATAAAGTATACTCTTAAAACATTTTTTTAAAAAGAGGATGAAAAAAAAGCCCAAATATTTTACCTGGCACTGGCAGATAGATTTTTGAGGAACTCTTCACTAATCTTCCAGTTAGCCACATTTCCCTTCACAAACCCAGCAATCATTACAAAGAGAAGGACCAGGATATTAATAGCTGTGAAGAATTTGTTCACCCAAGCAGACTCTTTTACTCCAAAAGATAAAAGGCCTATAGCAAAACAAGGTATTTAAAAATTTCATCTATAGAGAAGGCAAAGGTATACACAGAAAAATTAGACTTCTTGTACTTAACTTCCACATATCTATTTATATTGCTGATTATTACTATTGGTATTATTATTAGTTATTATTATAGATAGTTATTAGTTACCTAATTGTAAAACAATGTCTTGTAAAGACATCAACTTGATTTCTAGAGGCAGACTATACTTGGTCAGGAGATTCTACCATTCATAAGAAGTATATTAAGTCTAGCAAATGGCTGTTATTACCATTACTAGTTAGATATAAAGCAATGTTTAATTTCAATCAAATATTGTTCTAGGGCTGGGAATGTGGCTCAGTGGTAGAGCGCTTGCTTTGCATGCATGAGGCCCTGGGTTCGATTCCTCAGCACCACATAAGCAAAAAAGAAAAAAACCAGAAGTGGCGCTGTGGCTCAAGTGGTAGAGCAATAGCCTTGAGCTGAAGAGCTGAGGGACAGCGCCCAGGCCCAGAGTTCAGGACCCACAACCAGACCAAAAAAAAAAACAAACAAACATTGTTTTAAAAAGTTAGCTCACAGCTAATACGAAGTTCAATCATGTGTATCCTGTGTGTCTACTGAACATATAAGGAGAAAATAATATAATTCTTGAAGGTCATATAAAAACAGTTCTTTGTTAAATCTAGAATCATTTCAATAGCTTTTTTTTCTGTTCCAATTATAAAAATCTCCTATTCAAGTAATCTGAAGACACCAAAAAAGTATGAAGAGTCAAGGTCAACCTGCATGTGCAAACACATGCACATATTTCCATGTTGACAAATATAAAATATATAACTTCTTTTCTGAACAACTGAATAAATAATTACTATATATAGGAGATACTTTAATCCCTTATTTAAAATAGGCCACTGTTGGTTTTTATAGATAGCATGACATCATCCTTTTTTTAAAACTTATGAAGACATGATAGGACGTTTTAAATTAGTTGTCCAGGGTAACAAGTACAGAAATATCATCATCCTTTTATAAACATCTTTCTACACTTTCTAAATCCTCCCTCCCTCCCTCCCTCTCTCCCTTCCTCCCTCTTTCTTTCCTTCCTCCCTCCCTGGCTCCTTCCCTCCCTCCCTCCCTCTCTCCCTCTCTTTCTCTGCACCACTTCTGGTTTTTCTGGTGGTTAGTTGGAGATAAGAGTCTCCCGAACTTTCCTGCTGGGGCTGGCTTTGAACCATGATCCTCAGATCTCAGCCTCCAGAGTAGCTAGGATTACAAGTATTAACCAACAGCACCTGGCTCTAATTGTTTCTTTCTTTCTTTCTTTTTTTTTTTTGGGTCCGGTTGTGGGGCCTGAACTCTGGGCCTGGGCGCTGTCCCTCAGCTCTTCAGCTCAAGGCTAGTGCTCTACCACTTGAGCCACAGCGCCACTTCCGGCTTTTTTCTTTTTGCCTATGTGGTGCTGAGGAATTGAACCCAGGGCCTCAGGCATGCAAGGCAAGCCCTCTACCACTGAGCCACCTTCCCAGCCCCACCTAATTGTTTCTTTACAATAATTTTCTCCAAGTTAATATGCAGGGCTCTGGTTCACCTTGTCAATATAGTCTACAAGTAGTTTGATCTAATTTACATTTTATTAAATTTAAACTTGAGTTAGTTTTTTCTTCTAGGATGTTCGTGTTCATAGTGATTTATTTATATATCAATGTGGCAAGAGTTCTGGTCTAGTTATAAGTTGGTAACTATATTAGTGACACAAAGGAAAGCTATAGGATCAGCACAATTACTGACTCTGCAATTGTTGGATAAAGGCCTCTGCTACTTACATCTTTGGGAGCATAATACAACTATTGACATTTTTTCTTCATTCTCTTGGTTCTTTCTTAATTAAGTATCTAATCTGAAGACTATATATGCTTCTCTTTCCCTTTAATAAAACAATAGTTTCAGTTGACAGATAGTGCTACAATATGAATATAATAGAAGATTTTGGTTTTCAAAGAATCTAAAAACAAAGTTATAAACTTACACTCTATTTAAAGGAAAGGTATGAAGGTGAACGAGAGGACAAATGATACAGGTTATGGCCTGAGACTTAGGTTTGCCATGGAATATAAGATTTCTAAACCAGGCACCAGTGGCTCACTCCTATAATCCTAACTACTCAGGAGGCTAAGATCTGAGGATTGTGGTTCAAAGCCAGCCCAAGCAGGAAAGTTTGTGAGACTCTTATACGCTAATTAACCACCAGAAAAACAGAAGTAGCACTGTGGCTCAAGTCATAGAGTGCTCACCTTAAGCTGAAGAGCTGATGGACAGCGCCCAGGCCCAGAGTTCAAGCCCCATGACTGACCAAAACAAACAAACAAACAAACAAACAAACCAAACCAAAAACAGTTCTACATACTTTTCACCATTGAGAACTTACAGCTTAATATTTTAAGTTTGTTAAAGACACTCTAAATAAAATATAACATGATATATTTTTTAGAAACAGCTATGTTCTTTAGAAATCAACCAAATCAAAATGTATCATTTTATGAAAAACAGTGGATGCAATTTTTTTCTTGATATTAAAAGGAAAACATTTGGACCAAGTTTGTTCATATTCCTGTCCCTATCCCTATATTTTAGTCAATTTTTTTAAAAGTAAGGCTATTTTAAAAACTATATTATTTTTTAGCTAAAGACTTCCTTCACATCCTTTTAATCAAAAGAGAAAAATATTAAAGACAAGGCTGTATATAGCAAAGCAAGGGTTCCTGGGCACCAGTGGTTCATACTTATAATCCTAGCTACTCAGGAGTCAGATGTGAGGATTGAAGACAACCTGGGCCTACAAATCCTCATGACCCTATCTCTAATCCGCAGAATGCCAGAAATGGCAGCGTGGCTCACAGATAGCACTACCTGAGTGAAAAAGCTGAAAAGAGCTCCAGGCTCTGAGTTCAAGCCCTGGTACACAAAATAAATAAATGAATAAAAATAAATAAAATCAAATAGAAAGTAGGAACAAATTTTATTCTTAGTGCAGATTTTATTCTTAGTTTAGTACTTAAGGGTGACTGCAGATGACAATCAGAATGGAAAATGTTCAACTAAAACAAGGATCAACTATGCTTATAAAATAAAACTAGATCAACTATGTTTATAAAATAAAACTATCATCTGAGTGCTTACTATGTACCAAGTGAGAAGCTTGTAGGCTTATTATATGACTAAGCAAACTGAGTGATGAAAAGATTAAGTAAATCAAATTATAAAACTAGAGAGTGCTGCAAAGACATGATTGCAAACCTGGTTGCCCCTACTCTAATTCTTGTGTCTTTCTAAACTACTATGCTACTACACTGAGGAAAAATGAGAAATTACTACACCAAATATAGTTGTCTACAATATGTCTAAATTAGAAAATGAGGACTCAGTAGTAACCTATTTTTGGGAGATTGTTAGTTGGCCTCATTATAGAGAATCCCACTTAAGTGGTTTTCTTACCTGCTAAAAGTAATATAAGGCACACAGCAAAAAAGTCGGGATACTCTGCAAGGCCAGTATAATTCATTTTGAAGTATGTCCTGAAAAACTGACCAATCTGTTTGTTAAGAAGCTCATCAAAAGTGCCACTCCATGCTCTTGCAACACTTGACGTACCTTTCCAAAACAGAATGTTCAGAGAATATAAGGTCACTGGCATAAAATGAATATACTATCATTTGCTACCCTATCTAGGATAAACATGGGTTTGTGTACATAGATTGAAATTTTTAATCACAATATAACTCAAATTATAAACATAAGATTAAATTACATTTTGTAATTTTATCTAGTTACAACAGTAATTTGTTACAATAGTTAATAATTAAATATTATAACTAGTATTTTTATTGAGTGGGGGGGTGTCTTGCTATGTACCCCGGGTTGGACTTGAACTCACAATCTTACTATATATGGGGATTACAAGCATGCACCATCATGTCAGGCCTACAATAGCAATTAAATATCAAGTTTATAACTTTGTAACCAGGCTACTGTATTTGTAATAAAAAAAACTATAAAAGTTGTCACTAAAAATTGCTGGAACATTTTTTCTCTCCAAATTCAGAGATGGATGAGAATCAACCATTTTGAGATGAGAGAAGTAAGATATACAGGGATCAAATGACCCACTGGTGATTATCCAGTAGCTAAAGGAACAGCAGATCTACCCTTCAACACAGAGGGCCTCTTAAGGGTGTTATTTCTACCCTTCTACACAATATAGACTTATTTTTTGCAACATACCTATCACATAAGATAAAATGAGATTCCAGCCAGTGATGAAGGCCCACAGCTCGCCAACAGTAACATACGTGTACAAATACGCAGACCCTGTCTTAGGAACTCGGGCACCAAATTCAGCGTAGCAAAGGCCTGCCATCACAGATGCCAGGGCGGCGATGAGGAAGGACACAACGATACTGGGACCAGAATCTGCTTTGGCGACTTCCCCAGCAAGAACATAAACCCCAGCACCCAGAGTGCTCCCGACCCCTAGGGCAATGAGATCCATGGTGGTTAAGCAGCGGCATAGCTTGGAATCTTCTAGACTGTCCAAAGTGACAATTTTTCTCCGGATCAGACATCGGGCAAAAGTCAACGCTGCCCTGCAAGGAATCATTCTGAAGAGAGAACCTGAGAAAAGGAAGAAAGAGATTAGCTCATTTGAATCATCTTCCCTCCACTGAACAAGATTAAGGAGGCGTGGCATAAGGCAATCAGGAAGGTTTAACAGGACCAGACCCAGCTGCAAATGTCCTATAGTTTATTCCCTCATACAACCAAGTCAAGGATTCTAACTAATGGCTTTTGAGGGGTGGGAGAGCAGAGGAATAGCAGCCCTCTGTGATCAAAGGGATGTGCTATTTTTGTTCAGTTTCTACAATGTTTAAAGGTATGTTGATGAAAATGTATCCCAGGAGATGGGAGATTTAGTCCTCATTACAAGGGCATGAATTGTCTCATTTGAAAATTTTTAGGCCATATCAAATGCCAGGAATTGTGCTAGGCCTATGTGTAGAACTGTCTTACACACATATGGCTTCTAGCTCTATTGACTTCCAGTCTAGCTTTGTCTAAAACAGGTAAAAAGTTGATTGTTATGTATTCTACAGCTTTACTAAGTGTGTGTGAACTAGTCTGCTTTTATGTGCAACAAATAACATGGAGGAAGGGAAGGGAAATAACAAAATGCTGAAACAAGAAAAAAGAAATTAACATGGAGGGCTAGGAAGGTGGCTCAGTGGTAAAGCGCTTGCCTTGCATGCTTGAGGCCCTGGGTTAGATTCCTCACCACCACATAAGCAGAAAAAAAAATGCCTGAAGTGGCGCTGTGGCTCAAATGGCAGAGTGTTTGCCTTAAGCTGAAGTGCTCAGGGACAGCACCCAGGCCCAGAGTTCAGGCCTCACGATCAACAAACAACAATAAGAACAACAACAAAAATACCTGAAAGCCCTATATGGCCTACTCTACGAAGACATGTAATTCAGTGCATTAGAAGTAACTGAGGAATGAAGAAGAAGTCAAACCATATTGGCTTTTCTTTTACATATTGCATGGCAAACTTGGCATTACATACTGTTTCTTACAGTTTTATTATATTCATCAGGGATAACTAGAACTTAGACCTTTACATACTTTAAACCCTTAACTGTTTTTGTCAACATTTATCTAAATGTTCTAAATATCGATTTTATTTAAAAATAAAATAAGATTATCTTTCTACATTATCTAAGCGACTTCAGTTATACAAGAGAAGAAATTCTGGAATATGAACAAACCAGTTTCATATTACATTGAATAGATTAAGTCACTGAAGGTTATTCACACATCAATTTGAATACCAGTTCCCAATAATGACAGCAGCTAATTCAAGGAACAAAAAGAAAAATTCTTAAGAAAAATGAAACTCATAGGCAAGCTTCTTAGAAGTAAAATTAAATATTTACACACATTAGTTTCTTCCACACCAGCTGACACATTGCTAAAATGTGGCACTTCACAAATGCTTGTTGAAAATTTTGCAAATATAAATAACACCACCAATTCATTGCCAATACTGCATTCAGGTCTCCAAAGTCAAAACCTACCAATGGATACTTCTAAAAATTCAAATGTGGATTAATGCCTGCTACTCCCTAACCCTTAAGCAACTGTTCCTCATAACAAATTTAGAAGATAAGGAAGGGAACTGTTTTGCTTAAAAAGAATCAAGAATAGAAAGACTAAGTTAAAGCCCAACAAAATACTCACCAAGAAATGGGTACTTGCAAGGGGTAGGGGTAAGGCCAAGGGAAGGGAAGGGAGGTAGACAATGAAGGGAAGAAAGGGAGGACAATGCAGTCAAGAATTCATTATAACTGGCATGGTGGCTCATACCTGTAATCCTAGCTACTTAGGAAGCTGAGATCTGAGGGTCCAGGTTCAAAGCCAGCCCAGTCAGGAAAGGCCGTGAGATTCTTATCTCCAATACACCACTCAGAAAACCGGAAGTGGTGCTGTGCCTCAAGTGGTAGAATGGTGGAGCTGAAGAATTCAGGGACAGTGTTCAAGGCCCAGGCCCAGAGTTCAAGTCCCACAACCGACCTAAAAAAAAAAAAAGAATTCATTATATATACTACAAAATTAAGAAGTGGAAGGGAAGATGTGGGCCAAAGGGGATGTATTGCTTGGTTAAAAGACACCTCTGTTGTGTGACTACTTAAAGGAAATTTAAAAAATCAAGAAATTGTTAGGTGCCAGTGGCTCATGTCTGTAATTATACCCATATAAGAAGCTCATATCTGAGGACTGCTTGAGCCACAGCACCACTTCCCATTTTATGGTGGTTAATTGGAGATAAGAGTCTCATGGACTTTCCTGCCTGGGTTGGCTTTGAACTATGATCCTCAGATCTCAGCCTCTTGAGTAGCTGGGACCAGGCAGTTAGAAGATTTTGTTGACGTTTGTAGTATTGGGGATTAAACTCTGGGCCTCATGCTTGCAAGACAGGTGCCCTGCCACTGGAGCCACACATCCAGCCAAGGAAAATACTTTATGTAAAGGTCAAAGGAGTAGTAAAGGAAAGATAGCAGAGTATACTTATTAAATGTCAAGCTTTCCTATCATTTAAATGTTTATACAAACAGCTGTTTACCCAAAGATCAAGAATTAGGGACATTGCCAACTAGAATGTGCTAAAAAATGACACTCCAAATTTCATCAGTAACTTGAGATTAGGACATGCATTTCCAACTTTAGGAATATAATTGACAGGCAACAGGCAGGCTTGTTTGTCCTTTAACTAAAAGAAACATGTGTGGTAGAATGATGAGTTAATCTTGTCTTATGAGTAAGATGCAAATTCTACAACTATGCACATTTATGAGACAAAATCTGGAAAGAAGGAAAACCAAGAAGAGACTTTTGGGGTTCAGGAGTGGGTGATAGTATTAAAACATTTTGTGAACTTTAGTATTATAATCATGATGCAAGCTGTGAACTTTCTAAAGAAAAAAATACCATAAAACAAAACAGAATACTTGAGGCAATTAAATTATCCCAAATGAACAGACTGACAGTCATCTTTTCAATGTAAAATTGAACTTCATTCACTTCAGATTACAAAAGTAGAACTACCAATAGAAATACATAGCTTCCATCAAGTAAGATTGGATTTTCCACTGCTTCTTTCCTATTAAAGTTGGAAAGTAGTTTGTGTGTTGATAGTTTTTCTATGCTGCTCTGGGGAAATAAGACAAAGATGTCATTTATCAAACATTCATTTGCTTTTGAGTAACTGAAAAGCATGTGTCAGGAACTTCTCAGAACTGACAGGTTACTCAACAGCCTCTGCCAACAATTGCTATTATTTCATAGCCAGGTAAAATACTGATTACAAAAGCTGTGATACATAAGTAATTTTGTAAAAATAAAGTGGGCTGAGAGTAAAGGAACATAAAAATATACTGGGTCAGCTAAATGACTCATTATTAAACAAACATCTGTTGAGACCCAGCAGTGTGTAATAGATAATGAAAAATAGTTTTGGCTTTTTGTAAAATATTTGTGAGGAGACACACTGATGTATGAAAGTAGCAAGGAAACAAAAAAATGAGAAAAATGATATTTGTGTCTGATGTTAACAATAGGCAGTGGGGATTGAACCCAGGGCCTAACATATGATAGGAAAGCACTCTACCACGAGGGGGTTATACCCTTAGCCCTATCATATTTTGATGTTGAGATAAGGGCTGGTTAACTGTTGTTTAACTCTAGCTAGGCTGGCCTTGGACTCTCTTTTGGCTCCACCTCTCAAGTAGCTGGGTTACTAAAGACATGCACTTCTACCACAGCTTAACCTTTATGACACCTTGCCAAAAAGCTAAATTCCTTTCTCAGCAACATGAAGTTACTGCCTTCTAAAATGTCAATCGAGGTTGTCAGACATAGAGTGAAGTATTTCAAGTCTGGGGAGAACATGTACATACGCCTGTTTTTAAACTGATGGGTAAAAAAGCCACTACAGTAGAGACCTCTGGCACTTTGCTTTATTCTTTGAATTAGGTATTTTTTGTTACACCCCCCCCCCCAATATATAGCAATTACGTTTCTACAATTTTAAAATTCCAAGACAATTTTTCAAATTATAATACAAATAAGTAATAAGATACATAGTACATTATGGAATAGTTGACATTCTTTTTACTTAGCTTTGAAAGATTGATTTCTCAAAAATCCAATGCAAATTTTATGCATGATATAAAACAACACAACATGGAAACTGTTCAGTTGATTAGAAACAAGCAACAACACACTTTTGCATTCAGACCCTAAAACCTTTGTTTTTCTGGAAAATAAGAGCATTTTTCAAATAAGCTTCACTTACAGTTGGCTTCACACTTACCTTCCCTCCAAATCAAATTTCTTGAACAATTTCTTCTTCTAAAGCTTTCTCTAGATCAGTAGAATGCCAAGACAGACATAAAATTAAAGGTACATGAGAGCACTTAAAAATGATTGTAGTAATGACATTTATATTTTCTTTCTTTTTATTCTAGCCAGGAAGCTAGAGTAAAAGGTATTGTTTTGAAATGTCTCATGGGGAACCATTTTCCCAAAGACATCTATCAAATAAACAGCAGATTCTGATGAGCTTTTAAAAATATGACTCCAACCAACTTCAGTAAAAAGGAAAAGGATAGGCTGGAGCAAGTCATTATTAATTGTCTCATTCAAGTAGATGCAGAGTGAAAAAAAATTCCCTGTGCACCCTTGTTTTTATGATTGGGAAAGAAGTGAAGAAAAAATGAAACGAAGAAAGCAAAGCCTTTAGTACCTTGGTAACCAGAGCAGCTGCTCAATCAGCACTCTGCCTACAGCACTAGGCAGATGCTGGTCCCCAAAGGTTCTTTAGTCAGCAATTGCTAGCCAATAAATTACTCTTGAGTGGCAGAGGGTACTACCTGTTCCCTTTCCTCAAGTGATAAGAGGAGTCGCCCTCTAAGAGCCACTGCAAGCATCAGAGATAACCTTTCCAAAGTTATTTCATATCAGTCGTCTACAAATGCTTCTATTAAAAATGCTTAGTTTGTTAAGTGCTTATCATTTTCCTGGTACTAACAAGACACTACTTTACGTACTCCTTCACAATTCTCCATAATATCTTTGTAAAGCCAAGATCATAATAAAAATGAGTTAATTACAATAATAAATAACAGCAATAATTATTTTGTTTGGCAAGTGTCTTAAAAACAATATATTGTCTTGTTTTTGAGCAAAGCTAGTTTGGAACTCAGTGTCTTCCTGTCTGTTCCTCCCAGGTGCTGAGATTGCAGGCATACATCTCCATGCCCTGCTTAGGATTATCAAGCTCACAGTATAGATTTGAAGACTGAGGATCAACAGTTTAACAGTCAACATCAGAGTCAACATATAGTGTAAGCAAATACTCAACCCAGCACGTTTATGCAGTCACTATGCTGCAGTGTCATCTTGGTGAAGGTTCCCAATACAGCCCACCTTCTTTCTGCTCTGCACAGCACTGTCTTTCCACCCCTAAGCCACAGGTAACTGGGCCAGAGACCAATGTCTTTTAAATATTTGAAGTCAGGGCACACTAAGATGTCCTCAATATTCTTCATAATACAGGGCTGAATCAAAGCACTGGTGGTCAGACTGGAGTCACATAGACAAGGAATGAGCTCAACGTGGCAGGTATACCAAGAGGCTAGCAGCAGACTGCCAGAGAAGAGCAGAGGTGACCAAATCTGCTGTCCCAACAGGAAGACATGGAAGGAGAGGCGTAGGCAAGCACTCTACCACGTGAGCCACAGCACCATTTCTAGTTTTCTGGTGGTTAAATGGAGATAAGAGTCTCATGGACTTTCCTGCCCAGGCTGGCTTTAAACCCAGATCCTCAGATCTCAGCCTCCTTAGTAGTTAGAATTACAGGTGTGAGCCACCGGTGCCCCCTTTGATCTTAATGTTTCTGGCTGCCCCTGGCCTGCCCCCATTCCTTCCACTTTTGCTCTGGCTCCCAGATCTTCTGAGCTACTGCAGAGATAGCAAGAAGGTTCTTCCCTATAGAGGCTCCTGAGCCTTTTCTTGTGACCAAGAGGAAAAGCCAGCAACCCAACGAATGAGAACCAACAGGTTATCTACCTGTTAAGAGAGAAGAAATGAGAGAGAAGGGAGGAAAAGAAAATGAGTTTTTGAAAAGGGGAATATAACTCCGATCTCCTGCAAGAGATACAAGTGCAAGTTGAAATTCCTTTTAAAATGCCTGGGGCAGCTAGTCGGTGTTTCTCTGAGAATTGCCTCCTTACCTCACTTGGTGTGATTGGTACTGTGTGTCCTGTCCTGCCTCCCCCATCCCTCAATGAAGCTCACACGTTGCTTTTTGGGTGTAAACAGAATGTGTACATTTACATACTATCTCTTCTAAATAGAATGTGTTTGGTGCAATGTGATGTTAGAAGAGGTTAACCATAGGCAGCTGAGAGAACAAAAAGAAGTGTACCAAAGGTATGAGGTCAAGGGCAATTACAATGACTATAGCAGAAGGCCAGGAAACACAAAAGCAACTGAGTCTGAGTTCCTTATGATTTCATATTATCTTGTACACTCCTTTTTTGCTTTTAGTGACGCGGAATAGAAATGTCTAAATAATTCTGCCAAGATGCTTGCATGAATCCAGCTGTTTCTGCAATCCCTCAGTGACCTTTTAAAGCCATTTATGCTCTTGATGTTATATACAGGGTACATGGAAACATAAATCTTCATGTCACACTTGAATGCTAGGAATCCACAAGTGATGCTTTACTTGGAGGGAACTGTTGCCTACCTCACCTTCACAGCAGGACCCCTTTCATCACAATATATGGCCTTACAGAGCATTCAAAAAGAAAAAGAGGCCCAAATATCAAGGCATCCTGTTCTCTCTCTGTGTAGCTCTCATTGCTACAAGACCTTATTATTCCATGGAAGTCTCTTCTCATAACTTCTACCCATAGATCTAATTCTATTTTAACAAAGAATACAGAAAATACTCCTTGTTCAAATAATCTCAAATGATTAACTCATCTTCCTTCATATTTAGATATTAATTCCAACTGCTAAAAATGGCACTCCCTATAAAACAAAGGGATTCAGATGTGGCCAGATATGTTTGGAGTTGGATGTGGTTATGGTTTCATTCATCTTATATACTTCTATCAAATCTTTTTGCTTTGTTTACTATAACCACCCTAAAGTGCCTCAGCCTATGGCCAGAGCCCTGCTGAATCTGCTGTTTCTATCACCTTAGCCCATCTTTTGCTTCACCTTCCTCTCCAGAGCTACATTGGGTTTCCTCTAGACTTCTTCAGAAAGCAAAGCCTCACTGTGCCTCAGGGCTTTCTTCTTCCTGGAAAGTTAATCTTTTTCCTCTTATGCTGGATAGCTCCCAATAAGTCCTGATACTCCCCACCCCCCAGCTAAATTAGGTCACTGTATTACTTGTTCTTATGCCATTTCTGTGTGTGGTATGTGTGTGTGCGCATGCGCGTGCCTGTGCGCACATGTGATGAGTGCTGTGGAAATCACATGCTCTGCCACTGAGTCTTCAGCCTACTCTACACTTTTATGTCACTTTTACTTTCAAATCATAATTAAACACAACTGCTTGGATGAATTTATGTCTTAATCCTTATGGGTTGAATTGTGTCCCCTGCAAAAGCTATGTTGAATCCTAACCTCTAGTACCTTGCTCCAGAAGGTTAACTGGAAACAGTCTTTGAAGGTGCTATTAAGTAAAGATCATAGGGTAAGCCCTAATCTAGTATGACTGGTGTCCTTATTAGAAGAGGAAATTGCTGTGTGATGCAGGAAGAATGCCATGTGATGACAGAAGCAGAAATTGGAGCGATACAGCTACAAGCCAAGGAGTGCTAAAGATTGGCCACTATCAGAGGCCAGAGAAAGGAAAGAGGGAATCTCTCCTATGAGTTTCAGGAAAGCATAGCCCAACTGTCACCTTGATTTCTAACTGGCAGCTTTCAGAATTGTGGGCCAAAATATTCTTTTAAGTCATATGGCTTGTGGTATATCTTAAGGGTAATCCTATGAATTCAATAGACTCTGTTAGGCTGCAAATTTCTTGAACTTGAGGGTTATGTTGTATTCATCAGTTGTATCCCCACAGTTTTTGAAGATAGTAGTTTTATAGTTCAGAAACATTTGTTCAATCAGTGAGTGAGTGAATAATTTATACTTGTTTTGTAGTCAACTGAAGTATTCGTGTCTATTTTCCTCCTTTAAAGGTAACTACATAGAGTAGGCTCTTTAATTATATTTTCTTGCACTACTTTAAAACCTAAACCCAGCATTAAATTTCAAAGTATTTGGGCACAGGCTGTAATTCCAGTCAATCAACCAAAGTAGTAAGTACTTTACCTATCTCTGTGTCACTGAAAATTTGATAAGCACGGTTTCTGTCTTTCTCAAAGTTAAAAGAAATTAAGCTAGGCCTGGCAGAGCCAAGAACAGAATACCATGGCACCAAGAATGTCCCTCTAAAATGATATTAGCACATTGTTCTATACTGAGGAGATCATGCAACCAACTAGAAATTCAGTTATCTCCAGCTTATTGCAAGGTAATCATAATAAATGGTGTTAGAGGCTTTGCTAAAATACTAACACATTAGGTTTAAACTTACCAAATCCAGTCTAAGAACCAGGAAAAGAGGATTTTGAGTTTGTTAGGCCTTACTCATGATGCTTCTAGGGATCAGTTATTTCTATTCCAAGTACATATTACATTTCTTGGAACTTCACTGATGAATAGTATCTGACTTCCTGCTCTATGGTTTCCAGAATCTACAGTGGTCTCAGTTTGATAAGAAGGGTAAGTGCCTCTCTCCTTTCTTCTTCTCTCTTTTGAACCCCAGGATGCCAAGATGGCACAGACAGTATTCCTTGCAAATATCAGCAAATTACTTTAATTGGCACAAGATATAATCCATCCAGATTTAAAATTATAAACTGGATGAATGCACTTTGGTTCTCTCTTACCAAC
Organism: Dipodomys spectabilis; assembly: GCF_019054845.1. Lineage (NCBI taxonomy): Eukaryota > Metazoa > Chordata > Mammalia > Rodentia > Heteromyidae > Dipodomys > Dipodomys spectabilis. The sequence goes on along the minus strand of NW_024870686.1, from coordinate 12,650,008 downwards.
TTGGACTTCAGGTTCCCTTATGGTCATGTGTTTGTTTTTTAATTCCAGACAACCACTGTTTTCATATAGACAAAATAGGGATTTAGCAGCTCTCCTTTCTTTCAGTCACCTATTACTCCCATAGTAGGTTCTGCCCTTTCTTTGTTCACTTTCATAATGAAGTATTTCACAAAACTTCAACCCAAACATTTCTTGGCTTGCAAGATCCTAATTTTTTTTTATTCTTTTATATTTAAAAATGGAACTTTTCCTTTCCATGGAAGCCACGGTGATTCCTTCTGGTATTTCTCCTCTTAATTCTTCATGCTGAGTATTTGTTACAATATCTTACTACAATCTGGACAGGATTTGTCTTCTTTTCAAGCAATGTTACCTTTTATTGTTAAAAGTTCATAGAGTTGTAGTTGTGTTTCTTCTTTCAGTATTTAGAAATTCTCTTTTTTTTGGGGGGGGGTGAGGGTGCTAGTAATAGGGCTTGAATTCAGGTTCTGGGAGCTGGCCCTAAGCTTTTTTACTCCAGGTTAGTACTCTACCACTTGAGCCACAGCTCCACTTTTCAGTTTTTGTTGGTGAATTGGAGATAAGTCTCAAGGACTTTTCTGCTTGGGATGGCTTTGAACCTAGATTCTCAGGTATGAGCATCCTGAGTAGATAAGGATTACAGGTGTGAGCCACTGGTACTCAACTAGAAGTCTGCTTTTTATTGTAGTTTTTAAACATTGGATATACAGATTGAGTCCACTAGCTTTATCATTAGGGAATGTTCTCAGGTACAAGCAATTTATTTTTCTGTTACCAAAAGACACTTTACAAATAATCACTGAAAATTATTCTGCAAATTTACTGAATCCAAACTCTCACCACTTATCCTCCCTATTACATTTGTCTTATGTCAATAAGGACTGAGTTTGCTTAAGAATATTTCTTAGCCAAGGGTTCAACAAATCCTGCTTGCAGAAATGTCCTTGTTTGCAAGTAGCAAAACAATGTTTCATCATCTAACTCCATCCAGTTGCTTAATGTACCCTGAGTGGGAGCTCAGGCATAGACCACCAACAACCAGGCATGCAAAATTTTACCTGGATAACTTAAAGGTAAATAACTCCTCGTCAAACTGAAACTCTAGCAAACAAATCACTTCAGATCACTGCCTGTTCCGACCTCAGGACTGCCCCTTCTATAGTCCATATGTCCAAACCCACTCCTGTATGGGGAGTCTTTTCCAGGACATCTTTTTGTGAATGCAAAGACAATTTGTTGAAGAAGCAATTACAACAAATAGCAATAATCACCACTGCAATTTCTAGTTATGTTTTTTGTTTCCCCCTCTAGAACTTGATTGTTTTTGTGTTTGTATATGAAGTGTACTTACTTTAATTTACTTATTCCTAATGATTACTATACTCAAGCAAATTAATATATCCATCAAATCATAGTAAACTTTTTAAAGAAAGGTTAAAATATACATTTGTTTTCTTCAAGAAATACCCATGATTGAAAATGTCCAGAATAATGAGGTAGACCAGTTCCAGCCACATCTAAGAAATCCAAAGAATATTATTCATCTTCAAGGTAAACTTCTCTGGTAGGCTGGATGATCATTCTAACTATACTTTAGAGAAAATACAAGTCCTATATGTACAAAATGTTCAAACTTCATTACAACGTAGTAGTTGCGGGGTTAGACTTGCCCAAGTGCATCCTTGACTCTTGCCCCAATCAATAATTTTTGGTCATTTCTTCACTTCCAACAGTTAAAAGTGCTTTCGCAATAAACCATGAGTAAGCACAGGGAAATTAATCACAATGTTAAAAACTTGTTCCTGATTGTATATGGTTTTACTCCTGCTATAAAGAAGCCAGGGAAAAAAAAATCAGAGTTAAATGTGAAAGTTTCAACTACATAGAGAAACACACAAAACATTTCAGCTAATTATTCTGATTCTTTCAAATGAATGTAAAGAAAATAACTGCTTTTGTGTCTTTACAGAGGCAAAAATCACAAATAATATTCTCAATCAAAATCTAAGATTGAATTTATGGAAAAGTAATGACTTAAAATTTCTAATGATGCAGATGTGTTTACTATTATTCACACTTATTTTGTCTTAGGGTAAGTGATGAAAGTGCACTCATAACGGCAACTCAGTGTGGAAACAGCATGGAATGTTAAAGACAGATCAGCACCACTCCTCAGATCCCTTGTATGCTCACTGGTAAAATGAAAAGATCAGTATGATGCTTAAGAGGTTTCCGTGTAGGTCCTAAGGTGCTCATTACAGAGCAAGTAGCAATGGGTGTTATGAATTCACCATTATACATCTAAGATGTGTGTTTGAAAACCTTATTCTGGAATATTGAAAATAATGCACATATAAAATCCACTATTATTTATAAAGAGGGATTTATGATGAAACAAATTGCTGATAATTTTAATGGCAAAAAACTAAGACCCATTGGCTACTACCCTGGGCACAAAGATTGGGGATGGATTGGTACAGAACCTACGTTTTCCTGTCCTCCCCACCCCCATACTCCAGTGTTAGCTGAATTGCTAGCTGAATTATTCTCCAAATCACTTCCATTACTGCAAGGGAAGCTGAGTGAGACCAAAGGGCCAGAATCCCCTCTCCTCCTTCCTCTCATCTAACCTCTTCCTCCTCCCTGATATATTTTATATAAACAATCTTCTCTTTGTATAGAATTCCTGCATGTGCAAACATCAGCATACTAACATCATAATCTATTGTGGTAAATTCAAAATAGTACAGGTTGAATATATCTTATCTGAAATGCTTGAGACTAGAAGTGCTTCAGATTTCAGAGATTTGGAGATTTTACCAACTTTTAGCAGTTGAATATCTTTAATCCAAAAATCTGAAGCTCAAGAATTTGAGTACTACATTGGCATTCATATTTTTGGATTAGAGATGTTCAATCCTGTATTTCAAATGCCAGGAGACTTGAGGAAGCTGAATCTTACCTAAATATGTTGATGTTAAAGTTTGTAGGTATATAAATATCTTCTTCATATCGTAAGTGCTTATTGAAAACTATGAAATATGTCTTAGCAATTATATGAGGATTTCTATTCCAGAAGTATAATGGACTGGATATTCTGAAGAGCTTCCCTAGAAAAACAAAACAACATTCTAGATAAATGAAAATACAATATAGTAGCTCTTGGAGGAAAGTAATATAAATTCTACAAGGCAGAGGTAGAGAAAGGGAGAGGGACAGAAGGAGAGAGAAAAAGAGACAAGAGAAGAAGTGAAAATGAATAGAGAAAGCAGATAAATAGATATGAAGGAGTCAGATACTTAGGTCTTCTTCAAGATGAAGAGTTAAAACTATACTTAGTGCTAGGGCAAAACACAGGTTCTTGACTGGTCCAGGTCAGTAGCACTTTTATGCCCCTAATAAAACATTTGCTAGCATGTTTCATGTTCAAAAGCAAATCTTCTTTGGAGAAAAGCTCAGTAATTTAGGGCTTCAGGATTCCCTTACAATTGGCTTACAATCAAAAGCTTCCAGACACACACAAAAAAAACACCACACAATAAACAGATCAGTATACAAACATCACCCAGTGAAGAGCCCAGTTAACCAGTTGGAATAACTATAAAAAAGATTTATTTTTAAAAAAGATCAAATTGGAAAAATGAGAGCATAAAACTATCAGAATAGCAAGGCATATCATTAAAAGAACAATCTGTCATTCTGTAAGAAAATATAATCATGGGGCTGGGAAGGTGGCTCAGTGGTAGAGCGCTTGCCTTGCATGCCTGAGGCCCTGGGTTTGATTCCTCAGCACCACATAAGCAAAAAGAAAAAAGCTAGAAGTGGTGCTGTGGCTCAAGTGGTAGAGAGCTATCCTTGAGCTGAAGAGCTGAGGGACAGTGCCCAGGCCCAGAGTTCAGGCCCCACGACCAGACCTCCCCTCTCCCCCCAAAAAGAAAATATAATCATATCACCTTTACAATAAATAAAATATTACTAAAAAAGAGAAAAATCTAATCATAGAAATTTAATGAGGCCAGACACCTGTGGCTCATGCCTATAATGCTAGCTACTCAGGAGCCTGAGATAAGAGGATTGAGGTTTGAGGCCCAGGCAGTAAAGTCTGAGATTCTTATCTTCAATTAACCACCCAAAAGCTGGAAGTCAAGCTGTGGCTCAAGTGGTAGAGTGCCAGTCTTGAGTGAAAAAACTGTTATAGCACCCAACTCTCAGTTCAAGCTTCAGTACCCCCCCCCCCCACACACACATACACACACACACACACACACAAACTAAATAAATAAAAATTAGTGAATGACTTGAAGAGTATTACATGCAATTTTCAAAGCAAACTGTTTCATACAAACCTGACTAAAGGGCAGATTAGCAAGATTGCTAGATCAATTGCAAATCCACTTTAAAATTCAAACATTTAGAATGATGGGAATATATTAAAGGAATACCCAATTATAGCTTTAAAAAATAACTATATCTTTTATACGATTTCAGGTTTATAAAAAAACAAAAAAGAAAACCTTCCAAGTTTTCAAATGTGCCACTTTTACGCAATACATCTACCCTAGAATAACTATGCTGAATGTTTTAAACTTACATCCCAGAACTTTTCCTTCTATTCTTTAACATTGTTCATTATGTTAAAACTCTTCTGTATTGAAAACTTAAATCTTGATTGCCTATATTCAGTCCCATCAATGTCTCTGCAGTCTGCAGGATCAAGTTCAACGGTTAATGAAAAAAAGTCACAGGTAAAAGGTCTGAGCAAGAGGCATACTTCTCTGTCAAGTCAGGCAGGTCCAGAGGCCATCTGCCTGTGAACTGCAGATCAGTGACATGAGCTCCTTCCAGCTTGTTCCCTGCTAACACACTATACAACATTAACCTCATAGAGAAGCTCTTTAAATTTCAGCTCAGATGCCTGCATTCCAGGTACTGCTGTAGAAAGGGATGAAGAGAGGAATCTCAGTCCCTTTCAAGAATTCTTCCTAGAACTCACTTCTCCTAACTTGGACAAGAGCTGGAATTAGCCAGGTACTAGTGGCTCACGCCTGTAATCCTAGCTACTCAGGAGTCTGAGATCTGAGGATCACGGTTCAAAGCCAGCCAGGCAGGAAAGACCATGAGACTGTTACTCCAACAAACCACCAGAAAACCGGAAGTAGCACTGTTGCTCAAGTGGTAAGAACATTAGCCTTGAGCTGAAGAGCTAAAGGACAGCACTGAAGCCCAGAGTTCAAGCCCCACGACCAACAAAAAAAAAAAAAAAAAAGAGCTGGAATTATCCCAAAGGCCACAATAAACTTCAAGGGTGACTGAGAACCAGTCTTTGTTTCAGGTGTTCATGAAAACTGCCAGGTAGGAACTGGGAACAGATACAGATGATAAGCAACACTCTATTACACTATCTGAGAAAACATAACATATAGTAAGATTCCTGAAAATCTCTCCTCTCAGCAATTTTCTAGGGAAGTACAAATGCACACATAAAACACAAAAGTCCCAGGACATATGTTCTGTCCTGCTTCTTGTGGCCAGTGAGCTTTTTAGTCTCAGAGGCCCAAAGAATAGCCTGGATCATATTTTCTTCCTGCCAAGAAGGTTGAGTAGGCATAGTCTCACTACATTAAAATATTTCCCAAACACAATTTCCTTATGCAAGGTCACCGGGCCTGGCTTGTGAGAGTAGCTTGACAGCACACTTTAAGTAGGAAAATAAAGCATGAAGAAACTCGCTTCTACATTTGGGATTGATGTCTTCCTTTTATGAGTGGCTATGTGTTAGGAATGCATCGTCCTGAGCAAGGACACAAACACTGAGTTTTCTTCAAGGCTTCCCGTCCTGGGTTTTCTTCCTTAGCCAAACAGCTCCCAGCACCCTAGACTAATGAGAGATTTGCTGCCAGAAGCTGGAAAACAGGACACAACCCAGCTCCATGTCTGTCTTCCTCTGGAAAGAGCCTCCTCTGCCATGGCTGCCTTAACAGTGAGCCTTTGATTCAAGAGGAGAATTCCAGGAATAGAATTCTGGATGGATGGCAGGAATTGATGTGGATGAGACAGCAGCATTCCATCAGTGTAGTTTCTTAACCAAGAGGTTTATGCAAACTAAGAAGACAGAAACTGTGCCTAGAATTAAACATCAAGGAACTATCAGAATTCTGCCAAGTTAATCTTATGCAAATTCTTACAACCTCACACTCTGTTCCCTTGCCATCTATCACAAAGAAAAAAAGTAAGTCATTCACAGGCTTTTCTTTTCTTTTTTGGTATGAGGAAAAAATACAAAGTACTTCAAATGTTGCCTAAGCTCTGCAAGTATTTCTCTCCATTTTTCTCAAATATAAACACTTCTATGACCTCCTTTATTAAAACATAAAATTTTAGCCAGGCACCTATAATCCTAGCTACTTAGGAAGCTGAGATCTGAGGATCAAGGTTTGAAACTAGCCTAGGCAGAAAAAGTCCATTAGACACCTATTTCCACTAAACCACTCAGATAAAGCTGGAAGTGGTGCTATAGTTCAAGTGGTAGAGTTCAAGCTCCAGGACTGCCCCCTCCAAAAAAAAAAAAAATACACACACACACACACACACAATTTCATATTTCTTAGAAAGCAAGTATCTTAAAAAAGATCAAGGACTACAAAAAAGGGTAAGAGAAGAAAGACAGGAAAAACAGTTACTTTGCATATATTAGCTTAATCAGTAATATAAAAAAATCAATGGGAATATCATTACAGTATGGTGTGCTTTCCTTTCAAAACCAAGTTACATTTAAAACATGCTAAGCATGACATAGGTATACAAAAGATCATTTCTGTACTACGAATCTCAGCTTTAGATTAAAATGTCAAATAACTTTAAAGCAGGCAAAGTTGAACTGCCCTTTTAAATACTTTAGGATTTCTGTGCTCACAATTAACAGCAGAGTAAAAAATAAACATGCCATCCAATTTAAAAAATATACCCTTAACCTTGGAAATTTATTATAAGGAAAATACTACTGCTGCACTTGACTTGAGGACTTCTATCCACCCCCATCTTTCTCAGTTCTCAGGAGCTCCAATTATTTCTCACTACATTTAGACACTTCACTGTGAACCAAAATACAAACTTGTCCTAGTATTCCAAGTTTCTTATTCTGTATGTCTAGAGTTATTTCCCTTAAGAATGCACATATTACCTTACTCATATAACTGTAATCCCTCTGTACAGCATCTTAACAATAAAATAAAAATTTTTAAAAAGAATAAATATGTGAAACCAGGTTCTAGTCGCTCATACCTATAATGCTAGATCTCAGGAGGCTGAGATCTGAGGTTCGTGGTTCAAAGCCAGCCCAGGCAGGAAAGTCTGTGAGACTCCTATCTCCAATTAATCACCAGAAAATTGAAAGTGGTGGTGTGGTTCAAGTGTTAGAGTGCTTGCCTTGAGCTAAAGGGCTCAGGAACAGCACCTAGGCCCAGAGTTCAAGCCCCATGACCGATAAAAACAAACAAATAAGTGTCAATACAAGTATTTAAGACAGTGTGAGTACACAGTATACATACAATAAATTCTGACCTATCTTCCTCTTTCTTTCCTCTTTCTTACTCATATGGCCACCTTACTTTGGGCAATGGGAATTGTGTGCCCCAGAATCCTTTGCTCATCTGTTTCCCATCAAGAATATCTTAACTTTATCTCTACTTTCTAACTACCCTTTTACTCCTCTTTCCTGATCTTTCTCAAATCCTACTTTTTCAGATCCTATCTTCTTCTAAAGTTTTTCTTTTCTTTTTTTGGGGGGGAAGGGGGTCCGGTCCTGGGGCCTTAACTCTGGGCCTGGGTGCTGTCCCTCAGCTCTTGAGCTCAAGGCTAGTGCTCTACCACTTGAGCCACAGCGCCACTTCCAGCTTTTTTCTTTTTGCTTATGTGGTGCTGAGGAATCGAACCCAGGGCTTCATGCAAGCAAGGCAAGCGCTTTACCACTGAGCCACCTTCCCAGCCCCACCAAAGTTTTTCTTGGTTCTCTCAAGTGAGAATGATTCCTTGGAGAGCCCGTAATACTCTGTGACACCCCACTCATCAACTGAGCCCTAGACTAAGAGAACTGTATATATCTGTCTTGATCATCCTAATCCTCAACACAGGCTCATTTGATAAAGTTGGAGAGCAGAAACTGGCCTAATTGTCTTCATATAGACCATTCCTTTGAAATTTACCACATACCTTTGAACTAAATATGACATTGCTTATAATTTTTTCAAGTGAGAATAGATTTTGGTGTTGAATAACACTAATAATTTTTAAAAAGCATATAAGCATTTGTGTTTATACACATATACATTCCCACAATCCTTTAAGCTTGACATGACCTCTGCTTTAATGAAATACATGCTATACTAAGTTTCTACCTTGGAAGAGTCTATCCTAAAACATGTTTGCAATTTGTCTCATGTAACCTATATTTTAAAATATAAAATGTTTATTTACTGAAGACTAAAAATACTTTCAAAGTCTAAAGTTAGCACCAAAAACATTCAACAGTAAGAATATATAGTTTTTTAAAATAGAATTTCATTGTTATTAAAGTATTGTAGAGAATTTCATAATTCAGGTAATGCATACATTTCTCTTTTGGACCAGGTTAGCTCTTCCTTTTCTTAAGAATAATATAGTTTTAAAACCCGATTCACTAAAACAATCATGAATTACTTCCTACAGAAAATTCTTTCTTCCTAACTCATTGTTGGGAAATGAAATGTTCAATTGATCAGACTATTCTCCTGATATTCGATGAATCCATTTGAAGAACTGATAGGGTGCTCTTCTTGGATGGGTCTGGGAGTTTTTACAGAGATGAAAATGTGGAGAATAAGCAATCAGAAAAGGCCAGCTTGGTAGAATGAATGTGAATATCTGGCATAGGAACCTATTTGTCCTTATTAAAGATCTTTTTATTCCCCTCAAGTATATTGTGAGATTGAAGTGAATGAGGGAGACAGGAGTAGCAGGGAAAAGTGTGAAGAATTTGAAGCAAAGAGCCATGAGGCCACTGGAAACTAGCACTTATTTATTAGGCAGGGTCAGAGGCAAAACAAGAGCCCGATAATTCGACAGCCTCAGTGAAGGCTACCCTGGAGAGAGTTAGAAGAAAAATGTTTCAAGAAACTGGAAACAGGAATATTAAATAAAGACAGCCTGAGATTGCAAAAGAGAATTCCATTATGATTTTAAAACTTAAAAAGCATTCTGTAAATTCTCGCAATTAGATAAGGTCATAGAACAGACACATATAAACTACTACTGCTATGACATTTACATCTGATACTACTACTGAGAGTCAATTTTTATCAAGGAAATAATAGGTTGTAGGAGCTAGGCTATATGTGCATTGTACATGTCAACATAAGTTATTCAGAAATCTTAGCATACAGGCATGATTATTATCTCTATTTCATAGATCAAAAAAAACAAAATGAAGAAAAATTAAGTACTAGCTAATTATTATATACTGAATGTTTGCATTCTTTCCAAACTGACATGGTGTTTTATCCCTCCATGTGATTATATTTAGAGATGGATATTTTGGGAGGTAAGTAGGGTTATATGTGGTCATGTAGGGGGAAACCCCATAATGGAACTAGCATCTTTAGTGGGGGTGTTTCAAAGACAGAGAAAAGGTGGCTATCTACAAGCCAGGTATAGAAGTCTCACCAGAGTCTGACCATGCAGACACAGAGTTCTAGCTCCAAGACTATGAAATATAAGTGCCTGTTGTTTAAGTCGCTGACATTTTAGAAGCAATGTAATGATGTCTTAAAATCACCCCTTCAATCTCTTCCCCCCAGTTTATTTATTTATTGCTAATGCTCTATTTTATTGTAGCCACTGAAGTTTTAGACTAGTTTGTACCATTTGAAGAGATGAGAATGAAATGTGCGTTTCTTTCAGAGATTACAGTTTCTCATGACAGTCACTAGACTGAGGAAAGAAGAGAGAGCCAGATGACCAAAGGTTTCGTAATCACATTTCAGAAAGTAAAGCACAGGCAGTTCTCCTTGAAGTCCTGTTATGAAGTACATGTTCCTAGATGAACTACTACCCAGAAAGAAATACCACCATGGCTATGAAAAGCCAGTGCTAGCTAAGGATTATATTGTTTAGCTCAGTATAATATATAGCTCAGTGTATGTATTTCTCTGAGGAGAAAATAAGATTTTTTATGGGTGCAGGATACTTTTTGCTTCTCTTTTGGATGTTGGGGAAAGAGAAAAGGAGAAAGGGATCTGAGACTATCAGATGGGGAAAAAAATTCAAATGGGCCTGAATTTTTAAGCAAGGTTGTTGGACACTAGACACTGGGGTATGAAACTGAAAAAGCAATACTGGAGACTCTTCACTGTTCTATTATATGTTAGCCTCCTGGCATGTATTACTTATTTCTCACAACCACCTCAGGAAAATACTACATTTTCAGATGATGAAAATGGGGCTGAAAAACACAGACAGAAATTTAGATTTGGTCCTGAAGGTCTGCAAAATCCAAAGATTGAGCCTTTCTTTGCATTCCGAATAATGTAGAAGAATGAGAGATGTAGAATTCTGCATATTCCCAGATTCTTGGCTTAGTAGAAAATTTAAAGGTTATCATCAAGATGTTACTGAAAATGTATCTGCAGGACTTTGATATTTTACAACTTCATGTCCAACAGATTTGAACCTTTCAAAATAAAAGAAAACAAGAACTACTTCCTGAAGATTAAAGACAGTAAAAAATATATATTTGCAATAATGTACATGGAACAGACAATCAAAATTTAAGGATGAAGAAAAATAACTAGATGCGCTTCATGCCTTATATTTGTATTAAAACTTTTAACACACATGAAAATTATTTTTCTAACTACAACAACCTCTAATGTTTTAATATTTAATGATTTTATTGCAAGGTACATACAATAAAAATCTTCACATTCCTACTGAAACATAAAACATTTTCTAAAATATTGTATATATGTTTATAACTTACTTAGCTTATTCCTAACTTATCTTTTGGCTTCTCAACTATCTAATATCCTCAATTCTTTCCATATCCCTTAATTAAAAGTGAATTTTATAACAAATAAATTCTTTTGGTCCTGCATGTTGCATCTTTTATATTTTCACTGCTCAGATTTTATATCAAATGATTCTGATAAAATTAGGAACCTTTGCTCCTATTGTCAAAAGTCTTTCTGGGGCTGTTGTGCCTAGAAATAAATCAGTTTCACTGAATTAAAGTCCGTGTGTGTGTGTGTGTGTGTGTGTGTGTGTGTGTGTGCGCGCGCGCATGCTTGCAAATGCATACATTGGTACTGGGGCTTTGGCGATGGGCCATAGTTTTTTCACTCAAGTCTGGCACTCTACCACTTGAGTCACAGCTCTATTTCTGGTGTGTGTGGGGGGAGGGGGGGAGGGGTGGATGATCAGAGACAAGAATCTCCTGGATTTTCTTGCCTGGATTGGCTTCAAAACACAATCCTCAGTTGTCAGCTTCCTGAGTAGCTAAGATTACAGGGTAAGGTACTGCTGGGCCAACATTATTTTCCTAATGCACAGAAGGAATGTTTGAAGGGATGAAGAGAAGAGGTATCAAATATTTAATATATCATTTGAAGTTTTTATATATTAATTCCTTAACAGTGGTTGTGGGGACAGAAGCCTAATCTACCATGTAAACTGAGAATGTATGGCTCATGAGGACCAGGTGTACCCCAAATCCCTTCTGAATACTTGGCACAGAGTAAGCACTCAAGTATTTCCTGAATAATCAGGTGTCTGGCTATACCTCTTATCTTCCAAAATGCTGACCAAATGTAAGCATATGGTCCAGTGGAAGGTGATCAAGATGGGATAATGGGTCTAGATCTGGAGACTATGTCATAACCTGAAAAGCAATTCACAAAATGAATGTACTTGAGAATAATAAGCAAGAATATAGTTATGGTTCACAAAGAAACCATGCTCTGAAGGTGCCCAATCAGCTTTGAGTTACCAGCCATGTGTCTTTGGCAAAGTCACTGGAGTCCTAATCTTATCTTTGAAAACAGACCTCACAGAACTCTTGAGGATTAAATGAACAAGGAAAGCATCTAACACAGCAAAGAATTTTAGAAATACGAGTAGGTGATTCAGAAATTTTATGAGAACAGTTTTAATTAGAAGAGTATTAGCTAAGGTATTTATTAATCTGACACAGATTCTGTGATTAATGATGTGATTTCTATCTCATCATTGAAAATGTAAGGCTTAGTTTACAGTTCTCTGTACAAACCAATAGTTAGACTGGAGGTAGGTAGTTTGGACTTTACAAAGTCCATACTGTGTAAACCTCACTTCTCTCAACATTCTCATCCTCCAAAAAAGGGGAAGTCATGGAAGTCTACTAGAAATAGGAAATGAAAACACCCACAAGTTATGTGCTCATTACTGATGACTCTAGAAAAGGGTCAAGGGGCATTACACTATTACACCTCCACTATTTAGATTAAATAAATATTGATTTAGTAAACATTTCTTAAGTTTAAAGGTTCATCTGATGAAATGAACCAATCTATTTAATGTTAACAATTGTGGTTTCTCTTTACCTCCTTTTTTTCTGTATCCCAAGGGCACATTTAATTCAGAAGAGCAGGAGGGGCTGGGAAGGTGGCTCAGTGTTAGAGTGCTTACATTGCATGCATGAGGCCCTGGGTTCAAATCCTCAGCACCACATAAGCAAAAACAAAAAAGCTGGAAGTGGCGCTGTGGCTCAAGTGGTAGAGCACTAGCCTTGAGCTGAAGAGCTGAGGGACAGCGCCCAGGCCCAGAGTTCAGCTCCATGACCAACAAAATAAATAAATAAATAAAGTGGAGGAGAGCAGTATGGACGTTAGGGGGGCTACAAGTTTTTTTAAAAAAAAAGAAGAGCAGGAATTGCCTGTAGTGAGGGTTCTACCAATGTGCCTGGCCCCAGATACATGAAAGTTTTGAGATCAGAAAACAAGTGCTTTTTCATTTACTTTGCCTTCTATACGCAGTATGAGATATCTGAAACACTCTGATCCACATTACCTGGTTTTATCCTTCTCTCGTCAGTAAGTTACCAGTCTCCACTGCCTTTACCTTTATGACTGTTAATGTTTCCAAGACCTAATGAAGATATAATTCACAAACTGGAAAAAGAGTAAACTTGCTTGGAGATGGGACTTTAACTGATGGATCCTCAGAAGACATTTCTGACAACAGGGAAGGATAGTGAAGCTATCTTGAGAAAAAACAATAGAATCTAAACTGAAAAGTACAGCAAAACTAAGTTTTCTTGCTACTCAAACAAGCTTTAAGAAAGAAACTGAAATACTTACTTTAGAATTAGTTTCAAGGATTCAAGTCTCACCAACTTCCTTATATTTCTTCATCTGTTAAGATGGGAAATATATTTAAAATTCTTTATATGTTCTGACATTAAAGAAGGCTAGAATAAAAACACTGGCTTTCTGAGCTGCTATTTCACTCCACACCTACTCTTCCTAGAATGTCAGGGACTTCATCCAGTTTTTACAAAGTGTTTATCAGCTCCAAACGCCCAATGTGTTTGGAGAACTGTGTTAAGAGTACATGAAACATTTTAAGTTGATTTCTTTGTAGTTCCCCACATTCTTCCTATTTCATTCATTTGTGTTACTTGCCCTGACCCAGAGAATGGGGACCAAATCAGTGGGGGACCCTGTGGTGAAGGAGACAGGAACTTCTGTTCCCAAGCAGTCCTATAAGGATTTAACAAGCACTGTGGAAGAAAAAGAAGCACTATTGTTACGGGCTTTAACATTTATATGCTACTCAGGTTCAGGAAAGCCCGGTAGATTTCTCCCCTAAAGTTTTCACTATTACTAATAACAATGAATACAGAAGACAACTTATTCAGAGAATACACAGAAACGTTTTGAATCTTGGAAAAATAAGCAGGCAAGATTTTAATTATTTCTCTGTACAAATATAGGTAAAGAACTCACCTTAAAAAGAAGAAAGTTGGGTACTGATGGCTCACATCTATAGTCCTACTACTCAGGAGGCTGAGCTCTGAGGACCATGGTTGGAAGCCAGCCTGGACAAGAAAGTCTATGAGACTCTTATTTCTAATTAACCACAAAAAGGCAGAAGTGAAACTGTGGCTCAAGTCATAGAGCACAGCCTTGAGTGAAAAGTCACACACGCACACATACACACAGAGCTTAAGAATTACAACTATAACATGCTTTCACATCCATCAAGATGGACACTGTCAAAAACCCTATGTAAGCCTGCTGCTGCTGGCTCAGGCCTATAATCCTAGCTACTCAGGAAACTAAGATCTGAGTCTCAGCCTTTGAAGCCAGCCTGAGCAGTAAAGTCAGTGGGACTCTTGTATCCAATTAACCAACAAAAAGCCATAAGCAGAGCAGTAGCTCCAGTGGTAGAGTACCAGCCTTAAGCAAAAAAGCTAAGGAACAGTTCTCAGGCCTGAGTTCAAGCTCCAGTGACACACACACACACACACACACACACACACACACACACACACACACACAGAGTTCAAGCTCCAGTGACACACACACACACACACACACACACACACACACACACACACACACACACACACACACGCCCCAAAGAAGCAGCAGCAGCAAACAAACAGAACCCCAAGTAACAAACATGAGGATGTGGGACAAATTAGATTCCTGTGCTGTTGATAAGAATGTGCAATGGAGCACCACTGTGGAAAACAGCACTGTAAACTTAAAACACTAAACAAAATTACCACGTGATCAGCTAGATCATTTCTGATACATGCCTAAAAGAAGGCTGGATCTTAGAAATTTGCATGCTCAAGTTTCTAGCAGCATTATTCACAACAGCCAAAAGGTGGAGACACCCCAGGTGTCCATCAGTGGATAAATGCATAACTAGTATGGGGCATTCATAAAATAAAATAAGTAAAATACTATTTCACTTTTAGAAAGTGAGTAAATTCTCAGATATGCTTTAATATGCACGATCCTTGGCACTGTACCAGTGTAAACCATGCCAATTTCAAAAGGACAAGTACTGAATGATTCTTCTTATATGAGGTACCTAGAACAGTCACATTCATAGAGACAGGAAGTGGGATGGTGGTTGTCAGGCTTGGGGACAAAGGGGGAAAAGGAGCTGTTTAATGAGTGAAGTGGTTCTGGTTCAGTTCTGCAAGATTAAAAAGTTCTAGAAGCTGGGTGCTGGTGGCTTATACCTGTAACCCTAGCTATTCAGGAGGCTAAGATCTAAGGACTGAAGTTCAAAACTATCCCAGGCAGAAATGTCCATGAGAGTCTCATCTCCAGTAAATTGTTCAGGAAAAGCCAGAAGTTGTGCTGTGGCTCACGTGGTAGATCACTAACCTTGAGCACAAAGAGGCCCAGGTCCTTGAGTTCAAGCTACAGAACCAGAAAAAAAAAAGAAAAGATCTAGATGTCTGTTACGCAACAGTGTGAATGTAGAACTGTATGCTTAAAAAAACTCAAGAGAAAATTTTATGTCACCTGTATAAAATTTGTGACCACACAAAAGACAAGATAAAGGAAATACCTTGGTGGGGGAAGGGGTGGTGCTGAGAAAAGATTAAGATAAGGTTTTTGCTACAGATATATTGGTTTCCTTTTTTTAAAAATGTTTTAATAATGTTTCCTTTGTTTAAAAATAGATTTTTTAAACAATATGGAATGTATGCAACTGGGACTTCAGAAAACAAGAGCCTCACCTTTTGGTTATGAAGCTCTGTCTGGGTAGAGAGAAACCGTGTCTTCCTAGAATGAAAGTTTCAAGAGCTTCTTAATTATGTTTATATCTCACTGTTGTTGCTAAGGTATTCCATAGCTACTGAATACATAGGTATTAAAATGAAGCAAACTGAGATTACAAAGTTTAAAATTTGCCTTGGAGCCCAGAAGCTGCAGATTCCCAAATGAGATAATTTGCTCAAGGGACACCACATTATTTTATAAATTTAGTAGTTTCACTATAGTAGTTTGTCAAGAGACAGTTTGTACAAAGAATGTAAATTTTACTATGGGTTTCAACTCTAAATTTTAACCTTAGTCTAAGCTGCAAAGAATTTTTTTTCAGTGGGGAGGACTGATGTTTAAGATTTGGAAAGCTGGGACTGGGAAGGTAGCTCAGTGGCAGAGTGCTTGCCTTGATGCATGAGGCCTTGGGTTCAATTCCTCAGCACCACATAAGCAAAAAAAGCCAGAAGTGGCGCTGTGGCTCAAGTGGTAGATCACTAGTCTTGAGCTGAAGAACTGAGGGGAAGTGCCCAGACACAGAGTTCAGGGCTCAGGAGCAAAAAAGAAATAAAAAAAAATATGTATTTGGAAAGGCTCCAGTTTTATACCTTGCAACACTAAAATGATTATTATGAAATGGTTATTATCTCTGAAAAAGCTTGATCTAAAGTATAAACTACCAGTAGATGTTTAAGTACAACATGTTTTTAATATATGTATAATATTTAATGCTTTAGAGTCAGATTGTAGGCTGCGCCTGACCTATAAATAACTTGAAGAATAGCAAATGCAATAACAAGTAATAACAACATTTCAAACAGTAGTACTTCTCTGGGAGCCAGTGGCTTATGCTATAAATCTAGCTACTAAGGAGGCTGGGATCTAAGGATTGAAATTCAAATCCATCTTAGGCAGGAAAGACCAAATAACCAGCAAAAAGCCAGAAATGGAGCTGTGACTCAAGTGGTAGAATCCTATCTTTGAATGAAAAAGGACTGGGACTGCACCCAGGCCAACTTTAAGTTTCAGAAGTGAATAATTTTTCTTAAAAAGCAAGAAAGAAAAAAAAAAGCACTATTTCCAACAGTCTCACACCATGCTGAGCTCCTTCTAGTTCCATTTAAATTAGTCACAGAAGGAATGACAAATTAACAACCAAGACAGGGACAAGAAAACATAAGACTGATCCTTCTCGGAGTGAGTGCAGAGATCTTCCCTTGCAAACTTAGTGTGATGGTATAAATGGATGAAGGCAAAGATTTCCTAAAGAGTTACAGAAGCACACTCTCCATTACACCCACCAGAACCTGTACCAATTGCCCGTAATCATGTTCTTCAATAAATTAAGGATGACCTCATCCCAATTAGAAAATACAACCTTCAGGCCAAGGATAGCAAGAGTCCATAAACACACCCAGAATACCAACTATAAGAGCCTAGCATTGACATTTCAGGCTCTGGTTAGCACCAGGCTTGGGTTTAAGGGGGTTGCCCACTTACCTTTCCAATGAGAAGACAGATAGAAGAAAGAAAAGAAGCAGGAAGAAAGGAGGAAACAACCTTGGAGCCAGCTGTAAATGCTCCCCAGATCTTAAACTGCCCCATCTTAAACAGCCAGGAATATTCTCTCTCTTTCTCAGGTCTCTGACATTCCTAAGAGGCATAACCTAATATGGTCAGAAGAGTTACAAGGAACAGTGGGAAAGCTGGAAAAATGCCCGAAAAAGGGCTAATGGCAACTTTTCTTCTTCAGGAACTTCAGGTCTGTTTTTTCTGAGTCTCTAACACCTATCTCACTAGGCACTGAAATAAAGGTAGAAAAATCAACACTGTAGTCTGAGAAAATAAGAAAAAATGGTACCTTTTAAACTTATGGTGATATTCTTAATATTTTGTTGTGTTTAAGTCTGAAAACATTGTGAAGTTAACTTACCAGTTAGGAAAACTTGAGTTTAATATAGATGTGTCTGTATAGCTCACTCTTACATAAAACACACCTCCATGAGGTTCTAATGGTAGCAAGCAAGATTGTATATGCTATTGTTTTTAATAATGTGCAAATCTTCAGTCCAGGAAGTAATTTCAGTAGATGTTCTATTAAAACTACTAGAAAAAACAAGCCATTGAAACATTTTTCTACAATCATTTTGTTGGGGAACATTTTGCATTTTTTCTCCTCTTATTTTCCAATTCTTAAAAATAGCTTGAATTCTGATTTATACACACAAATTACAAGAGAAATTATTTACTTTTAGTTCAGCTTTAGTGATTCTCCTGGAATAATATGTAATGCATTAAGATTGAATGCTAGGAAGGGTGATATTGTCCAAAGAAATGTACTCATTATCTGACTTATGTAACTGTAACCCCTTTGTACATTACCTTTATCATACCAATAAAAAATAAGAAATTTAAAATTTAAAAAGGTTGAGTAAAACAGAGGATTCAAAAAAAAATTTTTTTTTTTGGTCAGTCACGGGGCTTGAACTCTGGGCCTGGGCGTTGTCCCTCAGCTCTTCAGCTCAAGGCTAACTCTCTACCACTTGAGCCATAGTGCCACTTCTGGTTTTCTGGTGGTTTATTGGAGATAAGATTCTCATGGACTTTCCTGCCCGGGCTGGCTTTGAACTGTGATCTTTAGGTCTCAGCTTCCTGAGTAGCTAGGATTACAGGTGTGAGCCACTGGCGCCCAGCAAGGATTCAAATTTTGAATCACTACCTACTCACTTGGAGAGTTCACTTCAGGAAAATTCTTTTTTTTTTTTTTCCCAGACAGTTTTACTACATAGCCCAGGTTGGCTTTGAGCTCGTGGTCCTCCTATCGCAGCTTTCTAAGTGTTGATATTAGTGTTATGTACCACCATGCCCAGCTATTTCAGGAATATCATCTGCCTACTTTGAACCTCCATCATCCGCAGCTTTCACACCACATACCATGAGAACTAACCACTATGAAAAGGCTGGCTGATAACTATCAGAACAATAAATCATATCCTTCAAAATCAGGTTTGCAAATCATGTGATTCTTTGTAGCATTATTTTATAAAAGTTACCAGTGCTATTTCCAGTACTTTAGTGAGATAGCTAGTGACTTTAGTTTTCAAAGTGACTGGAACAATGTGTTACTTTTAGAAGCAGATCAGGGATTTGGCATACCCAGAGTAAGTAATGTGGAAAATATAGACATTTTAAATAATTTATAAGAATTATTTTTAAAGTTATTTTTAATACTGACAATACAAGGCCGTTTGTTCTTCACGTCTCTCTTGTACTATCAAAAAAATACCAGGACAATGTAAACATGCTAAAAAGGTTCATATGATCCTTTTCAGTGGAGCTAAAATGCATTATCAACAAAATTTTATGCAAAGTCTGCTCCTTTGTTGTTTGGGTCACTGCACTAAGTGCAAACCATCTGTTACCTTGAATAATCAGAAAAAGTAAAAAAAAATTAAAAGATAACAAAATGGCATTCCACACAGAACTTACTTGTTCACAAGCACCATTTATGACGTTTAAATTCTACTGACTTTAAGTGGCTTAGTACTCATGTTTTTATTGTTCAGATTAAGACTATATTTCTTCTTTTAATTTTTGCAAAGATATGCGATTGAAAAACCTTTTCACATCCTAAAAACATCACTCTATTAAAATGTCTTATCTGAACAAGTTAAGCTCCAAGGTATTTTGAAAATCTAAAAGCATTTCAGTTAAAAAATATATTCCGATCTGTATTCTGCAAGTGAGGACTTATAAAACTCTCATCAGTAGTATAGAGTTTGCTTTCATAAAAGCAGACTAGCTTGATATAAATCAAGTCAATATGCTGGGATTCTAAGTCTTCACTCAAACCCTCATAGTCTTAGTTTCAGATCAAATACTCCTCTCAAAACTTTTTAAACTTATTTCTAAAAAGAGCTCTAAAACGCAATTTTCAAGCTTATTTCTTTTCCAAACTTATCTAGTGCTATGCTTGGTAAAATGGAAGTGCCAGGATCTCTGTAACTGTTCACAGGCAGGGAGGTTAGGAATGAACACTTCAGAGCTTCAGAAATTTCTCACAAGACAGTTTCGAGATTCTGGAATACAAAACCAACTATCACAACAGTGTCTCATCCTTGTTGTTATAGTCATAAAACAAATGAATTCCCAGGATACTAAGCTTTATTCAGGAACCAATCACCTATGGAAGAAGTAATTTGAAAGGTGAAATTTTCCTTTTCAGGAGAGCTCAAATGTAGAACTAGCCTAGGATATGTTTACATAGCTCTAGTACTACAAATTTCATCACCACCCACTACTGTTCCTCAATGGCATGTAAATGCGCTTTGTGCTATTTTCTTGATGAATAGTGCATACACAAGACCCACTCCACCTACATAAAGATCATGCCACAGACCAATGCATTGAAGAGGGCTTTCATTTCAGTTTTGGTTTTTTTGAAACAAAACATCACAAATCCTAAATAGCACCAAGTAAGTATTGTAAAAGAAAGAACTTCTGCAGAGAAATCAACTCTAAACTTCCTCTTTGCCTCACTGTATTCATTTGGAAAGCATAACAAGGTATTTATTTTACATTTTACAATTTGATGACACTCTGCTGTGATGATGCTTATCTAGGTCTATAGCAAGACCTTTTCACTTTTATTCCACTGTAAGTTTTTTTGTTTTTGTTTTTGGTGCTGGTATTGGCACTTGAACTCAGGGCCTAGGAGTTGTCCCTTAGCTTTCTACTCAAGGCCGGTGCGCTCTCAGTTAAGCCACATTTCCATTTCTGTCTTTTTGGAGATTAATAGGAAATAAGACTCTCATAGACTTTCTTACTTGGGCTTGGCTTTGAACATGAGATCTCAGCTTCATAAGTAGCTAGGATTTCAGGTGTGAACCACTGGTGTTTGACTTCAACTATAAGTGGGCTTTTTTGTTTTTGTTTTTGTCTACTGTGGCACTTGAACTCAAGGTCTGGGCACTGTCCTTGAGTTCTTTTGCTCAAGGCTAGCACACTATCACTTGAACCACAGTTCCACTCCAGCTTTCTGGTGGTTAATTGGAGATGAGAGTCTCAGACTTTCCTACCCAGGTTGGCTTCAAACTATGGCACTCAGATTTCAGATTCCTGAGTAGCTGGCCATTATAAATTTTTTAAACTCCAGTGATTTCCACAATCTACATCAGACTTACATTGAACCAGCAAAATTGAAGTTCTCTGTCATTTGAAAGAGGTTCCAACTGAAGAGGATGCTGGCTATTCTTATCATTCTTCAGTTTCTTTCCCTTATATACACACAAATACAATGATCCCAGCTAAAACTCAGAATCAAGATTACTTCCTGAAATCTGTGAATCAGAGGATATGAAAGATGGTGATGATGCAGACTGACGTCAGAAGTGCTTTATTGCTACCAGGGTAAATCCTCGTATCTCAGTCTCCTGAGTAGAATCATCACATCTATCCTAGAATATTCATTCTTGTGTTACTATGAAATTTCTTACTGATAGTCTGCATTAACTTGGATATGAATTCCTGAGAAAAGATGTTCCTTAAAATTTAGGTATTCTTTCCCAAGGCTATCTACAAATTCAATGCGATACCTATCATTCTTCAAGGAAATAGAAGAGGCAATCCAAAAATTCATATGGAACAATAAAAGACCCCGAATAGCAAAAACGATTCTCAACAGAAAGAACAGTGCTGGAGGAATATCAATACCAAATTTCAAACTCTACTATAAAGCCATAGTAATCAAAACAGCTTGGTACTGGCACAAGAACAGACCTCAGGACCAATGGAATAGAATTGAAAACCCAGAAATGAACCTACACACCTATAGCCATCTAATCTTCGATAAGGAGCTAAAACAATAGAATGGAAGAAAGACAGTCTCTTCAGTAAATGGTGCTGGCAAAATTGGTTAAATACTTGTAGAAAACTAAAGCTAGATCCTTATATATCACCCTGCACCAGAATCAACTCCAAATGGATCAAAGACCTCGAAGTCAAAGCAGACACTCTGAAAACATTACAGGATGGAATAGGAGAAACCCTAGGTCTTGTTGGCACAGGCCGAAATTTTCTTAATAGAGACCCAGAAACACAACAAATCAAAGAAAGGTTGGACAAATGGGATTGCATGAAATCGCAGAGCTTCTGCATAGCAAACGACATAGAAATAGAAAGCCCACAGCTTGGGAGAAGATCTTCATTAGCCATACAACGGACAAGGGCTTCATATCTAAAATATACCTTGAACTCAAAAAATTAAATCCCCCAACAACAAATCTTCAAAGAAACAACTGCCCAATAAACAAGTGGGCTAAAGACTTAAAGAGAAACTTTTCTGAAGAGGAAAGAAGGATGGACAATAGACACATGAAGAAATGCTCAACCTCCCTAGCCATAAAAGAAATGCAAATCAAAACAGCATTGAGATACCACCTCACCCCAGTTAGAATGGCTAAAATCAAGAACTCTAATAACAACAGATGCTGGAGGGGATGTGGACAGAAGGGAACCTTACTTCATTGTTGGTGGGAGTGTAAACTTGTTCAACCATTTTGGAAAGCAGTATGGAGGTTCCTCAAAAGACTCCACATAGAGTTCCCCTATGACCCAGCAATCCCACTTTTGGGCATTTACCCAAATGTTTACAAACAAGACCACACTAAAGCTACCAGCATTATTTACCATAGCTAAGATATGGAACCAACCCAGATGCCCCTCAATAGATGAATGGATCAAGAAAATGTGGTATATATGCACAATGGAATTCTATGCCTCCATCAGAAAGAATGACATTGCCCCATTTGTTAGGAAATGGAAAGGCTTGGAAAAAATTATATTAAGTGAAGTAAGCCAGACCCAAAGAAACAGGTCCCATGGTTTCCCTTATTTGCAATATCTAGTATATGTCTGAGTCAAGCAGAAAAGGTCAGATAAGGTGATGTTAGGGAAATGGACCCTAAGATATGTATTCAAATTTTTTTTTCTTTCATGCGATTGTTTCTAACACATTTATAAGATTATTTCTTTGTTGCTTTGTATGTCCCTCCCCCACAGTATAACTCCTGCTTTCACTGTATTTGATGTTGGTATAATTTGTGGAGGGGAAGGGGAAAAACAAATCGTTTAAATAGGGATACAGGTGGACCCATTGCAACAATGAGATGTATAAGTCATTATGTTGAAAACGAACTTTACAACTTTGGTGGGGGGGTGGCGGGGAGGATTGGGTGGGGGAGCGGAGGTAGGATGGGAAAGGATGGGAAGGGAAACAAAGGAGGAGGCTACAATGCTTGATAAGAAATGTACTCATTATCTTGCCCATGTAATTGTAACCACTCTGTACAGTCTTTTCACAATAAAAAACTTCAGGTATTGTATATAGTTTCTGTCTGCTTTAATGATTACGTTTAAGAGTATACATGAGATTAAAAACCTTTCAGACAGAGTGCCTCGCACTTCTATACCCACTAGTGCCAGCATTCAGCTTTTCTTTGGAGACCAGGTCCAGTCTTAAATCACCAAGAGGAGAGGGTAATTAACCAAAAGGCCCCATCTGGCCTCAAAGGATTCTTTCCTTTGGGAGAGACAGTTTACCAAGGAAATGGCTCTTTTCCTGGTTTTTAAATAAAAAGGGTTCTTACTCTGGTTTCTAAAAACACTAGCTGTTTACTAGATAGAATTCAGGGACCTTGAACTTCCAGAAAGCTCACAGAAAATTCTCTTTCTTTCCACACACGTGCACACGTGTGTGCATGCATGCACGTGCACACCCCCCCCCACGCACACACACCCTTTTTATGGGGAAATGAGTGAAATGGGTGAGATGGGAGGCTGTATGCACTTATCAAAAATAGCTGCAATTTTTTCCACACATCACACTGCTATACAGACTATCCACTACCATCTTAGGTTCATCTTTCTTCTACTGACTAGAAATGTAACCAGAATGGGAGCTTGTCCATAAAGGAGGACACAAAGCAGACATAGATTATAGCCTAAGCATTTAGAAACTGTCTTTTCCCAGAAGAATTCATATCCAAGTTGATACAAATTATCAGGGAGAGTCTTCATGTGAATTTTTAAAATCAGGACAAGCAACTAAGGAGAGTTATACACATCCTGCCAACTATTAGTCCCATGCACAAATGCTAAATACTCGTTACTGGCAGAGACCAAGAATATCAGGGAAGTGATTATAAAGCAAATTTTAGGAAGAAAAGAAAAATCATTGTTTGAAGAAAATCATCTTCTGAAGGAAAGGGAAAAAAATTGGCCTAATGGAAATGTTCTTTACTTGAAGGGAAAAGATGAAGAGGACATTTTTGAAAAATTTGTTAATGTAGAGAAATTCACTTAAATTTTGTTTATGTAATATTTAAAAATACAATAAAATGAATATCCACTAATCTAAGAATTAGGATAATATTTGTTGGCTATATATGAACTAATAACCATATGTGTTGTGAAGAATTATGGTTATTCTAAGCACCTGAGGTTTATTTAAAAACCTAAGGTGATTTTTTTTTTTTTTAGCTAGAAGAAGACTCCAGCATTCCATTAGTTTGTCTAGTTTGCCTAAATCTTTATATATCACCCTGTTCCACAATCAATTCCAAATGGATCAAAGACCTCCAGGTAAGAGCAGAGACCCTGAAAATATTCCAGGAAGTAATAGGAGATACGCTAGGGCTCATTGGCACAGGTCAAAACTTTCTAAATAAAGATCCAGAAATACAACAAATCAAAGAAAGGCTGGATAAATGGGACTGCATTAAGCTGCAGAGCTTCTGCATGGCAAAAGATATTGCAAGTGTGATAAATACAAAGCCTACAGATTAGGAGAAGATCTTTACTAGCAATACAATAGACAAGGGCCTCATATTAAAAATATACCTAGAGCTCAAAAAATTAAATCTCCCAATAACAAGTCCTCAAAGAAACAACAACCCCATTAATAAGTGGGCTAAAGAATTAAGAAGAGACTTTTCTGGAGAGGAAATATGAATGGCCAATAGATACATGAAGAAATGTTCAATATTGATGGCCATAAAAGAAATGCACACTGAGATTCTACCTCACCCCAGTTAGAATGGCCATTATCAAGAAAACAAATAATAAGAGATGCTGGTGGGGATGTGACCAAAACAGAATGCTACTACACTTTTGGTGGGAATGTAAGCTGGTTCAATCTCTCTGGAAAGCAGTATGGAGGTTCCTCAAAAGACTAAAGATATAACTCATGACTGATCCAGCAATCCCACTCCTGGGCATTTATCCAAATGATCATAAGTAAGGCCACACTGAAGGTACCAGAACAACTATGTTCATGTAGCATTATTTACACTATTGCTAACATATGGAACCAACCCAGATGCCCCTCAATAGCTGAATGGATCAAGAGAATGTGGTATATATACACAATGGAATTCTATGCTTCCATCAGAAAGAATGACATCAGCCCATTTGTAAGGAAATGAAAAGACTTGGAAAAAATCATATTAAGTGAAGTAAGCCAGACCCAAAGAAACACAGGCTCCATAGTTTCACTCATTTGTAATAATTAGTATATGTCTAGAATAGTCCTAGCAGAGGATCACAATAGCTCAATACTTATGTACGTATGATCATATAAAATGATGCTAGTTGAAATGAAGTCGAAGATACGGAAATAACAGGTTTTTGGTTTTTTTTTTTTTTGATTGGTTGTTAACCTTGCTGCTGTCAATATACTGTATCAAGTTCCTTCTTTTTTTTTATTTCATTTTTCTTTTTCCCTTTGCTTTATCCTTGGCAATCACTGTCTTTGATTCTGGTACCCTGCGTCTTATGTATACATTTGTCTGATTTGGGGAAGGGAAGGGGAATAACAAAATGGTGAAACAAGGATACAGGATAAACCAATGCAATAATGATACTCATAAGACATTATATTGGAAATGAACTTTACAACTTCAAGGGGTGGAGGGGAGGGGAGGGGTAGGGATAATGGCAGAAAAAACAAAGGAGGGGGTAACAATGTTTGACAAGAAATGCACTCATTACCTTACTCATGTAATTATAAACACCTCTGTACAGCACCTTTACAATGAAAATAAAAACTAAAAAAAAGACTAAAATTTGAATTAATTTCTTGTGTATCTTCCTACTGCCTTACCATTTAAGAATGATAACTAGAATTTTTTTTAGTTACATTCTGAAAAACCAGAAATAGAAGGTGAGGCTAGGGTACCCAGTTCCACATCTCCATGAAACCCTTCTCTGTAGAACAGATAGCTATGCTGCAGATGCCAGTAACGTAAACCTGTAATCCTAGCTACTCAGTAGGCTGACATCTGGAGAACTGAAGTTCAAAGCAAGCCAGGGCAGAAAAGTTTGCTAGACTCCAAGGTAACAAATAGAAAGTAGAGCTGGAGGCTCAAGTGATGCAATGCTAACTGAGCAATCAAGTCTTGAGTTCAAACCCCAATACCACAAAAAGGCAGGAAGTGAAATCTACAGCAAATACATTTCTTTAAAAACATTTTTTTTCCTAATAGACCAATGACAGGTCACATATTGAATGTGTTTTGTTCTAACAAAAAACTTTTTTTTAACACAGATAGATAAGAATGTCTTCCACCATCAACCCTTTGCATCAACCTTTTGTCCATCTCAACTTGAAAGCTAAGGCTGCAGCCAACAATAACACTAAGGGTCTCTGGCTGAGCAAGTAGTGATGGGAGGAATCTACCCATACTTGACAAGTCCTTTTCTAGGTTTTAAACTCATTTATAATAAAGTGCTAGGCTTACATAGTGTAACAACTCAAAATGTTCAAATTGTTAGACTAAGAAGTGAAGGTAATTTCATACCAAACCTGTAATTCCAAAAATCGGGAGGCTGAGACAGGATAACTGCTGAGTTCAAGGCCAGTGTGGGCTACATACTGAGACTATCATGAGAAAAAGCAGAGATAATTAAATTACAATTTTGGAATGATTTTCATCTAAACTATAATGTCCTAATGTATTTCAATGTTCTCAACTTTTACAATACACACAGAGAGAGTAATAATAGAAACAGTAATTTTGACAGTACCTAAAACTGGGCATATTTTTGTCAGGAACATAATGCAAAGTTAAAAAAATTCAGCTCTTCATATGGATTTTCACACTCTTGAATTCTAAGTGCATTTGCTACCTCTTTACCGGATACCAACAGGGCAATGACGAAGGTGCTTATTCTTTTGAATCTCCACAGACTCAAGAGCTGAGGCTTTGTAACATACAGCATATGTTTGTCTACAATGGATTAGTAACTCTGCTGACAGAAAATCTCACATACAATGACTCATAGCATAGTCTCAAAGTTACAAAATCCTATTTCCTAGTCTAAATGAATCTCAATGTATCAAAACTGTACCCAGCACTCTATATACAATTAGCAAAAGCAAATTTTGCAAAGCAGTTGTGGTAAATTTCATACATTTGTTTCAGAAAAATCATACTCAGTAATTTCTACCAGATACATAGCTTCTTCCAGAAACAGGCAACCGGATTAGTGTGGGCAGGGAAATATATTCAAGGATTCACATGTGTTTCATAAAGCAGATATCGTTTGTGATATGCAAAAGAATTCCTACTCAATTCGTTCAAATATATTTCAAGTTCTATAAAGTTTGGTATACTTTTTTAAAAATAGAAATTACAATTCATTCAGAAACTTTGTCCCAAGCTCATCTTAAGGAAGCAAACAAATAATGCTAAAATTGGAAAGATATGCTATTTTTTCTTGTTGGTTCAATAATAAAATAACTCAATTCCACGAAAGTAACTATTATTAATATAATTATTTACCAAGATAATAGCAATATAGCCCAATCAAGGCAAGAAAGACTCTAGGCAAACAATCTTTATCTTCTAATTATAGTCAAGGTCAAAATATTTTTTCTGCTTGTAGAGAAAATGAATAAAAATAAAGAAAAAGTGAGGTTTAAGGTTTAGTTTACTACCTGACTTAAAATTTCTGGTTTAACAAGAGGAAAAAATCTTTACATATATCATATGATAAATTTTCAGATTTTTACCATCTTTTTTTTTTATTTTTTGTGAACACACTGTACAGAGGGGTTACAATTACATGGGCAGGTTAATGCGTACATTTCTTATCAAGCATTGCAGCCTCCTCCTTTGTTTACCCTTCACATCCCTTCCCAGCCTCCCCCCCACCCAATCCTCCCCGCTTCCCCCCCCACCAACATTGTAACGCTCATTTTCCGACATGACAACTTGTACTTCTCACTGTTGCAACAGGTCCACCTGTATCCTTAAACGACTTGTTTTTCCCTACCTCCTCTACAAGTTATACTGACATCAAATATAGTGAAAGCAGGGGTTATACTGTGGGGGAGGGACATACAAAGCTACAAAGAGATAATCTTATAAATGCGTTAGAAACAAATGCATGAAAGGAAAAAAACATTAAAATACATATCTAAGGGTTCATTTTCCTGACATCACATTATCTGACCTTTTCCGCTTGACTCATACATATACGAGATATTGCAAATAAGGGAAACCATGGGACCTATGTTTCTTTGGGCCTGGCTTACTTCACTTAATATAATTTTTTCCAAGTTTTTCCATTTCCTAACAAATGGGGCAATGTCATTCTTTCAGCATTAATTAGTTGAACAGAGGTTTCATTTTTACATGCCCATATGTGCACACAATCAATCATACCTTGATCAGACTCATCCCTTTCACCACTCTCATTCTCCCTGCCGTGCCCGCCCCACCACCTCCTGCCACAAACTTCTGTTTCTAAGTGAACGAATCCAATTATCCTTAATATGATACCTAAAAAGTGGGCAAAAATATTAAAGCAAGTGTCTTGGTTACAATGTTATTAAGCATCCCTTTATACACGGTGGTAACTAGGTCACTACTGGGAATTTTGATGGTGCAAACAGCATTTTCTTAGACCTAAGTGTGCAAAGATGTAAGGAGCTTGGGGAAATCAGAATGGGTTAATGAAACAGACTATTCCCCGAAATTGTGAGGAAAATTAATAAGAATCAACAAGAGACATAAAAATTCTTTGTTATGTATTGTTCCACAAATATTCCAAAAATGAGTAACATATAGGATGTTTTTTCCCCCCACTCCTGGAAGAAAGGTCATGGAATGTTCTTGTACCTTCTCCCTTTGTTGTTGATGCCCTGATTAGGGTCAGTTCTGCAGAGAAGAATTAGCATGTAGAGGGACTATCTAGGACACACATGCAGAGTTTTCCTAATTTTAGTCCTTTTAGTTATTCCATTTTATTTTATTTTTGCAAGGGAACAGTATAAACCTGAATACATGGCATGTTCTAGTTTGATCTCAGATGAATAAAGTCCTTCAAGAAAATTCAAGGTCTTTAACAAAGTATTACATCTATACATACTCAGTGTAATGAAGAACTATAATCTCTCTGGGGGCAGAAATCCAAACTAATAGTTTAAATAGAAACAGAAAAGACATGATCCACATACTCAAAGCCAGCTTTTTAAAACAAAAACAGTAACTCCTATTTTTTCTTAATACTAAATCATACTTATCAATGAAAAGGTTATGATAATAGCGGCAAGGATACTTCTCTGAAATTCATAAAATTTAAGAGCCCACAAACATGTGAGAAACCACAGTGTACTGCTTGCTCCCACAGATTAATAAGTAAATTATGTTTACTAAGTTGCAAAAGAAAAATTAACAGATGAATCATGCTGTGATTGTTCTGACTGGCTAGACATAAATCCCCATTTGGTTTGGCTTTTGTCCCTGTTATCTACAACATTTCCACTGTCACCGCCACCACTTGGGCTGGGTAGGATGGCACAAACCTGGAATCCCAGCTTTAAGGGAGGCAAAGGTAAAAGGATTGCAGTACAAAGGTAGGCCCCAGGCAAAAGTACAAGACCCTCTCTGAAAAATAACTCAAGTGAAAAAGGACCAGGGACATGGCTCAAATGGGTGGTGTTTTCCTAGTAAGTGCAAGGCTGTGAGTTCAAAACTTATTACTGCTAACAACAACAACAACAACAAACATACCAAAACAAAAACCACAATATCCAGGAAGGCAAGTAAAAGGAAATATAACAGGATAAGTTTGTTACAACTAGTGAAACAAACATGCCAAGCACACGTGCTTATGACAATGAATCTGCAGCACTGTCCTGGTACATTCACCGTCACCATTTGGGACTTTCAGTACTGAAGTCATTTGTTGAGAGCTGTTATTCTATAAGGTTACAACAAAACAAAAGTTATTTGCAAAATCCATCCATAAATGGTTTCCTGAAGGCAGACATAATTTCAGTATCCCTCCGAGACTACAGTGACAAATTACTGTTGGGTGACCCAATTTTTGGTATACAGTAAGAACTCAGCAAGTTCCTAATAAAGGAACAGATATTTGAAGACACCTTTTATCTGATTCTTGAAATCAGTGGCATGTCCTCAACAGTAAAAATATACCAAGTGTGTGCTAGGCAATACTGGTAGGCACTTGAACAAAATTGCAAGGAAAATATAAGTTAATTAGATTTAACATCACTCAAGGTTATATTCATATAGTTTTGAGTATCTATATAAGGATTTAGAATAAGTTAAATGCTTATATCTTCTGTCATTTAGATAAGTAGTTTTACAAAAGTGAACTCTTACAGTTAGCTGAGTTCTTTAGTATTCAGTGGTATGACAAAACAATCAAATGATACACACAGAGCTAAAGGTGAAAATATAGAAATATGGTCCACTGAAGATTTTGTTATAGTTTTAATGTTTAACACCCAGTAGGCAGACTAAAAAAAGCCAGTTCTCAAAGTCAATGAGTTCATACTATGTCTGGGGAAATCAAGAAACAAACATCAACATTGGGGTGTTTACAAGATTCTGGTCTAAAAGTTGGTCACTGATGGGCCACAAAACAAAACCAGCATATAGCTCTTAACACACACACACACACACACACACACACACACACACACACACACACACACACACACACACACACACACACAGAGCAAGCTGCAAACAAACAAAGGGAAGATGTTAACTAGGCTAAAACAGAGAAGTCACAAAACAACAAAAAGAGAACATAAAAACTACACAGGGCTGATAAGAAATGCCACTGATGAGGAGGTGTTTCTGGCTGGAATGTAACAACCATGAGAAACAAGAATAACAAACTGGGTAGCAAGAAAGAGAACACAGGATGAGAGTTGAACCACATAGAATTGAGTAAGGGCATCTTCACTGTGCAAAGACAAGGGAACAAGTCTGTGACATTTACAAATCCAGGCACAAGGTGGAAACAAAGGTAGGAGCAAGAAAAGAAACTGGCGAAATGATGATGCATATAACACAGTGGGATACTATTATCCCACTATATCCCATGATACTATTATCATGGACTCTGGAATTTTTCAGACACTTGTGTTCAGGGGGCAAAAAAATCACATGCAACTATATGATGAAAGATGATCTGGAATATTCTGACTTATTAAATGACCACAGCTATCCTATCTCCCTCCTAACCTTCATAGGCTCTCAACTAAGTTCAGTGACAATGAGTAGAGACTTTGGAATCAAAAGAGGTATGCTTACCAGCTGAAAGAGGCCAAGGACTATGTGAACAGAATCTTAGCAGATACCACAAAGTTTTAATCTGGTCTCCAAGGTCGTGGAAAACTCTAATCCTAAAGTTTCAATGCATGTCTTAAAGTAAATGACATTTCCAAATCGAGCCACAAGATGGAAACGGAAGCAAGGAAGGCAACCTGTAAGCTTATAGTACATATAGCATAATATCACAGATTTCTCCCTGCAGCAGATAACCAGCAAGTTTTTAGTAAAGGGAGAGGAAATACTTTTGTATATTTTTTCTGCCTTTAAGATCGAAGCTTAGCGCAGTAGAAGAAAAATAAAAATATGAAAGCAACAGAATATTCATGTCCTGTACTACCCCTAGACAAAGACAACACCAAGTGTCTTACTTTCTTTAGAAAATCATTCTTAGTACTTTGTGTGTGTGTGGGGGGGGGGGGGGGGGCAGAGCCTGGGCATTTCAGTAAGTTCTAAAGGTATCTATCTCCTCATCAAAAAGATGAATGTTGCTGTTCAAACCTCTAGATAAGTCTTACGAGTGAGCCACTCAAGACCTTTCCGCGTAGTCTCGGGCAAACATTTTACAGCCTGAATAGGATGCGCTTGTTTACTCCTGAGATCGGGGCGGTTTCCGCGTGAAAGGCCGAGCATCACTTGGCGCCTTGCGCTGAGCCAGTATCTCTGAAGGGAGACCCACGCCCTGCCGTCCTGGCTCCCCGGACTGTCTGTGGGAGGGAAGAGGGGCTGGAACGCTTTTCCACCGACACCCCGCGCGCCGAGGTGCCCGGGGCAAGCTGAAGACTTCACGAAGAACCCGCCTCGCACAACGTTCACTTAAAAACAAACAACACTGGCCGTGCGCGACGGGCTGGGTTACCTGTCCTGCCGGGCCTCCCGCGGGAGGGCGATCCAAGTCCTGAGCTCATTTACGGCCAGAACCCCCGCGGGGCTGGAGGGCGACTGGCGGGACCCAGACGTCGGGCGCGGAGGACCGGCCCGGAGGCCCGGAGGCCGGGGGCAGCGCCCCCGCCCGCGGAGGACCAGCACACCTCCGGGAAGGGCCGCCCGCACCCGCGCCCGGCCCGGGCGGGACGAGGCCACGCGCCCCGAGGGCAGCGCGGGGGACCAGGGGCTGCAAGCCCCTGCAGGCCCCTGCCCACCGTCCCCGGACTCCAGAGCGCGGCCTCCGGACCGCGGCGCGGGGCCGGACGCGGCCTCGGCGCCCCCCGGGCCCACCTCTGCCCAGGCCCCCCCACGCCCAGGCCGCCCCTCCGCGCGGCCGCGGACTGGAAAACTTACGAGGGCTGCGGTCGGACCGCGATAGGGGGGCGAAGACTGGCAAACGGCCGCGGCGGGCTGACTATAGAGTCCCGACTGGAGAGGGCAGGGAAAGCGGCCGCCGCCTCGCTGTGGCGCGCAGGGTGAAGCGCTCGGGGCTCGTGGTCGCCCCACGGTGTAGCCGCGCGGGGGCGTGGCCTGGGCGGGGCCTGGGCGGGGTCGGGAGGGGCCTCCCCTCCCTGTCCCCGCCCACGTCTACCCCGGCCTCGAGCCCGCCTGCCACGGAGTGGGTCGGGCCTGTCTTCCGGATAGGTGGGGCCCAGTTCTGGAAGGCTGGCATGGTCTGGTGCTCTCGTGGTTGGGAGCTGGTCTGGGGCCTTGAGGTGTGTGCCCACTTGGAAAGCCGGACTTGGCACCAGGAACATTCTCTTTCTTTGGAGGAATCAATTTCAGATCTGTTTCTCAAATCCATTCTAAGCAACTTTCTGCCATGTAGAGGGTGTGTGTGTGTGTGTGTGTGTGTGTGTGTGTGTGTGTGTGTGTGTGTGTGTGTGTGTGTGTGTGTGTGTGTGTGTGTGTGTGTGTGTGTGTGTGTGTGTGTGTGTGTGTGTGTGTGTGTGTGTGTCTCCCTGCTTTTCATTCTATGGAAAATTGGGAACTAATAATAACAAAATATGATCAATAGAACACAGGGTTGTGCGTTTTGTCAAATAATACCACTTTCACCAACAAAATAACCTAAAAGTTTATATTAACAATGCACAGCAGCTATTTTGAAAACTCGAGGAATGTGAACAGGTAGTCAAGATTGCTTGGCAGTGGTTTTATAAGGAAATAGTGTCTGCTGTTGCCAGGGGAACAAGAGCAGAAGTTACAGAACCAAGGATTCTCATGCTATTCTATTGTTTACTTTGGGAGTCCCTGATAACAGTTTCACAATCACAATGTGAAACTGTTAATTTTAATCTAAAAATGAAGTAAAGTTCAGGCACCGAATTGAACGATAAGAGTATATTATTTTGCTTGGCAGAAAAGTCTACCTTACTTTGCTTAATATTGGGGGGATGGCTCCAGATTCATCTACTAGTAATAACTTTAGCAAAGTGCCAGATTGATACGGTGTAGTACATTTTCTTTTAAAATGTGATGCTCTAAACGGTTCTTTTGTTCTTCTTCTTGCCAGTTCTAGGGCTTGAACTCAGGACCTAGACACTGTCCCTGAGTTTTTTAACTCAAAGCTAGTGCTCTACCATGTGAGCCACACTTCAATTCTTGCTTTTTGGTCGTTAATTGGAGATGAGTCTCACTGGCTTTTCTGCCTGGCTGGCTTTGACTTTGTTCCTCAGATCTCAGTCTGGGATTACAGATGTGAGCCATTGTTGCATGACCTATTCATTTAGAAACTGCTAATTTTGCCAGAATATTAACCTCTGAGTTTAATTTACTCATCTAATTTTCTAATCTCCTGAGGCAAGCATTCACTGTGACTAAGAAAATCAGTTTCATCTCTAAGCAAAATTGAGCATGTCTTTCTAACAATCTTCTGACAATATTACTATTTTCATACACTGGACTTTGACTTTGATATATTCCATTTTTTTTGTTTAAAATTATTGGTTGATCCTAAGTTTTGCATTACATTTTTGGTTATTTCTCAACTTTTAAAATGTGTGTGGATGCAGAAAGAATAGGATGCCCACAGATCTAGGGTGAGTTTCTAAAAGAGACTATAAAGAGGATAGAATTTTTAATAATAAAAGGGTTAGAATCAATTAAGCCTTTCGTTTTCATCTGACAAACTTCCTCTTTAAGAATGAGAAAAATCCACTTTATTAATTTTTCAGAGTAATCTAGGTTGTTTTCTGAAGATCTTACAAACATTTGTGCATGAATGAACTAAGATTTTATGAAATTGCACAGAATTTTAAGGGATTTTTGTCTCTGAATAATATTTATACTGTTTTCTCATGTTTGCCAAATATAATGTGAAATACATCTCAAGTCTACCAATCAAGGATTTTTTTTTTCTTTTTCTTTTTCTTTTTCTTTCTTTCTTTCTTTCTTTTTTTTTTTTTGGGTCCAGTCGTGGGGCCTGAACTCTGGGCCTGGGCGCTGTCCCTCAGCTCTTCAGCTCAAGGCGAGCGCTCTACTACTTGAGCCACAGCGCCACTTCCGGCTTTTTTTCTTTTTGCTTATGTGGTGCTGGGGAATGGAACCCAGGGCCTCATGCATGCAAGGCAAGCGCTCTACCACTGAGCCACCTTCCGAGCCCCCAATCAAGGATTTACCTTTTAAGTATCAAGACTGAATAAGTTGATTCTTGTTAGTTCTACTTTTTGACGTTATAATCTTCCAGCTAGAGTAAACAAGCTAAATTCCATCACCCAATCTTTTTTTTTCTATGCTTAAAACACTATATACTGATTCTTGCTCCCATCAAATAGGGTTTGAAGGAATAAACCATAGGACCAGAGTTTGGAGGGCTTACTAGGCACTGCTGTTCTCCACTTCTTTTACAAAAGTGTACAAAAATTTCAACGCGATTTTCCATTGGCAAATGTGGATACATGCCACATTTGTTCATCCTGTAAGGTTAGCAGTGAAACAGAGAAGAAGCAAAATCTGAGTGAACAAAAGACACAAGAAGTCTTTGTGATAACAAATTATCTTTTAAGTCCATTTTTTTTCTACTTCTCTTTTAACTAAGATCAAATAATGGTTTTGCAATGGTTTTCAGTCCCACATTGCTTTCCCTGAAAATTTCCCAGTGTCCTGTCACTTGGCTTCTTGCTGGGCTTTCTTTACATTGGCCATTAATCAAGAATTGCCCAAGGCTCCACCCACCTTGTGCTGGTTTCTGGTTCCTTCTGCCAGGATTACTGCTGGGAATGTGTCTGCTGGAAAAAGTCAATTTTCTCAATCCAAACATTTTCAGTTAGTCTGTGGCTCTTCAAGGACAAAAAAAAAAAAAACCCAAAAACCAAACAACAACAACAACAACAACAAAAATCCTGGCATTTAAGAAACAAATTCAGCTAAGTTCTAGTATTTTTTTTTTGGCCTTGAGAAGTCTGCATCACTACAGAGATCTCTTCTTAGCCATGTCCCATGGACCTTACACTCTCTCTTAGTTTCTGTTTTGAAATTGATTCCTCCCACCACCCTTGGCTTCCATAATCTACTCTTACCATCCTGATGACTTTGTCCTGCTTGTTAACAACTATAGCCTTCCAAGATGAACCTTAAGATCTTGAATGGGGCTGGGAAGGTGGCTCTGTGGTAGAGCGCTTGCCTTGCATGCATGAGGCTCTGGGTTTGATTCTTCAGCAGCACATAAGTAGAAAACAAAAAGCCAGAAGTGGCGCTGTGGCTCAAGTGGTAGAGCGCTAGCCTTGAGCTGAAGAGCTGAGGGACAGCGCCCAGGCCCTGAGTTCAGGCCCCACGACCGGACACCCCCCCCCAAAAAAAGAAAAGATCTTGAATGGATCTTGATTTTGTCTTTGTTATCCTTTCTTCTTCTTACCTGGTACTGTTCCCTGGGGCTCAAGCAACTTGATGTCATCAACTCAAAAGTTATTTCCCTGGGCATCTTTTCTCATCTCTGCCCCAAATTGTATCTCTGGAGAGATAAACTTGCCCCAAACTAGATGATTGTAAGTAAATTTATCTCTTTTCTACACTATCCTTGTCCTATTTTCTTACTTACTTGTTATTCTTCTTGACTATTCTGTCACTTCAAGTATAGTATCTTAAAGTTATTATTTACAAGTTATTCCTTTATGATTTGAAGTTCTTCTTTCTCTTGACTTTTTATGATTAACCAATCACAAAGTTCTGTAATTATCCTTCCATTTGCTCTTTATCACAAAAATAACCCTTTCTCTTGATTTCTATGAGCTATGAACTTACCTCCCTAATCTCTATCATAATGTTAACACAAGTTATTGCACAAAAACTCATGGTATCTTCTCATTCATTATAGAATCCAACTATATTCTTTTAATCCTGAAAAGTCTCCATCATCTATCTTAGTACATTTTCTTTAATTTATCATTGAAATCTCTGCCATCTTACATTGTACCCATTAGCCACATGTAGCTCTTGAGCATTGAGATGTGACCAGTCCAAATTCAGATATGTTGAAGTATAAAATATAAATTGACTTTCAAAGACTGAGTATAATTGAAATCATGTAAAACAGTAATATGTTTTTGCATTTATTGCAGGTCAAAATAATGTTTTTAATACATTAGACTACATAAAGGTAAGATTTGAATTAACTAATTTAATAAACATTTCTTTGTAGTTTTTTTTTTCAGTGTGATTGTGGCAAATCTTATATTTCTGTTGGACAGCACTGACTTACTGTACCATCAAGCCTACTCTGGACTAAACACTATGTAATAGATCAGAGAGAAAAGTTTTTTTTTTTTTTTTTTTTTTTAAAGAGAATCCTGCTTCAACTTATCCTTTAGGATCCATTTGAGATGCTACCACACTGACAATCAATTATAAATACAACCAGTAAACAAACACCTGAAGAAGAAAATTAGCTCTGTGGAAGCTCAAAGGAAGAAGTGACCCGAGGAAAGCTTTTTCTCAAAAGATCATTGAAGGAGAGATAATATTTTTTAAATTTTTATTTGTGGAACAAAGAGAAGGGCATTCTTGACTGGCTAGAGGAGGCATTGCCTATGCCTGGGATGAGATGTGCAAACCAGATTTGTCTGAGGTGAGTGTGTTGTACTGATTTGGATAGGGTTTACCTGTCTCCTTCGCCTTCCTGCATTCCATTGTCTTCCTGCATTCCTTTGCCTGTACAACGACTTACTTCCCTGTTCCATTGCTTTCATCCTGACTATGACACTTTCAACCTGACTCTTGAGAATAAAAGTACTTTAAGGTTTCCAGGTAAATTTTTGCTGTCTCTGACCAAGACTCTCAGAGTCTGTTTCTAGCCAATGCTCGTGACATAATGTTTTCTGTAAGGACACTTTTTGAATGGAGAAACGTTTTCCTTCATAGGAATCTACTCAACTCTTCTATCAGTTCCCTCTCGATAACCCTGAGACCTTCTCTGGCACATTTGAAGTCAGGCCACACTTTTTGTCAAGGACTATTGGGTAAGGGGCAATATCAAAATGAAGTGAGATCTCCTACACTGGAAATTCAGAGAGGTAGATTTGGTTCTAAACTCTGGTAGTAAAGTTACCCAATTAAGAAATCTCAAATCCCCAAAGGAATAAAGATATACATGATTGGCAGGAAACTTGAACTGTTGAAATACAGAACTGAAACATTCCCATATCATATCATTCTATAATATATATTAAAAGTGGGGCTGGGAAGGTGGCTCAGTGGTACAGCGCTTGCCTTGCATGTATGAGGCCCTGGGTTTGATTCCTCAGCACCACATAAGCAAAAAGAAAAAAGCTGGAAGTGGCGCTGTGGCTCAAGTGGTAGAATGTTAGCCTTGAGCTGAAGAGCTGAGGGACAGCGCCCAGGCCCAGAGTTCAGGCCCCATGACTGGACCCCCCCCCCACCAAAAAAAATAATAAAGTAAAATAAAAGTAATGTTAGTAGAGTCATGTACCCAAAAAGTTCTAGCTTAAGTGGAGGGGGGAAAAAACAACAAAATCCCAATTTCTCTTTAACAGCTATTTCTTACATGAGGCTGTGAATTTCAGGTAGTAAAACTTTGGTCTTAAAAAAATGATGAATAGCCCAAAATAGGTGGATCCTGGCTCAAGTGCACCCCTAGATGGGAAGCAAGACCTTATTTTTAAAAATAACTAGGGGAAAACAAGGCTGGTGGCATTGCTCAAGTGGTATAACTAGCAAGTAGAAGGCCCTGAGTTCAAATCCCCATACTACAAGAAAAAAATACACAGACAAAAATACAGTAATTGTGTAATGTTCTTTGCCATGAAAAAAAAAAAAAGACATGGTAGTATGAAATGTTGCTGGTTTCAAGGTCATGTGCCATTATGTCCAGCTTCCTTCTGTCAAGATTAAATCTTGTGCACTTTTCTGCCCAGGCTGTCTTGTAACCAAACACTTCCAATCTCATGTCCCACTGAAGTTTGGGATGACAGGTTCATGTCACTGTGACCAGCCATGGGTTAAGAAGGAGTCTTGTGAACTTTTCTGCTGGCTGACCTCAAACTGCAATTAGCCTCCCAAGTAGGTAGGGTTACAAGCATGAGCCATTGGCTCCTGAATGTCTGTGCATTTCTTATCTATCTATCCACCAAAATATAAGCATTAAGGAGCCCAGGGCTTTGTCTGAATTACTCAATGAATGAAGAAAGATCTGATGTATGTATAAATAAATGGAAAAAAATTCACGTGGAAAAATGTGACTAGTTAACACCTTCCAGGACTTTCTGTAACCTCATTTGAAAACTAAATTCTTTTGAGATCAAACAGCAAAACGTAAATTACCCTCTGGTGGTAATTGGAAGGGAAAGGAAAGTTGCTTCTTGGTTCTACAAATCTTTAATTGTCTGGCTTAGACTCACAGAAACCATCGTTAATGAGTTGGTAATATGTCCTAATGTCCTCAGGCAATGAATGTTTCAGAGACAGTACTTTAAAAGTTCTCACCTGTTTAGATTTCTGTTTGGATTGGCATAAGTGGATGACCTTCAGCAAATTAAACAGTCTCTGTCTTCTCTTTTAAAGCTGAGATCCTTTCCCCTTGCCGCTACCGCACCCCATAAAAAAGCCATCTATTTTGATGTTGACTGGTCTAGCCAACCAGCCTCATAGAAAGAAACCATGCTAGTTTATTCAGTTAGGACTTGCCCTCTAAGTCTTAGATCAATGTGCAGAGACACTGGATAATTTTCCCCCAAAAGTTTTAGAGGAAACGTGCCCTTTTTTGTTTTTATCTGGGAATGGAGATAGAGCTGGATAATCAGGCTAATTTGAGTGGGATCCTATCCTAGACCAGAAGGCAATACAGTTCTGCTTAGCTTTTTTTTTTTTTTTTAATTGTGAAAGTACTGTACAGAGGGGTTACAATTACACGGGCAAGATAATGAGTTTCTTATCAAGCACTGTAGCCTCCTTCTTTGTTTCCCCTTCCCATCCTATCCTCCCCCCCCCGCCCCCCCCAACCGTCCCCCCCCCCCACCAAAGTTGTAAAGTTCATTTTTTACATAATGACTTGTATGTATCATTGTTGCAATGTTAGTTTTTTATTTTAATTTTTTCTAAAATACAACTCTAGGGAAGAGTTCATGAGATGAAAAAGATACTGTTACATATGTATATGTAGCAGAAAATACAAATTAAGCCTATGGGTTGCTAATTTAATTAAATGTACAATTTTGATTGAAAAAATTTAATATTTTTTTGCATTATTGATGGGTTAGCAAGTTTCTGTCTTTATGTGTGGAATACTTTACATGCCCACACATTTATATTTTTTGAAATGTCAATAAAGTCTTGACCACAAGCACAATCTTAAATACAGAAACAGCCACACATAATAGTACCTGCTTTATGTACTTACTAATTTTTTTCTTAAACACACAAAATGACTATAAATAACTAAAATGAAATTTACTCTTATCTATTAAAATGCATTTTTCTATCATCAGGGAGCATATCATACCATTTGGAAAACACTTTTTCTTAGACCACTAACAGTTTTTCTGTATTTTCTGATAGATGTTTATTGATGTTAAGACAACTGTGCAAATTAAGCCCTGCCCAACTCAAGGCAAGGAAGGGGAATATCGGCATTTGATTCCCAAATTTGAAATGGCGCAAAACCAGCTTAGTTGCTGATGCTAGTGAAGCCTGCTTAGGAACAAGACATCCATCAGTGGACCGACCTTATCAAAGAATTGTATAACTTGTGGAAGGGGTAGGAAAATCACCAATTAAAAGATTATCCTACTTTTCTATTGACTTCCTTCTATACATTCATTTAACCAACAAGTATTTTTTGAAAAGCTGCTATGCAGAGTTGGTTAGCTTTTTTGAAAGCTGCAGAAAAAACTAGCAATTGCATTTCAGAACTATTTTATCATTCACTCACCTCCTTCCACAGTGCAAACACAAGGAAGAGCTGAGGGTCCATCAAGAGAGTGCTGCAGGGATTTTGTCATTGTTCCTCTGAAACCCAGCCCTTTCATCGTTCAAAAAAAGACCATTGGAGGATATAATCTTTGGTCCTGCCTATTCAGTCCCTTTGTGCCCCAGACTGCATGGGTTTGGGTCCTTGCAGGCAGAAGCCCTGAGAGTAGCAATGGCCATCCAATAGACATGGCCTTCCCATCAGTTGCTCTGGAAGTTAGGAATCTCAGTTCTTTAGACTCTGAGTTGTACTGGATCTTCAGGGAAGTTGTTGAAGGTTCATCTCAGAATGGGCTCTGTAGAGACCTAGAGTCTTCCTTTTCCATCCTGCTGCTACTTGG
The DNA here is from genome assembly GCF_019054845.1 of Dipodomys spectabilis. NCBI lineage: Eukaryota > Metazoa > Chordata > Mammalia > Rodentia > Heteromyidae > Dipodomys > Dipodomys spectabilis. Next base: position 12,608,851 of record NW_024870686.1, on the reverse strand, counting down.
CAAGTGTTGAGCCTTACCTGATTCAGTCTAAAAGCCTTTCTAGGAGTGCAAATGCCGTGGGAAATGCCTGCCCCGGGCATCCTCCAGTACCAAACTCGTATTCTAGTTTTAACACTACATCCCTTTGTTGCATGAGACGGGATGGAGAAGCTACCAGTTGGGAAGGACAGAAAAGCACACTGAAGTCACATGGGAAACATCAAAAGTGCAGGCATCGTGTTTGATTGTGACAGATCTGAGTGGGCAGATGCAGCTTTCGCACCAGCGGGAATTGGAAGGGAAGAAGTGGCAAGTCAGAGTTGGCAGGTGGGGACATGAGTTGGAGAAGCTTGAAAGGTCTTTTCCCATAACACAAAGGTCCAGACACAGGGAAAATGAATGTCTTCAGTTAAGTAAATCTTGTTCTTCCTTCCTTTCATTCTACCTCACCATTCTCTTTATCTGCTGGGGTCCTGATTGAATATCTGCCTCGTTAACTGAATTCTGCAGTCCAAGATGGAAACAAATGTGTGTACCCACCCAGGCTTTCCCAAAGCACCTCAATAATATTTTTTTTAAATTCATTTTTCCTGTGGTATGAAAGTAATGATGTTTCCTTAACTTTTCTGAAAGATTGGGAGGCAATGACCAAGTAAGTGGAAGCACTGTGAATAAGTTAAATCACTAAGATGTTACATCTGTTCATTCCTTCACAGCTCTCCTAAATGCAATTAACATTTTTAAAAAAGTTAATTAGCTCCACCAAGTACCACTCAATCATGTGCTTATGTGGAACATGAAAGAGTTGATCTCACAGAAGTTGAGATAGACTGATAGTCATCTGAGGGGGTTAGATATGGGGGAAAGTTGACCCATGGGTACTAAGTTACAGTCACATTGAAGGAAAAAATTCTCCTGTATATCTGAGTTAATAATAATACTAGTAATAATGTACAATGTATTCAAAAGGCTAGAAGGATTTTGAATGGTTTCACCAAAAAGTAATGATAAATGTTTGAAGAGATAAACGTTTAACCTGATTCAAACATCTTGCAATGTGTACATGTGTTGAGACATGACATGATGCTCCATTAATATACTCCTTTCTTAGTTTTATGTGTCAGTTAAAAGATAAATCAAAAAATTAAACCTCTCATGTCTCAGTTTACAGAAATAAATAATATACTGCAGCATTACCTTTCCATTAAAGTATGAGCTATATTTTGGATGTGGTTTGTACTCCCAAAGATGCACGTCCTGGGAACTTGGTGGAGAATGTAGTATGTTGGGAGATAAGCACCATAAAGAGGATTAAGAACTCTCTTCCTGGGAATGAGTTCTTACTCTGTTGACACTAGATTGGATATGACAAAAGAAGCTAGTGATAAAGCCTGTTTGGCTTCCTGGTGCCTCTGTTTTGCTTTTTCAACATCTGATCTCCTTCAGCAAGTGGGAACATACATACCAACTCAATGATGTCATCTACCCTGTCAGGGCCTTCACTAGAAGCTGACCAGATGACCCCCCCCCCCATGCCCTTCTTTTGTTTTTGTTTAGCATCCAAGACAATGAGTTAAATTGAGTTTCTTTATGACTTATGAGTCTCAGATACTTTGTTAGAATAGTACAAAATAGACTTAGACATTAAGTTTTAATAATTGACCCGGTAGGAAGTTGGCTCAGTGGTAGAGTGCTTGCCTCACATGCATGAGGCCCTGGGTTTGATTCCTCAGCTGGAAAAAGGCTGGAAGTGGTGCTGTGGCTCAAGTGGTAGAGCGCTAGCCTTGAGCTGAAGAGCTGAGAGACAGTGCCCTGGCCCAGAGTTCAGCACCCATGACCAAAAAAAAAAAAAAGACAATAGCTGACCCTTTTAACCCAGATTACTCTCTCCAGGCTGTCCTTTGACAATAGTTGCCACTGTCCATGTCTCAACAGCGGTGATTGCAGGAATGTGACCTATGATGGTTAACTGATTCAAATCTAGCACGCTGCTCATTGAGTTACCACCCCTTCTTCTGGCCTGTGTCTGTCTCCTTCCTAGCATACATATAGCTTAAGGAACCTTGGCCTGAAACAATAATAACTGGAAGGGAAAAAAGGATAATAGGAAAAAATTAAAATTATATTTTAATTTTAGACACTCCATCATGCCACACTGTATGAAGGTATATGGTCAGTAATAAAAATATACAAAAATTGGTGTCATTTTATAATCAAATAGATGGAACTCAAGAAAATCTGTGTTATCTCCTGTTCTAAAGCAAAGGTTGCAATCTTGGCATTTGTGTGAGGCCAGATGGGTAACACCAAATGGTAATACCCAACCTCTAGTTGGGTATTAAATAACAGTGCAATGGTAGAAGGTAAATGATGGCACTGAGATAGTGTTTAAAATACAAAATTCAGTAAGACTGAGCCATATAGATAGTATATAAGGCAGGCTCAATTAGGTTTTATTTCAACACTTGCTCTAAATGTTTCTCATTTAATCATATAGTCAGTGGAAATTATTTAAATTCCTTTTGATTCCCAAAAGCTAATATACTTAATTATTAAGCTATAGGCTTAATATTTCTTTTATGGTATTGTTTTATTTGTGTGTGTATGTATGTATGTTGGTTCTGGATCTTGAACCCAGGGCCTGGTGCTGTCCTTGAATTTTTTTTTCCTCTCAAGACTAGTGCTCTATCACTTGAGTCACAGCTCCACTTCTGGATTTTTGATGGCTAATTGGAGATAAGCACCTCACAGACTACCGCCTGGGCTGGCTTTGAACCATAATCCTCAGATCTCAGCTTCCTGAGTAGCTAGGATTACAGACATGAGTCACTGGTGCCTGGCTTTTATTCTATGTTTTTAAACATATATAAACTTTAGTATATATTGCTTTCAGAAAATGATGTAAGCATATTCCCATGAGAAACTTTACTTGTTGTGTGGGAAATTATACAAAAGAGGTTATTAGCCATAAGATTGTGCATGATCATCAGAATGGTAATCTTTTTTTTAACAAAGTGCATATTCTAATCCTTCTGTATGGATTATGTGAATAAATCTTTGAAGTATTGTCAGAGAGATAATCTTGACTAAATTGAATGTGACAGTGTCCCTTTATCTAGATCCAATGCACTTAGACTTGGAGGCACATATAGAATTAAAGAAAATATTGCTTTAGAATATGAATCAATGAGTACATGCTGTTTTCATTCAGGGCAGTGAAAACAGAATTGTGTAAAATTAGTGATAACATTCACAGTATATTATTCTCTGTGTATGTGTGTGTGAGAGAGAGGGAGAGTGAGTGGGGGGGGTGAGGGGAAAGAGAGAGAAAGAATTAGAGGGAGAGAGTGAGTGTGTGCAGGAGAGGTGGTAAAAACTTTAAGAAGTAGTACTTGGTGGAAGGTAACTAGATTTGGAGCACCACACTCAAAAGGGACACTCCTGGGACTAGAGTAGTATTTGCCAGGCAGATGGTTACAAATGAATTTGGCTTTTTCTGGTCATTCTCATTTCATCTTTTGTGCTTCCCTACCTTCACATATGTACTCCGTTGTCAACACACACCAGCCTATCCACCATAGGGTGTTACAACCTGAAGAGCCTTTCGTGTTATTAGGTTTTTCCAGGACACTGTATTCATGAGATATATAAGCCTCTTTGTCTCCAGCAATACTAAATCTCAAGCATTCTGTAAAAGCAGTATAAAATGAGGGAAGACGTACAAACGTATAAACAAACACCTAAAATGGATTTTTTTCACATGAGCATGGAATTTCCTGGCTTCTCAAAGAGTGCATCTTTGGTTTGTGACTATGAACATATAATTATAACACTGCTTTGTAATATATGTCACCCTCATTGTTACTGAAGTTAATGTACACTGCAACAGTATTTTTTTAAGTTGTCAACATGCTGTCTAATGAAAACAAAAACAAACAAGCAGTTAAGGAATCTGCATCTCCAAGAGGTACTTCTAGAGACACAAAGCAAGGTTTTGAGGCTGAAGGCAGAAGGGAATTAAAACAGGAAACAGAGTGTGTGTTAGCAAGCAAAGCCAGCAGAACCTGACTCTGCTTAAGGACTTTGGGAAACTATTTGAATCATATTAATTTCTGAGGGGAGAGGAAAATTGGATATGTATATGCAAAATTCCATTAGCTTTGGTTATGGCTTCTCTGGTAGAGCATAAATTCCTCCAGAACAGTCATGACTTAATCAGCTTTTCACCACTGTATCAAAAACATGAGATAATAAACTTGGAAGAACAGGTCTATTTTGGTTCACAGTTTTGTTTGTGTGTGTGTGTGTGTGTGTGTGTGTGTGTGTGTGTGTGTGCGCGCGCGCGCATGCGTGTGTGTGTGTGTGTGTGTGTGTGTGTGTGTGTGTGTGTGTGTGTGTGTGGTGTGTAAGGGGTAAGTAATCAATTGGGATTGGGATTCTTTTCTCTTGAATACCAAGAGATAAAGATAACTAGTATATGTCTAGGACAAGCAGACAAGGTCAAAAGCTATGTCCATATGACCATATAACCTGATGCTAACCGAAATAGGGCACAAGAGGTTTTTTATAATGTACTATGTGATTTTTGTTTGTTTTTTGTATGTTCTTCCCTCATGGTACAACTCCTGTTGTCACTGTATCTGATTCTGGTGTCCTGCATCTTGTATATACATTTTTCCAATTTGGGGACGGGAAGAGAAATAACAAAATGCTGAACTAAAGATACAGGATGACCCATTGTAACAATGAGATATACAAGACAGTATGTTGAAAATGCATTTTACAACTTTGCAGAGGTGGGGAGAAGGGAGGAGTTGGGGAGGTGGGGAGGAAAGGGATGGTAAGGGGAAAATAAAGGAGGGGAAACAATGCATGATAGGAAATGGACTCATTACCTTGCTCATGTAACTGCAACCCCTCTGCACAGCATCTTTACAATAAAAATATATATTAAGAAAAAAGATGTTTCTTTAATTTTTTGCCTATTTATGGTTAAAATCCATTACTCTTCTGTGGTGTAACTTACAGCTTTGATGCCTGACATGGATCATGACTACTGCTTTTAGAATTCACAAACTAGACAATGAGATTGGGTGTTAGAGTGATGAGGTCAGAAGACTTAGAAAACATAAAAATTAATCCTCCTCAGATAGTTCTAGAAATGAATGAACTAGTTGAAAATCAAAAGTACATAAAAAAGGAACCTTTTCCCCCATATTCCCTTTAGAGGAATATGGCTTAAATCTTTTGACACAAATGATTCCTTTTTAATGTATGCTTACCCGCCTTCAAAGTTCAATGTCCTCATTTTCTTTCCTTGATTAAAAAAATTGACAATAAAGAGTAAAGTTCTTCTAACTTGCCAATACTTTGTAAGTCTGTAATACTAAAAAATCTTACTGAAGATCTTACCACCTGTATCAGCTGCAATTTCATTTATAATAATCTTTCAAAAATGGGTTAATAAACACAGTAGTGTGTGTGGGAGAGGTGTTATTATTATTTTTACTCCAGGGAGCTGACATTTTCCAATGACTTTGTTACTAAACCATTTATTTACAGTCATTAAATGTTAACCATGCTAGACTGAGGTTAAAGGCCCAATATACTAATCAAAGTTACTGAGGAGTTATAGAATTAAATTGAGAGAGACTTAGTCTTTGCTAGTAGGTTAATAAACTTAGTTGTGAGGGGGATTGATATTGTTTATAGTTAAGTGAGCTAACACTTCCCAATGAATGTATTATAAAAGCAGTCAATCATTTATAGTCATCAAATGCTGAAACCAACTCTAGAATCTTATTACCTCGATACAATCTCTTAATCATCATGAGAGTTCTTCAAATGTGTTTTAAGGGTCACTTGACCAATGAATTATGTGCTAGGCTTGAGAACTGATCTTATTTTTTTCCCCTTGGAGTTCTAACCAACTGAGAAATAGACAAAAAGCCTGTATGCTAATAGTAGCTTTAATTGGTTATAACTGATTGGCAAATATTGCTTGGCCTTAAAGTTTCTCCTTGTGATATACACATCAATACTGAGGTATCTTCAGTTTTTTTTTTTTGTTTTTTTTTTTGTCGGTCGTGGGGCTTGAACTCTGGGCCTGGGCGCTGTCCCTCAGCTCTTCAGCTCAAGGCGAGCGCTCTACCACTTGAGCTACAGCGCCACTTCCGGTTTTCTAGTGGTTTATTGGAGATAGGAGTCTCATGGTCTTTCCTGCCGGGCTGGCTTTGAACCGCGATCCTCAGATCTCAGCCTCCTGAGTAGCTAGGATTACAGGGGTGAGCCACCAGCGCCCGGCTATCTTCAGTTTTTTTACTATTACTTTCCCCAAGCAGAGATAGTTGTAGATATTCACATAAAGAAGTTGTTTCTAAGGTAAATTGATATATTATACCCAGACACTGAAAATATCACTGAGATGAGCTGCTGAAGACAATATTTGGAGTTATAAAAGAGCTTATTGTAAGCATCAGATTGAAAATCAGCTACAAATATAAAGAAGGCACCTCAATAGGAACATGTTCTACAGAAATGTTTTATATTGATTGATTTTTCTTTCCACAAACTGAAATTCACATATGGAGTAACTACCATTTATTTGAATGTATTATTTTTATTATTTGTTTCAATATTGAGTATTTTGAACCACCAACTATTTTCCTCAAATAAATTGGTAGATTAGCAGTCAAGTGCATTTTTTCCTTCACACATTGCTGGTATCAACATGAACATAAGTCTGGTTTTATTTAGCTGATATCTAGTTTCTAAAATTATGTTCAAATTGGAATACATTTCCTTAAGAATTGCACATCAGTGTTTTAATTGTAAAGTAAAATATGGCATACAGGAAGATTAGATAGGAGTCCGTGTTTTATTTTGAAACCTGAAGATTCAAGTGTTGTACCATTACTTATTTTTGCTAGGCACATTGAATGAGCTAGAGAAAGAGAAGAAGAGAGGCAGAGAGGGGGGAGAGGGAAGGTGGTATCAAAATTACAACTGTATCCACTATTCTACTTAGTATTTATGACCTAAAGCAAAAATTAAACAAGGAAATGGGCCTGTTTATCATTTTTTAGCTGGTCTCAGATCCCATTTCTTGCCAAGTATGATAGTATGATTCTAAGGGATTAAAAGTATATGTGTTTGTACAACATGGTACCTAATACAATCTATTTAACTTATCAAGTATCAACTGACGAAATAGTGATCTGTTCTGATGGAGGAAACTTTTATCTTGTATTAAAGAGACAGTTTCCAATGAAGAGATGGTTGATATCTTAAGACCACCGTCCTACGCAATTTTCATTCCTCTAGGGAACACCTTTCCTTTGCCATCCATCCTAATTTTCTGTACTACCAGAGATAATCAAAAGGGGGCAGATTTCAGAAACACTGCATTCCTGTATCACCATAAACCAGGAATAAAAACTCTACAATACTTGATAAGAAATGTACTCATGATCTTGCCCACGTAATTGTAACCCCTCTGTACAGTATTTTCACAATAAAAAATAAAAAAATAATTAAAAAAAATTAAAAAACAAAACAACAACAACAACAACAAAAAACCCTCAGGTAAGTGGCAAGAAGAAGTGTCAGGCCGGTTAATAAGCCAGAAGAAGGTATATGTAAAAGAATAGATAGAGGCTGCAGCCCTGAAAGTACCATCCATCTCAGTATGTATGTGTCAGTCCAGCTTTCCACAGGACAGAAGCTCTCTTCCTACGAACAAGTTGAAGTTGCCATTTGTTTCTGTGTGCAGAGCAAGGTGTGGGGGTTAGAACACAGTAAAGTGCTACTTCAACCATTAGCAAGGTTCTGAGACTCTTGCCTTCATTCACCTCCAGCTGTTACTTCACATGAATGAATTAACTCCACAGTACCCCAGTAAAGCAACCTAATCCTAATTGTTGCTTCTTCATAGGACTTGTACAAACTCACTCTAGCAATTGCCCCTATTTCAGACCCTTAATCAACTACAGAACACTACACCCAGAGGAGAATCTTAGGCAGTTCAGGATTCAAAGGTAAACACATGAGTAAACACAGCAGGAAAATTTTAGAAAATTGAGGACCAGAGATTGGAGAACACCTAGTATACTGATAGAGACTAGCATGCATATACTCTTTTCCTAAAACAACACAAAATACTGGTTTTTATTTTTATCACTTCTCTTTTATAATCTCTTCAGTGCTGTTTATTTCTATGCTTTTTATACTAGCCTTATTTTTATGGCTCTTCACATAGAGATACATTTTATATCACTTTGCTTAATTCGAAATATAGTATTATGATACTTCCAGTGTTGCTCTTTTTCTCCTCAGGATTACTTTTGCCATTTTGGGGTCTTTTATAATTCAAGATAAATTTTTTGAATTTTAAAAAAAGTCTGCAAAGAATGAAAGTAGAACTTTGATGAGCATTACATTGAATCTGTAGATTGATTTTGGTAGCATAACGACATTGATAATATTAATTCTGCCAATCAGTGAATGTGTATCTTCTGATGCAAGCCTAACTTTCCTCAAGGGTTTTCTAATTTGTATTGTAGAGGTCTTTTATCTCCTTACTCTACACCTTAAGATTTTCAGTGTTGGAGGCAATTGTAAATTGGTTTTCCAGATTTCTCAGCCTGTTCATTATTGGCTTATAGAAAAGCTACTGACTTTCACTTTATATCCTTCTATGTTTCTGAAAGTACTTGTTATATATACAAGTTTTTTTTGGTAGAAACATTAGGGTATTTTAAATATAAGATCATATCAACTGCAAGTAGGAATAATTTGACATCTTTCTTCCTTATATCGACCTCTGTCATTTGTGTCTTTTATTGATATAGTTAGTAATTCCAGAACTATCTTAAATAAGGTTATCTTTGTCTCATTATTGACTTCATAGGTGATTTCAGATTTTTCTTTTAGTTCAATGTTGATTATAGGTGTGTCATATATAGCCTTTATTATGTTGAGATTCTACTTCGTATATTCCTAGTTTTATTAGAGTTTTAAAATTATAAAATAATGTTTAATTTTATTAAAAGCCTTTTATTTTCACTTTTTATTAGATTATAATACTTGTATGCAGGGAGGAGGAAAGATTTAATTCAAAACTTTTCTGCATCAATTAAAATAATCATGTGATTTTTTGGTATTTCTCTTTTCCATTTATTAATTTATACATGCTGAACCATCTTTGTATATTTGGGATTCAGCCAGATTGATCATGACATATATTTTTATAGTGTTGGTGAATTCTGTCTATATTATATTGAGAACTTTTGCATCTAGGGTCATTCAAGAGATTGAAATATAGTTTATTTCTGTTCTTTTATGATTTTAAAATGAGTATAACACGATTCTAGGTTTGGTAGGGTTCCATTTTATTTCAAGAAAAGATGTGTGAGTCTTGGTGTTGGTTTTTCCTCAAGTACATAGTAGAATTCAGAATTAAAACTACTCTGTCCTGGATTTTCTTTGCTAAGAGACACATTATTATTTCATTGTTATTATTTTGCTTATTATAGAACTGCTTAGGTGGTATATATCCTATTGATTCAATTTTGATAGACCAAATGCATCTAGAAATTTATTCATTTCATTTAGATTTTTCAATTTGTTTGAATATAGGCTTTCCAATTATTTTCTCAGAATCATCTGAATTTCATTAGGATTAGTTGTTACATCCCATTTTAAATGTCTTTTATTTATTTAGGTTTCACTCTCTTTTTGATCAGATTGGTTATGGGATTATCAATTTTAGGATGTTTTTCATTTCATGGATTCTTTGTATATTTTAAAATGTCCATTTTATTATTTTGATCCTTATTATTTGTTTCAGAAGTTTGATTTTGGCTTGTTTTTGTCTAATAACTTGAGGCATATCAGGCAATTATTGATTTTATCTAATTTATTTTGAAGTAGGAACTCTCACTTTCCTCATAGTACTGCCTTTTATGTATCCTCAAAGTTTCTGCTAGCTTTGTTTCATGATAAAGGGCTATTTATTTTCCTCCTTTATCGACTATTCAACAAAGTGTTTTAGTCATCTTGTGTTTTTGAATATTTCCTATAGTTTTATTTTGCTGTTGAGTTCTTATAAAGTTCCATTAAGGCATAATAGAATACAAGGAGTTATTTCAATGAATATTTGCTAAGATGTGTATACTATTCTAACTTATGACCTATCTTAGAGAAAGGTTCATAGGCTGAGAAAAATATGTTCTGTACATCTTCATCCATAAAAACTATGCATAAGAATTCCATACCTGGGGCTGGGGGTTTAGCTCAGCAGAAGAGCTCCCGCCTGGTGAGCGCAAGGCCCTGGGTTCGGTCCTCAGCTCTGGAAAAAAAGATTTCCATACCTAAGGTTGTATTCCCTGATAGAAAATTGAAACTTTGCTGGAAAGAGCAGCATAAAGATGAGGATATATAAATTTTCATGTGTATTAAACATAATTCTTCTTAACTGGTCAATAAAAAATGAGAAATAGAACCATCTGAATAGGAAATGAAGAATTAATACTAAGTCCGAGGGCAGAAAGCATGAACAATTATGAAAAATGTGTAGCTTCCACTGAATGTAGTTGGAATGAATAAATGAGTTCTCACTAGATAAGAGGGTTAAGTACAACATATGATGAATTACAACCTATATACATAGCTGTTGTGATTACCAGTAAACATTATATTAAAGAGCCAGTGGAAATTCCCACAGTGCCAAGAGTAATCACCAAATTTTTTTTTATTTTTTTGTCGGTCATGGGGCTTGAACTAGGCCTGGGCGCTGTCCCTCAGCTCTTCAGCTCAAGGCTAGTGCTCTACCACTTGAGCTACAGCGCCACTTCCGGTTTTCTAGTGGTTTATTGGAGATGGGAGTCTCACGGTCTTTCCTGCCCGGGCTGGCTTTGAACCGCGATTCTCAGATCTCAGCCTCCTGAGTAGCTAGGATTACAGGCGTGAGCCATCGGCGCCCGGCCAAAATTTTTTTCTGCTATAAGAAAAAAATAGTAATTAGATGTCAAATCATTCTAATATTCTACCAACTTGCTTGACCACATTTCCTAGAACTATGGTTTTCCACTTTACATTACAAGTCAAGTCTTTCTACTATTGTGTTCTAAGTTCTGTTTTCAAACTATATATCTATATCTATAGATATCTTTATCAGTATAGCTGTCTGTTAACATATGTATGTATGTATGTATGTATGTATGTATCTATCTATCTATCTATCTCAATGAACCAAAGCTTAGTTTAATATCTGGAAAGCTTTGCTATTTTTTCTAAAGATACCTTAGAATGATAGAGTTTTAGTTTCCAGGGTCCTAGAACATGGACCTATTTCAGCAAGCTCTTTAGAGATGTATCACAAGAGTGGCCTTTTTTTTCTGAGTTTCCAATACCATGTTCCGTTTTGCCCTCTGAGATCTCATTAGAATGACTGTGTCCACATTTTTGCAATCATTCTGGTTCTGATTGCTTAATTTCTATAGATTTTATTCTAGTCATCTTTACTGAGCCCTCATGAGAACCGCCAAGTAATTCTCTTTCATAGTAGCTCCCACAGATTCCTCCAGCATACACACAGGATCTAGTTCCCAAAATGCCCCATAACTAATTTTATAGCAGTAACCCCTGAGGTCATTTTTTTAGAATTTACTCTTTTCTGTGGTTACAATAGAACTTCATCTTCTGCATAACTTATGGAGGAAAGAAATCACTTGCTTTCACTGTTAGAAGGGAACTCCAAGACTGAGGTGATTCAGTACCTGTCCAAGTTGTTCATGGTGCTGCCTTGCACAATGAGAGGCAGGAGAGAGAGGAAGGACCTCACTCTGTAACAAAGGGAATCCTGTAGTGAGACACCCATTTGGAGTATAGCAGCCCTAGTCCCTCATAAAACTTCTGCATGAATAGGTTGGATTGCAGGTAATTGTGCATTAACACCACCACAAAGTTGCCAGGTGGCTCCATAAGAAATTCTCCACCATTTATTTTGGTACACAGATAGACTAAAGAAGTGCACCCACCTCCTTTGTCTTTTGAAGTAGGTCTAAGGTGACCAAAGTTTCTGTACGTCTGGGACTAAATTCTCTTTACTTAGAGAATATTGCTCATATGTGAACCTGAATACTTTCATTAGGAGTATATGTTATTATCCTTACTCAGATCTGGAATATTATGGAAATTAATGTTTCTATAACCCAAAGAGTCACTGTGAAGATTTGTCCAGATTCTCTTCAAATGCAAGTAAAAAACCAAATATCCTCTTAAAACCGTCATGTTTTTACTTGTAAGCAAGTTCTTTTTTTATGTGTGTTCTGATCAGATAAGTTCAGAAAATATGTGATTTAAAATTTCAGGCTTGGAGGTGGATGGAGCAATTATAATGGACATATGTGGAACCAGGGAACTTGGGAAGATAGAGTTGGGAGAGATGGAGGAGGATGATAACTACAGTGTCATTGTATTCACAAATTCTCATGTTGAATTGAAATCCCTTTGTTGAACTACTTAAAGATGCTAAAAAATTATAAAAATCTGGCTTGTCACCAGATTGCTATAGTCATACAATTCAGCAACTGTAACTTGAGGGAAAATAATGAGTTGAAGGCCTGAACCTCTCTATCTTATGATTGCAGGGTGAAATTGATTAAGAAGGTTGGTATTTCTCTTCCTCACAGAGAACCTCTCCTCTCTCTGGGCCAAACCACATCCTCAATTCACATGAACCTGGCAAGTGCTTGCTCCAGGGGAAATAATGGAGGTCACTCTTCCCCTCCTTTCAGATCATTTTTGGTTTGTGTGTTTATACTACTGTTAAATACTGTTGTAAGGTTTAGTTGGGTTTCTGTTTCAGAGGAAACATGATTTGATATGATGCATAAAGTCCAGCATATGAATGTAAGAATTTTTATCTCATTTCATAGGCAGTCTTTCAAAGTTATTTAGTGGGAGTGCCATGAAATTATTTCCTACAGATATTAGACATTAATGGGAGGTATAAAAACAATTCCTTACTTTCTGACATCTGATTCCTCCCTCCCTGCCCCTGTGTTCTTCATGGCACCACGGTAAATTCTCTACCATTCAGATGTGAAAGAATTCAAAACCACACATGTGAGATGACCAGTCTGCTGACTAAAAGTAGTATATATTTGTTGCCAATTGGAGAAGCCATCACAGAGGAGAAGTTGAGGAGAGTCAAATCCCATGATTTAAATATATCACATGGTTCTAGGAGTCCTCCCCCTCCCAACTTCAGCACAGAAGGCATAGCCAATAGTTATAGATGTCACTTGGGTTATGGACAGCTGTTTCTCTGGGAAATACTAAATTTACATATACTACTAATATGCAAGCTGGAACCAAAACTGCTGCTAACAAGGAGAGAGCTGTTATTGAAGCTATGCTGTCATAAAGCACAGCAACAGTTTTCTGAGGTTCCAGCTTTCCTGTTAGCACCTCTAAGAACACACATAACAGAATTGACAAGCAGTGATGGATTTCAAGGGTTCATTCTTTATTTCTACAAGTCAGAGTGAAAAGAAGGTAGTTTGGAATGGAAAGATATCAAATGAAAGACTCCGCACTGGAAAAGTGAAGTAGAGGGAAAGCGGAGGAAGAAGAGGGAGAAAAAAAGAATGAGAGAGAAATAAAGAGGGAGAGAGGAAAATAGGGAGGGGGTAGATAGACACAGCAGGGAAGGGAGAAAGAAACTCAAAGACAAGAAGGACAAGAATTCTATTAAAGTCAGTAAGTTACTTAAAATAATGAACAAAGACAATATGATATGACTCACGTTTTCTTTATTGTGAAAATACCATATAGAGGGGTTACAATTACATGGGCAAGATAATGAGTACATTTCTTATCAAGCATTGTTGTCTCCTCCTTTTTTCCCCTTACCACCCCTTCCCGTCTCCCACCTTCCCCCTTCCCCACCCCCAAAGTTGTAAAGTTTGTTTTTCCACATAAGGACTTGTATATCTCATTGTTGCAATGGGTCCACCTGTATTCCTATTTAAACGATCTGTTTTTTTCCCTGCCCCTTCACAAATTATACCAACATCAAATACAGTGGAGGAGGGACATACAATGCAACAAAAAATTATCTTATAAATATGTTAGAAACAATCACATGAAAGAAAAAAAACATTTGAGTACTTATCTTGGGGTTCATTTCACTTTTTTAATGGTGTTCTGATCTTGCAATTAGGATCTCTGAAAGTTTCAAACCTTAGTTTCTAACGCATGCAATAACATTTTTACTGCAAGTGCACTGAAAATGAATATACATGAAATTTCATGGAGGATAAGGAATATTTTTCTCAACTGTGAAATTTGCTTCACTGTCTCCAATGTGATTCTGTCACTGGGTGGTCCTTTCTCAGGAAATTTTGAACATTGAGTTCTTATTTCTTCTTTCCACCTTTTTTGGGAGGTGGTCCTCCTTTCTTGCCTGCCCTGTACTTCCGAATCAGAATGACCAGACAGATTATTAAGAGGATTAGTAATATAAATAGTGCGAGTAGGAAAAGTTTGTTTTTCAGCAGTTTGCTAAGAAAAGATTCTTTCGGAGGCGGGCCACTATCAATACTACCTCCATCGCCAGCTTCTTCACACAGGGGTGGTGCCCATCCATAGTTGCAATGACAGTGATGTTTACTATTGCAGATGCCACGCTTATTGCAATATTCTTCTGTACAGTCACTTGCCTGTAGTGATCTAGGGACGCACTTCCTACGGAAACACATATGTTCTAGACCACACTCAGTTCCATCTTTGATTTCACCCACATCGTCTATGACCACTCCAAAGTGGATGTGAGTGCCCCAGCAAGTCATATTATCGATTTCAGTCCAATGTAAATTGGAATGATCTTCCAATTTGGGAAGTTCGCGCACATTATCACACTGAACTCTCCCACAGAGAATATCTGTACTACTACACTTTCTGTATCCATTTTCTTCAAAACCACAGTTTCCAATGCGGTCACCTCTCGAGTTGATATTTTGGTAGCAGAGCTCATTTGCATTTTTGGCATCTCTGCCAAAAATCTGCCTACACTGTAGGTCTCGGTTATTACATCGCTTGTTGTAGCAGTATGTAGCTTCAGAGCACATGGACCCATCCAGCACATGTACATCTGGTGGACAATTGGGTGTGGTTCCATTACACCATTCAGGCAGATCACAATCATTGATCGGTTCTCTGCACAAGGTGCCTGCAGGCCTGAAGCGACAATCTTGGCAACAGAGTGCAGTAGTAGCACATTTGGCCCCAAATTTCAGAGAGCAGTTTGCCAGACAACATGGGTCTTCATCACACAATTTTATGGATCCACAGTCACACTCCTCTCCCTCCTCAACCACTTGATTTCCACAGAACCTAAGACGATATATTTTTGATGGTGGTGGTGGAAATCGTCCACACTTATTGAATAAAAAAAAATTTGCAATGAAAGTATAACTGCAGTCGCTAAAATGTGTGGAGTTTCCTCTGCTTGCAGACATTAGGCAATCTGTCTGTCCACAACTACAGCCAACTGTATCATGCTCCATACCCATAGTATGACAGATCATGTGTACCAATGTTTGTGCAGTTGCAAGCAAATTGTTTCTATAGATATGTTCTATTCCACAAGACGTAAGAGTACATATAGATGCAGGTTCTGTTTTACCCTTAAACAAAGCAAAATCGGTCACCGTCAAAAGATGTGCAGTGTCACTTTCCACAAGTAGATTTAATTCATAGAGCTGAAAACGACAAAACTCTGTGAGGCTAGTATGTATATCCCTAATAGTTATACGATTCCTCACATTCCAGATATCAAGTCCAACCAAGGAAAGGTCAACACCTGTTGCTGAAAAAATGGAATTTGCGTTATTCATGATGATAAACACATCCCCTATCACCGCTGTGGTATTTGTATTCCGATGAAAGTAATAACCATTGTCTATACACAATGCAACTCTTATGAAATACTTGTGGGTCCACCAGCCTTCAGAGTCACTCTTTCTCATCATGGAATCATCACTCTCTTGCAACTGCAATCTTTGTGTTATTTCTTCATCTGTTAATGCACATCTCATAGCTGGGGAATGTAACTCATCCCTCTCTCTCTTATAAACCAGATGTTCAAATGTGGCAGAAGGGATCTTGGGCTTGATTTCATAAGACATACCATTTATTTGTAGTATTCCCTTAAAGCCACCAAAGCAGGTGTTAAGAACCACCATGGAATCTGGGTCCCCTTCCACATACCCCTGGTAAAAGCAGTCCTCCTGAACAAATGGCTGTTCCTCAAGGAGAGCTCCTTGCTCAGTGTAGGTAAACACAGAGAAATGTCTGGATAGTACAAGCTTCTTGGTCTTCAAGTGGATAATGTGTCTCTGTCCCCCAAAGTACAGGATATAGGAGAGCCAGCCTGGACTCTTCATGCCGCTTACTTTCAAGGGTATCGTCACCTCTGGGGGGCTTTGAGACTGAGCCTGTCCAATCTGGGGCCAACCATAGAGGACAAGTGACAGGGCAAACCAGAGCTCCAGGGAAGCAGTCTTCATATTCAGCAAGGTCTCCAACTCAGCCATCATAGACTACGAGGAGGATAATGTAGGGAAGGCTGGTAGAGGAGGGGTGGCTTTGACTTTTAATGGTATCTCTTCAATCAGAGTCAATTCTTCAGAACAGCAACTAAAAGAGAAGAAAAAGAAATGACATAATAGGAATGGACACATTGTGAGACACGCAGCGTGGAGGAGAAGGAGCAGGCTATGGCTTAAAGTGGATTTGTATTTGGACTATGACATACATCAGTGTAATTACTTGGATTTGCTCTTTATTTTCTATGTGGCAGTGTAAGGCAGTGGGCATGCAGAGAACTACAATGGCCATCAATGGACAATTCTAGAGCCTAGAGGAAGAATACTGAGATCAATTATACTGTCCTTTAAATATGAATCGTTCATTAACATTCCCACAAAACATTTAAAGCAAAAGCCATAACTACTTGAGAGACTGAAAATAGGAAGACTGAAGATTTAGGACAGTCCAGGCCAAAAACAAAACACAATTCATAAGACCTTTAATAACCAATTGCTGTGTGGAATTGTGCAAAACTCTTCTGCCTAAGTTACATGGAGCTGAGGTTTGGAGTGTCCTATGCCCAGGGCAGAATGGTGAAAAAAGTCCAATGGCAGGGTGATGAGATTTTTTACATAGAAAGCCTGAAAAGTAGATAGCTGCGAATTGTTTACATCTCTGGGTAGGAAATGAGAAATAATCACAAAATAACCAGCACAATACTGGGATGGGAGGTATGGTTCAGTAACAGAGAACCTCCATGCTCACGGTTCAAAAGCTAAGTGATGCCACAGGAAGTTTATAAATAAAAATGAATATTCAAAGCAAGAGTTTTCTTGGAAAAGTGATCGTAAGTCTTATTTTGGAGATGCAATATTTATTTATACATATTTACTTCATATAAATGTGTACATGTACATCTATATTTCAATTTCAAAGGATCAGTCACCGATTCAAATTAGTTAGATAGACAAGAATAACAACAAGAAAAAGAACTCACATTTATTATGTTCTATCAGGATTCTTAATGTGTATTTCCATGATGGGCATCCCTCTGATCCTGTGACATTCCAAAGTGTTAAAGCATTGATTGTGTTCCAATAGCTATTAAAGTGGATATGCTATAGAACTGGCTATTCACATTCGATTAAAAATACAATATAGGAATTGGAAAATAGTTTCCCGTAGATCAATAAATGGATTTTACTCAAATGTGTTTACATTTGATCATGCCCCAATAACAACATAGTTTTTGACTTTATACAATAAAAAGGAAGACAAACTAAGTGGAAAAATCACTGCTGTAAATGAGAATATTAGAGGCAAAACAAGGTTCATTGAACTCCAAGAGGAGAGTAGAAAGCATAGGGAAAGACAGCATTGGTTGTGGCAAAAACATTGAAATTGTTTCCAACTTACAACTGTACCATTGCCAGCTCCCAATAAAAACCTGAAAAATCAATTTATCCCATGTTGAAACATGTTCACATATAAGATTACTAATGTGCAGGTATATCTCCCAGTAAGCAAAATGTACTAGCATGTGGTTGTGAAAATGAGAAATAAAATAGTGGATAGCCTAGCCGGGCGCCGGTGACTCACACCTATAATCCTGCCTACTCAGGAAGCTGAGATCTGAGGATCTGGGTTCAAAGTCAGCCCAGGCAGGAAAGTCCGTGAAACTCATCTCAATAAACCACCAGAAAACCAGAAGTGGTGCTATAGCTCAAGTGGTAGCGTGCTAGCCTTGAGCTGAAGAACTGAGGGACAGCACTCAGGCCCAGAGTTCAAGCCCCATGGCCAACAAAAAACAAGAAAAACAAAGAAAAAAATAGTGGGCAGCCTAATAATGATATATAACTTTGACCTTAAGTAAAATATTAATGAAACTGGACATTATGCAGTTTCTATGGTAGGCATTGGGGAGAGATCAGTAAATGGTACAAAGTTGTTAAGTTCATGACATTGACCACTCATTTTGGGAGAATGACTGGTATAAAGATACATTTTAAAAATCCTTAAGCCTAAGCTGGGTGCTAGTGCATCATGCCTATAATCCTAGTTACTCACTAGGCTGAGATATGAGGATCATGGTTCAAAGCCACCCCAGGAAGAAAAGTCCTTGTGAATCTCTGATCTCCAATTAACTACTCTAAAACTTGAAGTGGTGCTGTGGCTTCAGTGGTAGAGCAGTAGCCTTGACCACAAAGAGCCTAAGTGACAGTGCATAGGCTCTGAGTTCAAGCCCCATAATAGACAAAAAACTCTAAACTTGCATGACACTTTGTATGTGGCATGCCTATGTTTATTAGACTTACTGAAAGTATTAATGAGATTGTGAAATTACTGTGACAAGTAGATTATTTGGAGGAAGATTATTATGACAATGAAATCTTCTCTGAAGAATCCAACATTTCTCAAAGAGATAAGACAGTAATAAAAGATGACACAGAATGATTGCCTGTTTTCTCTGAGACTCCAGAGACATCTCACATTTCTTTAATGCTGTCATTTTCTTGATTTTTTTTTGAAAGGGAGGTGTAAGGGGTTGGTCATGGGGCTTGAACATAGGACCTGGGCTCTGTCCCTGAACTTTTTGCTTAATGCTAGGTCTCTGCCACTTTGAACAACAGCCACTTTGAACCACAGCAACACTTCTAGTTTTCTGGTGGTTAGTTGCAGATAAGAGTCTCATGAACTTTCCTTCCTGTGATGACTTGGAACCATGATTCTCATAATCTCAGCCTCCTGAGTAGCTAGGATTGTAGGCATGAACACCCAACTTGCTTCTTTCTACCTTCTTCACTGTGGTTACAAATCATATTTTTATTTTAACCAGTCAGCTGTCAGGAGACATTTGGCCCACCTAGCTAGAAATTGTGAGTAGCTGAGGAGCCCTTCCTCTAGTTCAGGAAGTCATTGCCCTTTACTGCCCAAAGCTTAGTGGCTGGACTGACAGATTGAGAGACTTGTATCTGAACACCTTGACAATTAGAGACTTAATGCTCCAGACTTTGGAATCAAGACAACAGAGTGAGTTCTACATTGCACTTGAGAGTTTATCTGCATGATTACCAATAGACACATAAGAACTGCAAATCTGGTATCTGCCAGGGGATTTCATTCTCTTAAAGATTCATGTGTCCAGATCTATGCCATTTCCCTCAGGGGATTTTTCTCATGTTTCCCCTCTAGGTTTCATCACAACACTAGGATCTTAAGAGAACAGATTTAACCTGAAAAGTTTTAATGTCATCATTCATTTGCTGGGGCTACTGTTACAAGGTAACCACACAATGAGTATCTTAAATCCCAGAAATGTATCTTTGGAGTTTTGCAGGCTAGCCATCCAGGACAGCCGTATTTACAGGTCTATACTTCTTATGCACATGCAAAGGAATGACTCATTCCACTGTTCTCTCTCAGCTTTTTAGAAAAACCCTAGATTGAGCAGCAAACTTCTGATTATCAACTGATATTCTCCTGCTGTACAAAATTTCCACTTTGAAGGAGATGAATACTTCTATGAGTCAAAGAAGTTCATTATATGATGATAATACAATTAATCCAAGAAAGTCTGTGTAAATACTATTAGTACATACACCCCAAATATCAGACCTATTAAACATGTATTAGCAAACTTTCTAATGAGAAAGGAGTAGAAGAAATGAACACAATCACAGTATATGATTGTAATAGCCCACTTTCAGTAATACTTGTAATGTACTTGCAGAGAGAAACTAAGTTGATTAGCTTTTAATATTTACCATCAGAATATACCAACAATATAGAAAAAGTAAAACTATGTATATATGCAAAACATGCCAATAGCGCTCAATAGCATAGCAAGAGACTTTTCTGTGTAACATATGAATGAAGTTCAGGACTGATAACATTTTACTCATTGCAGAATATAATAAAGCTATAGTCAGAAGATTGAACTCATAGCAAATATCTCTTTTGACCAATATTGAATGAGACTAAACATCATTCATAGAGGAAAAGCTGGAGAAAACACAAATGAGTAGAAATTACATCTTACCCATCTGAAAAATCAATATGTGGGATGAAATCACAGGGAACTATCTAGAATATTGATGTAAATAAAAATGAAAACAGAACATTCTAAAACATGGGATATAGTATACAAAATATGAAATGGCAGTATACAACAATGTTGAGGAATAATAGAAATCAGAAAGGTCTGTTCCCAAATTTAGCATCAGGAAGGAAACGACCAAGATTATAGCAGAATAAATTTAAAAATAAATAATCATAGATTAAAAAACCATAGATAAAAATCATAGAATAGAGCCAGGTGCTGGTAGCTCCCACCTGTAATCTTAGCTACTCAGGAAGCTGAGATCTGAGGATCATGGTTAAAGCCAAGAGTGTTACCTTCAATTAATCACCAAAAACCTGCACGTAAAGCTATATCTCAAGTGGTAGAGTGCTGTCTTTGATCCAAAAAGCTTAGGGACAGCACCCAGGCCCTGAGTTCAAGCCCCAGGACACACACACACACACACACACACACACACACACACACACACACACACACACACACACGAATACTATTAACAAAATTTCGGTAAACTAACCAAAAAACGAGAAGACTCAAATAAAATCAGAAATGAAAGATAAGACTCATTACAAAAGATTTCGAGAGAAAAAACATCATGATGATCTATCGTGAAAAAATATAATACTAACAAATAAGATAACCTAGAAGAATTATGTATTCATCATTCTGTTTCTGAGTCAAGAATGTTTGGAAAACTGAACATTTCAAAAGCCAATGAGCATTTTGTGTGATAAATGAAAAACCTCATTAGACAAGCCCAGGACAAGTGGAACTAGTTGGGAAATATTATTAAAAATTATAATAAAAGCCCATGACCAGATAGATTCACAGCTGAATTCTACAAGGTTTTCAAAGCAGAACTCACACCAATATTCCTCTAACTCTTTAATGATATCGAAAGTGAAAGTTCAATACCAAACTCTTTCTCTGAAACCACCATAACCCTCATCCCCAAAACAAACAGGGACTCATCAAATAAAGGGAACTATAGGACCCATTTCTCTGATGAACATCGATGCAAAACTTCTCAACAAAATTCTGGCCAATTGACTTCAACAATTCATCAAAAAAATATCATACACTATGATCAAACAGGATTCATTTCAGGAATGCAAAGCAGGTTCAATATACACAAGTTAATTAATGTAATTCATCACATAAACAAGAGCAAGGATAAGAACCATATGACCATGTCAGTACACACAGAAAAAGCATTTGAGGAGATCCAACACCCCTTTACGGTGAACACTGTAGAGAAACTAGGAATCCATGGAACATTCAAGGCTGTGTATGACAAACCTACACCTACAATTATACTTAGTGGCGAAAAGTTAAAGCCATTTCCTCTAAATTCAGGAACAAGACAAGAATGTCTGCTCTTGACACATCTCTTTAACTTAGTATTAGAATGCCTAGCTAGAGCAATAAGGCAAATTTCAAATATAAAGGGATTGAAATAGGGAAAGATGAAGTTAAATTCTCCCTCTTTACAGATGACATGATCCTGTATTTAAAGAACCCCAGGGACTCCCAAGTTACTCAAGCTGATACGAAACTTTGGCAAAGTAACAGGGTATAAAATTAACCCTCAAAAATCAATGGCTTTGATTTCTTTGTGGCTTTGTATGTCCCTCCCCCACTTTATAACCCCTGCTTTCACTGTATTTGATGTTGGTATAATTTGTGGAGGGGAAGGGAGAAAACAAATTGTTTAAATACGGATACAAGTGGACCTATTGCAACAATGATATGTACAAGATGTCATGTCGACTCTGAAAACATTACAGGATGGAATAGGAGAAACCCTAGGTCTCCTTGGCTCAGGCCGAAATTTTCTGAATAGAGACCCGGAAACACAACAAATCAAAGAAAGGTTGGACAAATGGGATTGCATAAAGTTGCAGAGCTTCTGCAGGGCAAATGACATAGCTAGCAAGATCAATAGAAAGCCCACGGACTGGGAGAAGATCTTTACTAGCCATACAACGGACAAGGGTCTCATATCTAAAATATACTTGGAACTCAAAAAATTAAACCCCCCAACAACAAATCCTCAAAGAAACAACTGCCCAATAAATAAGTGGGCAAAAGACTTAAAGAGAAACTTCTCTGAAGAAGAAAGAAGGATGGCCAATAGACACATGAAGAAATGTTCAACATCCCTAGCCATAAAAGAAATGCAAATCAAAACAACATTGAGATATCACCTCACTCCAGTTAGAATGGCAAAAATCAAGAACTCTAACAACAACAGATGCTGGAGGGGATGTGGACAGAAAGGAACCTTACTTCATTGTTGGTGGGAATGTAAACTTTTTCAACCACTTTGGAAAGCAGTATGGAGGTTCCTCAAAAGACTTCACATAGAACTCCCCTATGACCCAGCAATCCCACTTTTGGGCATTTACCCAAATGTTTACAAACAAGACCACACTAAAGCTACCAGCACAACTATGTTTATTGCAGCATTATTTACCATAGCTAAGATATGGAACCAACCCAGATGCCCCTCAGTAGATGAATGGATCAAGAAAATGTGGTATATATACACAATGGAATTCTATGCCTCCATCAGAAAGAATGACATTGCCCCATTTGTTAGGAAATGGAATAACTTGGAAAAAATTATATTAAGTGAAGTAAGCCAGGCCCAAAGAAACATAGGTCCCATGGTTTCCCTTTTTTGCAATATCTAGTATATGTATGAGTCAAGCGGAAAAGGTCAGATAATGTGATGTCAGGAAAATGAACCCTTAGATATGTATTTTAAGGTTTTTTTCTTTCATGCATGTGTTTCTAACGCATTTATAAGATTATCTCTTTGTTGCTTTGTATGTCCCTCCCCCACAGTATAACCCCTGCTTTCCCTATATTTGATGTCAGTATAACTTGTGGAGGAGATGGGGAAAAACCAGTTGTTTAAGGATACAGGTGGACCTGTTGCAACAATGAGAAGTACAAGTTGTCATGTCCAAAATGAGCATTACAACGTCGGTGCGGTGTGGGGGAGGGAAGGGGGGGAAGGAGAAGGATTGGGATTGGGGGGGAGGGGGGAGGCTGGGAAGGGAGGTGAAGGGTAAACAAAGGAGGAGGCTGCAATGCTTGGTAAGAAATGTACGCATTATCCTGCCCATGTAATTGTAACCCCTCTGTACAGTATGTTCACAAATAAAATAAAATTAAATAAAAAATTAAAAAAAAAAAAGATGTCATGTCGAAAAACGAACTTTACAACTTTGGCTGGGGAAGGGGGGGTGGAGGGGATAGGAGTGTGTGTATGTGGGGAGATGGGGAGGGATGGGAAGGGGAAACAAAGGAGGAGGCAACAATGCTTAGTAAGAAACGTACTCATTACCTTGCCCATGTAATTGTAACCCCTCTGTATGGTATTTTCACAATAAAAAAATAAATTTAAAAAACCAATGGCTTTTCTGTATGCCACTAATGAGAACAGCACAGCTGAAATCAGGAAAGCAACTCCTTTTGTAATAGTCCTACTAAAAATAAAATATCGAGGAATTAACTGAAGAAGTGAAGGACCCCTATGATGAAAACTTTAAAAATCTGAAAAAGGGAATTAAAGCAAAACTAAGGAAGTGGAAAAAGCTCCCATGCTCCTGGATTGGGAGGATTAACATTTTGAAACTGGCAATACTGCCAAAGTCTATCTACAAATTCATGCAATACCCTTGAATATCCAAAACCTCATTCTTTCAATGAAATAGAAGAAGCAATCCAAAAATTCATATGGAACAATAAAAGACCCTGAAGAGCAAAAACAATCTTTAGCAGAAAGAACAGTGCTGGAAGAATATCAATTCCAAATTTCAAACTCTACTTCAAAGCCATAATAATCTAAACATCTTGTTACTGGCACCAGAACAGACCTGAAGAATGGAATAGAACTGAAGACCCAGAAATGAACCTACAGACCTATAGCCACCTAATTTTTTATAAGGAAGCAAAAAAATAGGATGGAAGAAAGACAGCCTCTTCAGTAAATAGTGCTGGCAAAATTGGTTAAACACTTGTTAAGTCATTGTGCACCAGAATCAACTCCAAATGTATCAAAAACCTTGAAGTCAAAGCAGACACCCTGAAAACATTACTGGAAAGAATAGGAGAAACTCTAGGTCTCCTTGGCACAGCCAAATTTTTCTTAATAAAGATCCAGAAACACAACAAATCAGAGAAATGTTGGAAATCTGATTGCAGAGCTTCTGCATGGCAAAGGACACAGCAAGCAAATTTAATAGAAAGCCTATGGATTGGGAGATGATCTTAACTAGCCATACAACGGACAAGGGTCTCATATCTAAAATATACCTGGAACTCAAAAAATTAAATCCCTCAACAACAAATCCTCAAAGAAACAACTGCCCAATAAATAAGTGGGCTAAAGACTTAAAGAGAAACTTCTCTGAAGAAGAAAGAAGGATGGCCAATAGACACAGGAAGAAATGCTCAACTTCTCTAGCCATAAAAGAAATGCAAATCAAGTCAACATTGAGATTCTACCTCACCTCAGTTAGAATGGCTAGAATCAAGAAATCTACTAACAACAGATGCTGGAGGGGATGTGGCCAAAAGGGAACCCTACTGCATTGTTGGTGGGAGTGTAAACTTGTTAAACCACTTTGGAAAGTAGTCTGGAGGTTCCTCAAAAGAGCTCCCCTATGACCCAGCAATCCCACTTTTGGGCATTTACCTGAATGATCATAAACAAGGCCTTACTAAAGCACAACTATGTTTTATTGCAGCATTATTTACCATAGCTAAGACATGGAACCAACCTAGATGACCCTCAGTAGATGAATGGATTAAGAAAATGTGATTGTCTATCTATCTATCTATCTATCTATCTATCTATCTATCTATCTATCTATCTATCTATCTATCTATCTATCTATCTATCTATCTATCTATCTATCTATCTTCTATTAATCCATCAGAAACAATGACACTGCCCATTTGTAAGGAAATGGAAAGACTTGAAAAAAATCATATTAAGTGAAGTAAGCCAGATCTAAAGAAGCATATGTCCCATGGTTTCCCTTATTTGCAGTAATTAGTATAAATCTAGGACAAGTTTAGCAGAAGAGTGGAATAGCTCATTAACTATGTACATATGACCATGTAAGATGACGTCAAAATGAACCCCAAGACAGGAACAGCGATGTTTTTCTTTGTTGTTGTTTTTAATGTACTATATCATTTTTTAAAATTTCCTTTGTGTGTTCTCTTTCCTATGATATATCCCTTGTCACAGTATTTGATTTTGGCACACTGGTATCGTATATACATTTATTTGAATTAGGGAAGGGAGGGGGAACAACAGAATGGTGAGACAAAGGCCAAAGGGGGAATCAACGCAACAGAGACAAACACAAGACAATATGTTGAAAATGATCTGTACAAATTGGGGGGGTAATACAGGGGTGGGGGAAGGAAAGAAAGGGAAAATGAGGGAAGGAATAACAAGTTTGACAAGGAATGTACTTATTACCTTACTTATGTAACCGTAACCCTTCTGTACATCACCTTGAGAATAAAAAATACACAGTACAATAAAAATATACAAGTTTAATCTAGTAATTCTATATAATCAGTGCCAATGTTTCCCAACTCTTGAAAAAAGTATGATAAAAATCTAAGAAGAAGAGATACTTCAAAATTCTTTTTATGTGGTCAGGATGACTCGGATACCAAAGCCAAAAAGCACCTAATAAAAGGAAAAATATAAGCCAAAAAGACATTATAAGCCAATGACTCTAATGAACACAGAGGAAAAAAAGCTGAATAAAATATTGTCAATCTAAATTCAATAGCATATGTGGAGGATCACTCACTGTGATCAAACCTAATTTATTCAAGCAAGAATGCTTGAATATATACTAATTTTAACGATGGGATATGCTACATATTAGAAGGAATAATTAAGTCACAAAACCTTCTCAAGAGCTACGAAGAAAGCCTTTGACAGAGTTCAACACCATTTTAGTATGCTAAAAATTCTCTCTATAGAAGGAATTTACCTACACTCCATAAAATCCATGTATAAAAGCCCCACAGTCATTGACTGAGAAAAAGATCGGAAACAATACAAGGATGTGTACGTAGTTTCTTTTATTTCCTTTTTCTTTTTTTTTTTTATTGTGAAAATACTGTACAGAGGGATTACAATTACATGGGCAAGGTAATGAGTACATTTCTTATCAAGCATTGTTGCCTCCTCCCTTCCCATCCCTTCCCATCTCCCCACCCCCTCTTGCCAAAGTTGTAAAATTCGTTTTTCAACATAATGTCTTTCACGTCACATTGTTGCAATGGGTCCACCTGTATCCCTATTTAAACAATTTGTTTTTTCCCTTCCCCTCCACAAATTATACCAACATCAAATATAGTGAAAGCAGGGGTTATACTGTGGGGGAGGGACATACAAAGCAACAAAGAAATATATTATAAATACATTAGAAACAATAGCAAAAAAGAAAAAAAAATTGAGTCCTTATCTTGGGGTTCATTTCGCTTAACATCAACTTATCTGACCATTTCTGCTTGTCTAGTTATTGCAATATAGTTTCTTTACTTCTACAGAAGACACTTCTGCACGTTTGTCCTACCTAAGTGAAAATGAATTTAAATCAAACAAAATCATAGGTATTATTATTATTATTAGCATTATTGTTCTTTACTGACAGAATGAGTGTGTATAGATACATATATATATGGAAATTTCATTAAGCCTATAAAAAGAAGAATTACCTGTATATTCCTCACTAAATCACAGTAATAAGGCACAATTTTTGACTAAATAGAAGCTGTAAAAAATTCACAGTTGTTATCAATAATGTCACATGAAGAACATGGAAATAAAAGAGACAATAGAAAATGTGGAGATGAATTGATGGAACTCTAGAAAGCATCAACAGTCTTAAAGACAGATGGTTGGGAAAGGTCTCAATTTAGATAAAAGGTAGGAATCAAGTAAGAAATGTTAGCATTGATTCTGAGAAGTACACAATTCATTATGTAGCACTGAGTTTTAAGAGGATTTTTTTTCCTGCATTAAGAAAATTGTTTGATAAACATGTCTTAGAACATATTTCTAGATAATTCACCCTTTTAGTACACATATTTCAATATTCTAGATTTTAGAACGTTAGGAATATTCCACATACCTTTTACATGTTCTTGTTTTTATCTTTTTTGTCCTCTCTGCGCTTCAGTGGGGAGACAGTTCCATTGGCAGATCTATTTAAATAATTCTGTGACTTAATCAATCCAATGAAATATGAAAACCAAAAACTTATTGTATTTTAAAATTTAAATTCTAAAATATGAGTACATCATTGCTAATCTATGCAGCACACTTCTGTTAAATTTGCCAATTTTCACATTTTGTTAAAGATGTACATTAAAGATCTACATTAATCATGGTCAAGTTTTCATGGACCCTTGGCATACTTTGTGAATTGTTTTGACTCTACCTACAACTACTTTCCATATTGGCTATCCCTTGTGCTTCTGTCTCCTCTTCTACTTCTGCTTTCTTGTTCTTTTTATTCTGCTTCTTTTCTTTTTTCTACTTCTGCTTTCTTGTTCTTTTTCTTATTCTGCTTCTTTTCTTTTGTCTTATTCTTATTTATTTATTTATTTTTTGCCTACACCTGGGTTTGCAATCTAGTTTTCATACTCGCTCCGTTTGCTTGCTCAGTGGGCATTCCATAACTTGTCTAGCTTGTGACTCTGTATCTTTGGTGTTGAAAGATATGGGAATTTATCAGTACCCTCCCCAAAGATTGAGTGTAGAATTCATAGTGTAGATTCTCCAACTTCTTGCCAAATGCAAGTGGAAAATCAAGCAAGTGTCTCAGTGGAGAAACTGAATTTTTCCTGAGACAATCACCCAGTCTTCATTCGGTTAAACTATAACAAGGCTTCCTGAAAATATGCCTTTTGGACGTTTCAAACTAGCTCAACTTCATCATACTAAGCTCTCACATTCAGTAAGTGGGATCGGGGAAAAATAATGATGAGTTGAGGTGTCTAAGGGGACTGGAAATGCTGTGCCTTAAGCAGAGCAACAAAATTGCTCATCTTTGATTCAAGTACAGCTGCAAATTATTCCAGGAGAAAAATGAGATCATTTCAGAATTTTCATGTTTGAAATTTTACTTTACACAGTGCTCATGACAACCACAATTTTTTAGTTGCCTTTAAAATCAGGGTTTTTAAAGCTGTTTGCTCCTTCTCTTGAGCCACAGTGTCACTTCTGGATTTTTGATAATTTATTGGCAAAGACTCACAGACCAGCATGCTCAGGATGGCTTAGAACCATGATCTAAATGTCTCAACTTTTGGACTAGCTAGGATTATAGGCATGAGCCACCAGTGCCTGGCTTAAAATGTATGCTTTAGAAAAATTATTGTACATGTTCTCAGATTCATGTGATCAGTAAAGTAACCAGCAATTCAAATATGGAAATTAGGAACTGCTAGACTATTTGTGGGCAGAACACAAGTGGAAAGAGAAATCTGTTCTGAGGGATCTAACACACTAGTCCACTATCAACTCTCCCAGCAGTGAAAACAAAAATGAAGATACTAGATTCACGACTTGACTTCGTCTGAATCCCAGACTTATTTTACTTTGAATTGTTTTTTATTTGATGTTAAATTCTTTGATCATGTCCCAGTGAAATAATTATCCTAGAATCTGTCAGGAAATACAATGGTTCTTTGTGAATATTTCTTCATACTAATTTAACAAATAGTTTTATCAGAACAATATAAAGCCCAGTGGGGCACTTTCTACTCTCACCATCCCCATACAAACCAGCTTTTAGTCACAGCTTAAATTCATCGAGAAGCTAATTCCAACTTCTTTAGATCATTCCCTAATTCACTGTTCCTTCCAATTCTTTCAGCAGCCTCCCGGAGAATCCTCATAGATTTGTGTGTCTTCTTTATTACACACAACCTTACTATACCTAATGTCACTGTGTTTAGCTACAAATGTAGACAACACATACAGCGCCAGTGTTTGGTTTTATTGTTAAACTCACATTCAAAGAAATTTTCATATGCAAATCAAAACAACACTGAGGTTTCACCTTACCCTCGTTAAAATGGCCTGCTGTTCTCAAGAAAATAAACAGTAACAAAAGCTGGCAAGGATGCGGTCAAAAGGGAATTCTGATTCACTATTGGTGGGAATGTGAACTTGTTTAACCAATCTGGAAAGAAGTAAGAAGGGTCCTCAAAAAACTCAACATAGAACTACCCTATGACCCAGTAATTCCAATATCTATCCAATAGAACACAAACAGAGTTATAGTAAAGCCATCAGCACAGCTATAGTCTTTGCAGCACTATTTAGGAAGATATGGAATCAACTCAGATGCTTCTCAATGGACAAAGGGATCAAGAAAATGTGATATATATTCCACATACAATGGAATTTTACTCATCTATTAAAAAGAATGATAATGTACCAATCACAAGGAGCATGAAAAAAATATATAGTGAAGTAAGACCCAGAGAAACAAAGGTTGCCTGGTTTCCTTCAATGATGCTAGCTATGATGTGCCTAAACATACAAATAAACATATTGGATGGTATGCAAGTGGTTACACATGAATTAACTTAAGTATAACAGACTCTATGAAGAGTTAAAGTAGTATAATCTTTTGGAAAGACTTGGTCAAAGCCCAACAAAATCAACATTAAGAAATGGTTGTATCTAAATCTAGGGGTGGGTTGTGAAGAGGAGAGGTATAGACAAATGAAGTGGAGGGCAGGGGAGATAAAGTAGTCAAGAATTCACTGTATATACCACAAAATTAAGAAAAGTAAGGGAAAAGGTGGGCTGAAGGTAGATCTTGAAAGGGTGACACTAAGATGCATTGTATTTAAACTACTTTCTTATATGGAACCTCCTTTGTATAACTATTTAAAGATAATTTAAAAAATAAATTAAAGATTAAAAACCTTTCATTACTAACCTATGTCCTATCTTCAATCATATGCTGTCTTCTACTATCCTAGTCCATACACAACTCTTATTTTCAATTAAATCTTATCCATTAAGTTTACAGAGTAATCCCATGGCTTTGGTTTGCATGTTTTCCGAATTTTAAATTCCATATTACTGTTCTTCTATCCTTACAGAGGAGTTCTAGACTTCCAGTGCTGACTAGGTTGCTCAAACTAACCTAGATAGATCAGTACTTCTTCCACTTTTACAAACACTGGTGGGAAAATACATCAAAGAATCTATCCAGAGGGATGGAGTAGAGTGGGAAGTATACAAGATTAAGGTCCTATAACCTGAAAATTCAATCTAGTGACAGAGTCATAATGATGCATTTATCACACACACTTCTGTACAGTTAATACTTTGACCCTTGTAAACATTATTTTTCTAAGTTTCTAATTTTCACAAGAATAGATAGGATTCTCAGCTGAAAATTGAATGTGTCATTTTTCAAAAGATGTTTCTACTAGTGAAAGTCACTCTTGGTAGTTCAGTTTTTAAAAGCAAGTATTCTACATGGGGCATTTCAAGGTTTGATACTTTTCATATTATTGCCTTGTCATTATTCATCGGTGTCAAGGACATTTTGTCTGAATATACTGAGAATCACATACAGGTTTCTTTTCTCATGTTAACAGAACACAACAAAATACTTTGAATACTTGCTAAGGTATGTAGTTATGACAGGGAAGTTTATATCACAAAATGCCGAGCATTTTGTGAGAAAAATGGTGAGAAAAAAATTTTGAGTACAACTTCTTAATTTATTGGTTTCAAAAAGTATAGACCTTAACTAAGTTGGGTTCGTTCCTGGAATGGTAAGGTAGATTAAGATACATAAGTGAATAAATTCAGTACAGAGTATAAACAGAAGATAATCATATGATCATTTCCACTGATATGTAGAAAGCTTTCAACAAAACTTCAATTATTTATGATTAATGCTCTGGAGAACCTAGGGAACCGTAGGAATGTTCCTCAATACAATGAAGGGCATATATGACAACTAATAGCCAACTATATAATGAAGAAGATAAGGAAAAGTAAAATAATTTCACTTAAAAAGAATCCAGTTTTAGGGAGGCTGGGAAGGGATGGGAAGGGGAAAATAAAAAATAAAAAAAATAAAAAAAAATAAAAAAATCCAGTTTTCGTTAATTAGCTAATTAATAAATTTTATTTATTTTTAATTTTTGTTATTTATTTATTTTAAGTTAATTTAAATTTTAAATTTTCTTTTTTATTTTTATATTTATTATTTATTATAGTTTTCCTTTTTATCTCCACTCTTTTTAAAAAAATTTAATGCTATGTACTGCCTGTATTTACTCAAACAACTTCTTGAAATTTAATAATTTCTTATACTTGGATGTCCTTCCTGATATGATTTTCTGATACTACATGTTTTTTTCCTGCTGTGTTTTTGCTTATCATTAATTTGGAGTGTTCATAGTTTTGTAATGACTAAGCTTGATTTATGATGAATTCTCTTGAGACTGAACTTAAACAATACAAATCCATTAGAATATAATTCTAAAATGTCCTTTTACAAGTTAGTCATAGAAGCACATATCCAAAAATGCATATTATTACATTGTTTTACACTATGATTCTAGATGCCACTGCTCCTTACAATGTTACATTGCTGTTCATAAAGTGCTGTGGTGTTACAGTGATAATTACCTTCTCCTCACCAAAACCCTTAGAGGTTACTTAGAATTTAATTGTGTTTTTCCAAATTAGAAGTAACAACACATTAAAAACTTTAGTGCTCCTTCAAAATAAAGGCAAATGATAATAGATGCAGACTTCCACCAAATCTTGTCATTTTGTACAATATTTTGGTGTGTGTGTGTTCCTGTACAAGTTATTTGTACTTCAATTTTTAGAGTAAAATTCCTGAATGACTTACCAACAGATGAAGGGATGAATTCCATTATATCTACTAATGATAACCTGTTCTATGGCTTATTGGATGCAACTGTCCCATGAACACTGAGTTGTTTTTACCTTCTTGAGCCCATGCATGAGAGAGAAACATAAATTCCCTTCTTCACTTGTCTCTCATTGGATTAAGTCCTAGATTTAATTCCCTTCCAACAGCAGCCTCTCAGTCTACCAAACTTGGCAAGTAGCTAATAGTCCTTCCCATTGTGACTCCATCATCTCAACCAAACTTAGTCTGTACTTCCTCCTGCCCCAAGAGTGTCACCTACGTACTACACTGCAGTAACTGTGCGATACGAATAAATTCATTTTCTTACTTCCACTCGGAGGAAGAGATCAGGTAAAAGAAGAAAGGGAAGCAGCAGCCAGGATTTCAGAGTAAACGCCATACCTTCATTAAAAGCACATAACTATTTTTTGTCTTAGGCCTCGCATTCTCATCTCAGGTGCAACTTTAAGTAAAAAAGGAGAGCAGTGTTCTTCCTTTGATATTGCCTACCAGTTCTCCATGTTCTTTTTACCATGTAAGGAAGTTTTAGAAGAGAGACTTATTCCATAGAGTATGAAATGTGTTTGGTAAGACAAATTTTTATCTCAAGGAAGGGTACTTGTCTGGCAATGATTGTGGGACAGAAACGACTCTTTTCTGGAGAGATATGCAGGCATCATTGTCCCATGTTTGAAGGAAAGTCCAGACCACTGAGAGCTGAGAGTAGCAGGCCAACCTTGTAGCTTCTGGGCCCATGTGATAAAACAATGTTCCAGCAAGAGTGATTAATGTATCAGGTGCCAGAACATAGGGATACATTTATTCTAAGGGCATTTTGAACCAAATCCAACCTTTTTAGTTTACCATAAATTCCCCACATGTCAAAATCCCAGAGGGTCTCTGGTATAACGTACACCTGAGTTTCTCTTTCTCAACTTGCTTGTTGCTTGCCTAATAAAGTTCTGCTTGGTTTTCTTACCATAACAACTTGTCCTGAACTCTCACTGTGCATTTAAATGCAAGAACTTGAGGCAAAACCTTGAGTAGATGGTTCCTGTTTCTAAGAGGAATCTCCACAGTCCCTCACATGACACACTGGCAACTCTTTATGTTCTTCGTATGTAGTATTGACATTTTCCCCTGTGTAGTTTTGTTGATTCGGCTGTTCTGGTTTCAGTGTACTTCCAATACTGAATTATATTGTAGGCTACTCAAAGCTCTTCATCTTTCCATATAAATTTCAAGATCATTTAATTCTCTGAGGAATTCTCACATCACTAATCATCTGCTTCTCAGGTTCTTATGCAGATACAGTTCATACACTTCACTGTATTTGTTGCTGAAAACCTGTTGCCTACAATGACAGACAAATCTAGAAGACAGTGCTGCATGAAAAATAAAATGTTGTAAATTAGTAAATCGTGCTGATCATTTTGAAGGCAGACAGTTTTAGAACACTTGTTTAAGCAAGCTGTATGGGTCACATTTCACAGGCTAGTTACAAAGTTGGCCTGCTACCTAGATGTCAAAATCCCACAGGGACTCCTGTGTAACATACACCAGAGTGTGTCTTTCTCTGCTTGCTTGTTGTTTGCTTAATAAAGCTCTGCCCAATTTTCTTACCATAACGAGATGTCCTGAACTATCCCTGTGCCTTTAAGTTCAAGGAATTGGGGCAAAACCCTGAGTGGATGGTTCCTATTTCTAAAGGGAATCCTTCACAGACCCTCACCTGCTGCAAGTGACAGCTCTTTATGGTACTCATGTACAGTATGACATGCAAACTTTTATTCATACTGCTGCTCTGGTGTCAGTTTACTTCCAATACTGAGCTATATTGTGGAATACTCAAAGCACATCATCTTTCAGCATGGACTTCAAGTTCAGTCACAGCACTAATTATCTTTTGTTAGAGGTGTATGAATTACTCAGGTAAAGGTTGTATGTGCATATAAGATTGCTTGATTTGGTATGGAAATCTGTTTCCAACAAAAGCAGACAAAATCAGTAGAAGAGAGAACAAAGAAGAAACAGTATAGTAGCAAGTAATTTCATAAGTCATGTGCTGATGATTTTGAATATAGACAGTTTTAGAAGACTACTTAGCAAGTTGTATGGGTCTATCACAATAGCTAGTTATATGGCATCTTCTGGATATCACCTGTGGTAGAGAGAAGGTTTACTATATCCCCAAAGCCCCCTTTTACAGAGATACATATTTACATAAGAAAACAGTATTTTTTTAAAGTAAAAAAGTATAGGCCAGGTACTAAAGGCTCAAACCTACAATCCTACCTCCTCATGAGGCTGAGATCTGAGGATGGAAGCCAGCAGGCCAGAAATGTCCCTGTGATACTCTTCTCTCTAATAAACACTCAAAAAAGCCCAAAGTGCTGCTGGCTCAAATGATAGAGAGAGAGCCTTGAGCACAAAGAGGCCCAATGACTCCCCCAGGTCCAGAGTTCAAGCCCCAAACCCAGGAAAAAATTAAACAAACCAAGTGGAACAAGAAAAGAAAAACCAGAGATCAAATCACCAGCAAGATATGTTGCGATTTTAAGCACACGCGAGCCTGTGCGATTACACACACACATATAGTTATGTAAATGTGCATGTAACTTCTTTACATACTTTGGTGCTTAATGTATAAATACTCTCCCATGCAACACACACATATATATCGTATGTCATAGCATGTAAATATGTAAAGAAACAGAACAGGAGAGAAAGATCCACTAAAATACTAGGAAATATCAATAGAATACTTTTTATGTTTTAAGTTAAACTTGGCTTATTTTTTATACAACAGGGATTCATTCGACATGTCACACACACACACACACACACACACACACACACACAGGCATACATACACACAATAATTGATTAGATTTACCCTCTTCATCTCCTTCATCTCCTCGCCTCTTTCCTAAACAAATTACTTCACTCTTCAGTTTTCATACACGTACATGAAATATTTTGATTTTACTCACCCTCCTTAATTCTCTCTTATCCCTTCTTCTGAAAAACCTGATACTCCAAGGAGAACATGACTCACAGTCCTAACTGTATAAATATATAAGTGTATAAGTGCCTGTTAATTGGTGGGGGGGCTTCATCATGGCTCTTCACACATGCATGTATTGAGCCTCAATCAGGTTGTCCTGTCCCTACTTGCTAATATTCAAGAACTTCCTTAAGTTTTATCTTACATCTTCATTTTGAGATGCAATGAGCTTCAGTATTGTTTGCCCTCTAACATGCTTCCCCCCCCCCCTCCCAACTCCTCTTCTAACTCCCACAAACAATCCTCCAGGGTAATAAATTATAGAAACTCACTCACTCTCACACATACTTTTTGAACTCAGGATCTGAGCACTCTCCCTTAATTTCTTTCCTCAAGGCTAGTGCTGGACCACTTGAGCCACAACAGCCAACAGCTCCACTCCCAGCTTTTTGGTGGTTAATTAGACATAAAAGTCCCAATGCCTTTGCTGCCCAGGCTGGTATTGTACTGAGAGCCTCAAATCTCAGCTTCCTGAGTACCTAGGATGTAAACCACCAGTACCTGGCTTCCTGCATTTTTGTTTCTATATAATAATTTTATTTATTATTTAGAATAATCATTCTTCAATAAATTTTAACTCAGTTCATTACTGTGCATAATGAAAAGTGCTATAATTTTTCTTTTTTAAAATTTAATTTTATTGTCAAGGTGATGTAGAGGAGTTACAGTTATATACATAAGGTAATGAGTACATTTCTTGTCCAACATTGTTACCCCCTCCCTCATTTTTCTCTAACTTTTCCTCCCCCTCCAACCACACCTCCAAGTTATAAAGTTCATTTCCAACATACTGTCTTGTAAGTATTAAAACCAGAAATACAGTCCTTTTAAATAATGACAACCCCACAATGGAAGACACTGGTTCTTTGGAATTCTGATCTATCTGATTACTATTCATTGCTTCTGGTATTATGGCTACTTAGTATCTCATTTGCCATGGTGAGCTGCATTGTGAAGGGACTATCAGGTTGACCTGAGGCTTTCCACTTAAAGCATATGGAAGGCACTGATGAATCTTTTCTTTCTGTTAGCTCGTAGGTAGATAATATGTCTTCTTAAATTTCTCTAAGTCTTCTCAGGACTTCATCTTCAAGTTTTTCCTTACTCTCTTCTTTTTTGTGTGTTTCTTTTCTTTTCCCCCATCAGAATGAATATACAAATTTGTAAATTTTAATTCAAAGACAATTTTTGTGTG
Organism: Dipodomys spectabilis; assembly: GCF_019054845.1. Taxonomy (NCBI): domain Eukaryota; kingdom Metazoa; phylum Chordata; class Mammalia; order Rodentia; family Heteromyidae; genus Dipodomys; species Dipodomys spectabilis. The sequence goes on along the minus strand of NW_024870686.1, from coordinate 12,571,958 downwards.
TAGGTATTCAAATCATTTTGCTTGTGCCTTTTGGCTTGGTTTGTATGGTTTGGGGGGAGATGTATGTGTGATAGGCAGACTATTTTAATCTTTTAAATATACATTTTGGTGCTTTACATAATGAGATTTGTTCATAGTGGATCAATGAACCATCTCTTATAGGCAATTTTGTTGAAAATAGAAGTTTCTCTTTGATTCTAAAAAAAAAGGCATTTGAAACCTTGACTTGGTATTAATTTAGGGTTAGAGATAGGAATCTAGTTTCAATCTTCCATATGTGGACATCCAGTTTTCCCAGCACCATGTGTTGAAAAAACTGTATTTTCTCCAATTATTTGGCATCTTTTGGCTATCTTTCTCCAATCATTTGACACTTTGTGTGTGTGTGCGTGTGCCCATCCTGGGGCTTGAACTCAGGGCCTGAGTGCTGCTCCAAAGCTTCTTTTGCTCAAGGCTAGTACCCTTCCACTTGAGTCATAACACCACTTCCAGCTTGTTCTGAATAGTTTACTAGAGATGAATCTTTTGGACTTTCCTGCCCAGTCTGGCTTTGAACTGTAATCCTCAGCTCTCAGCCTCCTGAGTTGCTAGCTAGGATGACAGGCATGAGCCACCATGGTTCTTGCTTTGTTTTGTGATCTTTTGACAAAAAATTGGATGTCAACAGAGGAGGCGGTAACAATGTCCAACAAAAAATATACTCATCACCTTACTCATGTAACTGTAACCCCTCTGTACAGCATCTTTATAATAAAACAAAATCTAAAAATTGGATATTTGTAGCTACTCTCATTTATTCATATTCCATTTCGATCCTTTGTCCTGTGGACTTTTTGCTAGTACCATGCTATTTTTGTTTACTATGATTCTTCAGTGTAATTTGAAATGTGGTATTGTGATGCCTCCATTGTGGCTATTTAGTCAAGATTGCTTTATCTACTTAAGAGTCTTTTGTGCTTCTATATGAGTTTTAGTACTGAATTTTCTATCTCTGTGAAGAATGATATTGGAATTTTGATGAGTGTGCATTGAATCTGTAAATTGCTTTACACTACGTAACCATGTTTATTCTATTGATTTTTACTAATGATTGAGCATGGCAAGTCTTTCTTTGTTCTGGTGTCTTCTTCAATATCCTTCAAGATCTTGTATTTGTCATTGCAGAGACCTTTTACCTTCCTGTTTTGTCTGATTACTAGATAATGTTTTTGAGATTATTTTGTATAAAATTATGTTTATTGTTGGTATGCACAAAAGTTACTGATTTTGTATTCTTCAGCATTGTCAAAGTTGTGTGGGAACTTTGAGGTGGAATCTTTATGATCAGTTAAGTGTAGGATCATATAGGGATAATTTATCTTCTTTTCTTATTTGGATCCCTTTTATATTTTCCATTGCCTCTAACTTTGTTCTGGCTAAGAATTCCAGTACCATATTGAATAGAAATCAAAAGACAGAATATCCATGTTTCATGCCTGACTTTAGGGAAACCACTTCAGTTTTGCTCACACTTCTTACAGTGTAGTTTCTAGGTTTTTCAGAAAAATGCTGATGTACTTCTATTATTGTTTCTTCAGAGTTTTTATCATAAAGGTATTAAATTTTGAAAGAAGCCTTTTCATATCAACTGAGATGATCGTGTGATCCTTGATCCTATTTATTTGTTGCATTACATTTATCCATTTACATATATTGAACCACACTTGCATTTATGGAATAAAACAATTTGATCATGTTATATGATCTTTTTAATGTGTTGTTGAATTTGTTTTTCAAGAATTTCATGAGAAATTTTGCATCTAAAGTTATCAGAAGGACTAGACTACTCTGTAATTTGTGTGTGTGTGTGTGTGTGTGTGTGTGTGTGTGTGAATGAATGTAAAATGTACTTTATAGGTTTGGTGATGTTCCTTCTCTTTCTAGAAGCTTGAAGAATTTTTGATATTAGTTGTTCTTTAAATATCTGGCAGAATTTAGCATTGAATGTGTTGTGCTCTGGATTATTCTTTATGCCTTCTTATTACATCAATTTAATTTTCCCTGTTATAAAAGTGTTAGGTGGTTCAATTTTGGTAGAAAAATATAGGTAGAAATTCATTTGTTTCTATATTTTCCAGTTTGCTGGCAAACAGATTTTAACATTCTTATTTTTTCAAAAAAAAATCCCACCATTTTTTTTGGGCTGGGAAGGTGGCTCAGTGGTAGAGCGCTTGCCTTGCATGCCTGAGGCCCTGGGTTTGATTTCTCAGCATCACATAAGCAAAAAGAAAAAAGCCGGAAGTGGTGCTGTGGCTCAAGTGGTAGAGTGCTAGCCTTGAGCTGAAGAGCTGAAGGACAGCACCCAGGCCCAGAGTTCAGGCCCCACGACCGGACCCCCCCCCCCAAAAAAAAAAAAATCCCACCATTTTGTTACATTGATTCTATATATCTATGTATCTATCTACCAATAGTTCCTATTATATTATTTGCTTTCCTAATTTTATTCTTTTCTCTTATTTAATTTTTTGCAATCAACGTTTAAAAGTTATGTTTAAGCCGGGCGCCGGTGGCTCACGCCTGTAATCCTAGCTACTCAGGAGGCTGAGACCCGAGGATCACGGTTCAAATCCAGCCCGGACAGGAAAGTCCATGAGACTCTTATCTCCAATAAACCACTAGAAAACCGGAAGTGGCGCTGTGGCTCAAGCGGTAGAGAGCTCGCCTTGAGCTGAAGAGCTGAAGGACAGCGCCCAAGCCCAGTGTTCAAACCCCACAACCAACCAAAAAAAAAAAAAAAGTTATCTTTAAGTAGTTGTATAAAGAGGTTTTATTCAATGAGCTAGTTTGTGAGTACAATGCGTCTTGATCAATGTCGCCTCTTTCATCATCCTCTTCCATTTCTCCCAACCCCACTCCTCCCAAAGTTTACCTGGCTCTACTTCCACATCAGTACACTGGCTATTCGGGCTACACTCACCCAGCCTTCATCTCTCTGTGCCTGCCCAAATCGCCTTGACTTCACACCCTCACTCAGACAGCACATATTCCAGATTCTTGGTTTTCATTGTGTTAAAATGTAAACTCCTGTCTCTCTTCTTTCTTTCCTTCTCTGTCTCCCTTTCACTCATCCCTCTCTCCTTCCCTTCTTTCCCCACTCTACCTCCTTATCAATCTTCCCTTTCTTTCTCCCTTCCTTCCTTCTCTTTTTCTTTCATTCTCTTTCTCCCTCTTATCCTCCAACTTTCAGTCCCTCCATTCCTTCCTCTCTCCTTCATTCTCAATCTCCTTCCCTCGTTCTCCTTTCTTTCCTTTTCTATTTCTTCTCTTTCTTCTCTTCCTTCTTTCCTCCCTCCCTTTTCTTCTTTTCCTTCCTTCTTTCCTTTTTTCTCTTTCTTTCTCCCTTTCTTTCCCCTTTTCCTTTTCTATTTCTTTCTCCTTCCTTCCTTCCTTTCTTTTTCTTTCTTTCTTTCTCTCACTCTCTATTTTCTTTCTCTTTCTCTTCTTTCTACTCAGAAACTTGTGGTCTCTTGGTTTTTCACGCAAAATCACCCCCCTTCCCCAACACTTCAGCTACATCTTTGTGTTGTTTTTTGCTGGTCCTTGGATCTAACAGTCTCTCTGATTGGTCTGCTCGTGCTGGCTTCTGATTTGAAACCTCACTTCTCAGTCGTCTGAATAACTAGGATTTCAGGCATGAGCCACTAGCACTGAGCTTATTTCTTTCTGAATTTGCTTTTGGTTTGTAATTGTGTTCTTCTAGAGATATGAGGTACATTATTAGGCTATTTATTTTGTAACTCTGAATTGGATTTATTTTATTTTATTTTTTTTGTCGGTCATGGGGCTTGAACTCTGGGCCTGGGCGCTGTCCCTCAGCTTTTCAGCTCAAGGCTAGCGCTCTACCTCTTGAGCTGTGGTGCCACTTCCATCTCTGAATTTTTTAAAGTAAGAACTCAGAATTGTTTTCTTTCAGCACAGCATTTTCTGTTTTCCAGTGTTACTGTTAAGTTGACCATTTGTATTCAATTCTGGAGATTTTTTTTCAAAGCATAATCTCTGTCTCAATTCTTTAAAATAAAGATGCTATCTTTAAGCAGTTGTACAAAGGAGTTGCCATTCAACAAAGCAGTTTATGAATACAATGCTTCTTGATCAGTGTCACCCCTTTTTATCATTCTCCCTCACCCCTTCCAACCCTACCACTTCTCTTAATTTTTTTTGGTAGGATATGCGTTGAATTTTATGGCTTTCTGCTCTTCCTTCTTCCTCTTTTCATTAGTCTACCTCCTTCTCCTGGGTGTACCTTCCCACCTTTTGAGTGCCAGGGACTTTTCTTTATGAGAAAGAATGCAGGAATTTTGAAAAACTTTCTTAACCATATCCTAGAATTCTGCACAGAACTATCATATTTCTTTTTGTAACACCAGCCAATGAGTTTTCCAAATCCTTTTGCAATTGCAGTATAAGTTCTGCATGTAATGAAAATATTCTTTTTCATCTTACCTTAGGTGGCCACAAAAGCCACATGACATCTTGAAAGATTTGCAGCTTAGGTATTTTAGGTATTTATCCTAAAGCTATCTTGAATTATCACTTAAATTTGTACCTTTTAGGTTTTAGGGCATGAACCCATTTCTGCAATCTCACTGTAGAAGTGTGGATCACACGTGTGGGCTTTCCTTGAGTTTACAATAGCTAGGAAATTTCTCATTGCTATCTGGCAGAACCACCCATAGTTTCTATATTACTGAAATCATTTTGGTTATGATAATAATCACTTTTAGTATTTTCCTTGTCATCTTTGCTGAGCCCTCATGAGAATCAATCTTAATTCTCTTTATTGGTAGTTCCCACAAATTCCTCCAGCCTCCACTTAGTATCTAGTCCCCAAGATGTCCAATAACTAAGTAGTTTATTACAATGGCAAGTCCTAGTACAGTTTAACTTGTTCTCTTTTCTTGGGTTAGAACAGAACTCCTATCTTCTACATCATTTATGGCAGCAAGAAATTACTCACAGTTTTAGAAGGAAGGAATTCCAAGACTGTGTTGATGCAGTCCCTTGAGAGACTATGGTGCTTCTCTTCATAATGACAGACAGAAGTACAGCAGGTACATGGGAGAGCAGGACCTCTCTTTATAACCAGGGGACACCTATACCATCCGCCCATGTGGTTATAGTAGCCTTAGTCCATCATAAAAGTCCTGCCTAAATAAACTTTTAGAGCCTCAACTCCCAATTGTTCTACAATGAAATAATTGGACATTCAATTTCGATATGATTTTTGAGGAGCCATTCAAACTAAAACTGTATGTAGAGAGATAATGTGCTGATGGTAGGTCATTGTGCATTAAAACCACCATAAAATTTCCATGTGGTTCCACAAGAAATCCTCTGCTATTTCCTCTGTGTACAGACTAAAGAATGATTGCCCATTCCCATTGTTTTTTTTAGTTAGGTCAGAGGTGATTTTTCAGTATGTCTGGGACTAATTCTCTTTACTTTGAGAGTATTGCTTAAGATATGAGACTGAAGACTTTCATTTGACTGCGTATTTTTATTTACACAGGCCTAAAACATCATGGAAGTTAACCTCTATAATCTAAAAGTTTACTATGTAGCTCTCCAAGTTCTTATCAAATGCCAAATTAAAAAAAAAATGTCCTCTTAGAGAATCCATGCTTTTACATGGGAGAAGCCTTATTTTCTGTTCTGACAATATGGGTTATGAAGAGATGCCATTTAAAAAAATTTAGGCTTGGCAGCAGCATCCTACTAAGCCATCAAATTCAACAAATGTAACTTGATGGAAAATAATGAAAATTGAAGGACCAAAAACTTCTATCTCATGATTGTAGGGTTAGATTTCATTCATTTCTCTTCCTAATAGAGATCCTCTCCTCTCCCTGGGCCAGACCACATCTTCAATTCCCATGTATGTGGCAATACAAGAGGGGAAATACGAGAGATCACTCATCACCTCCTCTCAGAATTATTTTTGGTTCATATGCTCCTGTTTAAGCTTCTCTGTCTCTACATTACTGTTAAGTATTGTTGTAAGGTTTAGTGTGTTTTGGGTTTTTGTTTCACTGAAAATAGAAGATGCATAAATTCCAATATATGAAAGAGGTTCGGGACCGTCAAATCCAGAGTTCTGAATATGTCACAATCTCCTAGGACCCCAAAATTCAGATCAGAAGGTATAGCTAATGGTTGTGTTATGTCACTGGGGCTGGTGACAGTACTGGTTCTCTTATGTGTGTGTGTGTGTATGTGTGTGTGTGTGTGTGTGTGTGTGTGTGTGTGTGTGTGAATGTGCAAGCTGGAAGCCACTGCTACTAGCAGGTAGAGTGCTGCTATTGAAGGTACATTGCTACGAACTCTCCCTGTGGCCCAAATGTTCTTCTAGCACCTATAGGAGCAGAAATTACAATAAAGATGGATACAATGGAAATGAAATTTGAGAGTCCCTTCTTACTGTAACAAATTAGAGAGAAAATAGAATTGAAAGACATCATATGAAAGTCCACAAACTAAAAAGAGATTGAAAGAGGAGGGGAGAAACATGCATTGGCGAGACAGGTTTGCTTGTGAAACTAAAGGCAAGAATTTTAATAAAAACAAGCAATAAGATGCTTAATTAATGAACAGGCAAAATATGTTAGGGCTCACTTTTTATTGACATTTCTGATGGTGCAAGTTGTGACCTTTCTGGACCATTCTGTCAGTGGTTTCTGACACAGGCAGTAACATTTCTACTGCAAGAATACTAAAAGCCAATTCATAGGAAACTTCACTGAGGATTTTTTCAATTGTAAAATTTGGCTCACTGCCCTTCATGAAGATTGGACAATGGAGATCTTCTTTTTAGGTAATGTTTGAACACAGAGCTCTTACTTCTTGAAGGTTTAAAAAAAATTTTTTTTCCCACAGGTGATCTTTGAAACCTTTTGTTCTTCTCTCATGAGTGAAATGTTATTCTCAGGTGGTATTTCAAAAATTTGCACTTCTGTCTAATGTTATATTATTTTCTCCCTCTTCAAATACACAATGGATAAAGCAATAAGCACAGTGAAAAAAGTAAAGAGAAAAATTGGTATTAAGTAAAAGTTTCTCTTCGCAGTTCTCGGTTCTTCCAGTTTCGCAGGAGGTGGGCCACTATCAACACTACCTCCAAAGCCTTGCACCTCACAGAACGGCGGACTCCACCCATAGTTGCAATGGCAGTGATGTTTGTTGTTGCAGATACCTTGCAAATTGCAGGACCCTGGTGAACACTCACTCTCCCAAGCGGGTTTTGGTACACATTTCCTCTTGAGGCACATACGTCCCTCACCACATTCTGTCCCGTCTTTGATTTCACCAAGATCTGGTGCGGACATCCCCCAATGGAAGTCAGTACCCCAGCAGTTGAAGTCATTGATGCGATCCCAATGTATACTATAATGCTCTTCCAAAAGAGGGATCTTTGACACGTTGTCACACTGAACTCTTCCACAGAGGATATCTGAGATCACGCAGCTTACGTACCTATTGCTATAGACACCACAGTTTCCAGAACGGTCACCTTTGGTGTTCATGTGTCGGTAGCAAGTCTCATTTGCATTTCTGGCCTCTTCACCAAAAATCTTCTGACATTGTTCGTCTCGGTCATTGCATCTATTTTCATAGCAATAGCCAGTGTGCAAGCAAGGGGAGCCATCCATCATGTACACATCATCTGGGCAATCTGGCGTTGTACCGTTACACCACTCTGGAAGATCACAATGGTTTTCCTGTTCTCTGCACAGTGTGCCTGAAGGCAGGAAGTGACAGTCCTTGCAACAGAGCCCACTAGCACATTCGGACCCAGCTGTTAGAGTGCAGTTTGCCAGACAGCACGGGTCTGTTTCACACAATTTTTTAGACCCACAGTCACACTCCTCTTCATCATCAATTACACCATTCCCACATAGCTGAAATTTATATAGGCGTGATGAATCTGCTGGCAAGCGCAGACAGTGCTTATTTCTGTAAGTGTGTACAAGTGAAGCATAGCTGCAGTTGCTAAATTTCACGGAAGGATTTTGTGCTGGAGCCATGATGCAGTCTCTCTGTCCACAGGAACAATACCTTCCATCATGAGGCATGCCCAAACCGTGACTCATCTCATGTGCAACAGTGTTTGCTGCGGCAACCAAATTCTCGCCAAGCAGCCGTTCGACTCCACAACTATAAGACATACATACACCTCCAACATACGCTTTACCAAGAAACATACCAAAATACTGGTGTATTAAGAGATGTGCCGCATCACTTCTTATACGACGGTCCAATCTACCTTCCTTCCAATCACAAAACTTATCTAAGAGATAACCTGTATTATTTCCTGCTACAAAATTTTGAGTAGTCCACACTTCAACTGCAATTAAATTAATCTCAAGATCAATTGCAGAGAAAGTTGTACCTATTTCATTAAGAATGAAAAACACATCTTGTAAGACATGTGAAAGATTGCCATGCCGATAATTGTATCGTTGATTGTCAACAATAAGTATAAGTTCAAGAAAGGCTTTGTGGGTCCACCAGCCTTCATAACCGCTTTGCCTCATCATAAAGTTATCATTCTCTTGAAACTTCAATTGGTTTTCTATTTCTTCTTCTGTCAATGCACATCTCAAGGGGTGTGAATTTTCCTCCTCAGTGTCTGTCTTATAAACCACATGTTCAAAGCTGTTAGAAGGGATCTTGGGCTTGATTTCATATTGTATATCATTGACTTGTATTGTTCCTTGAAAGCCCCCAAAGCAGGTGTTAATAGCCACCATGGACATTTCATTTCCTTCTACATAACCCTGATAATAACAGTCATTCTGGATGTAAGGCCAGTCCTCAAGGAGATCCCCCTTGTCTGTGTATGTGAACACAGAGAAATGTCTGGAAATCAACAGCTTCTTGGCCTTCATGTGGACAATGTGTCTCTGACCCCCAAAGTACAGGCTGTAAGACAACCATCCTCGAGTTTTTGTGCCTCTGCCAGTGCCAGCTACCTTCAAGGGTATCACCACTTCTGGGGGGCTTTCATATTGAGCCTGCCCAGTCTGAGGCCATTCAGAAAGGCAGAGAGACAGCCCAAACCAGAGCTGCAGGACAGTGATCCACATATGCAGCATGTTCTTCAACTCTGCCATCATGGGATATGAGGAGATCAAAGAAGAGAGAGGACAGTGGCAGGGGTGGCCTGTCTCTACCGTTTGTCTTGGTTGTGTGCAGTGTGCATTTATACAAGTTTCCCTTCTGTCAGAATCAATCCTTCAGAACAGCAGACTAAAATAAGAAAGAAACAGAATGTTCAGATAGTGGTGAGTCAATTGTAAGCAGAGCAGGGTGGAGGAGAGCGAACAAGCTATGGCTTAGAGTAGATTTTCCTTAAGTCCAAGCCATTCTCTTTATCTTTTGTGTGTCAGAATCAGACAGTGAGTATGCAGAGAATGACACTGGCCATGAATTGATACTTCCTGAGTTTAGATGAGGGATACATGGATTCAGTATTCTGCTCTTTAACTATGAACCTTTCTCTAAGAAATAGTTAAAGCAAAAGAGACTCAAGTTGGTAGCTGTCAACAGTATTCTAGCTATTTTAGAGATTGAGAATGGAAGGATCTCAGGTTTAGGTCAGCCCAGGCAAAAAAAAAAATCACAAACTCTTTCATAATCCATTCCTGTGTGCGCAATTGTGCAAAATGCTTCTCCATAAGTTACATGGAGCTGAGGTGGGGAAGACCCTGTTTCTAATCCAGAATGAGCTAAAGCTTTTGAGACTGTATCTCAATGGCAAGGAGATGGGAGTTTCCCTCAATATCTGTTATCCTAGCTAACATGGAAAGCATTACAACAGATACTTGTAAAGATACGTGTACTTTCCTTTTTTCTTATTTTCAGGCAATGTAAACGTATTTCCAAAATATGTGTAAAACAAGGATAGTGGTACGGTTCAGCAGAAGAGGGCTTGTATGCTTATGGCTCTTTTAATAAATGAATGAATGAATGAATAAATAAATGTTTAAGGCAAAACTCTTCTTGAAGAAGTGATCATAGGTCTTATTTTGATGAGGCAAGAATGATTTATAAATGTTTACTTTGTAGATATATTTCTCACAAACTTAAGTGATATATCACTGTCTCAAATTTGATTAGGAGTGATTTACAAGAATGACAAGACAATGTCCCACTCACATTGTTTATATCCTCTTGGTATTTTTAAAAGTGCAATCCCTTGCCAGAAAATCTCTCCACTCTGATCTTGTGAAGGTAGAAGTGTTGCTCTAGCAATAAAAGAAAGATACAGAATTTGGAAAGTTGAATATCTTCTGTTGAAAAATAGCAATTCTTCCATTGTTGATTATCTTCCTAAGGCAGTTAACACTATAGTTTCTGACTTTGTAAAATAAATAAAAAGTCCACTAACTGGAAAAGGAATGGGTGGAATTGGGAGAATACCAGAGTCAAGACAAGTCCCTTTAGAAATGAAATCAATGAACTAACTCCATGAGGAGGGAAGAAAGCCCTGGCAAAGGCAACATTCATGGACTGAGGGAAAAGCAACAAAAAAATTGGCATTTATAATTGTAAAATGCAAAAAAGCACATACATATATGATAAATGAACAAATACGCAATTGAAAGTATGTTGATTTTTTTAAAGTAAAAACAGAAGGCTTTTAATTCCATGGAAAAATTACCTGGATAATTTTTGTAACCTTTTTTAAATAACCATAGAGAAAAATCTTACACTTACTTGTTTCTTACCAAAGGTAGAAGCAGTGGTAAGAATTTATAATGCATAGATATAAACAATCTCAACTACTCTGACATCAACACAAGACAAAAGAATAAAACACAAATTGTGAGTACAGAAATTAAAAACAGCATATTCTAAGATTTTTTTTGTTTGTTGATCTATTTTTATTGTTTGTTTTATTGTTGGTGTACTTATCTCCTGACAGAAAATAGCTGAAGACTAATTTCAAACATGACATGGAGATTAAGTACAAAAGCCAAAAGAAATAAAACTTTATTCTTATAATTAATATTTCCCATAATCAAAATGTACTAGCATATAGTTAGAAAAATGAGACATGAGGCAGGACAGTGGCAAGCTTCAAATAGAGATTGCTCTTTTTTAACCAGGTGAGACATTATCAAAAAGGAATATTATGTAGCTACTGTGACAGATGTTGGGTAGACACAAATGAAGCAGAGGTTTGTGAAGTTAATAATATAGAACACTGATTCTTGTGGAATGATTAATGTAAAGGAATATATTAGCCAATCACTAATGGCTCATGCCTATAATCCTAGCTACTCAAGAAGCTGAGATCTGAGGATCATGATTTGAAGCCAGGCTGGGGAGGAAAGTAGAAATATCCATGAGTCTCTTATTGCCATAGTCACCCAAAAAGCCAGAGTGGAGGTGTGACTCAAGAGATAGAGTTCTAGTCTTGAGCAAAAGAAGCTCAGGGAGAGTGCCAAGGCCTCTTCAGACTAGGGAGAAAAAAAGATACACATTAAAAAATTTGTAGTTTTATATCCATCCCAATAGATGCATAAAAACATTTGACAAGATCCAACACCCCTTTATGATGAAAGCTCTAGAAAAACTAGGAATCCATGGAACATTCCTCAATAAAATAAAGGCTATATGACAAACCTACAGCCAGCATTATACTTAATGGCAAAAAGCTAAAGGCGTTTCCTCTAAATTCAAGAATAGACAAGGATGTCCCCTTTCTCCACTCCTCTTCAACTTATCTGGCCTAGCTTGAGCAATAAAGTAAGATGCAAACATAAAGGTGATCCAAATAGAGAAAGATGAGGTAAAACTCTCCTTCTTTACAGATGACATGATCCTGTATATTTAAAGAACCCCAGGGACTCAACTTCCAAGTTACTCAAGCTGATCAGAAACTTTGGCAAAATAGTAGGGTATAAAATTAACCCTCAAAAATCAGTGGCTTTTCTGTATGCCAACAATGAGAAGAATGTGACTGAAATCAGGAAAGCAATTCCTTTTGTAATATCTCCCCCCCCCCCCACACACAAATAAAATACCTAGGAATTAACTTAATTGAAGAAGTGAAGGATCTCTATGATGAAAACATTAAAAAACCTGAAAAAGGGAATTAAAGCAGAACTAAGGAAGTGGAAAAACCTCCCATGCTCCTGGATTTGGAGTATTAACATTGTGAAAGTGGCAATACTGCCAAAGGTTATCTAGAAATTCAATGCAATACCCATCAATATCCCAACCATATTCTTCAGTAAATAGAAAAAACAATCCAAAATTTCATATGGAACAATAAAAAACCTGAATAGCAAAAACAATCCTTAACAGAAAGAACAGTGCTGGAGGAATATCTAAACTAAACTTCAAACTCTACTTCAAATAATCGAAACATCTTGGTACTGGCACAAGAACAGACCTGAGGAACTGAACACCCAGAAATGAACCTGTAGACCTATAACCATCTAATTTTCTATAAGGGAAAAATAGGATGGAGGAAGGACAGCCTCTTCAGTAAATGGTGCTGGCAAAATTGGTTAAACACCTGTAGAAAACTAAAGTTAGATCCTTATATATCACCATGCACCAGAATCAACTCCAAATAGGTCAAAGACCTCAAAGTCAAAGCAGACACCCTGAAAACATTACAGTAAGGACTAGGAGAAACTCTAGGGCTCCTTGGCACAGGCCGAAACTTTCTTAATACAGATCCAGACACACGACAAATCAAAGAAAGGTTGGACAAATGGGATGGCATGAAAATGCGGAGCTTCTGCATGGTAAAGAACATAACTAGCAAGATCAGTAGAAAGCCCACGAATTAGGAGAAGATCTTCACTAGCTATATACTATATATACTTAGAACTCAAAAAATTAAATCCCCCCAAAACAAATCCTCAAAGAAATAACCACCCAATAATAAGTGGGCTAAAGAGTTAAAGAGAGACTTCTCTGAAATAAGAATGCCCAATAGACACATGAAGAAATCCTCAACTTCTCTAGCCATAAAAGAAATACAAGTCAAAACAATATTGAGATTCCACCTTACCCCAGTTAGAATAGCTAGAATCAAGAAATCTAACACCACCAGATGCTGGAGGGACCAAAAGGGAGGCCTACTGTACTATTGGTGGGAGTGTAAACTTGTTCAACCACTCTGGAAAGCAGTATGGAGGTTCATCAAAAGTTTACACATAAAGCTCCTTTTATGACCCAGTAATCCCACTTTTAGACATTTACCCAAATGATCACAAACAAGGCCATACTAAAGCTACCAGCACGACTATGTTTATCGCAGCATTATTCACCATAGCAAAGATATGGAACCAACCCAGATGTCCTTCAGTAGATGAATGATCAAGAAAATGTGATACACACACACACACACACACACACACACACACACACACACACACACACACACACACACACACACACACACACACACAATGGACTTCTATGCTTCCATCAGAAACAATGACACCATCCCATTTGTAAGGAAATGGAAAGACTTGGAAAAAATCTTATTAAGTGAAGTAAGGCAAACCCAAAGAAACATAGGTCCCATGGTTTCCCTTATTTGCAATAACTAGTATATGTCTAGGATAAGCTTAGCAGATGAGGAGAACAGCTCAATAACTATGTACATATAACCATATAAGATGATGCTAAGGGAAATGAACTCCAAGACAGGGACACAAGATGCTTTTCTTTGTTGTTTTGTTTTTAATGTACTCTGTTTCTTTTTTATGTTCTTCCCCCTATGGTATATATATACATATATATACCATGTTGTCATAGTATTTGATTTTGGTGGTCTGGTGTTGTATATACGTTTATTTCAATTAGGAAAGAGAAGGGGAACAACAGGATGGTGAGATAAAAGACAAGAGGGGAACCAATACAACAGTGACAAACACAAGACAATATGTTGGATATGATCTGTAAACAATTTGGGGAGGTTGGGGGAGGGAAAGTAGGAGAAAAATGAGGGAAGGGGTAACAAGTTTGACAAGAAAGGTACTCATTACCTTACTTATATAACTGTAACCCCTCTACACATCACCTTGACAATAACAAATCTGTGGTCTTATATTAAATATTAAATATGGGGCTGGGAAGGTGGCTCAGTGGTAGAGCGCTTGCCTTGCATGCATGAGGCCCTGGGTTCGATTCCCCAGCACTATATAAGCAAAAAGAAAAAAGCCGGAAGTGGCGCTGTGGCTCAAGTGGTAGAGCGCTAGCCTTGAGCTGAAGAGCTGAGGGACAGCACCCAGGCCCAGAGTTCAGGCCCCATGACCGGACCCCCCCCCCAAAAAAATTAAATATAAAATACCTATTTTGAGTTGACCTATTAAATGTGCTCAACAATAGATCAATAAACTAACAAGATTGTTGATGAACTTAATGAGCTAAAGGATTAGTGGATTGTTTGGGAGGAAAAAAGCAACAGCTATGAAAAATGACTTCTGCTTTAGAACATCCAAAACACATTGAGTGATCAACATTTCTCAAAGAGGGAGGGTAGAAATGACAGATGCTACCAACAGCATGTCTCTAAGATCTAAGTGCCTCTAAGATCCAGGACTCTTTTCATCATATTGCTTCTAACTTCTTTGTTGTCTTCACAAAATATAATTTATTGTAACCAGTTGGCTGTCAGGAGACTTTTGCTCACCAGATAGAAATTGTGAGTAGGTGAGGCATACTTCCTGGGGTTTGGGAAGTCACTGGCAACAGAATGAGTTCTCTGCTTGCCTCGAGGAGATTGGTAATATCAACAAATTTGGTGTTTGCCAGTGGGTTTCTATTCCCCTCCTTATTGTGTGTTCAGATTTTCTGTTTCTCTCATTAGAACTTTTTATTTTTAACCCTAGGTTTTATCACAACGGTTTTTAAATGACCAAAATTGGCCTGGTGATTTCTTTCTTTTTTAACGAAACTAATTTTATTGTTACAATGTGTTCTACAGAGGGGTTATTTTTCTATCATTTCATAAGTCAGGTAATGAGTATACTTCCTGCTTAGAAAAATCTCTTCCTTTACTTTCATCCAGTTTCCCTCTCCTGTCCCTGCCCACAAGTTACACAGGTCATTTTCACGTAGTTTGTACTGAATAGTATGATTGCATTTGTTCACCCTTCTTCCCACCCTTTCTGCACTCCACCCCCTTTACTCCTTCAGAAGAGAAAAAACCCTAAAGCTAAACCAAACACCACCAGCAGTAACAGCAACAACTTTCCTATGTGGAAGCTAGATCTAAAATATAACGGGACAGGATAACCTCTACAGGACTCTAAGCATTCACACATCAAAGGTCAGACTACATGAAGATACCCGTAGGGGAGGAACACCAAAGTGTAACTTCTCCAAACATTTTAAATACTATATATTGAAACAAACTCTAGAAGAGGAAGACATGGGTTTTTTTCCTGTTGGTTTCGTTCCTTTAAAAAATTATAATTTAACTTATTTCTTATTATCTTTAAGTAGTTGTACAAAGAGGTTTCATTTCAACAAACCAATGTATAAGCACCAAGCATGTATGATCTGGTGATTTTGATGTCTGAATTCATTTGCTGGGGCCACTATTACCAGATAACCTCAAAATGAGTGCTGTCAGAAAATTCTGCAGCCCAGAAGACCAGTGCCACAGCCTCCTTCCTCTGTATATATGAAGGAACGATTTATTCCACCTTTTCTTCTAGCTTCTGGTAAGAGCTTGCTTTTGACAGTTGCTTTTTGATTAGCAACTCCTTCTCCACAAAATTGTCACTTTTAAGGAGACAATTACTTCTATAAACAAAGAAGTTTATTAAAATTATGATAAAACAGTCAACCCCTCAAAAATCTATGTAACAATTATAACCACCACAAATAGCAGACCAAATAAACATGTAATATAAACTTTAAGAGGAGAAGAGAGAAGCCGAGTTAAACATAAACTAGTAGAAGCTTGTTACATTTTCTTTTCAGCCAGAGAAAAAGTTAAATTTTCCAGCTTTCAAGATTACTAGCAGAATTTACCAACAATATGGAATAAGTTCACATAAGGAACATATGTGGACTATACTAGGTGTACCCAGTGGCCCAAGAACAGATTTTTCTGCATAGGGTATACAAAAGAGATTTTAGGACCGCTGGCAGGGTATGCAAAGAATGTGTCATAATTATATGTAGGAGATTGAACTCATATCAAGTATCTCATTTGGCCAATGTGGAGTGAAACTAGACATTAGTTAATGAAAAAAAGCCGAAGGAAGCACAGCTGTGTGGAAGCTACACAATACCCATTTGAAAAAGAAATGGACCAGGTGAGATCATAATTTCTAGCATATCATGAGTTAAATAAAAATGAACACAGAGCATTTTCAAACTTATGGGATGTAGCAAAAGATATCTGGAAGGGAATTGTATGATCCAAACTTTCAAGGAACAATAAAAAGAGGAACAAACCATGCCCAAATTTTACACAGTGATTAACAGCAGATCACAATTTTAAAAAAAACAAGTGGAAAACAAAACAGTAACATGAAGAATACCAATGCTGGAATAGAATCAACAAACTTTGGTGAGTTAAGAAAAAAAGAGAGACATAAAATCAGAAATGAAAGGTAAAACATCACAATGATGCTCAGAAAGAAAATATATCCTGAATATCTATTATGAAAAGCCAAATACTAACAAAAAAATAACCTAGAATCATTGTATAGCTAGAAAAGGAGGTACAACTTTTTGATCTTAAATCAAGGATAACTGCAAAGTCTGAATATGCCAAAAACAAACATTATGTTTGAAAAAGAAATGAAAATCCTCACAGCAAAGACAAGGAAAACTCATTGGAATTACTATCAACCATGTAAAGAAAAAGATATGAATTCCAGTCAACACTTCACAAAGTAAAAAAGGAGAAGATAACTTCAAAGTATCTTTTCTGTGGCTAGCATGACCTTGATACCAAAGTCTAGTAACCCCGATGAAAGACAAAGAATAAAATAATATCAATCCAAATTCAATAGCATATAAAAAGGGTCCTGCACCCTGACTGAGTTTGATTTATCCAAGGGATGTAGGATGTTTTATAGCACATTAGTAGGACAAATTTTAAAAAAAACAACAACACAAGATCAACTCAAGTGCTAGAAATAAAGCATTTTAAAATGAGAAATGCCAAATACACTTTCTAGAAGTTTATATACACTCCAGAAAAGCCATGTATATAAATATCACAGCTGAAGTTACATAAATAGATCACAAATAGACTGCAAGATCAGAAATAGACAAGGATAAGTGGCAATGTTGAAAGGGTTATATCAAGATGTCTTGCACTTATGAACTGCTTTTTTGAATGGCAACCCTCATGTCCAACCACTTAAAGATAATAAAATATTTTTTAAAAAGAAAACAGGGCTGGGAATGTGGTTCAGTGGTAGAGTACTTGCATAGCATGCATGAAGCCTGGGGTTCGAATCCTCAGCACCACATAAACAGAAAAAGCCGAAATGGAGTTGTAGCCCAAGGAATAGAGTGCTAGTCTTGAGCACAGAGAGGCTCAGGCACAATGTCCAAGCCCTGAGTTCAAACCTCAGGATTGGCAAAAGAAAGAAAGAAAACAACAACAACAACAAAAACAAAAACAGAACTAGACAAGGATATGTAATCGCTTGTCTTCTCTTCCATATACTTTTGGATATATAACTAATGAAATTGATAGGAATAAATTGCTGATGGTATAAATGTATATGTGGGGATCCCCTAAGATTATATAAAATAGGATTAACAGTGAATTCCTTATTAAATCAAGGGAATAAGACACAAATTATGATGAAAAACATGCTGTAAAAAAGCCACTATAGACAGCACTAAGGAAAGCCAATAAACCAAAATGGAAATTCTCTGCACTAAAGAATAATCATCAAAATAATGTAATTCACAGGGAACATGAGGAGAAGATGTGAAGATGCTATCAAAAGTATCAGTAAACTTAAGACAGAGTGTTGGAGGGGTCTCAATTTAGGTGAAAGGAAGGAATAAAGCAAGAAAGATGAATGATTCTGAGAAATACACAATTCATTATGAAGCAGTGGGTTTTAAGGTGAGAAAACATTCCTGCATTGAAGAAAATTGTTGACAGAAATGCCTTAGAACATTAATTTTAGTTACTCCTCCCGTTTTCACTGATATTCTAATACCTTAGATATTAGGACTTTAGAAGTATTTCACATACCTGTTACATAGTCCCACCTTTATGTTTTCATTCCCTCTATACTTCAGTGGGGAGACTTTTCCATGAGCAGAGCTTCTGTGACCTGATCTGTCCAATTAAATATTAAACCATAAAATCATTATACTTTAATATTTAAATTCTAAAATATGGCCAACATTACTAATTCAGAGTATATTCTATATTCTCTGTGTATATGTGTGTGTGTATGTGTGTGTGTGTGTGTGTGTGTGTGTGCATGTGTGTGCCAGGTCTGGTGCTTGAACTCAGAGCCTCATGTTGTTCCTGAGCATTTCTGCTCAAGGCTAGTGCTCTACCACTTAAGTTGCAGCTCCACTTCTGGCTCTCTAGTGGTTAATTCGAGATGAGAGTCTGAATGACTTCCCTGTTGGACTGGGTGTAAACTGTGATCCTTAGATCTCAGCCTCCCAAATAGTTAGAATTATAGGCATGAGACACCAGTGCATGGCTTTTAAACCTGTGCTTTGTCCACTATTTTAAATTGTATTAAGCATGGCCAAGTCTTCATGTTATGCTACTCTTGAGTGATTTGACAGTCTACAGTGACTTCCATATCTGTTTCTGAGTCTTCTTCTCTTGCCCCTGCCCCGAACCCCTCCCTTTCTTTTTCTTTTTTCTTTTGGTGCTGGTCCTGGGGCTTGAACTCAGGACTTGGGCGCTGTCCCTGAGCTTCTTTTCCTCAAGGAAAGTGCTCTGCCTAACTCATCACCACTTTCAGCTTTTTCTGAGAAGATTATTAGAGATCAGAGTATCACAGACTTTCCTATCTGGACTGGGCTGGCTTTGAACTGCAATCTCCAAATCTCAGCCTCTTAGTAGCTAGATTACAGGCATGAGCCATCTGTCTCTCCTCACATTCTTCTTCCCTTTTCTACTCCTTCTCTTTCTCCTCCTCTCTCTCCTCCTCCTCTTCTTTCATCCACCCCTACCCACATTAAGGTTAGAAGTCAAGCTCCCACAGTCACTAAGCTTGATTACTCAGCTGGCACTTTACCACTTAAACCAAGTTCATGCCTCTTGGGCTCTGAAAGAAATGAGGATTTATCTGTACTTTCCAAAGATTCATAGAAGTGGAAAATCAAGCAAGTGTCTTAGTGGAAACACTCAATGTTTCATCATGAAGGAAGCCCCCTTTTCCTCTTTATTCTGTTCAGACTATAATGGGGCTACATGAAAATGTGATTTTTACAAGCTTCCAACTAGCTCAACATCATCATATTAAGCTTCCACACGCAGCAATTGGGATGGAGAAAAATAATGGGGAATTGAGGTGCCAAATGTCTAATCTATGAATCTATCCCTGTGTATTTTAAGAGACCTGGGGTTACTCTGCCTCACGGAGGAGCAATCAAACCTCTTCAGTTTCCAAGCAAGCCATGGACTGTTTCAGAAGAAAAATGGAGATCACTTCACTCTGTGTTCCTGTAACCACAATTCTCAGTTGCCTTTAAAATACAGTTTGTAAAGTTGAAGTGGGGGTGGGCGTGGGGGTGGGGTCTAGTCTGAGAGGAAGACTGATTTGACAATACATATTATATCCAACATATCAATCTAAGTAATCTAAGTATCTTCTTTATCCCATTTTCTGATTAAAGTTGGAAGGAGTTGAGTGGCAAGTGCTATTATATTGTTTGCTGCTTCTTACCAAAATAGAAACTTTAAAACTTTTCCTAGATATACTGATGGTATACCTAGACATACTGAGGGTACACCTTCAGGTATTTTGCTAACAGAAAGATGTAGCTGTTGTCAATGGTAGCAAAGATCACAGGAAGAGGGTAGGAGTAGCCAAACCCAGAGATTTGAAATATGCCACATGGTTCTAGAACTCCAAACTCTGCAAAGAGCATACATCCAGCTTGGAGATGGAAGCTGTTGTTTGGTCCAGTGCTCATGACCTGGAACTGAGAATTCTTGTTCTCTGGTCATTGTTTTGAGGCTCTGGTAGATGTATCCAGAGATTTCTTGTCTCAGGCGAAGTTTGGGCATTGATGACTTCTGTTTTCTTAAGGAAAATGATGTATATTAGTATTCAGAGAGGCTAACCTGGGTTGAGAGAGAGTTCTTAACTCTCAGTAGTTCGTCTTTAATTACATTCCTAAGAACACTATATTTTTCAAAACATCTGGCTATGCTAAGTGAAAAGGAAGTAAAACTAGGTGGGGAATAAGAACCTCAAAAGAAGAGAGGAAAATTTCCAAAAATCTTATGCTTAAATAGGGTTACAGGTAGACCCATTGCAACAATGAAATGTGCAAGACATTATATTGAAAAACGAACTTTTCGACTTTGGGGTGGAGGGGTGGGGGTGGGGGGGAGTGGGGGGGTGGGGAGAAGGGGGAAGCAGGGGGGTGGTTGAAGATGGGAAGGGATGGGAGGCTACAATGCTTGATAAGAAATGTTCTCATTACCTTGCCCATGTAATTGTAACCCCTCTGTACGGTATTTTCACAATAAAAAATATTATGTTGCATTCCAGTATGAGATTGAGGCATGAGGGCTGTTTTTTTGTTGCTTGGTTTTTTTTTTTTTTTGGCTGTTGTTTTGGTATACAAGGAGTCCTTTATTGTGACATTTCCAAGTGTGTATATAATATATTTCAGTTAATCTCTTCTCATCACTCTCTACCCGACTCTTCCTCCTTCCCAGTACAATTTTAGTGTGTTACCTTGTTCCGTTTTGGTGTTGTAGAACAATTTGCTTGTCTCTTCAACTTTATCCGCTTTTAATCCACCCGCTAAGCAGTTAGCCTTCCTTCCCCACTCCACTTCTCTTTCCTTTACCAGAAAACCCCTGTAATCAGCAGCTTTCTGTAAAGTTCTTTATGCCCTTTTCCTACATAATTGCAGTGTTTCTCAATGTTATTCACCCTCTTTCTTCTAGATAGCTTGAATCTCAAGGTAATTGGCTCCTAGTGTAAATATCAAGATTTATCTCATATTAAAAATGCTGATGCATATCTCACACGAAGGTGCAAACACTAAAGGTTTTGTCACAATAATACAAATATACTATCATTTTGTGAGAATGAGAAATCTACTAGCCCAATGCCTGCTTAACTTATTAGTTAACCTATTAATAAACTTTAACAAATTAATTGATTTGTTTTTGATTAAAATACACACAAAACCACAATATGTAGAGATACTGGGAACATACCATGGGATGATACTGAGTGACAAAATTTAACTGTCTGGAATTTATGAATAATAGTACAAAGATATATTTTAAGAAACTGTAAACATTCATTATTTTACATATAAAAGCCTACTTTTGTAAAACTATTGGAAATGACCCTATGTTTATGAGATCAGTAAAGTAACAAGATCATCAAGTTTTGAAATTTAGAACTGTTATAGAATTTGGGGAAAGAAAACAAGAGGAAAGTGAATTCTGCTTTGAGAGATCTAACACGTTAACCAAACATCAGTTCCCACAGCAGTGAATACAGAAACTTGTTTTGATAATGATAGGTTCCACAGCTTTACTAATCTGCAGCTAAAATACCCAAATCCCTAGATCTTAGAATATAATTGTGTTTTTCACACTATGAATAACAGCACATTGAAAAGAATTTAGTAGTTCAAGGCAAATAAGAAAGCAAATGATAAAGAGGCTAGCCCTGTCCAAGATCTAGACATTTTGTACAATGTCCTGATGTGTGTGTGTGTGTGTGTGTGTGTGTGTGTGTGTGTGTATGCCTGTACTATTCGATCTTCTTTAGAATAAAAGTCTTGAGTGACTTACCTGTCAGATAAAAATGATGATTTTCTTTATCTTTCTAAGATAACCTGTTTTATGGCTCATTTGTGGCAGTTGTCGCATAACACTGAAGTTCTGTTGTTTTGTCTTTAACTACTTGAGCCTATATCTGACAGGAAATAATAAATTCCTTTCTCAGTTGTCTCTCATTGGATTAAGGTCTAGATTTAATTCCCTACCAACAGCAGTCTCTCAGTCTACCAAACTTGGCAAGTAGCTAATAGTCCTCCCAATTGTGACTCCATCATCTCAACCAAACTTAGTCTCTACTTATTCCTCTATGATACAAAGAGATATTTTAAGAAGCTATAAACATGCATTGATCGTGTTACATATAAAAAGCTTACTTTTGTCAAATTACTGGAAGTGATGTAAAGTGATCCTGTAAAGTAACGAGCAATGACAGTTCTAAAATTTAGAACTACTACAGAATTTGGGGAAAGAAAACAGGAGGAAAGTGAATCCTGAATCCCTTACCCTATCTACTACTGTGCAATATGAATAAATTTAGTTTGTTAGTACCACTCTGAAGAAGATATCAGGTAAAAGAAGAATGGGAAATAGCAGCCAGGATTTCAGAGTAAACAATATATTAAAGTATAGCTCTATTAAAAGCACATAAGGACTGTTTTTTGCCTTAGGCCGCCAATCTCTCCTTAGGAAGTGGGAAGGGGAGGGAGGAATGGGGAGGTGGGGAAAAACAAATTAGTAGGGGAAAAACAAAGGAGGGGGTAACAATGCTCAATAGAAAATGGACTCATTACTCATGTAACTGTAACCCCTCTGTACAGTATCTTTACAATAAAAATATTTAAAAAAGAAAAGAAAACAGTGTTCTCCCTTTGATCTTGCCTGATAGTTCTTTTTTGTTTTTTTTTAACCATGCAAGGAAGTTTTAGAAGAGAGACTTACTCTGTACAAAGTGTATTTGGTAAAAAAAAAAAAAAAAAAATCTCTAGGAAGGATACTTGTTTTGCAATGACTGTGGGACAGAAATGACTTTTCTGGAGAGATATGCAGGCATCATTGCCCCAGGTTTGAAGGAAAGTCCAGGCCACAGAGAGCCGAGAGTAGCAGGCCAACATTGTAGCCTCTGGCCCATGTGATAAAACAATGTACCAGCAAGAGTGATTAATATATCAGGTGCCAGAACTAAGGGGTACACTAAGAGCAATTTGAACCAAATCCAATCTTTTTTTTTTTTTTAGTAAGGAAATTAAAGTTGCCATTTTAATTCCATTCAACTCAGATAAGACCTAAGTCTTCAAATTACATTAACAAGTATGAAAACCTAATTAAAATATCCATTTCTGGGTCAAACTGTCTTCAAACGGTGATCACTTATTATTTCCTGTACATCTTAAATAGATGTTTCATAAAGCAAAGAAGAGGTATATATTATTGAGGGAGAATAACAAGTAAAAATATTTAAGACCTATTCCGTGTTTTAAACTGTTTCCTTATACAAGTGAATTAAATTCAACACCATAATTTTGCCCTTTTGTAAAAAGCTCACGCGCAATTTATACCAAATATAACCACATACAATAAGCAATTTCAGTTCAATCTATCAAAAGGGAAGTTTCTTCAATTCATTCCAACAAGTAACTTCTGGTTGAGCCCAAGTTGGAGGCAGGTATATAGACAAAGCTTTACATGCTAATTACCAGTGGCAGGTTCTTGTATTTAAAATTGACAATTATGGTTCTCCTACACAAAACCCTTCCCTCCCACACCAAGTATCCCAGGTGCTACAGTTCCATGGCTTGCCAGTTAGAAGTAGTGTCTATGTCATCAAGGTCTATCTTTGTTCCAGTAGCTTTGTTTCTACTGCACTTTGCGGACATGCAGAAGTGAAGTTTTGGTTGATATATGTCCAAGTTTCAAACCGTCCACTTTAAATTTTTTTAAGTTTCTTTTGTTTTATTTATAAAAGAAAAGAAACAACTCTTCACCATTCTGCATCTCCAATGGCTTTGGAAAATATATAATCTCTTCCATTAAGATTCATGATGCCATCCTTGAGATGAAATTTCCATTTATTTTTACTTCTGTGTATCTTATCATATTGGCATACAACAACATTTTCTGTGTCAAAGAGTTCCTGTCCTTCCTCGTCACTCATGTCATCTTCACTATTGAGGGGCTCTTCCTCCACCTGCCCATCTTCAGCTCCATCTTTCTCTTTATCTTCCTCTTCATCATCATCATAGTCTTCTTCATCTTCATCTTCTTCAGATGACGTATTCCCAGTTCCATCAACTTGTAACACTAATGGAGCTTGCTGCTGAGTAGGCTGGGCCTGTGGTTGCTGTTGGCCAGTTGCAGTTATCTGAGCTTGTGCTTGTGTGGGTGCTGCCACTGTGGTAGGTATAACTTGAGTCTTATTTCCTGTAAATAATATTTGTGGAGGCTGGATGATGACACCTGTCTGTGGTGAAATCCCTCCAGGAAGAGGAGCTAGGACCTGTTGTATAACAGGAGCTTGAACTCCACCAGGCTGCATTTGTGGTATAACCTGCTGTTGTAGAACTACTGACTGTTGAGGCTGAAAGATATACTGGGCACCATTGGCTGCTCTGACCACCTGGAGAAGCTGACCTGAATTTGTTAATATCTGTTGAACAGGAGTCACACCTGCAGGCAGTGCTAAGGTAGCAGCTGTAGCAGCAGCACTCATGCTTGATGCATTCATATGCTGTATCAGTTTAGAATCAGGAACAATAACTTGTGGTGCTGTGGCTTGCTGTGATGCAGGAATAAGGACTTGCTGGGTCTGTGCTTGCTGAGGTACTGTTTGCTGAGGTTGAGCTTGCTGATGGTGGTGGTGGTGGTGATGCTGCTGCTGCTGGGGTTGATGCTGCTGTTGAACTTGCAATAAAAGCTGCTGCTCTTCTGAATGAAATCCATCGACTGCCCTAGACTGCATTAGTTTATTCTCCCATAAAGTTTTTAGTTCCATGAGGACTTGTTCATCCACTCCATCATCCAAAAAGATGTCTCTCACATCATTAATAACATCTTCAATCACAGATCTGTATAATTTAGGCACGGTATTTGTATTTGCCGAGTTCGCCATTTCCACACACAACACGAACAAGAGGGGAGGGGGAGACAACCTCGAGGAAACAAGATAAAAAAAAAAAAGGAAAAAGGCAGCCCGGAGGGCGACCCAGGTCACCAGCAGACCGGCCCCGCAGGAGCGAGGGGAGCGAGGGGCAGCTCCGCCCGGGGCTGGACACCTCGGAGGACAAAAATGCCGACCCCGCGAGGGGACGCCGCCCACTCCCCACCGGACGCCGAGGAGGGGAACCCCCACCGGCCGCCGCTCCCCGCGCCGCCGCTGCCGCCACCGGCTGCAGCTCCCCAAACCCAATCTTTTTATTTTACCTAAATTCCCTACATGTCAAAATCCCTGGTGGGTTTCATGTGAAACACACACCTGTGTACCAGAGTGTGTGTCTCTTTCTTGGCTTGCTGGTTGCTTGCTTAATAAAGTTTTGCCCAGTTTTCCTACCATAACATCTTGCCCTTAACTCTCATTGTGCATTTAAATGCAAGAATCTGAATGGATGGCTCCTGTTTCTCTGGGGAATCTTCACAGACCCTCACAGGTCACACTGGCAGCTTTCTGTTCCTCATGTCCAGTATGGCCATTTTCCCCTGCATACTTTTGTTCATACTGCTGCTCCGGTTTCAGTGTACTTCCAATACTGAATTATATTGTGGAGTACTCCAAGCTCTTCATCTTCCAATATAAATTTCAAGATCATTTAATTCTCTGAGGAATTCTCACATCACTACTTATCTACCTCTCAGGAAGTTAATTACTTAGAGACGGTTCATATAACTTTGCTTTATCTGTTTCTGAAAACTTGTTGCCTACAAAAACAGACAAATGTAGAAAGCACTGCAGAATGAATAATAAAAATAGGAAGTAATTTCCTAGATCACGTGCAGATAGTTTGAGTACAGACAATTTTAGAACACCGTTGTGTAAGCAAGTTGTATTGATCACATCAGAAAGGCTACATATATATTATCTTCTGGATATCACCTATATGGTAGAGAGAAGGTTACACATATCTACATATGTGATATCTGCTAAAACCTCCTACTGTGTGTCTGCCTGAGTGTATCCTCTCTGCATTGTTTTCTCAGTTGACTCACCATGACTTTCCAGCTTTTCAGCACGAATTCTCAGTTGGCCCAATTTGATTTGATCATTTTATTTTCTATGTTACTGTGTTATATTTTCCTTCAAAAGGCCACATAAGTTCATGTCTTCATATATTGAAGTGGGTTTTGTGAGTGTTTTGGAGACTAAACATTATCATTATTTCATCAGGAATGTACTTTTCCTGAAGTTGCTAAGACATTATTTCATGATTCTGTCCAGATTTTGTAATTCCTTGGTTTGTGTTAGCAGGAATTTAAGCTTTGCTTTTCTTTATCTGTATTCAAATATCTTCTGCTTAGAGAGATACACATTTACATCAGGAGAAAAGATATTCATGGTATAAGAGTTCAAATAATCAGAAAAAATACTGTGATTGTACATACATATATATGCATATATATGTGTGTGTGTATATATATATATATATATATATATATATATATATATATATATGGTCTTACTTCAATACATATATTACCATAGCACCTAAATATGCAAAGAAACAGACAGAATAAGTAGATCCAATGATTTAGTATTTGGAGCTTTAATATGGCCCTTTACATTGATGCTTTAAATTTTAAAAAATCAAAATTTTTTTTTTAGTATCAATGCTTTGTGCAAGGGAGATTCTTTTTGCCATGTCATGTATGCATACAATATATGTTGATTAGACTCATGCTCTCTATCTCTATCCTTTATCTCCTCTCTCCCTTCCCAACAATCTCAACATTTCACTGTTCTACTTTCATACTCACCCATAAGGTATTTTGAATGTATTCATCCTACTTAGCTTTGCCATTCTCCTTCCCTCTTCTAATGGTATGGGTAGTTTAGAGAGAACATGTTTACCTCTCCTGACACTTCTGTGTAAATACACTAAAGTGTATTTTATTTTTCAAATGGGTTACATTGTAGCTCTTCACACAGACATACATTGAGCTCTAATCAGATTGTTGCTATCTGCTAATACTGGAGCTTCTTGTAAGTTTCATTTTACATCTTCATTCAGCATTATTCACCCCTCAAACATTTTTCTTAGCACTGCCTTTTCAGTTTCCCACCGTTCCTGCCAGTTTTGTTCTCATTTTTGTAAGATTCTGGGTGTTTTGGATTTTCTTCCTATGAGACACAATATAGGGAGAAACGTCCATTTTCCTGCATTTGTTAATTTTTGCTTCATATCCTAAAAGTTCTCCTATTTTGGAGAAAATTTCCATAGGTTGGTGAGAAGACGATGTTTTGTGTGCCTACACTCTACTAAAGCCATTTATAAAACCCCCACAGCTAATGTATACTCACTGATGGAAAACCAAAGCTTTGCCGGTAAGATCTGCAACAAGACAAGGGTATCTAATCGCCTTCATTCTACTTAACATACACCTGAAAGTCTTAGACTGCCCAATTGGACAATAAGAAGAAAGAAATAGAATCATCTGATTGGAAAGCAATAATTAGTCTGTAGGAAGGTAGCATTAGCAAATGGGGAGAAATCCTATAACTTCCACTAAATATAGTTCAAATGAATAAATGAATTTCTCGTTGGATTAAGAGGATTAAATACAACAAATTTTGAAATACAACCTATGCACATAGTCACTAATACACCCTATGCACATAACAATTATACTAAAGGGCCAGTGGAAATCCTTACACACCAAGAGCAGTCACCAAAATAAAGATATCATAGAGATAGCAGAAAGTTAGAAGATGCAGAAGAGATTTTTTTCTGCGATAGTCTTCATGAATAGTAATTAGATTCTATCAAATCATTCTAATATTCTGCTGACTTTCTTGACCACACTTTACAGGACTATGGTTTTCCACTTTGTATTACTAGGCTGTAATCTGCCAAATCTTCCTATTGCATTCTGAATTCTATGTTCAAAGAATATATTCTCTTTTAACATTATAACTTTAAGTGACAGCAAAACAGTTCATATCTGGAAACCTTTGCTGCTTAACTATATTTTCTAAAGATATCTTAGAATGACATTCAGAGTTTTAGTTTAGGGTTCTAGAACATTGGCCCATTTCAGCCAGCACTTTAGAGATGTATCACAAGAGTAGCCTGTGTGGGCTGGGAAGGTGGCTGAGTGGTAGAGTGGTTGCCTGGCATGCATGAGGCCCTGAGTTCGATTCCTCAGCACCACATAAGCAGAAAAATCTGGAAGTGGCGCTGTGGCTCACGTGGTAGAGCGCTAGCCTTGAGCTGAAGAGCTGAGGGACAGCACCCAGTCCCAGAGTTCCCCATGACCAACATAAAAACAAAAACAAACAAACAAACAAAAGAATAGCCTGTGTTTGAGTTTCCAATACCATGTTCCTTATTGCCCTCTGCGATCTCATCAGAATGACTCAGTGTCCAATCATTCTGGTTCTAATTGCTTAAGTTCTGTCAGCATTGTTCTAGTTATCTTTACTGAGCCCTCTTGAGAACTGTCCTGTAATTCTCTTTCTCAGTAGCTCCCACAGATTCCTCCACATCCCCCAAATGTCCCATAACTAAGAAAGGTTAAAGCAATGAGTCCTGGTGCCACATTTTTAAGAATTTACTTTCTTTTCTGTGGTTACAATAGAACTTCATCTTCTGCATAACTTATGGAGGAAAGAAATCACTTGCTTTCAGTTCTGTCAGAAGGGAACTTCAAGATTGAGGTGATTCAGACTGAGGTGGTGCTGCTCTGCCCAATGAGAGGCAGGAGAGAGAGGAAGAACTTCACTCTGTAACAAGGGGACGCTTACTTATAGTGAGACACTCACTTGGAGTATAGCAGCCATAGTCTACCATAAAAATTCTGTATAAGTAAGTTTTCAGTGCCCCAATATTAAATTATTTTAAATTGATCATTCAATTTCAATCTGGTTTTAAAGGAGACATTCAAACATTAACTGCTTGTAGAGCTATATTATATTGTTTGCAGGTCATTGTGAATTAAAGCTATCATAAAATCTTCTGGTAACACCGTAAGAGATTCTTCCCTCTTCCCTCTGCTTCCACATGTAGACTAAAAAGTGATTTCCCACCTCCATTGTGTTTTGAGCTACGTCAGAGGTGATTTTTAGTAAGTCTGGGATTAATTTTCTTTACTTTGAGGGTATTGCTCAGACATGAACCTAAAGAATTTCATGGTAGTATATCTGATCATATATACTTGTTTCAAAGATTATGAAAATTATTCTCTATAAACCAAATGTTCACTCTTTAGCTCTCCAGGTTCTTGTTAAATACAAATGAAAAAATCAAGTAATTGTCTTCTTAGAGAAACCATGTTTTTACTTGGGAAAAACCTTGTATTCTGTTCTGACAATATTAATTCTGAAGATATGCCAATAACAATTTTCAGGCTTATGAGATGGTAGTGGCTCATGCTTGTAATCCTAGCAATTCAGGAGGCTGAGATAATGAGGATCACAGTTCAATGACAGATTTGGGCAGCTAAGTCTGTGAGTCTCTTATTTGTAACTAATTACCTAAAAAGCTAGAAATGGAGATGTAGCTCAAGTGGTAGAGTGCTAGCCTTGAGCACAAAAGCTGAGAGACAGTGCCCAGTACCAGGACTGATACACAACACAACACAACACAACACAACACACACACACACACACACATTTCAGTGTGGCAGCAGAATCCTATTAAGCCATCAAATTCAACATGTGTAACCTGAGGGAAAACAATGATCAATTGAAGGACCAAAAACCTCTATCTCATGATTTTAGGGTTGGATTTCTCTAAGAGGGTTGGTGTTTCTCTTCTCATAGAGATCCTTTCCTCTCCTGGACCAAACCACATCTTCAATGCCCATGCAACTGGCAAGTATTTCAAGGGAAATAATGGAAGGTCATATAACCTCTTCTCAGAACTGTTTTCTATGCTTGAAATTTTAGTTCATGTGTTCCTTCTTGAGACTATTAGACAAAATGCATAGAAATAATGTATAGAAACTATGTTCCTCATATCTCAGCCTCCTGAGTTGCTAGGATTAAAAGCATGAGCTACTACCATCTCATAAGCCTGAAAAGGATGGGAAGTAGAAGAAAGAGGGTAAAAAGACCCCCCCCCAAAAAAAAGTCAAGACTTAGATCTGAGTATTAGAATGTTTTCTGAGATTTTTCCTTTCTCTGTGCTCACTCTGGAAAGAAATATGCCCTGGCCTTCAGGTGAGGGCTTGGCCGGGGGGACGGGGGAGGGGGGGGCGGGGGGGGGGCAGGACTCGACTCAGGGGCTTGGCTGCCAGGAGAAACTTATCAATAAACAACAGGAAACTGCCACGTGCCACCTGTCAGACAACTTGTGATAGTGGAGAGGCTGGGAGATGGGCTTGCCCTGGGAAACCCCCCCCCCCCCCACATTGGGGGCTCAGGAAGACCCCCGTTGCTGGCATCCAAGGGGTGGGAGGTAAGCAAGGAGCATCCATGCGGTCCTCTTCTCTAGGACTGGCTTGCTTGGCTCCCTCAGGCTCTGCCTGGAGGGGTGGCATTAGGGGCTGCTGGAGAAGGGGCAATGGTTCTCATTGTGTTGCTTACACATTCTTAAAGACACACTAAGTTTTAGTTATCTTCTGCTGGAATTGAAAAGGAGTTGGGGATAAAAATAATTCAAGGTTTTCTGGTGCTTGTGTTCTTCATGGCACTACCACCAATGCTCTTATCACTCAGATGCCATCTGACTGTCCTTCTAGCACTTTGATGGAGAGAAATTACAATGAGGAGAGACACAGAGGAAATGGAAGTTGAGACTTCATATAGAATTTTCTTCCATGGGACAAGTCAGAGTGAAAATAAGTGGGTGGAGTAGAATTAAAAACATCAAATGATATCACATACAAAGAAAAAGAGATAGGGAGTAAGATAAGGAAGAGAGAGAAAGAAAAGAGAAGAGAAAGAGAGGAAGGGAAAGGGAAGGAAGGAAAGAGAAGCACAGAACCAGTGGGACAAAGGGCAAACTAATTCAGCAGACACGATTTTGGAAATAAACTATACAGCTTGGGGGAGGAAGGTTGGGAAGAAAAGAACTGGGAGAAAATTAGGGAGGTGTTGACACTGTCCAGAAAGAAATGTTCTCAATACCTGACTTATGTAACTGAAACCTCGCTATACATCACATTTACAATAAAGATTTTTTTAAGAGAATGAGAGAGAGAAATACATGGGTTGGAGAGCATGTAGACAGATATTGTAGAGAGAAGAGTCTTACTTAGGAAACTCAAAGATAAGAATTTCATTAAAAATAGCCAATAAATTACTTAAAATAATGAACACAGGGAATATGTTAGCAGTCATACTTCTTTAATGGTGTTTTAAAAATGGTGTTTCTGATTCTACAAGGTTAAAATTCATTGGAACTTTCTATCAGTGGTTGCTGACATAAGCAATAACATCTCTACTTCAAGAATATGACAGGTTTAATACCTGTGAAATGTCATTAGGGATATCTAAGATTATTTCTTGCAGGTTTCAACTTTGGGGTCTTCTTTCCCAGGGAATGTTTGAACATTGAGCTCTTTTTCCTTAGCTAAAACATTCAACTTGAGGCTTTTTTTTGGGTAAACTTTGCTCTATTGTTTAGGAGGTACACTTTTAGCTTTGTTGTTTTTATCTGGAAGTGACAGACTGATTCTTGTTTAAGTGAAGTATCCGTGGTTGAAGCATTATAACTGGGATGAATTTGCATCCTTTTTGCTTTCTTCTACTTAGTTTGCTCATGTAGTACAAAACAAGACAAATTAAAATCCCAGTGAAAAAAGAACATACAAAATGCCACTAGGGTATTTGTCTTGTCTGCTGCTTTACCTTTCATTGTCCTTTTCTCAGGAGGTGGTTCACTATCAACACTACCTCCAAAGCCTTTTGCCAGGCAGATGGGGGGCTGCCACCCAGAGTTGCAGTGGAGTTTATGGTTGCAGACCCCTTGCTTCTTGCATTTCTTGGGTGAACAAACAGTTGATGAATGTGGCCTTGGGACACATGCCCTGTTGAGGCACACACGACTTCTTCCACACTTTGTGTCGTCCTTTACACCACCAATATCAGGTATTAAAATCCCCCAGTGGTACTCAGTACTCCAGCACGTGACCTTATTGAAGTGAGTCCAATGTACGGTAGAATAATCTGCCAACATGGGGATTTCTGTCACATTCTCACATTGACCTCTGCCACAAAGGATATTACAACGTACATATTGCTTGCTAACTAAACATTTCTGCTTTGCACTCCTTGCTGTTCTACCAAAAATCTTCCGACATTGTTCATCTCTGTGATTACATCTGTTTTCATAGCAGTAGCCATTGATGAGGCAAGGGAACCAGTTTTGCATCTGGACAATGCTGTGAAGTTCCATTACACCACTCGGGAAGATCACATTCATTGACCTCTTTGCTGCACATGGTGCCTAATTCCATGATGTGGTAACCTTGACAACAGAGCCCAAAAGCACATTCAGCCCCATATTTCAGAGTGCAATTTGCCAGACAACATGGGTCCTCTTCACACAATTTTAAAGATCCACAGTCACACTCTTCTCCACACCATTTCCACAGATCTCATACTTAATTCTGCCTGATAGGTTGGGTGGTGAAATCAAACAATTTTTTGTTCTTCATGTAAGTACCAAGGTAGACTACAATTACTAAATTTTATCTGTGAAGTCTGTGCTGGAGACATTAGGCGGTGTCACCTTCCACAATTACAATCTGAACCCTCATGCTCATGACCAAATTATGTCCAGTCTCATGGGCCACAGTATTTCCAATGCTGAAATAGTTCTTAGTTATGATTTGATCCACTCCACAATTCCGTGGAAGACAGACGCTTCCAACACATGCTTTGCCAAGAAATACTCTCATTTTCTGGTATATTAAAAGAGGCACAATATCATATTTATGAAGAGCACGGTTCTTAACCTTCCAATGGCAAAAGGATTTTGTAGAGAAGCTGTAGTCTTTCCTGCTATGGGATTTTTTTTTCATTCCAGATCTCAAGTCCTAGTAAAATGACATCCATATCCAGTGCATTCAAAATGACACTTACATGATGGGCAATGATAACCACTTCTCGTATCCCCTTTGATGTATTACTTTCATGATAGTTGAATAGTTGATTATCCATGACCAATGCAAGTTCAAGAAAACACCTGTGGATCCACCAGTCTTCATAGCCACTTTGCCTCCACATAAAATCACCACGGTCTTGAAACATCAATTGTGCTATTTCTTCTTCTGTTATACTGCACATCTCATGGGAGGGAAATGTGTCTCCTTGCTGTTCACCTTATAAACCACATGTTCAAAGGTAGCAGAAGGGCTCTTGGGCTTGATTTCATAAAGCATATCATTTATTTGTAGTGTTCCTTGAAATCCCCCAAAACAAATGTCAAAAGCTACCAGGGATTCTGGATACCCTTCCACATAGCCATGGTAGTAGCAGTCATTCTGGACAAAAGGCCTGTCCTCAAGGAGAGCTCCCTGCTCTGTGTAGGTGAATACAGAGAAATGTCTGGGTACTAGAAACGTCTTGACCTTCAAGTGGACCATGTGTCTCTGGCCTCCAAAGTACAGGAGAGCAAGTCTGGAGTCTTCATTCTTCCACCAGGACCACTTAACTTCAAGGGTATTATGACTTCTGGGAAGTTGTGATGTTGAGCCTGCCCAATCTAAGGCCAACCAGTAGGGAGGAGTAGCACCCCCAAACCAGAGTTGTGGGACAGCTATCCTCATCTATACCAATCCCTAACCCAGAGCCATCATGCAGGGTATATGAGTTGAACAAAAGAGTAGCTCCATGGAGGTTCCCTTTGTGTTGGTTGTTTGTAAACTGGACTTCTATTGGGTTCTTTTCTGTCAGCATCAATCCTTTAGAAGTGCAAACTAAAAGAAAAAAGGAAAGAGAAGAGCTAATATATGGGCAGATAAAGTGTAACCAGAACAAAATGTAACAGAAAAAGTAGGATACGGGTTAAAATGAATTGATATTTTGCCCAATCCATGAATCAAACTAGTGACTTGAATTTACTCTTACAGTTTTGTGTGGCAGACTCAAGATCGTGGGTGTGCAAGAATGGCTTTGACAATTGCTAGCCTAGATTAAAGACACGTATATTCGTTGTACTTTATTCTTTAATATTTATTCTACTGTTCTTTAAACATGAATCATTTACAAACATTTCTATTTACAAACATTTCTATAAGAAATATTTAAAGTAACATGGGCTGGAGTTGTGGCTCATTCCTGTAATCCAGGCAAACTGGGAGGCTGAAGGATTTCTATTTGACAGCAACCCACACAAAAACGTTCATATGAAACCTTCTAAACCTATTGTTAAAATGAAGACGTACACAATCTATTATTCTGAGTTACATAAGTGACTGAGATTGGAGGGATCTGATTTCCTTGCCAGAAGGTCTATTTCACGGAAAGAGGCATGTAGGGTCACACTACGTATCATCCACACCCTACAGTCATACAAACAGAGAGGTCATTCAGATACATTCCTGCATCGGAAGTGAGAACTTACATAAGAAACAACCAGCACAAAAAGTGAATGGAGGTATAAGTCAGCAACAATGTAACAATTGCCCTCTAGTTTGTTCAAAGCCTGATTTCAAAAGCCCAAAATGAATTATAAGCTAAATACATAAGGCAAAAGTCTCGGCAAAGGTGATTTTGTGTCTTGTTTTGCTAAGGCAATAATAATTTATACAAAGTTACTTCATACACGCACACACATATATAGTTAATGTGTTTAACTTCTTTTTTAATTAAGTTTTTTATTGTGAAAATACTGTACAAAGGAGCTACAGTTACATGAGCAAGGTAATAAGTACATTTCTTATCCAGCATTGTTGCCCCCTCCTTTGTTTTTCCCCTACCATCCCTTCCCTCCCACTTCCTCAATGTGTTTAATTTCAAACAGATAACTGGGTGACATTAATTAGGAGAGATACGTTAAAAAAAACTCTACTCACATTTATTTTGTTGGCTCATTATTCTTAATGAACACTTCTATGACAGAAATCCTTTTCATGTACTCCTCTAATCTTGTGAAATATCAAAAATTCAAGCATCAATTGTCTTTCAATAGTATTACAATCTACTATAGTAGATCTATTCATTTAATGAGAGACACAATACAGAAAAATGGTGAGTAGAATATCTTGGGTGACAGATGTTACTTAAATATGTTTATATTTAATTATACTAATAAGACATCTTGAAAGTTTTTGCTTTATTACAAAATTAATTTCAGCCCTGTTCAAATTCATCAAAAGGTTTAAGAAGAGGAAACACTTAAAAATTCTTTTTATGTCACCAGCCTGACTGATAGCAAAGCCAAATAAAGTTACCATATCCAAAAAAAGAAAAGTATAAGCCAAAAGGAAACTATAAGCCAGTAACTCTTTGAACCTAGATGAAATAATGCTGAATAAAATACTACACAACTGAATATAAATAACATTTTAAAAGGATCACATACCTTGATCAAATGCGATTTATCCAATTGCGAGGATACTTGATCATATGCCCATACTTGACTGATGGGTACACCACACTCACAGAATGAATAATAAAACTCAATTGCTACAACTCAAGAGCTAAAAATAAAGTCTTTGGTACAATTTAACACAATTTTATTTTTGGAAATGCTCATGATTCTCCATCTAGAAGGATTTGCCTACATCTCATAAAAGCCATGTATAAATGTCTAACAGCTAATCTTGTAGTCAAAACCTTTTCCTCTAAGATCAGGAAAAGAAGGTCAAAAGGAAATTAATTATACATAATATCAAGATAATTCATGTAACTGTAACCCCTCTGCACAGTATCTTTACAATTAAAAATAAAAATCAAGAAATTCCTCACAAAATGAAAGGAATAAACATAATTTATGGCTAAATAAGGCTGTAAAAAGCCACTATGGGTAATAATAAGGAAAAAAGTAATTAAAACAAAATGGAAATTTGGTTCTGAAGGAAAATCACTGAAATAAAATAATGCAAAGCTGTGGAAAGTATTGTAGAACTAAGGATAGACTGTCAGAGAGGGCTCCATTTGGATAAAATTAAGGAATCAGATTAAGGAAAACAATGAATTAGAGAAATATTCAATTTGTTATAGAGCATTTGACTTTAAGTAGAGGAAGCTTTCTATATTTAAGAACATTGCTAGTGCAGGAACAACTTGTGGAAGTAGGCCACCATTGAGAACAAGAAAAAAAATTTTCGGAGCTGGGAAGGTGGTTCAGTGGTAGAGCGCTTGCTTTGCATGCATGAGGCCCTGGGTTCGATTCCTCAGCACCACATAAGCAAAAAAAGAAAAAGAAAAAGAAAAAAGCCGGAAGTGGCACTCTGGCTCAAGTGGTAGAGTGCTAGCCTTGAGCTGAAGAGCTGAGGGACAGCGCCCAGGCTCAGAGTTCAGGCCCCACGACCGGACCCCCCCCCCCCAAAAAAAAAAAGAAAAAAAAATTCATAGACAGCTCTTAGAAGATCACTTCTAGTTAGCTATCAAATTTCTCTCTGGTAGTTTAATATTATAGAGGTTAGAAATTTAGAAGTATTTCACAGACGTGCTACTCCTGCTTTTCTTTTCCCTTTCTGCTACGATGTAGAAATGTTTCCATTCCTGAGCTTCTCATTCAATAATTCTGTAAAGTAATCTGTCCAATCAAATGTTGAAACCACCTAATTATTTTAATATTTTATATTCTTTTTGCTAACTTATTGAGCATATATCATATTCTTTTTAATTCTGTATATTTTTCTATTTTAAAATATATTAATGATGACCAAGTTTTCACATGGCTTTGGCCTACTCTGAATTATCTTGACACTATGTATAATTAATTAATTTCCTTGTCAGTCTTTTGTCTTATTCTTTCTCATGCTAAGACCTCACATTCACTCAGCTTGCTTCTCAGCTAGCACCCTATCACTTAAACTATGTCTTCAGCCCATAAACATATGGGAAATAATCTGTATCTTCCAAAGACACACAGTGTAAGTCTTCAGCTCCTTGATGAATACAAATGGAAATTTAAGCATGAGTCTTCATGGGGAAACAATGTTTCTTGAGACCTGCTTTCTTTATCTCTTTATTCTGTTCAAACTATACCAAGACTTCATGGAAAGTGCCTTTTAGAAATTTCAGACTCCCTCAACAGCTTCATATATCAAGCCCTCACATTCAGTACATGAAATGGAATAAAACCCTGAATATATGGTTCTTATTTGAATTGGGAACAATCTTCACAAACCCTCACCTACCACCAGCAACAATTCTATATGCCTACCATTTACAGTATGGACATTTTATCTTCTACATTTTTTATCCACACTGCTGCTCTGGTGTTGGTTTATTTCAAAAGCTGATGTACCCCCAACAATAAACAGGATAACAGGATGAGAGGAAAATCAGCAAAATCAGCTCCATTCACAATGATGGCAGAAAACAATTTAACCAAGAAAGTTAAAGTCCTCAATAATGAGAGCCATAAACTTTTTTTTTTTTTTGTCAGTCGTGGGGCTTGAACTCTGGGCCTGAGTGCTGTTCCTGAGCTCTTCAGCTCAAGGCTAGTGCTTTACCACTTTCAGCCACTTCCAGTTTTCTGGTGGTTAATTGGAGATAAGAGTCTCATGGGCTTTCCTGCCTAGGCTGGCTTTGAACTACAATCCTCAGATCTCAGCTTCCTTAGTAGCTAGGATTACAGGCATGAGCCACCAGTACCCGGCTTGAGGACTATAAACTCTTGAAGAGAGAAACTGAAGAAGATACAAGAGGATGGAAAGACCACCACAGCCTGTTCTGGGATTTGTAGACTCAGTATCACAAAAATATCCACACTGCAGTGCTCACTAAAATCTCACTGTTGCTATCTATAGAGATAGATAAAGCAATCTCTAATTTCATGTGGAAGCCCAAGGAGCTTAAATAGCTAAAGTAATTCTAAGGAGGGGAAAAACAGTATTAGAGATATCACAATACTAGACTTCAAATTATACTACAAAGCCATTGCAAAAAATACAGCTTGGTACTAGCACAAAAATAGGCCAAAGGAATGATGAGACCCATTTGAAAATGATCAGTTTAACAAAATGAATACCAGGAAGCTGAAATCTATCTTGAATGGGAGTGTGAGAACTAATAGGATGAGGGGAAAATAGAAAAGAATTGTGGGTGAAAACAGATATACTGTAATGCTCATTGTACATACATGAAAATGGAAGTAGAGACTGAAGAGACTGAGGTGGAAGAGGTGAAAAAAATGATGGAAGGAGAGACTTTAAGATACGCAGGAGAGACTTTAAGATACGCAGGGTACCAGTGGCTCATGCTTGTAATCCTAACTACACAGGAGGCTGAGGTCCAAGGATCACAGTTTGAAGTCAGTCTGGGCAGAAAAGTCCTTGAGATTCTTATCTTCAATAAACTCCTCAGAAAAAGCCAGATATGTGGTGCTGTGGCTCAAATGGTAAAATGCTAGCTTTGAGCACAAGCACAAACAGGCTCAGTGACAGCACCCAAGCCCTGGGTTCAAGCCCCAGGAGGACCAGCAAAAAAAAAAGATTCTTGTACACATAAGTAAATGGACATGTAAAATTAAAACACCTTTGTACAACCATTAAAAATTTATAAAAATGGTAATAATGTAGTATAAGGAAAAGGGGGAAAGAGGAAGAATAAGGAAAAGTTCTTAGAATCCAATGGAAATGAAAACACAACCTACCAAAACTGAGATACAGGAAAGAAAGTTCTAAGAGGTTAAGTTTATAACAGTAAGCACTCACATCGTTAAAACAGAAAGATTAGATATGAATAATCTCAATCTCCTAGAAAAACAAGTTCACAATCTAGCTGACAAAAATAATAAAAAATTAGTGCAGAAATACATGATATAGAGACCAGTAAAAATACACCCTAAACACCTATTCAAGATAATTTGTTTTGTTTTGGTTTTTTTCTGCTTATGTGGTGCTGAGGAATTGAACCCAGGGCCTCATGCATGCAAGGCAAGCACTCTACCACTGAGCCACCTTCCCAGCTCAAGATAATTTTGAAGCAACAGCCAAAACATATAATCATATGTTTTATCTATGCAGGTAATTGTGTACAAAAA
This sequence comes from Dipodomys spectabilis, assembly GCF_019054845.1. Classification (NCBI taxonomy): domain Eukaryota; kingdom Metazoa; phylum Chordata; class Mammalia; order Rodentia; family Heteromyidae; genus Dipodomys; species Dipodomys spectabilis. Next base: position 12,532,646 of record NW_024870686.1, on the reverse strand, counting down.
CAGCCATAGACTCCCCCAAGGTATTCTTCTCTATCCTCTTAGAAAGATGGGCTAAGAGCAGAATGTCCATATCTACTGTTATTTGAGCAAGGAGAATTCAATGAGATTTAGTGAGTCTGAAACGAATTCTCTTTACTTACACTGTATTGTTCAGATATTGGCAAAAGACTTTTATTAGGATGCATCTAACTGTTAAATACTATTGAAAGATTTAGGAGATCATCAACAGCTCCTATCCAAAGGTCCAACATCTAGCTTTCCAGCTTCTTGACAAATACAAACTCAAAATTAAGGGTTATCTTCAAGAAACCAATGAATGTACTTAAGAAAAACCTCGTTTTTGTCCTGACAATATGAAAATATGCTATTTAGAGATTTCCATCTTGCTTAGTAGAATGCACTAAAATCTTTGGATTTAGCAAATATACTATTGAGGGATAATAGTGATAAATTGAAGGCCCTAAATTCTCTAACTCACAATTCTAGGACTGTCTACTTAATGGACCAAACTTTGTCCTCAGCTGCCATGCAAATTGGAAATGACTTGTGGACCACCAAGAGAAAGAGTGGAGATCACTCTTCAACTTCTTCGAGAATTGTTTTCTGTGCTTAAAATTTTAGTTCATGTGCTCCTTCTTGAAACTACAACTCACTTTGTCCCTGTTCAATGTGGTTTGCAAAGTTTAATAGGTTTGGGCGGGGGGTGGGAGGAGGTTAGTTGGAGAAGAAATGTGATTTAAGAATATATTACATTCAACAGAAATGTAAGTATCTTCTTTATCCTATTTTATAAGCAAAGCTAAAAAGAAGTCAAATGATGATTGCTATTATCTTCCATTACAGATTCTTAAATACTAATAAAATTAAATAATTTCTAAAGAAAAATTTCAAAATTGTCGTTTCTGATTTCTCGTGTTCTCTGTGGCACCAAGAAACATTCTCTTTCATGCAGAAGTCAATGAATGAGAAACCACATCTGAAGTAACATCTGAAACCACATCTGAAATGACCAGGATTGACTGTGAAGGGGAGAAGTGATCACAGGGAAGAGATTGAAACGACTCAAACCCAAAGTTGTGAATATCTCATGTGGTTATATGACCCCCCCCCCCCCCATTCTGAGCTGAAGGCACATTCAGCTTGGAGGTGAAACCTCTGGAATTTGGTGCAAGCATCATGACCTGGGGTTCAGAACTTAAGGCAAGTGCTTTGGTAGTTAGTTCTGTGTTCTGTGGGGCTGAGAATACTCTTGCTCTTGACAACACTAAATATACTATACTAATTGTGCAGACTGCAACCACTGCTATCACCAAAGAGAGCTCAACCGCACAGCTGTCTGAGGGTCCAAATCTTCCTCCAGCACTCCGATGGACTGAAATTTGAGGGTTTCTTCTTTCCATGTGACAAAACAGAGTGAAAAAAGAGAGTTTGCAATTGGGATACCAAATGAAAACACCAGCTGGGTGCCAGTGGCTCATGCCTGTAATCCTAGCTACTCAGGAGGCTGAGATCTGAGGATTTAGGTTCAAAGCCAGCTTGGGCAGGAAAGACTCATCTCCAATTAACTACCAGAAAACCGGAAGTGGTGCTGTGGCTCAAGTGGTAGAGCTAGCTCAAGCTAGCCTTGAGCTGAAGAGCTCAGGGTCACCCCTCAGGCCCAGAGTTCAAGCCCCACAACCAACAAAAAGAAAGAAAGAAAGAGAAAGAGAGAAAGAGAGAGAAAGAAAGAAAGAGAGAGAGAAAGAAAGAAAGAAAGCAAGAAAGAAAGAAAGCAAGAAAGCAAGAAAGAAAGAAAGAAAGAAAGAAAGAAAGAAAGAAAGAAAGAAAGAAAGAAAGAAAGAAAGAAAGAAAGAAAGAAAGAGGGAGGGAGGAAGAAAGACTGCTCTCTTCAGTAGCACATATACTAAAATTGGAACAACACAGAGAAGATTAGCATGGCCCCTGCACAAGGAGGACACAAAAATTCATGAAGTGTTCCATATTTTTTTTAAAAAGGAAGAAAGGAAGAAAGGAAGGAAGAAAGAAAGGAAGGAAGAAAGAAAGAAAGGAAAGAAAGAAAGGAAAGAAAGAAAGAGCGTAAGTAAGAAAGATACATGAGGTAGGGAGTTAGGACTTGCTTGTGACAAGAATTGCACTAAAAATAACCATTAAGCCAAGTGTTGGTGGTTCACATCTGCAATTCTAGCTACTCAGGAGGCTAAGATACGAGAATCACAGTTCAAAGCATGTATAAGAAAGCCCATGGGACTCAATCTCCAATTCACTACCGCCAAAAGCGCCAGAAATGTAGCTGTGGCTTAAATGGTAGTGCATTAAACTTGAGCACAAAAGCTCAGGGACAATGCCCAGGCCCTGAGTTCATGCCTTAGAACCAACGCATGCACCCACCCACCCATCCCCCATTAAGTTGCTTAAAATAATTAATGAACAGTAAAATGATATTAGGATTCATTTTTAATGATGTTTCTGGGATCCTGCATGGTTAAAGAAATCCTGGAACTTTCTAGCAGTAATTTCTGACAACAAGCAATAACATTTCTACCGCAAGTACATTGAAAATACATATAATGGTAAAGCTTGGCTGTTCTGTCTCACATGAAGTTTGAACATGGAGTTCTTTTCTCAGGGAATATTAGAACACTGTGCTCCTTTTATTTAGGTAAAGGGCTGTCTTTGAGATTTTTTTAATTCTCATGTGTTGTTTTAAAAGTTTGTTCTACTATTTTGGGTAAATTGTTACCTTTGCTTTTAGTGTATATTTGAAATTTTGGCTCTTCTTTGTGGGTAAATTGATAAACTTGGAAGTTTATTTTCAGATGACATTTGAAAAGTTTGCTCTGCATTCTTGGGTAAAGTGTTAACTGTGAGATTTTTATTCTCATGTGACATTTGACATGTTTACATGTCTGTGACAGCTTCATTTTCAGCTGGCTTTGGCGAATCAAGCTCTTTCTTTCTTGTGGCTTTCCTCCTTTTCTTCAAAAAGAGAATGAATAAAATGAAAAACAAAATGATAAAAGAAAGCAGAAAAACTTCTAAAATAGAAGACCTCTTATGAAACCTCCAACTTGGTTGATCCTTCCAAGGAGGTGGGCCACTGTCAACACTACCCCCAAAGCCCTCGTTCCAGCAATTTGGTGGCTTCCACCCCTTATTGCAATGGCAGTGCTGTTTATTGTTGCAGACACCACGCATATTGCAGGTTCTTGGAGAACAATCATGTGCCCACACTGGCATGGGGACACACTTCCTGTGTAGGCATAGATGTTTTATACCACATTCTGAGCCATCTTTTATATCACCAATATCAGGCATCTCAATCCCCCAATGGTAGTCAGTACCCCAGCAGGTGACCTCATTAAAGTGTGTCCAATGTACAGTAGAATGGCTTGCCAACATCGGGACTTCTGCCACATTCTCACACTGAATTCTGCCACAGTAGATATCTGAGATGTCACACTTCCTATATTCATTGCTAGTGAAACCGCAGTTTCCAAAACGGTCACCTCGGGTGTTCATTTCCCTGTAGCAAAGCTGATTTGCATTCCTGGCTTTACTCCCAAAAATCTTCTGGCACTGTTCATCTCGGTTATTACATCTGTTTTCATAACAATAGCCACTACCAGGACATGGTGACCCATCTGACAAATACACATCTTCTGGACAATGCTGCGAAATCCCATTACACCATTCAGGAAGATCACATACATTTTTCTTTTCTCTGCACACTGTGCCTGAAGGCTGGAGGTGACAATCTTCACAACAGAGCCCGGAAGCACATTCGGCCTCAGATTGTAGAGTGCAGTTTGCTAGACAACATGGGTCTTGGTTACACAATTTTATGGATCCACAGTCACATTCTTCTCCAACATCAATCTCACGATTCCCACAGAACTCATGTTTATAGATGTGTAATGGATGAGGCGGCAAACGCATACAATCTGTCCGTCCAATAGTCTCCATAAATTTAGCATAACTGCAGTTGCTGAATTTTCTGGAATAATTGTCTGCTGGAGCCATGATGCATACTTTCACTCCACAGCTACAGTGAGCTCTATCATGAAACATGCCCAAATTATGACCAATCTCATGTGCCACAATGTGTCCAATATGATACAAATTTTCCCCTAGTATACGATTAACTCCACAATTAAAAATTGAATTACATACAGTTTGAAGAGATGCCTTGCCAAGATCTCTACCGAAATTTTGTTGCATTAAAAGATGTCCAATATCAGATCTCACACGAGGATTAAAGTTATATCTCTTCCATATGCAAAAGTCTAGCAGGAGCTTGTCTAAGTTAGTTCCTTGTACATGATTTTTTTCAGTCCAGATCTCAAGTCCAACTAAAGATGCTTCAATATCTAGTGCAAAAAAAATGGAGTCTGCTTCACTGACAATGACAAATACTTCCTGTATCACCCTGGATACATTGCTTTTGCGATCAAGGAAGCGCTTATTGTCTACAACAAATGCAAGTTCAAGAAACCATCTGTGGGTCCACCAGCCTTCATAGCCACTTTGCCTGGGTATAAAATCATCAGTCTCTTGAAATTTCAATTGTTGTGCAATTTCTTCTTCTGTTATGGCACATCTCATGGGGGGGAAATGTGTCTCCTCACTGTCCATCTTATAAACCAGATGTTCAAAGGTGGCCGAAAGGTTCTTGGGCTTGATTTCATAAAGAATATTATTTATTTGTAGTGTTCCTCGCAAGCCACCAAGACAGGTGCTAAGAACTACCAGGGATTCTGGGTCCCCTTCCACATAGCCCTGGTAGTAGCAGTCATTCTGGACAAACGGTTGATCTTCAAGGAGCACTCCCTGTTCTGTGTAGGTGAACAGAGAGAAATGTGGGGACACCAAATTTCTCTTAGCTTTCAGGTGGACAATATGTCTCTTATTCCCAAAGGGTAGGCTGTAGGAGATCCACTCTTTGGACCTAATGCCTCCACCATTGTCATTTATCTTCATGGGTATCAGCACTTCTGGGGGGCTGTGATGTTGAGCCTGCCCAATTCTAGGCCAACCAGAAAGACAGAATAACCCTGCCAGCCAGAGTTGCAGAACAGTGCTTCTCATATATACCAGACCCTCACCCTCAGCCATTATGGGCTATGAGAGGTACAAATGAGGTGAAGGCTGGAGGCAGGAGTAGACTGTCTCTTCTCTTTATCTTGGTTGTATGCAGCCATTAAAAAATGGTGTCTCTTCTGTCAGAGTCAATCCTTCAGAACAGCAAACTAGAAAAGAGAAAAAGAAAGGCTAAGAGAGGGGTAGGTAAATTGTGAACAGAGCTGGATGCAGAAGAGAGTATGGGTGAAAGCAGATTTGAGTTTGGCACAAGATATGAATTAACATAGTCTTTTGGATTTGCTCTTTCATTATGATGTAGCAGGACTGGACTGTGGGTATACAAAGAACGACACTGAACATAGTTTTATACTTCCTAAGCTGACATGAAGGACCCAGTAATTATACTGTTCTTTAAATTCCTAGTGTGGACTAGGGATGTGGCTTAGTGGGAAAGTGCTTGCCTAACATGCATGAGGCTCTGGGTTCGATTCTTTGGTATCACATAAACAAAAAAATAATAAAATAAAAATATAAGTAAGATATAAACATTCCTTTTTTCATTTGTTATCATTTTTACTATTTTTGTTATCTTTAAGTAGTGGTACAAAGGAATTGTAATTTAACAAAGCAGTTTATGAATACAATATATCTTGATCAATGTCATCCCTTTAAATATTTGCATGAGCATTTCAAAACACAGGAAACATTTGAAGCAATGGGGCTGAAGCTGGTGGCTCACTCCTGTAATCCTAGCTAATTTGCAGGTTGGGAATGGGATGATGGCAACGTGTGGCCAACCTAGGCAGCAAAGTTGGAAAGACCTGTTTTTAACCCACTGCTGGGTACAGAGGCCAATATCCTCTCATCCTAAATGATTGAATGAACAAGATGAGGAGGCCCTTTGTTCCAGGCCAGCATGGGCAATAAAGTCTGTTCGAGTCCCTAACAAACTAAGTTTGGTGTTGTCATACAAAAAGTATAACCCAGCCTAGGATGGAAAGCCTTAAAAAACAGATTGTGATTTTGTTTCATATCTTGACAGAAGACAAGAACTTATTTCAGATATAGTCTCCATTAAAAAGAATATGTAGGCATGGCTCAGTGGAAGAGAGCCTGCTGACATTCTTCATTCAAAAGCCTAAGTAATGCCAAATAATTTCATTATAATTTTTTTGGCTGATCCTGGGGCTTAAACTTAGGGCCTGGGTGCTGTCCCTGAGCTTCTTTTACTCAAGGCTAGCTTTTTACCACTTGAACCACAGCTCCAGTTCTGGCTTTGGGGGGTAATTTATTGGACATAAGAGTTTCTTAGACTTTCCTGCCCAGACTGGCTTCAAACCAAAATCCTCAGATCTCAGTCTCCTGAGGAGCTAGGATTACAGACATGAGCCACCAGTGCCTGATAATAAATATTCGAAGTAAGAATCATAATAGCAAGGTAACCATAGGTCCTTATTTTGATGAAGTAATATTGGTTTATACATGTTGACTTGGAAGAAATTTCAGTAGTTCTTCCTTTCAATTGCAAATGGCAAATCAGACTCACATTAGTCTGGAGAAATTTGATGTAAAAATTCATAACCATTATGTTTTCTCATGGTATGTATGTATATATAATATGTATTACATATATATCATATATTCATGCCAGAAATCACTACTTTTTCTATATTCCTCCAATCCCGTGAAGTCCTAAAAGTGTTACATCACCAGTTTTCTTTCACTAGATATGAGATATATGCACCATGATGGATATCCCAATTCAATTAAAAAAAAAGAATTGGAAAGTAGAGTACATTAGATTGATAGATGTTTCTCAAAGGCATTTATATTTGATTATACTCATAAGAAAAATAACCTTTTTCAAAGGCTGTGACTATATACAGTGAAAAGTAAGTTAAGCCTGGCATCAGTGGCTCATACCTGTACTCTTAGCTACTCAGAAAGCTGAGATTAGAGGATTATAGTTTGAAGCCAGCCTGGGCAGAAAAGTTCCCATGAGACTCTTTTTAAAATTGTTTTATTATTTTTTTATTGTGAAAATACTGTACAGAGGAGTTACAATTACATGGGCAAGATAATGAGTACATTTCTTATCAAGCACTGTAGCCTCCTCCTTTGTTTCCCCCTTCCCATCCCTTCCCATCCTCCCCCCCTCCACCCAATCCTACCCGCCCGCTCCCCCCCCCACACCAAAGTTGTAAAGTTCGTTTTTGACCTAACAACTTGTACATCTCATTGTATTCAAATGTTTTTTTTTCTTTCATGCGATTGTTTCTAACACATTTATAAGATGATTTCTTTGTTGTTTTGTATGTCCCTCCCCCACAGTATAACCCCTGCTTTCACTGTATTTGATGTCGGTATAATTTGTGGAGGGGAAGGGGAAAAAAACCAAATCGTTTAAATAGGGATACAGGTGGACCCATGAGACTCTTATCTCCAATTAAACACTCAAAAAATCGTAAGTGGAGCTGTGGCTCAAAGTGGTAGAGGGCTTGCTTTGAGAAAAAAGAGCTCAAGGACAGTGCCTAGGAGTTGAGTTCAAAACTCGTGGCTGACATAAGAAAAGAAAGAGAGAAAGAGAGAAAGAAAGAGAGAAAGCAAGCAAGCAAACAAGCAAGCAAAGCAACAAACAAGCAAGCAAAGCAAGCAAACAAGCAAGCAAAGAAAGCAAGAAAGTTAAACTAGTAAAGTAACAGGTGGAGATGGGAGAATACTAGAGACAAAACAAAATCCCTCCAGGAATGAGAGGTGTCAATGAACTCTCCAAAAGGAAGGAAGAGGACTTTGGGAACTCAGTTTAGTTGGACTGGGGCAAAAACCATGAAAATCATTGGCTTTTAAAATTATAACATACAAGCTCTTTGTTGTAATAAAGAATTGGTTTTATCTCAGGCAAAAAATACAAAAATATATCTCAATTTTTCAAATCTACAAATATTTCTCTCAGTAATAAAAATGGACTAGCATATTTTGTGACAGGTGCACTATAGTGTGATATGTTGCTTTACTCCTAAGTAAGATACTAACAAAATGGAATATGATATAGATCTTATGTGGCATTGGGAAAATGTAAATGTAAATGGTTGATGCAGACCTGTTATGTAAATGTCATGGACCATTGATTTATATAGAATTGCTGGTGTAAAGATACTTTTTAAGAAACTTTGTATTTGAATGGTACATTTTACCAAAAAATGACTATATTTAAATTTATCTATTGAAGCTATGCACAAGGGTCATGAGATCATGGATGTAACAAGATTGTGGCAATATGGAGATTAAGAACATCTACTTATTTGGGAGAACAAAAAAACAAAAGTCATGGAAAATCACATATTCTCTGAAGACCCAAAGCACACAGATCAAACATAATTTCTTAGAGCAATAAAAGGTTGTAGAATCATCATATATTATCCACGAGGCCCAGGATTCATTTTACATTAATTTTTCTTTAATGTTCATTCTGTACTCATTGTCACCTTCAAAAATCACATTTTCATTGCCACCAGTCAGAGGACATCTGTTCAATCCAGTTAGTATTTTGAGTAGATGAAGAATAGCTCCTATAGCGTTGGAAGTCAATGGTCTTGAGTGCCAAATGCCTAAGAGCTATATTGGTAAAGTGAAGGACTTACTTCTCAAAGCTCTTAAAAGTGGGAGTTTAAGTCTGGCTCATTCCTGTAATCTAGCTACTCCAGAGTCTGAGATCTGAGGATCAAGGTTCAAAGCCAGCCCAGGTAGGAAAACCCATTTTTTAATATATATTTTTTATTGTAAAGATACTGTACAGAGGGGTTACAGTTACATGAGTAAGGTAATGAATACATTTCTTATCAAGCATTGCTATTCCCTCCTTCGATTTTCCTCTACCATCCCTTCCCTTCGCACCTCTCCAGCCCCTCCCTCCGTCTCCAACGATGTAAAGTTCATTTTCAATATAGTGTCTTGTACATGTCGTTGTTACAATGAGTCAACGTGCATCCTTGTTTCAGCATTTTGTTATTTCCCTTCCTCTCCCCAAATTAGAAAAATGTATATACAAGATGCAGGGCACCGGAATCAAATACAGTGAAAAGAGGAGTTATACCATGGGGGAAGAACATACAAAAGAAACAAAAAGAGCACATAGTACATCATAAGTACATTAAAAACAATAGCAAGAAAGATAAAACCTCTTGTGTTCTGATCTTAGGGTTCATTTTGCTTAGCATCATCTTATATGGTCATATGTACATAGCTTTTGACTTTTTCTGCTTGTCTGGTAAGATTATCCTAGACGTATACTATAGTTATTGCAAACAAGCAAAACCAGCACATGAGATTTTTATCTCCAATTAACCACTAAAAAATGTTGGAAGGGGAGCTGGGAAGTGGCTCAGTGGTAGAGTGCTTGTCTTGCGTGCATGAGGCCCTGAGTTCGATCCCTCAGCAACACATAAGCAAAAAGAAAAAAGAGCTGGAAGTGGTGCTGTGGCTCAAGTGGTAGAGCACTAGCCTTGAGCTGAAGAGCTGAGGGACAGCGCCCAGGCCCAGAGTTCAGGCCCCACGACCGGACTCCCACTCCCCACCAAAAAAAATTGGAAGTGGAGCTGTGGATCAAGTGGTAGAGCAAAAATGCTCTTAGACAGCACCCAGGTCTTTAGGGTTCAAGACCCAGCGCGCGCGCGCACACACATACACACACACACACACACACACACACACACACACAAAACAAAACAACAAAACCCTAGGGTGACCCAGACTTTGGAATCAGAAAATCAGAGTTCTAGATATGCAAGCTGGAAGCTTACTGTTCTGTTCATTAGCCACCAGTGGCTTCAATACATAGACACTATTAACATCTTTTGCTTTTACAGGCAATAGAAAAAAAAATAAAACCATATAGTCAGCAACAGGCAGTGCCTAAAAATGTTATAGCTTTTATGGACTATTGGTTCCTACTGCATCTAATGGTAGATTTAATGCTAGGCCCAAGTCTTAGGCCTAGGATTTTAGGGCTCTTGGATATTCTCTAAGCCATAGATGTAGTACAATTATACAGCTGCTAGAGAATCTGTGGAGTTATTGCATAGTGCCAATAAGGGAAGCCTGCCCTGTTGCCAGTAAAACAGTTATATGGCCTAACTCTTCCTGCCCAGAAGAACAACAGCCTGTCACCTTCCCCACAATCTCCTTTATGGCTTTTAAACATTCAGAGAAATGATTAGCCAATTTATAATAAACTTTTAGTGCTCTACCACATGAGCTATGTCCTTAGCCTGATCAACCCAAAGCCATTTCTTGTATCATATTATTAACATTTGCCATTCTAATTTTTATCTGCCAAATAAATCACAATTTCCATTCTCAATTAAAATATACTCAGTAAATTTAGGGACAATTTATATACTTTTCTTCCCATCATCGTGTTTGCCATTGCTGTAGTGAAATGAATTATAGACTCCCATAAGTTCAATAACTGTTGAACAAAATCCTTACCTGAATCCAGATTAATGCTCTTTACTGCTATTGTCATGTCTCAACATACTACTGTCACTGTTAGGAGAATAGATCATGGAATCTATTTATGAGATGCATGGGGTAGAAAACAAACAATCTGGATAAGACATCTTGATGCTACAACCTGATGCCCAGGATCATTGATAGATATTTACTTCACATACTCCTATGTTTTGAATCATTTGCAGTTGTTTTTCCATATTTTTTAACATTGTGACTTTCAAAACTTCCTCATCAAGACATAGATCTCTCAGCTGAAAACTGATATTGTGCTTGCTTTTGCATGTCATTTTTATTAATAAAATGTAATCAGTGGAAGCTGTAAACTCATAAATCTTTCATTTAAAACTTGATTATACAGTACTGGGTGTTTTATCAGTCTTTACTTTCTTTTTGTGCATATGAAATAGGAGATTTGTTGCAGGCTAAACATTATTTTCAGGTTTAAAATGAGTCCCTTGCATAAAGTAAGCAAAGATAATCAAGTAAAATAAAAACTGTGTTTCTATTTACTCCTCAATGTGAATAAACCTGAATTCCTTACACTCACTTATAGTGCCCCCAATAACCATTCAATATGTTCTATATGTCCTTCATATACTGTGAAATCATTTTATCTTGTGTACATGTATTGCTAATTTTACTAAAATTAGCCCTGATCATATTTTATTTCATCAACATTGAACCATGATATGGAATACTTGCCATACTTCATCTTCCAGAAATATGTATGAAATTCTATAAGGATCTAGACATCATGAACTTTCTTCCTAATGTCAATAATTGGAAAAAATTATATTAAGTGAAGTAAGCCAGGCCCAAAGAAATATAGGTCCCATGGTTTCCCTTATTTGCAATAACTAGTATATGTCTGAGACAAACAGAAACTGTCAGACAAGTTGATGTTAAGCGATACGAACCCCAAGGTAAGGATTCAAATGTGTTTTTTGTTTTTTTTTTTTTTTAAATTTAATTTAATTTTATTTGTGAACATACTGTACAGAGGAGTTACAGTTACATGGGCAGGATAATGCGTACATTTCTTACCAAGCATTGCAGCCTCCTCCTTTGTTTATCCTTCACATCCCTTCCCAGCCTCCCCCCTCCCCCCCAATTCCAATCCTTCTCATCCCCCCCCCCCCCCCCCCCCCCCCGCACCAACGTTGTAAAGCTCGTTTTGGACCAAATGTGTTTTTTTTTCTTTCTTGAGATTGTTTCCAACATATTTATAAGATGATTTCTTTGTTGCTTTGTATGTACCTCCCCCAGGGTATAAGCCCTGCTTTCACTGTATTTGATGCTGATATAATTTGTGGAGGGGAAGGGAAAAAACAAACTTTTTAAATAGGGTTACAGGTGGACCTATTACAACAATGAGATGTACAAGATGTTATGTCGAAAAACGAACTTTACAACTTTAGCGGGGGTAGGGGTGGGGGGATAAGAGTGGTGGTGGTAGGGGGGTGTAGGGGTGGAGGGTGGAGAGGAGAAGGGATGGGAAGGGGAAACAAAGGAGGAGGCAACAATGCTTGATAAGAAATGTACTCACTATCTTGCCCATGTAATTGTAACCCCTCTGTATGGTATTTTCATAATAATAAAATAAAAAAATAAAAAATAAGTGACTCAGACATTTCAGGTAGGTATATATAAATGCTTTATCTATTATGGATAAATGCTGTCTATAGGGAATTAGAAAAAACAGAATTTAGAAGAAGAGAGATAATTTTTTCTTTTCCTTTTTGGTACTGGGGATTGAACCCAGGATATCATACTTGCTAGGCAAGTTCTCTGCCACTGAGCTATATCCCAGTCCAAAAGAGATACATTTTAAAATGGCACTGGAATACAATTCATAAGGAACTGGTAATCTGGCATTTTAAAAATTGCCAACCTGGGAATATGACTTTTAGACAATTTCCCTCTTTCAAGGAGAAAACTTATTTATATTACATAAAGAAGTTAATTGTATGATAATAAAACAGTCCATTTAACAGAAAGTTATACAATAATTATATATCCAAGTATCAGACCACCAAAATATGTAATGGAAACTTTAATATGAGAAGAGAGAAGTAGGTTAATATAATCGTAGTAGGATATTGTAATATCGCCAGTCATATCCAGAGAAAAAGTTAGTAATATTACTGGCCTCTAAAGTTTACTATCAGAGTTTACAAAAATATAGAATAACTGAATTTAATGCATCCAACAGCCCAGAAAATGGCCCTTCTGTCTAGCATGTCAAAAAGAATTCTGTTTTCAAGACTGATGCACATGTTACTCATTATAGAGTATGGCATAGCAGATGGAATTATATTTGCCATTATAGAGTAAAACTAGAAATCAGTGACTGAAGGAAAGCTGATGAAACCACAGATTTGTACAAGTTCTATCAAATCCTCTGAAAAAGCAATGGCCTAGATGAAACCAAAAAGAAATTACTAGAACATTATGAGCTAAACAGAAATGAAAGCAAAAAAATCCAAAACTTACAGAAGGTTGCAAAAGTGATATGAAAGTTGAAAGTGCAGTGTACACCAGCAACTTTCAAGTAACCAAAAAAAAAAAAAAATTAGGAATGATCTCTGTGCAAGGTTAGCATAAGGAGGGGCATCAAAAGTTGCAACAGAAAAGAAATTTTTAAAAAGGAGAAACAAAAATCAATAAAATCAGGAATACGTTTTCAAAATGATGTAATAGAATCAACAATTTGGTGAACTAAGAAAAGAAGGGAGACTTTCAAATGAAGTCAGGAGCAAAAATCATAAAAGCAAAAGTTATAAAAACAAAACCCAACAAAATAAATACCAGGAAATACTCATAGGGGAGTGTGTGGAGCCAAGAAGTTTGGGGTAGATGAATTAAAAAGGGAAGGGGGCAAGCATGCAGTCGAGAATCCATTGTATATACTTCAATTTTAAGTGGAAAAAAGGGAAGGAGTGGGTTAAAGCGGGGAGGGAGTATGCATGTGAAAATGTTGAAAGGTGACACAGATCAAGATACACTATGTTCATAAACTGCTTTGCTAAATGGCAAACATATTCAGTATGGATAAGACATATTCAGGATGGATAAGAATGTTGAAAGGGGTGACAGTTATCAAGATGTATTCATAAACGAATTTGTTGAGTGGCAACTTCTTTGTAAAATGACTTAACAATAATAAAAATACTTCAAAAAGATACCATAATAATAGAAAGCAAAGTATCCTGTTAATTCTGAAAAGCTTTATCAAAACAAATAAGATAACCTAGAATCATTGGGTAGCCTGAATAGAATATATAAGATTTTGATCTTGAATCAAGAAACTGGAAATTCTGGGCATGTCAAAAGCAAACAAGGACTTTGAACAGGAAACAGGAACCTCAAAACAAGTTCAGGCCAAGAAGTACTTATTAGGACATGCTTCAAATACGTAAGGAGTTAACATCAATACTTTTCAACTTCTTTACAAAGTAGGAAGTGAGCAATCCAACACTATTTTCATGCATTACCCTGATACAAATGCCATATAAAATTATCACAAAAAAAGAAATCTATAAACCAGTAACTCTAGCAAAACGAAATGGGGAAAAATTGAAAAATTACTATGGATCTAGATTAAATAACATATGAAAAGGATTAAACACTCTGATCAAATGTGATTTGCCCAAGAGATCCAAGAATACTAAACATAGGCAAATTTAATGAAGGGACATACCACATTAATAGGATGAATAATAAAATCACAGGATCAACATAATAGCTGCAGATAAAGTCTGGGACACAATCCAACACCATTGTACTACTAAAAATACTAAAGATACATAACATAGAAGGAATTTACCCATAAAAGCCACATAAAAGCCCCATAGCCAATGTTATACTAATTGATAAAGTGACACTTTCCTGTAAGATTAGGAACAAAACAAGGATGTGTGATCTCACATCTGTGCAGTCAGCATACTTTCGAAAGTTTTCCTAAGTCTGATGAGATAAAAACCAATCAAATTGGATAGGAATAAAGGATTATTTTCCTTTTCTAAAAAGATCATTGCTGGCGCCAGTGGCTCACACGTAATCCTAGCTATTCAAGAGGCTGAAATCTGAGGATTGCGGTTCAAAGCCAGCCTGGACAGGAAAATCTATAAGACTCTTATCTTCAATTAACCACCAGAAGATCGGAAGTGGCTCAGTGGCTCACGTGGTAGGAGTGCTTGCCTTGAGCTGAAGAGCACTGGGACAGTGTCCAGGCCCACAACCAAATATATATATATATATATATATATATATATATATATATATACACATATATATGTTATATATAAATATATATATATAACATACATAATATATATTACATATAAACATATATATAATTGTAAGGGTGATGTACAGAGGGGTTACAGTTATGTAACTCCCTCTTTCCCCCCACTCCCCTACCCCCAAGTTGTAAACTTCATTTCCAACACAGTGTCTTGTGAGTATCAACGTTGTGCTCTTTGTCCCATCATTTCTGTGATTCCCCTTTCCTTCCTTCTGCCAAGCAGATAAACAAGACAAAGGGTACTGAAATAAAATAAACGATGACCACAGAAAATAAACTAAAGGAGAAAAGCAAAAGAAAAAAGAAATAACTGCAAACAGTACATTAAAAAATAAGCAAACTCTTGTTTCTATATCTTGAAGTTTATTTTGATTAGCATCATTTTATATGACCATATGCATATAGCTATTGAGCTATTGTGATCCTCTGCTAGGACTCTCTTAGACATATACTAATTATTACAAATGAGGGAAACCATGGAGCCTATGTCTTTGGGCTTGGCTTACTTCACTTAATATTTTTTCCAAGTCTTTCCATTTCCTTACGAATAGGAGATGTCATACATTCTAATGGAAGCATAGAATTCCTTTGTGTATATGAAACACATTTTCTTGATCCATTCGTCTACTGAGAAAGCCAGCAGATTGGGAGAAGATCTTCACTAGCCATACAAACAGACAAGGGATTCTTATCTAAAATATGGTTAGAGCTCAAAAAAATAAAGTCCCCCCAAACAAATCCTCAAAGAAATAACCAAATAGGCTAAAGACTTAAAAAGAGATTTCTCTGAAGAGGAAGTAGGAATGGCCAATAGACACATGAAGAAATGCTCAACATCTCTGGCCATAAAAGAAATGCAAATCAAAACAACATTGAGATTCCACCTTACCCCAGTTAGAATGGCCATTATCAAGAAAACAAAAAATAACAGATGGTGGTGGGAATGTGGCCAAAAGAGAACACTAGTATACTGTTGGTGGGAATATAAGCTGAATCAACCACTCTGGAAAGTAATATGGAGGTTCCTCAAAAGACTAAATATAGAATTCCACTATGTCCAGCAATTTCACTCCTGGGCATTTACCTAAATGACCAAAAACAAGGCCACTCTAAAGCTACCAGCACAACTAGGATTATTTGTCCTTGCAGTATGATCACATATATTGAAAATCCATAAATTATCACAAAATAGAATTAAAAATAAATTTCTTGCCAAATAAAAAAGTTTATGTTCGGGGCTGGGAAGGTGGCTCAGTGGTAGAGTGCTTGCCTTGCATGCATGAGGCCCTGGGTTCGATTCCTCAGCACCACATATGCAAAAAGAAAAAAGCCGGAAGTGGTGCTGTGGCTCAAGTGGTAGAGCGCTAGCCTTGAGCTGAAGAGCTGAGGGACAGCGCCCAGGCCCAGAGTTCAGGCCCACGACCGGACCCAAAAAAAAAAAAAAAAGTTTATGCTCAATGTATGACTAAGTGCAGGCTGTAAAAAAGAAAGCCACTGTGGATATCAATAAATAGAAAGGAATTGTATCAAAGAACCAAATTGAAATTCCCTGCATTAAAGTGCCATCACCAAAATAATTCATAGAAAATAATGAAGGTTTAACAAAGTCCTCAAAAGTATTGGCAAACTTAAAGATAGACTATTGCATACATCTTAAAGTAAGGATTAATAACAATAGAGAAATATTATTATGAAGCACTATATATATATATATATATATATTTTTTTTTTTTTTTTTTTTTTTTTGTCAGTTGTGGGTCTTGAACTCTGGGCCTGGGCACTGTCCCTCAGCTCTTCAGCTCAAGGAAAGCACTCTACCACGTTCAGTTTTCTGGTAGTTGATTGGAGATAAGAGTCTCATGGACTTTCCTGTTTGGGCTGGCTTTGAACCATGATCCTCAGATCTCAGCCTCCTGAGTAGCTAGGATTACAGGCATGAGCCACTGGTGCCTGGCTGAAGCACCAAATTTTAAGAGGTGGAATCTTTCCTTCATTTAAGAAAATGGTTGAGAACCAGCTTATTACTTTAGTTAGCATTACTTCTAATTGATGCTCTCATTCTGCTGAGGTACCTCAGTTTTACAGAGATTAGAACTTTAGAAGTATTCACATACCTGTTACAGCTTCTTGTCTTTATGTTTTCTTTTCCTCTGTGCTTTGATATGGAGATTTTCCAATTGGCTGGTCCTCTAGTTAAATGTTTCTATAACCAGATCTGTTGAAACCATGTAATTACATTTTGTAATTTTAGCTTCTAAAATATCAATTAGATTATTGTTAATTAACTGAAGACATTTTACATTTTAGTTTTGTACATATTTTTCTATTTTAAATTATTGACTGATGGCCACATTTTTCATGGGCTCATGGTCTACTCTAATTTTGACACTGCTTACAATTAATTTTCTTTCTGTCATTTTCTTTCTCTTTCATTCTCTCCCTCCCTTCTTTCCTCCCTCCCTCCTCATTTTTCTCCTCATCCTCCTCATCCTCAACCTCCTTCTCCCCCTTCTCCATCTTCTTCTGGAAACACTGACAATCAAGATTTCACATTCACTCAGTTTGCTTGCTCAGCTGGCATTCTACTACTTAAGCCATATTTCCAGCCAATGACTGTATCTTTGACTTTGAAAGATAGGAAAATTGATCTGTATCTTCCAAAGATGTACAGTATAGTTTCTCAGCTTCTTGCCAAATACAAGTGGAAAATCAAGCAAGGTTTTTATTTTTTATTTATTTATTTTTGATCTTTTTTTAATTGTGAAATACTGTACAGAGGAGTTACAATTACATGGGCAAGATGAGTACATTTCTTATCAAGCATTGTAGCCTCCTCCTTCGTTTCCCCTTCCCATCCCTTCCCATCCTTCCCCTGCTCCCCCACCCAATCCTCCCCGCCCCCCCCCCCCCACCAAAGTTGTAAAGTTTGTTTTCGACATAACTAACAAGCAAGGTTTTTAGTAGAGAAACTGAATGTTTCTTGAGACAAGCTCCCTTTTTTAATTTATTTTCTTCAAACTATAACAAGACTTCATTTAAACATGCCTTGGACATTTCAGACAAGTTCAACAGTATCATATTCACACTCTAACACTTAGCAAATGGGACAGAGAAAAATAGTGCTACCTTAATGTGCCAAATGTCTAATGTACAAATCTAGCCCTGTGTAGAACTAAGAGGATTGTGATTGCTCTGTTCTGTCCTCAATTCACATACACAAAGAGGATTGTTCCAGGAGGAAAATGCAGGTCACCACTCATCATTTCAGAATGTATTTTCATGTTTGAAATTTTACTTCACCCTGTGATTC
This sequence comes from Dipodomys spectabilis, assembly GCF_019054845.1. NCBI lineage: Eukaryota > Metazoa > Chordata > Mammalia > Rodentia > Heteromyidae > Dipodomys > Dipodomys spectabilis. The sequence continues at coordinate 12,514,440 of NW_024870686.1, read as the reverse complement.
TGGAACCATCATTCTTAGCTGCCTTCAAAATACGATTTGTAAAGTTTAGTCTGAGAGAAAACCTGATTTGACAGTACACATTACATTGTACATATAAATATAAGTATCTTTTAGTCCTGTTTTCTAATCAAAGTTTTAAGGCAATTGAGTAGCAATTACTAGTATTTTATCATTGATTATGTGTGTGGGGGGTGTGTGTGGGTGTGGGTGCCGTCCTGTGACTTGAACTCAGGGTTATGGGCACTGTACCTGAGCTTTTTTTCTCTCTCTCTCAAGACTAACACTCTACCACTTGAACCACTGATCTACTTTCTGCTTTGTTACAAATTCTTAAGGAACTCAGTCATACAATTTTCTGATGTTCCATCTTCTTGTCTTAATATTATTGGGTAGGTAGGAAGAAGAGGGAGGGTTGGCAAAGAGTAAATGAAAATGATAGGTTTCTCTCTTTACATGATAAAGCAGAGCGAAAAATGCCAAGATAGTTTGAAATTCAGAGCTAGCAAATAAAAATATCCATTCACACACACATACACACACACACACACACACACACACACACACACACACACACACACACACGTCCATACCAACACACACACAAACCCATGAGTCAGGCCATTTTGGGGGAAACACAGAGACTTATTCCATTAAAAAATAAATTGATTAATATAGTTAAACCAAGGAATTCACCAGAACATATTTTTTTTAGTGATGAATGTTTATAATCCTGCATCATCATCGTTATTAGTATTTTGTGTGCTAGATGTTAGACTTAAAATCAGGTTCTTACACTCTTGCTTGGCTTTTTCACTCAAGGCTAGTGCTCTAGCTCTTGAGCCACATCTCCATTTCTGACTTTTTTTTGCTGAAAAATTGGAGATAAAAAACATAGACTTTTCTGTTAGGGTGGGCTTTGAGCATGATCCTCAGATCTCAGCCTCTTCCAAATATCATTGATCTCTGGAATGGAGCTCTGTCAATAGATTCTAACATATGCAATTATATTTTTATCGCCAAGACTCTAAATTTTATTACATAGAAATTTCTACATAGATTGGGATTTCTTTTCTGGAATTGTAAAATTTTGCTTTTCTGTCTCTGGTGAATTTTGAACAATGAGATTGGTTTTTTTGTTTGTTTGTTTGGGTTTTTTGTATCAATTATAGTTTGAGCATTGATGTTTTCTGCCTGATAATGGTATTTTTGTTAATAAAATAATGTGCATAAGAATTTAAGGAAATCTATCCTGTTTTGATATATGGGCGTTACTAAAAAGTGTTTATATTTCTTTGTACTATAAGAAAACTCAAAACTTTTGCTATGTAAAATGAAAAGGAAATCAAACAAACTAGGACATTTTGAAAATAATAGTAGAGGCAAAAAAAGAGGTTATTCAGAAATGAATAGCCAATCTATCTATGAAACTCAAAAGAAGAGAGGAAAACTCCCAGAAATATTCTGTTGTACTAGGGCATCAAAATTCCTGATATTTCAGAATGTCACAAGATGATTTCTTTGTGGGATGATTTCTTTGTGGGATGATTTCTTTGTGACCTTCCCACACAGGTATACAACGTATTTCAAACTCCCCTGCTACTCTCCTTTATTCTTTCCCACTCAATACAATTTCCACAGATTCCCTTATTCTATTTTCCTACATGCTGACAAAAATTGTTCTCTTTCACTCTCCTTATTGAAACTTTTCTCCCTAGTAGTTCCTCACTACAAAGACTTTTTTCTTTCTCTTTTCCTTCAGTCTTCTATAATCTTTTGCTGTTTTCATCCATAGTTTTATTGTATCTCAAAAATATTCATACTCGGGCTGGGAAGGTAGCTCAGTGGTAGAGCACTTGCCTTGCATGCATGAGGCCCTGGGTTCAATTTCTCAGCACCACATAAGCAAAAGAAAAAAGCCGGAAGTGGCACTGTGGCTCAAGTGGTAAAGCGCTAGCCTTGAGCTGAAAAGCTGAGGGACAGTGCCCAGGCCCAGAGTTCAGGCCCCACAACCGGAACAACAACAACAAAAATCATACTCTAGCTTTCCTTCTTCCACATTCTAGCATTTAAAGTACCCAATTCCCAATGTCTATTTTCAAGATTTATGTCACAAATCAAATACCTAGACAAAGCACACATCAAAATACAAACACTGAAAATATTTATCTCAATAATACAATATACTATCACTAATTGGTGAAAATGACATCAGGTACTGGTGCAGTGCTTGGCTAAAAGCAGAGAATAGTTGCTTTTTGTTCAGTAAAATGTATATGTACACTAGCAGCACATAATTGAATGATACAGGACTATAAAACTTAATGGTGTACCATTTAAAAAGAGTATTAAAATATATACTTGAAGAATCTGTCAACATTTTTTGGATATTTTTCATATAAAACCTAGATTAATATTTTTGCCATGCCAGCAAATACTGCTGGAAACACAAATGATAGATCCTATTTACAGGGATACGGCAGAGAGGGAAACACAAAATTAGGATCATATAACTTGAAAGCTGAGTCTAAGATGGAAGTCATAAAGATATATTTACTTTAAATATTCCTGTGTGACACTTGTCACCATTGCTCCTTTTTTTTTTATTATTTTTTTTTGATTTTTTATCCCTTCCCAGCCTCCCCCCTCCCCCCCCAATCCCAATCCTTCTCCTTCCCCCCCTTCCCCCCATCCCCCCCCCCCCCCCCCCCGTACCAACGTTGTAAAGCTCGTTTTGGACATGACAACTTGTACTTCTCATTGTTGCAACAGGTCCACCTGAATCCTTAAACAACTGGTTTTTCCCCATCTCCTCCACAAGTTATACTGACATCAAATATAGTGAAAGCAGGGGTTATACTGTGGGGGAGGGACATACAAAGCAACAAAGAGATAATCTTATAAATGTGTTAGAAACACATGCATGAAAGAAATAAAACATTAAAATACACATCTAAAACCTCCATTGCTCCTTTTTCTAGTTTTCTTTTTCTTTAAGAGTTCTTAGCTGAGTACCCTCAGGTATAAAATTGAATTTGTCCTTGTGTTTCACGAGATGTTACAATGACTGATTTCAGTCATGGTACTTTATATTTTAAAATTCATTAATTTAAAATTCATTTAATATTTGTTTACTACAGGACTGGATTTTTTTAGTCTTGACTTATAGAAGACAAGACTCTTTTTAAAGGCTGAATATTATCCTCATGTTATACAATGAAAGTACCGTGTAAAATACTTAAATAAATGAAAAAAAATATTGAGAGTTTACACAAAATGTAACACCACAAAGAATGTAACACCACAAAGAATGTAACACCAGTAAGAGAACAACTTCTTGAATGTTATGATGCAATTTGACATGGATTCCTTGCTCATTTGTCCTGATATATTTTTGTTCATTGGTATTTTGGGGTGTTCAAACTTTCATTTGTCCTGATATATATTTGTTCCTTGGTATTTTGGGGTGTTCATACTTTCATAGCAGAAAAGAAGATGCAATTCTTTTGAGAGTAAACTAAAACAACAATACTTATCCATCATAGTATATTCCTAAAGCCTCCCCTTACAAGCCAGTTATAGGAAAAACAAATTCAAATGGGTATTTGAGCTGGATCATCTTTTATGCGTGGCATTATTTTATGCTATGACTCTAGAGGCCAAAGTTCTTCAGACAATGTAATATTTTTATTTATAAAGTGATGTGGTATTGTGAAAGTTCAAAAACCACATAGCTGACTGATATATAAACAAATTTTCACCAATTTATTTCTGCTTCCAACAGTTTTATCAAATGTATCAATCTCTGTAGTTCAAGTACCAATATCTCTAGATCTCTGTTTGTTTTTCATACTATGGACAACAACTCCTTAAAAAGACTTAGTAGGGCTGGGAAGGTGGCTCAGTGGTAGAGTGCTTGCCTTGCATGCATGAGGCCCTGGGTTGGATTCCTCAGCACCACATAATCAGAAAAAGCTGGAAGTGGCGCTGTGGCTCAAGTGGTAGAGCACTAGCCTTGAGTTGAAAAGCTGAGGGACAGTGCCCAGGACCAGAGTTCAGGCTCCACGACTGACCAAAAAAAAAAAAAAAAAAAAAAGACTTAGTAGCTTCTGGCAATTAAAGAAGAACAGTGAATGATAAAGGATATGGCCTCCTTGTAGATCGAGACATTGTGGACAATATCTTGGTATGCATAGGTGTGTTTTCCTGCACTAATTATTTGTACATCTATGCTTTAGAGTAAAATACTAGAGTGACTTACCAATAGATGAAGTAATGATTTCCATCATATTTTCTAATGATAACCTGTTTTATGGCTCCTTTGTGGTAACTGTCCCATGAACACTTAAGATGTTTTGCTTTTTGACCTACTTGAACCCTCACATGAAAGAGAAATATAAATTCTCTTCTTCCATTGTATCTTACTGGATTAAGTTCTACCAATAGCAGCTTCTAAGTGTACAGAACCTGGCAAGTTGCTAAGATTCCTCCTCATTGTGACTCTACCACCTCAACCAAACTTAGTGTCTACTTACTCTTCCATGTGTAAACCTGAATCCCTTACCCTATCTACTCTGCTCCAGAAACTCTTCAATAGGAGAAAACTCATTTCTTTTTACTCATGGGAAACAGCAGGCAGGAATTTAGCTTCATTAAAAGCACATGAGGACTATTTTTGTCTTAAGTCTTACACACTCCTACAGTACAACTTTAAGTACAAGAAAGTAGAACTGTGCTCTTCCTTTGACCTTGTTCCCATATCTAGAGGATCACTATGCTCTAAGATTGAGCAAGGAAATTTTAAGAGACTTATTCTGGATAAATCACATCATAGACAGGTTTTTTAAAAAAATTATCTCAATTGATGGTTTATCTTGAATGTTTGGCAGAATCTGTCTTTTGTGTGGAGAGAAGTCCTGTTATAAAAATGTCAAGGTTGTGGAAAGACCAATCAGTGACAACAGTTTAGCAGGCCAACCTTGAAAGTCTCTGGGTCCATATAAAACCTATGTGAAAGCAAAAATAGTTGGATGTACAAAGTGTACAAAGATGTACAAAATGTTCGAACAAAGGGTGACATTTATCAAGAATGTGAGCCAAATCTTCTTAACTCTATCTTTTCCTTTCCCTCCCTCTCTCTCTCTCTCTCTCTCCCTCTCCCTCTCTTCCTTCCTTCCTTCCTTTCTTTTTCTTTCTTTCTTTCCTTTCTTTCTTTCTCTCTCTCTTTCCTTCTCCTCTCTTTCTTTCTTTCTTCCTTCCTTCCTTCCCTCCCTCCCTCCCTCCCTCCCTCCCTCCCTTCTTTCTTTCTTTCTTTCTTTCTTTCTTTCTTTCTTTTCTTCTTTCTTGTTTTTTTTTTTATTGTGAAAATACCATACAGAGGGGTTACAATTACATGGGCAAGGTAAAGAGTATATTTCTTGTCAAGCATTGTTGTCTCCTCCGTTGTTTCCCCTTCCCATCCCTTCCCAATCCCCCCCTCCCCCCCAGCCCCCTGGCGCCAAAAGTTGTACAGTTCGTTTTTCCACATAACGTCTTGTACATCTCATTGTTGCAATGGGTCCACATGTATCCCTATTTAAACAATTTGTTTTTTCCCTTCCCCTCCACAAATTATACCAACATCAAATACAGTGAAAACAGGGGTTATACCTTGGGGAAGGGACATAACAAAGCAACAAAAAATACACCCTACAAATACGTTAGAAATCTTTCTTTCTTTCTTTCTTTCTTTCTCTCTCTCTCTCTCTCCCCTTCTCTTTCTTTCTCTCTCCCTTCCTCCCTCCTTCCCTCCTTCCTTCCTTCCCTTCTCTTTCTTTCTTTCTTTCTTTCTTCCTTCCTTTCTTCCTTCCTTCCTTCCTTTTTCTTTTGCCATAAATGCCCCTGATGTCAAAATAGCTTGTTTCTCATTCATGACACATTTTCTATATAGTAGAATGTACTTCTGATTTTCTTGCTGCTTCTTACTTAATGAATATAGTGCTTACAGATTTTCCTAACATTACTGTCCCAAAATATTCCGCATTCAAATTTAAGAAACTGTGATAAAACCCTGAGTGAATGGTCCCTATTTCTAAGGGGAATCTTCACGATCCCTCACCTGCCACCAGTGACAGTCTGTATTTTCCTCATTTGCAATAAGGTCCACTTCACCCCCTACTTTTGCTCATACTGCTACCTTGTTGTCAATTTACTTCCCATATTGAACTGTGTTGTGGAATACTTGAAGCACTTCATCTTCAAGCCTACCTAGCCAATTCTCCAAGGAATTTAGACATCACTAATGGTCTCTATTTTTGAGATCAATACAAAAGAGACACTTTGTATGTGCATAAAATTGCTTTATCTGTTTATGGAATTCTGTTTTCTAAGAGACCAGGCAAAACCAGAATGTAGAAGAAAACACAGATGAATTGAAGTTATAGTAGGAATAAATTTCCTAAGTCAAGAGGTAACTGGCAGTTTCGACTGAAGATAATTTTAGAAGACTGTCTTTAGCAACTTACGTGAGTCACACAATATCTAATATAATTTGTCAGTTATCACCTATATCATAAAGATAAAATTACAAATATTGCAAGTGTGATATCTGCTACTGAAGTTTCTCCCACTACATGTCCACCTTAATAAATTTGTTTGCCTCTGCTTTCTGAATTAACACATGAGTTTCCTAGCTGTTCAGCATAAATTTTCTCTCTCCCTCTCACCCTCTCTTCTTTACATTGTAAGTTGTGGGGGCTTGAACTTTTGGCTTGGGCACTGTCCCTGAGCTTTTGTGTTCAAGGCTAACACTCTACCACTTGAGCCACAACACTACTTCTGGTTTTCTGGTGGTTAATTGGAGATAATCTCATGGACTTTCCTTCCCCAGCTGGCTTTGAACCACTAGCCTCAGATCTCAGCCTCCTGTGTAGCCAGGATTGGAGGCATGAGCCACCAGTGCCTGGCTCAACACAAATTCTTAACTGACAAAACTTGACCTGATCATTTGATCTCTATATTTGTTTGCTTCACAAGGCCACAAAATTAGTGTTTGAACAAACTTTAATGTATGACAGTTCTGGAAACCAGAAATTAGCTTTTTTATTTTTTAAGGACATACTTCCTCTGCAAGTGAATGATTGATTTGAGGATTATCTCTAGTCTTAGTAGTATTTCCCTGGTTTGTGTCATCACGAAGTTAAATCTTCACCTTCTTTATCTGTATCCAATTATCCACTTCAGAGACACCTATTTACATCAGATTATATATGTGTTAAGTAAGAAACTGTCACAGGAGAAAAAGAAATTTGGTGCATAAGACAAGATGTCAAATCACCAGGAAGATAAATAACAATATATACACCTATATATGATATAAATATAGACACCCCATAGCATAGCACCTACATATTAAAGCTGATCAAATAGAAGAACTAGAAGGGAATAATAGTAGTAAATTTTAATACCTTCCTGTGTGTGTGTGTGTGTGTGTGTGTGTGTGTGTGTGTGTGTGTGTGTGTGTGTGTGTTTGCGCCTGCCAGTCCTAGTCTTTAAGGGCCTTGTGCTCTCTCACTTAGCTTCTTCTCATGACTAGCACTATGATACTGGAGTAAATAGTCCAGCATTTTCACTGGTGAATTGGTTTTAAAGACTCATGGGCATTTCTCTAAGGGCTGACTTTGAAGCTCAAACTTCAACTTCCAGTTTGCTGACTAGGTAAAGTTACAGAAATGAGTCACCATTGCCCAGCTCTTTCCTTTCTTTTTGGTTTGAAATTTTAAAATCCATTAACACAGTGTTGCAAAGGGGTTTTATTTAGACAAATCTATATCTGCTCAATATCTTTCTCATTTTCCATTTCCCCTGTGCATTCCCAAAGCCATCTTATTGAGTTTCTTTGATCCATTTTTACACTCACATATAATGTGTTTTGATTACGTTTATCTTTCACTACCTTCTCAGTTCACTCTTTCTATTCCTATTAGTGTCTCTATCCAAGAAAGGACATGTTGCTGGGTGCTCAGGGCTCACACCTATCTACTCAGGAGGATGAAATCTGAGGATCATGGTTCAAAGGCACCCCGGGGCAGGAAAGTCCTTGAGATTCTTATCTCTAATTATCCACCAGAAAACCAGAAGTGGCACTGTGGCTCAGGTGGTAGAGGACTCACCTTGAGCTGAAGAGCTCAGGGTCAGTGTCCAGGCCCAGAGTTAAAGCCCTATGACTGACAAAAAATAAAAATAAAAAATAAAGGACATGCTTTATCTTTCTAACACTTACTTTGTTGTTGTTGTTGGTAGTGGTCATAGAGCTTGAAGTCTGAGTTCTGTCCCTAAGCTTTTGTGCTCAAGGCTAGTGCTTATCACTTGAACCACAACTCTATTTCTGGTTTTCTGGTGATTAATTGGAGGTGAGTCACACATTTTCTTGCCTAGTCTGACTTTGAACCACATTCCTCAAATCTCAGCCTCCTGAGTAGCTACATTTACTGGCATGAGCCAACAGCACCTGGTTCATTTTCATTTAAAGCATGTTAGTTGCTAAAAGAAGCTTTACTGTGGTACTTCATACGTGTATAGTCTGTTAATTAGTCAGATTTTCCCTATCCACTAATAATTAACAGCGTCTTGTATTTGTTTTATTCTTCATTCAAAGATGCAATGTGCTTTAGATCCTCAACTCTCAGCCTTTTGGGTAGCTAAGCTTATTAAGTGTGAGCCACTAGAACTTGGCTTGCGAACAGATTATAAAATAAATTCTAACTTTAAATAATTTCCTAGGGATATTATTGGTTTTTCATAAAAAAAATTCAGAGTTTCTGACATTTGATTTTTTTCTGTGTTATCTATGATACCAAGTTTCATTCTCTACCACTCAGATGTCAAAGAATAAGAGAACACACTTCTGAGATAACCAGAGTTTGCTAGCTAGGAGATATATGTTGCTATTGCTGCTAGGAAGAGAGATCAAGAAAGACATTGGAATATTCAAACTAGAGATTTTAATATCTCATGTGGTTATATGACTCTCAAATTCAGAGCTGAGGGTCCTGTCAGCTTGGAGCTAAAACCTCCTGAATTTGGTGCAGGGATCCTGACCTAGGACTTTGGTTTGGTAGTGTGCTGTATCTCTGAGGCTGACAATGCTATTGCTCTGGAAGATACTAAATATGTATGTGGTAATGTGCAGGCTGAAAGCTACTCCTACCACCAAAGAGCTGTTACGATGCTGTCATGAACTCAAGTAGAGATCTCTCAGGTTCCCAGTCACCCTCTGGTGCCTCTATGGACAGAAACTACAGAGAGAACTGGCAAAGAGGAAATGAAATGGGAGTTTCTTCTTTCCAAGTGGTAAAATAGTGAAAAGGGGAAGATGGTTTGGAAGTGAGAGACATCAAGCAGACGTACACACACACACACACACACACACACACGCACACACACACACTCACACATAAACACGTTGAGAAGAGGAGAAAGAAAAAGGGAGGAAGGAAAGAAGAAATACAGGGAGAGGAAGAAAAGAGAGAATGATATAGAGGTGGCACAAAGGAATTAGCTTTGCTTGGGAAACTCAAAGACAAGAATTCCATTAAAAATGACCACTAAGTGGCTTAAAATAATGAACAGTGGGATATGTTAGGACTCATATATTTTTTAATGGTGTTTATGATCCTTCAAGCTCAAACATCTTTGGAGCTTTCTGTCACTTATTTCTGATACATACATTCACATTAGTACTGCAAAGATGCTGAAAATTAGTATATATATGGTATTTCATTAATGGGTAGTATCATTTCCTGCAGTTGTAAAATTTGACTCTGTTTCCTTTATGTTTGAACATTTGAGTTCTTCTTCTCCAGGTAATGTTTGAACAGTGAGCTCTTATTTCTCAGGTAGTTTTACCCTTGGGGTCTTTATTCTTAGATGACCTTTGAGAACTTTTCTCAAAGAAACTTCTTCAAATAAACCATGAACAAATAGAAGAACAGTACAAAAAAGCAAACTATCAAAATTGGTATTAGGTAATTCTTTTTGTTTACTCTTTCACCTTCTACAAACGTAATGGGTTCCTTTGGAGGTGGGCCACTATCAATGCTCCCTCCAAAGCCTTTTTGTAAGCAGTTCGGTGGGTCCCACCCATTGTTGCAATGGCAGTGATGTTTATTATTGCAGGTGCCTCTCATATTGCATTTTCTTGGTGAACAGTCACTTGACCAAAATGGCCTCAAGACACACCTCTTGCTGAGGCACACATGTCTTATCCCACACTCCGTGCCATCTTTCACATAACCAGTGTCCACTTTGGTCATCCCCCAATGGTAGTCAGTGCCCCAGCAGGTGACCTCATTGAAGTGAGTCCAATGAATATTAGAGTGTTCTTCCAAAGAGGGAAACTCTGAAATGTTCTCACACTGAACTCTCCCACAGAGGACATCGGAGATGGGGCACTTTATGTATTTATAGCTAGTTAAACCACAGTTTCCAAAACGGTCACCACGGGTGTTCATTTCCCTGTAGCATTTACTTTGTGCATTTCTGGCTTTTTCACCAAAAATCTTCTGACATTGTTCATCCCGATTATTACAGCTCTTTTTATAGCAGAAGCTAGTGCCGAGGCAAGGAGATCCATTCAGCAAATACACATCCTCTGGGCAATGCTGTGAAGTTCCATTACACCATTCTGGAAGATCACATTCATTTTCCTTTGCTCTGCACACTGTGCCTGAAGGCAAGATGTGACAATTTTTGCAACAGAGCCCAGAAGCACATTCAGCCCCATATTGCAGAGTGCAGTTTGCTAGACAACATAGGTCATTTGCACATTTTTTGAGGGATCCACAGTCACACTGCTCTCCAGCATCAATCACCTGATTCCCGCAGAGCTCATATTTATATATGTGCAATGGGTTTGGTGGCATGCGCATACAATTTGTTTTCTTAGTTGTTTTTATCAGAGCAGAATAACTGCAGTTGCTGAATTGTGTGGATTCATTTTCTGTTGGTGCCATTATGCATTCCTTCATTCCGCACACACACTCATTTTGATCATCGTGAAGCATACCCAAATTATGACCTATCTCATGTGCCACCGTGTGTCCATTGCTCTGCAAATCCTCCCCCACAACACGATCAACTCCACAATTATAATTTTCATTGCATACACTTCCAACATATGCTAAGCCGAGAGTTAAACCAAAATCCTGTTGTGTGAAAAGATGTACCAGATCATTTTGTATCCGAGGATCAAGACTTTTTGTCTTCCAAAGGCAAAAGCCTGACAGTGTATCAGCTATGGTCTTTTCTGACACAAAGTTTTTTTCATTCCAGATCTCAAGTCCAAGTAAAATAGCATCAACATCTAGTGAAAGTAATAGGGAATTGACTTCATTCATAATGCTGAATACTTCCTGTATCACATTTGAGGTATTACTTCCTTGATAAATGAATCGTTGTTTGTCCACAACCAATACAAGTTCAAGAAAATTTCTATGGGTCCACCAGCCCTTATAATCGCTTTGCCTTTCAATGGGTTTATCACTATCTTGAAACTTCAATTGTGCTATTTCTTCTGTTAATGCACATCTCATGATGGGGAAATGTGTCTCCTTACTCTCCATCTTATAAACCAGATGTTCAAAGGTGGCAGAAAGGTTCTTGGGCTTAATTTCATAACGCATATTATTTATTTTCAGTGTTCCACGAAAGCCTCCCAAACAGGTGTTAAGAACCACCAGAGAATCTGGATCTCCTTGCACATAACCATGGTAATAGCAATTATTTGGGACAAATGGTTCATCCTTAAGGACAGCTCCCTGGTCTGTGTAGCTAAATACAGAGAATTGTCTGGATATGAAAAACTTCTTGATCTTCATGTGGACAATGTATCTTTGGCCCCCAAAGTGTAGGCTGTAGGAGATCCAGAGTGGATGCTTACCACTTCTCCCATCGCCAGTTAGCTTCAAAGGTATCACCACTTCAGGGGGGTTGGAATGTTGTGCATATCCAACCCGGGGCCAACCAGAATAAAAGAGTAATAACCACAGCCAAAGCTTCAGGAAAGTGCTACTCGTATGCACCAGTCCCTCACTTTGAGCCATCATGAGCGATGAGAAGTCAAGTGAGGGAAGGCCTGGAGGCAGTGCTGGTATGTCTCTTCTCTTTTTCTTGGTTATATGTAGCATTGGTTTGTTTTTTTTTTTAAAAGGTTTCTCTTCTGCTTGAGTAGTCCTTCAGAACTAAAAGAAAAAGAAGGGCCAAGGTAGAGTTAGGTAAATTGTGAGCAAAGCAGGTTGGAGAAAGAGCAGAGTATGGGTTAATATGCATTTTTGTTTGGCCCAAGACTTGAACAGATATCGTGCCTTGGATTTGCTCTTTAATTATGGTGTGGCAGTCACACTGTGAGTGTGCAAAGAATCAGAAATAAAATTAATGCACTCTAAGTGGAGGTAGGAAAACATTGCAATTGTAATATATATGCAATGGGGCAAAAGCATCAGAATTACTGGCATTTTATTATTTTATGGTCCCCAATAGTAACTGGCAAATAGAAATGTCTCATGTAAACACATATATCTCATAAAATTACAACATTACAAATAATGCTCTCAGTAGTCAAAATGCACTAGCATATATTTGTGAAAATGAGAACACTGCTAATAGGACAGTGGCAGGCTTCCTACTGGGATATGTTTCCTTGTCCCTAAATAAAATATTAACCAAATAGTATGCAGATAATGTGGTAGACATTGAGAAAACACAAATGGATGGTCCAGGTGGTCTGAGAGTCCATTGTCTCAGTATTGGTCAGATGGGATTTGTTACAGTAAGAATCATTGACATCTGGCAGGTGGAACTTTCTGTCAGTGGATTTCAATACATGCAACTATATATTTGTCATCAATTGTTGTTCAATGTTTATATGTGTATATGTATATATATATATGTGCTTATATGTGTATATACTCATAAGATAAACAACACTTCTCAAAACTTCTAGCATTAAAAAATGAGAAGGAAATAAAAACTGACTTGGAAAATAATGTTTGAAATAAAAGAACACTACAAGCAAAAGAAAAGTATCTTCAGAAATGTAAAGCAAATTCGTAATCCTCAAAAGCAGAGAGGTAAACCCACAGTATTCAATTCAAATTCCTGGCATTTAAAGATGATTTTTTAACCTACAGAGGGGCTGATTTCATTGTGATCTCTCCAAATATGTAGACAATGCATTACAGTGCATTCAATCAATGTCACCTCTTCTGCAATGTTCTCTTATGCTCCTCCTCCTATCTAATACAATTTCAGCTGTTTTCGTTGTTCTGTTTTTATGCTTATGGCTAATCTGTTTTGATCCTGTCATCATCTTTGTCCCTGCCTCTTTCACTAAAAAGCCTCATCCCTTCCAGTGCCTATTTCTCTACCCTGACAAATTCCTATTGATCACTGGGTTCATAGTGGTTTTTATGCTGTTTACAAATATATTTGCAGTATATCTCAAAATTATCCAAACTCTACTCATGCTTTCCTACATTTTGAGACATTAACATTTCACATGTTAACCTTCAAGATTTATCAGAAAAAATAAAAATACCTACACATATCTCACATGAAAATAGCAATACTATTTTTTTCTGACTAATACAAATGTTCTATCATTATTTTGTGAAAATGTGAAATGTGGTATTAGCATAGTGCCTGCCTAACAGTACTTAAATGCTATAGATGTGTACTATCTGTAGCTGTACAAAGGTACAGCTGTACAGTACAAAGCTGTAGTTTATTAATACAATGTTTTTGACGATTGTTACCCTTTCATCTTCCTCTCCCATCCCTTGGAAGTCCACTAGTTCCCTCAAATTTCTCAATTTTATAGGATACACATTGACAGTACTTATTAGTTGCTTTGTTTTTCGGCAAAATATGCATAAAACTGTAACATACGTAGGAACACTTTGGACATGTCATTGGTTGATACAAGTTTTAATGGTGTACAATTTCTGCACAGTGGTGGAAAGACATCAAGAATCTATAAACATTTATTGAATATTTTACATACAGAAAGAGTACTGGAAGGGAGGTCAATAAAGTAATGAGCAATTTAACTACTGACATTAAGAACTGCTATTTGGTGGAAGAACAAAAGAACAGGAAATCTGTGCTGAGGGCTCTAATACCCAGATCAAATGCCAGTTCCCAATGCTAAGACCCACACCAGATGTAAGACCAATGGGAAATCTCTGAAGAAAATGTCCTGAAAAGATATATAAAAATTCTGATGTTTTGATTAACTATTCATGTTTGTCTTAATGGTTTTTTCAATTATGATAGTTTGGAATATGCATATTTGTGTAATGGAAAATAAATGTTTATTTATGAGACACTCTTTTGAGAGTACCCACCCAAACAAAAAATCCATCAGAATAGACTCTAAAAACCTTTTCCCACAAGCTGGTTATAAGAGAGCAATCTCAAATGTGTATTTGAGCCAGATTGTCTTTGCATGCATTCAATTATTTCATACAATGTCTCCAGAGGTCATAGCTCCTGAGAACACGTAAGATTTTCAAAAGTGCTATAGTGCTATGTAAGTTCAGAAACCATATAGTTGACATAGTTTTACACCATCTGTATCAATTATCTTCTTCTCCAAGTGGTATCAAATTTATCTATCTCCATAACTCAACTACCAAGAAACCCAGAACTCAGAGTCTAAGTCAGAGTTTTTCAAACTATAGGTAACAGCACATTAAAAAGAGTTGTGTCGGGCTGGGAAGGTGGCTCAGTGGTAGAGCGCTTGCCTTGCATGCATGAGGCCCTGGGTTCGATTCCTCAGCAACACATAAGCAAAAAGAAAAAAGCCGGAAGTGGTGCTGTGGCTCAAGAGGTAGAGCACTAGCCTTGAGCTGAAGAACTGAGGGACAGCTCTCAGACCCAGAGTTCAGGCCCCTTGACTGGACCACCCCCCCCCCCCGGCCAAAAAAAAAAGAGTCGTGTCTTCTGAACAAATGAAAGATAATAGGCAATCATGAATAGAAAAGCTGAACCCTTCAGACTAGATAATTTATACAGAAACATTGTATGTGGTGGTGTGGAATAGGTGTGTAGAGGGGATGTGTGGGTGTGCCTGTGTGGATGGGTGTGGATATTTATTTGTGCTTGTATCAATTAGAGTAAAACTCTTGGGTGACTTACTGATAGATGAAATGGTGATCCCCAGTAGCTTTTCTAACGATAACCTGTTTCATGATTCATTTGTGGCCACTGTCTCACAAATACACATTTTGTTTTATCCACTTGAGATCTCATGTGATAGGCAATACAATTTCCCCCTTTTCATTTTTTTCTCATTGGATTAAGTTCTAGATTTATCTGCCTACCAACAGCAGCCTCTTAGTCCTCAGAACCTGACATGTAGCTAAGATTCCTCCCAATTGTGACTCCATCATCTCAACCAAACTTAGGCTCTACTTACTCTTCCTTAGGAGTAAATCTGAATGTCTTACTCTATCTACTATGCTCCTCTAATTAACCCCATGGGAACACTCATTTTCTTACTTCTACACTGAGATAAAGGAAATCAGGGAAAATGAGGCATGGGAAATAGTAGCGAAAGATTCATAAATAGATCACCACTATGAATGAACATCTTCAGTAAGAAGACATAAGAACTACATTTGTCTGAACCCTTCCTTCTCTCATAAGCTGCAACTTTACGTAAAAGAAAAAAGATCAGGGCTCTCCCTCTGACCTTGATGGATGCTTGATGGGTCAGTGTGCTCTAATATTGAGCAAGGAAATCTCAAAAGAGAGATTTATTCTGGGAAAATGACTCATTAGGTTTAAAAAGTGTTAAGAAAAATATCTGTCTCAAGACAGACACCTGTGTTGTAGGAAGTGTATAATAGAAACAATGACCCAAATTTGGAAGAAAGTTCAGACCTCAGAGACAAAAATTTAGCAGGCTACTGGGTCCATATGCTAAAGTAGAGTGATCGCAAGAGTGATTAAACATAACAAATGTTAGAACCAAGGGGTACATTCATCCTAAGCAGAAATGAGCTCAGTCCCAACTCTTCCTTTCTTAAAAAGTAACTATTACTGATGTCAAAATAACTAAAAGTAACACCTGTAGAACACACACATCCTATTTTCTAAAGTCTGCCTCTGTTTTTCTACTTCTTTTTCTGTTATTAAATTTTTTTTTATTATAGCTGGGCACTGGTGGCTCACGCCTGTATTCCTAGCTACTCAGGAGGCTGAGATCTGGGGATGACAGTTCAAAGCCAGCCCAGGTAGGAAAGTCTGTGAAACTCTTATCTCCAATAAACCACCAGAAAACGAGAAGTGGCGCTGTGGCTCAAGTGGTAGAGCACTAGCCTTGAGGTGAAGAGCTGAGGGACAGAGCTCAGCCCGAGTTCAAGCCCCACGACGACCACCACCAACAACAAAAAAAATGTTATAAAGGGGATGTACAGAGGGATTATACTTTCATAAGTTAGCTTATGTAAGTAGGGTTTTTTTTTTGCTTTTGACGGATTTTTTAATTTTCTTTATCTATTGTTATTGTAAAGGTGATGTACAGAGCAGTTATGGTTACATAAGTCAGATGAAGAGTACATTTCCCCTCAATCCTTACCCACAAATTGTATAGTTTATTTTCAACATGGGGTCTAGTGAGTATCAGTCCTGCATTTGTTCACTACCATTTCTGTGCCCCACCCCTTAACCACCCAAAGACAGATAAATGAACAAACAAGACATAAGGAAATGAAAACAAAAATAGCAATGAAGAAAAAAACCACATTCTACTTCCTGGAGTTTGTTTCAATAAATATTATTCTATATTGTCAGATGTACATAGCTATTGCACTCACGTGATCCACTCCTAAGAACATCCCGATTTGGTCTCACTCTGTGTGAATGTCTAAAGACCTGTAAAATTTACCATGTCACAGTGTATTTTCTTTTTTATAATCCAGTGTGTTTACTTGTTGGTTTATAGGCACATTCTAGTTCCCACAAATGAAGGAAACCATGCAACCTATGTTTCTTTGGGTCTGGCTTACTTCACTTAATATAATTCTTTCCAAGTCTTTCCATTTCGTTATGAATAGTAGAATCTCATTCTTTCTGATGGATGAGTAGAATTCCATTGTGTTTATATCTCACATTCAGATTCTACCTCACCCCAGTTATAATGGCCAATATCAAGAAAAATAACAATAACAGATGCTGGTGTGGATCTGGCCAAAACACCAACCCTGGTTGGTGAGAATGTAAACTTGTTCAACCGCTACAGAAAGAGTATCGCAGTTCCTCAAAAGACTACACATAGACTGTCCATTCAAAACCAGCAATCCCACTCCTAGGCATTTATCTAATAGAACACAAACAAGGCCACACTAAAGATACCAGCAAAACCATGTTCATAGCAGCATTGTTTACCATAGCTAAGACATGGAATCAACCCAGAGGCCCCTCAGTGGATGAATAGATCCAGAGAATGTGGTGTATATACACACAGTGGAATTCGGTTTTTCTATTTCTTGCTTGCTCAATTAAGCCTTGCCCAAGTTTCTTACCATTTAAACTTGTCCTGAAATCTCATCCTCATTCAAATTCATGGACCTGGGACTTAGGACTCCCTGCAGCATATATTGTGGACTTCTGGAGGAATGAGACCTGGAACATGTCTGAAGTGGGGAGGGGGCAAGGGAATCTATATAGATCTCTATATAGTGTGAGAGGAGAGAGAGATTTCAGCCACCTGGCTGCAGGACCTTTCCTTGTATAACAACTCCATTTCACTAGTTTAGTTTGCTGGGAGGTTTGTTTTTAATTCTCTGTCTCTTTCCCTTTCAAATAAACCTGCTCTGTCTGTTTTAAACACTTCCCTGCCTTTAATTTTTTTAATCAGTGAAGAAAATGGACCCAAACCTTAGGGGGTATCAAATTGTCTAAATTCATTCCTTCAAAAGTCCCAAGTCCTGAGACTCATCTGAGTTACATGTGGGAGAGAGACTACAGGGAAAATTCAACTTGGGGACCACTCATTCTAGTAGAGCTTGTGGAATTAAACGTAACAATCTGCTCTAAAATACAGATGTGAAGCAGCAACATTATAGATATCATGCACTGAAAGGCAATACCCGAGAGGAATGGAGTCACTGCTCCAACAAAGAGCAAAGCCAAACAAGAAAAATAATAGAATGACTGATAGCAAGAAGATACTCTCCACTGTCCCGGGTTCCATTTGCTGTGCACACCGGAGCCAGGTGAAGCTGTCTCTTTGGTTTTCATGAGTTCAAATCAAACTTTGGTTCTTTCAAAGCCAGTGTAGGACAAAGTTAGTGAAGCCCAATCTGAAGAAAGAGGCCAGGAACAGTGGCTCCTTTTATGTGGGAGAAGTAGACAGGAGGCTCTCAGTCTAAGGACAGAACCAAGGAGAAAACTCAAAACACAAAAAAATGAAAACAAAAAAGTGGAATAGCCTATCTAAAAAAAATAACAAAAACTAAAGAGATGGGAGTGGCTCAAATGGTAGATCACCTACCTATCAAATGCAAGGTATTGAATACAAAGCCCAGTTTAAACACACACACACACACACACACACACACACACACACACACACGTTAAAATCATCTGCTACAATTGCCTAAATAATGAAAAGTATAATATATTAGGTATTAGCTTTAGTTAGGACTGTCTGTGTTTTCTGATATATGTAATAGCACACTATTAGGACATAAACATTAGTTCATGGTTGATTTTATTACGGATGGGGAATACATACTGAAGTTAAAAGTTTTTCTGTTGGATCAGATATTGTACTTTGCTTCCTTTCATGACATTGTTTGTTTGATGCAAAGGAAAATGAAGAAAACAATGAACAAAATCATAATAAAAGAAAGCACAATCAGTAGATTCAACTTATTTCTTTTCAGCAGTAGGCCGAGTTTGGGTGGGCCAAACTCTGTGTTGCAATAGATGTAATGTTGGTTGTTGCAGACTCCTTGCATATTGCATGTTTTTATTGAACAATTGCTCATCCCCACTGACTTGTGGACACTTGTCCTGTTTATGCACACATATTGTGCACTACACTCTGTGCTATCTTTTACTTCACTAATATCAGATATGGTGATTCCTCAGTGGTAGTTGATACCCCAGCAGGTGATATCACTGATAGCACAGTGGAATGATCTCTCACATTCTCACACACTCTCCCACAGAGGCTACTGGAGCTTTTACATTGTGTGTAAAATACTGTGAGTGTTTCCACAGTTGCCTGAAGGGTCACCGGAGGTATTTGATTCCTTATAGCAACTCTAAGGTATACTCCTGGATTGCACACCAAATATTCACAGTCATTGTATCTCTTTTCATGGCAGTATCCCCTGTCCTTGCAATGGATCCCTTTCTGTACATACATATCTCTAGGACACTTTCATGGAGTTCCATTGCACCGTTCAGGAAGATCACAATCTTTTTCTCTATACACCATGCCTGAAGGCAAGAAGTGACAATCTTTGTAACAGGACCCAGAAGCACATTTGGCCCCCATTTTCAGAGTGCAGCCTATTAGACAACATGGATCATTTGCACACAAAATGTAAAGACCCACAGTCATACTCCTCCCCAACTTGAATTACACCATATCCACAGTGCTTCTATGGGAAGATGTCTAATGGGTTGGGTGAGTTGTGCATACAGCTCACTGTTGCAGCTGTTTTTCATAAAGCAGCATAGCTGCAGTTGCTGAATTCAATGGAGAGATTTTCTGTTGGATCCATTACATGAAAGTCCTCCCCACAAGTGCATGAATCTTGGTCATGTTCCATACCTAAGTTATGACCTATCTCATGTGCTTCAATATGTCCAATGCTAATGAAATCATCTTCTAGGGGACTATCAACTCCACAATTAAAAGTTAGATTACACACACTGTTCAGATAAGCTAAGCCAAAACATTCACCAAAATTACATTTTGCAAAAAGATGCACACTATCATGGGGTATGCGATTATGAAACTGTGTTTTCTTCCAAGTACAAAATTCTCACAGGACAGTGTATAGTTCTTCCAAAATCATGATGTTTCCTTTATTCCAGATTTCAAGTACAAGTAAAGACACGTTGATATCCACCGAACTCAAAACAAAATTCATTCCATTGATAATGATGAATAATTCCTTTGTGGTATTTCTTTCCCAGTGAAGGATTCACTCATAGTCTATAACCAACACTACTTCAATAAACCACCTGTGGGTCCACCAGCTTTCACAGACGCTTTGCTTCAGCGTGGAATTAGCACTATCTTGGAATTTCAGTTGCCGTGCTTTTTCTTCTTCTGTTAATGCACAGCTCATGGGAACAAAATGTATCTTCTCATAGTCTATCTTACAAACCAGATGTTCAGAGGAATTAGATGGGCTCTTTGGCTTGATTTCATAAAGCATGTTATTTATTTGTAGTGTTCCTTGAAAACCTCCTAAACATGTGATAAGAGCTACCAGGGATTCTGGGTCCCCTTCCACATAACCTTGGTAGTTGTAGTCATTCTGGACAAATGGTTGATCCTCAAGGAGAGCTCCCTGGTCTGTGTAAATACAGAGAGGAGTCTGGATACCGAAAACTTCTTGATCTTTATGTGGACAATATGTCTCTGGGCCCCCAAAATAAATGTAGGTTATTGGACAGCCAGCCTGGATGCCTAATCCTTCTACCATTGCAAGTTACCTTTAATGGTATCACCATTTCTGGGGGGCTGTGGCATTGAGCATACTCAATATAGGACCAGCCTGAAAGAAAGAGTAACACCTCCAGCCGCGGCTGCAGGACAGCAATCCTTGTACGTATCAGAGACTCACCTTCAGCCATCATGGGTTATGAGAAAGGGAGTGATGGAACGAAAGGAGGAGTGCTGGCCTGTTTCTTCTCTTTCTCTTGGTTAGATGTAGCGCTGACCTTTACTTCAGATAGAGTCAATCCTTCACAACAACAGAATGAAAAGAAAAAAAAATTGAAAAGAACAGAGATAGCATAGCACAGCTAAATTATGACTATCTGGGGAGGGGTTGTTATGAGTTAATACAGATTAGTATTTGTCTCAAGACAAGAATTTATTGCATTAGTCATTAATTTAATTTTGGTGAGGCAAATTCAGACTGATGGTGTGAAAAGGACTAAATTGTTCGTTCATTCCAGAGCCTAGATGAAGGGCACATGGGATCACTGCACTATTTTTAAGTGTGTGTGTGTGTGTGTGTGTGTGTGTGTGTGTGTGTGTGTGTTTATAATCAAAGTATTTCCCCAGTATTTGTAATCAAAGTATCCTAATGGAAAGATGAGCATGCACCCTGTTTTGATAAGGTAATTTTGATTTGTACATATTGACTTGAAACAAATATCAATAGTTGTCACTTTCAGTTTCATAAAAAATCACTCAGTCCTATCAATTAGAAGAAATACTAAACAAAATTCATGTTTTGTTGTTGTTGTTGTTGTTGGTCATGGGGCCTGAACTCTGGGTCTGGGCGCTGTCCCTCAGCTTTTCAGCTCAAGGCTAGTGCTTTACCATTTGAACCATAGTACCACTTCTGGCTTTTTTCTGCTTGTGTGATGCTGAGGAATTGAACCCAGAGGCTTATGCATACAACGCAAGCACTCTACCACTGAGCCACCTTCCCAGCCCCACATTGTTTTTTTTATTATCCTTAATAACTATTTCCATGTAATGTTGTTTTATATTGTTTTATCTTCCTCCAGTCCCAGAGAATTCCAAAGTATCATAGCATCAATTTTCTCTCAAAAATATTAGACTCTACTATAATGAATATATTTCTACGATAAAACAATAAACAATATGGAACTGGAGTGGGTACCTGGGTTCACAGATGGATGTTAATTAAAGGTGTTTATATTTGGTTATACCTGAAAATATGTTTTAATGCCTCTAGCTATATATAAAATGAGAAGAAAATCAAACTAAAAATGTGGAGGTGCCTGAATACTAGAGGCAAACCAAAATGCCTTCAGAAATGAAAAGGGAGGAGAAAGCTTTGGAGAAGGCAATGTATTTGTAAGGGGTAAATATATCAAATTCTCGGTCTTTATGATTGCAACATAATCAGTACTAATCCCAACCTGCAAATACATTTATCTCAGATATAAATAGTTAGGTTGGCCATGTATATGTGTGTGTGTGTGTGTGTGTGTGTATATATATATATATGCTCCCATGTGTGTTTTTATAAGAAGTTGTATTGTCTTCACATGTAGAAAAAAAACACATATTTGTCTTTCTGGGTTTGGCTTTTTTTCTCAGTATGTGTTTGGATAAAGCTATTGATAGAGAAGAAAGTAGTAAACATCAAATTCTTCAAGAATTGTGCAGAATAATTTGGGAGGTTAGTAGTAGAACAAAGAAAATATATAAATAATGGTCTGGTAGGATGCCTGGTAGTTTAAATTGACTTGGAAATAGCTTGACAACGTGCCAAACATCTGGTCTGTTCGTCAAATGGAGATTCTAAGACTGAAATGTGTCTTCTCTACTGTGGTCTACATGATCATTTATAAACTTTGTAAAAAAATATGACTTCCCCTTGAAGAAATATAAACAGAAAAAAATGATGACTGCTTTCCACAATCTTCTATGATTGATAGTGACACAGATTAGAGGGACTCATGTCTCCCTGGGTCCTGAGGAGGAGTTCAGATTGTTAAATGCTATCAAGCACTGTTAAATGCAATTAGAATGATTAGATCCATGTTGAGTTTGGCTCTGATAAAGATGCACTGTACACAAAAATGGTCCTGTTAACTAGCAACCTGTTTGTAGAACCATTCATAGATTTTCAAAACATTAAAAGAATATGTAAAAATATCATCTCCTGCAAAAATACTCCCATGCTTTTAACAATCAGTGCTTGTTTCAAGATTATTTTTTACTTTCTGAATTTCCTCAAGTCATAGGATCCTCAGATGAAAATACACATCATATTGGTTTTATAGCTTATTTTTGTTATTAAATGTTAATCATGGTGATTTAAAGTTGTAAAGCCAAGAAGTTATTTAATGCTGTGGATACAGTGTTGATAAGTTTAATTAGATGTTACTTTGTCATTTAACACCTGTGTCAGAGGATTTTTTTAAAGCTGAACATTATCCTCATTGTTAATGTAAAATGAGTGTTATAATGGTTTAGCTAAACTAATCAAGTAACAGAGCTTTAGTGCACAAAATGCCAAAAAACTCACAGAAGAAGATCTCTGAAAGAAACTATTGATGAGATAAATTATGAGTAAAATTATAAGTTGTTGATCATGTCTGCTCTGATAGGAGGTCACACTGTTGTGGGTAAAATAAACCCTACAAATCAATCAGAATTTATTTCTAAAAACTAGTCATGTAAAGAAGGTCATAAAAAAACAAATTGAAATCATGTTTGAACATAGGCTGTCTCTGTAGTCATTACATTTATTTATTTATTTTTATGTATTGTGGTACTGAGGACAGAATTCAGGGCCTTGCACTTTCTAGGCAAGTGTTCTTCTGCTGAGCTGAATCCTTAACCCTACATTGCATTATTTTATACAATGACTTCCAAGTGGAGAGAATGTAACATTTCATTCATCAACTGGACTAGGATCATGATAGTATGGAAACCTCAGAATGAATTGTTACACATCATCTTTCAACAATTCTGTCAATTGTCACAGCTTTATGAAATTTATCACTTTCATTAGCCTAATCAACAGCTATCCCTGGCTCTCATCTAAAATCCAATTCAGCTTTTTTAAACTACTGTGTAACTATATTAGACATGTATATTATCTTAATGGTTGCTAACCAAATAAATACAGTATAGAAAGAAATGGTAAAGGACATATTCATTCACGAAGTCTGCACAATTGTCACAGAATCGTGGTATGAGTATGTGTGTGTTCATGTGTGCATGCACACATGAGTGCTCATGTATTAATTATTGGTGCTTCTCTCCTTAAGACCTAAAATCTTGAATGACCTACCAGGAGATGTAGTGATGATTCCCATGACAGCTTTCTTTATAACCCTCTCCATGAGTCATTTGTAACATTCTTCTCATGAACAATGTTTCATTTGTGACCTCACATGACAAAGAGAAACATATTCTCTCTTTCAATTGTCTGTCATTGGATTAAGTTCTATTTAGTTGCCTAGAAACAAAAGCCTCTTAATCCATAGAATCTAACAAGAGAACAGGATTTCTCCCCACTCTACCTCCCCCACCTCAATGAAGCTGTTACTACCTACTTGTTTCTCCTTATGAGTAAATCTAAATTCTCTGCCCTCACCTACTATGTTCTATTAATTGTTCAATATGAATGATATAAATTGCATATATTCCTCATGCATTGTATATACTTACTATACCTTTTTTCATACTGATTTTCTGGTCTCAGCTCAACATTGAACCATATTATTCAATACCTAAAGTATCTCCTTCCAAAAAATGTTCAAACCCATCTGAAAAACTCTCTATGCAATCCAGAAATCATCTCTTATCTGTATCTTTCTCCTTAAAGTCAACGACTGATTCAGAGACATTTCCTATCTGCACATATTTATGGACTGTAGAAAATTGCTACCTATTAGAAAGAATAAAATAATGTCATTTGCAGGAACATGGATGGAAGCAGAACCCATCATGTTAAGTGAGGTTAGCCAAGCTCAGAGAGACAAATGGGACCTGTTCTTTCTGGAAAATTAGACCTAAAATACATTGGGATATGATAAATTATAGAGGATTCTATAGACTCACGCATAATGAGACCAAAAGAGAATGCTTTTAGGAGAGAAACTCAAAGCTGCAATGCCTATGTGCCTCTTCATATTTATATAAAACAATATACATACTGAAATGAACTCCAAGAAGTGGAAACCAAAGGACTTTATTTTCTCTTTCTTCTTTCTTTTTTAAGTTTTTAGTTTTTGATGATTCTGTCTTCTTGATGTATCATGTATCCAATTGAACAACTTTGGAAGGATTGAGGGGAGGGTACAGAATATGAAGGGAAAAGGGTGAAAAAGTGTAGCAGTGGCGCTCACTGGTCACTGATGGGAGTAAACTATACAACTCATAGGTAGAGATGGGAGGAAGGGACTCAGAGAGTGAAGTACAGTAGACACTGTATTAAAGAAAATGTACATGCAATTGTAATCTCTTTACTAACAATAAAGTAAATTAACAATAATAAAAAGGAAATGCAAAAACAAAATTTAAAACAGAAGCGGGTAAAAAAATAGCATGAACTCATTACTTTAGTCATGAAACTAACCCTCTGTATAGTATCTTTACAATAAAAATAGATAATAAAAATAACAATAATAAAAATAGCACGAGAACACATTTTTACAGTTAAAAATGACTATATGGCAGCTTTCAAATTTTGGAAAAAAACTATTCGTTTTTTCTATAGAGTTAAGAGGAGTTTTGATGATAGCTGAAAATTTGGTATTTTCCAGTGTCTTTCCATTGTAAATCTTAACCTTTCAGCTTTAAAACCTTCCCTTGTGGGCTGGGAAGGTGGCTCAGTGGTAGAGTGCTTGCCTTGCATGCATGAGGCCCTGGGTTCGATTCCTCAGCACCACATAAGCAAAAAGGAAAAAGCCAGAAGTGGTGCTATGGCTCAAGTGGTAGAGCGCTAGCCTTGAGCTGAAGAGCTGAGGGACAGAGCCCAGGCCCAGAGTTCAAGGCCCATGACCGGACCCAAAAAAAAAAAAAAAAAAACCTTCCCTTGTTGGCTTTTTTGTGAATTTATCATACCTTTCATCACAACTAGTTGTTTTTGTTTTTTGTCAGTTGTGGGGCTTGTTTATGGTAAAGGCTAGTGCTCTACCATTTGAGCCTCATCTCCACTTCTGATATTTTGGTGCTTAATTAGAAAGAAGAGTCTCATGGACATTCTTGACAGGACTGGCTTCTAACCATAACCCTTAGATCTCAGCCACCTACGTAGCTAGGATTATAAGAGTGAGCCACTGGTGCCCAGCTAAGGATTACTTTTGTTAAAAAGAAATTTCCATATTGTTTTACATAATGGCTGTGCTAATTTACATTTCCACCAATAATTTCAAAGGGTTAATTTTTTTTGCCACATCTTCATCATCTTTTGTTTTCATGCCAGAGGGAAGAAGGAGGTGGAAATGAACATTCACCTTCCCCACCAGTCAAAGACCCTTGCAGAACGCACGTTTCTTTTCTCACCTTATGGGGAATAGTTGCAGGTGTCAGTAGAGCTGAAGCATAAACAAAAGATAGCAGAGGGGCTCACAGGGACCAGTGCATACATTTTGGTGGCTGCTTTGCATTCCTGCCATCAGAAGTGCACCGTGGGAGAGGCTAGCCAACAGCACCTGTCTTCAAGGACAGTCAACAGGTTCCTCAGGTGTGGCTATCTGGTTAGGTTTCCTAGAACCTAACACATGTTCTTTTTGAATTTCCTTCCTCTGGCTCATATATTAAAAGAAGCCCTGTCCCTGCATGGCCCTAGATGTCAAGCTTCTACTCAGCCAACCTTCTGTGTACTCCTTAACTCTTCCCTCGGTAGCTAATTAACCATGGGGAGACAATCTAGTCCTACCCAGGCTCAGTGCTCACGTTGCTATAGTCCATCAATTCTCAGTGTTCTGCTTATAACTATCTGAGTACAGAAGGTAAGCTTCACTCATTATGTGGCCCTTCTGAACTTGATCCCCAAACTATAACACTGGTCAGCCAGGGGAGGCAAACCACAACCCTTTCTGATAAGAGGCCATTGCAGTGCCCAGCCACAAGCTTTGCCTTATGTAGTATCTAACCGGTGATATTACTATACTGTGTAGTGAGGCAGGCAGAAGTTCCATCCAACTCAAAGACACTGCTAACAGCTCAACTCAACTAGAGTTTGGTCTACTATGATTCATCCCTCTGAGGTTTGGTCCAATCAGAATTCCAACCCAACCTAAATACTAAACAAGACCATCTTCAAAGAACACTAGTAGAAACTGAAAGGCTGGAAACTTCCCCAAATGTTTATGGATACAAAAATTAATTTTAGGGGAATATGAACCCACAAACATAAAATAATGTTCAATAACAGACCCCATAGAAGTAGAGATCTATTAAATGATTGACCAAAAAAAAATTCCGAATAAGTTCTCACAAAATAACTTAGGGAACTACAAGAAAATACGAGTATTGAATTAAATGAAACTTGGGAAATAATTTATAAACAAAATAAGGAAAGACATAGAAACAATTTTAATAATAAAATGGAAATCCTGGAGCTGAGAATACAACTGAATGAAAACATTCAATAGAAAAGCTGTAACAGTGGTTGATTAAGCGAAGAATCGGTGAACTTGTGTCTTCTGGCTTGATGCTCTCTAGTCAGAGGACAGAAATGAAAAAAAAAGAGTCTATAAAAGTTATGATATACCATAAAGAGAACAAATGTACATAAAAAGGATTTCATGAGAAAAAAAAAGAGAGTAAAAGGATAAAAAAAAAACCATTTCTCCCAAATTGGGAAATATGATACCATTCAGGTACAGGAAGCTCATAGACCTCCAATCAAATTCAATCCAAAGAGAAATCTGCATACATATAACATATATCTAAAACATACCTTGAACTCAAAAAATTAAATCCCCCAACAACAAATCTTCAAAGAAACAACTGCCCAATAAATAAGTAGGCTAAAGACTTAAAGAGAAACTCCTCTGAAGAGGAAAGAAGGATGGCCAATAGACACAGGAAGAAATGCTCAACCTCCCTAGCCATAAAAGAAATGCAAATCAAAACAACATTGAGATACCACCTCACCCCAGTTAGAATGGCTAAAATCAAGAACTCTAATAACAACAGATGCTGGAGGGGATGTGGATAGAAGGGAACCTTACTGCATTGTTAGTGGGAGTGTAAACTTGTTCAACCGCTTTGGAAAACAGTATGGAGGTTCCTCAAAAGACTCCACATAGAGCTCCCTTATGACCCAGCAATCCCACTTTTGGGCATTTACCCTAATGTTTACAAACAAGACCACAGTAAAGCTACCAGCGTGACTATGTTTATTGCAGCATTATTTACCATAGCTAAGATATGGAACCAACCCAGATGCCCCTCAGTGGATGAATGGATCAAGAAAATGTGGTATATATACACAATGGAATTCTATGCCTCCATCAGAAAAAATGACATTGCTACATTTGTTAGGAAATGGAAAGACTTGGAAAGAATTATATTAAGTGAAGTAAGCCAGGCCCAAAGAAACATAGATCCCATGTTTTCCCTTATTTGCAATATCTAGTATATGTCTGAGTCAAGTAGAAAAGGTCAGATAAGGTGATGTTTGGGAAATGAACCCTAAGATATGTATTCAAATGTTTTTTTTTCTTTCATGTGATTGTTTCTAACACATTTATAAGATTATTTCTTTGTTGCTTTGTATGTCCCTCCCCCACAGTATAACCCCTGCTTTCACTGTATTTGATGTTGGTATAATTTGTGGAGGGGAAGAGGAAAAACAAATCGTTTAAATAGGGATACAGGTGGACCCATTGCAACAATGAGAAGTACAAGTTGTCATGTCGAAAACGAACTTTACGGCTTTGGTGGGGGGGGGGGGCGGGGGGAGGATGGGAAGGGATGGGAAGGGTAAACAAAGGAGGAGGCTACAATGCTTGATAAGATGTGTACTCATTATCTTGCCCATGTAATTGTAACCCCTCTGTACAGTATTTTCACAATAAAAAAATAAAAATTAAAAAAAAAGAACAGAAAATAGCCAAAAATCAAATACAAAAACTAAACATTGAAAACAGCAAGAAACACACACACTCGGGGGTGTTCCCTGCACAAATCACTGCTCTCCTAATAAAGGCACCTGGCATCCTGAGAGCAAAGGTTGAAGTAGGTGCAAGACAGTAATACCTGACTCATACATGTTTCCCACTGGACAAATACAGGATTTCAATGTTTAGCACAACATGTCCTTAACTTTGTGCTTTCAGAGATGTCAGTGAAAAATGTAGGTGGAAAGACAGCATACAACGAGCAGTCAGTCATTTGTCAAAATCCATCTGTTGACAAGATGAAATATGTCACAGCTTGAAAAAAAGATGAAGGTAAGGTCTATGGGACAGGTTATTTATAAAACCTTTCTTTCTAGCATTGCTTTTTGTATCTCTGGTATGCTGCTTTGTTTTCCTCTTAAAGGACTGGAAATGGCATCACTAAGGATTTGAGGTTAAAATGTGTTATACAAAGGGAGCAAAGATTTGAACAGAACTTAGGAAAATAAAATATGGTGAAATGATTGGACTGTCTGTCTACCTGGCAACCCTGTGATTAGTGATAGCAGAGGGTGTGTGGAGGGGTGTGACTGGCGAACTGCAATCATTGCCTTTGATCTGGTGTTGACGTAGGCGTCAAAAACCAGTGGACAAGTTTGAAATGTTGGGCAATTCTTCTGATGACTTAGTTCTTAGGCAACCATCTATGCAGAAAAACAGACTGTAAATATCTACTAGGTAGAATAGTTGGGGACTGATGGAATTTTTGCTCCACATGCTATGCGCAACTTCCTGTGAACTCAGAATGATGTTGTACAGGATGATCGTGTACTTTCTCATTCAGAGACCCGTCAGTGATAAATTCTCTGTTTCAAACAGTTCACCAGAGTTTGTTAAGATTCTGAAAATTAGTGTTGGACTAGTAATCTTGTCTTTGAGAAAATTTCTGAAGGCAATGTCAGATGACCAGATGAACAAGGAGAAAGAAATAGTTTAAAAGAGGAAAGATTTGTTTTGGTTCATACTTTCAAGTTCTCAGTATACTATCAACTGTATTGCTTTGGATCTGTGGCAAGCAGAATATGATGGTAGTGGGAACTTGTGGCAGAAACTTCTTACCTTATGGCAATTCGGAAGCAGAGAGGAATTACAGGCAGAGACTAGGATGCAGAGATATATACCTTTCACAGGCTGGTCCCCAGAGTCCTACTTTCTTCACTTTCACCATTTCACCACTTCTCTGTAGTGTAGTCTATCCAAATTTTGAGGTCATCAAAGGACTATCACTGGATGATGGAAGGGGAGTTGTCTCAGTCTTCAATTTCTGCACAAAACACACATTTTTGAGATCCACTCATGCAATGCATCTCAGGGCATCTCTCAACATGGGAGTCTCACACAAGCAAGCACTAGAAGGAATTTATTTTGGTAGAACAGGATAATTAATAGGCAGAAGCAGAAAAAGAGACCAACACTTCCTGTTTGCCATGCAGCAAATAGGATTTGAAGACTCAAAGTAGCAATTCCTCTCTGTAGCCTTTGTACTTTCTGAGTTGGGATAGAACACATATTGTTGTTCAGAGATCCCTCATCCTTAAAAGAATGATTCCAGGTGGGTGAGCTGGGTGTTATTTACTATTCTAAAATATAGAGTTATGTCTGGTCACATTTTAAATGTAGGGAAAACAGGTAAGCTGTAGGGCTTCCTTTTTGCAGATATGCTTATTTTTCTATTTACTCATTCAAAAGCATTTGTAGTCTTTTGCCACTTCAAAGGAAAAGGTACATTTAGATATTCTATCTATGTTCTTCAATTCTTCTAACATCACAAAAGAGGCATGGTAGGAAGGGAAATTGTTTCTTTTATTTGCTTCCTATTTCTAATTTCTGAATCTGCCCCTTTTTAATATTTGTTAAAAATAATGTAGTTTTCTCATTAATCTTTCCTGGCTCAGGATTAAAACCACTGATTAGGCCAGAGTTCTCATGATGGAATCATCTCTGGAAACGCCACACAGACACACAGACACAGACACACACACAGACACAGACACAGACACACACACACACACACACACACACACACACACACACACACACACACACACACACACAAGTATGGTTTACTAATCTCCTGAGTTTCTCTCAGTTTAATCAACTTGAAAAACAATACTAGCCATCACAAAAACAATGTTCCCTAAACCTAGAGGTAGCCTCTCAGATTTTTTTCTATCTGTGCTGGCTTTAGTCCCCTGGATCTCAGCTTCCCAAGTCTTCAGGGCTTACAAGTATGAGCCACTGATGCCTGGTTGCTTTTGAATAAGCACACTTGGGAATAATAAAGACATGATCCAATAAATCTGATATTGAGCTTTCAGACGATTTAAAATATTTCAACTGCTGAAGTCACTCTATCCTCAAAACTTCTTTAGATAATCTTTCAAAGCTGCTGTATTGAATTTCTCCAGATTAACCAAATGTAAAACCCATTAGACATCTTTACTGCAGCATCAGCCATAACTCACTGGCACAAGAGAACAGTTTCTCCTTCAAAGACAATGCTTCAAGGACCAGAACCTCCCGTGTTATTTTTTTTTATCTACTTAGTGGTAACTAAAGTTTAGCCCCACAATGCTGATAGCCACAATGCTGTTCTCTGATCTGTGGACTTTTTATGTAATGACTTTATAAAAATCTATCTCTATCCATTTGGTTTCTTTATTCCTTTCGTTTATTTCACAGGCAGCTGTGCAATTATTTTCTACTACCTTTGAAAGAAGCTTTTGTCATCAATTTCCTTCCTCTTAATACCAATTAACTAGACTGTAAACATAAGAGGAGAAACACCAGGTATTTAAAGTTAGAATGGTCACAGTTCCAAAACAAACTGTGTAGCTTTAGGTAAATAGCTCATCCTCTTTGAGCATCCACTTGCTTATTTCAAGAGGAGCTAAAATAGCTAGCTTGATGATTTACAACATGAATAAAATGAGGAAAGACACAGTATGGAGTACAAAGTTAGGCCTCACAAATATCCTTTCTTTCACCTTCACTCCTAAGCAGAAAAGTATTATGTCTTTCAGTGCATATTTACCTGATACCAACTCTGAGCTCGATGGTCTGCTGAACATGTCCCCGTGGAACATCACAAACGAGAGAGGGAAATAAGTAAACAATTGCACAAATAAGTATACACTCATGCATTACTATGTAAATGTGAAGGAAAAGTGGAATGCTGTGAATAATTCTTGCCAGACACCTATTTCCTGCTCAGTTGGCTCTTTTCTAGGAAAATAATAGGATGACTAACATCCAAAACATTCCCATGGCACCAGCTGCAGTGTGTATGTTATGCTTTAATTCATGTTTGCTTTTTATGAGTGCAAAGGGAGCAATAATTGTGTTTCTCAGACTGTTAAGATACATACAAAAATATGTGTCTTAATCCATGTTAAAGCATCAATGAAAAACTTAACATCATCACCGCTCATTTGTTAAGAAAACATCAAATAGCGGGGAGGCTCATGTGGTAGACAGCCACAGCTCTGAATGGAAAAACCAAGTGCCTGGCTTCAAGCCCCAGTACTGACAAGACACTGAGACAAATTCATCATAGAGAACTGCATGATGCTTCTGCACAGAGACACTCTATTCCCAAGATAACTATTACGGAAGGAGGATGGATAGTAGTCACCTTATTTACTTCCTGAAAGAGAAGAAACTTGCTTACTGCATAGGAGAAGGCTGCAGACCAGCACTCTCCTATGCAGCTCTCCATCTTGCCTTCTGTCCTTCTTCCCCCAAGACCCCGTAGTGTGCATGTTATGAAGTTGTGCACCTGAATCTGCTCAAAGTCCTAAAAATGTGAGAGGAGACTCGGTTATTCTTTTCAGCTATTAAAAAAATTACATGTACATACCATCCCTGTATAACCTTCATTTTATTTTATTTATCTTTCCCTGGTACCTGGACTTAAATGAAAGGCCTTGTGTCACTTGGCTTTCTTGCTCAAGCCTAGAACTATAATACTGAACCATGTCTCCTGCTCAGCTTTTTGATAGATAATTGGAGATGCAATCTGCCTGGGCTGGCTTCAAATTTCAATCCTCAAATCTCAGCCTCCCGACTAGCTAGGATCATAAACATGAGCCACCAGCACCCTGTTTTTCTTACAGAGGTAACACATACTCTGGTATCATGATTGTTATGAGCTCATACCCATTTTTCCTTTTGCTACTTTATATTTCTTTTTCATTACATTTAGTGGTTTCCCTATGGTTCCTTTTCCTTCCTCCCTCCCTTCCCCTCTGCTTCATTATTATCTTTAAGTAGCTGTGCAAAGGAGTTGCTATTTAACAAAGCAGTTTATGAATACATAATGTATCTTGATCAATGTCACCCCTTTCAGCCTTCTTAGTTATCTTCCTAATTCTCCCCTTCTCTCACTATTTTTAATTTTGGAAGATACACATTGAATTGTTGACTGCATTTTTCACCCTCCTTCTTCTCTTCATTTGTTTACACTTTTTCCCTTGACCCCTCCCCAACCCTTTCAAGTACCTGTTTCCTGGTGTTTATTATGTTGAACTTTGACTTCGCCTTTCTAAGGAATTAGATTATTAGGGGTCTCCTTTGAATCTACCATGTTTCCATCAATACATTTTTATATACTTGCATACCACCCAACATATTTACTTACATGTTTATAAACTAATTCTAGCTTCCGCATATGAGAAAAAAGCATGCAGCCTTTAATTCTTTGGGCCAGCCTTATTTCATTTAATGTAATTTTTTTCCAGGTCCATTTGTTTGCAAACGATACAATATCGTTCTTTCTAATGGAAGAGAGGCATCTGGGCTCATTCCATATCTTGGCTATAGTGACTACTGCTGCAATGAATGTGATTGTGCTAGTGGCTTTACTGCATCCTAGTTTGTAATCTTTTGGATAAATGGCCAAGAGTGGGATTTCTGGATCATAAGACAGCTCTACTTAGTGTTTTGAGAGCCTCCATACTGCTGTATTAGAGTTCCCTTTTGCCCACGTCATTGACAGCATTGTATTCTTGATGAAGCTCATTCTAACTGGGGTGAAGTGGAATCTCAGTGTTGTTTTGAATTGTATTTCATTCATAGCCAATGATGTTGAGTGTTTATTTCTTCATGTATCTTACTTTTCCTGAGAAGTCTCCTTTTAACTCATTAGCCCATTTATTAATTGGGTTGTTGGTTCTTTGAAGGTCTAGTTTTTTCAAGTTCTCTATATATTCTGGATGTTAGGCCATTTTCTGATGCATAGCTGGCAAAACTTTTTTTTCCTTTCCTTTTTCTTCCTTCCTTTCTTTTCTTCTTTCTGCTTTTTTTTTGGGGGAGGGGGTCCGGTCATAGGGCCTGAACTCTGGGCTTGGGCGCTGTCCCTCAGCTCTTCAGCTCAAGGCTAGTGCTCTAACACTTGAGCCACAGCACCAGTTCCAGCTTTTTTCTTTTTGCTTATGTGGTGCTGAGGAATCGAACCCAGAGCCTCATGCATGCAAGGCAAGCACTCTGCCACTGAGCCACCTTCCCAGACCCTCTGCTTTCCTTTACTACCATGAATATTCAATTTTATCGATACCATTTAGTAAAAAGGATATCTCTCCCCACCCATTAAATTGCTATTTGGTGTTTCATCAAAATGAATTGGATCCATATTTATGTCTATATTTGGTTCTATATTACTGGGTCTCCATTTAATTTCATGATTTGTGTCTATCCTCCCTCCAAAACCACAATCATGGTTATTTTACTTCTGTGGTTGCAAAGTCTACACTACTTATTCTTTCTCAAAATTAATTTACCTATTCAGTGACTTTTCTCTTTCTATATAAGTGTTAGAATAAGCTTGTCCAAGTCTAACAAAAAAAATCCTTGCTTAATAAGAATTATGTTAAACGTGTATCTTGATTTAGAGAGAACTGTCATCTTTACTATGCCAAGAATTCCTGTCCGTAAACAAACACTGCCTCTTCAAAGTGCTAGTGTCTTCTTTCATGTCTTTAATGAGCATTTTATAATTTATATTGAGTATATATAGTTTTGTTAACTTTATACATTCATATTTAACTTTCCTTGAGGCACTTGGAAATGGTGTGTGTACATTTTTGTTTTGGTTTCTACTTGTTCATCACATGCTTGCTCACCTGTGAGTCACCAATGGATCCCAGCTGTACAATTGCTATGTGAATACTCAGGTTTCTCTTCAGAGCATATAAATCTTTTGCCTTTTACAATTGCTATGTGAACTCAGTCATTCTCTCATTTTCCTCTTCATTTCCCCATTTTGCTGGATACCTTTCCTTGTTTTCTAGTTGTACTGAAACTGATCTCAAAGTTTGTCTGTATTCTGTGTAGATTTTGAAAGGCCTCTGAACTGAACCTCCTCTAACATTTCATCTACATATGCTACACTGCTGCTGCTTTCCAATTACTGGTTCTCTGCAATTTTTCTTCCCTACCAACTTGACTTTCCACTACCTAAGAGGACACTGCCTACCCACAGTGCTCAAACTCACCCAAAATTTGTGCCAGACATCCTCTGGGACAGAACAAACAACCTTCTCTAGACTTCCACCACTAAAGAAATTTCTTAAGTTCCACAGGTTCAGAAATCTGGGAATAGGTTTCCTTGGATTATGATTTATTTTATGCATGTATTTGGTTCTTTGGCTATTGAACTCACATTTCATGAGGTAGTCTCTAAAAGCCTCATAAAAAGAGATGCAGGAGATGCAGGGAAAATTGAGAATCAACACAAACTTAACCAAACTTGGGACTTGACTATAAACTTTCCCATTGTGATTTAGATTGGAATCCAGTATCTGTCTCTTTTCTCCTCTGATCTCTGCTTCCTTAAGCAGTGAATGGTAGATGCACTTGGAAGTCTACCCACTTTGAGAAGAAGTGAATAGACTTTTCCTTATTTTTGTAGATCACTTCTTCATAGATTACTTATAGCTGATGCCTCTGCTAGTGGTAATGGGATCCACCCACACCTCAGTGGAGGTGATTATATTGGCTGTATCTGTAATTGGAGGACTGACTTCAATATATTTTTGCTTGATCTTTTAGAGTTAGAGTGACAAGGAACATACTGAAGAATCAAAAATAATTTTTGTGTGTGTGGTGGTTCCTGGACTTGAAGTTAGGGCTTGGATACTGTCCCTGAACATTTTTTTTGCTAAAGGCTAGTGCTCTATCACTTGAGCCACAGCTCCACTTCTAGCTTTTTGATGGTTTAACTGGAGATAAGAGTCTCACAGTCTTTTCTGCACAGGCTGGCTTTGAACTATGATCCTGAGGTCTCATACCCCAGAATAGCTAAGATTACAGGCCTGAGCCATCTGAGCCACCAGTGCCCAGAATGGTAATTTCTTTAAAATGCAATTTGATTAGTTTCTTCCTTCTCTCTCTCTCTCTCTCTCTCTCTCTTGCTTTCTCTCTCTTTAGATGTATATATAATATTTAAACAAATGTATTTATATTTATATATTTATATTTATATGTAGATACATATTTTAAATATATTTGAGTATTTATACTTATACATATAGATATTTCATCTCAATGGTACAGCATATTTAGGATATACAGGTGTTGGGTTTGATCTCCAGCACCAAAACCAATAAACACAAAAAATACCAACTCCTAGAAACCAAAACAAAAAAATCTTACACATATTTAGAAAAAATAAGAACAAAGGAAAAATAGTTTCCCAGATATTCATATATACAAATACTATGATCTTTTTACGTTTCAGAAAAAAAAAAGTAAATTGTAGTACTTTAAACGAAGAGGCATGGCTTGCTTCTCATAAATAATAGGAAATAATAGGAAAAAAAGATTTTTTTCTACATCTCTAAAAGCTGAATATGGCCTCTAGGTTAATGGAGGAAAAATAGATAATAATATTTTAAGTTTCTGTATTTTTCTCTAGGGAGCTACTACTTAGTACAATAAAGAATTGCAAATATTAACTTTTTCAATTTATAGAGCAAGCTTGATACTTAGACCAGAAGTTTCAAAGACTAACTTCTGAGAGTTGTCAATTGTCTTTGCCAGTTTACTACATTTATTTTTTGGTTGTGGGAGTGCTTATAGTTTGCTTACCAAGTTTTATGTAGGTTTTGATTTTATGTAGGCTTCAATGTAGTGTTAAAGTAACCTTGATGTTTGAAAGCTCCTACATGCCTTGAATTAACAGTACATTATGGTTAACAATTTATTCAAAAAAAATTAAGCCACTGCCCCAGTGAGTCATGTCTGTAATCCTTGCTACTCAGGAGGCTGAGATCTGAGGGTAATGGTTCAAAGAAAATCTGTGAGACTCTTAGACAGCCTCTTCAGTAAATGGTGCTGGCAAAACTGGTTAACTACATGTAGAAAACTAACGCTAGATCCTTATATATCACCCTGCACCAGAATCAACTCCAAATGGATCAAAGACCTTGAACTCAAAGCAGACACTCTGAAAACATTACAGGATGGAATAGGAGAAACCCTGGGTCTCCTTGGCTCTGGCCGAAATTTTCTGAATAGAGACCCGGAAACACAACAAATCAAAGAAAGGTTGGACAAATGGGATTGCATAAGGTTGCAGAGCTTCTGCAGGGCAAATGACATAGCTAGCAAGATCAATAGAAAGCCCACGGATTGGGAGAAGATCTTTACTAGCCATACAACGGACAAGGGTCTCATATCTAAAATATACTTGGAACTCAAAAAATTAAACCCCCCAACAACAAATCCTCAAAGAAACAACTGCCCAATAAGTAAGTGGGCGAAAGACTTAAAGAGAAGCTTCTCTGAAGAAGAAAGAAGGATGGCCAATAGACACATGAAGAAGTGTTCAACATCCCTAGCCATAAAAGAAATGCAAATCAAAACAACATTGAGATATCACCTCACTCCAGTTAGAATAGCAAAAATCAAGAACTCTAACAACAACAGATGCTGGAGGGGATGTGGACAGAAAGGAACCTTACTTCATTGTTGGTGGGAATGTAAACTTGTTCAACCACTTTGGAAAGCAGTATGGAGGTTCCTCAAAAGACTTCACATAGAACTCCCCTATGACCCAGCAATCCCACTTTTGGGCATTTACCCTAATGTTTACAAACAAGACCACACTAAAGCTACCAGCACAACTATGTTTATTGCAGCATTATTTACCATAGCTAAGATATGGAACCAAGCCAGATGCCCCTCAGTAGATGAATGGATCAAGAAAATGTGGTATATATACACAATGGAATTCTATGCCTCCATCAGAAAGAATGACATTGCCCCATTTGTTAGGAAATGGAAAGGCTTGGAAAAAATTATATTAAGTGAAGTAAGCCAGGCCCAAAGAAACATAGGTCCCATGGTTTCCCTTATTTGCAATATCTAGTATAGGTATGAGTCAAGCGGAAAAAGTCAGAGAATGTGATGTTAGGAAAACGAACCCTCAAATATGTATTTTAATGTTTTTTTTTCTTTCATGCATGTGTTTCTAACGCATTTATAAGATTATTTCTTTGTTGCTTTGTATGTCCCTCCCCCACAGTGTAACCCCCGCTTTCACTATATTTGATGTCAGTATAACATGTGGAGGAGACGGGGACAAACAAGTCGTTTAAGGATTCAGGTGGACCTGTTTCAACAATGAGAAGTACAAAATGTCATGTCAAAACCAGCTTTACAATGTCGGTGTGTGTGGGGGGGTATGATTGGGTGGGGGGGGAGGGGGGAGGCTGGGAAGGGAGGTGAAGGGTAAACAAAGGAGGAGGCTACAATGCTTGGTAAGAAATGTATGCATTATCCTGCCCATGTAAATGTAACCCCTCTGTACAGTATGTTCTCAAATAAAATAAAAGAAAAGAAAAGAAAAAGAAAAAAAGAAAATCTGTGAGACTCTTATCTCCAGTTAACATTCAGAAGAAACCCGAAGTGGAGCTGTGACTCAAGTGGTAGAGTGCTAGCCTTGAGGAAAAAAGCACTCAGGGACAGCACCCTGGCCCTGAGTTCAAGGCCCAGAAATGGCAGGAGCACGCATGCACACACACACACACACACACACACACACACACACACACACACACATACATATGAGTTGTGACCCTTTGGTTCTGTGAGTGGGCTTGTAACAGATTATCATAAAGCACCTTAACCCATGCCATTTTAGAGTTATCCACCAAGTACTCCAGGAGAGCATGGGGTTAGAAAACACTAGTGCCTCAGAAAACTGGAAAAGGCTCCACAGACAGATGAGGAGGACCCTGGGCTGGGTCTTTTTTTTTTTTTAGCTTCCCACCCCCCTCCCCCCAGAGCTGAGGGCCTTGCACTTGCTAGCAGGTGCTCTTCCCCTGAGCTAAATCCCCAACCCCAAGGATGAACAGATATGTTTTCCAAGCAGGAGTTGTCATTCCAAGAAAGGGGACCTGTGTGTGCCATGATACATAGTCCTGACAACACCAGGACTTTTACAAAAGCTGAATGTTCTGGGTTATGGATTGCTCGGAGGTGAGTACAGGGTAGGGGACAGCACATGCTAGAAATATTCTCCCACTGTTTTCTTGCATTGTCCTCTATTCTTCATTTCATTTATACAGTGAAAATAAATGACCTCTAAGATTCAAATTCTATGGTTCTATGACATTCAAGGGGAATCTATTTTTGGCTGGAAGAAAAGACCTTTTCGGGGTGAAAAAGGGTGTGGGATTGTTTCCATGAAAATGAAGATTTGCAGCTGCTGCAAACAGCTACATTAAACAGAACAACAACAACAAAAAAAAGAACTAAGGACTTCCTTTTCCTATTCTTACTTAGCAAGGTTCCTTGACACGTGTCTCCCATGATATTTGGAAGGGAGATGACATTTTTTACTTGAATCATAGATACGTTTCTTTTCATTTTCTTTTATTAGCTTCCCTCAGCAAATGGAAAGTTTTTGTACTGATCTCATTCATTGACAGAAAACTATGTGTTTGAAAACTGAGCAATCTACTTATAAGAATAAGAAAAATATCCTGTTTGTTGTTTAACGATTTACTTGAGATGGAATGGGTGGAGATGGGCCGGGATGGATTGGGTGGATCAGGGTGGTTTGGGGTGAAGTGAGGTGAGATCAAGCAAGATGAGCACACTTGCAGGAAACTTAAGTTCACATCCTGTGTGTAACTGCCTGATAACAAGGCCTTTTTTTTTTTAAAAAAAAACAGAAACTAATGTGCACTCTAAGTTGTTAAAGTGAGAGGATGATTTATACAACTGCTATGTTGCTAATAACAAAGAAAGAAACAGAAAATAATTATTCTCTTACAGCCCATAACTGAATTAAAAACACAGGACAGAGAAACATTGGGGAGGGGTCTTTTTTGTATTATTGGAAATTACTGTAAGTACTCATATTCTTGAAGGATAAGTCAATTTACTTTAAATTTTTACTCTGGAAAGACATAGTTACTTTCCAAATGATATTTCTTTAGAGTGCAGTTTTATGAAGTAGTTAATCAGTAGAAGGCAATAAACTAGAATGTTTTCTTTTATTCTCCAAATTCTTTAGGAGTACTTAGGATGTTTTATTTTTGTTTTCTTTGTCAAGCTTGGTATTGAGCCTAGAGAACTGTACATGCTAGGCAAGTGCTCTACCACTAAGCCACATCCCCAGTCCAGTGTTAAAGACTGCTGATTATTCTGATGTCAGCAAGTTCATTTCTAAATCCCCTGCATGCCATCTTTATTGGGAAAATGGCTCCTCAAATGGGCAATGTTTGTATTTCCCTGTCCTTGGGTCTTGGTAACAGACCCCGCCCCCATACATTCATCCATCCAAGTCACCTAACACTTTATTATTTGCTGCTCAAAGAGCAGTTTTCGGCACCAAAAGTCTTCATTCTTTATAACTTATCACTTAATGACAATTAATCCAATGTTAACTCTTTTATTATTCTCCTGAATTCTCATATTGTTGAGTCTGTTTGGTTGTTTATGATGAATGTCTTCAACAAGGTTATTGATCCTGAGGACAAGACCTTTTCATTTTGGTGTCCCAACAGTGTTCCATTCAGCAAATATTTGTTGATTTGAATAATTGGTTAATTCAACAAACAGTTACCAGGCAGCCACCATATGAAATGAACTAACATAAACCCTGAATCTTTGCCAAATTAGTCATCAAGGCTGCCAGCAGACTTGGAGTTATTTGGACCTCAAAAACATGAAAGTTGATCGATGATTTGCTTGTTTGTATGTGCTGACAACTCAAAAGTTTTGATTCAACGAAAGGGGAAAGGATGAAGAAGAGAAAGAGAAGAAGAAAAAATTGAAGTATTTGTAGGATTTTTATAGTCTAAATGCTCAAATTATTTATTTAATATCCCTACTATTTTTGTCATCGTTTTATGACTAAAGTCATCATGCTGACCAAAGGGATATGGGTGTCACATTGAATCTAAGACTCAGTGAGTTCCCACGGCTCTCTTGAACTCAATATGAACCTTTATCTAAAAAAAAACTCCAAGCATCTATACGCTATCACTACGCCAGTGCCAGCAGTAACATGATGATTTCATCTGTTACCAAGAGGGGAGAAAAAAAGCAGAGGGAACTTGAGTAAAATAAGCTGAATCGAGCTTACTAAAATAAAAGAACCTAGCTATATCACGTAAAGTATTTATCTTTCCTTTCCAAATATATATGACCCGGTTTCACCTTTCTCTCTCAGCTCCACATGGGCCCTTTCTGCTGGAGCCATACTCCCTTCCCAGCCATTTGGTACCATGGTCAGTCTTTCTCCCTTCAATCTTTACAAAATTCTAATATGCTTTATTGGTTCTGATTACATGAAAACAAAGCTTTTTACACTAAACTCTTCCATGTTTGTGTGATAAGCCAGGGGTGAGAGGGATGAATGGGTTTTTGAAGGGAATTGATAGTTTTATAGAACAAATATTATTCTGATGCCAGTAAAAATGTGAGTGAATGTTGAGTAGCAAAATGATATATCTCCTGTAACTCCTTTTGTTCTCCATATGGAACCTGATAGAGAAGAATCTTTCACTTAACAAAATTAGAAGGCTTTTCTTAATAATAGAAAAAAATGTCAAGTATGGTGTTAAATGCCTATAATCTAAGCTGTGAAG
The DNA here is from genome assembly GCF_019054845.1 of Dipodomys spectabilis. Lineage (NCBI taxonomy): Eukaryota > Metazoa > Chordata > Mammalia > Rodentia > Heteromyidae > Dipodomys > Dipodomys spectabilis. Next base: position 12,472,483 of record NW_024870686.1, on the reverse strand, counting down.
GAAAAGGATCTCTTATCCTCTTGGAGCTCTTTCTGAAAAGTAAAGGGAAAGTGTTGATGGTATGATTCAAGTGGTAGAGCAATTGCGTAGCAAGTACAAGGACTTGAGTTCTAATTCCACAGGAAAGGAAAGAAGGAGAGGTGAGGGAAAGAGAGGGGAGGGAAGGAGAGAGGATGGGAGGGGAATAGAGGGAAAGGAAGGGATGGGAAGGGAAGAGAAGGGAAGGGAAGGGAAGGGAAGAAATCCTATGCTGTTTTTGTTTTAAAATTCTCTACATTTTTCTAGAAAAACCAAACAGAAATGAAAAAATGAATACAGAACCCCAAAATATTGATGTTTTTTCTTTTTATAGTATTTAATTAGCTTCTTAAATTTCACTCCTACAGAGCCACATTGCAACCAAGTAAAATGTAGACTGTTTCAGGACAAGTTAAAACCGTTGACAATCATAGTTCCTACCTGTACATCATAATTCAAATACAAATTGAAATGAAATAAAATTAAAAATCAGTAACTTGGTTGTATTATCCAGTTTTCCCATATCCAAGAGTCATATGTGATCATTTCTCTTATGTATAAAATCAGATACAAATTGTGAGTAGATTACGAAGAAAGATTTTTGCCTCTTTAACTTTCCTACAAATCTAAATGACTTTCACTTTCATGACATTGGCTGGTCACTTTTTTTTTTTTTTTTTTGGTCAGTTGTAGGGCTTAAACTCAGGGCCTGGGCACAGTCCCTAAGCCTCTTGGCGCTCAAGGCTAGCACTCTACCACTTTGAGCCACAGTACCACTTCTAGTTTTCAAGTGGTTAATTAGAGATAAGAGTCTCATTTGGACTTCATTGCCTGAGCTGGCTTCGAACCAAGATCCTCAGATATCAGCCTCCTGAGTACCTAGGATTACAGGTGTGAGCCACCGGCACCCGGCTGTCTGGACACTAGCTTATTTAGTGTCCAGAGGAAGGCATAAGTAAATGAGACAAAACACAGGGAACAGCCGTCCTTAGAAGAGCCCACTCTTCCAGTGGCAAAGCCTACTGTGCAAGAGCAAGAACTCACTCCCAGTGCGTGGCATTCTTGCATTTAGGAGAGCTCTGGCCTCAGACTCAAACACACATCCTACTACACATGTCCTCCCCAGCACTGCTGCACTGAGGAATTGAGGTTCCAGCATGCCATCTCATTACTCACCTGGCTTCCCTTGCTGCAGGCAGAGCCTGCTGTGTATGATGGTGGGAGTCAAAGTTCTTTGTTTCTAGTCACAGCTAGTGGGACCACAGGGGTCTTTACCTTGCCACCACTGTCAGTGTAGCTATGATATTGTCTTCCCTTGAAATTAACATAAATCTCTTCCAACATATTACACTTAGATTATTTTGGTTGCCTTTGCTTTTCTCTATGCCCCAGAGTTTGTGTTACAGTAGAGTTGTGTCAGATCTTGGTGGCTCCCTTCTTGTAAATTAGAAATGTGAGCTACACAGGCACACTTGTACTAAGACAGTGCCTCTGTGTGTTGAGGTGGGTTATAGATGTAGTCAAGTCAGGAAGGCTTGAAGCAAATACTGCCCAGATACTTTTCCATTGTCAGCCCTCTGCCTACACTTTCTTCATTTCAATACTATAAGCTACTGGTGAACAAGCCCTTCTGTTTGACCTCTGCCATGCACAAGCCTCTCTGCAATGTACACATTTCCAAGCCCTAGTTTGCAAAACCCATGCACACTTAACCTACTGGACTCTATAGAACACCAGACTGTACCAAAGGGTATCAGCTAGATTTGAGTTTAATATAGTTTATTCAGTTCTTATAGCACTGATTAGTAGCTCATATGATATGCTTTCAATAAATGTCAAGAATTGCTTAACTCTGTGTGTGTGTGTGTGTGTGTGTGTGTGTGTGTGTGTGTGTGTGTGTGCACGTGCACACTAGTTCTGGGGCTTGAACTCAAATCCTGGGCATCCTCACTGAGTTTTTGCTCAAGGCTAGTGCTCTACTACTTGAGCCACAGCTCCACTTCTGGCTTTTTGGTGGTTAGTTGAAGATAATAATCTTTCCTTTGTCTTGTATACAAGTTTATCTGATACTGGGAAGGGAAGGGGAATCACAGGAACTGTAGGACAAAGGGTGAACCAACGTAACAGCCATACTCACTAGACACGATGCTGGAAATTAACTTTGTAACTTGGAGGGGGAGTGTCCCTAGACACTACGTTGGAAATAAACTTTATAACTTGAGGGTGTAAGGTATATTAAGTAGGTAGGTTTCATCAGGTAGCCGATGAAGAAAACACCACTCACTATTCAGGTAGGAAAAGAATTTTATTTACCGAACTGCTGTCCCTGCCAAGCGTGGTGGAGAGGCATGGCTGAAAGGGGAGACCCACCCCCAGGCCAGGACTTATCTAGGCCAGGGACAGGAAGAGGTGTGGCCAGGTGGGGGAAGGTGTGGCCACACCTGATCTGGATGTGACCTCAGGGCTGGAACCCACCTAAGGTCAGATGGAAAGCTAGGCGCAGCAGCCCGGTGGTAACCCAGCAGGAGGGGGAGGTGACTGCTTCCAGGTGTGCCAGTTACCTAGGTAACAGATACTGGGTGGAAACTTAGCCAAGAGCTGGGGCAGACCTTACAGAGGAGAGTAGAGAGTAGCCGGGAGGGAAAGCAGGAGAAAATGGGGGGGGGGGGGAGGGAGCTAACACTACTCAAAAAGAAATGTACTCATTACCTTACTTATGTAACTGTAACCCGTCTGTACATCACTGTTTCAATACAATTAAATTAAAAATAAAAGAATCTCAGAGACTGAATCTTGATCTTCAGATTCCTCAGTAGCTAGGATTACAAGTGTGAGCCACCAGCAACCCAGTAAGCCACGAAGCTTCACTTCACTTTTTTAAAGAAACCATCAAAATGCATACAAATAATTAGAATTTGTTTTCCACAGTGGGGTGTCATGTGTTTTCTTCAGCCATTTTAGAAATGAGAAAACATCAGAAGTAGAAGTGTTTAGGCATATCTAAATTGTAATAGGAAGACCCCTACTCAGGCAGGCAAGCCCAGCTAGTCATCCAGAGTGTCAGAGCCCACCGCAACAAAATTGTTAACAAAGAAGCAACTTTATTGAGAAGGTTCCTACACTGATCGGCCAGGGCCGCAGCACAGGCTCCTGAGCTGATACTGTGACCCCAGCAGCCCCCATTCTTTGGTTTTTAAAGACAAAAGTCCATGAGGTCGAGCCTGGTCACCAATGGGATCGTAACACACACAAAGGATTGTACAGTCATACCAGACCACACAAACAGGTGGCCAATGAGTTTGTCTGTAATGGCTGTTTAAACCAGCCTATCACCTTGGTTTAAAATGGCATGCAAACTTAGTGGGTAAGGCGAGGTCTACCTTTTGGTGGGCAAAAGGTGGAATTTACCATAAGCATGTGCAAAAGGTAGTGTTTGCCATAAGCAAATGGTAAGCAGTTGGAGCCAGATTGCAACCTGTCAGTCTTTAACTCAACAATAAGGGTGGGTTAGGTTGTTAAGGGGAGGGGAACCAGATGCATTTCAGGGAACTAGGCCCTTCCAGTCTAAAATCCCTAAAACAAAGGCAAAACTCAAAATGGAATCATACTAGCGTGGGCCCCATCTCAGGGTCCACTTCACAAATAAGTAATTTATTTCGTTGAGGGCAAAAATGTTTTTCGTGGGTCCTCTCAGTTTACCCAGCTCTTTTCTCCCGACACTTTTGTGAGAACATTGGCTGGGAACTAGCCTAAATCAACTCCCTTTTAGATGCATTTCCTCAAAGGAGGTTGCAGAATGGCTGGTTTGAGTGACCTTGGTAGTACTCCGGGGAGTGGATACAAGAGGATTAGATCATAATACCACCCATCAGCTACAGCTCCCCGGGAGAGGAACAGGAAATGTTTATGATCGAATTTCAGTTGAAACTCAGGGCAAGAAACAACTCTTGTCACAAAAGGGGAATTACTAGATTCTCTCAGACCTCAGAAAACAGAGAACAACTGATTATACTACAAGGGAAAAAGTTTCTAAAGGCAGAAGGCAGATAATTAGCTCTTAGGGTGGAGAGACAGCCAATCAGCCACCCAGGTTTTTATAAAGCAGTAAATTAAGTCAAGTACACTGGGAGAAATTCAAGCCTCTGAGGTGGGAATGAAATGTATAACATGTAATGATTCAAATTATTAAGTGATGGGTAAGCAAATATATAACTGTTTACAATACAGTGACATAGTGCAAGAGTTGGAAGTAGGAAAGATTAGACTTGAGTTATTACTTGCATAATTTCTTACCTATGTCTCTTTCAATGTTTCAGATTTCTTATTTGTGTTCTTGTAAGATGACATAAATTAAACAACTAGCATATTACTGGTACCTAAGTATAAAAGGAAAAAAAATGCCATTCAGAGCCCTCATGGATTCTGAGAAAGAATTCTGTTCAGTGACAGTGTGCCCCATATTACTGAAGACATAACAGGTTTGCATGATGCCTGAGGAACAGCAGAAGAGCTGAATTGCTCTGTGTATTACACAGGCAGAATCTGGGCTTCTAAAATAAAAGTGATGGAAAAGGAGCAAGAAAGAGAATGTTAACAAAGAAAACAAATAAGAAGACATAAAGGCTGAAAGAGGCCAGTGGAAAACATCTGAGAGTGTATGCACAAAGCACCTTCAACACCAGGCCTGATGGATGCACAGACCTTGTATAGAACTTTCCCACATTTTACACAGGTGTGGCACATGGAAACTTTCCCATTTCTCTGTCACTCCACTAGATTTTGAGCTCTTCTTTTCACTTGGTAGCGACAAAAGGCATGTTCTGGTTCACCCAGACTCTAAGGGCTTATAGCTTAGTAGATAATGGCTATCTTCTTAATCATGTCTGTATTTCTCCTCAGCTCTTGCCTCTCTTCTGCCCAGTAGGTGATACAATTCCACAGTGAAGGGAAATTAAGTATCATCTAGTTCAAGGGAAGAAGGCACTGATTACTTGATTCTTCTTTGTTAATCTCTGGCAGTTACTAAACTTCAATTTATCCTACCAGGCCTAGTCTAGGTTCATGGCCTACTGTGTATGCTGAAATGACCACTGGACTCTGAAGGACTCTGATTCTTCATTAATGCACACTAAAGTGTCCACGCTAGAGTATGTAGGTCCAAATGATTCTGCACTCATTAAGGTGTTCTCTCATAGTCTACAGTACTTTATGCTACTATCTTTGTTTTCACACTGGGGGTCCATGAGGCTACCTTTGGGCCGGCTGTGTGAATGCCTCTCTCAGAACTTGCTGGCCAGAATGGGGTTCCACAAGAGCTTTTCTGTGGTCCCAGTTTTTATATGTTGACAAGGAAGAGTAAATCCTTCTTTGCCTTGGGTTTCCTCAACCCATCTTGGATTTCTAGGTGCCCTTTGCACCTGAAGCTGGCCAAGGGAGGAGTGTGGGAAACACACACACACACACACACACACACACACACACACACACACACACACATTCAGTCTTTGGCTCAACACTCCTTTTCATGTTCTTTTCTCCAGCCAAGAAAAGTCTTTCATCTTCTTGTGTGGCTGGAATGGGCTTTTTATCTTTTTTCTTCCCATATGTTGTTTGTGGATAAACTTTATATCTTCTTTTTTCAAGCTTTGGCTCTTTTAATTAAAGTAATTGCAAAGGTTTAGGCAAGAAAAGGACCATGCAGAAAGGAATAAAAAAAGATTGACAGGAAAGTTTATTGGGGTACACTCCCAAGCGAACGCCTTGGTTGAGATCAGAGAGGTCGCACTGAGTTTGGTTGTAGCAGAGCTTTCATAGGGGGGTAAAAACAGAACTTGTAGTGAGCAGGGACTTGTAGCATGTAACTTGTTTTGCCTGTTTGAACAGTTTTAAGCCAATGCACTCAAAGAATGGTTGACCCAGATGATGTTTTTGATAGGGACATTTTTGATAGGCAACAGTCTGTTTCCCCCCAGTGGCCTGATATTTTCCCCCCAGCAACTTACTTCTTCCAACAGCCTGACAGTAATGTTAGATTTCAGAACAGAACTTACAGTTCTGTTCTTCTGCTGTTCCAAGACCTTTGGGCTTTAGGTTCTAAATGATATCCTTTTTGTGTAGATGAAAAAAAAAATATCACAGCTTCTGGAGTAGAAGGAAAGAAGATAATGATCAAAATAAAATATAAGCAAAGGGAAAGAAACATCAATTAGTAATTCAGATATTATTCACTACACAGAGGTGTTTTTAGATTGGTAGGTTTTAGTTTGGTAGTTTTAGATGGGTAGTTTTAGATTGAATAAAGAAGCCTTCCACAGAAGTTCATCTATATTGGTTATATTAGTTAGTATAATCTATATCTTCACAAAGTTTTGGCTTGAGGTAGGATTGACTATGCAATGGTTAATCTTGACTGTCAACTTGATAGATTGAAAAATACTTAAGGTATTAGTAAAGCACACTTCTGGTTGTGCCTATGAGGATGTTTTCAGAGATAAAAGACCCACTTAGAATGTGTATGGCACCATCTGGTAGGCTGGGATCCCACAGAAGGGAAGAGAAGGGAACAGAAGGGAAGAAGGAGCAAGCTAGATAGAACAGGAGTGCTCTCTTTCTGTCTCGTTTCCCAGCTGCCAGGAGCTGAGCTGCTTTACCACATCCTCCCCCAGGATATATTCCCTACGCACACGACGTCTTCCTCATGCACAGGCTCAGAAAATCAGATCACAGCCTGTAAAATCTTTGAAACCGAGAGCTGAAATAAATCCATCCATCGTTAAGGTTTTTTTTTTGTTCCTCTCAAGTATTCATTCATAGTGATGAAAAAGCTAACACAGGAAGAGACAAACAAGAGAAACCTTGAACCTATGCTGACCTTGAGAATATAAATTTCTCCCACCCCCTCCCAACCTCCCCACCCCTGCCCATCCAAAAAGTCTGCAGAAATTCAGACTTCTCATGCGTGAATTCAAGCTAAGTTTATCTCAAGAGATTAAAACTATTCAAACTGACATCTGGGTTAAATAGGAAATGGCAAAAAAAAAAGTTAACTAATGATAGTAGTCACAGTAGAAGTAGAAATTGTGATGGTTAGGAACATTCTGGAAGAAATCCATATTCTAGTGCTGATCCAGTAGGGAAAGCATATAAAACAAGATGAGGCTAGGGGGCATGCCAACAGCAATACTGGTGGATATCCTAGCCTACCTAATACCTCCTGCAACTCATTCCATCTAACAGAATGCAGTGTTCTGAAGGAGGTCAAAATGGTAGTCTATCCGTGCTTGGTTTGTTCTACCTTGTAAGTAGGGGAAATTACTGAGCATGTGTTTAGATGTGTTACTATGATAGAGTACATGCAGGTTTTCTGAAAGTAGGTGAGATAGATAGAAATAGGGTTTTCCAGAAAATAGATCTGATAGATTATATGTGAGAGAAAGACAGGTTTATTTTAAGTAATTGGCTCATATGATCGTAGAAACTGGCCTCCTGCTGGAATTCTGGCAAGAGTTAACATTGCATTCTTGGATTCAAAGGCAATCTGGAGGCAAAAATTCCTCCACCCTAGGAGTCCTTAATCTTTTCTCTTAAGGTCACCAGCTGACTGAAAGGGGCCCACCCCACTAGAGGGTAGTCTGTTTTATCTGAAATCTACTAATATAATTTTTAATCACACAGAATAATGTACCTTTTAATCACATGTAAAATAGACAACAGTATCCATGTTGATGTTTGACTCAACAAGTTGGTATCACACTGTGTAGCTAAGTTGACATGTTAGCCACTGTGGTACGGATTTTTGTTTTAGCTTTAGAGTAGGGGAGCTCAGCAGAACAAAATAATGGATAGCACGGCACATTGTTTATTTGCTGATTACTTGCCCAGATAGTCTTCAGTGGCCATAGAAGTATGCATAAGTCCCAAACTAAAGCAGTACTATGAGAAATTCTGTGGACTTTAAGCTTAAACAGTGAGTTTGATGCTGAGGGAGAAAAATGTTAGCCAAGTTGAGAAGTATCCTCCCTTCTTGTGTAGGAGCCCTCTAGCATGGCTCTGGCCCTTCTAGATGGTTAACTTACAAGTAAAGGAAAGTGACTTTCTCAGCACAGACATTAACCTCATTGAAAGCTCCAGCAACGATTTCCCCCAATAAGGGTTTCCAAATGACAGAGTTTAGAGTAGAGCTGAAGGAGAGTGGATATTCCTGGACATAATAGAGACAGTATCTAAGAATGCCCAGAAATATTGGAGCAAAACTTTTTTGGAAAGGAATTTTCTGAATAAGCAAATGGAGATAATAAGAAGTTATATTCATTGGTTGGAACGACCTAAGGACTTTTGGGTTGTACTCCCATGACTTTATAGGTTGTGAAATCACTTAGTCATCATGCCATTCATTGCGTAAGTCACTGTGAACAAAATACCTAGTATTAACAACTTTGACTTACCTTTTGAGAGGCTCAGTTCATGATTACATGGCTTCATGTACTTAGGTAGAACATCATAGCTGGGGCATATACAGTAGAAAAGACAGTTTATCTCATAGAAGACTGGGAGTAGAGGAAAAGGGGACTATAGGAAGAAGACAAGACAAGATACAGCCTCCGGACACCAAACACCAGTGACAGACTGCCTCCAATTAGGCTCTATCTCCTATTTTTCACCACCTTCCATCATCATCAGAGTCCTCATGATCTCATTGTCCCTGGAAATGCCATCACAGATTGAACAAGAGGTGCATTTTACTTATCTTCTAGGTATTTCTTAATCCAACTGAATTGACAAAATTACCCACCACAGTTTTTGAATATGCAGTGAGAAATCTTACAGGAATTATTATCTTCATCTATCTACAAACTATTTGAACTCTACCTTATTAGAGAATTCAAAGGTCCATATAAGCTAGTTTGATAAGTAAGTCTATGAATTGTGTTAAGGCAACCACAGATTCAGATTCAGATTCCGTATTTCCTTTTCTAGTGGGGTAGGAGAAGTAAAGATTGAACTCACGGTCTCAAGCTTGCTAGGTAAATGCTCTTCCACATGATTTGTTCCCTCAGAACTTTTGCTTTCTGAGTTTGTTTTTTCAGATAGAGTCCATGATCCCTACCTCTGCCTTCTGGATGTACAGGCATGTACTACCACACCTGGCTCTCCTGTAACATCTTGGTCATTAATGACTTGGATTCAACATTTAGTTTTGCCTTAATTTCTTTCTCTCCTCATGGGTGGATGAAAAACATTGACCTATAGAAAGATCTCAGAAGTAATTATTAATATTATTGTTGTTTACTTTATCCATTAACATTTCCATTTTTCCCTTAAATTTTAGTAGACATAACGAGAGTGAGGGTCAAATGCTTATCATGAATCAGAACTTGGGTAAACATCTCTAGCCTGAAGACATTTGAAGGTATTTTTGCAGAGCAGGGTGTAGTTGCTTCTCACAGTGACTGGGGAGTTCCACTAGCATTTTATCCTAGAGATCAATAAGAACAGCTTGAAACTTGGGGGTTATTCTCATATTATAGATAAATACACTTCTTTTAAAGGAAGGGTTTCTTTTATTGAAGTTCAATTCCACAGCAACCCAAGGAAAGCTCTTTCATTATACCCATTTTATAAATGAAGCAGAGCCCAAGAGGTCAGGTGGCTTGCCCAACTCATGCTATTATCAAGTGGCAGAATGGAAGCGAGTCAGATTTCTCAATTCCAAGCCAGTGACCGTCATGCTGCAATAGTATCATACAGAAATCCTCCTCTCGTGGAGACTGCAGAGGTCATCCAGCCAAAGACTGTCACATGACTAAACTAGACCTGGTGAAAGAATCTTCGCTGTCATAGGAGTGAAGCAGAATTGGCAAGTGACTGTAGATTATAGACACACAGATTGTTGAATGTGAACAAATTTGATTTTACTAAGTACATACTTAGTGTCAATAAATACACTACTTAATGATAATTGTTATGTTGTAATATTTGTGCTGAAGAAAGATGAAATACAGAACCTTATACACTACAGGCACTGTTGTGTGATTCCTTTGCAACCACTACTTCATGATTCTACAACAATCCAATTTTTATAATGGAGGAAATATTGAATATTAGCATTAAGTATTTAACTAACATTAATATTAGTTGTGATAATATTAATATTAATGATTATGTATTAAAATATTACATTATAACATCTTTTGATCAGATAAAATAAACAAAAAACTAAGCAAAAACAACTAGCAACTCCAAACACTTACTATGAGTGTTATTGGTTTTAGAGTTTCCAATGCTAAGTAAGAATTCTTTCTTTTAAGTTCAAAAAGATAACAATAAAATGTTTTTTCTGGGTCATGCCTCCCATCTCGTAGCAAGGGAGGGGAATCCTTTTTCTGCCAACGGCCATTTGCATATTTATAACATCCTGTGAGGGTCATACAAAGATATCAATATGGGCAGATGGCCATGTACTGATGCTCCATATGGCTTTTGGTACAACATGTACCAAATGATTTCACAGGTCAAATGATTTCACAGGTCTTATATACAACCCTCTGGCCAGATGTTCCCTATCACTGATAGAGAACTGGTGCAAGGCTTGAATTCAGGGTTTTACACTTTCATTCAGCTTTTTTGCTTGCAGGTGGTGTGCTACGACTAGGGGCATGCCCCCAGTCTAGAACTGTCCTGGTTAATTAGAGATGGGGTCTTCTAGACTTTTTAGCCCAGGCTGGCTTCAAGCCTTGATCTTCCAGGTCACAGCCTCCTGAATAGCTAAAATTACAGGCATGAGATGCCAGGACCCTGCTCTGGAGAATGCATTTTGAGGGAAGTGTTAGCAATCTCAGTGATACCACAAGCCTATTTAATTTTACAATTAGGTTTGCAGGAGGTGTCTTCTCACAGTGTGATGGGCACATGACTATGGTGGATACATTCAAACCATAGCATCAAGCATTTCTGCAAAATGGCAAAATGGTAAAGAACAAAACGTTGGAAATAAAACTTAGTCTGTCATAAACCTATTTTATACCATGTTCAAGTCTTTCAAGAATATATATATTTGCAGTGGCGAGACAGAGTCAATTGTTAATGACAAATTCAAATAAAAACATAGAAAGCTCTTAGCAAGTTAGATCCAGATTAAATCCCTATGGTATTTCACCATTATGAATAAATATCCTTCACTGCTATGTTCTCTCTGCCAAGGAAGAAAAGGAAAAATTTTCTTTCAGAGCCAGCATTCAAAATTACTCATTATCTCCCCCAAGATGTCCTGATATAACCCAAGAACAGTATTTATCTCTGTTTATTGTAAAACATGTCAAATTGTGTTGGTGACAAAAATCCATATTCATATACATTTTGCCAGTATTTATAGAATCTGTAACCAAATTTTTACCAAGTAGGATTAATGTAAGGCTCCATCAATAATGTGAAATCAATTTTCTCACTCTATTACCCAAATGTCATAGATATATTTCAGACTTTTTATGGAAAGATATTGAAGATGAAATTAATCACTTTTGATACAATGTTGGCTTTAAAGCAGTACAGAGCATTCCTTCAAACTGGATTGAACTTTGTAGAAATTTTTCCTTTCTTTTCTTGTTAGTTGTAAAATGGTATTGCCAAATTTTGTGATAATTCAGCTGAGAGCGTCCTTGTCTTTTCTTTTTCCAACTAGTGTTATATATTTGAGATATTTGCTTTTATTGTTTCCTTATGGACAATATTCCTGGTATTATCTTTGAAAAATGATGACCTCTTAGGAAGATTATCACTGAATCAAAAATTTAGCTCTCAACTGAGTCAGTATTTGCTTTATGTTTTGCTTACATTCTCTTTTACTCCTCACAGAAATGTTTGCTTTGACTTATGATGCATGACATGATGGTTGAATATGACTTTATTTGAAATGACATGCATTCATTATAACTATTTAAAAAAGCAATGAAAATATTCATTAGATATCATTCAAAGTTTACATTCAAAATCATCCAGCCCAATGGCCTATTTGCTATGTTTACACATATTTTTTTGAATTATCTTTACATATTCATGTATACTTGCATATACTCATTCACTTGGATATTTGAAACACAAACTCAGATTGGACTGTATATAAAGTTTTTGCATCTAGGTTTTTGTTGTCTTTTTTGGCTTAAAATTTTTGGTCATATTTGTGTGTGTGTGTGTGTGTGTGTGTGTGTACATGTGTGCACACACACATGCAGAGCAGTCCTGGAGCTTGAACTCAGAGCTGAGGTGTTGTCTCTGAGCTTTTGTGCTCAAGGCTGGTGTTATACCACTTGAGCCATGCCTCTACTTTCAGGTTTTTGTTGGTTAATTGGAGATAAAAGTCTCATAGTCTTCCTGGCCTGGGCTAGCTTTGACACCTGCTATCCTCAGATTTCAGCCTCCTGAGTAACCAGGATTTCAGGCCTAAGTCACTGATCCAGCTGCCATACTTGTGCAAGTCATCGAGTGTTTTTTTTTTGGGAAAAAAACCTTTAATAAAGATCTTTGCATTCTTTTATATTGTAGACATTCTGCCCTTTAATAACTTCTGTCGTTTCTACTGTTTCACTATTGGAAATGTGAGAGGAAATGCTGACTTCTTGGAGCTGTGACTTCGGTGCTTCGTGACTGGCAGATGAGGTCATTGTATCTCCCAAGGAGTCAGCTAAAACACATTTTCTTTGTTTTGTTTCTGTTTTACCCCCACTGAATCAGAAGAGCTCCTTAAATTTACAAGACCTTGTAGACTGAACAGATAATTACTAATGTCTAAAGAGTCAAGGTGCCTGCAGTGCAGACTGGATACCATCCTGCCCCACCAATATCCCAAATCCCATCCTCAGAATGACAGAAACACACAGAGTTGAAAATGGAAATGAACATAAAAAGTGAATGCTCGCATCAAAGTTTGATGTCAGAGGGAGGATGGTGACTCTGGATGCAATGTGCTCACGGACCTTAGCAGTCATTCCTCTCATGTCCCTTGTGGCCATGTGTATAAACTCTGACCCTTTGGGGGCTCACAAATTCTACTGAGGCTCAATCCATAATTAAGCCTAATAATAATGCCTTAACTTTCATTTCATAACAATACCTATAGTAGACAGATCTTGAGTTGTGAGGTGTGGTAACATCTTTGCCACATTGAGGAGAGAGCATGTTCTCAGCACAGGTAGTGACAATAACCACCGTGAAAGTGACAGTGTTGGCAAAGGCAAAGACTAACTGATGGAGATAAGACTTGGTTTAGGATTACCATAAATGAAACTGTTGTCGGCTCACTGTCACACCCTGACTGGAAGAGACAAAACGAAAAGTTTATACTCCAGGAGGCTGAAGTCAATGGACTACAACACCCTCCAAACTGGGTGTGACTTTGGTTTTTGAATCAGAAGCAGGAGGTAGCATTCCAACTTCTAGGTCATCATGTGCTCCATATGCCCGACAACCACAGTATCAGGTTAAAAAATAATAAGTAATTGTATTAGTCATCTTGGGCTGCCATAACAGAATACCACAGATTGAGTGGTTTAAACAATAGAAATCTATTTCTGACAGTGCAGTTCTGGAGGCTGGAAGGGTAAGGTTCAATCTCTTGTTCATTCCTCTGGCTTCCATGTCTTCCTTCTTACTAGTCAGATAGAGAGAGAGAGAGAGAGACAGAGAGCAAGAGACAGAGACAGAAACAGAAAGAGAGACACACAGAGAGAGCAGGAGACAGAGACACAAAGATACAGAGACAGAATGAATGAACTCTGTGGGCCATCATCTAAGGGCACTAACCCTGTTGGCTTAGGTCCCCACCTGTTTGACCCTACTCAACTCTTATCACTTCCTAGCATGCTCTGCCTACAAATACAGTTATAATTGCTGTTATTCCTTCCTTCCTTCCTTCCTTCCTTCCTCTCTCTCTCTCTCTTTCTCTTTCTTTTTTTCGCTTTCTCTCTCTCTCTCTTTGGTTTATTCCCTGTTGTCACTGTTTTTGATTTCTGTACACTTTGTCTTGTATATAAGTTTATCTGATTTGGGGAAAGGAAGGGAAATCACAGAAACAGTGGAACAAAGGGCGAATTAATGCAATAGTGATACTCACTAGACATTACATTGGAAATGAACTTTACAACTTGTGAAGGAGGAGATTACCTGACTTATATAACTGTAACCCCTCTGGACATCACCTTTATAAAAAAATTTAAAAAGAATTTTTTAAAAAATGAATACAGTTATATTGGGGAAAATGCCTTCAACATATAAACTTTGCAGGGACACAAGTATTCAGTTCATACTAGTATTTTAGACAAACAAAATTGAATGAGATTAAGTGTTTGAAGGAATCAGGGGAGAAAAAAGAGCAGAATAAGAAAGGAGGAAATGTTGAGACAAGAAGAAGAGGCAGGAGAGAAGCAAACTTAAGAGTAATATGTGCCATAATATATCATCCTGTCCACATACTTATTAAAAATGCCACTGTGTCACTAAATAGATGCCTTCTAATTTGCATTTACATGAGACACAAGTAGTTGCATAATGAAGGATCATTTTGAGAGATTAGTGTATAAATATTTTCATTAGTTTTTTTACCACTGACCTCCAATTTTGTTCCTTCCAAGTCCCTGACATTTTCAGAAAGTGCTGGTCACACGCCCTAAATTGGCACTGATCTGTACATCTGGCCATCTGTCAAAGCATGTGAAATTTCCAGAAAATTTCCAGAGTTCTGCCCACTGGGAGTTACCTCCACCCCCCTTCATTTGATTGCACAATATTGTGACTGTATTAAATAACACTGAACAGAACCCTTCAAAAGGGTTAAGATATCTGGGAACCAGTGGCTCATGACTGTAATCCTAGCTACTTAGGAGGCTGAGTTCTGGGAATTGTGGTTCAAAGCCAACCCAGCCAGGAAAGTCTATGAGAATCTTGTCTCCAATCAACTATTCAGAAAAGGCTGGAAGTAGTGCTGTGGCTCAAATGGTAGAGTGCTGGTCTTGAGCAGAAGAAGCTGAGGGACAATGCCCAGGCCCTGAGTTCAAGCCCCAGGATCAGAAAAAAACAGTTCAGATAGTAAATTTTATGTCATGTATATTTTCCATAATTAATATTTTATATTTTTCCATAATTAATATTTTATATTTATATTTTAAAGAGATTACATTAGCACAAATATACTATAGGTCACATCAAGTCATGGTAGGAACCTCATGGGAAGCAACTTGCCTCTCATGCTGGGAAGGCAACTTCAACATGTGGCAGACTATCGAAGATTCTCAAGAAAACTTACAGAGATGTCAGAAACCAAGATATTCCTGGAATGTATCCACCACCCTCAGATGGATTCCTTGATATCAGCTACTTTCTGTTCACCAGATATAATAAGTTGTTAATGTGGTAGACCAGTTTGATATCCTTGACATGGTGTACTCTCTGTGGAGAAGTTGTGACAAAGAGGCAGAAAATTACACTTTCAGATGAAAATAAACTGGACATGATGATCTTTGCTTACTGGAATGACTAAACATGTGTTATTTGGGAGGAATTCCATCTGGTGAGAAAGTTGAAGTGAATTTTGAAATGAATTGCAAAGAATTTGATAGAGGAGAATAGTATTAGCCAGCACATAAGCAAACTCGGGATATAGAAAGTGATTAGTTGATTAATTGACATACTCAAAAATATTTAATGAACATCTAATGCCAGTGACTGATTTCTATATTTTCTA
Source organism: Dipodomys spectabilis (assembly GCF_019054845.1). Lineage (NCBI taxonomy): Eukaryota > Metazoa > Chordata > Mammalia > Rodentia > Heteromyidae > Dipodomys > Dipodomys spectabilis. Next base: position 12,456,735 of record NW_024870686.1, on the reverse strand, counting down.
TAAAATATAGAAAAAAGCATGTGGCTGGGCTTTAAGAGACAGAATGAAGACGTAATTCAGAACGCAACTGCAAACCACTTGAAGGTTTCAAACTGCAGACTAACATGATTAGAGTTGGGTTTTTATAAAGACAAAGACTAATCTGCAATTAGAAGCTAATAGCCAAGCCAGGAAAGAGCTTTAGGAATCTGAACTGGAGCATTGACAGGAACAAAGAAAAAGGCTATGATGAAGAAATGCTGCTATATCCATTCTGATACTGGACCCAAGTCAGAAATATAAGCCCCAAACAACTCAAGCCTATGTGTTTCAACAATTAAAATCAACACAAGAAATAATGAGTCAAGGGGAGGATTTAGTCTGAGGTGGATAAATTAACTAGTACTGTGACAAACTGGCTGACATAAACAACTTACACAGAGAAATGACTTATTTCACTCATGATTTCAGAGGGTTTGGCCCATGGTTCCATGGTTCTTTGGCCCCATGCCCTTGGGTAGAACATTGTGGTGGTGGGACGGTGTGGAGGCCGACTGCAAGCAGAGAGAAGATTGTTCAGGTCCAAACTTCAAAAGTGTGCACCTAGTCACCTTCTTGCTCCAATTAGGCCCTACTCCCTAAAGTTTCCACCACCTCCCACAATAGTACCACCAGCTGGAGATCAAGCATTTAATTTAAGCCTGTGGGAGATAGTTCAGATTCAAACAATGACAGAAGTTAATAAGTGCTGATATTATTAGACTAAAGCAGCTTTTGCTCAGGAAATGTCACTGCATCCACATATTTAGCTCTAGTGCTTGACATAAGATGAGCATTAGTATTTGTAGATTATTGGCTTGATCTCATTGAATCAACACATCCGCTCTAAGGAAGTATAATTACTTCCTAATTTTGCTATTTTGAGCTACTGAACGCATGTATAAGAAGAGACAATATTGTAAATAAGTTACATATATACTCACTATTCAGTTTGAGAAAGAAATCATTCCATTATTATCTATCTTTGATTATTTGGGTTTCAGTAGTTGGCTGCTATAAGAGGAATGATTTATGAACAACAGAAATTGATTTCTCATCATTCTGGAGACCAGGAAGTTTAAGGTCAAGGCACTGTTAATTTGGTGTCTGGTAAAGATTGATTTCATGGTTCACAGATGACTACCTTTCAATGTGGGGTCTCCTTATGGATGGAAATACTATTCAGGAACCCCAATTATTGAATCCTAAAGATCTTTCATTTTCTTTTTTCTTTATCTGTTGGTCATGGGGCTTGAACTCTGGGCCTGGGTGCTGTTGTTGAGCTCTTCAGCTAAAGGCAAGTGTTCTACCACTTGAGCCACAGTGCCACTTCTGGTTTTCTGGTGGTTTATTGGAGATAAGAGTCTCATGGACTTTCCTGCTCTGGCTAGCTTTGAACTGAGACCCTCAGATTTCAGCCTCTTGAGTAGCTAGGATTACAAGTGTGAGCCACTGGCACCCAGCCCAAAGATCTTTCTTTCTTTTTTTTTTGTTGGTCGTGGGGCTTGAACTCTGGGCCTGAACGCTGTCCCTCAGCTCTTCAGCTCAAGGCTAGCGCTCTACCACTTGAGCTACAGCATCACTTCCTAGATCTTTCTTAATGAAGATCCTGTCTCAATGTACCATTCTCTTGGGGTTAAGATTTTAATATGTGTATTTAAAATATTTGAACTTAAGCTATTTACACTATATTAACCCATTTAAGCTATTTTAAAACATAGCATTATCCTTACTTTATGCATAAGAAGACTGCAATGGAGAGTGGTTGAATAACCTGGTCAAGGTCTGCGCCACAGTTGTGGTTTGTGTCTAGGCCTGTGTGACTCCAGAGACCATGCTCTTCACAGTACATAGCTGATGACAAGAACATGTAGGGACTAACACTTACTTCAGCAGATAGTCTTATAGCTCTACCAGTATATAACATGAAATGGAGACCATTCCAGACTGGAACTACCTATTTTGGAACTTTGTATATCAAAGTAGTTCTGTCAGGGATAAGAGTGTTGAGGAAACAAGGAAAAATAAGTGGTCTGAGGACAGAGAATTGGGCTTGAGCTGTCAGCCTTTCTGGAGGGAGAACAAAATGAAGGAGACTATTTAAAACCCTGCCTTGTCACAGAGTAAGTGCTCTTTTTGGCTACCCTAAAGTTTCTTTTTTGGTTTCTGGAAAAAGGGCAGAGCTGTCTGCAATCGACTGAGTGGTTTTTCTTTATAGCCTTGGCACAGAGCAAGTCCAAGAAGACATTGATGGTTTGTATCATTGGGTTCATAAAAATCCTGAAGGTGAGGATGCTATTAAAACAAAACAAAAAAAGAAACCCTAAATACACCTCTGACCAGGTCCTATTGGATCTAATACAGTTCTAGTTAAGACTAGAACAATCTGAGACTTGTGCTTTCCTCTACACGTATCCTGGACCACTATGGTTTCATAGTGCTTACCAGGATTTTATTGAGCTTGTAAGCATTACCAGTACTGGCCCCCAAGGAGCAGCTTCTTGGCTTCACTGACTGATCAGAAGTTTGAATTGCCTCTGGAGACATGTGAGTATTCCGGAAAAAAAGAAAAAAAAGGCTTCCAACTGTTTGATAGCTTTCCAAATCTCTTTAGGCCATGAAAGATCACAGGATTTTTGAGAAAGTTCCCAGTTAATATCTATTTTTTAGTTAAAAATACCTCTCACAATATTATTTGCAACTGGAATATTTATATGATGTAAGTTGTTCTCTAGAAGATGTCTGGCAATGTATAAGGAAGTAGTCTAGAGTTCTTTAGAGAAATTAATTCCTTTAAAAATATCAGAAAAACAAAAGATAGAGACAATGTCATATTTTGACTCTCAAATTCCTCCTCTCTAGGTAAAGTATAGGCTAAGGTAGAAAAATGGAATGTCTTTGAAATTTCAGTAGCTTTATCAACAACAATAGAAAGGATTTTTTACTCACAAAACAGCTCATTGTGGCTTCCATGATAATGACTCATGGCTACAGTGTGTTTCTCTCATTTTGATCTAATGTTAAGTAGTTTGAGCCACGGTGACTTCATTCACTGATACTAAATTTACTGCCACTATTTTCTCTTTAATATCTACATGTGCCTCCCAGATCTTCAAGACAAGAGAAAAGCACACAGGGGCTATATCTCTTCTGGTCAGTTCTCATAGTTCCTGTTCTCACTAGTCACATGGCCGCACCCAACAGTCAAGGGGTGTTGAGAAATATACTCTATTGTGGACTCACGAAGAATGAGGAATTGAATTCCAACTGCACAGTAATAGCTAATATTTGACAAAAAAGAAAATCACATGTAACACTGAAGAAGAAATGAGGACAATTAAGACATGCCTTGGTAAAGGAAATAGTTTAATGTATATGCCAGTGATTAGGACAGTTTCTTTGATGATGGAAAGAGTTTTGTTGGAATATGCTTATTGTCCATTCAGGCTTCAAAAATACTAGAGAAATATATCCATTTCCTAGCCCATTAGCCTAGGCTGACTTAGTGTGAATCTGGTTGTGGTTTTATCTGCAACTTATGTGGAGTTGGAAGACTAAAGTTTTATTTTTCCCTTCCTTACTTCCTGGTCTGGGGCCAGATGGAGAGATTCCTGCTGTGTAAAAACTCAAGAGATGGGATATCCATTTAAAAGGAAAAATGGCCTCTGGTTCATTCTAGGCACACCAGATACCTAACTTCAAAAACTAAGCAGTTGATAAATCCTCAAAAAGCAATGACTTTTCTGTATGCCAACAATGAGAAAAATGTGGCGGAAATCAGGAAAACAACTCCATTCATAATAGTCCTACAAAAAATAAAATACCTAGGAATTAACTTAACCAAAGAAGTGAAGGACCTCTATGATGAAAACTTTAAAAACTTGAAAAAGGAAATCAAAACAGAACTTAGAAAGTGGAAAAACCTCCCATGCTCCTGGATTGGAAGGATCAACATCGTGAAAACGGCCATACTTCCCAAGGCTACCTACAAATTCAATGTGATACCTATCAAAATTCCAACCTCATTCTTCAAGGAAATAGAAGAGGCAATCCAAAAATTCATATGGAACAATAAAAGACCCGAATAGCAAAAACAGAAAGAACAGTGCTGGAGGAATATCAATACCAAATTTCAAACTCTACAACAAAGCCTTAGTAATCAAAACAGCTTGGTACTGGCACAAGAACGGACCTCATGGCCAATGGAATAGACTAGAAAACCCAGAAATGAACACACAGACCTATAGCCATCTAATCTTTGATAAGGGAGCTAAAAAAAAATAGAATGGAAGAAAGACAGCCTCTTCAGTAAATGGTGCTGGCAAAATTGGTTAAACGCTTGTAGAAAACTAAAGCTAGATCCTTATATATCACCCTGCACCAGAATCAACTCCAAATGGATCAAAGACCTTGGAGTCAAAGCAGTCACTCTGAAAACATTACAGGATGGAATAGGAGAAACCCTAGGTCTCCTTGGCACAGGCTGAAATTTTTTTAGAGACCCAGAAACACAACAAATCAAAGAAAGGTTGGACAAATGGGATTGCATGAAGTTGCAGAGCTTCTGCATGGCAAAGGACATAGTTAGCAAGATCAAAAGAAAGCCCACAGATTGGGAGATGATCTTCACTAGTCATACAATGGACAAGGGTCTCATATCTAAAATATACCGGGAACTCAAAAAATTAAATCCCCCAACAACAAATCCTCAAAGAAACAACTGCCCAATAAATAAGTGGGCCTAAGACTTAAAGAGAAACTTCTCTGAAGAGGAAAGAAGGATGGCCAATAGACACATGAAGAAATGCTCAACCTCCCTAGCCATAAAATAAATGCAAATCAAAACAACACTGAGATACCACCTCACCCCAGTTAGAATGGCTAGAATCAAGAACTCTAATAACAACAGATGCTGGAGGGGATGTGGACAGAAGGGAACCTTACTTCATTGTTGGTGGGAGTGTAAACTTGTTCAACCACTTTGGAGACTCCACATAGAGTTCCCCTATGACCCAGCAATCCCACTTTTGGGCATTTACCCGAATGATCACAAACAAGACCATACTAAAGCTATCAGCACAACTATGTTTATTGCAGTGTTATTTACCATATATGGAACCAAGCCAGATGCCCTTCAGTAGATGAATGGATCAAGAAAATGCGGTATATATACACAATGGAATTCTATGCCTCCATCAGAAAGAATGACATTGCCCCATTTGTTAGGAAATACAAAGACTTGGAAAAATTATATTAAGTGAAGTAAGCCAGGCCCAAAGAAACATAGGTCCCATGATTTCCCTTATTTGCAATAACTAGTATATGTCTGAGCCAAGCAGAAATGGTCAAATAAATTGATGTTAGGTGAAATGAACCCTAAGGACTCAAATGGCTTTTCTTTCTTGCGATTGTTTCTAACATATTTATAAGATTATTTCTTTGTTGCTTTGTATGTCCCTCCCCCACAGTATAACCCCTGCTTTCACTGTATTTGATGTTGGTACACTTTGTGGAGGGGAAGGGAAAAAACAAATTGTTTAAATAGGGATACAGGTGGACCCATTGCAACAATGAGATGTACAAGTTGTTATGTTGAAAAACGAACTTTACAACTTTGGCACAAGAGGGGGGGGGTATGGGGGAAGAGAAGATGTGAAGGGATGGGAAGGGGAAACAAAGGAGGAGGCAACAATGCTTGATAAGAAATGTACTCATTACCTTGCTCATGTAATTGTAACCCCTCGCTACGGTGTTCTCACAATTAAAAAAAAACAAAACCCAAAACAAAAACTAAGCATCTGATCCCAAGTTTACCCATTTTGTTTTCTTTTCCCTAATAAGGAAAGGTAAGAAGCAGGTCCTTTTTCTTGAGGCCTCCTTTGCCATTTCCATCTGTGTTGTCACCATCTCATGTGTCTTTTCCTTGGCTGGGTGTTAGCCTTATCACTGGTATACACTTTACTATCTTTCTCATATGAGCTTCTCTTCAGTCTCTCAGCAGCCACCGTGATACCCCTGTGATGACCAATACTTAAATAATTGTAATATTTCTGAGTGCTTATTTTACTCTTCCTGATGCTTAGATGAATACAGTTAGCCATTTCAATAATACAATCACAGTATCACTCTTTTGTTTTCATTTGCTGTTTATTTATTCTTTCTGAAATCTCTTCAGCCCTGCTGCGTGGTGGGTAGGGGAAGCTTGGGGGGATATATGGAGAATTAAATGTGGCTATTGAGGATCAGTTTATAATTTAATAATATAACTTGTGTAATGATGGGAGCTGGAGGACAAGTTGAGTAAGACTTCTCAGAATTTTATTAGAGTAAATAAAAATATATCTTTATAGAAACTTCTTTCCCTATTGGTATTCTTCTATAACAATTTATCTTAATGGCTATAGTCGTTAATTTGTTTTAACCTAATGCTGATTTTATAGTTCTTATTAACATAGAATGTATTTTTTTGGTGCCATTTTGGTGGTGTTTTTTCTTGGGGCTTGAACTAAGGCACGCAGGCACTGTTCCCGAGCAAGCTTCTTTTGCTCAAGGCTAGCACTCTACCATTTGAGCCACAGCTCTACTTCTGGCTTTCTTAAAGGGGTTAATTGAAGGTAAGAGTTTAATGGACTTTGCCATGACTGGCTTTGAACCCCAATCCTCAGCCTCTCGAGTAGCTAGGAATACAGATGTGAGCCACTGGTGCCTAGCTCATAAAATATATTTTAAAATTAGTGATTTTTTTTTCAGTATTAGGCTACTTAAATTATTCACTTACATCTCTGAACCTACAAATTAATGTTTTTCTTAATCTATATTAATAATCCTGTATTACAGATTTTAGGTCAGGAGGGAAAAAAACTGGGAGAAAATGAGGGAAGAGGGGACACTGTTCAAAAAGAAAAGTACCTTTACCTGACTTCTGTAACTGTAACCCCATCACGTATACAATAAAAAAATTTAAAGGCAAGAACAATGCTAGACAACTGTGAATGAGAGAAGAAAAGAAGAAGAAGAAGAAGAAGAAGAAGAAGAAGAAGAGGAGGAGGAGGAGGAGGAGGAGGAGGAGGAGGAGGAGGAGGAGGAGGAGGAGGAGGAGGAGGAGGAGGAGGAGGAGGAGGAGGAGGAAGGGGAGGAGGAGAAGGAGTAGGAGGAGGAAGAGGAGAAGGAGTAGAAGGAGGAGGAGGAGGAAGAAGAGGAGGAGGAGGAGGAGGAGATAATAATGAAGGATGAAGAGAAGGAACTACTTTGTTGAATGGCAACTCATTTGTACAACTATTAAAGACAAAAATGTCCAAAATTTATGCAGTATTGGTATATTATTAAGTGAAGAAAGTGAAAATGCATAAACTTTTTTTTTTTTAAAGAGGAGAATCTCTGCTTCCATAGTGCTGAGGTTACAGACATGTACCATCACTCCTGGCTATTACCCTATTTAGAAAAGATATTTTTCCCTCCTCAAAACAGGTGCAAACATTCATTCTTATATTACGTGGAATTTGGAAATGGAAACTATTCTTGACATCATCGAAGCAGGCATCATTCTCATTGTATAAATAAGGGGAAGGGCCAGTATGATTGACAATACTGAAGGAAGTGGGAGCTAGGAAAAATTATTAAATAGATATTTTCCCAATAACTACATACAGTTCAATGAAATTTTAGTTATGCCGACAGTTGAGAGCTTCAGGAATAAAAGCGAAGGAATTTCTTCTCTTTGACTTATACTAGCCAATTAAAGGATAGCTCAAAATGACTGCTTTGCAGCTGCAGATTCCACTTTAGTTCAAGGTAGGTAAAGACAGCAAATGTGTACCCAACACAGTGCCAAGGGAAAAATGTCTACTACAAGAGTTCCAACAGTGAAGTGGCAGGCTGATGTGAGATGCCCGAGTTAGTAGCACACCCACTTGGAGGCCCAATCTAGCCGGAGCCCACTAGACCATCTACATGGGTTGCATGTGGCATCTTTTTCATGCCTCACCCTGAAATTCCACCTATCCTGGGATGGTCTGGAAGGAGGCCAGAGAGGGTGTGGAGCAGTGTGCATTCATTCCTCCTCTCTTCTTCTCTTCTCCAAGAGGCCACACCCCACACAAGGCCCTCACTGTGTCTTGGGCAACAGTAGTCCCATAGTTTTATGCCGGCTGCACCCTCTTTTATACTTCTTCTTTTTAAAACAGCCTCTCCTAAGTTGCCCAGGCTCTTTCTAAGCTCTTGAGTTAAGAGGATCTTCTTGTGCCAGCCTTCCCAGCCTTCTGGGCCCGGCTTTCAGGAACCGCTCCTAAGAAGCTAGCGGTTCTGTCTCCAAGCACCTCACCCCAGGCCAGGTGGGTCAGCACAAGTGCGAGAAGGCCCAGAGCGCTGAGCCGAGCGCTCTAGGACCGCGCAGGCGCCGGGGGTCCTTCTCACGCAGGGCGGCGCACCTGGAGGCGGAGCCAAGCCGGAGCCACGCCCACCCTCGGGGTGCGAAGCCCCCTCCCCGCACCCCTCCCAGCACGCCGCACAGGCGCGCAGGTGCGTGAGGCGGCGCCCGCCCGGCACCCTGCAGACGAGGGCCCGCCATGGAGCACATCCGCACGCCCAAGGTTGGTGGCGGGAGAGGAGGAGGAGGGATGCTGAGCGCACCGGAGGCCGCCTTCCCGGCGGGGAGCTGGCGCTGCTGGACCGCGGGCGGGCGAGGGAGGAGCGGGCGGCGCCTGAGCATCTCCGCGTCGCTAGGAGGCCGGCCTTCCCGCTCCGGTCGCGCAGGCCTAGCGTTAGCTGCTGGGGCGCTAACCTCTTGTCCTTGGGGGTGCACAGTGTGCGTGCGTGTGTGTGTGTGTGTGTGTGTGTGTGTGTGCGCGTGTGCGTTGGACTGGGGACCCCGACTGCTGAGTAACAAGCTGTTAAACGTCCTCATCTGGCCTAGTCCTGGGCTTTAAAATTTGTATTTCTCTTTTCAAGGTCTGGTCAGTTAGAAGGGAAATCGGCCTTTGAATGACAGGTGCCAGGAAAGCCAGCGGAGGGCACATGGATTGAGTGCTCTGGGGAGCTTCTTGTCTGTAGGGCCTCAGGTTCACCCAGCACCTCCTCCTGGCCCTTGCCCATCTCCAGGCCAGGAGTGGTGAAGCACCTTTCTAACACAGCAGAGGCCCAGTGGTCGCTGTAGATGGCATGATGGTGGGTTTTTGTTTTTGTTTTGTGTTTTGCCTCTTCCTGTTTGTTTAATTCCCTGGGGAGGGCATGCAGCATGTAGATTCTTCCCTTCATATACCTCTCTCTCTCTCACACTGTATATGAATACACACACACGCACACGCACACATATACCCGTCTATATGTGTGTATTTATATGTATATATTTGTGCAAATGTATCAATTCCAAATATTTTATTATTAAACTCAACACATTATTGTTGTTTTTAAATTCAGTGCATCCAGTTAATCAGACCGGTCCGTTTTAAACCACACCAGCTCTTGCCACTCAACAAAAGTAACTGGACCCCCGATCACCCAGTTAAATAACGCAGGAAGCATCTGCTACTGTAACAAAACATTCCTACACATAGTTGTAATATAATTTAAAATGAAAACAATCATTATCATTCCTAACAGATTTAAAAAAAAAACCTCTAGGGTAACGAAAGAATACATTTAAAAATCCTATTGGCTATCTCTTTGTTACTACCTTCACAACCCCTTAAGTTTCCATGGTGATATGGTATTCAAAATCTAGGCCCTGACAGAGTTTGTCAGAGTTGTATCTGGATAGAGATCTGGTGATCCCAGGGATGCTACTGATTCCGTGATAAGGCAATTGCTTTGCTTTATATCCAGCAAAATAATGTTTGCCTATATTCTGGAATAATACCACCTTGTTAATGCTCCTTTAAAGTTAACCTATGTCAGTGGAAGAATTCATTTTTTTAGTTTTCTGGAGACAGTCAGTTCCAAAAGTAAATTTAAATTTAATTGACTTTGGACCATGGAATTAAATAGTTGCTTCACAGTCAGGAAGTTGTAAACTTAGAAGACAGTGCCATAAACCACAAGAAGGGTGGCTTAAAGCTTTTAGGGTTTAAGTGGTACTAAATAATTTATTCCAGGATGACAAATATAACTCATGGAGTTTCTCCGCCCTTGCCAAAGGCATCTTTTCTTTTTTCATAATGAGGAGGACCATTTGTAAAAATGTCATCAAATGTGCATATCAGCAGCAAGACTGATAGGAGACACATCATGAATGTCATTTTTTTTTCTTTCCTTTCTTTTTTTTTTGGGGGGGGGGGTCTGGTCGTGGGGCCTAAACTCTGGGCCTGGGCGCTGTCCCTCAGCTCTTCAGCTCAAGGCTACCGCTCTACCACTTGAGCCACAGCTCCACTTCTGGCTTTTCTCTTTTTGCTTATGTGGTGCTGAGGAATCGAACCCAGAGCCTTATGCATACAAGGCAAGTACTCTACCACTGAGCCACCTTCCCAGCCCCAGTCATTTTTCTTATAGAACATGAATTTTGGAGTAGTAAAAGGCTTTTCTAGTCCATATTCCAGTTCATCCTAGAACAAGCCTTAGTAGCAAGCAGTATTACTTATTCTTAAAATTGTTTTTCATGGATACCTTCAAATCAGTATTGCACCTAAGAAATCCCTTTCTGTTCTTGAAATGGAAAGAAATTGGTGTGTGTGGAGAATTGTCTGACATGTCATTAAATTGCAGGGTTGTTAACGTTTAGGAGGATGCAGATTGGATGAATGAGATTCGTTTGTTTATTCATTTTGTCCCACAATCATTTGACAATCATATGTCAGGCTCAGTGTGAAATGCTGGGAGCACCAAGCATATAGGAATTCACAGCCTAGAAGGATGCCAGCCATAAATAAGTCATTATATGATAGAGATATGTACAAAGTACAGCAGGTAGAGAAGGCAGAGTGGAAAGAAGATCAGCTCTACCATGAAGAGCAAAGGCAGAGCTGAGTGGTAACTTGGAGACCAGAGGACTAGGAGACCTCTGCCATGTCATTGTATAAATCTATAATAAATGGTCACAACCTCAAAGAAGCTGATGGTATGAACAGTGCTTAAAGTTAATGATTCCTTGGGGATAGTCAACATCCTGTTTTTGTTTTGCATTTTAAGTCAGCAATTAATTTTCACTATCAATAAAAAGAGAGTAAGACTACTTTCCAAGTATGTGTTGTAAAACACGCAGTTGCTAGTGGTCATAATTCATCCTTTTATTTGCTCCTATATACTCTGGGGGAACAGAATAGAACATTCTCTTTTGATCTCATGGTCTCATGTCTTGGGTTAGTAGGAGGGTATGCAGTTTGTTTATCTGACACACTGAGTTTCAAGTGGTATTTACCATGGAAACAGCAGAATTTTATTTTAAGAGGCAAAGAAATGTATGTGTATGTAATACACAGTTGCTCTCTCTTTACAACAAGGCAAGTCATTCATTGACTCTTTGAAAATTGTACAGTAGCCATCACAGCCTCTGTTCTGTGCCAGTCTCTGGAGTGCAGTTTAAGGAAACACATGGTCACGAATAATTTGGAATGCTGTGTACACATTTCTTTCCTTGTGTATGTCTTTGTGTTTAACTGAAGCTTTTAATAGAGCAGATACCCAGCAGTCAGAAGAGTATTTCTCTCCCAGGATAGTTTTCCAATGACAGGCTATTGGGAGGAAGTGAGGACATGACACAAAGTATTACCTGAATTCAGCACAGTGAGGTTTTCCTCTGCTCCTTCACCACCAGGCCTCTTCTACCACTCTGACCTCATGACAGTAAGAAATTGTTTTGCTGGAGGCTTCAAATGATTTGAGTTCAAGTACTACTTACTTAAATGAAAAGACTTCAGAGCTCCTAGAAGTAGTTGAAGTGTTTGTAGGATTTAGTTTGGTACTGGACTGATGCTAATGTATCTGGGATCCTCACTATGTAAGCTTTTCTTTTTCTGGAACCAAGAAAATGTGAGAATTTGAGTTAGTAAATAGAATAAGTGGTCATCTATAATATAGACCTTGAAAATGTCTTCTCGATCTTATTCCTCTAGTCTGCACCGACATTCTCTGAGCCTCTTAACTGGTCTCCTCATTTACTCTTTAGTTCTTAAATCCCTTTCCACAGAAAGGCCTGGGTGGTACTTCTATGACACAAGGTTATTTCTCTGCTGAAATTCTGGGCTTTTCTAGCAACCCTAGATATGAAGTGAGAATTTCCAAGGAGGAGTATGGGGCCATGTGTGGACTGATCCCATCCTCCCTCAATAGCATCTTTTTTTTTTTTTTTTTGGAGGGTCCGGTTATGGGGCCTGAACTCTAGGCCTGGGCACTGTCCCTCAGCTCAAGGCTAGTGCTCTGCCACTTGAGCCACAGCGCCACTTCCGGCTTTTCTTTTTTTGCTTATGTGGTGCTGAGGAATCGAACTCAGGACCTCATTCATGCAAGGCAAGCGCTCTGCCACTGAGCCACCTTCCCAGGCCTCAATATCATCTTTTTATGACCATGTTTACTTAACTAACCATCTGATGGAGTCTTGATAGTTTTCTTAAATGCAACAGTGTCTTCCCTGTCTCAGGACTTTTGCATTGCTGTTCTACCTGGGGAAAAACTAATCCTCCGTCCTCACCTACAAAGTTGTTCATGTTCATAGTTTCAGATTAAATATAATTTCATTAAAGAGGCTGTTTCCTTCCTGTCTAAATCAGACCTATTTGTTGTAGTTTATCATGGAACCTTATGTTTTTCTTTTATGTTCTTCACTAACAATTGTTTTATTTATTTGACCAGTTATTTGTTTGATGCAAGCTCCTTCCTTAACTGGGAGCCCTTTGAGGGCTAACTTATAGCTTCTAATACAGATTGGCACCAAGGAAGCATGCCGCCAATAATAATTGAAGGGATGATCAGTTCTTAATTTAGTACTTCATTTTCTAGAATTTTTTTTTTTGTAATTCAAAGTATATTTTACCTACTTAGCAGTATTATGGATCCTCTAACAGGACTTAACAAGTATTAGATATCTATGGTTGTCAAATCTTTTGGGTGCCTGTGCATGTATGTGTGTGTGTTTGTGAATGTAAGTACTCGAGGTTTGAACTTAGGGCTTGGGCACTGTTCCTTTTTTGCTCAAAGCTAGTGCTCTGCCACTTGAACCACTTCTTGCTTTTTGCTGATTAGTTCAAAGTAAGAGGCTGACAATCTTTCCTGGTCATGATGGCTTTGAACTGTGATCCTGACAGATCTCAGCTTCCTAAGTAGTTAGGATTGTAGACAGTTAAAATAGGATTCACCTGGGCACACGTGGATCATGCCTGTAATCCTAGCTACTCAGGAGGCTGAGATCTGAGGATCACAGTTTGAAGCCAGCCTGGGCAGGAAAGTCCATGAGGTGCTTATCTCCAGTTAACTACCAGAAAACTGGAAGTGGCACTGTGTTCAAGTGGTAGAGCGCCAGCCTTGAGCTGAAGAGCTCAGGGACAGTGCTCAGGCCCAGAGTTCAAACCTCATGACTGACAAAAAAAAAGTTTATAAAAATAAAATGTAAGTCAATATATTTCATATAATGTATACTATATGCATATTACAATTTTATTAGTTAAATTTCAAGTAATAAAATTCATGTTAAAAGTGAAAAATTTAGTGTTCTTAGTACCTTTAAAATGTTATACAAACATTATTATTATCCAGTTATAGAATACTTTCTTCACCTCAAAACAAATCCAATATTCTACCCAGGAGACAGTGATCAGGAGAGTCATGGTTCAAGGCCAGCATGAGCACAACCATGAGTTCAACCAGTACCCTGAACTTGGTGATACATGCTTGTCATTCCAGCTGTGCAGGAGGGTGCATAGGAAGATTGAGGTCCTGACTACATCAAGCCAAAACACGAGCCTCTACTTGAAAAACTAACTCAAAAGCTAAATTGTCTGCATACCGAGGCCCTGAGTTCAAATCCTAGTATTGCCAAAAAAAAAAAAAAAAGAAGCAAAAAAGCCCAGTATTCATTAATGGTTAGGTTTTATAAAACTTTACACTTATCTGTGTTGAATTTTTTCCTTGGATTTAGAACTGTGTCTTAATCTCGTAATAGTTTTTGGCTACTGATATCACCTCTCCTCTTAGTTTAGTTACGTGCCTTGTATAATGTACTTGCTTTCCATTACTTTATTCTTTATATCATCAAAGAATGGAAGGATGTGAAGTCTTAGTGATTTAAACTTCTTGCCCTTCCCTCAGGATCATGGCAGATTTATTAGTTCTCTTAGTTTGATGTCTTCTGGCATTTGATTAAGTCTGTCTTGTACCACCTCCCCAAATAGTTCATTGAGAAAGGAGAAACAGTCATGTGAAATGAGGAGTGAGAAAACCCATGATGTTCTTGCTGATAAATGGATTCCTTTTGGGGGTTTGTATAAAGTTTCACTAAAGAAATTATTTTTGTCTTGTCTAGAATTAATATCAAACTCATCAACTTACTATCTTTCATTTGAAAATAGTGATTGCTTTTCAAGTTCTCTGAGAAGATTTGCTCTCTCTGATTATTCTCCACCATTATACCACTGTCACCAAGGGTTTTTTCTTCCTTTGACTTCATCTGTGAATTATTGTTAGGTTATAAAAGTAATATGGAGTGCTTATATAATAACTGAGTGCTGTTAATAACTGAGGAAATTTTCTTTTGGCAATTTTTTCCTTTACACCAAACATTTTGTATGCTTTCAAGTTTAGAGTTAACCAGTTTAGTTTTGTGGTTTTTCTTTGAGCTTTCTGTCCTGTAGTCTTCAAAAATACGTTCTTTGAAAAGCATGTGTTCTTCTTCAGTTTTTTTGGCATTATTACCACTTAACCATTTCTCCATCTTAAGGCTACTGTGTTACAACACTTCTCATTTATTAATTATTGTGAGCATTCATCATTACCCACATAGGATAGACTCCTAGATGGAATTATTCATTGTGTCAAAGACACAGGCAGGAACCTGATCCAAGTTTGTTTTTGAGATAGTATCTCACTAACGCTTTGTCCTTACTAGCCTTGAGCCATGATCATCCTGTCTCTGCCTCCCAAGAATCTAGGATAACAGGTATGCACTACTGTGCCTGGCATCTTTTTACTTTCTTATTGTTGATCTGTGAAGCACAAAATTTTTTAATTTTCTTGGACTATAGTTTTTCTGGTTTTTAACTTTTGTTACTGTACTTCTTTATGTATCACATAAAAAAGTCTAAGGTCACAAGAATTTGCAGTTTAGGTTTCTGATCCACTTGGAATTAATTTTTGTTTATGGTATAGGGTCAAGATCCAAATTTAATTATTGCTTGCAGGATTGCAGTTGTTCTAGTTTATTGAAAAGACTTTTTTTTTTAACCCATCAAGTTGTCTTGGCATACATGGTGAAAATCAGTTTACCATAATTGCCTGGGTTTCTTTCTGACTCTTAGTTCTTATTTCTTTGATCTCTATCTATCCTTAGCCAGTGTCACACAGTCTTTTTCTTGAATAAGTGATAGGACATGTCTTTACACCTTGGTTCCCTAACCTATAACTTGTAAGATGTAAATGTATAGGATACAGTTAAGTATTAAGTAATGTGGCAGGTAGAACTGAGGTATATTTCTTTTTTTTCTTTTTTTTTTTTTTTGTCGGTCATGGGGCTTGAACTCTGGGTCTGAGTGCTGTCCCTCAGCTCTTCAGTGAAAGGCTAGCGCTCTACCACTTGAGCTACAGCGCCACTTCTGGTTTTCTGATGGTTTATTGCAGATAAGAGTTTCACGGAGTTTCCTGCTCGGGCTGGCTTTGAACCATAATCCTCAGATCTCAGCCTCCTGAGTAGCTAGGATTATAGGGATGGCCACCGGCACCTGGCTTGAGGTATATTTCTTGTCCTTGTACAAAGGAGATGACCACAGGTTTGTATACTACAGGAACCTCTATGGACTTCAAGAATAAGAAGAATTTTGCTAGACCAAACATTTCATTTGACCTACTTACTCATTTCCCCACTGCCCAGTGGGTTTAATTATTTTGGCCCCCTTCAGGAGGCAAGCAACAAAGGGTGGCTTTGTGTAACCCAACTCTGGTTCACACCCATGCTTCAGAGCATACTTTTCTTCAATAAAAACATTCATCTCTGCAAGACATAGTTTTTCAGAAGGGAATCCAATTTTGCTCAGAAAGTCTCTGCAGTAGCCTATTAAGCAAAGCCGGGGAGACAGGATTTAGATTCCTGTGGGAGGGTCATTTTAGAGTAGATATGTAGAGAAGAAGCCGGAAGACCTATCTTGTCTTTTAAGAGGTGGAAAGTACCTTGGTAAATTTGTGCCACCAGAAAAGCATTTTTAATGTTTTAAGGATGCTTTTAAGGATGCAGTGAAGGTTTTATACCATGTGAAACACCGCAGTGTTGATGAGGTATGATGAAGATAAGAAACTAACCCTTTATGTATATGTATGCTGCCAGCCACTATTTTTTGATTAGTAAATTTTACCATTTCTCCAGTGAATTTACATGACTGACTGTTGAGGATTGCCTCTCACTTCTATCCTCTTACTGCAGGCAAAACTATACCCAGAACGCCACTTTTCACAGAACAAATGAGCATATATATTTTCATCTTTATTTAAAGTTTATTTTGATTTTTAACTGTATTTTATTTTTCCATTCTGAGTAGGACAAGCCGTGAAGTATGTATGACATTAAACCTCTTGACTAGAAACCCATGATTCAGGATCTGTCGTGTGAAGGTTCAGTTTTTTATGCTAATAGTGGACTCACAAGTTCAAGCAGCTCATTTGTACCATATTTCTTAGTCCAGGACCAGTCGAAACTATTTTTTCTAGTGACCTTTACTCTGGAGGACAGCTAGCTGAAGCCTTTGGGAGTAAAAGTACTTCCCAGGACATAAGCCCAACCCTTCCTCCCACAGCTATTTAAACTGGTTTAAAAATAACTTACACTTAAAGTTTTGTGGCAGGCTTTGACAGTTTTATAAAAATTGTATATTTACTTTTCTCCTCTTTTTCACGTATTAAAACACTGCTTATCACAGATTCCCAGAGAAATAAATTTACTGACAAGCTGTGAAAGAAAGTTTTATTCCTTTGGACATGTAGAAAAGCACAAGTTATATAGAATTTTCAAGGTGCAGTTAAGCCAGTTTGAGTGGTGGTGGTTTAAGAAAGTGATGCTGACCTGAGATAAGCAGATAGTCAGATTGTTCATGCATTTATTCACATTGATCAGATAGTCCTTGATGCTTTCACTTTGCTAGAGAATATTTTACATCTCAAGATTCAAGGTTGGTGGAGGCCTACATTATTCTCAAATTGCTATGAAAGATTTCTTACGTTATTCTACAGAGTTAAACAAAAATAAAATTGCAGATTTTTTAAACATATGTCTATATAATCACTGTTTATCCAGACCTGTGACAATCTTCCATTTCTGGTAGGTTTATTTCCTAAACCCTTCAGTTCACCTCCTATTCCCACTGGAAGTCAAGGCCAAATTTGTCTCATTGTCCCTGAAGGCCCTCCAAGATTCACACTCCCTCTGCATGTGTCACCACATGACCTACTCTACACCTCTTGTGGCTCATGAACTCTGATCAGACATCCTCACCTGCTTGTAGAGCCTGAATACATCCAAGTTGCTCCTGCTCAGGGTTTTTGCAATTTGTTTCCTCTACCTGAAATACTCTTTTCCCAGACGTCCTTGTGGCTGGCTTTCTCACTTACTTTGGTTCTCTACTGAAATATAAAATTGTTTGTAGTTAGAGAAGACTACTCTGCACAGCCTGCTTCCCTACTCACCCAACTGCTTATTGCTTTAATTTCCTCCTTTGAATCTTTGGTACTGCCTTTGGAAAGGTGTGTACATGCATAAACACACACACACACACACACACACACACACACACACACACTTTTTTTCTTGCCTATTTATGTATTTTAGTTATTTCCTGCCTACTTATCCCCAGACAGAATGCAAGGTCTTATGAGCAGCAACTTCTCTCTTGTTTACTCATTTATCCCCAGCATCCAGGACCCTGCTTAGTGTAGGACAGAGGGGCCCGCTAAATCTTCGTTGAATTTATGAATAACAGAAATGGCTCACTGTGATTTTGTGTCCAAGCTTCAGTATTTTCTAATAGCCCGTTTCTTACTCTTCTTATATACAGTCTCAATTTAAGTTATATGACCTGTTTTTTTGCAGACAAAATTCATCTTTCTTTTCTTTTCTCCTTTGTTTCTTTACTTACAACATGTTCTAGAAAAGTAAGTTGAGTGCCAGGCCTTGTTTATGAGGTTGCAGGAAAGGTGAGATATAAAATAAACAGAATATATGTGCTTAGAGTAGTACAGTAAGAATAGTTGTAATAAAGCACTGTAAGGTAAGGGTAAATGACCAGAGGTGTCACAGCAGTTAGACAGTGATAACAATGAGGAGTAGTTGAGGTAAGGTGTTAATAAGGAGATGAACCTTCAGCATTAGGCTTGAGTGAAGCATACTGTGTTGGGTATGGGATCTTGGTAACCTTAGTCTATTGTAACAGGACAATAGTATACTTTTCCTTGGGGCCTCAGAAGAGACCTCACATCTTATGACTGAAAGGCATTTGCTTTGCACTCATTCCCCAGAAAGAGACTGATGGACTTGGGAGAGAGCTGTGCTGTAAGAGGAGAAAGAGAAAGTGAACAATTATGTAATCTATCCCTTAGAACTTCAGAGTCCAGGAATAAGGCATGGGAATGTACAGACAGGTTGGAACTTGGCCTTGCCCTGTACGGACAAATGTAACCCTTTGCCTTCTGGCTTGCCAGGAATTGATGGGAGGGGACATAAGACTTGCTTCTCTCTCTGCCAGGTCTATCTTTTCTCTTTGGATTAGCAGTAAGTTCCATTTGGCACAGCATGGCTTTGGAAAAATGTTTTCCTGTGGTTCTCATAGAGTTGTGCAAGTAGACAGTTTGAGTTCTTTACTAGTGCTTTTGTCAAACAATTAAAGTTTTCAAAATATTTTAGAGGAAAATCATCATCATCACAAAATAAGCTTTGAACTTTCTATATTGCTTCAACACAAGGTCTTTTTCTCCCAAGAGTACTTTTTAACTGAGTTTATTGATTTTAACCCAGCTATCTTTAATAGGTCACGCCATACACTTATTCTTTGAGCTACGTTGGGTCTAACATCTGTTCATAATTTACTTTTCCTTTTAATATCTTTCTTCCTCTTTTTCTCTTATTTGTGCTTGCTGAAAATGGTATTTTTGGTTGAGGCTATTTTAAGATGGTGTTGAAATAAATCCTAGGATTCTTCTTTTGTCCAGCAGCGCATGTTCTTTTAAACCTACACATCCAGGTCACTCTACCAAAATAAATTACATGGGCCTTGTGCAAAACTCTCTAGTGCAAAACTCTCTCTAGGGCATCTTATTTATGAGTCAGCTCTGGCATGTCTGTAGTTTTCCCTGAGCCAAAATGAGCTTCCTTCTCTTCTTTGCCTTTTCCCAAAATTCCCAGCACTCTTCATTTCTTAACCAGTTGGAGTTCTGTGTCACTATTTTAGCTTTGTTATCCTTCCGCAGAACATTTAAAATAGTTTAGCTAAATGTCAGTAAAATCTTAACCAGTATAGGCGGCTAGGACAACAGCCTGTTCATTTGTCTATCCAAAATTATCAAGATATTTTCTTTATCTTCACCTCATTGAGGAAGAAGAATTTTTATGTGTAAAGTTTTATCTTTTTCTTTCAAAATCTAATTTCTCAAAAATCTGTATTTTTTGCTGTCTTAATAACAAAAATGAATTAGAATTCATAAGTGGCTCAAAAAGACTTTTGAAATATAAGTATCCAATATTGTAATTCTAGAAAATGAGGAAAGATGGAGATTATTTACATTGGGAAGTTAGTATATTATAACTCTCTTATGTGTGTAAAGTTCCAATACTTTAATTTTATTGTCACTTTATATAGCCAGCATAATAATAGACTCAATATACTGAGTTGTCCTTTCTCTCTTGGTTTAAAAAAATATATATATCTACTGTGGGTCTTACCTAAAACCCTTTGGATTGTGGATCTTTGGAAAATTTAAACTCTCCTACTTTAGTTAACCTGTCTAAGTCTGGCTCCAGCCAGAGCGAAGTGGGTACTTGAAAAGGTAAGGTTGAAGATATGGCCAAATAGCTGTTGATAGAGGAAGAAAGAGAGTGAAGGATTAAAGCATAGATTTTGATATCACTATGTTTTTGGAGAATACTCAGGGATGTTTACCATATGATACTGATGATTGTCTTGGGTATGAAAGGAGGGACCTTCTCTGCTCGTCTGACGGGACCAGGTTGTGGAAGGCCATTGATCGGCAATAGGGAGTAGCCGTTGTGATTTTGAATAGAGAGAGACAGGATCAAGATGTGTCACAGGATACTATGAGTAATAATTTGGGGAACAGAGTATGTGCTAGACTTAGCATGTCCTAAGCATGTGCTAGTCCTTGGTTGCTCATCTTCTATTCTTCCTTATTCCATCTGAAGAGGTTTGCTCAGTCTATATTTTTGGGATATTGTTATATACTGCCAGTCTGTCTACCCAAATCACATCATTATATAATCACACAGAGTAGTTTCAGGATTAGTGTGTGACCCTGTAAAATGCATGATACTTTGCTTGGGCTGATGTTTTAACTCTTGGTCACAGATGAGGTAAGTGATAACTAGTGGTTGCCAGGGCCATTCAGACCAGAGAGAGAAGGCCCAGTAGATAGGATGTGGACAGAAGGTGGAGGATGAGGAGGTGGGTATTCAGAGCTCTTGACTAGTCTGAACCAGTCCTACCACTATCCTTGATAGATATATGAGCAATAAATTCCTTTTGGCTTAAACCATATGAGATTGAAATTTCTGTTTATTTTTCCTAGCTGGGTCTTAAGAGAGATGGAGTCTACTAATCTGTGAGTATGATTACTAGTTAGGATTTTTTGATAAATAGTCCAAGTCCCTGGCACAGAGTTATGCACTTAACAAATTAACACGACTAATTAATAAGCTAATTAAATTGGAAGGACTTACACTGATGAATATCAACTGTCTAATTTTTATAAGAATTTTTTCCACAAGTTGTTTTGTGTTATAGGTGATTCCATTAACCATGTTTTTGAAATAAATTCATTTTATAACAGGATTTATTTTTTAAAGAGTTAATTATTCTTAGTATCTTGAAAATAATGGCTCTTTTCATACATCTTTAGTATCCTGCTAACATAGTTTTCTATGTTATACTGAAAGTCTTTGTGGATCGCATGAAGGACAGAATCCCTGTTTCTTTTGGATGTATGTCATGTATTTTCTTGGACTGTGTTCTGTGATTTTTATCCTTCCCTTTAGTTCCTCTCAGATCAATGGTCCTGGGAATAAAATGGTCCTGGGAAATGACTTTTATTGGTTTTACAATTTTAAACAGATTAAACCAGCCTTTTGGGTAAATGATGGATTTTCCTGATTTATCCATCAAGAGTCTGGATTAGAAAACTCCAGGAGCCTCAGGGCTATCCATCTTTATTTGTTTAAGCAACTTTATGTAAGAAGGGATAAAATGTGCTTCCTTTTAAAATTGGAAACATTAAAAACTTTTTTTCTGTAATAATATGAGATTTTAGCAGTTTTGAATGGTCTAGAGAGTTTGTTTTTGCTCTAGTTTTTCATATTGCATATCAAATTACTTTTCCAACTACAATTGAATAGTCCATCTTCCTGGCAAACTCCGTAGTTGCTATTACTTTAACATGGAGTTGAAATCACAAACATAAAGTAAGTAACAGATATAAGAAATTGAATCATAGCAAAATATATTGCAACTATGTATGAAAGTGATATAAGAAATCTCAGTATTTCAGTGGCAGTAAACTCAGTGAAAGCTGTTGACCAATAGGTAGATGAAGAGATGGGGATAGAAAAAGCAATAGACTTATTTAGATTAAAATATAATATATACGTATTTGAAATGGCACAATGAAACCCCTTGATACAATTAATGCACACTAAAAGAAAATGGCAGGAAAGTAAAATACTCTGTTGGGGCACAGTTGCCAGCTGGAGCAGGGAGAGATCACAGAAAGGATGAGTGAGGATGTAGAAGTACTTTGTTTGCATATATGAAAATAGAACAATGAAACTTGCTGAAAACATTTTTAAGTGGGGAAGAGAGAGAAGGAGAGTGATATAGGGGTGACTTTGGGTATGCAAATGTCATCAATGAAAGCCCCCCTGTACAAAACTAATGCATGCCAATAAAAAATTTAAACAAGGTAAAACTCTGAATTTACTTAGTAATAGTTACTAGTTACGAACTAATGATATGTGCACTTGTCTCTCTCACACATAGGCTGTTCCTCAAGAGGGATATTTATTGTTCTGGAGATTTAGCCATCTTAGTGACTGTTACAGATGGAAAGTGTTACTAATGGACCATTGTTTATAGACAGTGACATAATTTTGGAATTTCTGATTAGGTCACTTGTATAATTAATGTAAGACTAGTTAGAAGATTCCTGGAAGGGTGCCCTATAGAGGTCTTCACACTTTGTAATTGAAACTATATAGCTGATCATGAAACCACCAGGTTTACTCCTTCAGGCAAGACAAATGTGAGAGGTGTGTGCATGTGTGTGAGTGTGCTGTGTGTGTGTATGTGTGTGTGTGTGAAGTGGCCAGCCAAGCTGCCTAACACAAAATGAGTAAAAAAACTTTTTAGCATTCTCTAGAACTTTATTTTTCTTGTTAAGGGATAGATTTTATCAATAAAATATTACACATCTTTTAATACTAGCATTCTCTAGAACTTTTTACTTTGTCAACATTTACTTGCAAATGTGAATGCACATAATTGAAATTGAAGGGAAAACGGAGGATAAAATTTTGAGCCATGATACTTTTTCTTAATTTACATTACCAGGCCTGTAATGAAGAGGGAAAGAATGGAAGAAGTCTAGGAACAGGAACACTGCTGACTTGTAGTTGGGCTCAGTCACTTGCTAGCTATGAGGCCTAGCAATTGATTTGCTATTCATGGGCTTCTCTTTATCATCCATGAAGTGGGGTCACCCTGTCTGTCTCTGAACTGAGTGGAAGTAGCATATGGACAACACCTGGTACAGGGTAATATAAACAGCATTTGTTCACTAGACAGTAAAGTATTCCTGTGTTGTTACTCGCCCTCCTCTGGCCCTTTTTGCTGCAGGGTGAAGTTAAATGGAATCCACCATAGTTCTGTTGCTGCCTGTCACATCAGCTTTTCTGTAAGGAATTTACCCTAGATTGCTCTAATTTGGTACAAACAGTCAGCAGAGGGGAGTAGGCTCTGCTTGGAGCTGAAGTAGTAGCCATAGTGCTAATTACTATGTAAAAGAGTTAAAACTGAAGTACTGATTTGTATTATAAGCTATAGCATTAACGCACTTTTTCTGTGTTTTATACTTTCACATTGTATGGCTCAGCTGATACTAAATACAAACTCTGCCTATACTTTTAGGCCCTCATTTCTGTAATGATTTCAACACTGGCTTATGTTGCAGTTGTCCTTGTCACTCATGTGCCTTCTGGCCAATGGGCATTGGATGAATAGACCCTACCAAGCTAGACTGGTTGGTGGACCATGCAGCCTGAATAATAGCATTAAAAGTTACACAAAACAATAAGAAAAAGTAGGTGGATACATGGCTAAATAGATATGTAAAAATTTTTGTTATCAGAAATCAAGTTGGCATTCTGATATACATATATATTTTCAGAAAGGTTTTAGGAAATATTTTCTCTTAAAAATTTTATGGCATAAGATTGAATATGGTACAAAAAGGACATTGAGTCTGATGTCATTTCTTTTAAGGAAGTCAAGCAGAAGGCTATAAGTCATGTCATTAATTCAAATGTACAACCAAATGATACATAATTATGGGATGGAAAGATAGCTCAATAAATCTTACAAATGCTATAGGATACCTAAGAAGCGAAAAGCAAAAGAAGACCAAGAAGGGGGAGCAGAGATGCTGAAAAGGGTTGCGTCCCAGTAGCTTCTCTGCCAGGTTGGTGGGTTAGTATACTTGGGCTTGGGGTATTTATTATTCTTTTTTGGTCTAGAACTTCAGATATCAATGTAGCCTCTAAAACAAACTCATTTTGTTATTGAGGATGGGGTTTCCTTTCTTTAGTAAATCTCAAGAGTTCTGTTGGCTAATCATATTTCTAAAGATTTCTGGAGCTTTTCATAATGAATTGCTATTGTATATATTATCACACTTGTTGTTATTGTGTCTCTCTAGGTAATCTCAAAGTACCATGGAATTAGCTACAGTCTGCTAATGTGGAGGAAAACATTAGCCCCTTTAGAGGGTCTAGGTGCCTTTTACAAATCAAAATTCAGAGACTCAAATGCCTATGTATGCCTAATGGTTAAGTTTCAAGACTAGAACTAGAACCAGAATCTAGGCCTTTTTACTTACAAATACTTTTCTTTTCATGTTAGCAGAGTCAGAAAATGTCATGATACTGAATTTAGCATGACAAACTATTTATCTAGCTGCTTTTCTTAGATTAGAACATAAACTTGTCTTAGGTTTTGGCTGCTGCAGACATTTGGATTTGTCCCTGTCCAACAATCGCTGAATCTCTTCCCCAAAATGATTGGAAGTAACCTTTAGCCTAATTTATATGGCACCAGAGAGACTTGGTCTTTGGCCCACGAACAGCTTGTGGCCAGTGTCATTGGTTTCTCTTCTTTTTTCAATAAATGGTAAATCCACCCTGCTCTGAATACTTCTCAGATGATTCTAGAACCCTAAATGTTCATCAGTTTGTTATTTGACCTGCAGAGTAGAAAGCAAAGGCTTATGTTCTATTGAGATTGAAATTAGAAGGTGGCTTGATGAGAATAGCTTAAGAGAGGCTCCTGTCTCTCAGTTATTTAAAAAGTCCTTTTGACTCGTAGGCAGCCAAGGAAGGATGAAGAAGGGCTGTGTTCTGCAGCCAGGGTGTCCTATTTCAAAACCTGGCAGTGCTGTGATGGAGACCTATGTTTTGTCTGAAGCTTTTCAGCCATGGCCTAGAAAACTGTTGAAACCCTTTCCTCCTTCAATGTAAGCCCAGTGGAGGAGGGAAGAGATGTTAAACCGGGGCAGTCTTTCCATTGAAACTGTAAGGTTCTTGAGGGTACAATGACTCTTAATCTATTCATTCTTTTGTTTTCTTCTGAGAACCTAACACTGTGCTATACACAGACAGCTTGTTGAATAGAATGAGATATTTAGTGTTCTCTCTTTTATTAGTGTTGAGAATCCTGAAAGTCTGCTTGTACCAACATTTGGACTCCTGTATCCTATTCTCAAGCGTCTATCCTTGAGTTTATCTCAATAATAATATCTTGAGAGCGGCTTGTCAATACAGTTTTATCATATAATTTTGCCTTAAAGATTCTATACCCAGAATTTGAATTTCATGAATAAAATTTCCAAAGTAATAGGTTAACTTACTGTAAACATACTAAACTTCAATAGCAATACTATGACCTCAAAAGTATTCACTAGTACCTATAGCCATGATGAGCAAGGAGATTGGGTTTTGGAGGGGGAATACCTAGTTGGGACTGACAAAACCTGAGGTCATTTTGATCAAGTCTCTAAAGAAAACTTTGATTATGTAAGAACCCATGAGTTTATTGTGGTAATGTACTGACTCAGATATGCAAAGTGATAACACAATACATGGCATAAGTGTTAAACATATACCTTAAAAATATTGGTTATTCTTTTTACTCTTGGTTGTTATTTTGGTCATTTTTTTCTAAAGCAAGTGACAGCGGGGGGGGGGGGGGGGGATGGGGGGAGGGTCTGGCCTGTGATATGTTGGTGCTCCCATTGTCTTCTCTTCAAAAGTTCAAAGCTCTCCAGAGAATATCTGCCAACTCCATGGGGATTTTCATAGTTACCTCTGGTATAATCTGCTGAGTTTTGCATAGGGAGCATAAACAAATCCTTGTCAAATCACCCAAATCTCCTTTCTAATCGTTTAGAGCATATTCCTCAAGCATCCTTCTTACCGGAGTTTTTTCTCACAATATTTATCACTAAATGTAGATTTCCTTTCCTTAAATTGCTTCTTTCTATGAAAGCTTTTGATCCTCTGGTTGCTTCTGAAATTTTTTTTTTTTTACCATGTTTCGGTAAAATGAGTGGTCAAGCTCTCAAGCTTTTGCCAAGTTACAGCCTCCATTCTGCTTAGACTGGAATCTTTCCTTTCTCAGTGCCTGCCTACGGCTGTTGTGTTACAGCTTCTGATCTCTGTTTGGAGGCTCACTGGCTAAGTCACTAGTAGAGTCTTTATGTGACTTGCTACAGTAGGCAATTTGCAGTTCTCTTCGCCCTCTGTCTGGTGACAGTATTTGACATAAATATCTCCTCTGTCTTAAAAGAGTTACTCTGCTTTTTCACTGCAGACTAAATCTCTGGTCATAATATCTGGCCATTCCTGAGATTGTTTTTCAAATTCTTCCTCTTCCTGAGATCTGTGAACATTAGTTCTTCATACTTTTCTTCCCTACTCTCCAGGGTCTTCCTAGGTTGTCTTTTCTTTTTTCATGCCAAAGACTACACTTCACTCTACAAATGTAAGAAATCACTGGTGTCAGAGGCACCAGGATTTTTATATCCCACAAAGGAAGAACGGCTCTAATTAAATGACACGAGGATATGTAATCATAGTAATTATGATGGATAGAATTTATTTTCAGAGCTGTCATTCTCAGAACTCTCAGGATATGAAAAATGTACAACCAAGAATTCAGAATGGGGTGCATAGAATAAATGTCATTTCCACTGCATGAACTCATGTAGTACCTTCAGTAATGTATGTAGATGAATTGTAAGAACTTTGCTCCAAGAAATGAATAGTTTCCTGAATCTTATCTCTGCAAGTGTGATAGAGGCTTTATTGCGGTGTAGCTTTTTATATGAATTAGCATCAAGTTAGCTGAACAATGAAGCATAGTTTGTTGCGCCAGCAGGTCATCAGTATGGTATTAGAAGCCTGAGATTTATTTCATTTTAGGTAATCTGGCTATCTTAGTATAGAAAACTGGTATTTTCAGGCAATTCCAAGAAGATTGCAATTGAGGAAAGACTGAAGGTTTCCCGAATGCATAGAGTTCACTGTTATATTTCAGATACTAGTTCACTCTCTGAAGTACTACCCATCCAATTTGTGCTAAAGACCTGCATCTTTTAAAAACAAAAACAAGGGCTGGGAATGTGGCTCAGTGGTAGAGTGCTTGCCTTGCAAGCCGGAGGCCCTGGGTTCGATTCCTCAGCACCACATAAGCAAAAAGAAAAAAGCTGGAAGTGGCACTGTGGCTTGAGTGGTAGAGTGCTAGCCTTGAGCTGAAGAGCCGAGGGACAGCGCCCAGGCCCAGAGTTCAAGCCCCACGACCGGACCCAAAAACAAAAACAAAAACAAAAACAAAATCCTCAAACTTCCACTTTATCATTCCAGTTAACTTCTTTCATTTTCACTCTGTTTTTGGCACTATTTGCTTTTGGGGATGCATATTTTTCCAAAATTAAGGGTAAATAGCACAAAGATTTAAACAAAAACGCACTTGAAACTACTGAAGGGTTCTTTGCATCTATTGAGCTGCAGAGAGTATACATACAGGAATTAATTTTTTTGAAATTTTATTTATTTATACATATGTATATGTACATAAAACATGTTTGGTCAAAACCATGTGTGATAAATCTGGGAATTAGTCAACATTACAGTTTATACCATCAAATGGCCCCTGAATATTTCTGAGATGACAAAATTTAAATTTTTGTATTTCTTTTTGTTGTTGCACATCACTGGGAAATCACAGAGTGTTTCCCTCATGTTCTTTCCTCACTCTTCCAAACTTCAAAATTGCTTTTGACAGCTCTGGGACCTGTAAGAACTATTGCCATATTTTGAAATTTAATTTTCCTACACTATCATCCAAAGTTAACAAAAGGACATGGAAAAATCCTATTAAATATTCCATTCTGCCAACATTTATGTACCTTATTCTATTCCCCTAGGGTTTTCTAAAAATAATTTAAGTGGTATACTTAAATTACCCTCTTTCACTTTTGTAGGGAAAATAATCTGTTCTCAACCTTTCATCTCAGAAAACATTATTTATGATCAATATTATCTATGGTCAGTATACTATTCAATAAAGTTTTGTTCCCCTAGGAGCAGAAAAGTTATTTGTACTCCATTATTATATATTGTTATCTGGTATAGTACCCCTGGATTTGTGCTTTGCTTAGACATATTTTAGCATGCAAATTACATTTTTTCCCCTCAAATGAATGGTTTACAATGACATTTGCTTTAATTTTCCCCTTCTACTACTCTTATAATATCCGTCTTATAGATAGTTCAAAATAGAATTTTTAGTAACAAAATTTTAAATAAAATGATGTGGGAATTGAAAAGTACACTCCTTAAAAATTCTTGGCTCAAAGAAGTAAAAGCTGGAATTAGAGGCTTTTTAGAAAGTAGGAAAAATAGGAATACCAATACCACAAACAAAATTTGTAGATTGTAGCCAAAAATTTACTTAGAGGAAAATGACTCAACTTAATAAACTGTATTATTAACCAAAAATAATGAAAATTAATGTGCTATTAAATCTTAGAGTTTAGGGGGAAAAACACAAACCACATGATATACTCAAGGAAAGCAAGTTATGATATCATGCAAAGGTAGATATTAAAATATTAAGAAAGAAATATAGAATTGATAAATTCAGAACTTTTTATTCTGAAGAAAAACCTTTACCTATATAGTCACAAAATGTTTAAAAACATAATTCACAATATTAGGAATGAGAGGAGAGAAAATGAGTTCTAGCCATCATGATTATTTTGACAAATCCTGCAAAGGGTTGAAAAGAGTATAAGAATTTGAAAACCTGCAAAAAGAAGATAGTTTATAAGGAAAGTAGGTTTTAACTGAATTGATAAATCTATAACTGCATAAGAAATAAAAATCATTATTAAAAAATTCATAGCTATAATTAATTCAGTGGATAGAATTAGCTCTGTTTTATTATAGAAGTCACTGTGTTCAGCTCTACACATGATCTACAGAGATTGTGCTATTCCCATTGCATTTTTTGTTGGTATGATCTCAGTGTGCCTATTCATAAAACAGATAAATGCATGATCAAAGGTGTTTCTAGATAGCTCTTTCAACAGCCTGGGTTTTAGTTCAGTGAGAATTCCATTCACTACAAAAATTTTATTATATAAATGAACGTAAAGATCTCAGAGTAGTAGGGTTATTTGAATATGTTTGTCTTCTGATATTTTTTCCTCCCATATGAACATTTATTTCATACTATATTGCTTAATATTCACATTTTAGTATTTAGCCCATATTATATTTATTTCAAATAATACTTTATACAAAATTAGACAACCACAAAAGGTTTAGAAACATAGAAAATATTGTTTCCTTTTTTAGGATATATTTTAGGATATATAGTCATTGGGTAAACTCAGAATTTTAATTTACTATTTGCTTTAAGTTGGAAATTGTATATAATTGCAATGAAATAAAAAAAAACCACTTGACCCCTTAAAACTCAAAGAAATACATAATATCTATTAAAAATCTGTGGTCCATTTAAAATCATGTTTTAGTAACTGGTGAATTTTTATTTTTTGATATAAATAATGTTCTTTTTTTTTTTTTTGCAGTGCTGGGGTTTAGCCTTGTGCTTGTTAGGCAGGTACACTACCATTTGAACCATACCAACAGCCCTATTTTGGTGTTTATTTGAGTAGTTCTCAAATTATATTTTACACTAGGCATGAAATACTATTTTATGACTAACTCTCTTGCTTTCCTAAAACTTTTTCCATCAATCTGATTTTTCTAGGTTGAAAATGTACGCTTGGTAGATCGAGTATCTTCTAAAAAGGCAACACTGGGTACTTTGTATTTGACAGCCACCCATGTTATATTCGTGGAAAATGCACCTGACACAAGAAAAGAAACATGGGTATGCTTTCCTTATTTTTGGCTTTACATGTTTCCCATTATTGAGTAGTTTGACCCTCTTAATTTTTCCATTTCTACTCAGAAATGAGGTGACTGAACTGTTGGTGTTCTAGTGTTCAGGGGATGGTTTCTGGAATGTGCTTTGCCTTTTTCTAAGAATATACTGAGTCATAAATACTTTATTTGTTCATTCTGAACACTAATTATTTGGATATCATCAAAGATAGACATAGCCTGAAGATTCAAGTCATAGCTATCAAGAAGACATTAAATAACATAAGTGTATGGGAGAAGGCATTTCCATAGTAATTGATTTGCTATATGGTATTTACCCTATCCTATAATTTAGCCATTCGGTCATTTTCCTATGTGTCTCTAGTTTTCTAGGAATTTTAAAAGAAAAGAAATATAGAGAGCAATCAGGTGTTTCTGCTCCTTAATGAAACCATTAAGCATTTCCTACTTTCTACAGCATGAAATTATGACCAGATCTAAAAACTTTAACTGTAGCTTTTCTCCTTCCTATATGAATTGTGTTACATGTTAGAGGTTGGCAAGCACTATTGTGGAAATGAACTTAATGCAATGCTGCCATTGAGGACCAGCCATAAATCTCTCTGAAACACCAGAGATGGACTTCATTATGGTTTGTTTTCAAATATCTTCCTTATGGAGTAGAATGATGATCATCTGATCTTGGCAGCTAAGCAGGGTTGGGTCTGGTTATTACATGGATAGAAGAATATTATGGTAGATATTGAGTGTTGTAGGTGGGAGTGAGAAGGAAGAGAATGGAGTATTGCTGATCAAAAACACTTCAGATAGACAGGAGGAATAGGGCTTGATATATTTGGCATAGCAGTGCATTATAGTCAATACTAATATATTTCAAAATAACCATGAAAGTAAATTATGGATGTTTCACTATGAAAAGTGATAAACAAGATGATGGATCTATTACCTTGATTTAAATGTTCCGTATTTTATATATATATATCTCAAAGCATCATGTTGTACCCTGTAAGTATATATAATTATAATTTGTCAGTTGAATATTGTATTAATAAAAAAACTAAGAAAATAATTCTTTTTCGGGCTGCCTGGTCACCACCAGCTTAGAAAACAAGTATCTCAAGTTGCTGTTGACTTTCAGCATTCCATGTGGAATTAAGGAGCAAGGTGGTACCTCCCCACGGAGCCATCTCCAGCTTTTCTTGATTGCAAAAGTTTATTTTACTAACTTCCCATGACCTTATTTAAATTTAGCTAATACATGCATTTGGCATTTGACCACTAAAATAGTCCCTTACTTGAAGTTGTTCAAATTTACATGCTGAATGATTTGCATCAGAATAATTATTCTGGATGTCAGAAAGCTAGGTATCGAAAACTAATTATAGATTTAGACAACTGATTCTTACTTGGAACTTCTCAGTTTTTGTTACTTGAGTTCAGTGGTTGAGCTAGTAAAAAATTGGGGAATCTTACCTGTTTGTGTGACTCAAACCCCGTTAGTTCTTGTTATGTGTTATTCATGCTTGGTGATCCAAATTAAACTTTTGGTTCTAAGATTCTTCATAGTCAGATTTCCACCATTGAGAAGCAAGCAACAACTGCTACCGGCTGTCCTCTGCTTATTCGCTGTAAGAACTTTCAGATCATACAACTCGTCATACCACAGGAAAGAGATTGCCATGATGTGTACATCTCTTTGATCCGCCTTGCACGGCCAGGTAGGCAATAGAACTCACATTAATCATGGACCACTCCCTGAAAGTTGCAAATTGTATTCAAGAGTTTGTGCAGTGCTTAGGAATGACAGTGTTTTGGGGATGCTATGTCATCTCATCCTCAAATCAGGCTAAGTTTGAATGATCACGCAATATATACTTCCTTATTTTGGGAGTCCGTCCTCCCTGAGTTACTTACCATCTGGGGCTGTTTTATTAGTCTTAGTATTCATATATCCTTGGTAGAGGTCTAATATGTTTCCCTCTGAAGTGAAATCATAAAATTATGCCCTGTGGATCCTCTGATAATTGAGCTACCTTCAAAGACACCTAAGGCAGAACTAACTGTTCGGTGTGGAGTACCTTGTTTTCTAACATTTCTAGTGTATTCTTGACCCTTTAAAGGTTTAGTCTTCATTAATTTTTGATAGTTATATGTGTTTTCCAACAAGGGTGCAACTAACTAGACTTTTGTCAGCACCAGTGACAATTTAAAGTATGTATATGTTAATTCTCTTAAACATGGCCTTCTTACAGGTAATTAGAAGAAAGCTTGGATTTGAAAAAAATTAGCTCTCTTACTTACTGCCTTATTCTAGCCCTCATGTGAGGGTCTTCAGAGAGATATACACTTCTACGTTTTCTGTCTCTGTGTGACTTATGGAAGATGTGGTATTCTTTTGCTTAAAAGAAATACACTTCTAAGTTTGTTTTTATTTTTGTGTGTGTGTGGGGGTGTTGCACAGAAGTCATCAACAAGGGAAATAAGATGTGTATTTATAATGACTCTGTCATATCTGTTTTGATTCAGGACTGGGAGTTTATTTGTGAACTTTTCACAACGTTTCATTGGACTTGAGTTCCTTGTGATATGTCCTAATCATTTGGAGGTAGCTAAGAGTCAAAATGAGTCTATGGAAATGACCTCTGGGTGCCATAGATTCTGATCATTTTGACTTTACCGTGTTCCTTTTTAAAGGCAGTTAGTTGAGACTGTTTTTTCCTCCTCTCTTAAGTGTGTTGAAAAGAACTGCAAAGTAAGCCAGTAAAGCAGTTGAACTTTTTGAAGGGTGTACTATAATTGGAACAGAGTTCTGGGAAGATGTACATTAGGTTGCATGCAGCAGAGAATGAGAGGACAGTTGTATGCCAGCAATTTCTGTGTCACTGATTAATGGATGTGCTGGTAATAAATGTGCTCTGACTGGATTAATGGGATTTAGGAATAGCCCCAAGAACTGGGAAAGGGCTGAGCAGCTGGGAGAACAGATCACAGGGGTGATTGAGGCCCAGAGGCAGCAAGTGCTAGGGCTCTCATGTGAGGATCTGAAACCACTATGTTTTTCTAATTTTAAAAATGTATGGTTTTTCTTAAAAGGTAATGTTTTAGGAGTTAGGTAGATGTAGCCAGAGACCTTGTCTTTTCTTTTGGCAAAAGGAAACCGTAATAGTTGACTCAGAACCATCATCTGAGAGGATTAAAAAGAATAGCTAGCATTTTGACATACTGGCCTTATAAATGCCAGTTTATGTAATCCATTACTTAATGTGGGAAGATGAAATGGAAGCCAAGCAGGCCCAAGTTTAACGTTAAGGACAATGATAAAGTTGGGACAGGTAACAAGCAAGGCTCTGAGTCTAGGCTCTGGGTGGGGAAAGATAGAGGCTGTGAGCTATGAAGGTAGTTTTCAGTTGGGTGAAGGAGGTGGTTCTTGAAAACTGTCTGTGGATAGTTTGCAGAACATGCCTTCCTCCTCTAGACTGGTGTGTGTGTGTGTGTGTATGTGTGTGTGTGTGTGTGTGTGTGTGTGTGTAGGTTTTCTGGGATAGAGTAAATAAAATACATAAAAACTTGGAGATATTTTTATTGGTTTGCCATTTGTATGAATGAATAAAGATGATAAGCATTTGGTCATGGACTACAAAAGATCCCAGTACAAAGTAATGTGACCAAATTCAGCATCTTCTTTAATTCTCAATAAAGAAATAACGTGTTAAAACACAGTTTGCCTAAATGAGAAAGTAAGTTAACCCAATAGATAAATGTACTTTAATAAGTATATAAATTTTTCTGATTAAAAGACCCGTATCTCTGAGAGAGCTTCTACTTTTCCCATGGCCTCTCTGTACTCCTCCCTCTAATTTGCCTCCTGCTGTTTATTTTGGTATCAGCTAGATTTGTGGGCTCTTCAACATCTAAATAATTTCTTTGTTTATTTTATTTTCCCATTTTTGCTAAATTACAGTTTTTTTTTAAGTTCCTCTCAGTTCCCATTTTTCTGTAACTTTTTAAATTTACAGTAGTGGGCCTTGGTTTTTGTTAAAGCATATATTATACTACCAAGGTGCCTGTTTCTTCTTATTTTTTAAAATCTCACAATGAGGTAGTCTCATTTGCTTTATCTTTGACGTTTTGTTCTAAGTCATCGATTTTTAGCAGTTTTTACAGTGGTAGTAATTCCTCTTTTATTGAAGATAGTTAATTGAGTCTAATGATCCTTTTCCCAAGGCGTTAACTTCAATAGTCCTAATATTTAATCCAAACTTTGTTTAAAATAATAAAGGTGAGACACCATAATTAGGAGATGTGATAGATACAAATTCCAATACTAGCTGAGTTATCTCCCCACCCTTTCTAAATGGCCT
The DNA here is from genome assembly GCF_019054845.1 of Dipodomys spectabilis. Taxonomy (NCBI): domain Eukaryota; kingdom Metazoa; phylum Chordata; class Mammalia; order Rodentia; family Heteromyidae; genus Dipodomys; species Dipodomys spectabilis. Next base: position 12,422,274 of record NW_024870686.1, on the reverse strand, counting down.
TTCATCTACATTCATTTTTAAGTTGCCTGAACTCAACAGAACAGAAAATTGGCTTTCAGTCATTACTGCACATTTTTTTGTTTTTCTGTTGGTGGTTGGTAATTTGCCTTCTTCTCACCCATACTTCACATTCTGCTGATGCTAATTCATGTTTGTTTTTCTTTCAATTTTATACCATTTTTGATTTTAAAATCAAATACCTGGGAAACAAGATAGGTTATTTTCCTTCCTTCCTTAAAGTTTTGTTTTACCCACATTTCTCTTTCCTTTGGCAGGAGAAGGAAAGGAACAAAAATTGGGTACTGATACAGGTCCATTTCAGGCTTGATGGTTCCAAATTGAGTGTTTATATTTGATCATTTTCTCTGGGAAGCAGCAAGTAAGATTATTTGAGAGTGATGGTGTTGGTGAGAACTACAGAGATTGAATTGCATTATGGTGATGCACATACTTCCTTAAATTAAGGAGACAGCCATGAATAGTGTTCTAAAAACATGAATTTCTATGTGTATCAAAGCATGCATTTCTATGTTGTACTTGAACCCATGCTTTTGACTGAGCTATGGATTAGGCTTGTTTGAAAATAATTTTGTATTTTCAATTTCATATGTATCATGAATTAGTATATCATGAGGTATTTTCCCCTATGACCCAGCAATCCCACTTCTGGGCATTTACCCAAATGATCACAAACAAGGCCATACTAAAACTACCAGCACAACTATGTTTTTTGCAGCACTATTCACCATAGCTAAGATATGGAACCATTCGATGCCCCTCAGTAGATGAGTGGATCAAGAAAATGTGGTATATATATCTATATATCTATATCTAGATACACAGATATCTAGATATAGATATATAGTGGAATTCTATGCGTCCATCAACAACACCGAACAACAACAAGAACAACATCAACAACAAGTACAACACCGTCCTATTTGTTAGGAAATGGAAAGACTTGGAAAAAATTATATTAAGTGATATAACCCAGTCCCAAAGAAATTTAGGTCCCATGGTTTCCCTTATTTGCAATAATTAGTATACATACAGGATAATCTTATCAGATGAGCTCAAAAGCTCAAAAGCCATGTACAGATGACCATGTAAGATGATTCTAAGTGAATTGAACCCCAAGATATGGATACAAGAGGTCTGTCTTTGTTGTTATTCTTTTAAATGTACCATGTGATTTTATTTTATTTTTGTTGTTGTTTCCTTTGTATGTTCTTTCCCCTATGACATATCCCCTGTTGTCACTGTACTTGATTTTGGTATCCTGAATCAAGGACACAGGATGACCCATTGCAACAAGGATACCCACAGGACAGTATATTGGAAACAAACTTTATAACTTTGGGTGGTGGGTGGGTGAGGAATGGGGTAGGATAGGGAGGAGTGGGGGGGGGAGGGAAGGGATAGTGGGGCAACAACAAGGAAGGGAGGGGGTAACAATGATCGACAAATAATATACCCATTTCCTTACTCATGTAACCATAACTCCTCTGTATAGCATCTTTACAGTAAGAAAGTTGTCATTTTGTTAATTGATAGAAAAACAGTCAAGTAGGCCTTTGTTAAGCTAATTATATAACTTAAATAGGATACATATGATGAAGTAAATACTAAGATGATTTCCATGTAACTTTTTCTGAAATGGTTTTGACTTTTAGAAAATTATCGATACATTTTCTGTTTACTCCCAGAATTCACAGGCATGTTGGATATTTGCTTTATATAGGAAGCGGTCCCATGCCCTCTTTTGTAAGAGCCCGACAGTGTATGTCCTATTAAACCTGATGATCATCAGCACAAAAAAATGTTTTATTGGATGTGACAGCTCAGACTCTATGATGTGAGAAGCCAGTGGAGTATTTAGCATGTCTGTCTGCTGAAGGATATGACCTTTCTAAAGCAGACATATTTTTTTTTCTAAACTCAGATTCTGTAAAGATGAAAGATTTCTCTAAAATGAAACGCTTCTCCACAGCAAAAGAAAAAGTTAACAGACTGAAAGACAACATATGTATTGGGAGAAAACATTTGGAAGACATATATTATATGAGGGATTAACTATGAGACATGCATAATAAAGAATGCAATTCTATAAGGAGAAAACATGTGGTCCAGTTAAGAACTGAGCAAAGGTCCTAGCTAGATCTTTCTCAAAAAGAGACATATGAATGGCTAACAGAGACATGAAAAATGCTTCATATCACTATTCATTAGGGAGTTGCATAGAGCACATTAAGATATCTCCTCATACATGCTAGATTGGCTGATAATGGAAAATGAATTATTTTTCACTCTAGAAGTAAGTTGAGAAAAGAGAACCTTGTATATTGTAGGTAGGAGTATAAATTAATATAGGCATTATGGAAACAGTAGTTCCTCAAAAAATAAAAATGGAACTATTGTTTTAAAATAATTACCACAAGATTTGAAATCAGTATGTTGAATCCTATTTTATAGGAATTAGGAGTGAGATTGTACTGTTCACTATAGTCCAGTTATCAACCTGTGTGTCCATCAGCTGATGAATGGAGAAATAAAATGTGCTATGTGTATGTATATATATATATATATACATACACATATATGTATATATACATACGTACAATTATGTATATATATACCACATAATGGAATATTACTCCACCTTTCAAAAGGCATAAGTTCTTTATTTGTAACAATATGTATAGAATCGAGACTATTATGCTAAGTAAAATAAACCAGACAGAGAAAGACGAATACTACATGTTCCCATTCATATTTGGCATACAAACCAATTGAATTCATAGAACTAGAGGAAAGTATGGTATTATCAGAGTGTGTGTGGGAGAATAGGGAGCTGATCACCAAAAGGATACAAAGCCTCATATAGTAAGTAAAAGCCTGATTAATTCTTATTTTTAAATCTACTGTATAGCCTGGTAAAGAAAGCTAATAATTGAGGACTGTACATTTTAATATTTCTAAGAGTAAATTTCAATGTTGTAATCACAAAAGTGTTAATTATTTGAGGTGATACAAATATTAATTGATTTAATCATCCTACATTTTAAAATGTTAGCATCTTGTGTCTAATGAATATTCACAATTATAAATTATATAAATTTTAAATTTCCAGTAAGTAAGTAAATTTCTTTAAGATTCTACAAACAACAATGAAAAAACCCACAAGGATTTCTTTAGCCCTAGATTTTCTTTCTATCTTCTCTGCTGACTGCTGTAACTTCTGCTATGTATGTAATGGAAATTGGAAGTGAGAAAAACAGAAAATTATGAATTGAGAAATATTCAGTGAGATTTACATCTGTGCTAAGGATACTTGAATTTCTCACAGTACACAGTGTTCTGGCTTCTTTTAGGCTGACCTTGGGTTAACACAACTGAGATTTGGTTAACAAGAGTGGAAACCTTCCTGCCCCGATGAAGAATTGTACTTAAATTGGATTTGAGGATCAGCTAGTCACCCTTATCCTAAAAAAAATGTGAAAGAAAAACAAATGGGATAATTTCATGTCAACCTGTTCTAATATCTCTCAGCCTGAGTGATCTTCATGTCTTCTTTGAATTTTTCTTGTTGTAGTTTATGTACAGTTTCACTGTCACTTCCCATTAGAAGCAAGCATCAGCTCCTACATGGAGAACTGCCAATAGTCATGGAATGTTTTTCTTCTTCCACCTTTAAACCTATTTGTAAATATTTAATAAAGAAAAGTTAACTTCCATTATTATTCCATATTTGTAAGCTCTTCTTTCACTGAGGGAACAGAAGCTTTCTCAAGAGATTCTTCTGGCATCTTAAACAAATTGCATTTGCGGTTAACATTATGGTAGCAGAAGCCTGAGTCATGAAAATGGTACTCAGAGATGGAAAGGATGTGTCAGTGTTGAACTAGCTGTTCCCAGAACATGATCTCATATTTGTGTGTGTGTGTGTGTGTGTGTGTGTGTGTGTGTTGTCCTTCAATTAGCTAAGATGACAGCAAATTATCATCTTGCTGAAAGTGTTAGCTTTGTTATTTATATGTCCTTGCACCTGTATGTAGCATTTTGCTATTTGATCAAGTAATGTTCTCAGTTTTAAAGTTCAGAAAGGTAATAGCAAGAGAGACTAATATAGATTACAATTCAGTTATGTCAAATGAAAAAAAAAATTGGTACTTAAAATGATTTTATCTTTCTTTAAAACATTTCCCTTATCTTTCTTCTTTTATGTGGATGACTCGACTCTAGAGCAATCAAACAAGTTTGAAACTGAGTTTTGATCTAGAGCAATCAAACAAGTTTGAAACTGAGTTTTGATCTAGAGCAATCAAACAAGTTTGAAACTGAGTTTTGATCTTAAGCTGAGATCCTTCAGGGGGCCTCCAAACATATCTCAAGAAACACTAAATTTTTGTTGCTGGGTGCAATCACCAGTTGAGTAAATGAGAGAACCTAGGAAAACTATGAGGAGATAGAGGTGGGAAAGGAAGAGGAACATTAGAGGGATGGAATGAGGAAAGTAAAGGAGGAAGGAAGGAGCTGCCGTGGTATTGGGTGTGGCATACAGTTATGATGATACAGTACCTTGGTAGCTATGGCCACAGGAGGCTCTTTAGCACTTAAAATGTGACCACATCTGAAGAGGTATCAGTGTAAAATACACAATCAAAAACAAGCAATACAAATGAAAAACCAAGATGTGAAGAATATTAATGCATTTCATACTATGTACATGTTGAAATGATAATAGTTTGGACATATTGGATTAAATGAAAAGAGTTTCTAATTTTCCCTCTTCCATTTTATTTTTCCATGTAACTACAAGGATATTTTAAATGGTATACATAGCTTGCATTATATTGTTGGGTTTGGACACATTGTATTGTTGGTTTAGACACTCCCCTTTTATGACAATATCAAAGCATTAACAAAAACCAAATTTTATATTTTATTGGGAAAAGGGAAGTGTTGAGGCTGTTGGCCTCACCAAGCATAGATGATGCATAAAGACAGAAACACTGAAAAAACTGAAAGATTTTTCCCCATGCATTCTTCAACTTGTAATCTATGTGGAGGCTGCTGTGCATTATGAATTAATGTTTCTTATGAATACTAAACAAGTCTTATGATCAGCACAATTATAATGTATATGAAGTTGTTAAAGTTCAAATGTTTTTAATGCAAACATACCACATAATCGCTAGCTTTTGGAACTGTTTTAGTGAAAATGTGGAAGTAACCTGGGGCTCTATTCACTTTTGAAAAGCCACTTCACTCTAAACCGGAACTTGATATGTACACATAAAAAAGAATTCCTGATGTCTACTGAATATGTACACTCTATATTCATTCCATATTCATCTTAAGGTAATTTTTAAAAAAGGAACTGGGAAAGGCTCTACTTGTTAAAAGGAAGAAGTTGTTGCATAGTAAAGTCCAAATACTGAAGGCCTTCTTTCTCATCAAGGCTGGGTGACCTTGTCCACAGAGGCAGGGCGCTCCTGGGACTGTGCCAGGGGTGGGAGGTTAACTCCAGCTGGGACAGAATGTTTTGGGGGATATTTGGTTCTGGCTTTGACTTAGCTTGATTTGGCTTTCTTCTTTTCTTGCAGTGAAATATGAGGAGTTGTACTGCTTTTCATTCAACCCCAAGCTGGATAAAGAAGAAAGAGAACAAGGTTGGATGCTAATCGATCTTAGTGAAGAATACAAGCGAATGGGCCTCCCCAATAATTATTGGCAGCTCAGTGATGTGAACAGAGACTACAGAGTGAGTGGAAACATTTAGTCAAATCCAAATACTTAATCCATGTGAAATCCTGATTTCAGATAGCTTTGCATGGCTTTAATGTCCTTGAGATTTTGTAGCCCTTTGGAGATAGTGTGAGTTTCTTGGTCTCCTACGGTTATTGCTGGCTTGTTTCTTACCTGTACCTACAGTCAGAAAGTCTGAGCAAGAGGAACCCCCTCCTCATCCCCCATGAATACTCCTAAAAGGGTTGAGATTCAGTGCAGATCTTGTGGACAGGCAGTTGGCTGGGACCTGAGTCTCCCATCATGTCTTTTTATAGCACAGGAGTGATTAGAAGGGAAGTCAGAGAGACTGATGGCAGTTTGGCACCAGGTCCTTGATGTGCTCACTAGACTCTTGATTGGTACACAGGGTCAGCAAGAAGTTCCCTAGAGAGATGTGGAGATATGTGTCTGCACTTGCAGAAAGCACTATGCAATGCAAAGGAGCGAACAGGAGTGGCAAACAAACTCCATGTTTTCCCTAGTGGTAGTTGAATATCAGAGGTGGTTTCCCTACTGATTCTCAAATATTTTAAGTAATAAAAGTAGTATAAGAACCTTGTAGAGAGTTTGTAAGAGAGAAGGAAAGAAACAGGCATATCCACCATCCCATTGCCTTAACACTCTTCCTCCCCCGCCTTTTATTGTTGTTTAAGGTTTTAGCAAGGACGTATTTTAGTGTATAGAAAGATAAAGTAAAGAGATGAAAAAAAGTGGGGCTGGGAATGTGGTGTACTGGTAGAGTGCTTGCCTAGTATGCATGAAGCCCTGGGTTTGAGTGCTCAGTACCACATAGACAGAAAAAGACAGAAGTGGTAGAGTGCTAGCCTTGAGCAAAAGAAGCTCAGGGACAGTGCCTAGGTCCTGAGTTCAAGCCCTAGGACTGGCAAAAAAAAAGAGAAATGAAAAAAGGGAAAAACATTTCTGTTCCCCATGAAGGAAATGGGAGTAAAAACTCAAAAATGGCCATTTTTATTTTTGGTCTTTGTGTACTGTATGAACTAAAAGAATGGATGGTGATGATGTTCTTATTCTTTCTTCTACTCCTTTTCTTCCTCTTCCCCTTCTCTCTCCTCCTTTCTTCTTATCCTCTTCCCCTTCCTTCTTTCATCTTCATCTTTTTTCTTTTTTCTTTTTCTTTTTTTTTTTTGTGGTTCTGGGAATGGAACTCAGGGCCTTGTGCATTCTTAGGCATGCCCAGACTACTATTCTTTCATTAAAAAAATGTTCTTTCTTTGGTTTCAGTTGTGTATTTTGATTACAGTTTTCTGTCCTAGGTAATGTTTTTGTTTACCATTCATAGTGGCTCTTCTTTGAATTGCCTATTTCCATTCTTGGTCTTTTTTCTAAATTTTATTTGTCTTTTCCCTATTGTACATTAGTAGAACTTCTTTGTGTAGTCTATCATCTTGTACAGCTGTTGAAATGTCTGAATTGTCAACACTTTTATTTTATCTTTGTCTGTTGTGGGGCTTGAACTCTGGGTCTGGGCGCTGTTCCTTGGCTCTTGGGCTCAAGGCAAGTGCCCTACCATTTGAGCTACAGTGCCACTTCCGGTTTTCTGGTGATTTATTGGAGATAAGAGTCACGGAGTTTCCTTGCCTTGGCTGGCTTTGAACCTTGATCCTCACATCTCAGCCTTCTGTGTAGCTATGATAACAGGTGTGAGCCACCAGCACCCGGCATTGTCAATGCTTTTTTAAAGCGTATTGTGAAAAAGGAAATTATTGTTTGCTAATCTTTGTTGAAATTCAACACTGTATAAACTCTGTAATTTCACTTTTATTAATTTGCTATTATAGTTTTGTCATACATCTTAATACCCTGTAAGTCAAGCCTTTCCATACCATTCTTCAGTATATCATAAATTTACAAACTACTTGGGGTAAATTAAATAGCCTTATTTAATCCTTGTAAAGTATCTGGCTAGTTGAATGGCAATTCCTTTGTAGAACTATATGACATATATATATATATATATATATATATAAAACAATATAATTTTAAATTCTATACTAAATATATCATTCTATAGCTAAAGTATAGTTTTGGGCCAATAGACACTATAACTATTAAAGAATGAATAATAAAATGAAAAAGTACCTAACTAATATAATCAGACTAAAGCCAACCTTTGCATTGAATTTTTAGCCTTGAAACAAAAGGCAAAGAAATCAGGGTTTAGTAAGGAAAAGTGTTAGTCTTTTAAGGAAAAATATGACACATACTTGGGCAAGGAAGAAAATGAAGCTGAGCTACGTGTAGTAGAATAATATGTTTTTGGAAGTATAGGTTCTTTTCATTTTTACAACATTTTCCTCTACAGTTGGCACTACAAACATGACTCATGTACAATCACCGATGTCCCTAAGTTGTAGACTGCAAGAATGTGTGTTACTCAGTATTTCTTTTCAAAAGTGACACATAGCAAAACAAAGCTGTTTAACAAGCTGTTCGGGGGAAAAAGGGTAAAAACCTAGGGATTTTCTAATTTTGTAAATGTTGTTGAAATAGGGGGAAATATGATATATACTTATTCCTTAACAGTTTAGAAATAGAATAGAGACTGTGTTCTTTCAGAAAATTTCCTAACTAGTAGTTCATTGAAAGAGTTTGATCCTAATCCATTTCTTGTGTTTTTAATTTCATGGTTAAGAAAATGTGTACTTTCCCCTCCTTTGCTTTATAAGTTATTTTGTGCTTTTTGTAAATCCTTTGAGTTAGGTGGGGCAAATGACATCATGTATTGGAGAAGAAATAATTTCCTGTGCTAGCAATTACATCAGATATAGTGTATGAAAAGTTTAATCTCAAAACCAGCCCTACTATTTTCTCTTTGGTAGTCTTGGTTAGGCTTATTATTATTATTATTATTATTATTGTCATCTCTGTTATCATTACAACCTTCTTTATGATACTTGCTTATAGTAGTATAACACTCTCTTATTTTATACCTAACCTTGAAATAATCTTTATTAAAAAAAAACAGTTTATATCTTTTGCTAAGTTTTTTAATTGAGCTCTCATGGAGTAAATCTTAACCCACACTAATCATTTTATAAAAGCTTATTTACTTCAGTTCTTTATGTCACACAATGCATGTGTTATATGTAACATTTTTATTATATCTTTTGTATTAATATTATGTATTTTGTATTAATATATTACTAATATAATGTGGATATCATTTTATTTACAAATAATTTATGAATTATTTATCAATAAATTATGAGGTTCACATAGTTTTATTCCTCATTCATCATAAATTTTTAATATAAATTTTAGGTCCAAAATGTTTAAGAAGAAAATTTTGATGTAGATATATCTTAGTTCCTGAAGACAAACTCTTACTCCACAGTGTATGACTTAGTGTTCTTCAATAAATAGAGGTCTTACCAAGATCTCTTGGTCTTACCAATATCTCTTGTATGAATAATACTCTACAATGATAAATACATTTTCTGGCAGTTTATAGCTACCTCAACAAAGACTCATTCTTCTGGGATTGTGGAAAAAACCAGAACAGTAAATACTAAGATCATTTTTTTTATCCCAGTGAATATAAAATTTGTCATCTTCATTCTAAGTGTATAGTTTAATAATACCATCATCAATTTTTTTTGCTCAATTTTTTACACAGTTTTTTTTATTGTGTAGCTGTATTCATTAAAAAGAAAACAACATGCTGGGCGCAGGTGGCTCATGCCTATAATCCTAGCTACTTAGGAGGCTGAGATCTGAGGATTGCGGTTTAAAGTCAACCTGGGCAGAAAAGTCCATGAGACTCTTACTGCCAATAAACCACCAGAAAACCAGAAGTGGCACTGTGGCTCAAGTGGTAGAGAGCCTGCTTTGAGCTGAAGAGCTGAGGGACAGTGCCCAGGCCCAGAGTTCAAGCTGACAAAAAAAAGAAAAGAAAAGAAAGAAAGAAAGAAAAGTGAGAAAGGGGGGGGAAGATAGAAAGAAAGAAAAAGAAAGAGCAGAAAGAGGGAAGGAAGGAAGGAAGGAAGGAAAGAAACAGAATACACAACTCCCTTTGAGCCAGGGTTATAGGTGGCTCACACCTATAACCCTAACTTCTCAGGAAGCTGAGATCTGAGAATCTCAGTTCAAAGCCAGCCTGGGCAAGGAAGTCTATGAGACTCTTATCACCAATTAACCACCAGAAAACTAGAAATAGAGCTGTGGCTCAAAGTGCAGAGCTCTAGCCTACTTGAGCAAAAGAGTTCAGCGGCAGGGTCCAGGCCCTGAGTTCAAGCTCTACAACCACCACCACCACCAACAAAACAAAACAAAACAAAACAAAACTTCCTTATTTCCTACTCACATCACTCTTTGTTTACTCCTTGGTTAATGGACAATCTGGTTGTTTTTTTCTCTTGGCTTTTATGAACACAATTATAGAAATACTTCTTTGAGACTCTGATTTCAATTTTGGCTATTTACCCAGAGGCAGGATACTAGAGTAAAATTTTATTTTTTTGTTGTTGTTGGTCATGGGGCCTGAACTCTGGGCCTAGGCACTGTCCCTCAGCTCTTCAGCTCAAGACTAGTGTTCTACCACTTGCCACACAGCACCACTTCTGGCTTTTTCTCTTATGTGGTGCTGAGGAATTGAACCCAGGGCCTCATGCATACAGGGCAAGCACTCTACCACTGGAGCTACTTTCACAGCCCAAGAATTCTATTTTTAAATGTTTGAGGAGATGTTTTCTGTAATCGTTACACTGTTTTACAGCCCCCACCAACAGTGCCCAGGACTTGTACTTCCTCTGCATTTTTGTCAGTACTTACTGTAAGATAATCTCTTTTGTAATTTTTATTTTAATTTCAATAATGACTAGTGCTATTGCACATCTTTTCCTCTGCATGTTGGCTATTTATCTGTTTGAAGACTTGTCAGTTTAAATTCTTTTCCCATTTTTAATGTGATTTTGTTATCTTGTTGTAAGAATTCTTTATATATTCTGAATAATAACCCCATAGAAAATACATGATTTGCAAAGATTTTCTCTCATTTTATAGGATGTCTTTACATTCTTTTGATTGTGTCCTTTGACACATGAAAGTTTAAGTTTGATGGTCTTGTTTTTCTTTTATCACTTATGCTTTTGATATCATGAAAAAAAACAATGCCAAATCAGCTGTTGTAAAGCATTTTCCCTTACATATCTTTACAGAATGTGCATCATTTGGGATCTTATATTTAGTTATTTAATCCATTTTAAGTAATTTTGTTATATGATATATAAGGGTCAACCTTCATTTTTATTTTTTGCATGCATATAGATATCCAGTTTTTCTAGCACCATTTGTTACTAGGTGATGAAGGAAGAGATAATCCTTTCTGAGAATAGTCTTGGCATGCTTATTGAGGATCATTTGACCATATCCAGGATGGTTAATTTCTAGGTTCTCTATTCCATTGGTCTATGTCTCTGTCTTTATCCTAATACCACACTCTTTGATTACAGTAATGTATATGTGTCTTTGAGATACATTTTGAAATCATGAAGTATGAATCTTTATAAAATTTGTTTTGACTATGTAAAGGCCTTGAGAATATGTATGAATTGTAGGATGAAGTTTTTCTATTTTTGCAAAAATTGCCTTTGAGATTTTAATAGGAATTTCTGTGAGTCTGTAGGTTGCTTTGAGTAGAATGGGCATCTTAACAGCATTGAATTTTCGAATCCATTAACCCAAAGTTTCCTCTCACTTATTCATGTTGCCTTCAATTTCTTTCTATTTTGTAGTTTACAGCATAGGACTGTAATTTTATTATTATTTTTCCTGTTGCGGGACCTGAACTCAGGGCCTGGTGCTGTCCCTCAGCTCTCTCACCAAGGCTAGCACATATTGGGCCTGTGAACAACTCCTTTATGGTACTTTATCTCCTGTTCTATGTTTCCTACAGTCCAGTGACTAGAATGCGAAGGCAGGCAAGGGAGGGTGTTGTGACAAAGCAATTGATAAGAGCTTCGGAGTCTGAGATTGATAGAAGGAATAAATCAGACAATATCCATGACAAAACACTTTGTAACCCATCATAGCCAAAAGAAATGACAACAGTGGTAACACCTTTACTTGTTGATGTTGCTCGCAATGTATTTTGCCTCCACATCAGTCAGTCCGTTTTTCTGCGGTATACTAGTGGCAGTGTCCTGTGCTTCAGTGAGCAATGATTTATTTCCTGGAAGTCAGGCACTTGTTTAGGCACATCAAGAGAGTTCCTAGGTGTGTATAGCAATAGAGGAAATGCTTTACCTGAATGTCTTCTGTCCATCAGCTCTACCTGCATATGGCACTCTGCAAGACAGGATTGAAGGAAAAGAAAAACCTTCTGCAAGAGAGATCTGGAAGCAGGGGTGATATTTGAGAAGACAGGGGCAGGAGTATCTAGTGAGGGCAGAGGAATGCACACAGAGTATGCCAGGGACACAGAGGAACCTGATGACTTCACTTCTGGCCTTACATTTTAGGAACACCTGTTATTTAGGAACATCCCCACCGTCAGGCTATCTTTGAATGTCAGGATGCAAAATGTGCAATTCTGATGAAAGGAAGGCTCAGATGTACCCGCCTGGCCTGGCATGAGGAACTGTGAAGAGAGGGGACAGTGCACAGGGCATGATGCTCATGGGTATGGGTATCTTTCTTTCCCTCAGAACCATTTCATAGAATCAGCAATCCTTCATTTCTCTGAAGCCATTTCTGGATTCCTCAAAATAGATAACCTCTGTAACTTGGTGAAGAAAACTTAATATGCAGCTACTACATATGTGAGCAGGAATTTCTGGTGACAAGTTTGTAGAACACGCCTTGAGAGCCTAAAAATATCTTTTCATTTTCTGGTAATAGGTTTGTGACTCCTATCCCACTGAAGTGTATGTTCCCAAATCAGCCACAGCACACATCATTGTGGGAAGTTCCAAATTCCGGAGTAGACGGCGATTTCCCGCCCTTTCTTACTACTATAAAGATAACCATGTAAGTCTCCAGACATGCCTTTGTTTTATGCTTTTCTTTACTTGTTTTTATCATACATGGGCATTTTTAGTTGCCTTGTGACCTGGTGCGTGTATGCTTGAATAATCATTATTCTTTCCGGACAGAATCTCATATAGCTTAAATTGGCCTAAACTTAAGTCTGACATCAAACTTGAGATCCTCCTGCCTCAGCCTCCATAATGCTGGGATTACAGGTATTTGAATTCTCTTAAAGGTTTTTGGATGTCCCTAGGTATGCTATGACAACTTTGCCTCTTGTAGAAGTTGGCTTCCATAATTATTTGACAATAAAGTAATGGTGTAGGCTCAGACAATAACTGGTTAATCAACCTTGTAATACTGTCATCTTCCACCCTTTCAGGAGGGCACTCTGCCTATTCCCGGAGGACCTTTTGTATGCCTGTTTCAGAAAGGCTCTGAAGCCCATAAAACATTCTTTTTCCTCTTTCTCTTTTCTCTTCCCCCCTTGCTCCTCCCCCTTCCTCTTCTTCTTAGTCTTCCTTTTCTTCTCTCTCCCCTCTCCCTTCTCTTTCCTCTTTCTCTCTCTCCCTCATATGCTTTGTTTATTTGCAATACTGGGGTTTGAGCTTGGCCTTGCACTTGCTGGGCAGGTGCTATACTGCTTGAATCACAGTCTCAGCCCTTTTTGCTTTTGCTATTTTTTTTAATAAAGTCCAAAAACAATTTTTTGGAAGGAGTTCTCACTTGACTTTTTGTCTTTGCTGTCTTGTAATTGTGATCCACCCAAGTAGCTGAGATTATAGATGGGATCTGAGTAGCTGGTATCACAAGCCATACCTGTTCTTCACTAGGCTGAACTGCACAGCAACCAATTATAGTATACAATAAATTATTTTCTGCATAAACGATTTTAGGTCTTTAAAGGTGCAAAAGAGAGATGTCTTCCTACGAATTGCTACCTGGTCTAGTTACCCAGGGAAATACATAATATGCATGAGCACTCACCCATTCTAAAATCTATTTTGTAGTGGAATAAGGATCAAATTTGTGTCTTGTTATAATGTTATATTTTAATACCTAGTTTGATTCTTACAAATGCGTCTAATTTGACAAGGACTTCTCATAAAGGGAAGCATTATCACTGAGAGTGGTTTTCTGTACTTACATGGAATACCAAAGTAGTTTTCCATGTGTTCATTGCTCATCAGAACCCATCCTTAGAACAAGCTATCTTCCATAAAAGCAAACAGGTACAAATTCCATAAATGTGCTGACTTTTTTTCTTTCTTTTGGTGATTTTAGATATTTTAGGGGAAAGTGTATTTTTTTTCTAGCCCAGTAGAAATTAGGCTCATGAATAAGAACATAGATCACATCTTAAAATTAAACTTGTAGCTCCAATGTATCAACCAAAGAACACAGTATATTTTGATATCATATCATTTTATGATTTCTGAGGTCTTACTGAGCATTATTTGCTATATAAATGCCTCTGCTGAGGGTACATAAGTTCATTTGGATCATCTGTCACTGTGCATGGGGTTAGAATCATGTCCTGTTCATCTGTTGGTGGGTTAGATGGCTGCCAGCACAGACACCTGACCCTGTTTATTACTCACATACACTCACTGCTCAGGGGAGGAGGACGTCATATGCCACAAAGAGTCTTATAGGGTTGCAGTGGAGAAACAGGGTGACCAAGCCAGAGGCCCGGACAGGCAGGAACTGAAACCCCATACTCAGGAGAGCAGGAGATGCCCTGTGTGTTAGATAAGGGACATTGTTTAATGAGGAAACCTCACTAGAAGAAGATTGTGGAGAGTAACATATATTGTGGCCTCAGTTTTAAGAGATATCAGAGAAATCATAATATTAATTTGAGGCCTACACCAGACATGAATTGATTGGAGCCAGTTGGAATCTAACAACTACAGACCACAGAGATGTGTAGATATCCCTTGAGTACAGAATTCTGGGTATGTTTGTAATAGAGAGCCCTTAGAGATGTTTTACCCTTTGTTCTTAATTATTGTGATACACTTTTTGTTTTTTGTTTTTGTTTTTTTCCGGTTGTGGCGTCTGAACTCTGGGCCTAGGTGCTGTCCCTCAGCTCTTCAGCTCAAGGCTACTGCTCTACCACTTGAGCCACAGCGCCACTTCCGGCTTTTTTCGTTTTGCTTATGTGGTGCTGAGGAATTGAACCCAGGGCTTCAGGCATGCAAGGGCAAGCTCTCTACCACTAAGCCACCTTCCCAGCCCTGTGATACAATTTTAAAAGAAGCTATTTTACTTTAGATTGCCACAATGTAGTCGCCACAATTCACAGCACAAACCTCTTGAAGATTTCCCAGGAGGCAGTTTTTCCTAAGAAGAATACAAACCTGTTCATGGTCATCACTATTGAAACTTCCTATGTGTTAGACACAGTTCTAGGAGTGTTACAGTGTTATATAACTTGTGACACCCTGTGATTTTAATATTACCTATTTTGTACATTAAATAAAAAGATTCAGAGAAAACATGTAAATTACCCAAGATTATATTGAATGAGAGTTAAACTACCAGCAATTCAAGCCAGATGATCTTGAATGCTTTTAGTGCTGTATCTGGCTAGCTGACTTATTTCCGCCTGGGATGCTATATTATTTTAGTTAAGAATTCAGGATCAAGAACTACATTGTCTGGATTCTCAGTTAGTCTCAGTCTCCCCAGTTAGTAACTGTGTGGTCCTGACAGATTCCTTAATCTCCCCATGTCTTGTCAGTTCATCTATAAGTAATGAATCTTACTCCAAAAGTTAGTTAAAGAGATTAAATAAGCTGTAAAGTAGTGTCTGCCACATAGCACTCAAGATGTGCTGGATATTATTTTGTGAATGTGCCAGTCTTGGGGCTTAAACTCAGGGCCTGGTCTCAGACCCTGAACTTTTTTGCTCAAAGCTAGTGCTCTACTACTTGAGCCACAGCTTCACTTCTGGTGTTTTTGGTGGTTAAATTGGAGATAAGTGTCTCATGGACTTTCTTACTAGGAGCTGGATTTGAACACAGTTCTCAAATCTCAGCCACCTGAGTAGGTAGGTTTACAGGAGTGAGTCACTGATGTCCAACAAGAATATTTTAATTATCAATAGAATTGTGAATCAGAGACTCCTCTGGAAATGGGTTAGAATGTTAGGAACACTTTTAGGTACTGATGGTTTACTTCTGTAATCCTAGCTACTTAAGAGTCTCAGGTCTGGAGCATGGCAGTTCTAGGCCAGCCTGGGAAGAAAAGTCTGCTAGATGCCATTTCAAAATAACTAGCTAAAAGCAAGGGTGGTAGAGTGGTAGAATGTTAGTCAAGAAAACAAGCCTAGCAAGCTCAAGGCTTTAAGTTTAAACCTCAGTACCAAAAAAAAAAAAAAACCAACAACAAACAAAACAGAAATGTTACTAGATGAAGACTATACTCTCTCAATAACCAAACTTTTACAGATATGTATAGGGTTCACAAAAGTACTCAGAAACTACCTTACAGTCTCTTCAAAGCTGAGTTATATAAATGATCACTGAGTTGACAAAGAATTCCGTCAGAACACATCACAGGTATTAAGAAAATTGCAAAATACCAAAATTTAGTCTGGTATATCCATTTTGCTGGGTTTTTGTGTGTGTGTGTGTGTGTAAATCTGTTCTTCCTAACTCTTCATTTAAAGGTAGTTGCTGGCCTGGGCATGGTGGAAAACACCTGTAGTCCTCAGTATTCGGGAGGTAGAGCTAGGAGGATCATGGTCCAAGGGTAGCCTAGACAAAAGAGCTGCAAAACAAATGAAAAGAACTAGATATATGGCTCAAGTAGGCACTGAAATGAATCACCAATATCACATAGACACACACACACACACACACACACACACACACACACACACACTATTTATCTGCTTTCCTCTAGAAGGCAGTTAGTAACAGTTGTAGTCACTAATTCATTTCATAATCAGAATCTCACTGGTTTAAAGAGTTTAGGTGAAAAGAATTTTCAAATTCTTTGCCTTTAAAGCTCCCACCCTCCTCTCTTCTGATGGAATCTAGGAGATCGCCTGGTGGTAGTTGTTTTTAACTAATATTTTGCTAACCCAGATAAAGTTCCCTAAAAAAACCAACTCAGAACTATTTTCTTTCCAGTCAGAATTCTCTCACAGCAGGGTGACAGATCCTGATTCCTTAAGGATCCAAAGAGTGGGACTCCAATGCAGGCTGGCTGTGGCAGTTTCCTGCTGTCCACTGGACACACCAACCTCTCACCAATCCCTGGTGACATGTCATCTTACTAATGGATCTTGCCCTGGCTCTGCGCCCTCTGCCATGTTCTGACTCTGGTCCCTTTTTCCCCTCCTCACTGTTCAAGACCTAGACAGCATCCCCTTTACTTTGCCTCCCCTTTCCCATACACTGCCCTCCTGATTCCGAAGCAAGTCCAGTATCCTGGAACCATATCAACCATTGCCTATGTGAGGACAGAATAATACTAGAAGTGGTGTGGTCACTGTTCTATGATTCTTACTTTTGAGCTAATGAGAAGTAAGCCCTTTTTCTCTAGTGAAGGGCACTGAAGCTTGTGTTTTCCTGGAGAAACCCAACCTTTTGCTGTGTTGTCATGGGCTGGGCTTTTAGGACAGGAGAGTTAGGGTTGATCTCAGAGGGAGTGGGCGATGATGAGAGATGACTATTTGCACTGTTTTGTTCCTTAGCCTGCCCCGAGGCTGACCATTGCTATCTGCATCTTACAGTATAATAAGCCATCTCAGTTGTAGATTCTGAGTTAGTCATGTGTTTCATTCAGATTCATATTTACTTTTTAAGAAACACTACCCCACGATATACAAGACTAAGCAGTCTCAGTATAAATTTCATTGAGTCATTCATATATTCCATTCATAGATTTATATTATTTTATAAACAGCCAAGTGCACAAAAAATACCATGAGTACATTCATTTTATAGTTTCAAGATTATCTGCAGTTGGGTACTTATCATTCAGGGAAAGCTGTATCAGCTAATGAGGCCGTCTATAGTCACCCCTTGGGGTCTGTGGAAGATTGGCTCTAGGATTCCCATCATGTACTGAATCCTGAGGATACTTAAGTCACTTACATATAAATGGCATAGCATTTCCATCTTCAACCTGCATACATCTTCCTGAGTACTTTCAATGGTCTCTACATTACTTCTGTATTATTTAAGAAATAATGATGAAAGGATCCAGGTTTTACTCTATAAATATTTGGCCACAGACGGTTGAATCCACCATTGGTTGAATCTGGAGAAGTAGGGCTTGCGAGTGCAAAAGGATGACTCCCCTGTGTTAGAATTAGAGGATAGGGAAATCCCGAGATTGAATGCAATTGAGTCTGAAGAAATTCCTTGTTTCTCAACATGCCTAGTGCAGGTATATGTCTGATGTTTTTAGGCACCAAAGCTAGTAACCTGGACCTTGTGAAATTTTAACATGTAGAATTAGGATTGATGTTTTTAAATAGACTAGTTTTTAAATGATGATTAAAATATTTTTAATTATCTTGTTGTTAATAACAACCTGTAAGTTTGAGTAGTCATTTATTTTGTAGTTATAGTTCTATCAGGAAAATGAAAGAATATCAGGGAAAAGGAAAGTAGGTTATTGAAATGGTTACAGTTTCAAGAGGTGGATCTTATCTAAACATCTTCACACATTCCTAGTATTGTACAGAGAGTTTTGGTACTGCTTGCCCATGTAGTGGTTTCTTTGACCTGATTTGAAAGTAAACAAACCTTGATTTCCACAGTTTTATCATATTTTCACAATCCGGTATCGGGTGAACTAAAGTGCTCTGAGACCCCGAGGGTCTCTGCTGGGTGCAGTTGCCTAATGGTGCCATGTTGTTGTGCCCTTTCCCCACAGGCCTCCATCTGCCGCAGTAGCCAGCCCCTCTCTGGCTTCAGTGCCCGGTGCTTAGAAGACGAGCAGATGCTTCAGGCCATCAGGAAGGCCAATCCGGGAAATGACTTCATTTATGTGGTGGACACGAGGCCTAAAGTAAGTGTCACCATTCGGAGGCATGTGAGAAAGCTGAAGTTAAGTCAGATCCTTTAGGTCCCCATCACTTGTTCTGATTGCTTCATCCGTCAACACGTGGGCTTCCTGCCTGAGTTCCTGAATGCCTGACTGTGTTGAGTCCCGTTCTGTTTCCTCTGCTCCTGGTTGACACTGGACACATGATGAATAAGTGCAGGTTAATATCAGAGACAACTCCCCTAATATATGCAGTTATCATCTGATTTGTTTTTAAAACATGTCTTTCTGCTCTGACAGCATGAGATTGACTATGGAGCTTGAACTCTTCAATTGTTGTGACATATGCAGCTATACTTTTTCCAATTTTACTTGTAGTGATCCTATACTTATTGAAAAGATCTACAAAACATCATGTTAAGTTAAAAATGAAGCAAGCTACAAACTAAGATGCATACTATGTTTATGGCTTTTTTTTTTGGAAAAAAACTACAGGCATATATAGAAAAAAGGTCTGGAAGGATAAGCCCTAAGCCATTAAAGTACCATGGAGAAGAGAAAAGGATTAGAGGAGGTTTAGAACTTTCTACTTGTCTATTTTTTGGCAACATATCATAATTACCTATGTATTAATTTTCTAATTTATGAAAGCATCTAGTTGGAAATAATACTAGTCACCAAGAGGTAAGCAATGTACCTCAGATTCAGCCTTAGTTTTGTTTAAGCAGACTCAGTGTTGGGTGCAATACAATTGCCAATTTTGTTCCTTAGACTCAATTTTTTTTGAAAGCAATAAGCAAATGGAGCTCTCGGAGTGGAGTGCTAGTGAAAACTTGGAATCAAGTGGTAAAGCACCAGCTATGAAAAACCTAAAAGAGAGCATTCTGGCCCTGAGTTCAAGCCCTAGAACCAATATAAAAACAAAAACAAAGCAAACGTAAAAAACAAAAAAAAAATCCAAACCCCAAAAAACCCTGAAAAAAAAAAAACTGAAGAGGGATGAAGGAAGGGAGAGCCAAAGAGAGGGAGAAGACAGAATGAAGTGTCCTTCTTCAACACATCTGGCATTGTAATCTCTAGCCAGTCATGAAAATATAACTGGGTATATGAATGATGCCATGTAAAAACGTGTATGAATAACTTCATTATTAATAATAACAAAACAGAATAACTGAGTGTTCAACTTAGAATGGAGTATTGTGGTCTATCCATTCAGTGGAACATTATTCAAGTATAAAAAGAAACGAGGTACTGATAAAAGTATAATATGGCTGACGATTGAAAATGTTATGCTAGGGCTGGGAAGGTGGCTCAGTGGTAGAGTGCTTCCTTTGTATGCATGAGGCCCTGGGTTCGATTCCTCAGCACCACATAAGCAGAAAAAGCCGGAAGTGGCACTGGGGCTCAAGTAGTAGAGCGCTAGCCTTGAGCTGAAGAGCTGAGGGACAGCGCCCAGGCCCAGAGTTCAAGCCCCATGACTGACAAAAAAAAAAAAAAAAATGTTATGCTAAGTGAAAGAAGGCAGTCACAGAAGACTCTCATTGCAAGATTCCTTTTATCTGAAATGTCAGGAATAGGCAAATTAGTAAGGAAAGACACTGTTGCCTCGGGCTGGTGGCTGTTAATGAATAGGAGATTTCTCTTTAGAATAATGCAGATGTTCTAAATGTTGAAAATGAACTTTACAACTTTGGGGGGGGAGGAGTTGAGGAGGTGGGGAGGCAAGGGATGGTAAGGGAAAAATAAAGGAGGGTGTAACAATGCTCCATAGGAAATGGACTCATTACCTTGCTCATGTAACTGTAACCCCTCTGTACAGTATCTTTACAATAAAAATATATATTAAGAAAAAAATAAGAAAACGTTATGGTGAAAGTTGTAAAATTACATGAATATTCCAAATTCTGCATCATTGAATTGTACCTTTTAAACGAGTGAGGTGGACAATATGTGAATTATGTCAGTGTAACAATTATTCATGTTATTTTGTAATGTCTGTCAATGTATTCATGTTATTTTCCAATAACATGAATAAATAAGAAAAATTAGAAAGTGAAATAATAGGATCAAATATTGGACTTACTTAGATTATATACCACAGTTATTTATAGACATGGTCTACTTTGGTAGGTGGAATGAGAAATAATGAGACTGGGTGCTATCTTTGCGTAGCTCCTTAGAACCTGATAATGTACTGTTACTCTGAGCCTCATTTCACCAAGTTCTGTGATTAGTACACTAGATCACTTAATCTGCTGTTTTTGCAGTGTAGTATCAGTGTCCTATTAACACGGAATTGACCTCAGAATAGTCCTGTCTGTTCTGACCACAGCGTGTTGTGGGGAAAGTGGCCTGAGTAGTTAGGATTGAGTTCACTCTTAGATGTCACTCAGTGAAGCAGCCATGAAGAACGACAGTGACATATGATGGTAGGTCACATTTGCATTCTAACAGATTATATAGCAAGGGTCCCTTTCTTTTAAATAAAATTTCAAAGCACAATACACAGATACAAGCTTCAAATCAGAAACAGAAGCAGCTTCTCTACTTGACTGTATTCACTTGCAAGAAATCTACTGTCCCTGTTCTCTTTCAACTTGACCTTTGCTTTTGGCTTGCATTTTAACCTCTTCCTTAGAACTGCCTTTGCTCGTCCTCCTGTATCTTTTGTATAATTAAAATTGAGCTGCTTTGAATTTCCTAGTAGTTGCAGATGATGGACTGAATGCCTGCTTCTTAGATACCCTAGAGACGAGAGATGAAAAGAAAAGACAGAGCCTTTATCAAGTAGAGACTAGAAAGTTGTTTTTTGTTTTTTTTTTTTTTTTCCTATCCTGCTTTTCCAGCTTTAAATGCAGGCACACAGTCTGGTGCTAATTTAAGAGCTAGTAATGCAAGTTTGTACTATGTTATATAAGCCTTCCCTAGAATGTAACAGCTGTAGGGCCAGGCATTTTCCAGATTTAAAACAAATTAATCAAAGGATTTGATCTGCAGTGTATATTTAGCACTCCGTGTGTTTACTTTCAGCAATAAGTAGTTTGACGCTGGTGCATTAAAGAAAATTGGCGACTCTAATGCTTATCCATGCACATGCACTTCACATGATTTTTAAACTGTTTGCCTCCAGCTTTCATTCTATTGTATCTATTGTATCTATTGATTTATGTCCCAGAGTGTTTTAGACTTCTTCGGTAGCCAGGACACTGAGCTGATGTTTGCTGCAGAAATGTAGACCATAGCACATGGTCACTTTCCAGGTTTGTTCACAGGTTTAATTAAAAGAGAAGGTTTGGGAGGGAGACCTTGTCATTCAAGCAAGGCTCAAACATTTGTTTGATGAAAGCTTAGTAAATTTTCCTGACACTGCAGTAATAGCAGACAAAAAATGGTGTGGTTCTCACACATGTACAGTATTGAATATGTGTTCAAAAATATGAGGTCACATATTACTGCTAGCGTTTGGTGCTTTAAGAAAACACATTTAAAAAAAAGTAGTGTAACTTTTGTTGAATTGTAGGTTGAGGAGTAGCTCATTTTTGTCTCAACCTTGTTCATGAATTTATCACATGTTCTGGAAACTTGCTGAGCTTTCAAAAATGCCAGGTGCTTTCTCTTTTAAATCTTACAAGAATCCTGCAGATTAGGCTTTCTTCCTTTCTTAAGATTAAAGAGATTAAATAATACACCCAAGACCACACAGTTCAGGGCAGATACCAGATTCAGAGATAGGTCTATCTGACTCCAGAGCCAATGTTCTTTGTGTTTGACCATGGTGGTTTTTCTGTTTGCAAAGACAATCTCCAGTGAAACCTTACCCACACTTGAAGGCTCATGAGGGTTACCATGGCTGACTTGAGCACAGTCCCAGTGAAGTTAGAGGTGCAAAATCTCAAGGACCAACCGTGAGTTCATCTAGAATCAAGCCAGGGCCAGAGGAGCTGTGAAGAAGTGTTGAACCATGAAAAGAAGGAACAAGGTTAAAACAGGCACCTGTCTGTGTTGATGTTCAGCCTTTTGTTCTTGCTCCCTTGCCAAAGATTTGCTTCATAGCTGTGGTCTCTGATTTCATCAGGGCAGTGATTTTTTTTTTTTCATTATGTAATAGGATGTCACAGGAGGTGTTTTCTTCTTTCTCTGGAACTGATGATGAGGTAGTATCTACTCACTGAATCCTGGAAAGGTATCTCTAAGAAATACAGGTGTGAAGATTATGGGCGACTGCAAGAACAGAGGCTAGGATCCAATATTCGAGTTCAGTGTAAGAAGTTAATTGGTGCCTGCCATTGTGGTAATGTGCAGACGAAAGCTGATAGATGGTAGCAGCCTGTATAGCGGCAGTAGAGAAATCTGCATGCCTGCTCAAGTTTGGGAGAAATTTCTCTGGGTCAGACTGGACCTAAACCATCTGGCTAGACCCTTTTTCCAAAATATGTTTTTTATTATAAAAATACTGTACAGAGGGATTACAGTTCATGAGTAAGGTAATGAGTACATTTCCTATGGAGCATTATTACCTCCTCCTTTGTTTTTCTCCTACCATCCCTTCCCTCCCTGCCCCCACCCCCACCCCCACTCCCACCAACATTGTAAAGTTTGTTATCAACATAGTGTCTTGTACATCTCATTGTTACAGTGGGTCAACCTGCATCCTTATTTCAGCATTTTGTTATTTCCCTTCCCCTCCTCAAATTAGAAAAAATGTATATACAAGATGCAGGGTACCAGAATCAAATACAGTGAAAACAGGAGTGCTACCTTGGGGGAAGAACATACAAAAGAAACAAAACAAATCACATAGTACATTATAAATACGTTAGAAAACAATTTGCTAGACCTTTTCTAAGAGGGCTTGTACAATGGTAATGTACTGAATGCACCATGTATACTGGAAGTGTACTGTGACTGTAGTATATATAGTGTATACTATAATGCCAGGGAAGCCCAGAAGATTGGAATAGGCTCATGCCAAGGTGGCTGTTCCATGTCAGTGAAATGTGTTCTTGCTACCTACAAGAACCCTTATATAGAGGCTTTAGGAGATTCAGCGATTGGACACTTATGTCCCAAAGGCAAAGGTACTCATTACTATTAACACTATATAACTATGAACACTAATACAGAGAGTCACATTAGAGCTTCAAGGTTGTGCTTTGTCTAGTTTTGCAAAGAACTATTTACCTTCCCTTCTTTCTCTTCTGTCCCTCCTCACTCTATACACAGATGAGCCTTGGAGAAAGAGAGAATGGAAGAAGTCTCTGAACAAAGCACTCACGGTCTTAAACACTGTAATGGGCAAGAGATCATTTTGCATCATATATAGGTTGAAATTTTAAATTAAACGGAATGGAGATTTCCCATCTGAACTGGATCCTAAAGCTACTAAATCTGCCCAATGGCAAAGGATAGGAAAGGAAGATTTTGATCAGCTCACTTATAGACAGTCTTTGCTAGGGATGAAGTCATCTTTTTTTTTTTTTTTTGGTCAGTTGTGGGGCTTGAACTCTAGGCTTGAGCGCTGTCTCTGCGCTCTTCAGCTCAAGGCGAGCGCGCTACTGCTTGAGCCACAGTGCCACTTCTGGTTTTCTAGTGGTTTATTGGAGACGAGTCTCACTGACTTCCCTGCCCAGGCTGGCTTTGAACCATGATCCTCAGATTTCAGCCTCCTGAGTAGCTAGGATTACCGGTGTGAGTCATCTTATATTTTCACAAATTAAGGCTCTTTGTTTAACGAGTAAATGGGGAGAGAAAAAGACTGTTTGACAACCTGTATTAGGGTATGGGTGGCCAAGACCTCCTTCTGCACAAAGGTCAACTTCTGCCTTCTAGTTTTCTTTTTATCAAGTCATGCTCTCACAGTTCAAGTATAAAATTTAACCAGTGAAATATTTTAAAAATTATATGTGTATTATTTTAAGTAGTTGTACAAAGGGGTTACCAGTCAACATGTCAGTTTACTAGTATAATGTACCTTGATGAATATCACCCCTTTTTAAAAATCACTTTCCCCTATCTCTCCCAACCTCATCCCATTCCTCAATTTTCCTAGTTTCATAGTATATGCATTGAATATTAGGATTACATCCACACATCCTCTTCCTTCCTTTTATTCATCTTACCCACTAACCTTGACCTAACAGGTGAAATCTTTTTTTTTTTTTTTTTTTTTTTATTCTATTTTGGATTTATTTGGAATTTTTATTTTCCTGTTTTCTGCTACTAATTTTTTTTTTTTAATTTAATTTTATTTTATTTGAGAACATACTGTACAGAGGGGTTACAATTACATGGGCAGGATAATGCATACATTTCTTACCAAGCATTGCAGCCTCCTCCTTTGTTTACCCTTCACCTCCCTTCCCAGCCTCCCCCCTCCCTCCCACCCAATCATACCCCCCCCTCCCCCCCCCCCCCCCGACATTGTAAAGCTGGTTTTGACATGACATTTTGTACTTCTCATTTTTGCAACAGGTCCACCTGAATCCTTAAACGACTTGTTTGTCCCCATCTCCTCCACATGTTATACTGACATCAAATATAGTGAAAGCGGGGGTTACACTGTGGGGGAGGGACATACAAAGCAACAAAGAGATAATATTATAAATGCGTTAGAAACACATGCATGAAAGAAACAAAAACATTAAAATACATATTTGAGGTTTCGTTTTCCTAACATCACATTATTTGACTTTTTCCGCTTGACTCATACCTATACTAGATATTGCAAATAAGGGAAACCATGGGACCTATGTTTCTTTGGGCCTGGCTTACTTCACTTAATATAATTTTTTCCAAGCCTTTCCATTTCCTAACAAATGGGGAAATGTCATTCTTTCTGATGGAGGCATAGAATTCCATTGTGTATATATACCACATCTTCTTGATCCATTCATCTACTGAGGGGCATCTGGGTTGGTTCCATGTCTTAGCTATGGTAAATAATGCTGCAATAAACATAGTTGTGCTGGTAGCTTTAGTGTGGCCTTGTTTGTGATCATTTGGGTAAATGCCCAAAAGTGGGATTGCTGGGTCATTGGGGAGCTCTATGTGGAGTCTTTTGAGGAACCTCCATACTGCTTTCCAAAGTGGTTGAACAAGTTTACATTCCCACCAACAATGAAGTAAGGTTCCTTTCTGTCCACATCCCCTCCAGCATCTGTTGTTGTTAGAGTTCTTGATTTTTGCTGTTCTAACTGGAGTGAGGTGATATCTCAATGTTGTTTTGATTTGCATTTCTTTTATGGCTAGGGATGTTGAACATTTCTTCATGTGTCTATTGGCCATCCTTCTTTCTTCTTCAGAGAAGCTTCTCTTTAAGTCTTTCGCCCACTTACTTATTGGGCAGTTGTTTCTTTGAGGATTTGTTGTTGGGTGGTTTAATTTTTTGAGTTCCAAGTATATTTTAGATATGAGACCCTTGTCCGTTGTATGGCTAGTAAAGATCTTCTCCCAGTCCGTGGGCTTTCTATTGATCTTGCTAGCTATGTCATTTGCCCTGAAGAAGCTCTGCAACCTTATACAATCCCATTTGTCCAGCCTTTCTTTGATTTGTTGTGTTTCCGGGTCTTTATTCAGAAAATTTCGGCCTGTGCCAAGGAGACCCAGGGTTTCTCCTATTCCATCCTGTAATGTTTTCAGAGTGTCTGCTTTGAGTTCAAGGTCTTTGATCCATTTGGAGTTGATTCTGGTGCAGGGTGATATATAAGGATCTAGCTTTAGTTTTCTACATGTAGTTAACCAGTTCTGCCAGCACCATTTACTGAAGAGGCTGTCTGTCTTCCATTCTATTGTTTTAGCTCCCTTATCGAAGATTAGATGGCTATAGGTCTGTAGGTTCATTTCTGGGTTTTCAATTCTATTCCATTGGTCCTGAGGTCTGTTCTTATGCCAATACCAAGTAACAGGTGAAATCTTGAACTCCAAATCTATGACAGGGAGCAGGTTGAATTGTCAGATTTAATTGACTCAAGGTTAGGGGAATTAATCTATTTCTTTGCAGCTTTAGCCTGCTCAACGCTCACTTCTGTTATTTATCCAACTGGCCAGCTGTCAATAAATCTCCCTTGAGAGCCTTTTCTGGGCAAGTAGGGGCTTGGCCAAAAATGAGGTGTTGGACTATGGCCATAACTTTTTAAATATCTACCTGTCTCTATCGTTTTGATGGATTTTCAATATTATCGACTCCAGAGCAGGCTCAAATTTTCCAATTGAATATTCTCTGTCTAGTAGCTCTCAACTACCACAGATCAAGTCTAAATTTCTTAGCTGTCTGTAGAAGATGTTTACTGCTTTCCAGTTGCTTTCTTACAGCTCTTACTGCTCTGCCGTATGAACCTGCTTTACTTGACTCACTGATACTGACCTGTCTCTTCATCTTGTCCTTCCATCTCTTCTTACTGCTTTATCTAGCAGGCCCTCCAGTTCGTTCTTCATTCTCCCTGATGCTTAAAGTCTAGCCCAGGTATTCATTTTTATCATGAACCATCACCCCAGTCTCTTAGGTCAGAGTTGCTGTAGATTCCAGCTATTGCCACTGCTACTGTTCTTTCATATCACATCCAGTCCTGGTAGGAATTGTCTGCTATTAATTGACACCATATGCCTCCCTTCCATATTCTACTATGAACTTAGGACAATAGAAACAGCTCCTCATGCATCTTTTTATTCCATCTAGTGCCTGGTACATAGTCCCTGTTCACTGAGAAATGACAGTTCTTTTTGTTTCTTTCATGAGTTTCTGTCTAGCCAAAGAGGCTGATATTAAATAGCAAAGTGATCTTTTTTTTTTTTTTTTATCAAAGTGATCTTGTATTAGACAATAGGATATTTTTGGAGCTCCTACTTAAAAAATATAAATGGAAACTGGAATGTACTTACCTCTACTTAAGGATTTTTTAGGCTGAAATGAATAACTTTTTCTTTGGTTGTAAAATGGAATTCTCTGTCTAAGGGACCAGATTAGACTTGCTAGTAGTGATTTGTTTGTGGAAAGGATAGTATATCTTTATTTATGTATAATAAGTCTAGGAAAACAACTCTTTGAATGTTAATTATAGAACTGTGCTTCCTGCTTTGAAAGTTCAGCTTTTGCCACATAATCATGAGAGACTGTAAAATAGGTGGCACTCCTGAAAACTTGCACTTTGGATGACAGATGAAATATTGCCACCTTCTGCTCATTATGTGAAGTACACATTGCCTCTCAAGGAATACTGTTTATCCGTTAGTTCTCTGATGGTAGGTAATCAACTATTTTAAAATGTGGACAAAAATCTTTATTATATATTAACATAATAATAATTAAAATAGTAATATTTTGTTCTTTAATTTGTTAGCCATTTTTGAGGGGTGTGAAGATATGTGATGAGTACACTTAAATTATTCAAGCTAAATAAATGTGAGCTTCTTAAAAATACTTGAATAGCTGAGCACTGGTGGTACATGCCTATAATCCTACCTACTCAGGAGGCTGAGCTCTGAGGATCATGATTCAAAGCCAATCCCAGGCAGGAGAGTCTATGAGATTCTAATCTCCAATTAACCACCAGAAAACTGGAAGTGACACTGTGGCTTTGGCTCAAAGTGATAGAACGCTAGCCTTGAGGGAAAAAAGCTTGAAGACAGTGCCCAGGTCATGAGTTCAAGCCCCAGGACCAACAAAGACAAACAAACAACTTGAATATATAGTGTTAATTTGTTTTATTTTATGACCTTTGTTGGAAAGGATTAACCAACAGCTTGGAAAAACAATTATGAAAAGCAGTGATCTTTTATAAGACATAATTCCAAAGGAATAATGTCTACTGGTAATTTTTTCCTGATGCTAGAACTTGAACTCTGGGCCTGCGTACCGTCCTTGAGCTCCTTTTGCTCGAGCATTCTACCCCTTGAGCCACAGCGCCCTTCCGAGTACTTCATTGAAGCTAAGAGTCTCAGACTTTTCTTGCCCGAGCTGGCTTCAAACTATAATCCTCAAATCTCAGCCTCCTGAATAGCTAGGATTACAGGAGTGAGCCACAGTGCCTGGCTATCTGTAATTTTTGAAACAAAGTTTCCCTCCAAAATAGTTAAATTCATAAAAGAAAGAACATAAGTTATTTCTAGGATAGTTTTTTTTCTCTTGATTCAGGTTACAGCTTTTGTTCTTGGAGGCGACCTTCCTTCTTAGATGAGGAAGAATGTCCTGAGGGCTGCTGTTGCCCAGCCGAAGTCACTTGGGCTAAACTATGGAGCAAGGCCCTGTGTGGCACGGGTTTTACTTCTGCTGTTTTATTTGTCACTTCTGATACATTTTATTTCTGTTACTTCAATTACTGTTTCCAAATTGATATAGTTGTCTACAGTCTTACTGTGCTTAATAAACATCCATTTTTTAAAAATGCTATGGCATACATATAACATTCTTTTTTGAATAAACCTATATTTTATCATGTTCATTAAGCACAGAAACACAATCCCCCCCCTCACACACACACACACACACACACGTAGACATGTGATCAATGTTCTTCTTGGTGCCTGATCCAGGGCTTGAATTTGCCTTAATTCATCCAGCCTTGCCTTATTGAGATAGTCATGAGTTTTCAATACTTTATTATAAAAATATCACAGTAAATGTTAGATACTTGCACATCTATGTTTATGTGCTGATCATTTTAATTTTGTTAGATTCTTACCATTAGGTAAGTTTGACTTAAAGATGTACATGTTTTTGTCTTCATTTAGCTTTTTTTCACTTAGCATTTTGAAAAGTACTGCTTAACGTTTTGCCCTTAACGTGGGTTATTTTTCAATCATAGTACTTTAATGTATATAAGTGATGGGTGGGGTTGCAACAGACGAGAAGGGAAGTGATGGAAGGGCTGGCGCCCGTCAAGATGCATTGTACTCATATCAGTTGACCTGTTGAATAGAAATCACTTTGTACACCTACTTAAAGGTGATCATGAAAACTATTGGCCATTTTTTTTCTGATAGTGAGATCCTGGCATAGGTTCTTTGGCTAGGATCCTTTGTGGCTTCCTTTTTGTGGCTTGGGGGTAAGCATACGCAGTGAAACTGTTCATAGGTGTGTTAACATGCTAAGTCAAGCATGAGTGGAGTGTTGCCAGGCATACATCTTTGTATGTCTCAGCTGTTTCTTTACAGAGACTTTTGCTATACAGAGTTAGGACAGAATTCAAGCTTAATAAATTTCTCCATACTCCATTATCATTGAACTCAATTTTCACCAAGAAACTTGCAGTATCTCATGCAAAATTATGGTAATGAAAGTGATTTTTCTAAAAAGCCTTATTTAGTGTCTAGATTTAAATAACATGTCTAGAGGATAATGTCCCTAGGGATTGAATATATGCCTTCTTTTTCTTGATTGTATTCAGTGATTTGTGCTCAAGGTTTAATTGTGTATCTGAGGGATCCTTACAGGCAAATTAGAATGATACAAATGAACGTGTTTGGCAACATGTTTGTTGGTAATATCATACTACTAGATATCCAAATTGATTATATTGATGCTCTCCTGCCATCCTGTAGGTTGTCATGTGTGGTATTAAGGTGGAACAAGTTGGCTCTGTCAAAGAATTCCACATTGAATTCCACAAGAACACAGGTATCTCCCGTAGAGTCTGTTCTATGGAATGCTTCTTAGCTCAAAAAACGTTAACCCTCGCTAACAATTTCATGCTGTTGAATCTAAGCTCAGCATAAGTGCACGAAAATACACAACTCAATATAGTGCCCCAATGATTTAAATCACATTCTGTTTCTACATATCATTTTGTATGTATTTATGAATATCCATGAAATGTTGTGATTGCTTCATGTCCTGAGTTTAATTGGTGACTGTTTTGTTTTGCTGACCACTGTAGCTTAATGCAATGGCAAACCGTGCTGCAGGGAAAGGCTATGAGAATGAAGACAATTATTCCAATATCAAGTTTCAGTTTATCGGGATAGAGAACATTCATGTCATGAGGAGCAGTCTGCAGAAAATGCTGGAAGGTAAACCATTTCCTTAATGCAGAACATTAAAAAAAAAACACAGTTAAATTGTGATGCCAACACAAAAGCAGATAACCTTCTGATTTCAGAATGTTTTGTTTCATTTTTTTCTGGCATTACATAGATGTGAAAAGTTGGTGAAAATATGTCACAGTGATTCTTTAAACATTTAAGAGCCTTTCTCTTCTTTCATTATCATCATCATGTAGTTTTGCCATTTGGTTGCTCACAGTTACATACTGTCCAGTGGTGCTTACCATCTAAGATAAAAGTGCACAGGGATCATAATGTTAGTGTAACCCATAGTGTAGCTCAGTTCTACATTGAAAGCAATAACACCATGTTCTTGTGTCAGGTTCATAAACTGTAGCTGCAAGTTGGGGAGTGACCTTTATAAAGGAGGGTATTGAAGGTCTTGATCCTTGTTTCAAAACAATAGTAACTACTGCAACTACTGCATGCTTCAGCCCCAGCTCTACCACACAGAGCAGCGGACACTGTAAGACATATTCTCATAGGCAGTTGCTCATTCAGATAGGAAATTTTAAAGATGGCACATGAAATAGAAGAGTTGTTTGAATCACCACAAGCAGATAGTTTGCATCTTAAGCTTAGGGTCCTCTTGAGGAATCTATTGCTACAGTCTACAATTTCTGTCTCCAATAGCAACCGAGAAGAGAAAGAGGAGGATACAGAATCCCATAGGTTTGTGCTGTGCCTGTATATGCTGTGTATAACTTTTGGGAAAAATACGGAGAGATGAGTGAGTGCTAGTGGAGTGGGCTGTCCTGGTGGGAAATGTGGAGTCTGGCTTGAAGAGGGACAGCGAAAGAGCTGACTTCTTTTTCTTGGGATACACATTTGCTTGCAGTACTTACTCCGTTCTCTGTTCAGTCAGAGGAACAGGGTATGTTGAGAATCTAATAATGAGGCTGGAAAAACTCGAGTGTCACAGAAAAGCCTAAATTTCATTCTCTACTGGACTTCTTGGTTTATCTCAGTTATGAAAATTTGAACACATCAGTTAATTTCTTTGCTACTCTCTTACCTGATGTAAAATGAGAGAATTAGATTAATAATTTATGTGAGCCTTTATAGCTATGATATTTGATATCCTGGCTGCAAGCACTTTAAAACCGAACCGTCAAGGCCTGGGGTTATAGCTTATTAGTAAAGCACTCTACTCACATACAAAAGACACTGAATTCGATCGCTAGCACTGGGGAAAAAAGGAGGATTTAAATGTTAGAAGAAATCTATTCCTGCATCTGAAAAAAAAAAAATAAATCACATCCCCAGTTATCTCCATTGTACTTGGATGAATAGTTTTCTGTCTCTTATTCACAGTGACAATACTATGGGCATGACTATTAGAGCTTCCTGAGCTTCTAGAGATTTTCATGACCTGTCTGTCTTTCTTATGAACTGTGCTTCTTGCATGTGGAAAAATTGAGCTAGCTTGGTACTGTTATTGAAAAGGTAGTCTAGCTTTAGTATGAGAAGTATTTACGGTTATAAACATTAGAAAACCTTTACATTGATAAACTTCATTTTGCAATTTCATAAGATGACTTCTGAGAACATGAATTTTCTTTTATGCAGAAAGTTGCTCCTGGGAATGTTTCTAACTTATACATTTGACTTTAGTTGTTAAACTGGCATTTACTTAACCTCTCAACCTTTATCAATATGATCTGATTCACCACGTTTTCTAAGGGACAAGAAAGCTGAACATGTTTTGGAGGGCAGCTCTCTGTTTGACAAGGGATCGTGGTACCTCGGCATAACTTTTCCAGCTGCAAGCAAGGACAGCTTTCTGGATGCCTTTCAGGAGACTTGACCAATGTTTGACTGTCTGTTTTTTCTGAGTAAATTATAAACCACTTGTGGAGGCTCAGCTAATGAGATGATGCAATCGGTGTCTTCGCACCGCTGTCCTTGGCATTGAGATTAGAAGGTCTGTGCTGCTGGCTGGACACCTGGTAGGCCGGAACAGCATGTTTTGCTCATTACTCCTACTAATTTCTCCAGTTCTGCTAACCCACCTGTTACAGACATTATCCAAATAGGTTCTGAATACTAGAAGTAAAGTTATTTGCATTCTGCTTTCAAACAGCTCTTATCTGTGGCGTAGGTTCATATCCTATAAAGATCCTTTCATATAGCTCATTTAATTTACACTTAGATTTGTAAGTATTAAACCAAACTTTTTTTTTCCTGTCAGCCCTGGACCTTGAACTCTGGCCCTGGGTGCTGTCCTTGAGCTTTTCTTTGTGTACAAGGCTTGTGGTGCTGTATCACTTGAATCATAGCTCTACTTCTGGCTTTTTGTGGTTAGTTGGAGATGAGAGTCTCACAGATTCTGTCTGGGATGGCTTCGAACTGTGATCCACACATTTCAACCTCCCGAGAAGCTAGATTATAGGCATGAGCCACCAGTGCCTATCTGAAACCAAACTATTTTTGGGGCAAATATAACAACTAAGGAAATAAAGGGATGCCTTTCAATTATATAGCAATATCATAATGAATTAAGTGTTATAGTAGTTTTCTTTTAGACTATATAGATAGTGCTTTTCCCCTTAACTAATTAAAGAACACCCTGTAATTTTCTTTGCTACTAAGCTGGTTGATTGAAGAGCTCTGGATATGCATTTTTCAAGACTGAGGACATTGTTATAATCAGAAGTGAAGCTATCACCTTTTACCCATCCTTGTTGTTGGGAGAGAATCAGTGGGAGGAAGGTAGAGTTGGGTACATGAGCTATGTCCATATCTCAACTTGATGAGGTCGTGCTGCATGAAGATTCTTCTTTGTGTGGCCCTGCTTGGAACGGTGTGGCAAGACTTCTTTTTCAATCAGCATGCCATCTTTCTCTCCACTTCCAGTTTTGTGTCTTTATTCCACAGGAATCTTAGATGAATACTGCTTGCTGTTTTAATGTGTAGTTGTGTACAGCTGTTTTCATTGACTTATTCATTTAACTAAAAACCAAGCAACTGCTGTCCAATAGGCTTCTTGTTTCCACTTCAGTGAATGTATTTAATGTTCATAGTGACATCCATACTTATATATGAAGAAAATTCCAGAGAGTATACTGTATGTATGTATGTGTGTGTATATATATATATATATATATATATAATTTAAAGAGAAGCAGTAACTTGAAACAATAATCATGTAAGGTATGTTTAGACTTGCCATGTGTTGAAGTTTACTTTCTGATGGTGCTGGAGAGGATGGAACTCGGAGCTTTAATCAAGTACCCTACCATGGGGCTCCATCTCCAGCCCCTTATACTTGCTCTAGTAACTCCATAAATGCAAGTGAAAAATTTCACATTCACCCTTTTTTAAAACTAAAAACAATGTGGTATTTCTGGAATCATTCAATTTTTTTTTTTTAAATTATTACCTTTAAGTGGTTTTACAAGGGAATTTCAATTCAGTGTAACAATTTCTGAGTACAATTCATCTTGTTTTCGATACCAGTTAAGCCTAGAGAGCACATGTTACCACTGCATATTGTGAATTTGTCTTTAGATACAAAGCTAATTGGGAATTCTTCATGGAAACTTGCTCTTTGATTTTCTTTAGGATAATTTTTAGTGTTCAAGAATGTGTGGATGTTGACATTTGCTTATATACATATTCATTTATCAGAAGCTAGTTATACAGACATGAACATACTGATGTACGAATATTGGCTGCTGCGTAAACGCAAGCACTACAACACAGGTGTAACGATTGAGGCTTCATTATATCTCACCATTTTGTATTATATTCTTTCAATAGAAAACATAGGTAAATACAAATGACTTTCATGATATTAATTATATAGAGAATTCACAAAATATCATTGTGACTAGTGTTAGGAATGTTTTGACAAATCTGTGTGTGTGTGTGTGTGTGTGGTACTGGGATTTGAACTCAGAACCTCATGTATGCTAGGCAAATACTCTACCACTTGAGTTCTAGCCATAGCTTTAGGTGTGTGTGTGTGTGTGTGTGTGTGTGTGCGCGCGCTGTTGGGGCTTTAACTCAGGGCCTGGGTGCTATCCCTGAGCTTTTTCATTAAAGGCTACCACTCTGCCACTTTGAGTCACAGTGCAACTTCCAGTTTTTTGGTGGTTAATTGGAGATTAACCACCAATTAACCACCAGCTAGGGCTGGCTTCAAACCAAGATCCTCTGAGTCTCTGAGCAGCTAGGATTAGAGACATGAACCACCAGTGCTCAGTCCTACTTAGTTTTCGGATAAGAATCTCACTAACTTTTTGCCTTGGCTCGACTGAACTCACAATTTCTTCTATACCTGAGATTAAAGGCATAAGCAACTGTGCACAGCTAAGGTCTTCTAGTCTTTTGGTGTGGAGAACCTCACATATAAGTAGGGTAGTAAGGAGAGCATCACTGATCTAAATAGGGGGATATAGTTCCCTGCAGGACACAGTGATTAATTTGTGTCATCAGGTAGATTTTAAGAGAAAGAGGGAGACTACTATCAGACTTCACTAAACATTTCCATTCTGCAGTCTCCTCTGAATGGCTTCATTTGCTAGGATGTACAATGAGTTTTATAGTGTTTATAATTTTGCTAGTTCTTTAGGAATTATCTCATTGATCTTGGCTTCTTGTGTCATTTGGAAAAAATAACTCAAACATGAAACTCAGGCAGGTCATGTATACTTCATCTTTAGGGCTTAGGGTGCATTTGAACTCTTACGGAGTTCAAATGAACCCTTTGCTTTGTGCCCTGTCTGACCTCATGTTAGCAGCACAGGGAAAAAAATGAGACTGGTGTAGGAAAAAGCCAAAGGAGGACTAGATGAGCCTCTTAATAAGTCACTTTCACGTTTCTCATGCTCCAAAATTACGTAGCTTCTTAAAAAATTTTTGTTTTTGAGGATGGTTTCTATATGTGTAGGGACTATAGCTACACTGTTATATAAAACAAATGTCATTAGACCCAGCACTCACCGCCTGGCTAGTAAGTGCAGTTCTCTGTAGGTTGCGGCATATGCCTGTGAGGTCATCAGAAATGAACTTTGCTCAGCAAAAATGGTTTGTAAATATTGGTTTGGGTTTGGCAACAAGAATGAGCAAATCAGTATTCCTGCCTTATCCTGAGTTTATCCAAACAAACCTAACAGTTTTATATTTAAAAGCCTGGACACTAATTGTTTCAGTCTCCAGTGTAACCCCGTCTGCCAGATGCGTTAATCATCTGTGGAGCCGTTTGCCTTGAACATAGCCACTGACCATTAGCCACCCTCCCAGTTGTCACCTTGCCTGAAAACCCAGTGAGGTTAGTTTACCAAGCACACTGGGCAGTTGTAGTGTTCCTGCACACAGAAAGGTTATACAAGCAGCTGTTCTTCATGTGGGAAGAAAGGAGTTGATGTGCTAAGAGCCAGGCAGCCCATCTTGTGAAGTAAGGGAGCTTTGGGGCATTCCCTCTCCAGCACATTTTAGAGCCTGGTCCAGAACCATCCATAGCTTTCTCTTGGCACAATTTTATTTTTTTTGCCAGTCCTGGGACTTGAACTGGGGGACTGGGCTCTGTCTCTGGGCTTCTCTGTGCTCAAGGTTAGTGCTCTACCACTTGAGCCACAGCACTTCTGCTTTTTCTGAGCAATGTATTGGAGCTAAGAGTCTCACTGACTTTCCTGCCCGGTCTGGCTTTGAGCTTTGATCCTCAAACCTCAGCCTCCTGAGTAGCTAGGATTCCAGGTGCTCAGCTGCAACTTTTCAGCTGACCATTTGTGTGCCTTCTTGGGAAGAGATTGTGAAAAGGATCTCGTTCTTGGGCTGAGCTTCAGAGTTTGGATGCCAAGCTATTCCCAGGAACCTTAGACTTAAAAAACAAAAACAATAAAAGTCTACAAGGATGCTAACCAGCCTGAAAGTTTGGCCTGTTTAGTGCGAGGGGGGGGGGGGGGAGAGGGGGGAGAGGAGAGCGCCTGTGGAAGGTTTAAAGGAACCAGTTGAATCCTCCACTTCACAAAGTGGAGTGTGTATATTTTAGGATTAAGTTGTGGACTTCGGATCATGGTAAGAGAGCGAGCGAGTGATAGGGATGCAGGAAGTGCACTGCAATCTGTCAGGCTTCCCGCTGGGCTGTCTCTGGGCAGCATCCATGGGCAGAAGCAAGCCTGCCACCTGGAGGGCTTGTCTGGTATTGCTGGGTAGCTGTTACCAGAGGACAGAACTGTGCTGGGGCAGGGCGGGCAGGGCTTGCTCCTTTGTCGCTATTGGCTGACATTTGGCCTTTACATCCAGATCAGCTATCAGTCAGCATACTATATCTGAGCTCCCCTGAGCTCATCAGAAAACTTGCTGAGGTGTGCTATGGCCACACTGCTGAGAATTGCCTTCTGGATCATCAATTTCTGTATGTCCTTCCTAAAAACATGGGTCCCAGCTCTTTTCTCTCCCCTCCCTTTCCTAATTTCCATTTTCCTACTGTACAAAAGAAAAGCACACCCTTTACCACAGCTTGAGTCTTAGCAAAGCGCATTATCCCAGGAGATGCCATGTGCGAGGGAAGGCAGAGTTTCCCCCTTTGTTTTAGAGGTCCACGTGCAATGCGTTTAGAGACTTCTAACTAAATTTCCTTGAGTAACTCCAAGTGAGAAGTGTGGTTTTGTAATTTTATTTTTTTTCATTTGTAAGTTATTTTTTCTGTTGTTTTTATTAGCATACATTAGTTCTTCAACGGTAAGACTTCATGGTGACATTCTCATTTAGGCCTACAATATGTCCTGATCAAGATCACACCCTTATCACCCTCTACCACCCTCCAACCCCCTTCTAAAATAACTATAACAGGTTTCAGTGTTCATTTTCATACATGCCTATTTTAATGTTACATTTTCTGTTGGCTACATTTCAAAAGTAAAAGGAAATGAGTGGGTTAATTTTAATAACATGGTTTATTTAATATAATATCCAAACCCTGTCATTTTAACAGGCAGTCAGTATAAAAAGCTACTCATGAAGCTGGGCACCACTGGCTCACGCCTGTAATATTATCTACTGAGAAGGCTGAGATTCCATGATTGTGGTTTGGAGCCAGACAAGGAAAAAAAGGCTACAAGATTCCTTCAGTTAAACAAGCCAGACTAGCCAAGCACAAGTGGCTCATACCTGTAATCCTAGCTTCTCAGGAGGCAGAGATCTGAGGAACATGGTTTGAAGCCAGCCTGGAAAGGAAATGTCTGTGAGACATGATCTGTAATTAACTACCAAATAAAGCAGGAAGTGGAGCTGTGGCTCAAGTGGTAGAGTCTTGAGCATATAAGCTTAGAGACAGTGTCTAGGCCCTGAGTTCAAGTTTTAGGACTGGCACCACACACACACCGAAAAAAAAAAAAAAAAGCGCCAAACTTTGAGCTTTCTTACATTGCACTAGAGAAATTCAAGGGCTCTTCAGGTGTTTACCTGTGGTATCATTGCCAGAAAGGTAAATGGATGTTCTGTGCTAGATATCACTATAGTAAGAATGAAACATTCCCATTAATGTTAGGAATTTAAACTTTGGAGGTAAGACTCTCAGTAGGATCAAGTTAAGTTAGATATTTATTTTGACCTAAGTATTTCAGGCAGTTTCTACAACAAAAAAGCATTATTAACAAACTGCCAGTGAAATACCATATCATGATATAAAATGAGAGATTGCTGTAATTTCACTTTTACGACACAATTTATGTTTCAGTGTGTGAGCTAAAGTCTCCCTCCATGAGCGATTTTCTGTGGGGCCTAGAGAACTCTGGCTGGTTGAGGCACATTAAAGCCATCATGGATGCGGGCATCTTCATTGCAAAGGTATGTGATCTCAGAAGAATCTAACACCAGCAAGACAATCTGACTGCCAAAGATCCTTTCCCCAGAGCCCACCTATACTCAGCAGGGCCCCTCTGAGTAGGGAGTTGGCTATACAGCTTTTCTCTGGGCCACAACAATGTTTTAAAAAGGAATATACAAATAAAAATAGAATTTTAGGTGGTGATAAATGCTAGTATGAAATTTCCAGTATGTTTTCTAATGTATGTTTTCTGCCCAAAGTGGTAACCTCAGAGTCATATGTAGTTTTATACTAGAAATTCCTTCTTAGTAAATTTTCTTGTAGGGATTTTACATTTGTTTTCTCTTCCTTCTGTTTTTTCTAGATCTATTACTACTTGACCCTTCCTTATCCCTGTATCTGTAATATCATAGTTTTATAATAAAAAAGTGTTGAGGTTCTCTTTGGAAATGGTAAGGGCCAGTAGCAACCCCAGAAATTCAGTAAGACTGAAATTCAGTAAGACTTAATGTCAAAACTGGAGGGGAAGGAAAAGGGTAGCAGGAGGGAGGCCATGTGCCATGATACATTTGCATAGGAAACAAACTTTCATTTGGTAAATCTTCTACTGGATATAACAGGAGGAAAAGAAAAGCTTCAACTAGCACAAAGCCACCCATTGGCTCTGCTTTAATGAAGGTGTAAATGCTAAATTTAAAACAATGTTAAGTGGTGCTGTGGCTCAAGCGGTAGAGCTCTCACATTGAGCTGAAGAGCTGAGGGACAGCGCCCAAGCCGAGTTCAAGCCCCACGACCAACCAACAAAAAAAAAAAGATAAAGGAATTATTGTTGATTTTAACTTACAATGATATTATAGATGGTTTTTAAAGAGATTTGTTTTTTAAGAGACATATTCTATAATATTTATAAGTGAAAGATTATGATGCTGGGAATTACTTCTAAATAGGCGGGAGGAGGCAGGGAGGAGGGAAAGTTTCTTGGAAGTAGATGGGGGCTCATTGTATTTTCTCATGTGTTGTTTTGTAAATTCTTAAAGTTCTTCCAAATAAGGTTTTAAAAAATGAAGGCTGTTTTGTTTAAGTCTGTAACCACCCCTGCTCCTGACGGTTTTTCCTTCTTATATTCATTCTTTGTATCTTTGCCATTGGGTGTGTTTTAGGCAGTTTCAGAGGAAGGGGCCAGTGTGCTGGTTCACTGTTCTGATGGCTGGGACAGGACTGCTCAGGTGTGCTCTGTGGCCAGCCTGCTTCTAGACCCTCACTACCGAACACTGAAGGGCTTCATGGTGAGTGTGGCTGGCTGGGGGCTTTACCAGGGAGAGAGGTGAGGCTCTGACTGGCATTTAGAAACTTTCTGCTGCATTTTTTTTTTCTTCCTAATCAACATTATTCTTCTCTTAGTAAATCAACAAGATCAACTGGAGAAAAGGTAAAAAAGAGGAAAATATATAGGATATTGAACCCCATTCACAGTGCTACTCCATGCAAGTTTGGGGGTGAACATAAAATATATTTAGTTGTTTAGAAAATAGTGCTTGTTTTGAGATACAGGGGTTTGAAAGCACGGTTTTGCATTCATCTCTTTTTTTCTTTTGTCAGTCGTGGGGCTTGAACTCTGGGCCTGAGCACTGTCCCTGTGCTCTTCAGCTCAAGGCTAGCGCTCTACCACTTGAGCTACAACGCCACTTCCGGTTTTCTGGTGGTCTATTACTGCTGAGCTAGGCCCCCAGCCCTTTTTTGCACTAGTTATGTTTGCATGTGCTTAGACTACCATCCATCTACTTTAGGCTTCTCAACATAGCTGGGATGACATGCGTTTGCCATGATGCCCAGCTTCTTCCATTGAGATGAAGCCTTTTCTGCCCAGGCTGTCCTGGAACCTTGATCTTCCCAATCTTAGCTTCTTACATAGCTGGAAGGGCAGGCACATGCCCCAGGTAATGGTTGAAAAGGGGTCTCATGAACTTCTCTGCCTAGGCTGATATTGTACTGCAGTCCTCCTGAACTCAGCTTCCCAAATAGCTAGGACTGTAGGTGTGAGCCACTAGTGCCTTACTAAATAATGATATACATTATATACATTATATCATTATACCACATAAATATATGTGGTATATATAAATATATAATACCACATAAATATATGTGGTATTAATATATATATATAACTTGCTCAGAAGTATTTCAAACGTAGGTAATATGTGAATATATAACAGAAAACACTTTTCAAAAACAAGTATGTGATTTGACAGTGCTAGAGTAAGAGTTTTCTGCTTGCTAAACAAGTGTTCTACCATTTGAGCCATGTCTCAATCTCAAAAAATGGTAATTTGGAAATAAAATTTTGTATATTTTACATGCAAATAGATCTGGGGAGAAAAACTTCAACTGTTTGTTTCTGTTCCTTTCTTTCTGATGGTCTTGCTGAAATCCTGAGTCCATCCTCTTCCTTTAGGTGTGCACCACAATGTGACCTGGACTTCCCAAGGCCATGGCTGCCTGAAGTGGCAAAGCTGTGGTTACCATGAAGCAGTTTCATCACTGTGTGACTGAAGGAGCTTCCATGGTTTGGTAGAAAGCCCTTCAGTGAATGGTGAATCCTGCTAGGGAAAAATGAGGGCCGAGGAGCCCTACTGAAATATTATTACTGTGGGATTAGCAAGTAATATCAGCTGACACCTGGACAAGAGAAAAGCAGACTTGCTGTCCATAAGTTTCCGTATTATTTGGGGGAGGGGTGCAGGTGGAAAATAGGTGTCCAAGAACTGCCAGTTGCCTCTGACAAGTTCCTGAGACTTGAAGGTCACCCTCCTGCTTCAGTCTGTCCTTTGGAAAGTGAAGGTTCTTAGTTGCACCATTCTGTCCTTCCACATCCCACATGTCCATCCTCATTGTTTACATCTAACCTTGGAATTTGCAGTGTGCGCATGTGTATGTACACACATACACGTGTACACACACACATGTACACACACACATGTACACACACACACACACAACACACACACACACACACACACACACACACACACAGCCTTTAGAGTCAGGACCTACTTCTAGGGAAAGCCAAAGGGCTATTTTAGAGCTTTGGTGGTATTAATGGGCCTGTTGCATATATTTACATATTTTAAAATGCAGATTTTAAATTTATTGGTAATCCTAAATCTAAAGCAGGGCTAAAACCATATTTTTCTAATATATATTATTAAATATATTTATATCCTAGGAATGTTATTTTATAATATAGGAATATATTTAATATATTCCTAAATCCCATGACTTTAGAAAACAATATGTAGTTAAAGGTTAAAAGAAAACATCCCCATTTCTCACTGAAAAGTTGGGGTTTTGCTTTATACAGAGGCAGCATCATATGGTGGTTATGGTATAGGGTTTACAACATCCCCCTAGGTTAGCAAGTGGCATTCACTGCTTTGAGGTATCACGATCTCTAGCAAAATATTCAATCTTCTGCTTCAGTCTCCCTTTCTCTAAAATGGCAAGGATAAGAACACCTGTCCCACATTAAATATATGAAGCAAGATGAACAGTGCCTTGTTATTGAGAAACACACAGTGGGTAGGGATATTATAGTTTCATAATCTATTCTCATTTATTTTCCCATTCATAACCTTCAACTTTGCCTTTCCCTGTACTTCACTGGATAATTTTTTAATGGTTTGCAGCTTATCTAAGGATACAGACTTCTGTTCTCTGGAGGCTTTAGGTTTCACATTCTCATCCATTTGCTTCCTTCTGTGACATTTACATTCTTTCTTGTGTAGGTCCTGATTGAAAAGGACTGGATCTCCTTTGGCCATAAGTTTAATCACAGGTAAAAATCTAAAACTCTGTTGCTTTGAGTGTGACACTCCTTCCTCAGACTACTGTTAGTCCTGGAAGCCTATGCCACCATGCCAGGCTAATAATTCCATTTCAAAAATGAGAAAAGTAAAAGCCCAGTATCAGTGACTCATGCCTGTAATCCTAACCACTCAGGAGGCTGAGATCTAAGGAACATG
The DNA here is from genome assembly GCF_019054845.1 of Dipodomys spectabilis. NCBI lineage: Eukaryota > Metazoa > Chordata > Mammalia > Rodentia > Heteromyidae > Dipodomys > Dipodomys spectabilis. The sequence goes on along the minus strand of NW_024870686.1, from coordinate 12,379,656 downwards.
ATTCAAAGCCAGCCCAGGCAGGAAAGTTTGAGACTCCTACCTCAAATTATGCACCAAAAAGTCAAATGTGGAGCTGTGGCTCAAATGGTAGAGTGCTAGCCTTGAGCAAAAAGCTCAGGACAGTGCCTAGGCCCTGAGTTCAAGGCCCAGGAACAGCACAGAAAAAGAGAGGCAGGAGGAGGGGAGGAGGAAGGGGAAGGGGGGGGAGGGAGAGAAGCCCCCAATTAAGATTACATTATTATTCCCAATTTGAGAGTTCTACTATGTACTAGACATTTCACATTTCTAAGATAGAAGACAGCATAGTAAACACAAACATGTAAATGGTTGAAGAGCAGCATAACTGAACTTAAAACTTTCCTTATTCATGTAAAGTCCTTTGAATTTTATCCTTAGCATTAATACTCTTTTGTGCCCAACTCTTCATTACTAAGTTTGTGTTAAAACTGGAATTTAAGATTATTTTTTTACATTTATTCGTCTGAGTTTCTAAGAGTTACCTAGGAATTAGGGTTGATTTTTATTACTTTTGCATTTATAGTTTTCTAATTTTTAAAAAATATTTGACTATAAAAATCCCGAATACTTTGTTTTGTAGATACGGAAATCTAGATGGTGACCCAAAAGAAATCTCTCCAGTAATTGACCAATTCATTGAGTGTGTGTGGCAATTAACGGAACAATTTCCCTGTGCCTTTGAGTTCAATGAGAGGTTTTTAATTCACATTCAGCATCACGTTTATTCTTGCCAATTTGGAAACTTCCTATGTAATAGCCAGAAAGAGAGACAAGAACTCAAGTAAGTGTTTTAGTGTTTAATTTTCATCTAGTTTCTGACCATTGAGAATTTCAGGTAACTTTTCATGATTTGGAAGGATCTTTCCTTTAGTCACATATTTACACTGGCTTATTGAAGCTGTTTTCTTGTTCCTGAAAATATTTTCATAAGTGGCTTAAATGACATCAACATGTCAGAGATATGTATAGGTTCATTTCCCGCCCCCCCCCCCCCCCCCCACAATTTCTGCCAGGTTGAGACTCAGAACACTGTCATTTATTGGAAATATACTATATTTAAAGGAAGTAGTTTTTGCATTAAAAAGGAAAAAACAGACACTGGTGGTTATTTTTGTGTGTGACAGAATTGTAACTCTAAGTGGAAAAGCAAATTTGAAGTTCAGGCCACCAGGATTTTTTGCTGTTACTTGGTTTGAGGTTCTTGCTTTGGAGCCCAGGCTGTCTTCAAATTCACAGTCCTCTTGCCTCAAGGGCTGGGCTTAAAGGTGTGTACTGCCATGCGTGCCCTGCAACTCAAGTCATTGTTAGTTTATTATTCAAGGGTAAAAGTAGAGACAATGTAGACTGAAATTCCAAGTAAGTTGGGTGATTTAGGAAATAAATACAAATGAGAATTTTTTTGAGGTTTTTTTTTTCACAGAATGATCTTGTGGATTGCACAGCATCAGATATAGTTTGAAAACTATCAGTTCAAATAAAATAGGCTTCACTAGTTTAGTACCATCCGTATAAGAATGAAGTATGACTCCTGATAAATGGGGAATGACTTAAAAGAAACAAAGTGCATTCCTTAGTCTCACTGTATTTTCTATACAGTTCATGATTTGTTGAAATAACCAGCTAATTCTACTACATCTACTTACGTTGAATTCTAGTTGAATTTTCTACTTAGTAGCTATGGGGCTATGGGAGAATCATTAATGTCTCCATCCCTTACTTAGTTTCTTTTCCTGAAAATGGATATACTGTGTAAAAATTCAGTGAGGATCACAATGAGAGGAAGCAAATGAAGCACTTAGAAGAGTATCTGGGAATAAGAGTTTAGTAACTATTTGGTAGGGAAGAGCCTAAGAAACTGTAGAGGTTTGTTGTTTTTATGTGTTTTTTTAAAAAATAAATATTCAAAAGAAGTAAACATCTTGTCAACCTGAATACAGTTAGTGAGGAGCTGAAGTTGAGATTACTACAGCATTTTTCTACTGTACCAAAAACCCAACAAAAACTCAATTTCCAACCTACAGAGTAGGATGTTCTATGTTCAGTCAACTACGATTAGTTTCTTTCCAGCTCTAACATTAGACATCTATTCAGATTGATAATTTGCAGGATTATTTTCTTCATAACAGAATTCAAGAAAGAACATATTCCTTATGGTCTCACCTCTGGAAGAACCGAGCTGACTATCTGAATCCTCTATTTCGAACTGATCATGGTCAGACTCAGGAAAGTTTTCATCTCCCTACAGCTCCATGCAACTTTATGTACAAGTATGTAATCAGTTTCTCTTGGGCAAAAAATTAAGACTGTACACAGTGGAATGGGGAGACAAAAGTGGCCACTCCAGGTCCTACTAGGTGTATTCTAGATGTGTGCTATATATTATTCTTATATGGTTAATCCTGTATGATAGGAAAAATGAGTCAGAGGTCATCAAGACAACACAGAGAAAAACAAATGACATTCCTCCCTATTCTCTACCAGCTCCTGGTGTCAATTTTTCCTTTGTAGAATTTATTTCTCAGGATGGTATTGTTCTTAATTATTTTGGTACTGTTATTTCCCTAGACCTCTATAATAGATTAGTCTATAATACAAAAAAAGTTTTCATAGCTCATGAAAAAGGTTTCAGAGGAATTGAGACACACTACAGTTGCAGCCAACTTATTTATAACAGCACATTTTATTGAGGATCAGGCACAGTTCTAGGCACTGGGTAACATTAAGTGCCTGCTACTGAAGAACCTTGCCTTCCTAAATAACTAAGAGTAAGAAGGCCTGAGAATATCCCTATGATGCATTTTTTTCTTTTTTTTTTTTGGTCAGTCATGGGGCTTGAATTCTGGGCTTGAGCGCTGTCCCTCAGCTCTTCAGGTCGAGGCAAGCACTCTACTACTTGAGCCACAGCACCACTTCCGGTTTTCTGGTGGTTTATTGGAGATAAGAATCTCATGGACTTTCCTGCCCCGGCTGGCTCTGAACCGTGATCCTTGTATCTCAGCCTCCTGAATAGCTAGGATTACAGGTGTGAGCCACTGGCGCCCAGTGCCATTTTTTCTTATTTGCATTCAGTATGCTTTACTTACTATATAGGAAAAGAGGGGAAGAATTATTTTGTTCACAAAGGTCAGTTTTTGGTGTTGTGATAAAGTAAAAGGCAAATACTTAAGGTTAAAAGGCTGCTCTATGGAGCTGAAGCAACACACACACACACACACATACGGAGCTGAAAACACACACACTCTCTCTCTCTCTCTCCTTACCCTTTTTACTACTTGGGCCACAGCTGTACTTCTGGCTTTTTGGTGGTTAGAGATAAGTGTCTCACAAACTTTCTTGCCTGGGATGGCTTAAACCATAATCCCCAGATCTCAGCCTCCTGAGTGGTTAGGATTAGAGGCATGAGCCAGCAGTGCCAGCTTCATACGCCTTCTAATTCAATATTATCTATACAGATAGTCTTCAAGAATTTATCCTTCCCTAAAAGTAGTTATAGACTTCCCCAAAAGAATGTATCTACTTGACATTACTATCTTAAGAAATGGGTTTTTCAAGCCTCTAATATTCATTTGACTATTCTTGAGAAGGTAACTATATATATCTACCTTCCTCCCCAGGTTTTGGAGTGGAATGTATAACCGCTTTGAAAAGGGGATGCAGCCCCGACAGTCTGTCACAGACTACCTCATGGCAGTAAAGGAGGAATCACAACAGCTGGAGGAAGAACTAGAGGCCCTAGAAGAAGTAAGACCCTCTTGAAATTGTTAATCTATTATCCAAGCTCAGTTCTTAAACAGTGCTCTATGAAAGCTTCTTGAGACCTGGCATATAAAATATGGAACATCTATTTCTTTTTAGCCAATGGATAGCCTCAACAGTCTCAGCCAGGTGAACACCAGATAACCAAAGCCCAAATGTAGGTCATTTCAGACATTTGGCCCTGTTTGTGATACATGCCATAGTTTGTTGTACTAATTGGCTAGTGGTCAGGGTTACTATTATTGGGGAGTACTAGAATGCATGAAAAAGTGACAAAGTAAAATTAACTTTTACATGTAGTAAACATCCATTCCTCCACTTTTAAAAATTGTGTAATATTCTATTCTATTTATATGTGGTAACAGTTGAGGTTGACTAATCCATAAAGTCCAGGTTTGAACCTACATCTGCTTCTTCCTGTGTCCTTAACATTATACATAGATAACCATAAATCTTAAATATCAATATTTGCCTAAAATTATTACTTCTTTTTTAGAGACTGGAAAAGATTCAAAAAGTCCAGTTGAATGGCACTAAAGTAAAGAGTAATAAGCAAAGTGAGCCCAGCAAATACTCAGGGTTTTCTACCTCAGATAACAGCTTGGCCAACACACCTCAGGACTACAGTGGCAACATGAAATCATTTCCATCCAGGAGCCCTTCACAGGGGGATGAAGATTCAGCTCTCATTCTAACTCAAGACAATTTGAAAAGCTCAGATCCCGATCTGTCAGTGAACAGTGATCAGGAATCCGGGGTGGAGGATTTGAGCTGTCGGTCTCCAAGTGGTGGTGAGCGTGCACCAAGTGAAGATAGCGGTAAGGACCGGGACTCTGATGAAGCTGTCTTTCTCACTGCCTGAAGTTTCTTTTGGGAGTTCCAAAGTAAAGGACATATAGAAACACTACCCAAAATAAGGGAACAGTGATGTTGAAATTAAAAATAACTCAAGAAATGATTTGTGTCATCAGGAATTACAAAATGCAGCTATGAAAATGGAGGAAAAAAATCCAACTCATAATTTCTTTAGATGTTGGGCAACAAAAGTACCCATTTCTTTTCATCAAATATAAGGAAAATTGCTCACTGTTTTGAAGCTCTTTCTAGACTGCAAAAATTGTAATCACTACACACCCATTACATCTGTCATCACTTAAAGTTATCAATAGAAAGCTTCCTTGCCATGGGATGCATCTACTCAGAAAACCCGTCCCCTTTCCCTCCAACGCTATGGGTTAGAATCTTTCCTCCTGTTTCATGTCCACATGCAATTTGTGTTTCCTAAAATATTTGAATTTACTTTTCCTATTGACCTTTTTACCAGTATTTCTAAAGATTAGGTATACTGTTGAGAAAATATACTTTTTGGTTACTATATTCCTAACAAGCTTTGAATGTCTTAAAGCTTATCTTTCAGGTACAATAATCACTTTTCACTTTTCCTTAGATAATATTATTTTCAATTGTTACTGTTTTGTTGCCTTTCCCTGGCATGTTTTTCCTCATTGCTTAAAAAATAAAATTTACAACTCATTTTTTCTGTGAAATGGGTTTAATATCTAATAAAGTATAGAAGCAACATGCATTTTCTGGGTCTTCCATGTGGCAATTTGGATCATATTAATGTTCTTAACCTTTTACTGCTGTTACAGAGGCTACATCACAAAGACCATATGAGCCAACTACCAGCCTGATCCCAAAGTACAACATTGTTCAGTCAGTGGGGTAAACATCGCCAAGGGAAAATCCCAGTTAGGAACTAGAGAATCTGGTTGTCCTGAGTATTTAGCAATGTAAGTTATGGCATCTGTCATTTTAGAAATTATGTAATTGGTTAATGTTTTGGTTAACATTAATACCAATTTATGACTGCTGACTGCTGAATGTCAGTTCTGAGTGTTTTTGCTTTGTTAAAATGCACATTTTAACAATCATTTGCTGTCTTAAACTTTTAAAAAACAGAACTTGATTAAGTGACCTAAAGTTTTCATGTGCAAAATGTGGAGAAATGTTGCTATGTTTGTAGAGAGAAACTGTATTCATGCTTTATGGTTTTACAGAGAATTGTAGAATATAAAGGAATTTAATTTGTATAATTTATATCAGTATTTTAAATATGTGAAAAACTATAGAAGAATGTATTAAATTTTGCTGAAACAGGACCAAGATAAAAAGAAAGGGCAAGAAAGTCATAATGCTGAATTATTTAGTATGAAAGATTTCGAGTGTAGTAATATGTATGAATGAAACTATAGTATAATTGTAATTGTGTTGTTCATCCTATTTAAGAATTTTATTATATGAAAAATCTGTAATATAGAAGCGCTATTATAAAAAACAAAGCAAGTGTACTTCTTTTAAACTATAAAATTTGAGCATTTTCTGTTGAAAAGTTCCCCAATTAAGTACAAGGAATGTTTTTATTATTTTCTGTGTAGTATATTGTATGTAAGAGGGAATACATGGCTAATAAATAATTAGGAAATCGTAGCAACGGCTTTTACATTTTGTAACTTCACTCATGTCATGCCACAGCTTGTAGCTATTCACTCTTAGAAACGGTGTTGTACTTTTTCTCCCAGTGGGCAGTGTGAGCCTATTAAAAAACATTAATACTTTAAAAATGGGCCAGGTGCTCACTGGCTGCATGCTTGTCATCCTATGTAGGAAGCAGAAATAGGATCACGGTCCAGGTAGGCCTGGAAAGGAAGTACAGGACCCTATCCCCAAATTAGCTAAAGTCAAAGAGCTGGAAGTGTGGCTCAAAGTGTTAACGTGCCTGCCTACCAAGCCCAAGACCCAGAGGCCCAGAGTTTAACATTCAGTATTTACTTAAAACAACAACATATATATGCATATATACATACACATACACATATGTATATGTATGTACATATATATGTATATATAATATAAATACACATACCACATAGGACTATACATTATTTAGAAAACTAAATAGTATATTTAATGTGTACAATTTTAATTTTTTTTTTTTTTTTGCTTATGTGGTGCTGAGGAATCGAACCCAGGGCCTCATGCATGCAAGGCAAGTGCTCTACCACTTAGCCACCTTCCCAGCCCATACAATTTTAATTTTTAATGTGATACCAAGCCACATAAATGCTTTTGTTCATTCCACCTACTTTCTAGAATTTAACATTGAAATGTGTGTAAAAGATAACATTTATTGCTCCTTATAGTGCTTTCATAGAACTTTGGAAGAGTACTGTCAATCCAACAAGACTAATGTTTACAACACTACGTTTTCATTTAAATGAAAATTCACTTGGGAAGTGTTCTGATATCTAGAGAATAGGAAATAAACTAACAGGCTGACTCAAGGCACATTGGTAACTAGTAATATTTACAGCTCAAGTACTTATCATTTAGTGATAAGGTAAACTGCATGTAAAATAGATAAGAATTTTGATCATGATTGAGTAAATTCAATTAAAACTAAATTTTTAAATCATAAAGGATAGGAAAAGAGGGGAAACCCTGAAATAAATTTATTCTTTCAGAGTATATGATTAATTTCTATATATCAAGCTAACTTTTTAGTACAAATTGCGATCAAACCTACTTTTCAATCAACCTGTATTCCAATATTAATTTTTTGATGTTTATTCCTAGAAATGGCTTGATTTGGAACTTTCTTCTATTTTAAATCTTTTTCCATGGCAAATTTCTACCCTGGATATCTTAATAACCTAAGCTTTCCTCTGTGCTTCCAATTTCCATCCAATCTTCTATTATATATTAAGTAAAATCAGAGTGTTTATTTTGGAATGCATGTCTATAGATAATTGTTACAAAGTATACCTATGAATTACAATAGCCACCACTTAATTTCTACTGGAGCTCCAATAACTGAAATGAAATCGTAAATGACATAAGTAATCTATATCTGAACTAATTTTTAATTTGTTACATGCAGGTAATTGTGACCAGACTCCTCCAGTTAACCAGCAAAAAGTCCAGAAGTGCAAGTGTGGCTCAAGTGGTAGAGTGCCAGGCTTGAGTGAAAAAGCTTAGGGAGTACACAGGCCAAATTCAAACCCCAGTATCAGCACAAACATTTTTTAAAGTTATTTTCTATATCCAATACTGTATTTTTTTAGTCCATGTGAATACTTGCTTCCCACAAACAACTACTAGTAAGTCTTTTTCAATCCTAAGAAAGTAATTTTGATTTTTTTCAAAATGATTGCCATAACACAAACAGAACAGAAGCATGAAGATGAGGAGGTCTGCCACTGTATGCTAGGACTGGAAGGACAATCAAAATGGGATGAGATTTACATATAGACTTGTTCAAGACTTCTCCTTTATGAACTTTTAGGTTAGACATACCCACCATACATGTATTTATTCTGACATGGCATAAAAACAAATGCTGACCACGAACTGAAAATTAAATTCATTTAGAAATAAGTATTGTCTAACAAATACTTACTAATAGCTATATAGCTAACATATATATTTACTTGTTGCTATATGCTATGTAACATTACTACATAGGTAACAGACATTAGAAGAAGTCATGGACATATTTTGTCTAGAGTTAGTGTTTATTAACAAAAAAATTGTTTTTGACATAGGAATTTAGAAAGCATATCCTTATCTAACCATAACCCATCAGATACATACTCCTTAAAATAGCATCAACAGTTGGTGTTAGACTGGTATAAGTCAAAGACAGGTTTTTTAACTAAGTAAAATATTTACTTGTATTGCTTCTTAAATGCATCTCTAGTTTTAAAAACAATATAAAACATAAAGAGAAGCTGGTTTATTTTTTTTTTTATTTATTATAGGTATATTAAAAGGTACTTTGAGATGGCACATTGGCACGTTTGATATTTTCTGATATTATGAATATTTAAAAACAAATTGCCTTTGAAAGTTTTATCCAAAAAGAAGGAAAAAGGGAGGATGTGGGTGTCTTTCTGTAGCTCAAAGTACTTAAAAAAAAAAAAACTACTGAGAGGAAAAAAATCTAAATAAGATATCATTCTTGATAAAGAAATGAGGCAGTTTCAAATTAAAACTACAAGTTTAAGTAGTTTTTATAAAATATTAAAACTAAAATTACATGCATAAGGTATTTAATTATAAGAATAGCAGTGAAATTTAAATAGGACAGGATTTATCAATGATAAATAGGCATTTTTAGTGCAAATACTGCAGAAAAATTTTCAAAGCAAAGATCATAATCATTCTAATCTATATAAAATCAATCTCAGTTCTTTAAACAATGTAGAGTACATCTGAATTCAGCCATTGCAATGAAATGCCAACTTACAAATCTTAAATCTAAAATAATGTACTTAGTTTTATGTCCCATTTCTCTCTTGGCAGTCCATGTTTTCAGGAAAATCTGGAAAGAAAAAAATTCAGACAATATATTTTCATTTCTTTCCATTATCTTCCAGTTAAAACTTACTATAACATGAGGGTCCATAGATATTAAGGAATGGATAGTATTCCTATGAATAAACAATTACTTGTTTCTACTTTTCAGTTATGGAGACTATAGGCTTAAGTTTGGAAAATAATATATAAAACAGTTTACAGTTCAAGTAATGCTAATATGGGCTCAAGTTTCAGTAAGACATGCCTATCACTTCCTTTCCTGGAGTCCGATACCCTCTTCAGGGAATTTCCCATGTTCCTTCTTCAAGCTCACTCCCTCTTTTTCAGTCCAGTTGACTGGGCAGAGGATCAAGCGACACCTATCTCCAGGCCAAGGTGATTCAGCAAAGATGGAATCTCATCCACCTCTTTCCCAATAATTTTTATTAGAACACCAGGATAGCTGGTCAATCTTAACTCTGTGCTTGAACTGTCTGATTGTTATTGGACTCTGAGCAGAAATAGTTGCAACGTGATTCACATAGAAAAAAAAAAAACAACTGGGGATATAGCTCAATGATACAGTGCATGCATACTATGTAGAAGGCCTTAGAATTGAGCACAGCCTGAAAAAGAAAAAAAAAAAAAAAAGAATAGCCAATTCAGAATAAAAAAGCACCAGTCTCAAAGTGAGAGATGTTTTAGCTATGCATTGGTTTCTCGTGTTCCACTTTTGGGCAACTGAGCTGTACTTCTTTTATTTTGACACAGTGATATATCCTGCATTATTCACTCAAAGAGTTTTTTACATGTTGGGTAAGGTTTGTTCTTGTAACCAAAACCATTACTAAAGGAAAGGAAGAGGAAAAATAGGGTCTGAGTAGGTAAAAAGCATAATAGATATGGTGGTAGAAGAAACAACAGAAGGGCTGGGAAGGTGGCTCAGTGGTAGAGCGCTTGCCTTGCATACATGAGGGCCCTGGGTTCGATTCCTCAGCACCATATAAGCAAAAGGAAAAAAGCCGAAAGTGGCACTATGGCTCAAGTGGTAGAGCGCTAGCCTTGAGCTGAAGAGCTGAGGGACAGTGCCCAGGCCTAGAGTTCAGGCCCCACGACCGGACCCCTCCCCCCCATCCCCCCAAAAAAGAAACAACAGAACACTAAAGTGGAAAATTAAAATAGATAATCTGTTGATCTCCATCATCACAATGAAAAAATAAAATGAATAAAATAGGTGATTAGAAATATGCCTCAGATTATAAAAATGTTAACGAGACATCACTGCCATCATTACTGAAGATTCTTGGTTTCTGAAGCCAAGAATTTTATAACACAAGTAGTACTTTATGAAGATCATTCTGGCAGTACCTCGTAGAAAGGAAAATCCTATCATCAGAGAGAGCAGCCAGAAAATTTTCAGGGTAGGACTGGTGTGGAGGGAAAATGAGATGGACTGAAGGGTCATTTTACAGGGAAAAAAAGACAAGATGATTGAGTATTCTGTCAACCAAATGTGGCATACTGTGCATACCAGCTGAGAGACAGAAACCTAAGGATCTATCACTTGTTAAAGAAACATTGCATCTAGAGAAAATATACAAAAAGATTTCGAGTCAGGTGCCAGTAGCTCACGCCTGTAATCCTACTCAGTAGGCTGGATTCTGAGGAGCGCGGTTCGAAGCCAGCCAGGCAGGAAAGTCCTTGAGACTATCATCTCCAATAAACCACCAGAAAACTACAAGTGGCATCATGGCTCAAGTAGTAGAGTGTTTGCAATGAGCTGCAAGGACAGCGCCAATGCCCAGAGTTCAAGCTCCACGACTGACAAAAAAAATAAAGATTCCTAGTGGTTCTATGCTTAATTGTATATTTAACATATAATACAAAACATTGCATTCTATATAGCACAACTGCTATAATAATATAATAGTTAATTATATGATTATATAATATGTAACATATTACATAACAGTTATGTAATTATATAATATATGTATAATTATATAATATATAATTATATAATGTAGTTATGCTTAAAATAGTTTGAATAGATACTGTTAAGAACAGTTCTGGAGGGGCTGGGAAGGTGGCTCATTGGTAGAGCGCTTGCCTTGCATGCATGAGGCCCTGGGTTCCATTCCTCAGCACCACACAAGCAAAAAGAAAAAAGCCGGAAGTGGCGCTATGGCTCAAGTGGTAGAGCACTAGCCTTGACCTGAAGAGCTAAGGGACAGCACCCAGGCCCAGAGTTCAGGCCCCACAACCGGACCCCCCCCCCCCCCCAAAAAAAAGAACAATTCTGGAGCCGGGTGCCAGTGGCCTGTCATCTTAGCTACTCAGGAGACTGAGATCTGAGGATCATGGTTCAAAGCCAGCCTGGACAGGAAAATCTGTAAGGCTCTTATCTCCAATTAACCACCAGAAAAAGTGGAAGTGATGCTGTGGCTCAAGTAGTAGAGTGCTCACCCTGAGCTGAAGAGCTGAGGGATAGCACTCAGGACCAGAGTTCAAGCCTCAAGACTGACCAAAAATAAAAACAAAAAACAAAAAACAACACCAATTCTGGCAAAGAATACTTATATAACACTCTTGTGACTCAAACAATTTACCTATAATGGAGCATGAAATTGGCTGTGCATTGCTATCACTTGTTGAAGTTTCTCTTCCTTGGCTCTTCTACAGTGGCAAATCTAGAAATAAATTATTTAAATTATCAGTCATTTCTCTAAAAATATGTCTAGTACTTCTACATTATTATAGAATTTTAAGCAAGAATCTTTTATTTAACCTACTGACAAAGGCTTCAAGTTTTGAATTTAATAATCCAGAAAAACATTAAATTTTGTTTGCAAACTTCCAAAATACAAAATTCTGATCCTTTATTCTCTAACTATTCAATCTCAAATAGCTGTATTTTAAAAATATGAAAATAAATTCTACTCCTTTAACCATGGAAGAGTAATACCTTCAATCAAGGTATAGTTAGTTACATAGCAATGTAGAATAGAATAACGGACCAGAAACCGAAGCCATACTACTAGTATAACAAGACACAAATCATGAACATCTGTGAACTTCAATTTTCTCATGAAAAAGAGATAATAAAATCTGTCCCATATGTGTATTTATGCATGTGTGTATCACTTTGGTTTTTATAAAGATTACTAACTACAGATTATTTTTAAAATGTGATGTTACAGAGCAATTATGGTATTCATGGCTCTAGTACAGATGTTAGACTTTTTGTTTTTCAATTTAGTGCAATAGAAACAGCAGAATTTGTGCAGAATGTTCTTAATAATATGTTAGATGGTACTGGGGTTTGAACTCAGGGATTCACACTTGCTAGATAAGTCCCCTACCACTTAAGCCAAATCCCTAGCCCTCAATAATATTTTTCAAATCTCCATAATTAATAAAACAGGTTGCTATTCAGGAATATTACAACTATGAAGACTACAGCTTAACTATACAGAATGAAACATATTCTATTATTTCTGAAACAGAACTCTTACTTGATTTACTTGCTTGTGTACTCATAACAAGCAGGTTTAAAGTGAGAGGATGTTAGGTTGCTATCCTTCCCAATAGAAGCTCTTCAGATTCCTCTTACAGCACTCAAAATTCAAGTTCAGTAATATGCTAAAGCTTTTTACTCATAAATATATGTAATTTGACATTATGCTGTCACTCATCCTCAACTGAATATTACATACTGTTCTTTTTTCCATGAAGCTACTGAGAAAATCATCTATTTCAGTTTTTCCCTCCAAGAAATCTTCAGCAATGTTATCAGATTCTTCCTCAGCTTCATGTGCAGCGACTTTCAATCTTGCCTGTAGGGCACTTGCACTACAACTCTGAAAAAAAAAAATCAACAACCCAATAACCAGGCATGATGTTAGATTATAATACTCAGAAAAACTACTCCAAGGGGGTGGGGAAATGGGTTCAAATTATTGAGAGGGCAATTCACTGTATGCCTTATATAGACTCTGAGAAAATCTCCTAAAGGGTCAGACAACAAACACAAGAGAAACCAATTCACTGTTTGTATACAATAAAATGAAAAGCTATACAATTATTCTCTGACAGATTCTGGAAGAAATAAGCACCTCGGGCAAACGTGTTGAACAGGGAAAGAATGATGCTAGAAGGACTGGATATCCACATGCAAAGAAGTAAAACTGGACCCTTACCTTACTTCATATAAAAATGAATGTAAGAACTAAACCAATTTTTAAATATCTGTCCTATAGCATGTGGGATGGTAAGTCACTGAGATATTACACCCACAGGAATGCATAGTAATGTACCACTTTCAACTTCATTAAAACTGGTTATCTGTCTAAAAATCGATCATACAGTAAAGTTTCTTAATTCATGTCATATGGTTCACTTTTCAGTATTTTATAATTTTACTGCTATTGTGAAGGTTTTTCCCTACTTACTTTTGCAGTAGTAATTGCTTGACTATGGGAAAAATTTTCTCATTTCTCTAGGATTTTTAAATTATTTTTTGGTAAATTAGTGAACCACTGCTTCTGTTCCTTTGTAGTTTTCTTTTTTTTCTTCTTGGCTTGTAATAATAATCAACATTATATATAACAGAGATAATGGGACATTATTCTCTAATCCCTAGCATTATGGAGATCCTGGAAATGGTTAGTCAATGTGATGTACATTGTTGGTTTCTAATATTCAAATAAAAAACTAGAATCAAAAGAAATAATACTATTGTGAAAAGCTTCTTAAACATCTACTAAGCTCTAGTGTGGGTCAGTTATTCCCACATCTTTTGAGAGAGGACTGCTAAAGTTTGACTCAGGAGTCAAAGAAGTTTGTTAACCTTCCTGTGTGAGTTTCCTCATCTGTAAAATGGAAAATAGAGAAAAAAGTAGCACTATCTCTATCTCACACCTAGCGTCTGGCTTAACAAAAAGGTCAGTATGTGTAAGATATATAAATATATATATATATACACACACACACACAAGATACACATTAACCATTAATATTAACTATTACATCTTTTGTTCTAAAAGATGATCATTGTACCTGAAATTCATTATGGATTTATGTATTATCTAAGATCTCTACTGTTTATTTTATTGTTATTTTATTACTTTGATTTTACTTTATGGGGTGGTGGCCTTGTTAACTTGTGCTATGAACATTTTTAAAAATTTAATTTAACTTGATGTTGCTGAAAATTAACCAGCATGCTAGCCAAGTGCTCTACCATTGAGTTGCAACTTTAATCTTTTATTCTTTTATAAATTACTTCTTCAGAATTATGGGCTGAATTTTATGATACTTTTTATATATTGACTTCTTAATTTGCTATCTTAAGTTGTGTGTACACCTAAGCTTACAAATTTGTCTCATGGAGGCTTTTCATATTTTGGAGCAGATACATTCTTGCATAAACACAAAGAATGTATAGTATTGTATAACTGAGAGCCACTAACCTACATGTAATGGTATCAGGCCTTATAAAGTAAGGCAACTAGCAAACTTCTTCTGATACAAATGAAAAGAACCATAGCCCGTGCACAGTAGGATGAAAAGTTTGTGCAGGGAAGGAAAAGCAGTAGATAACCTTACCTCACTCAGTTCATGTTGTCTCTGCATCTTCTTTTCAAATGTAGATTTCATTTGTGTAAGTAACTCATACTGAGAGAGAAAAACAAGAATGGTGTTTAAGTCCACTTTAAAACTGTAGATAGTTCTTGAAAATGACCATTAACTTACCTTATCTAAAACAGTTTGCCTTTTGGCTTCCAAACTGGGCTCCAAGAGGAGATTTTTTCCTGTGAGACAAATATCTGGTTTATTTCCAGGTAAAGATCAAATTTCTCTCATGAAATGTGAGCTGAAGTAAGGAAGACATACTTGCTAATTCCTCAATACTTTTTACTAAGTCATCCTTGTCATTAATAATTTGTTTTAGTTGAGGTAAACTGAGAAACTGTTCTAGTAATACTTCTTCTTGTTCATTCATATCTGTCAGTTGTGACACACTAGAACATAAAAGAAAAACACAGGTTGTTAATTAGTCATCTTTTTCTCTATATTCATAATTTAAAATTTCATTTGGTTGACAGGATTCTAAGTAACTTCTACATGTACACATAAGAATGTTAAGAGCAATAAAACATCAACCATATTAAAAGTAGAGGCTGGGAAGGTGGCTCAGTGGTAGAGCGCTTGCCTTGCATGCCTGAGGCCCTGGGTTTGATTCCTCAGCACCACATAAGCAAAAAAAAAGCCGGAAGTGGCGCTGTGGCTCAAGTGGTAGAGCGCTAGCCTTGAGCTGAAGAGCTGAGGGACAGCGCCCAGGCCCAGAGTTCAGGCCCCACGACTGGACCCAGCCCCCCCCCCGCAAAAAAATTATAAAGTAGATGGTTAATATTCTCAAGTGAGCTTGAAAAAATGAATTCTGACTCAATAGACTTTCTCATAGATCTTTTTCTTTGAAGATACAACTGTAGGTAATGTTCATAATTACACAGACATGAAATTAACAATAAAAATGAACAAAAAACCATATAGCAAAAGTATGAAACTAGGATTCTCCCTTATTCAACTGAGACTCCTTAAAAATAATAAAGCAGTGATATCGTTAGATATTTTTCCTTGTTCTTAATTCTGTGGAACTGCTTTCTTTGGTTTCCCTGATAGGAA
The DNA here is from genome assembly GCF_019054845.1 of Dipodomys spectabilis. Taxonomy (NCBI): domain Eukaryota; kingdom Metazoa; phylum Chordata; class Mammalia; order Rodentia; family Heteromyidae; genus Dipodomys; species Dipodomys spectabilis. The sequence goes on along the minus strand of NW_024870686.1, from coordinate 12,363,837 downwards.
CTAACTTATAAGATTTAAGCTATTTATTTAAGATACAAAGCAGAACATATTAGTACTATGGTAAATTTAAAACATTAAAAATCCACTGACAGGTTAACATTAGAAGACCCCTCCCTTGTCATATGTGTACTTGGAAGGGTAAGGGAGATAGAAGAGAGGATAGTTACTGTGGTATTTTGGCTTGTAAAGAACGTTCATGGGAGGCTGGTCTACTGAGTTAGCTTCAGACCTTGTAATTGGCTAACTTCAAGGATATATTGGCGAAAATAGGACTAATAATATCTTCCTAGACACTACAGGGTAAGCAGTCTCTGCTACTATAGTGTATCAAATTTGACAAGGACTAAGGTGCATGAGCAGCAGACAATGCTGTGATTCTTTAGCTGTCAAAGTAAGAGACGTAGTTACAAATGTATCTGTATGTATACACATGTTCATAAAGGATGAACAAAAATAATGGATGGTTAAAGACAAAACCAAAATGAGTGCTTGTGGGGAAGGGAACTGGGTGGAGGGGATATGGTTGTTAGCTGAATCTTTCTGGTCTTTTTAGTTTTGGCCCTGAAGTCATATGAAAACATATTTAATTTTTTTAAGGGGAAAAATTAGACTAAAATAAATGAATTCCTATGGAAATAAGTATTTTTTTCTAAGCGATATAATCATCCAGTTAAGTATTACTTGAAGAGAAACAGTATTTGGTTAGCAACAATGTTTCTTCAGGACAGAACTATTGAAAACAGAAACAGGAGATGAAAACAAAAGCTTAATCTATACACAGGAGTCTTAGTAATAATTGCTAGGCCCTGGTGGCTCATGCCTATAATCCTAGCTGCTTAGGAGGCTGAGATCTAAGGATCAAAGGTCAAAGCCAGCCCATAGCAGGAGAGTCTAAGGGTCTATGACTTCCAATTAACCACCAGAAAGCTAGAAATGGAGCTGCTGTGGTTCAAGTAGTAAAGCACCATCGTTGAGCAAAAAGGAGCAGTGCTCAGGCAGAGTTCAAGCCCCACTGCAGGCACATACACACACACAAAAATATCTCTGCAATAATCGTATTATTTTTAAAAAGAACATGAGCCCGTCAGAGAAACTGATGGCCCTAAGTCTGGGAAAAGACATGCTCACAAGGAGGCCCAGCATTTACTTTTTCAGAAATGACAGAGAAGCCACTTTCTCACTCATCAGAGCTTCTGCATCTTGCCATTTTTTAAAAAACAATTATGTCATTCTTAGTATCTAGAAAAATGCCTAGAAATGGGCTACTCAATGAATACATTCTATAAGTCTAAAACTACTTTATAAAATGTTCTCACAGACAAGCACAATACAGGAATAGTGAAGATTTTAAAAAATCTTTTTATTTAACATAGCTATAAAATGAGCATCTACTTTATAGTTTAAAATACACAATGATCCAAATTGTACTCTCCCCATTTGTTTTTACCTTAATTCTGAGAGTTCTGGAAACGCATCAGGGACATCTGGCATCTTGTACCCAAAACCGTTTTGGCTTATCTGAAGAAGATTTTAAAGGGTATTAAATTTCAGCCATCTTACTGTTCCTATTTACTTATAAAAGTAATTTTCATGCTTGTTCATCAGCAGTCACTCTTACTACTTGGGCCACTCTGCCAGCCCTTTCTTTACATCAGTTATTTTTACGATAGAATCTCGCTTTATATCCAGGCTGGTCTGGGCTGCAAACCTCCTATTTAGGCTCCTCTCTGTCCCTAGGATAACAAACACAGGACATGGTGCCCATCCTTTGTACTTTTACATAGCTCAGGATGATAGGTATACACCACTGTGCCCAGCCATCAGTTTCATGGAGTCTCACAAGGTTTTTATGCCTGAGCTGGTTTCAAACCATGACCCCACAATCTCCATCTCCCATGTAGCAAAGGGATTACACATCTGAACCACCATGCATGGCCCATAATTATTTTTACTAAGATATCTTCATCCTTGCACTTCACTTTACCCCCCACCCCTTCTTTCAACCTATTTTTTTTTCAGCATAACTTTTGCATATAACTTGGGTTTGTTTTGAGGGCTTCAAAAGATCCCATGATAGCTCTCCTTCATAAGCAAGTATGTGGCTGTAAAATAAATCTCTTCAGTATACTTGTGACTGTAGATTCCACTGCTACAGAATATATTTTTCTCTAAGGAAATATACTAAATATAGAAAAACTTCATAAACTCGGCAGTGTGAACAGTTATACATCTAAGATAGACAGATGAGGCACTAGGGCAGATACATATGCAATTGTTTTGAAGACTTTGAAAATTTTTCTTAAAATTTTGTTAATACTAATTGTAGTTTATTTATATACTAACCTATTAATAGAATGACAAAATGTTTGGTTTTTTGGGGGGTCTGGTCGTGAGGCCTGAACTCTGGGTCTGGGCGCTGTCCCTCAGCTCTTCAGCTCAAGGCTAGCGCTCTACCACTTGAGCCATAGCGCCACTTCCAGCTTTTTTCTTTTTGCTTATGTGGTGCTGAGGAATTGAACCCAGGGCCTCATGAATGCAAGGCAAGCGCTCTACCACTGAGCTACCTTCCCAGCCCTGATAAAATGTTTTGAGCCAGATGCTAGTGGCTCACACCTATAATCCTACTCAGGAGGCTGAGATCTGAGGTTCACGGTTCAAAGCCAGCCCGGGCAGGAAAGTCTGTGAAACTCTGATGCTGTAGCTCAAGTGGTAGAGCGCTAGCCTTGAGATGAAGAGCTGAGTGACAGCGCCCAGGTCCAGAGTTCAAGCCCCACAACAGACAAAAAAAAAAAAAAATCAATTTTGGAAAAACAAAGTCCATTTGGTTATATATTCTTAAATGATTACAAACTCTGAAATTGGTAGTACTGGATAATAACATTTTACAATAGAATATTAACATTACTACAAGTGATAGTCATTAAGTAAAAACTGAAGGTTATAGAATCCCTTTGTATTTTATGCACAGACTCACCATTCTCTTCTGTGTAATACCTTGAAAAGCAAACCCATCAGGTCACCCTCTTGCCTTTCTTCAACTACTTTCTTTAGAACATACAATTTTTAAACAAATAGGATGTTTGAAGCCCTTGGAATACTACAGAAAACATTCTTCAATCTACACTTTGCCTCCTATATGATTATTTCTTGCGGCTCTGCTACAGCCTGACAGCCTACCTGACAGCCTATCTGACAGAAAGGCCTGACATAGGTGGTCCACAAAATGCTATCTGGCACATCCACAATGCTTTTGTCAATGTTACAGCCCCTCACACAATGTCTTATACTTCCTTCTGTTATCCTGGCAAATTTACAACCATCAAATCCCTCAAGCATGAATTCAATCATTTACTTATCTACCTCATTGTTATTAAGCATTTGTTATATGCATGAAACATGGTTGAAGACGCTAGAGATAAAATGGTTAAAAAACAGTTGGTACTAGTTCTACCTTGGTCCCTGAGAGCCACGGCCATTCCACCATTCCCACATATGCCTCCACCATAACTCTGTATCATCTATTTTACAAGTCCATCATTTCTAATTATTTGATTATTTCACGGTTATGTCTTCAAATGTTTACCTGAGTTAAAAAATATAACAATTTTTAAATTTTTTTTTGCCTAGTTAGTAGCTGACTTTATCATTAATGTATGCTGATTAAATACATATTAAGCAGATCACAAGGATACCAACCGGTGTTGAAGTTTCCATTGTGGGAACAGGCAATGGCAGACTTGAAAGGACAGCAAATGTAGGAGCAGCAGGCTTGGCTGTTGTATAACTTGTTGTTGAAGAAGAAACAGTGTCAGCAACAGACAAAGAAGTGATGTTCCTGTTAGCTTCTTGAGGAGGATATGCAGGAAGAAACGGAAAACCCTGAGAAGCATAAGGAGGCAGCCCACCTGGGTTACTATACAAGCTAAAGAGAAAAGAAAAGAAACATTAACTCAGATGTCAGGGGAAAAAACATGAATTTTTCTTTAAAAATTTCTTCAATAAAAATCTAGTTTTGCAGGTGATACCTATCATAATTATATGACAAAATGTTATGTAAATGGATAAGATATAAACTCCTAGAAAGAGAACTATAATTTCTATGAGAAAGGAAAAATTTGCTAAGAAGCATACAATTCAAAAGGTCAGAGCAAGCAAGTAAGCTGAGTTTCTGAGTTCCTGTATTCAGTTTTAGTTTCTTCATAGAATGAAAAACATGTAATCCAGAAAACATATGCAGATGGATGCTGATAAGTAGTAACTTTGATTGTGTTTGACAAAATCTAACTGAATGACAATTTTCTAGAATGCTTTAAAGGAAAATTAAACTTTTCTGCCTGAGCAGGCCTCAAACTAGATCCTCTAGATCTCAGCCTCCTGAGTAGCTAGGATTATAGGTATGAGCCATCAGCACCTAACTAATTTCTCTAGTCTATGAAGATTTCCTATAAACTGATGGTGGGCTAACAATGCAATAGCAAAGTAGAAATAGAAGAATACATAGATAGATGTTACAGAATAAAAACATCTTTTAAGAATAGTAAAAGAGGCCTAGGAAGGTGGCTCAGTGGTAGAGTGCTTGCCTTATATGCATGAGGCCCTGGGTTTGATTCCTCAGCACCACATAAGAAGAAAAAGCCAGAAGTGGCTCTGTGGCTTAAGTGGTAGAGTGCTAGCCTTGAGCTGAAGAGCTGAGGAACAACGCCTAGCCCCAGAGTTCAGGCCCCATGACCAACAACAAAAAAAAGTAAAAGATGTCCAATTTCACTATTTGATAAACACACTAAAAGTATATTAATCACTTTTTGCCTATCAATGGGAAAAGATCCCTTTTCAACACAATCCTCTACTGGAAAGGATTGCATAGGAGTAGAGACTAGTACAACTGTTATGGAGTGAAATTTTGCAGTATTTGTCAATATAACACATGTGCAGTCAATGTTAGCATTTTTTAAATTTAAAAATTTTAAAGTTAAACATTTTAAAATTTAATATAGTACAGGGAGCTCTGAAGAGAGGTGAGACATATAAGAAATATCAGAATAAACAAATGTAACTGTCAGAAGGAAATCTTGCTAATACATTATAGTATTCCTATAAAATGAAAACTTTTGTGGCCATAAAAAATAATGAGGAATTAGCCGGGTGCTGGTGGCTCACACCTGTAATCTTAGCTACTCAGGAGACTGAGATCTGAGGATCACAGTTCAAAGCCAGGCGGGGAAGGAAAGTCCGTGAGACTTGTATCTCCAATAAACCACTAAAACCAGAAGTGGCACTGTGGCTCAAGCAGTAGAGCTGAAGAGCTGAGAGATAGCGCCAAAGCCCAGAGTTCAAGCCCCATGACCGACAAAAAAAAGAGGTATTATATCTACTAACATAGAAATGCTCCAAACCACACTACTTAGTGATAACAAAGCAATGGAACAGTATGTTACTGCCTGTGTGTTAAGAAGAATAAAATACTACAAATACTCCTTACACATACATAAAATACCTCAACAAATACATATACATCTCTAAACAACTTGGGGGAGAAAAATGAAGTTGCAAAGGAAAAAATATGGGGCAGAGAGACTTTTAGATTGAATCCCTAGACTTCTTCAAGCCATACCAACTAATTAAAAAAAAAGTAAAATAAAAATTGGTCCCTAGTCCAATTACAGACTCAGAAAAATGTTATCATTATTTTAACTAGAAGTTCAATGGTAATAAGTTATGCATCCTAAATAGTTAGAAATTACTTTTACTCAGAAAACTACCAAAAACAGTAAGCCAAGAAACTAGGAGATAGTTGTAGAGATAAACTTGAAATAGAGATAAGAAAGTAAAGGAAAATGTAAAGAAAACAACAAGAGGAGGACTCTAGATGCTCAGAATAGAGAACCAAAAGTAAAGCACTGTCTGCAAGAGGCAAAACCAACAACAACAACAACAACAAAAACCAAAAAACACAACAAAGAATGATCAAACCCAGTGATTACCTGACTGGTAATGTTAAAAACAAAATGGGTGATGAAATATTTTTATTTTTGTGGAAGTTTAAGTTCTTAAAGTTTAGGAAGATATGGAAAATTAAAAACAGCTAAGAAAATAATGGCAATGGAACATTTGAAATCAAAAAGTAAAAATGTTAAGTCTTTGCTCCGTGACAGATAACAATTAGAGAGTGCAATAATGATAACACTAACTATACAATGGAAGAAAGGGGTAACATTGTCCAATCACCTGAATTGTGAAATGGTAACCCCTCTGTACAAAACCTTAATAACAATAAAATTATATTGAAATAATAACTTTAATCATAGACTTATGGCAAAAATCAAGATAATTACACTAGAGGACAAAGAGGACGAAGAAGAAGTTTTATACAAGAAAGTTAAAACCAGATCTAGTATGAGGTCAGTAGATAATATCTATATGAAAGACTCAAGAGATAGTACCATGTATATATCATTTAGAAAGATGAAAGTAATTATTAGAAATAGCTGAAGTTGGAAAACATTATTGCTCCTGAAAATGTGGATATATTTCTGAGGAGGTGAGAATGTGGAAATTGGATTTTCTTTGAACATTAATTCTAAGTATATTGACTTACTTGATAAATGAAAACACATGCACATGTTGTTAGTTATTAAGATACTATGAAAAAAAAACTTACTATGGAAATGCTGTTGAAGCGGGAGCTAAAACAGGAGGATTCTTCCAAAACTCATCCAACAGACTCTGGATAATTTTTCCAAGATCTGAGTGCATTGTAAACTGAAAGTAACAGTAATACATAATGATTAAAATCACTTTCAAAAAGTGATTATAAAAGTCTCATTGGAATAATGTCATTCTCATTCTTAACCCACTGTTGCAGGTCAAGAATAAACAGAAAAGCAAATAGTATTGTGTCAACTCAAGGTAACAGCAATCCACAACATACATCATTTGCTTATAGAATCAATACTATAGGTATTTGATAATTAGCAAATCAGTGAAATGTCCATTCAATCAATAATGGAGATAAAACACTTTACTGTTTATAGTAACAAGAAGGTTTAAAGGCAAATACAGAGAGTATATTAATGTACAGTCCTTTACATTAATCAGCTATAACATATCCAAGGACTTCAATTTAGTCTTAAGTAATAATAGTCTTAGCTACTAAAAACAATAAAAAATATTCTGGATAGTTATTGATTCTGAAAGAATTTAAAAACATAAAAGTATTTAGTAAAGAATAGATTTGTCATATTACTCTGAAATAAGTCATACATACATTGCTTACTAATGGAGAAGTAACATATATCCCTTGTTTATCCATTAAATGATGTCGGATTGGTGGATAAACACTGATCACTGGTTTTTCCTGAGGAAACTGTGGAGGAAGTAGTCTGGCAAAGATACACAGATATAAAATAAAACCAGTTTGTTATGTTATACAGACACAATCTAAAACAAAGCTAGCTAAAAGTAAACAAATTTTCACACTTCATATGGATTCTTTAGTAATACTGATCTGCAATGGTTAAACTGCCTGAAAATATACAAAAGATTTCATGTTAGCAATGAGATTATACAGCAATTCAACATAGTGTAATTTATGTGGAATACAGATTCTGTAAATTATAGAATCGTCTATGTACTACGTCAACTACATGCTTTTATATTCAATTTGCCAAGCTGAACAAACTCTAAGCTAAAATTTAGATCATGTTTCTATCAAGTGAATCATACAAATCCAGTTTGATGATTTTATTGTATTATAGGTTATGTCCCAATAGTTTCCTTACAAATTTTACAATAAGAAATTAGGAAATTATTTTTGCAAAGCTGGCAAGGATGATTTTAATATATATTCTACTTCAAAATGGAAGAAAATAGGATTGAAATATTGTAGTAATCATTATGACTTGGTTCTGACTCCAAATAGTAAATTCTTGAACTCTTTTAGAACCTTGACATATAATCTTAAAAAATAGGACATCAACTCTTGTTTCCAATCCTGCAGAACTCAGAATATCTCCCTGCTCCTCTGCTGGCTCAGAAAACTACTGTTGCCATCACTATGAAGAAGAAAACTGGGTCTTCCACTTAGCTCTTTCAGGGCATTAAGGGAGAAATGAAAATAGTTCAGTGACACAGCTAAAGATTTTCAAACTAGTTTGGCCTCTGAGCTAGCCACTTTGGGTTTGTATCCTAAACATTTTCTGTAATTTATTCTCATTTACAGGTCTGCTAATGGAGCTTCATAAAGCTTATAACATTGCTTTGTGCTTAAATTCATTCGTGAAACTAGTATTTAATAAGGACTCCTATGGTCAGGCACTATGCTAGACAATGAGGTTATAAAAGAAGAATAAGGCAATTAATTAATTAATTAATTTTTTGGTCGGTCATGGGGGCTGAACTCTGGGCCTGGACGCTGCCTCTCAGCTCTTCAGCTCAAGACTAATACCCTACCACTTGAGCCACAGTGCCACTTCTGGCTTTTTCTGCTTATGTGGTGCTGAGGAATCGAACCCAGGGCCTCATACATGTAAGGCAAGCACTCTACTACTGAGCCAACTTCAGTGATGTTAAGTTTTTCATTTTCACTAAATTAAACTAATTTGTAAATTATAGTTACTCAAAATAAATGTTAAGCTGTTTACATCTAACATTAAGTAAGACAGAATGCAAAACATCTCGAATCTTTAAGACAAAAAATAAGATACAATTCTACTCACATATTAATGTTAATTGTCAAGTTGTTTACAGTGAAGGGCAATCTGTATTCCACATCTTTCTGTATTTCAGCTATACTGTACAAGAAAATGTAGAAAAAAATTACCAAAAAGGATGAAACCACCACTATTAAAAATTAATGTTTTTTCCTTCAATTTAAAAAAATTAATGTTAAGTAAATGTTTAGACTATAACTACTTCTAAATTTTTGTACAGAATCTGCATAGACCCCATAACTTGCATCCAGAGAAAAATCATGACAGAATTATCAAATCAGCAGACAATAATACTTTGAAATATCCATGGGGTAAGGCTAAGATGGTAAGGAAAACAGGCAAGAAAAACTTAAATTAGTACCAGATTATATCTGTTTATCTAATTTATTATCAGTAGAGGAATTGTTAGTTCTCTTATTAATATCTGTCAACAAGGCATCTGTGTCCATGATACTCTGCTACTATCCAGTTACAGAGACAGCTACTATCTAAGTCTTAACAGTCCTATGATAGAAGCTGCTGACTACATTCAAAAATCAAGTATTCCCCCTTCTTCCTAAGAGAAACCTGATTTTATTCTGGTTCTAGTCTTTTTTTTTTTTTGTAACTACTTCTTTCAAAAGACTGAAGTCTTAATAGCCAATAAAGTTTATAGGGAAGTTTGTGGGTGGATTTGCAGAGAAGTACTTTACAGAACAGAAAACTGGTCTGAGCTCATTTTGCCTTCTTTGCCTTCTTTTGGCTTCCTGCTTAGACCTGATGGCTGGAGTTCTAAAAGCCATTCTGGACTATGGGTGACCATGGGGATATGACATGCACTAAGTAGGCTAAGCAGGATGAAAGTCACTTGAGTGCTTGACGAAATAGCCAGAATGGTAATTTCCTTCATGTGAAACCCAAACAAGTTTTTATCTTGATTAAGAGACCATTTGAGGGGTTTTTGTTACTGGCAGCAGAGTAAAAAGCCTCTTAAACCTTTCAAGTCAGGTATCTGGGTTTGAATTCTGCATCTACCAGTTACTTGCTGTGGAATTATGAACGAATTATTAAATCTAAGCCTTCTCTCTCAGATGGGATAGAGGGTTGTTAAAAACGTCTACCTAAAACTGTTAAGGCATAGTACCAGGCAAGTATCACTCAATAGCTTAACTATTAAAAAAAATTTTTTTAGAACATGGGCCCTGTCTAGATTTGTGGTATTGACATTTAAACTCATCAGTTTTTCAAACGCTGTTTGGACTTTTAAAAGAATTTTCATAAAAACTATCAGAATAGATTTGATCAAAATAACTTTTTATTTAAAAATTTCAATTAAGAACTATCTATATCCAGTTCATTTTCCTGCTATTATGTTTTAAACACTTATTACAATTTTTACACATTTTCTTTATAATGGAGATATTGAAGATAACAAAAGGTGACATTTAGTGAAAAGTGAATTCCATTAGCAAATTTCAAAACCAGTAAAACAGCACCCTAGTAATACATTTTTACTAGTGGTGTTAGGCAAATTGGCAGGCAGGAATTTGCTTTAACTTTTTTTGTCAGTCATGGGACCTGAATTCTGGGCCTGGGCACTATCCCTCAGCTCTTCTGTTCAAGGCTAGTGCTCTACCACTTGAGCCATGGCACCACTTCTAACTTTCTGCTTATGTGGTGCCTCATGTATGCAAAGACAAGCACTCTACCACTGAGCCACCTTCCCATCACCCCCCCCCCTTGAACTTAATTAAAACAAGAATCACTTTCTAAATATTCATTACAAATGTGACTCTTATTTAAAAGCATATTCAATGGGTAGATAGAAAAAGAGTGAAAGGAATATTTGGCAGAAGGAAGTCCTTAAGATGCCTGGATTCTGGGCAAACCTCAACCACCTGAAGCCATTGTCTAAGGATTTGGAATTTAAGTCTTAGAGGACTTAAGAATTGTCCTTTTGAGTACTTACCTCCCATTTCTTTTATGAGGAGCAGGTAATGATTTAGCTTTCTACTTCTCCCTACTTTAACACAGTTAAAACGAAAAGAATGCTGCAATGAACATTGTATATAGCCAACCCAGATGCCCCTCAGTAGATGAATGGATCAAGAAAATGTGGTGTGTTGGGGCTGGGAAGGTGGCTCAGTGGTAGAGCCCTTGCCTTGCATGCCTGAGGCCCTGGGTTCGATTCCCCAGCACCACATAAGCAAAAAGAAAAAAAGCCCGAAGTGGCGCTGTGGCTCAAGCGGTAAAGCGCTAGCCTTGAGCTAAAGAGCTGAGGGACAGTGCCCAGGCCCAGAGTTCAGGCCCCACGACCGGACCCCAAAAAAAAAAACAAAAAAACCCAAAAACTTGGGAGGGGGTAAAGGGGGCAGAAAGTGGGAGAAAAATGAGGGAAGGGTAACAATGCTTGAAAAGAGTACTCATTAACTTACGTATGTAACTGTAACCTCTCTGTACATCACCTTCACAATAAAATTCAATTAAAAAAAAAAAAACCACAAAAACTAAAAGAAATCCTTGCTAATGCTTAAGTATCCAAAAATTAAATTAAGTTACTAAAAAAGGGCAAAGATTATATAAATATTTAAAGACTTCATGTCCATAAAACAACCACTTTTATAGTTTTCTATTTTTCTACATTCACATCATGCTTGTAACACAATACAATCGTATAATTGGCTCTATTCCTTAATAATTTATCACTCTTAATTTAAATATTGATATTCGGATTGATCATTTCAATGACTGAAAGTATTTTAGTATGATACTATTATTTAATGTGTTCTCTGTGTTGATTTTTTCCAAATTTTGCCATAATAAAATCATGCTATGTGTGATAAATTAACTATATCTTTATGTTAATGGTAATACTTTAAAATGGTAAAAATGTATATAAATAGGTAGACAGAATGACAGGACATACAAAAAGAAAGCCTGAAAGTTATGTTTTGGGTGGGCCTCACCATTTTAATCATCCATAAACAAGGTCTAATCCACATATAAGAACTACCATTTTGAATCTTTTTAATTCCCTTTTCCTGCATGGGGAGCAGGAAATATTTCTATTTCTCCCAATTTTAACTAAATCCTTTACTAAGTCCTTGCTAAACTTTTCACACTGTGATTTTCTCTCTCGCCTTTTCTCCTTTCTCTCCCCACAGTGCTCTCCCCCTTCTCCCCCAGTCTCGGAACCTCAAATCAAAGCCTGGGTGCTGTCCCTGAGCTTCTGTACTCAAGGCTAGCGCTTACCACTTGATCCACTGCTCCTTCATCTCCTTCTCCAACCCCTTCTCCCCCAGTCTCGGAACCTCAAATCAAAGCTTGGGTGCTGTCCCTGAGCTTCTGTACTCAAGGCTAGTGCTTACCACTTGATCCACTGCTCCACTTCAGCTTTTTGGTGGTAAATTGGAGACAAGAGTCTCAGGGACTTTCCCTACCTGGGGTGGCTTGGAACCATTATCTTCAGATCTCAACCTCCAGAGTAGCTAAGATTACTGGCTTGCACCACTGCTGTCCTGCTGATTTTTTTTTTTCTCCATAAACGCCATCTCAAGGACCTGAGATTTTGCATGGAACAGGGAAGTTGAGGAAACCCCTCATCTATCCTGTGGTGATAATTTTAACTCAGTGCCTCTGATTTTTTTCAGGGACAAATTAAACTAAACTACAAGACACTGTGAGTGGTCCATGCCTGCAATCCCAGCTACTCCAGAATCTTGAGATCTTAGTATCCTAGTTTGAAGCCAGCACGGGCAGGCAAATCAAAGATACTCTTATCTCAAACAGGCCAGTAAAATTCTGTGTGGCTCATGGGTGGAGGACCAACTCTTTTTAAAAAAACAAAACAAACTAGAAAACTGGAAGTGGCGCTGTAGCTGAAGTGGTTGAGTGCTCCCCTTGAGCTGAAGAGCTGAATGACAGCGCTCAGGCCCAGAGTTCAAGCCCCACAACCAAAACATAAGTAAATAAATAAATTTACTTTATTGTTACTAAAAAGGGATGTACAGAATAGTTCTAATTACATGAGTCAGGCAAAGAGTACATTTCCTTTCATATAGTGTCTTTTGTTTCCTCACTCCCCAGAGGATCAGCTTTGAGTGAAAAAGCTAAGCAGAGCACTAGGCCTTAAGTTCAAGCCCCAGTACCTGCAAACAGATCAGATCAATCAAATCAGTCAATAAATAAATGGATAACTTCATTAATCAGGTTACATTAACTAACCAGTATTCTTATATTTTTTGGCAGTCCATAAAACATGATTTAAGATTTCTTTAGGGAATAAACAATTACTGCTGGTTTTTATTTTGTGTAAAATGGAATTTCTCAAGACAAAAATTCAACTGAATAGTTACCATATATCTAGCAGGAAATAAGACATACAGGGTGCATATATTTCTAGTGAGTCTATGGTGATCTTTGCTCTAAAGGAGTACTCAGCTTAATGTGAAAGCCGACTGACATTTTATTATATTATAATGACGATTAAGTAGTTGCACAAAGGGGTTACAATTCCATAAGTCAGATTTTGAATACAATGCTTCTTGGTCAATGTTATCCCTCCTTCCCAACCATCCAAGGCCCCTTCTCTTGAAACCACCTCTGGGAGACAAAAGCTATCTGTTAAACCACACCTGGGGACCTTTCTGTAACCAGGCCAGGTGAGAAATTACTGGCCCTGGGCTAACTTCCTCCTTGCTTAACCAGACCCCCTTACAACACGTCTACAGAATCTTACTCACAAACCAATGCTGCTGTTGAACTTGCCTTTATAGTCAGCCTGGCAGTTTATTCCTGAATAAAGCTTGCTTTGGCCTGAACCTAGTTCTGCTCTCCTTTCAGCAGATCTTACACCTTCCTTCTCCCCCATTTTCTCCTCCTGTCTCTACCCTCTGGCTATATAGTTCATTTTAAAAAATATAATGCACATTGAATATAATGACTTCATTTGCTTACCATTCTTCCCTCCATTCCTGTGAACCTCCCCCTTTACCCAATCCCCAAGCAAGTTTCCACTTCCTAGTATTTGTTTTGATAAACTGTACTAAACTTGCTCAGAGGGATTATTCCTTGGCTTTCCTCCCCAAAGTGTATGCTCCTTTCATTTGTATGTAAATGCACTGAATCTGGTATATGTTATCACACATAGTTATATTTATACCTAGCTTCCACATAAGAGAGAAAATATGTATGGCTTTTCTCTCTGAGCCTGGCTTACTTCAATTAACATGATTTGTTTCAGATATGTACATTTCCCTGCAAATGACATATTATTCTCTCTAATGGAGGAGTAGAATTCCACTGTACATATGTACCACATTTTCTTGATCCATTTATCCACTGTAGGGCATCCTGGGCTGTTTCTATAAATAGTGAAGCAATGATATACAAACACCTTTGCCCTATCTTGACTTGTAATGCACTGAGTAGATGACTAAGAATGGTATCACTGGATCATGAGCGTAGTTCTATGTTTAGTTGCTTGTTTTTTGTCGGTTATGGGGCTTGAACCCTGGGCTTGAGCGCTGTCCCTCAGCTCTTCAGCTCAAGGCGAGCGCTCTACTGCTTGAGCTCGGTGCCACTTTCAGTTTTCTAGTGGTTTACTGGAGATAAAGAGTTTCTCAGACTTTCCTGCCTGGGATGGCTTTGAACCACAATCCTCAGATCTCAGTCTCCAGAGTAGCTAAGATTAGAGGTGTGAGCCACCAGCACCCGCTATGTTTTGTTTTTTGAAGTTTCCAAACTACCTTCCACAGTGGTTGTGCTAGTTTACATTCCCACCACATGACATCTTAAAGATGAATTCGTCAACAAAATCCTGAAGTTTGTTAACATCCAGGTAATTCAATAGCTTATAGATAACCCTCCCAAATACAGGGTTCAGAAGCTTCAAGAAAGTAGGTACAGAATAGACAATTTGCTGTTCTCATCTGCATCTCTAAGACCAACATTATTTTTCAAAAGAAAATCCCTATTAGTGCTGAAAAGCAAAACTTCTATAAGACAAGAAATTCTGAAGATGCCTTGGAAGATAAAAGATTTACTCTTAAGGAAGAGTAAAAACAAACTAAACAAAGAGAAGCCCAACCTCAAACACATAATCAGCACCAAGTTGGAAACAGTTTGAAGGTTCTCCAATTTCTTGACTCAAATGGATGGAACCACGACTGCTGGAAGAGGGCAGGATAAGATCAATTCTCAGGGTAATTAATGAGTAACATGTGTAGCAGGTAGGTTAGAGAACTGTTCCTTTTTGTACGGTCTCTAGGAAAATGAGGATGCATTTTAACATATTAAAGACTTCAAAAAATTCTAAACTGCCTGAGAAATTCTAAACTGCTTAACTTTGTTCTCCAAAGGTGTGTGTTATACAGTACTTATTTAGTAATATTATCTGAGCAGTGTTCCACAGGACACATAGGATAATGATAGAATGTACAAAGGTGGAAAGAGCCATAGATACACAGAAGGAAGTACTACTAAAAAAAAAAATCAACCAAGAGTGAACATGTAGGAAATAAAGTAGACATCCACAGAAATAAAGCAGACATTCTACACAGAAGCAACACTACTAAAAAGGCTTCAGTTACAAAATAATAGACACCTACAAAAATTTGGATCTAGTACGCCTCCCAAAGATCTCATGAATAACATTTGGCCCTCAGAATGGCACTACTGAAAGGTGGTAAAAATTTTAAGAGGTAGGGGTTTTAGGTCATTGAGAATGTGTCCCTTAAGGTGCATGTGGGACCCAGTCTCCCCATTTTTCATATCTTGGTCATGCAATTAACAGTTTTGCCACACAAGTCCCCAAATCATCAAAACCTTGCTTTTCAGCAACCAATCATGGACTGAAACGATCTGGCTTCTCTTTAATGACTACTCTTTTTAAGTAACTATACCCTCTTCAGTTGCTCCTTTAACCAACTTTGTGCTGGTTATGTGTTTGGGGTTGGGATTCTCTGATTGGCAAAGCAGCCAGTAATAGGTATATCATTGCTTGAATGCTGTGCTGCATTGAAATTTGTGCTGTCAGATAGACTAGTTCCCAGCCTTTAAGTTTGGCTTTCCACATAGTCCCAGAGCATAAACCTAATGTAGTCAAATTCTTGCTGTGGAGTTATGTGGGTGTTTTCTGATCAAATTCATTCAGAGTTCCCAGTTCCACCTGAAATCTCACATTTCTCTCAGCATTCTGGTCTTATGAGTTCCTAACAGAACCACCTGTGAAGCTCCACTCATCATTCTAGGCTCTCTCTCACCCAGAGATTTCTAAATTCTTCCTAAAAACAACTTCAAAGCTTTGTCCACATTGTCTCAGGTAGTACTACAAAAATGAATACAATTCTCAGTGCCAGTTTTCTGTGTTAGCTTTCCAACACTGTTACACACATAAAGAGGAAAGGTTTATTTGGGGTGTCTGTTTTTGAGGTTTTTACACCATTTGGTTGGCTCCATTGCTTTTGGGCCCTGGCCACAGGGAGCACATCAATGTAGCAGCATATTTACCTTATGGCACGAATGTAAACAACAGAAGGGGTGAAAGCTCCAAGTCCCCTTCAAGGACACACCTTTAACAACCTAAAGCCTCTCACGAGGCTCCACTCCCAGAGCCTTCACAATTTCCCAACAGTACCACACAGGGAGCCTAAAATTTTATGGCAACAAGTTACGGTGATTTTATTACTTTTTTTTTTTGTCCTGGGGCTTGAACTTAGGGCCTGGGTAATGTCCCTAAGATTCTTTTGCTCAAGGTGAACACTCTACCACTTGAGTCACAGCTGTACTTCCAGCTGCTTTGGTGGTTAATTGGAGATCAGAGTCTCATGGAACTTCTTGTACCAGCTGGCTTCAAACATCAATCCTTAGATTTCAGCCTCTTGAGTAGCTAGGATTACAGATGTGAGCCACCAGTGCCTGCTATGTTCCATAAAGTTTAATCTCAAATACCTACACAGCAGCTAGGTAATGCACCCAAGCATTTATGTAAACATCAAAATCCTACATTCAAGCTAGGAAAGTACTTCAGTGGGAAAGCAAGTGCAAAGCAAGCCCAAGACTTATCCTCTGCCCTCCCTTCCACCCCCACCCCCTAAACAACAACAACAAAATCTTACATGCAGGAACTCCCCTAAATTTCCAGGTGGAAACTGGAAAATCAGAGGAATTATCTTGCCAAAGCTTAGCTAGTACGTGTCAGAACCAGAACTGGAATCCAGGAGTTTTATTATATAGATTCTATTCCCCTATGCATTTATTGATGCTTTAGTTCATTGTTTTCTGGATTTAGGGTGCTATTATATTGATGAGCATGAGGAATCAACTTTCACCATAGAGCATGGCAATAAGAGATTAGGAAGTCAATCTTCTCAGTTCAGTGATCTCAAGGCATATAAAGGTTACATGACCATCTAAGGACGCGCCACCATTTTATGACACATCTGCATCACTTGACTCCTTGCTCAAAGCAGCTTTCATTATGACTGTATTAGTGTAGCGAGTGGAAAACAAACCAAAAACATACAAAATTGTAACCCCAAAATTAGATACAGTACTCTTGAATATAGAAGTAACACCAAAATTATCATGCAATTATTGAAATGAATACAGAAGTACTTTATCTGCGAGATCCAGGTAAAAAGAAACAAGATTATTATTATTATTATTATATTATTATTATTATTTTGGTCCAGTGGTGGGGCCTGAACTCTGGGCCTGGGCACTGACTCTCAGCTCAAGGCTAGCGCTCCACCACTTGAGCCACAGCACCACTTCCGGCTTTTTTCTTTTTGCTTATGTGGTGCTGAGGAATCAAACCCAGGGCCTCATGCATGCAAGGCAAGCGCTCTACCACTGAGCTACCTTCCCATCCCCAAGATTATTATTTTTTTAACTTTGAATTTACAGTTAATTATAAATAATGGTTACTACTCATAGCACTGCTTCAAAATGTTGCTTTAGGAAAAAGGAAATTAGAAAGGAAAATAATTTACATATTGTGAGAAAAGAGAGACCTAGTTAGAAAAAAAGCCACTACTAAGACCATCTGTTTTTAATATTTTCTGAGTGTAGTTACAATCCAGAGAAATACTACATACCATACCAGGATTGGTAAGCACAATCACTTGGGACAGTCTCTAATACAAATAATTACCAACTAGAATAAGGTGGCTTTCAATCCTGAAGACTTATTTACTTAAACTACACTAGTTTGAGGAAGGGAATTTCCAGAGTTGGTTAAGCAGAAAAACATTATCCTTCCCTACCATTTGCAGCAGTCAGCTTAAGATCTAAGCAAGCCAGGTGGCTTAATGCCTTTAATCCTATCTACTGAGGGGGCTGAGATTTGAGGATTGCAATTCAAAGCCTTCAGGGACAAGAAAGTCCAAGTGACCCTTATCTCCAATTAATCACCAGAAACCGGGAAGTGGCTCAGGGCTCCAAGTGGTAGAGCAGAGCACTAGCCTTGAGCAAAACAGCTCTGGAACGGGCACCCAGACCCTGAATTCAGGCCCTACAACTGACAAATTAAAAATTAAAAAAAATTTAAACAGTAGGGTCCCAGGTAACAATAATATCTAAAATATGACAATTATTTCTTATTCCCAGCTGTTTTTCCACCCAGACAATTCTTTTTACTATGGAGAAATGTTTTAAGCAGCTTCAGACTTCCTCCTCCACTTCCCAGATAGCAAAATTAAGTAGAGTCCTACTTTGACAATAGGAGGTGGTGTTGAGATCATCACTGACGTAAACAATTATTAATCTCCTGGGACTGAAAGAGCCCAATCTCCACTAAGTTTGTGGCTCTGTGGAGTTTTTGGGGAGAAAGAATAATGGGATCAAAACAGATGCTCTCTAGAGAAGTCAGAGTGTCCTCGGTACAGCATCTTTACAATAAAAGTTTAAAAAAAGAAGTCAGAGTAAATGGATCTAGATAGGAAACCAACAGAATCTCATCAAATGAACTCCTTCATGAAGTTAAAGAAATAGTACAAGTAATGCTTCTACATATAAAGTTAGAAGTGTTAGGGATAAATTGAGTACCAACATAATTATTGCCCAGGCAATACAGGACTTGAGTCCAGGCTACAAATTTAAGTGTTTCCATTTTCATACCAGACCTAAGCATGTGATTAGGTTTTGGCTAAACACCTTTCTTCCTTCAAAGCAGTCATCAGCAGAATTTCTCCTCTTTGAGGTTGGTCCAAGAAGATAGAACTCCTATCCCCCAAAGCAAACCATAAAACCTATAAAAGCCACTCTCTTCCTGTTTACTTAGAAGACACTCATTCCAGAGAATCCTATCCCACATATACTTGAGAAGGAATGCTACAGAAAAGCCAAGAATCTAAACAGATCTTCATATGTTCCACCACCTCAGTTGACTACCATTTGTTCTATCATACCCTGTCCATTCCTTATTGAACTTAAGCATAAAAGTAAAGTTTTTCCTGAATCTTTAGGTTTTAGTTTCTGAAACCCACAATGTCATATTAAACTTTCACTAAGTAAATTTGTTGCTCTCTCCTCTTGTATCCTATCTTTCCTTATGGGAGAATCAATAGTGACCTCCTTGAGGAAAAATATCAATTACAATTTTACCCCACTACACTTCTGAAGTATTTGTAGAGAAAAATAAGAAAGAAAACAAAAACAAAACCCTCAAAACTGTATAAACTTAACTGTCCAAAATGGACGCGATCAATAATACCCTGCCCCCTTTTTTCTGTTAAAACATACAATTTTTCACTTTTTAAAAAAAAAAAAATACTAGGGCATGAATTCAGGGCCTCCAACACACTAAGGATTCAGTCACGCCCCCAAGTGCATTCGCTTTCAGTTTTCCAGATAAGGTTTCACTAACTGCTTAGGCTAGCTTTGGCCTTTGATCCTATCACCAACTCCAGAGTATACAGGATCACATTTTTTTCATTTTTGAAAAGTCCTCTAAAAGCAAAGTTGAGATTAACAGCCAAAATCCACCTTAAATTCAGTCAGTAACAAGCCTCATTCTAGTGAAATTGACTGTAGAGTGGACTTTCTTAACAATGTATTTAACTTTAAACTATTGTAGATAACTCTAGAAAAAGTCATGTATAATAGATAAAACATCTGCTCAATACCAATTACTCGATTTCGTTATCTCCTGATAAATTTATTAGAAGCACAAAAAGATTACTTTAAAAAGGAATACTTTAACATCTTTACATAAAAGGCTGGGAAATTGTCAAATATAACTGTAAAAACTCACAGAACATAAAAAAGCAGTTCTTATTTTCTTAAAACTTTTGAAGCCACAAATATTTACAATTTAAAAGATTGCAGCAAGCCGTTAATAGTAAAAATCAGTCGAAAATAACTTGAATTTAAAAACGGTTCAAGTACAACTATACTATAATGAAAAATTTTATAGAAAAATCAGATCATACAATAACAATTCCTAAAGGTGGAGCCAAGATTAAGGAAGTGGGAATTGAGATGATTGGAACAGGGAAGAAGAAGTTAATGACAGGCTCAAAAGGACTATCACTTTGAGTAGAATTTCTGGATGCAAACTTTCCTTTGATGTTGCAACACTTTTGTATTTCACTTTGTGAGACTTGGGGAATTGCTGTTCGCCAAGTCTCTTTAGCCAAGTGTAACATTTTAACAATTCTGTCAAAGTTGCAATTCAAGGTGGGCACGGGGAAAAAAGTAGAGAGGAAGCCAGGGATGAAAAGGAATACTGGACAGACTGAGAAAGATTAACAGTCGGAAGCGATGTATCAGAAGGGATGAGCAAATCGGGGTAAAGCAGAGGTGAAGCCAGTCAGTGGCGGGGGGGGGGGGGGGGGGGCAGGAGGTAGGGGAGGATCAGGAAAGGAAAACAGCGAGGAGGAGGTAGAAAGGGGAAAGCAACACCCTCCCCGGAGGGAAGTCCATCAACACCAAACACAGGGCAGCTGGAGAGGGAGCCTGCCCGAGGAGCTAAGAGGGTAGTTAGAAGCAGCCCGCCCACCCGCCCTACTTTTCCCTCCCGTAGGAAGCGGCAGCAACCAGTCACCTGGAGTGGGAGTTCCGGAGGGACTCGATCAAGCGCTGCTTCTGCTGTTGGAGGCTGGTGAGGCCACCAGCGGGGGACCCTGCTGCGGAGGAGGAGGCGCTCTTGGTCAGGGGAAAGAGCCAGCTCATCCTCCTCGGGTCCCCGGGCCCGAGGCCCTACCAGCTTTGGGCCTGCTTCTCCCAGCGGCGGCCCGGCGGGTCTCCAGCCACAGAGGAGCGGCCTGAACTACCCAAGGTCCGAGCCCGGGGGCGGCGGGGCGAGCCAGCGGCGTCTTTTACCAAGCAAGCCGGGTTCCGGGTCCCCGGGCTTGGGGGGCCATGGTAGAACTGGAGAGAGTTGGAGAGGGGCAACTTGTCGGGCGGGACACAAGCAACCCGGATCCTCCCCTTCGCGGCCCAGGCGCCCCAGACCGGCTAGCCAGTCTGACTGTAAGCCGGCTGCGCTCCACCACCCCAGCGTCCGTCACCTGCGCGCCTGGCCTCGTCCTACGCCTGGCTCCGCCCCCTCTGCGCGCTGCGTCATCATCCGGCGCCTGGGCCCGGACGTGCACAGGAGCGGCGGCGTAGAACGGGGCGGCGTAGCTCCGGCTCCCCCCTTTTCCCCTGGAAGGGAGAGAGGAGTCTATGGGGCACCCGCCGCCGCCGCCGCCAGGTGCTTTCTCTATGGCGAGAAGGAAGAGGAGGAGCGCGAGCTCAGAGACACAAGTAGATCTTGGCGTGTGCCGCTGACCTGCCCGGGGGGGGGGGGTGGCGGGGAGGGCGGGCGGCGAGGGCTGGGAGGGGAACGTGGGTGGGGGCGGGAAGGAGGGGCCGGAGGGTGTGCGCGGCGGCGGTTGCGGGGGTGCCCCCGGCGGAGGAAAGGGCCCGGACGCGGGCGAGGGGGGCGGGTAACGGGCCGAGGGCTTGTCAAGCCCGCGGCGCGGGATGATGACGCCACGGCTTTGTACCTGGGCCTTCGCGGTGGGACGGAAATTGAGAGTGGAGGGCCGGTGGCCTGCGACCCGCGGCTCGGTGTCTCCGGTGTCTCTAGCCGGCAGTGCCTGGCGGTCAATCTGGCGCCGGCAAACGCCCGTCAGTCCCTTCGCCCCGGCCCTCGGCCAGCGGATAGACTTATCTATGCTATGAGTACTTCTTGTTTCCTTGGAAGCCCGCGAAGATGCCACCGAAGTAAGGAAAAGGCCTCTGGTGCCTCTTTAGGCGGCTCTGGAATGCACTAGAAAGCGAGGCGGAGGAGGAAAGAGGTGTTGAGCGGCAGTGTCTTTTCGAAGTGTGGAGGGTTGTAAAAGAGTGCCTAGCACCGCCTTTCATTCCTGATCTTAAGAGTAATCGGGCGTCCCCACTTTAATGACAATTTTATGAAGTTGAAGGATTTTTAATTCATTTCAAATGAAAGCTTTGAAATTTCCCTGAGAATCAGTTTCTTGATTTCTGTTATCACTATATACCATGAGCCTCGTATCAATGGACCAGAAACGCGATGTATGTCTTTGATCAACAGTGGAAGTACCCTAATTTTTAGGAAGTTGGAAACTTTTTTTTTTTGCGAGGGTGGAGGGGTCGCTTGTGGGGCTTGAACTATGGGCCTGGGATGTTGTCCCTGTGCTCTTTTGCTCAAGGCTAGCGCGCTACCACTTTGAGCCACAGGGCCACTTCCCGTTTTCTGGTGGTTAATTGAAGAGTCTCCTGTACTTTGATCGCAGCCTCCTGAGTAGCTAGGATTACAGGCTTGAGCCACCAGTACCTGGCCGGAAACAAAACTTTTTAATGCAAACATCTTAGTGCCTTTCTTCCTACTGCATTTGTGGACATTCAAAAGATTTCTGTGGCAGGCTGTTACTTTTCTCTGCGTCTCTTGTTATAAGAGGCACAAGGGTTTGGAATTGGCCTCATGGCTTGCTAGATAGTCACTTGAGACATGTCCTCAGACCTTTTTGCATTAGTTATTTTTCAGGTAGGTTCTCATGTTTTTGCCTTGGATGGGCCTCAGACCTCCATCTTCCTACCTACTTCATCCTGTATCTAGGACCAACCTCTCTGGCTCATTCATTGAGATGGAGTCTAACTTTTTGCCTGGCTGGCCTCGAACCTCTTTACTTCTGATCTCTGCCTTCCAAGTAATTGGAATTACAGGTGTGACTCACTGTGTACATTTTATTGGAGTATTAATTTATTTTAATTTTTTTAAGTTTTCTTCCCTTCAGTCTAGTTTGAATAAATGCTAGTATAGATTTTGTACGTTTTTGAGTGTTTTGTTAATGAAGAATAAACACAAGCACTATATTTGTCATAGTAACAGCTGATATTGTTAATTTCATTTTTATCTGAAAAAGAGTGGGTTTTCATGAAGTTTTTGTGCAGAAAGTAACTTGAACTCGGAGCAGTCCTTATTTAGACTATTTAAAAAATGACTTGTGTTTATGCATAAAGTACACTTTTAAGTAACACTGAAGTTACATTAAAGGAACTTGTTCTAATTTTTCCCCTACAGATTAGTTATTTGATTTTGGAAAAGGAACTTCCTAAAAGTTGATATTTTTATTATGCATTTTGAATAAGTTACTCTTGAGTTTTTACCAGTACAATTCTATGTGTGATTTATGATATAGATGGTTTTTATTTTGACAGGTCCATTAATAAAGGATAAAATATTTATGAAGTAAGTCTTCAATCAAGTATAATATTTTGATGCTTGGCATATAGACTCCTTTATCTCTCACTATGCCAGCAGCAACTGTAGATCATAGCCAAAGAATTTGTGAAGTTTGGGCTTGTAACCTGGATGAAGAGATGAAGAAAATCCGTCAAGTTATCCGAAAATATAATTATGTTGCTATGGTATGCACTTGACCAAATCTTTAAAAAGCTACTTATAAGGGTGGAGTGGAATTTTAGAAGTCTTGAATTCAACCCTTTCAGTTAACTTTTTGGGGTATTAACCATGAAAAAAAAATTTGTATTCACTTAGCCAGGACTCTCCTAAACATATCTGTAATTTGGCGAGTTGGATTTATTATGCATTTCAGTAAAGGAAAATACGTTGGGAACTATGAAGCATTTGAAGAGCATTAAAAGAGTATTATAGTATTTGAAAATTATTAGAAAATACTTTAGGATTTGGGCTTTTGTCAAGTAGTTTTATTGAGAGTTCTATAAGACAGGACTTTGCTGTGGATAAGATGCTGTCAGAAAGCTGAGGACATTGTATGATTAAATACCTTCAGTATCAGCTGAGTGAGAAATTTGGTCATTTTTATGGTTTAAAAAACTTTTTATCTGTTCAGAGATGATTACAGAATGCAGTTTGATGTTGAAGTTCTTTGAAATTGCTTGATTTCAACAATACTTTAGGACCTACCTATAAGAATGAATTCAGTTCTTTTTAGAAGCTCAAGATAGCTAATTGTGCCAGCCAGGGGAGTTTCTGGATGTCTTTTCAAACAAATAATTTTTCTGTGACACATGTTGGTCTGCAATTTTTTTATTATCGCAGAAAATTTAGACATGTTAATTCATAGCTATAATCCCAGCTACTCAGGAAGCAAAGATTGGGAGCATTAAGGTTCAAAGCTAATCCAGTCAAAACTAGCAAGACCCCATCTTGACAGATAAGCAGCATGGCTTGCCATCCCAGCTGTGAGGAAGGCTGAGATGGGAGGATTGTAGTCCAAGGCAATGTATTGGTTAAAAGCATGAGACCTACCTACAATCTAAAGCAAAAATGGGCTCTAGCAAGACTCCAGTATTGTAGTAAGTATGAGGTCCTGAATAACCTCAATACCACAGAAGAAAAGAAAGAAGTTTACAAGAGCTCCATGAACACACTATATTGCTAAGCAAATCTGCTTTTGTACATGCTATTTGAAATGGCGTGGACTATTTATGCAATTAACAATTTTTCTGCTTTACTATTGTATTTTGTGTGTCTCTTGCAGCTACTCTTACTGTTTTCTAGATCCACTGGATTATTAACTCCATAAATCAAGGGGTTAGTGTCTTACACATCCTTTTCCATCTCAACCCTAGTATAATAAGATACAGTGTCTAGTAATTGGTTGTTATCTCAACCCTAGTATAATAATATACAGTATCCAGTACTTGGTTGTTATGTGGAGCTGGAATGCATTTAAGAAAGTTTTAATTTTTCTGTTTCTTATTTGAAACTTAGTTTTTTTTTCTTAACTGTTGTTTGAATTATAGTATTAAACTGATAGATTTTAGTGCAAATGAAAATAAATATGCTTCTTTGGGAAGGACAGGATGATTGGTTAAAATATAACTATTTGGCTGGGCACCAGTGGCTCACACTTATAATCCTAGCTACCCAAGATGCTGAGACCTGGAAGATAAGTTTGAAGCCAGCCCAAGCAGTAATGTCAAGAAGACTTCATCTCCCAGTTAACTAGCAAAAAGCTAGCTGGAAGTATGGCTCAAGTGGTAGAGCACCATTGGTGAGCAAACAGGTTGAGAAAAACTGAAAACACTGAGTTCAAGCCTCAAAACTGATTTAAAAATAAATAAATAGTATATGTAGGCAACATTCCATTTAATAAAGGAACTTGTCCATAATTAGAGCTGGAATTAGTTTCTTTCTTTTAGGGGAGGATATTTTTCTTATAGAAATTCATACTAACCATTTATTTCTCATAGTAATGGCATCCTACAGGAAGGAGATTTTAAGAAAAGATCGTTAAGCTTATATAGTATTATGGCTCTACAATGTTCTTCCTAGTTGAAAAGTACTCTTAACTGAATGAACGTGTAGGATATTCCTTTGACTTGAAACAAACTAAGAATTTATAGATTGTGGTTGTGATTACTTGATTAATAATGAATCTTAATACTCTTTTGCAGGACACTGAGTTTCCAGGTGTTGTTGCGAGACCCATTGGAGAATTCAGGAGCAATGCTGACTATCAGTACCAACTATTGCGGTGTAATGTAGACTTGTTAAAGATAATTCAGCTAGGACTGACATTTATGAATGAGCAAGGAGAATACCCTCCAGGAACTTCAACTTGGCAATTTAATTTTAAATTTAATTTGACGTAAGTGGGAAATACGTAACCCAAACCTTTTTTTTTTTTTAAATTTTAGAAACTGGTCTTCATAAAATACAGTTGCCTCTGGGTATTTATGGGTATATGGTATCAACAAAGTTCTCAAATGTTCAGGCTGCATAGAGTTCTGTATTATATGTGCTATGGATACTTGATTGAATTTTCCCCATAAGGCCATCCAGCTTCCACTAAAGATATGCCACCTTTCAGCAAATCTAAAGTTTTTACTTTATCAGTTAAATTAGCCACATTACATGACCTTTTTGGCTTGGGAGGATCATCATAATTTTTATTTTGCTCTTTTGGGTTCCATTTGCTTTTGGAGAGGCATAATTTTACAAAATTAAGGACAGAGAGATAATAAAAAAATCACACTTTAAACATGACTGATGATAATACAACACTGACAAGAATCTCTTGAGTCAGCTGAATTATATGATGCATTTAAACATTTTTTTTTTGAAATTTTTATTTATGAATGAATGATTGGTGCTTGGCCAAAACCACATGTAATAAGTCAGTGAATGAGGTGTTCTTACAATACTGTGAAATTCTAAGTGAATTTGCTATCGTCCTAGAAATTTGTTAATTCTAAAATTTCCAAAGACTAGGGTGTTTTAATGTGATAAAAATGACATTATAAGGACTTTTTAAATTTAAATGCTTCCCTTACTTTTAGAGATGTTTTTGAAATATGACTCACACCTTTTTCTGAAAGTTTGAAAACTGATTTTATTGTTTTAGAACCGAAGGTTTCATACAATAGTCTACCATTCAACTGCATTCTCAGCACCAAAATCTTGGATATTGAAAATGCTTCTTGATAGAAATAATAATAGAATGTTAATTTTATATTTTGAACATTTTGTTCAAGGCCTTTTATGTTTGAAATATATGCTTTTAGAAGGGCAGGCAGCTGGGCATTAAAATCAGGGCCTTGGATAAGGCAGACATGCCATCACTCAACTGTTCCCCAGCCTAATATGGACTTCTTTGTTATGATATTTATCTTTTTGTAAAGAGATTTTTATGCAATTAGTACCAAAAAGTAATAGCATCTTTGAACCTGGTATCTCTTACCTGTCAAAATCTGAATTCTTAATTCTAGCCCTGGGTCTAAACTTGGTTTCCACTTTTCTATTTCTGTGTTACAGTTGGGGAAGTTAAGTATGTTTAGTGTGGGGCAAGGGCAGATTATTTACAAACTTCAGTTGAAGAGTGTGTAGTGTATTGTAACTATGTTGCAGTATTGATGTATTCTTCTGTTTTGAGAGCCTGTGTTTGTATAAGATGATCAAATATAACAAAAGGTGATCTAATAGTAACAGAAGTTAACAGGGCAATTATTAGCAACACCAGTGTAAGATTTGTACTGTTGAACACCTAAGAAATAATGAGAGGAGTAGGGCAGGTAAGTTTGGAGGGTAACAGTGGCAGTGGCACAATATTTAGAACTTAAAATTGCATCTGTTCAGTGTGACTCATATTAATAGATTCATACTCTCCAGACCTTTTAATGACTAAAAAGTACTCATCTCCGCTATTGTGGATAACCTTTATAAATGCTCCAAGCCTGAAACTCAGTGAAAATTACCTTGGATCTTTTATCGCCTCTTCCATTAGTTACCATTTCATTGTTCAGGTTTCTTTTTCTTCCAAATTGATCATTAGAACATTGTCTTTTTTTGTTGTTTTTGTATTGTGTTTTATAAGATATGATTGTGATCTCAGTATATTAATGACCCATCAGAGTCTCAATTTTGATAAAATTGAGTTTCATTTTTTCCCAGCTTCTTTAGTTTGATAACAGTGCCTCTTTGTAAACTCTTTAAGTGGCATTTTACTGCCAAGTTGCATTACAATTTTCACTTATGTTAGGACATGAGTAAAGAGTAAAGAGAACAGTATAGTGAAAAACAGTAAAGTTTATCCAGCTGAAGATTAAAACCAGTAGTGCCTAATGTGGAGAAATAACATCATGAACAACATCTAGGACATGCTGAAGAAAGATGAAAATTGACTTACTTGAATGCCTAGAACAATGTGTCAACCAGTGTGCTAGCACGAGGGGTGTATTGTTGAGGAAAATTGGCCATGCCTATTATAACTTAGTGTTTTCCATCACTCCCTTCTGCTATGTTAGTGAACATGTGTATTCAGATTTTGCATTGGTTCATGTTAGTATTGCTCCTATTTAAAATACATGGTTTTTTTTTTCACATTTTACTATAACTATCACAGAAGTAACTGCCAGTTCTCGTTTGTGATATATAGTTGTAAAGACTTAAACGATGAAAGCTTTTGTGTTTAAAATACATTTCAGATGACTATACAGTGATACCTCAGAATATATACAGCCAAAAGCATCTGAGATCAAAATAATATTACTTAACTAGTTTTGATGATAAGCTATCTTCAGATCTCTTGAAGCAAGCTGTCATTTGTAATGCCCACCAATGGATTTTTGTACAAATAAGTTTTCTACGTAGAATGTTCTTTTACTTTTCACTTTCCTTGATAATTTGAATTACTGTTGTTACGATACTTACTGTGAGCTTGGCAACAACTTTTTTACATTTATTTTAAAGCTATGGAAAGTTTTGTTCCTTTCCATTGTGCTTGTTGACTTACTAATAATAGTATGTAAAGATTGAATCTAGAAGCACAGTTCTGTGCTTGGCTACTACTATGATAGATATGTAAGCTAAAATTTGTCGTAATTGTTACACTATTCTTTTTTCTTCCTGAGCTACTTGGATATTAAGATTTGTGAGGTAAACACTTCAGCTGGCCAGTGTAGATTCATCAACATTGAAGCCTGTGGATTTTTTGATATGAAGAGAACATAACACCATAATAACTTGAGGTTTTGACATATGAAGCACGTTCAGTGATAGTTTTTGACTTGTTCTTTCTGGTTATAAAAAATAACATGCTTGTACAGTAAAGAGATGACTGCTAGTACAGTTTAGTGACTCTTATATAGATGGTCTTTGATTTAAGATGTAATAATTTTTACTTTACAATGATGCAAAAGTAGAATGCATTCAGGAGAAACCAGACTTTGAATTTTGATCTTTTCCCTGCCTAGCAGTAGATACTGGAGTTTGGGGTAACAGCAAATAGCATCTTACAGCCTTAAAATTATGGCTAATAGTGTACTGTGCTACTAAGCCATAATGTTCTTTAGGTTGCGTGGATTACATGCATTTTTTCCTACATTATGTTTAACTCATTGTAGGTTAATTGGTACATGACCTCATTGTAAGTCAACAAGTATCCATGTCTTTAGCCACCACATAGGGGATTTTATTGGAAATAGAGATCTCTATCCAAAGATGTAAATATTTTTAGGCTTCATTCAAAGAATGTAGGTGTTTTCAAAGTCCTTGATACATGTACTTATTGAGAAATAGGAAAATGAGGATTTTTGTTTTCTGTAAAATTATGTTCGTTGATGAAAATAAGCCCTAGTTCACTTATCTATGTAGCAGGTATTAGCATATTTGGAAAAGCTTGCTAATTTGACTTGTGAGAATGTTTTATTTTTAGTTGATTACTCTGTAAGCTAGTATTGAAAGTATTTTTTTATTACAAATCATTTTATTTTTGTCTTTCATAGCCTGTTCATATTTGGAGCATTTTTGCATGAATGAATGAATTAAATAAGTTTAGCTAATCTGTATACATGGGCTATTTCAAGTTTTATGTATTTTAACTAATTTTTAGTAGATATTTTGAGTATATTGGCATTTACATTTTTAAGAAAGCTAATATAAAGGAAACTGGGAGAGTAAACTTAATTGAGAAGACATTTAATAAACTCTTTAGGTATAAGTTGAGCTGGGAATAGTTTGAAATTGGGTAGAAGCTATAGGTTTAGAAATCTGAATTTTTCTAGTAGGCTAAATTTATATTGGTAGAAAGGTTATTTCAATACATTTACTGACTAGTGTTTATTATTAGTTTCTATCTCAGTTTATTAGGTGAGAAAGATAGCCATTTATCTTTGCTCTTTGGGAAACTAGAGATTTGTACATGCTTTTCATTAATGCTCAGTTACTACAGATAGCTATCTTACTGTATTAAATTTTAGTAGTTTTATCTTTAGTTATGTTATTGACTAAGTCTTAACTATTTCAGTGGTACCACTGAAATATAATAGGATTTTTGAGGCTGAGGAAAGAATAATGAAAAGGCTTAAAACTTGAAATGGATATCATCAGAGAAGGATAGTCTACTGGAGAATTGACTCGTAACAATAATGAGGTTTCCATTACCACAGGAAGTTTTCTTCATCCTATTTGGAGATTTAACCTGCCTACATGGGTTTTCCAACTTTGTCTTTTTCATGAGCTGGCTATTACAAAACATGAGATCGGTATGGAATTATAAAATACTCAGTTCCACAAAATTTAGATGAGAGCACACAGATTTAGCTGAATTAAGGTATGTTACTCTCCAGAAAAAAAGAGAAAGAAATAATGGTACACATATCTTTTGTTTACCAAACTTGATTGTAAAAATGTTTGAGGTGCTCATCCAGGCCTCACCTGGGAATTGTGATTCAATAGGTCTGGGACTTCAATGGGACCTGGAAATCCATATTTTTGGTAAGTTTTCTGGATGATAATCATTGGGCAAGTTTGGGAAATACTGATTTAAGTACCACACTTCCTATTATACTTCATTGATGTATAATGTGATGGCATAAAATCAGAAGAAATTGAACATATGACTGAGTAATGTGAACCTGGAGAAAATTCCTTTGACCTTCAGTTAGTTGTTGAAACATATTCCGTGAGCATTGGGACCTGATAAGTGAAAGAAATTACTGTTGTTTAAGGTAATATGTTTAATATAGCAGAGTCAATATATGTTGTTTAACTGGACAAACAAAACCAGAAACTTGTATTGGATTTATTTTCTAGAGGATTTTTCAGAGGAAATTTTGACTTAAAGTTCTTGTTTCCTCTGTTAAGCCTTTCAGTGGTTAACTTTGCTATTTTACAGATATAACTATGGTTTTGTAACTTTTTAAAATTCATTCTTTGAATACCTACGTATTTATGCTTGGAAAATTAGAGATGGCTTTCTGAAGGGCTGATTTATATTAAGATTTAAGATTTTTGTGACTTGGCTTTGGTAGAAAATCTTCTAGGATTAAGGGAGTTGGAAGAGAAAATTAAACAGTTCATTGCTTGTTGGAGCCATTTGAAAGGCCTGACATTTGTGAGAGGGGGCATCTTTTTCTTTGAGATTGAATGCAATTTAACTCAGTCACACAAGATGTTTCCCTTTGATGCCTTCTTCCTGCTTCTGCTGAGAGCTTGAGAGATGGGCATAGTCCCTCGTAGCTATGGCTGCAGCTCCATCTGCCAGCATTAGAATGGCTGCAGAAACTGAAAGCCCTTGAAAAGAACGTGTATCACTTTGCAGTAGTAGTTCTGGTGAGTAGAATACCTCTTTTTCAAGCCCAGTTGAATTTATGTAATATATAGATGGTTACTGGAATTGAGTTGATAGTAAAGGTTGAAATCTTCCCATTAGTCTCACCATTGAATGTTTTCTTTGCATAGATGTAAAACATTGCAACAGTTGGACCCAAGCCAGTCCTTGTCTTATTCCTGGCATTGTAGTTGTAGATAGTAAATGGGAGAAAAAAACTGTTTGAAGTAATGGCACTTTTGAATGTTATCTTTCTGTTTCTCCTGCCAGGGAGGACATGTATGCTCAGGATTCTATAGAGCTACTAACAACATCAGGTATCCAGTTTAAAAAACATGAAGAGGAAGGAATTGAGACCCAATACTTTGCAGAACTTCTTATGACTTCAGGAGTGGTCCTCTGTGAAGGGGTCAAATGGTTATCATTTCATAGGTAAAAAGATATGATTCTAAGAATCAAGCCATGAACAAAACAGACTAAAAGACTTACCTTCATGGAGTTCACATTCTAGAGAGTAAATAGCTTTTTAAAAATAAACTAATGTGGGCTGGGAAGGTGGCCCAGTGGTAGAGTGCTTGCCTTGCCTTGCTTGCCTTGCTTGCCTTGCATGCATGAGGCCCTGGGTTGGATTCCTCAGTTCTACATAAGCAGAAAAAGCTGGAAGTCTTGCTGTAGCTCAAATGGTAGAGCACTAGCCTTGAGCTGAAGAGCTGAGGGACAGTGCCTAGGCCCAGAGGTCAGGCCCCACAACCAGGAAAAAATAAAAAATAATGTGTATATTATGCTTTGTTTGATAGTGGAAAGTGCTGTGAAGAAAAACAAAAGAATAAATGCTGTGGGTGGATTTCATTTGCTTTACCTAGGGTGATAAAGACTTTCTATAGAAGAAATAACTTGCAGAATTATTTTAGTAGTCAATAATAACATATTCAAAGCATCTAGTATTTTATACACAGTAAATTCTAGGTGCATGCTTTAGGAGAAATTTTAGAAAGGAGATTAACTCAGGGTTGTTTAACAAGACTTCCAGGCATGAGAAAACATTTTCCTATGTAAGCAAGCTAAATGGATGGTTTGGAACTAAAAGAGACCTTGGAAATATTTTTTTAAAACAATATAAATCTCCTGCACCCTTTAGATTTTCACCCATGCCTTGTGGAATAATAGAAAGGGACTCTTCCTGTTATAAAGTCTGATATAATACTAAGCAGTTAAGTTTTGATATGAAGGTACTGAATGTACAAATTCTCACTTATCTTCTCTCTCTGATCTCCACTTGTATGTAGGAGTCAAGAATTAAATCTATTAAGGAACATTTTTTTCCAGTTCTTTTATGTTCCTACTCATGAAGATACAAAGCAAGAAGACATATTCTTTTACTATCTAAGGGATAGGAATTCTTTTCATCAAAAAATATTATAAGAAAATACTATGTGCTAGGCCTTGGGGGTATTAAGATGAATAAAACCAGAGAGGGTTCATATGTTCTTGGAGTTTAGATTGGGCCATGTTATATTTAAATTTTTACCATGACAAGATTTATTCCACTAAATACTACTGAATATTTTCCATAGGTTTCATTTTCTTTATTAAAGTTTACAAATTTAAAAAATTAGTCCTAAACTATAAATATTAAATATATATCTACATATTTCAGTATTTGTATCTAGATATTTAAATTCCAACTATATGTAAGGGATCAAAAGATTTTAAGTATATCACTGCCCTTTGAATCAATAGAGAAAACAATCTTTCTAGTTTGAAGTGTATTATAAGCTAACAGTATATTACCTAAGAAATCTCTGGAAACTGGGGTCTTCATGGCAGGCTTGCCACCAAAGCCCCTTAACAGAAAGCTAGCTAAAGAAAAGGAATAATTGGTATAGGATTGGAGGTTGATAGACAATAAATGACAAGAAATCTTGATTTGAGAGAGTTTGTGTCTTATTATCCATGTTCATTTCTTTGAAGTGTAACCTTTTTATTAATAATGTTGCTTCAAATAACACCATAGAAACAATTGAAAGGGCAGAGAATATAGTTAAGTCATTCAAGGAAAAGGAAAATATTTTTGTTAGTAAAAACTCTGGTCTGTGGAAATATTACCTCTTTAAAAGATGACAAGAACTTCATTATTTTTACCCTCTGAAGGGAATTTTCTTGCTAGCTTTTCATATTTTTCATCTAGTTTTCCAGTTATGTTTATGCCTCTGTTTCCATGGACAGAAGTTTTTTGATCCATTGTTTAGGTTTTTTGCTCTCCTTGGAATTCTCTGTTTAATCACCAGTAAAATAGTATTTTAGTGATATAGACTTGGGTTGGTCTGTGTATTTAGGTCTCTGATCGATCTGGTGATAAAATTTTGGCATTATCTGTGAGCAGAAAGCGTGTTCCTTTTAGAATTCTTAAAATACTTTTTTATCTGTTATGTGCCCTTTCTGTTGTTAATTCCTTCTTTTTCTATAACATGAAAGTTATGTGGGAAGAAACTTGGTTTTTCATTCTATGGTATTGATGTGTCTTCTGTATTCTATATCTTTTTTAGCGGTTATGACTTTGGCTATTTAATCAAAATCCTGACCAACTCTAACTTGCCTGAAGAAGAACTTGACTTCTTTGAGATCCTTCGATTGTTTTTTCCTGTCATTTATGATGTGAAATACCTCATGAAGAGCTGCAAAAATCTCAAAGTAAGGCTTTTAAGTAATAACATCTATAGTCAAACACTGAATGAAATGACCGACAGAGTTGTAGGCGCAGAGACTTGAAGCCATATATGTAAATGCAATATTATACTAAATGCAATCATATTTGACCTTTTGATTCTTTTTTTTTCTATAATTTATTATCTTGGAAAAAAGTTTTTAACAAAAGTCATTCTACAGACCAAATTTTTGTTACTGTTTTCCAGCTTACAGATCATGATCCAAAACAGAAATGTGAGGACTAGTGGGGCGCTCATACACACAGTTCTTACTTTCCTACAAATAAGTGAGCAGTGGGCAGATATAATACATTCAGGTGTAAGGGAAAGAAGTTGTTTGTTTGTTTGTTTTTCTTGATTAGAGATTTTTTTTTTCTGTCGTTTCTAATGAAACAATGTTTCTAGGGCGAAATTGCATAACTAAAATCTTCACAAAATATGTGAACTTCGTTAGGAGGAAATGCTTTAGAGAATGTAGGTCACACCTAGACAGTAGCTTACATTCTGACATGGAATTTCATCTTTTTACTTTGGAACACTAATTCTTTCAGAAGTTTCTTAGATAAAGAAAAAAGTTAAACTAAAGGAGCGTTGAGGACTATGTTACCATAGACTGCTGGGAATACAGTGGCTTTATTTCATTTATTGCTTGACTGATTAACACATTGAGGCAATGTGATTGTTTTATAGTTTGTTCCTCTGAGGCAGTGTGATTGTTTTATAGTTATGTTGTTCTTCCTTCTGTTCACACTGAAGTTAGTCAAGTATTCTCCTTAACAAGATTTAGAAAACTAGTGAAATTTACTTACAGGAAATGGTAGAAAGACAGAAAGCAAAAAGAAACAATAGGGGTACTGAATAAGGAAACTCTTTTTTTCTCTGGTCGGTCATAGGGCTTGAACTCTGGGGCCTGGGCACAGTCCCTCAGGTCTTCAGCTCAAGGTGAGCGCTCTACCACTTGAGCCACAGGGCCACCTGGTTTTATTGTGGTTAATTGGAGATAAGAGTCTCGCGGACATTTCCTGCCCACTCTGGTTTTGAACCTCGATCCTCAGATCTCAGCCTCCTGAGTAGCTAAGGATTACAGGCATGAGCCCACCAGAGCCTGGTATTGAATAAGGAAACTTTTTTTAAGAAGTAAACTAAAAATCACTAAAACTTATGAGAAGTACAAAGTTTGTTTTCCTTGAATACTTGATATGACCAACATGTGATAGTTTGAGCTGAAAGTAATAGGATTCTGTATATTTTGAAGACTTCCAGCATATGACCTTGTAGTAGACTGTCCTTAATACCCTAGGGACTTGGGTTACCTTTCTTCCTCATGACTGCCTTTCAATACTGTGACTAAGGTCTTCCATGTTTCAGTCTGGCTTTGCAAACATTTTATAAAATTAGTGGGTCTGAACAATAACAGTTGTCAGGAATTGTGTCAAAATTTGAGATGTCTAACAATATGAAAGCTTAAGATTATGTTCTGTGTGGGCTACTATATTCAAGTTTAGAATAGCAAAGCTATAGGTTTTGTGAGCTATAGTCAATCACACCATTCCATTATGTTCTTTCTTGTTCTCCTAAACAGATGCTAATGATACCTAATCTTTATGCTGCTTTTAGTACAGGAGAAACTGCTGTGCAAAGCATTATGGAAAGCTGTTATGTCATGAAGGGAAGGTTTGCTAGAAGAGGTTTTGGAATTTAAAAAGGAATTTTACTATCTTATTTTGTTGTTGGAGTGTGCCTCTCCCCATTTTCTTGCTCCCTCTCTCCTTATGTTTTTTTCTCTTTTACCATTTCTTTCTTCTTATATTAGACAGAGGGGGATTTCATTGTTGCATTTCTACATGTTTATGATGTATTTCAATCAAATTCACCCTCTCGTAGATTCTTAATGTTTGATTACTTACTGTTTTTCAAAATTGTGTAAACAAAATATTTCAGAAATGAATTGGTGGAAATCTAAGAAAATACAAAAGAAAGTTTTGTAATGATTAGTGGATTAATAGACTTTGAGTACACCTTATAACATGATCTTACCTTGTATTTTTACTAGGGTTATGCACCTTACACATGCCTTAAAAATATGATGAAGACCAACTTTTCCAATTAGGATCTCATTTTCCAATAAATTAATTATAGGCTTCTCACACATTAGTAATATTCTCTTCTCCCCACCCTTTTCAGTTTGTCTTTACATGTTATAGTTTCTTCATATTTTGGCCAGTGTCCAAGTTTTTGATATATGAATTCTTCAGGTACTAAAGTACTTCTCCCTTTGACAATCAATTTCTGTTTCTTCTAGGGTGGATTACAGGAAGTTGCTGAACAGTTGGAGCTGGAAAGGATAGGACCACAACATCAGGCAGGATCTGATTCATTACTTACAGGAATGGCCTTTTTCAAAATGAGAGAAGTATGGAGATATCAGTATCTTTTTCTTGGTTGTGTAGAAAACATTAAAAAAAAAAATCTGATGGCAAAAGTTTGGGGCAATAAAAACATGTTAAGTCAAATATATAATTAGAAGTCCTATGTAAGTCACATCTATGATACTTGAATAAAAAGTATTCAAGAGTAAATAATCTTGAAAAATAATTCAGAAAGGAAAAAATACATCCTTGCTGGAGTAAATAAATAAATTTAAAGGACGGAGGGTGTGACTTAAGTAGCAGAAGGCTTGCCTGGCAGTAGTGAGTGCAAACCAGTACCACCCAAAAGTAAAAATTTAAACTTTTGTAGACATCATGTAAACCCAACCATGTTATTTTTCATGTGAGGAAACAGACCAGAGGCTAATAACTTTTTTTTTTTTTTTTTGTCGGTTGTGGGCCTTGAACTCTGGGCCTGAGCACTATCCCTCAGCTCTTTGCTCAAGACAAGCGCTCTACCACTTGACCTACAGTGCCACTTCCGATAACTTTTATCTAAATGAAACATGTTACCAGTAGCACTCCAGAGTTTGCTCTTAAGATTCAGCAGTGTTTTCTGCCAAGTCAGGAAATTAATATGTTAAATTCCCCTAACTTGTCCTTTCCTTAGATTTTAGTCTAATAAAGAAATTTTATTTGTTCATGCTAGTGTTAATGCTTTGAAGAATTTAAAAAGCAATCTGTGCTGTGGACTGGATTGAGCCTTAGAAGTTATTTTGGATTCTAAAGCAGAAAATGTAGTAGTTGATTCCAATAAATAAAGATAGAGTGGTAATTGAATCAGAACCCATATTGCGAAGTCCTTTCTAAAGTTACAAAAGATAGAAGTCTTGTACCTCAAATATAAAATTATGTATGGAAGAATGAAATTTAGTAAGTTGACTTTTAGACTATGTAATTAAAAATGTACAAGTATACTTCATAAAAGAAAACTGGTTGTGAAAAAACAAAATAGAACTTTTGCATTTAGCAAGAGCTTTACTTATTGCAAAACACTTGATATAGAATAGTTTTGTTTTTTTAAAAATTAAGTGATTTTTGAAACGTTGAATTCTTCTGAGTATGTTTTCTTGAATTACTTGGAAGCAACCAGGAACTTAACATTTTTGTAGAAATATAAATAATAGAAGGCATAATCTATTTTGACTCAAGTGATTTTAAATCTTTTATACTCCTTCCCAGTGTAAAATTATAAAACTAAGACACTCTTGGATTTTTCACCTTTGCATTTTTAAAATGCTTCAGTAACTAATAATGGTGGATTTCTGGCACTCATTTAATACTTTTGTTTTTCTTTCTTCAAGGACAATAATGTAGTGTGACTGTTCAGATGTTATTATCCATGACATGTTTAGCATTTATTTCTTGTCACCCCTTAGCCTGGCAGATAGAAAGGCAACCTAAAAGCCTTCGTTGTTTCCCATTTTTGGCTATTCTTTCATTCTGCTGAGTATTAATAATTTAATGATCTGAACTGTATGCACTTTTTCCCATACTCACAAATCCTCATAAAAGTGATATAAATATTAATGAGAAAGATAAGCATTTATACTTTTTTCATTTGATTTCGTTTAAGCTTTTTACTTGTTGAAGACATCAGTCTTTATTTGTTAAATATCAGTGTGTGGTTTCGAAGAATTAACAGAAAAGAGTTGTCACTATAGCTAAGAACAGTCAGTACTTTTCATTGTGAAATTTACTTGTCGGTTAAAATTTTTTTTCCCTTCAAAATTTCTTTCTAGATGTTCTTTGAAGATCACATTGATGATGCCAAATACTGTGGTCATTTGTATGGCCTTGGTTCTGGTTCATCCTATGTACAGAATGGCACAGGGAATGCATATGAAGAGGAAGCCAACAAGCAGTCATGACATGAAATAATTCTTTTATTTTTATTTTATTTGAGCTACACACATGCTTGTATATAGGTTTTATCTCTGGTTGAATTCCTTAACGATATACAATATCTTTTCTCCCCCTTTCATAGCACATTTTATTTTCTGCCTTTCAGTACTAAGTATGACTGATTCTATCTCAGAACTTAATGAATAGAAGTACATTCAGGTTAAATTTGGCCTTAATTTAATATATGTGTTAGAAAGTATGTGTGACAGAGTGGGGAAATCATCATACTAAATAATTTGATAAACTGCCTACTTGAGCTTGTCCCCTTCCCCCATTCCTAAATTAATTAGTATCGCCTGTAATTTATTTCCCTGTTTCATGTCTTTCCCTTCCATTCTGCAGGAGTTTTTAAGTATTTGAAAATATGGACCATCAATTTTGCACTTTAGAGAGTGATTCCAATCCTCTGTTTTATCAGAAATTGTGGTTTTTCTTGCTCTTAGCTAGGAAAATGACCATCTGCCAATTTTATACAGTATTTGCTTGTTTTTGACCTACAGAATATAGCACTTGTGCAAACGGTTGATTCAGCAAGATTAACAACAACCAAAAGACAAGGAACTACTGAGGAGCTTAGTGACTACTGTCTATGTATGTAGTGTTTAATCTTCCAAGCACATCTCATGTCTGTCATTTCTAATTGGCATGTGTAGGCTGCTTTGTGACTGAAGAACTTTCAAACCAGCTTTACACCCTTCAGGAAAAGGCCCTTGTGATTGGACATTTAGTATCTACCAGGAAACTGGCATTCAAGATGTTGAAGCTACAGTTATTTTATGATACTACATTTCCTTTATTCGGTTTCTTTATTCTATAACTGCTTACCTTCATTATCTTTTTTTATTTTATAGCCATACTTATAATGTTCTTGATTTGTTGATTATACAAATCAATTTCATTGAAGTCCAAAGATAACAAGTTTTTAGGTATATTTTATATCAAATTTATCAAATTAAGAGTCAAAATTTGTGCTTTCATAGCTACAAAAATAATGGAGAGATTTGGTGCAAAACAACAAAATACAATATATATATATACATACACTTATATAGCTAATAGTTACCTGAGGAGTGTAATGCTTGTTTATTTTTTTGTGTATATCTTTACAATCTATTTTATATATATTGACAAAAGACTGTGAAATATTTAGCCAGGCAGAATATGTGACCAGGCCAGAGCATGTGTAGGAAGACTTTATGATAATCATTAAGTCTACCTTGAAGTGATGGACTACAAGTCATAATGTGTTATCTACACTTCAATCAGTAATATTAGTAATATTAGCAAATCTCCAGATGTTAGCAAGATTAGTTTGTTTCCCTTGTACATTCTTTATTATATTCATGATATTACAATGCTGTACTGGGTGGTCCTTTTTAAACAGAACATTATTTGAAAAAACAGAGGGTATTTGTTTTTAAAGCTTTTGTAAATAAAGGCTTCAGAAATGTTTTCTTATATGTTGGCTGGTGATTTTTCTTTTAGAAATATTAGAAGAATATGAAATACTTGTATTTGATCAACAAAACAACTCAGTAACTTCATGAATGGTTGGGGGTTAAGAATTTCTGTACTTTCTGCATTTCAACGATGATGGTTTATTTTTGTTTATGAGGACTAAGATAGATTACAAACCACATTGCCAGCACACTGGGCAGTGGAAGCAGTAAAATCTCAAGTTCATGCTCAACCTGAGCTACATAGACACCAAGGGATAGGAGTATAGAGTGGTAGAGCATTTGCCTGGCCTACCATTTGCCTTCAAGGCCTTGAATTTAATCTTAATAGCCCATACCACAACAGAAGAAAGAGAAAGGGGCTGGGAAGGTGGCTCCGTGGTAGAGCGCTTGCCTTGCATGCTTGAGGCCCTGGGTTTGATTCCTCAGCACCACATAAGCAAAAGAAAAAAAAAGCCGGAAGTGGCACTGTGGCTCCAGTGGTAGAGCACTAGCCTTGAGCTGAAGAGCTGAGGGACAGCGCCCAGGCCCAGAGTTCAGGCCCCACGACCGGACCCCCCCCCCCAAAAAAAAAAAAGTTACATTTCTCCTTTCTATAAATGCATTTATTCTAAGACTTATAAAGTAATAGATATATTTGGGGTAACTTACTGTGGCTTTTAAACTACATGAAAAAGCCAAGTTTATTTTCATTTTCATCCTAAGAAATTAGAATTATAGTTTGTCTTTATAATAGCCACAGTTGATTTTCATAACTTGTATCAGTTTTGGTTTCTGTCCTAAAAGTGACATTTTATGACATTCAGGGACATAATAAGTTCTCAGTTTTGGATGTATTTGTTTCTGAGCCATTCATCTGCACCAGTTAAATCCAGTAAGAGTGAGACTGTGGCCTATAGGAATGGTGTGCTTTTAGGTATATTGAGGCAGGATTATTTTCTTTTTCCTTAAGGATAATCCTGAGATGCCCCCAGGTGTTTTTCCTGTGTCCTAATGCAAAGTACTTGGCTTTTTTAAGAAAATGACTCTGCCTTTTACCTAAAGTGTATTTTTAAAGCATTTCAACACATTTACATATGATTCCAAAATCAGTGTTAGAGGCTTTTTTTTCTAAATATTCACTTTCACACAGTAAATGTATGATTAGGACAAGATGTTATAGGTATATTTTAAGAGACCCATACACATTGACAAAAAAAACCAAACCATGTAGCACAATCCAGAGCTCAAAATCACTTCGACTTCACTAATGAAATCTAATTGATACTAGTTGAAATAAGCCAACTAGAAGATAGTCTTAAACATTTCCTTCCACTTATACATGATTACTGATTGCTGGCTGTGGGTAAGAATATCAGAGCTCCCTGGACACTTGTTGCCAGTTTTGTTTCTGCTTTCACTGTTTGGTGAGAAAGGACTGCAAGTGATTTGTCTGTATTAATGCTGTCCAGATTATCATATTTGCTTGCATAAGAGGATAGAGGTTGTGAGCTATTAATCACTTATTCTGACATTTTCAGGGGACTTTAAGAAAGGAAAAAACATACTTGTCTCAGAGCTTCCTGTGAAACTGAAAACTTCCAGAAAGATTTCTATATTCATGCCTACAGGCATTCCTTTGAGATGACCTGAATTCACTTCTTACGGTGAGGTCCACTATTAGCCAGGTCACACTATAAAAGACTAGGTCTGTCATTGAAGAGAAAATTCTGGTAAGTGTGCAGTTTGCACATTTTGCTGTGTTCTGTAACAATTATATCCTTCAGTTTGTTTAATTGTAAGGATACTTATAATAGCATCCTTACTAATAATGGTACATGGGATCGAATTGCTAAAATTTCAATAAAATAGAGTGAATCAAGGGAAGGACAAAATAAATTTTTGTAAATGTGTTAAACACCTCAAGTAAATGTCTCCCTCTTCCTTGTGGAGGAAATGCCTGCTAAATGGGTTGACTATGGGGAGGGAAAGGATACCAGGCTGCTAAAAGTTTGGAATTAAGCTAGACATTTTTCTACTTAGTTAAGAACCAATTTCCATAGGAAGATCTTACTGAGAGACATGTTATTTGTGAAAAAGCCATTGTTAAAATATATCACTGTGGACAAAGTCTTAGTTAGAATAAGCATCTGGGTAGATGAGTAATAAGGTACTGAGAAAACCATCATGACTTACACTGTAAGTTGTGGTCTGTTTATATGTTTATGGGTTTAGAAAAAACATTTCATAATTTTCTCAGTATTTGGTAAATATATGCAAGTTTATAACTTCAAAATCAGTGCAACAAGTTTTTATTTTTTCAAAAAACCATGATTCTTGCTGAGTTTCATAAACCTTTTGTTTGATTACCTAAGTGAAGGTAGTTTTTTGTGAAATGTGTGCCGTATTAATAATACATGTATATTGATTACAGTGTTTTATACTCTTTAAAGTTTTTTTAATTCAAAATTGACCCTAAGCAATACTTATCTTACAAAGGAAAAACAAAATATAACAGTTATATGAAAGCTAAATTCATGGGCAAACAATATCTGAATCCCATCTTTACAGTCTATTTTTAATTGTCAGAACCGCTAACAACAAGTAATACATAATCTTAATTCTTAGTTCCTCCCATAGAGAGGCATGGTATGACTACAAACTTCGATAGGTTATTAGGAAAAGCATATCTTAGTTGTCAGTGCAGGCAAAATTTCAGATAGCTAATGATAAGAGTAAAGGTGAGGAGCAAATTCATGAGTATGAACTTCTTGAATGCTTCATCATCATACTCCAATATTCTTTATCACTGAAGAAATTATCTCCCCTAGCAAACCTTAGCACATGCAAATGAAACATCTGTTTAGTATTTTAAAATGAAAAATGTCAAGTCAGGAGAAATACAACAACATTTTAAAGGAGAATCAAGATAAGGAGTGTTTTCAGGCTTGATTTAAGCCATTCCATCTTTTAAATAAAGATACTTAAAACGTTTGTAGGGTAAATTTTGAAAAATGTATGAAATGTAGATATATTTATGTGGTGCTTTGTTCACTCAGGCAAAGTTATACTGAATATGTAATACTTCATGAGCTCTTCAGTTACCTCCAAATTCAAACATCGCCTACAATTAAGAACAAACCTGGACAAAAGACCCTTTAAAGGGCAATTCACTACATAAAAACAGAAAGGGAACCATTAGAAGTTAATGGAAAAAAAGTTTATTTTTTTTAAAACTTATCCAAATCTAACGTATACCCCAAAGACTTGGAGGAAGAGTTAACAGTATTCTAGCAGGGTAAATGATAAAAATCCCTCCCTTCCCCCCTAGCTTCCTTTGGACAAGAAATATTTAACAGAATGTCAAAGAAAACAGCTGCAGTACTGCTGTGCTTCCCCAAACACTTGGCTGCACATAATTCTTAATATAGCATATGTGGCTACTGCCCCTTAGGACTAATAGCAAGAGTTAGAGGGTCTAGTCTGGCACTTCAGGTAATGACAAATGACCAAAAACTTTCAAGATAAAAGTAAAACTATATCTTTAAGATTTTTTAAAGCAGATTGTCAGATCAAACACTTGAATAAGAAAAAAAGTGCAAATAATGGCCATTCTAGAGTTTAAACAATTGCACTGAAATGAACTGTAAAATGGACTCAGCTGGAATAAACATATTTAATATAAAACTATATATTTTTTAAAAGCACAGATTAGCAATTGCATGGATCTTTTACTTCCTGATCTAGCTTATGGTGTGTTGAACATATTTACACCAATTACTTAGCTGTTTTTAATAGGTACATTCTCAAAATCACTACCAAAGAAATTATATACCTTATTATTCTAGTTGTTAGCATTTACAA
Organism: Dipodomys spectabilis; assembly: GCF_019054845.1. NCBI lineage: Eukaryota > Metazoa > Chordata > Mammalia > Rodentia > Heteromyidae > Dipodomys > Dipodomys spectabilis. The sequence goes on along the minus strand of NW_024870686.1, from coordinate 12,320,261 downwards.
AACTTAAGAGCCATTCAAGTGTTGTTTTTTTACGTGAGATTTTTTTTTAAATAGTGCATACAAGGCACAGGAGCTTCTGAATATGTTTATTGAAGCCAAACATTTTGGCATCAACAGACACATCATGTTAGCTTATCTTAAACTAATTTCCAGACAGCACACCATTTAGTTCATATTGAACTAAATTTCCAAAAGTGTATGGTTTTGTTTAATGATTTGTATAATTTAATCCTGATATGAATTTAAAGAAAAATACAGATTGTTATATTTTAGGAAGATATAGAAATAATATAGACATCACTGGAGAAATAATCTATTGATCTCTAAGGAATTCTCAACAACGATTAAATACATCTATCCAATAAAAGAAATAACCTGAAGAAGAGATTTTATAAAAGCCAAACAAAAGAATATTGTAATTCAGTCTTCATAATTGTTATAATAGATTTCTTGCCCCACCAATTTAAGATTAGAAGAGATGAAAATATATTTCTGATATAATAGAATTCTTTTGTCAGAACATTCTTAGTTCTGAGAAAAGTTTTCTAGGTAATTGCTTTGAATAGTAAGCTCAAGTTTCAATGCTTACTTTCCAGAAAGGAGAAGTGATTCAAATTTTAATTAACATCTGGCAAAAATGGATGGCCATATTCACTTTGCTAGAACTCTCTCAGTCTGAGGCTTAGATTCACATAGAGGGAAAAATCAATGTTAAGTCTGATTTTTACCTTCTCTTTAAAGGTAGTGAATAAATTTCACAAATTAAGCTTAAAATTATAATGTAACTTGAATGTATCAATTTTTGTCCATTAGCCCACACTTTCTGAATCAGAAAACCCAAATAGCTAATGGGATTTTTATGGGATTAAGCTCGTAAAAACTGACCTATGAATTTATCCCCAGTTTTTAATAGATGATGTTTCCCCTTTGATAACTAAACCACAATTACTTTTAATACATAATAGGAATTGTGTAACAATGTATATATATTGGATCAAAACATGTTATGCTTTATGTAGCCCAGTTGTACAGTGCTTGCAAGCACAAAGCTCTGGGTTAGATTTCCCAGTATGGAAGAAACAAAAATAAATGAACAAAAAAATCTGCCCCAAAGTATAATACAATCACAAGTGGCAGATGGTGCCTTCCTGTGAGAAGCCTCTTTCATCCTTCTGTATCATTAGTACCTTTAAACAAAACAGAAAACATGAAACTATTGTGTTAACCATTTTTAAAAAAGCAACATAAGCAATGTACTCACTAATTGTCACAATAACATACATCCTGTGTTCAAATTGTTTTCTATGGTACAAGGCTCAGTAGGTATGTTCTTGAGTAAAATCTTCCATACTAATGGTTCTCAATGTTCAGAAAAACATGAAGACTTTATTGATTGGTTTGTTTCAATGTAGACTCCAGTAAGTCTAGAGTAGGGTCCAAGAGTCCTTCTATAAAGCTTAGGAATGTTGCTGGTTTAATACTACAATCTTAAGTGGCAGGCTGTCACGTTGGTGCATTTCTCTGTAGCTAACTGGAGTTGGGAATGGCAAGATCTGGCTGAGAAATTTAAGAAAATACACATATGCATAAATACTTTTATTGTATTTGTATTGTATGACAGTGAATGTTGGGTAAGCTAAATATGAAGTTTTTAACATAGATTTGGGTACACTGTAACAATATGGAAACTGTACTGAACTAAGAAATATTTTATTAGAAGGGCACAGATCAGACTGGGGGTATAGCTCAATGGTACATGACCTGTCTAGCATGCAGGAGACTAGGTTCAATCCCTAGCAAGCTCCTCACCAATATAGCTGCAGATGATTTATTGGTGTAGTTCAAAAAGAATATGAAGGTACTGTTTGGTAAGTAGGCCATCAATCACAGACGACATCCAGTCTATGTGTGTGTGTGTATTAAATGAACTGCAAATCTGAAGTATAATGAAAAATATCATTTTCTTTTTGAGAGTACTGAGGTTTGAACCTGCAGGGCTTTGTGCTTACTAGGCAGCCATGCCACCACCTGAGCTATTGCTCCAGTGCTTTGAGTTCTTTTTATTTTTTGTGTGTATGCCATTCTATCTAAAAAGTCTTGTCTACCATTGAAAACTTCTAATTAAAAACTACATTTTATAATTGGGCAGTGGTGGCTCCTGCCTGGATCCTACCAACACAGCAGGCTGAGATGTGAGGATCACAGAAGCCAGCCTGGGCAGGAAGCCCATGGGATTCTTATCCTTGATTAACCACCACCAAAAAATCAGAATTGGAGTTGTGGCTTAAGTGGTAGATCACTAACTTTAAGCAAAGAAGCTCAGGGACAGTGCCCAGGCCCTGAGTTGTGCCTGCTGAACTGGCACAAAAAGCAACAACAGACAAACAAAACCCTATATTTTACTACCAAATGAAAAACAATAAAACTATGTCAAAAAATCACTTAATTTTTTCCATCTGTGCAGTTGGTTCATGCTACCATTAGGTTGATAATGCTATTATTATATACTCATTAATAATTATATTATATACTCATTAAGTCAAGTTTTTATGAGTTTTTTTATTTCAATGTTTAATTACTTAGCAAAAATTTATTAAGAAGCTATATGACATTATGCAAGGTGTTGGAGATAATTAACAAATGTAACACTGGCCTAGCTCATCTAGATGATCCACAAGATACAAGTATTATCATGTAAAATACTTAATATATAGAAAAATTGTAATAACACTGACCTCAAATAGTATCATAACTAAGGATTCAAAATATTGAAAAAAATCTATGGAATTTTATGTTAAGTAACTATGTTCTATGAGATTTTTTTATTTCTGATATTTCCTTATGGTATTTGTACACTCCTAGTCAAAGCCTTAAGATTATTTGTAGAAGTCTAGTATTGTGTCTTTGTTATTAAACAGAATTCAGAAGATTACATTTTTTTTTCTCCTACCACAGTTTCAGTTACTATCATGTCTCAGAGATGATCCTTGGCCTCCCACCAGCCAAATACCAGTCACCTGGCATGTTACCATATTTCACATTAATTACATGGCTATTCATTAAAACCAAAACAGTAAAAATATTTTCAAGTACTTTGACACTGTTGATTTTGTTTTTGATACTAATCTCTTGCTTCTCTTAGAATTCTGGATTCTGTATTGCAATTTTGTAACTACAGAGCTGTATTAATACTTTAAGTATCAGTCTTTATATTCTATTACAATAAATCTACAGAGTTGTTTAGATCTTTTTAGATTTTTAGATTTTTTGTGGATTTATTCCAAAAGAACTTCTTATTGTAGCTTTATGCTACAATGAATTTAAGGATTAAGAACTATAGGGTTTTAAAAATTACAATTTAAATTTGGAGCCAGAATGGTAATCTCAGCTACTTAGGAGGCAGAGACCCACAAATTGTGGTTTGTGGCATGTCTATGCAAAAAATTAGTATTCACGTACTTCAATAAAACAAGCCAGGAATGGCATTCCATATCTGTAGTCTTAGCTTACAGGGAGGAATAGGTGGAAGGATTATAGTCTAAGACTAACCCTGCTCAAAAGTGAGATCCTATCTAAAAGAATAACTAAGGCAAGAAACAGTCTGGATGTGTCCGTTGTTGAGTGCTAACCTAGCGAGCATGAGGCCCCAAGTTCAAATGCTGAAAGAAAAAAAAAAAAGGAAAAAGAAAGAAGAAAATAGCAAGAAAGGCATATGAGAGTATAAGACTCTATGTTCAAGCTTCAGTAACAGTACCAAGAAGAAAGGGAGAGGGTGGGAAGGAGGGAGGAAGGGAAGGAGGGAAGAAAGAACTATTACTTAAGTATGGCATATGCCATGAGGTTCCACTGTGGCCGTGAATGGAGATGATGGTGGTTTGTGCAAACAAGATAGAATCATTGTATGCTTGGAGCCAGTAGTACTCTGTTAATGGATGGTCACAAGATGACCATATATCCTCCCAAAGATAGAAAAAAAAAGGATAAATTTATGTATTTATGATCCTATGAAATGACAATGTAATTTTGAAGTTCAACATTTTTTGGGGGGGGGGGTTGGTCGTGGGGCTTGAACTCTGGGCTTGGGCACTGTCCCTGCATTCTTCAGCTCAAGGCCAGCGCTCTACCACTTGAGCCATAGCGCCACTTCGAATTTTCTGGTGGTTTATTGGAGATAAAAGTCTCATGGACTTTCCTGCCCAGGCTGGCTTTGAACCGCGATCCTCAGATCTCAGCCTCCTGAGTAGCTAGGATTACAGGCATGAGCCACTGGCGCCCGGCTGAAGTTCAACATTCTGCCATTTAATGCACTATTATAAAAACTTATAGTATATCGAATTAATATAAATACTAATACTGAAGCCAGATTTGTACCCAGGGGCTCCAGTGAGATTAATACAATTCCACAGATCAAACAACATGTCTTCTAAAAAGTTACTAAAAAGTAAATATTGATAGAAACTATAGTCTTAAAAAGTTAAAAATATACAAGATAACAATAAAGAGAAAGCTTATCTTTTTAAAAATATGAACTTATTTTACCTTAAGAATTAAGTCTCATTCTCCATGGTTAATGCAGGGTTACTCATACCTCAAAGAAAAAACAAGTTAATATCCTTCATTGTTTTGACAAATACGCAGACTACTTTATCCATCTATGAAAAATCCCCAGAACATTTGTAAAGGTTCTTTGTATATACTATTGATGTTTGTGGAAAAACATACACACATATCCTGTATTATGCCAGCCATCACCTGTATAGCATTTGCACACACATACACACACAAGGCTGCACACATGCACATCAGCATTATAATCAGATTATTTTGAGATTTGTAAGCAGATCTAACTTCAAAAACAATCTTTGCTAACAAATTATACCATGAGTGAAGAAAATAATTAAAAACAACAACACTATCGAGAAATAAATGAAAGTGAGATGAGAATAAATCAGAGACAGCCAAAGTTAGGGTAACAATGGGATCACTTGGAAATTTTGAAATAAGGTAGAGATTTTAGGATAAAGGACAATCACATCATTGAACTCAGCAAATATTTTTCAATCTTCTATTTGAAATGACCACACGTCTTTCTTTTTTTATATATTTTGCATTTTGAATTTATTTCTTTTTTGAATTTATTTCTAACACCTTTGTAATATGCAATGATAAAAATTTGGCTCTTTATATTGAATCAAAAGCAATGTAGAACCATCTTTCACAGAGCAATTTTCTACTGCTAAAGCTATTAATGGAAAAATTTGAAAGTAATTCTAAATTGGTGATAGATCCTGTAGATTCTGTAGTCAGATTCTGTAGTTAACACAATGGACTTTCCACCACTTACATGTATTAAAAATAAAACATCAAAAGATAAGTGCAAAATCTCACCCTTACCAGCTTTGCCTTTTTCTGGGTTTGTGCTGCTTTCTGTCCAAGACTGAGAATCAGTAAGGAGATGGCTCTGGGACTCTCTTAATGGCTTTGCAGGAAATTGATGGTTTTCAGGACTGAAAAATAATAATCATCTTAAGTTTACTCTTGACCGTACTGCTGAGAATTTCTCAAGTGTGGAATTCGAGCTGTGGAATGCAGATCACTACAGGAAGGACCAGGCTAACTGTGGCTTCACAGACACCTGCTTTCCTGAGATCAGCTCTGCCTGTGTCCTTCCATTCTCTTGATTAGATCAGGAGGATAGTGGCTAACTCAAGTTTTACTTTTGACATAGAAAATGGCCCTTAGCCTGATACTGAAATAGGGAGGCAATCCTAAGTAGTAGGTAGGTAAGGGAATCTAGTTAGAACTAAATAGTATTTTATCATCGAGTTTCTTTTTTAAAGTTCTATTTATGGCAAACTACAGTAGTTCATTTGTGACAGTGATAGAAAATCTGGTTTGAAATAAGTTTCAAAACAACTATATTAAACAAAAATATTAATTTTGTAAGTGATATGGATATGGAAACATATGAAGAAGATCCACCAGAAAGAATGACACTGTCCCATTTGTTAGGAGATGGAAAGACTTGGAAAAAATTATATGAAGTGAAGCAAGCCAGGCCCAAAGAAACATAGGTCCCATGGTTTCCCTTATTTGCAATAACAGTATATGTCTGAGACAAGCAGAAACGTTCAGATAAGTTGATGTTAGGCAAAATGAACCCCAAGATAAGGACTCAAGTGTTTTTTTCTTCTTGCTACTGTTTCTAACATATTTATAAGATATTTCTTTGTTGCTTTGTATGTCCCTCCCCCATGGTATAACCCATTTTCACTGTATTTGATGTTGATATAATTTGTAGAGGGGAAGGTAGACCCATTGCAACAATGAGATATACAAGATGTTATGTCGAAAAACAAACTTTACAACTTGGGGGGGGGGAAGGGTGGTGAGATGGGAAGGGATAGGAAGGGGAAACAAAAGAGGAGGCAACAATGCTTGATAAGAAATGTACTCATTACCTTGCCCATGTAATTATAACCCCTTTGTATGGTATTTTCACAATATAAATAAGTAAATAAATGAATAAATAAATAAATGGGAAAAAATATGAAGGAGATGGCAGGAGGACAAGTTTGAAAACAATTGCCCCCATGAATTCAAAGTGGTCTTGATGGTTTGCACAAAGGATTCTCTCTCCCTGAAACAACAAACTTGAGCATCATTTCCAGAAATGTTACAATGTCTGATATTATCAGGATATTATAAGTCATTATTATAATGAAACATGATAAGTCTAATGTTCAATTTGGGGAGTGGACTGGCCAAAACAAAAGTACAAGAATAAAAATATTGCAAATACTATTAAGTTTTATAAAAGCTTATTAATGGCTGGGTGCAGTAATCATAAGTCCAACTTGGAAAAAGCCTGAGACACTACCTTGAAACAAGCCAAAGTAAAAAGGACTAGGAGTATATTTCTAGTGGTACAGTACCTGCCTTGCAAGCAGGAAGCCATGAGTTCAAACCCTACTCCTGCCAAAAGAATACTACAAAATTTGAAAACCTATCCTTATATAATTGATTTTTTAGCACTGAAGTAGTTTTTAAATCCATTAATACTTAACTCTTGTGATTTAAAAAGCCAAAACTGATACAGCATAACCAAGGAAAGGGCTCTGATGCAAATGTCCCTCTAAAATACATCAAAATGGCCTTTGGCCTAAACACCATCTTCAAAAGAACTTCTGGGCTCACTCCAGGATCCATAGGAGATGTCCTACTGATCAGTGGAATATGTTAGTTAGAGAAGAGGAGTGTGATGCTGTACCCAAGAAAATCTCTTTAGTCCAATAAGGAATGATCTGGTTATGCTTTTGTCGTTACTAGCTTAAAATATGTTACACACATTTAGATACGCAGTCTTACACAGTAAAATCATTAGTGTTTTGAGCCACTGAAAATTCATATACAACAACATTTTAAACGACTCTTGCTAGTAAGTACCAAAGTCAGGATTATATTTCTGTTCTTTCTGTTACTGTCTTCAAATTCTGACTAGAATAAAAACAACTTGAAAGCTAAAGTAAAAGTCTCCACACAATGAATTTCCAAGGCTCCCTTCCTTATCAATTTGTGGGTGAAAGGCTCTGGTAATGTTTAGAGATCTTTAAAAAGCATAAAGGACATCATGACTATGCTAAAGGGATGATCAAAGAGTATCTCCAAGTCTCTTTTATCTCCAAAGACCTGGCCCGGAGACATTTTTTTCAGAGCTTTATAAAAGTTACCCTAGAGAAAACATATGGAAGTTCTCTTCCAAGTCACCTTCCTGGAGCAGTAGAGAACTAACTTTGACTTACATTTATTTTTTTGTAATTGCTGCATCAAAAAAAAAATCACAGGACATTTCAATATATAGCAAATTAACACATTCATTGTTGCTACTACTTTTGCTTTTCCTTTTTTTGTTGTTTGTTTTGTTGTGGTTTTGCTGTTGCTGTTTTTGAGATAAGGTCTTCCTATGTTGTCCAGGCTGGCTCTGACTAGTGATCCTCCTGCCTTGGCCTCCCAAGCTGTTATTATAGCTGTGTTCCACTCCCCTCTAGACCATGTGTATAACTTTATAGATATAATCCAAACCCACATGCATCCCTCTAGAGTTATTCTCCCTTCCCTCCTTTAACTCCAAGTTTCAAACCACTGGAATAAATTATTTTAGGTCCTTGATTTTTTTCCCCCCCAAATGAACATACTGCCCAAACACGAAGAGAACAAAACACATTATTTGAAAACAGAAAAACAAAAATGTAGGATTACTTTTTAGCTGCTGAACTCAGTCCTGCAGGAGTGGGTGGTTGTTCAGGATCCTGGTTAACAAGGCAGGTTGGAAATGAACAGCCATCACCTAGGCTATAATTAAAATACAATAGAGGAATCATAAAAAAGACAATGCTGAAACCTGATAAAATGCTAAAGTAAGAGTGCAAAGCATACTACCAGTAAAACATGCGTCACACACAGGCTTTAGTATTGTGGTTGTACTTACAGAAACAAGTGATTTCCACATCCATAGAATAGTAGATTAAAAACAAAACTAAACAATACTTTCAAAATAGAAATCTGAGCCAGGTGCCAATGGCTCATTCCTGTAATCCTAACTGTTCAGGAGGCTGAGATCTGAAGATCATGATTCAAAACCAGCACAGGCAGAAAAATCCATGAGACTCTTATCTCCAGTAAACTACTCAGAAAAAGCCCGAAGTGGAGCTGTTGCTTGAGTGGTAGTGCTAGCCTTGAATCCAAAGAGGCTCAAGGATATCATCCAGGCCCTGAGTTCAAGCTCCAGAACCAGCAAAGAAAGAAAAGGAGAAGGAGAAAGAGGCGGAAGGAGAGGAAGAAGAGGAAGAAGAAAAAAATATGGATGTTGAATTCAAGACCTGTGGAACATGAGGCTTTTTCTTCAATTGCCTTTTGTTGGCTTCCAATATTTTAGATAAACCTGAAAAAACACAACAGCTAAGTACCTTGAAAAAACAGGTAGAAACCAGTATTTCTTCTCATCGCCAAAAACTTGTCGCATGTTTTTACTGAAACCCAAGCTGAATCCATTCTTATCTGTTCCATGTCGGAAAACTGGACTTCTGAATGCCTCTGGAAAAGTGGGAAATCAGCCACATGAATAAAGATCCATGATTCCTACACTTTAGGAATAACTGAGTGGAGTGAGACACTTCAAGCCAGTAGCTAGCCTCTTGAGAGTGCTCAGGGCCTCATCAAGAACCCTGACACACAGGGAGTCTACTCTTAAATATTGTAAGGTGTGAGTTATGGGACATGTACAGTAGAGAAAACTAGAGAATACAACTGAGGAAATATTAAAGCTTTCTGTCCTCTCCATCTTTTGATAAATAGATAGATAGATAGATGGAAGAATAAATATATTTGAATTTATGTTTTAAAAATCAAAATGAAAGAATATTATACATATATTCTATAACCTGAGTCAATAAGCTCCATTTTCAATATCAATGAAATTTAATCTCACATTAGCACAAAATACTTCCAGCTATCCTACAGGTGTACTCTGGAGATAATCTGTCCAAATAAGGATCCAAATCAGAATTATCCATTGTATCTGGTTATGCCCATTCTGAGAATGAAAACTGAGACCCAGAGAGGCTCTAGAACTTGTTCAAGGCCACACAGAAAAGAAAAATGAGCAGCAGTGAGACTAGTACAAGACCATTCATGTTCCTTTTACAGTGCTATATTTTCTTCTTGAATAGTATTGTCATATGAAGTCTAAGATTTTATCTAAGAATAGGAACGAACATGAAAGTATAATGATTTCTATCTATCATTTTCAAAATGAACTTCTTACTAGCCAGTGTGCAAAATATGGTGATTTGTGAGATCCTTAGCATGTCACTCTATGATGTTGAGTTTTCTATAAAACTTTTTAAATTATATTTTGGACAAGTTCAATCTCAAAGTTTCTAGTAGTTAAACCTTTTAAAGACAAAATTCATTGGCTTTGCATGAAAGTATAATGTAATTGCCAAAATAAAACTGGAAATAAGGTTGCTTGCTCATAAGATATTTGATTATACTAACATTTTTTTCTGATAGCATTTTATATAATAAAATTTCACCCAAATGTTAAAAATAAACATGAAGTCAGACAGGATGGTGGCTCTTGCCTGTATTCCTTATGGGTAAGGCATAAGCCTCATGAGTTTGAGGCCCCAAACATGAAAAGAAAAAAAAAAGAATATAAATCAGTTAATAATGCCATTGAACAGCTTGTAATGTCCTTAGCAGCCACCAGGATTTATAAGTATCTGCATTGCCATTGGGCATGGCATCTCATGCCTATCATCCTAGCTACTGGAGAGGCAGAGCGCAGAAGGATCTAAAATCAAGGTAAGCCTGAAGAAAAGGTTAAAAAAGACCCTATTTTCAAACAACAAAATTCTGGATATGGTGGTGTGTTGCCATCCTCCCACCAAGTGGGAAGTTTAAATAGGAGAATTGTGGTCCAAGACAGCCCAGTCCCTCTGAAAATAACTAAGACCAGACGCTGTGGTGGGGCCTCAGGGGTGATTAGTCAGTGGCAGCTCTACCTTCATCAGTGGTTTAGTCACTCACAGCTGAATAAACTAGATCTAGAGAAACACATCCGTTGGGGACCTTTGAGTCATTTATCACGTCTCTAGAACTTTCCTCTGTCTTGGTGCCTCCTGTCCACCACGAGGCAAACCACTTCTCCCACCACATGCTCCTGTCTGCATGTTCGGTCTCACAGTGCATGGGCTTGTACTTAGCAGGAGCCAAGGGACTATGGGCAGAAACCTCTGTAACCATGGACTAAAATCAATTCTTCCTACCTTAGAGGGAAAGGAGGAGGAAGAAGAAAATAAGAAAAAAAAAGATAAGAAGGAGGGAAGAAAGAGGAGGGGGAAGACGGAAGGAAGGAAGGAAGGAAGAAAGGAAGGGAGGAAGGGAGGGAGGAAGGGAGGGAAGGAAGGAGGGAGGGAGGGAGGGAGGGAGGGAGGGAGAGAAAAAAGGAAGAAACAAAAGAAGGGAGAGAGGGAGGGAATGAGATCAAGGAAGGAAAAAAGCAAGCAAGCAAGGGAAAGAGAAAGGAGGGACAGTGAGGAAGAAAGGAAGGAAGGAAGAAGGAGGGAAGGAAGAAAGGAAGGAAGGAAGGGAGACAGAAAAAAGGAAGAAACAAAAGAAGGGAGAGAGGGAGGGAATGAGCAAGGAAGGAAGCAAGCAAGCAAGGAAGAAGGAAGCAAGGAAGGGAAAGAGAAAGGAGAGACAGTGAGGAAGGAAAGAAGGAAGGAAGAAAGAAAAGTGAGGGAAGGAAGAAAGGAAAGGAAAGGAAGGAAGGAAGAAGAAAGAAGGAAAGAAAGGAAGAAAGAAACAAAGAAAGAGGAAGGAAGGAGGGAAGGAGGGAGGGAGGGAGGGAGGGAAAAATAAAAAAGCAAAAAAGGGTTAGAGGCCTGCCTCAAAAATACCTGCTTCTAGAGTACCTGCTTGAAATATTCAAAGCCCTGAATTCCAAGTTGAATATACTAGAGTTCTGAAAAAGAAAAGAACAAAAGGAAAGAAGGAAAGAAAGAATATTTTTTTTTACCACTTCAGCACAAGTTACATCTGACCATATGTCAACTTTCAATTATTCTCTACATATACTTTAAAAATTCTATCAACTACATTAATTGGATACTCACCTAATGTAGATTTATTTTTGCTGACTAGCCAACAATGATAACCAAACAGAGAAGACAAGCTGACAGAAAACATAGCTGCAGCAAAGAATAAAAACATAATATGGAACTTGGCTTGGGTATCAGGTAGGCCATTCTATAAAGAAAGGAAGAAAATAAAATGTTTTGTCAAAGAAATATTCTCCTATTTTTATATATAAGTCAGTAAAAGGATTTTTTGCTTAAAATATTTCTCAAATGTAGATACGGAGAAAGATACATGGTATCATGGTAAAACCTTAGGAGAAAAATGAACATATTTCTATTACATTAAATATTTATTGGGATAAGAATATATGTGGAAAATCGTAAAATTTTGAATATTTTATTATTTTTGCATAATCAAATCATGGAAAAGTATGGTAGCACAAATAATAATAGGAAGTGATATAAATGATACTATAAAGTATAGTTTTAAATTTACTACCAGGTTTTTTAAATTAACATATAGGATTCACAAATGTTTAAATGGTTTTATTATGGGGGTCAGAAAATGAACTTTAGTGTTTTGTGTTACAGCAAACAACAGCATCAACAAAAAGAATACATACAACACATCCACAATAATGTTTCAAGCTACTTAAACTAGCTGCATTACAGAAAAAAATCAACATTAGCAAGTAATATGTCTAAAATAAACCTCACAAAATCCATGGGCTAGAACAGGCTGTCTCAGAAAACAAATCAAAAAAACCAGCCTGCCCCTCACTGTTTAGTGATGAGAAGGTTGGACTAGCTGTGGAAGGAGAGCTGGGAGCTAAACACATTTACTGAAGCTCTGAGGATGCCATGATGTGTCTTCCTAGTGCTGAGCTATGTAATTGTTAAATGAGGTTCAAACCTCAAGTGAATGATCTAGCACTTCAGACATTCTTCCAATCATAAGGAATAAGTCAATGAAAATAAAAAGCAATGCTGACAATGCTTCTTACTAGTGTTCATAAGAACTATCTTTGGATATTTAAAATACTTTCTTTTTAATTGTCATAAAATAGTTTATTTCTAAATTTGTGTTGCCTTTATTTACAAAAAAAAAAAGTAAAGCAGAAAACAAATGAGTTACCCTAAAACCTAATCAAAGAATACCTAATAAAAATCTAGGACATTGCTGACATAAGAGCTTAACAATCTTACACACGAAGGGAAAACACTTCTATTTTCAAACACTAAACAAATTCCACTTACATAGTCAGTTCTCATTATCCACAAAAGTAATGTTCCATGAAGTTGTCATGAACAGTGACAACCTTGTCTGATGTGGTTTGGGCTTCAAGGTACCTTATTCATAGGGTGTTGATTCATTACTATGGAACCTAACTGCAGTAGTACTGTAACTCACATCTGAAGGGAGCTTATCTAATACATATGTATTCTTCATAAGACACATCAGTCTTGTTTAGAAGTCCTAGACAGTACTTGAGCAATATGTCTGAAGTTTATTTTAAACACAAAAATCACACACAAAAAAGCAAAAACAATGGCACCAAAGAGACTGAGACACACACAAGCTTATAGTGTGAGGGCTGGAACAAGAAGACAGAAAGAGATTGCCTCATTCTCCCACCACCAGGACTATACAGATAAAGCACTCAGATATGTTGCCCCTCTATATGCATCAAATGATTGCAAAAGCTCTGTAAGCATTGACTTGGAGGTTACAAATAAATTTTGTGAAGGAGAATTAACAAACATAAAACCTGCAAATAATGAGGACTGACTGTATATAACTTAATTCTGTTTGAGAAAGCCAGTACCTGAAAATCAACGTTATACACTTTTGTAAACTAAAGAAATGTTACTAAAGTAATGACTTACTGTCCAAAATCTGATAAAATACTGTAAATCAGTGGCAGCAATAAAAAGGCAGTACAGAAGAGAATAAGCCAAGAAAAGAAGGAAGAATTTATAATTTGAAAATCCAACACAATTGTTCACCCTGCCAACAAAACAGAAACAGTCTCAGTGAGTTTTACATTGTCAACCTCAGTATTAAAAATGCTCTGATTTAAGACAGCATTTTTTAAACTATTAGCACTTCAAATCATAAAGTTTTATTACATAGGCAAATACTAAAAATTTATTTCAGTAAAAAGAAATTTCTGTATTTGATATCTAATATTACATTAAACAAGCATGATTAGTATAACTATGTTTCATATACAAATAACCTCATACCTAAAAGTACAGGGCTTGTAGAGACCTAATAATCTCAAGCCAGATTCAAAGAATTTACTAAATCCTTCCTTGATGGTTTGTGTTCTATGTTCAATTGTAATTAAATAAGTTAAAATCTTTTAAGTTTCCTTAATTGGATGAAGTCCTTCAGATACTTTTTGCGTGCTGTCAGTGAGCTAACTAGACTGTCAAAGCACACTAATTAGGAAGTTAAAGAAACAAGATTTTGTACTTCGATTTTATATATAAATTATAAAATGTTTTCCAAAAAAAGAAAAAGAAAAGAAAAGAAACAGACTAGGATCCACACAGATAAGAGTCAAAATACATAATTGACACTAGGTGACTGTATGGTCCTGAGAAAGAACATAATCTATTAGAATTTCATTTTCCTTACCTGTAAAGTGAGTAATTTGAGATTGTTTCCAAAATCTAATTCTAGATTCCAAATCTAGAAATGTATAAGTCCTCAGCTTGTACTCTAAAATTATATGGTGGGCAGTAAAGGGTAGAATTCCAACTGCTATGTCAATAAATAAAAATACAATTCATTTTTGTTATTCTCTCAAAGGATTTTCTTTTACTTTTCAGAGGACAAAGGCTCTAGTAGGTAGACTTGTGTGCATATGACAAGAGGAGTAATATGTCATCTATTAACTCATGAAGAACTGGTTTAATAACCCTACGTCCTAGAATATGGGTTCCCTTTCTTCAATGTTTTCTTCCCACTCTAATATTGGTAAAATAATCTCTATGACTGCCCCCAAGGAAAGGAAACATTTTCTTCCTAATATTTTTCAAAATAAAGCTATGTTTAAATGAAAAATAATCATTTTCTATTTCAAAAAATATAAAGGAGCTCATTAGTTCAATTCAGTAAGTTGTCAACCTAACAGTCTTGTACACAGAAAAGAACTCATAAAGAGGTTAAAAAAATAACATGGAAAGTTATTTGTGCCATTCTCCAGGTTCCCTCAGAAATGCAAACCAAATGCTGAGAATACTTTTTATGACACAGGAAAGAAAAAAAATGGCAAGAAGTAAAAATATTAACAGTGATGTACAAGCCTCATCTAATTGTAATCTGTCTCAAAAAGATGCAGGGTGTTGCCTTTGCTTGTGCATGCTGATTTCAAGAGGAAAGTGTGGGTAGAAAAAGGATGTGGTACTGTCAGACTGGGAGATATGGGTGTGAGCAACAACTGACTTAACAGAGAGAATTAAAAGTAGAAGACAAAATGCTGTTCATCCTACAGGAATACAGCAGCCGCTTCTGTATTAAGTGATGAAGAACAGATTTGCAGAAAGAGAATAATTTTAGTCAGAGATTTTTATAATAATTTATCTTACTTTAACTTCTAATCAGAGAGCATGGGTATAAGTTGCCACCTCAGCCAGGTAACAGGAAAAAGTTGGTAAAAACCAAGTGTTTGAGACATTACTAGAGGAAATGGAGTAATACTGGTTATCTTGAGTAATATCTCACTATTTTCATAACAGTTTCTAGTTAAGACGTTTTAACTGCCTGCTGTTTTCTAGAATCAACTGGACAAGATGGAGCTTCCTCCACCTAGAAAAGGGATGATTTTTTTATGGAGAAACAAAATACACGTTGGGTACATGTCCTTCATGCGTGAGTGATTTAGAACACTATAAAGCACAGCCATAGGCTCTATTTTGGCGAGATTGCTTCCTAGATCTGAATGTATATATTGAAAAGAATACAGCCTTTCAGACTTGGAAAAAATTATATTAAGTGAAGTAAGCCACACCCAAAGAAACATAGGTCCCATGATTTCCCTTATTTGCAATTAACTAGTATTAAGTCTAGGACAAGCAGAAAAGGTCAAAAGCGATGTACATATGACCATATAAGATGATGTAAAGTGAAATGAACCACAAGATAGGGACACAGGTTTTCTTTCTTGCTATTGCTTTAACATAGTTAAAATGTACTATGTGATTTTTTTGTTTCTCTTGTATGTTCTTCCCCCACAGTATAACCCCTGTTTTCACTGTATTTGATGTCAGTGCCCTGCTGAAATAAGGATACAGGTTGAACCATTGTAACAATGAGATGTACAAGACACTGTGTTGAAAACAATCTTTACAATTTGTGTGGGGGGAAGTTGGGGAGGTGGGGAGGGAAGGGATGGTAGGGGAAAAACAAAGGAGGAGGTAGCAGTGCTCAATAAGAAATGTACTCATTACCTTACTCATGTAACTGTAACCCCTCTGTACAGTATTTTTACCATAAAAACATAAAAAAAGAATATAGCCTTTCAATCCCCAAAGCTGGCTGTGTGACTTTAAGATATTCTCCAACTCTCCTGAGCCTGCTTTCCTCTATGTCAAAACAGAACATATGATGTCTTCTTTGTCATTAGTATAAAAATAATAGATTATATGTAAAGTCTTTGGAAGACAATCCTCAACTCAATCAGTTGAAGCTAAAATTATTTCTTTTTTGTCAGTCATGAGGCTTGAACTCAGGGCTTGAGCACTGTCTCTTAGCTCTTTTGCTTAAGGCTAGCACCCTACTAGTTTGAGCTACAACTTCATTTCTTGTTTTCTGGTGGCTAATTGGAAATAAGAGCCTCACAGACTTTTCCGCCCAGGCTAGCTTGAAGCATAATCCTCAGATATCAGCTTCCTGAGTACAGGTATAAGCCACAAGTGCTCGGCCAAATTATTTATTTTGATTTGTGCTCACAACCCTTCAGCAAGCATGCCTAACTATAAGTGCAATTAATAAATTTTATACTGAAAGGAAAAATGACTCTGAGAAAAATTTAGTAAAGGAAACACTACAGAAACTCTTTTTAGTTAAAATAACCAAAATGAGACTGTCCCTTGAATCCTGATGGGCAATCTCAACTGACCAATGCAGTTATGCTAAAATCATTGAAAACTGGACATGCACTGTCTAATGTTGCAAATGCTCAAGGCTGACATGCTAAAGTTCAAAACCACATGTAAAACTCATATAAAAGGCTCTCCAACCATCTAGTATTATTCTAAAAGTCCTTTAATAAGTTACATTAGCATAATAGCTACAAAAAAGGCCCTTGTGCATGCTAGGCAAGCACTCCACCACTGAATAACTTTCCATGTATTAATATGGGAACACATTCAGGATTTATTAAAAGAGAAAGAGAGATAGGCACGGGTAGCTCATTCCTATAAGCCTGGTTACTCAGGAAGCTGTGATGTGGCTCAAGAGATAGAGAGTCAGCCATGAGCAAAGATGCTGAGTAAGAGCATGAGGCCCTCAGTTCAAGTCACAGTATCAGTACATGGGGTGCGGGGGGGGGGGGGAGATTCAGTGTACAGTGTAGTCACTTGTACTGAAAAAAGATAGAGCACCTCCCTTTTCCAGGCATGTTTAGTCTGACACAGTACCAGTGACACAAGTATCACTGGATCCCTTGGGCAGGGAAGAAGGTGGATAGTAGAGAAACATGTTCGCTGCTCTGACTTCTGAAGATTAGAACCACAAATGTATTATTATCTGTATAAAGCCAGTTTTGCTTTACTAAACCATCTAATTTTATGACTTAGATGTACTGGAAAACATTAATGAATTCTAAGTAGAAACTCTTACTTGTTTTTTAAATTATACTTTTATCTTAAGTCGTTGTACGCGGGAGCTACCATTCAACAGAATCAGTTTATAAGTACACTGCACCTTGATCCAGGTCACCCATTTTCATCATTCTCCCCAGCCACTCCCCTCATTTCTTGGTTGGATATTATGACTGTGTCCTTCCCCATTTCCTCTCTTCACCTGTCTGCCCTCCTCCCTTTCACCTCTCCTCACCCCTTTCAAGGGCCACTTTCAGAGTGTAAGATAGATTTTCTAAGGAATTTCACCGTTGAAACTGTCCCCCCACCCCCAGCACATACCACACTTTGGTTAGTGCATTTGTGTGTACTTGCATGCAACCCTACATGTGAGAAACTCTTACTTAACCCTAGCTGTGTATTTGCTATTTTGTTAAAGCTTTAGGTAATCTATTCCTCTATTACAAACATCTCCCGGGGTGTTTTAATATATAATCAATTTGTAAATCTTTGTGTAAAATTCCTGCATGAATCTCTGTATGTGCGGACCAGAGAAGAACCTTTGTTGAAAACATACCATTAACCTTTATATGGTTAACATAGTAGTACTAACATTATTTCGTGGAAATTCTCCTAAATAAAGGGTCTATCCGACTCATTAAATGTTAGAAACTAAATCAGGAAGTGTCTTCTAGTTCAACCAAACCGCTATTTCATTTGTGAAAACATTGTAAATAATGAAATAATTCAACTTATTATGATTTGTAAAAGAAACAAGTACAAAGGCATACTCACCATGGGCAGTGATGATCCATCTTCAAGATACATCTAAAAATCAGGGTAAAACACCAAATATAACACCACACAAATTTTTAATCCCATTAGGCTATCACAACAAAAGAAGAAATTCTTATTTAAACATTTGTGGCAAGTAAAACACTGCAACATTATTCAGCTCAATATTCAGAAATAGCAAAAGTTCTCATCTAAAATAAACACTGTAAGTTGAGAGCCTGTGGCTCATGCCTGTAATCCTAGCTACTAAAAAGGCTGAGATCTGAGGACTGTGGTTCAAAGCCAGCCAGAGCAGGAAAGAGACTCTTATCGCCAGTAAACTACCAAAAAAGCCAGAAGTGGAGCTGTAGCTCAAGTAATAGCTGATAGCCTTGAGCAAAAAGAAGCTCAGGGACAGTGTGTAGGCCCTGAGTTCAAGCTGTAGGACCAGCAAAATAAATAATATTAAATAAATAAATAAACAAACACTACAGCTGGCTCTAGTTATGAACTTTAAATTTAAACTATTCATGATTTAAGATTCAAGCCAACTCTTTTTCATTTTCTATTTGAGCTGCTAGGGACTTGGACTTGGGGTTTTACATTCTCAGCTTTTTTCACTCATTGCTGGTACGTTAACTTGAACTATACCTCCACTTCAGCTTTTTGTTTGTTATTTGGAAAAAGCAACCTTCCACATTTGTCTGCTGATGCTGGCTCAGAACCTTATCCTTAGATCTCAGCCTTCTGAGTAACTAGGGAGATAGGCATGAGCTACCAGCATCGATCTTTCAACTCATTTTCTATTACTATATTAATATACAATTTCCTCATGCTAAAGAAGGCATAAAATATCAATAGATTTAATACAAAATCTGAATACAGTTTTCCTGTTAATATCAGTCCTTAAGCCAAGTTATGTTGCTCATATTGCATATTAAGTATTATAATATCTGACTTTGGGAAATCAATTGCTTTATAAAGGAGGAAACTACAGACGTCTTTGGTTTTGTTTTTAGTTGAACTATCGATATCAGAACTGCTCAAAATCATGTGCTCCATTTCACCATGAATCTAGTAGATAGGGACTATTGATTGTGGCCATAAGCCACAATGGTATTAATGCAAGTTACAGTTCTAGTTATGACTCCTATAATTCTTACTTAGGAAACAGAGATGATAATCTGGAAAAAAGAACATAAATACTATATGTAATGATCACCAGCATGTAAAGATTTTAGAAATAAAAGGTTTCCTTACTTATCACAGACGGAACAGTGGTGGCAGCGATCTGGTTTTATAAGTTGGCATCTGTCACAATAGCGGATTGCTAGGAACAAAAGCTCCCCTTAGTCTTCAATTTTATGCAGAATGGAATATGCAAATAGTGATTTTTAAATCATTTCTTCAGAATTAAGTTCTAAAAAAGCTTACTGCTTTTAAATTTGGATAAAAAGACTTTCCACACTCAATTCTGTCTAAATGCACACACACACACACACACACAAATAAAACTCAGGAAGACTTGCCTACAATTTGAGTTTTCTGGAGAGTTTTACTCAAAACTAAGGACTCTCTGGAGAAGAATTTCCCAAGATGTTTTCCATTACCAGTTACAGTAAGGTTTACAGGGTACAGATAGGTCCATTTCTGTTGAAGTAGGTAGTCCTCTTTGGCTAAATTATAACCTGTGTACAATGAGGTGAGGATACAACTGCAGAAATAGATTTCAGAAATTTCCAATAGATTCTCTCAGAAGCTTACATTGGGAAAGATCTCCTATCTCCATGGGGCAACATACACAAGTAGACGTGAATAAAGGAGGGAGTTCTTCCGAGAATGTTAGTCTTGCAGCTGAAGCCCTTGCCTTTTCTTCTACAGTATGTAGCATATGTAGCCCCAAATGGGTTGACTAATAGAGATACTGTTATCACACAAGCAGCACACAGGATACATTTGATCACTGACAAACAGTGAAAGTAAACGAGCTAAAAATTTATGTGAGAGACTTAAGATTACATTATGATTCTAAAATAAGGGAGAAATAATAAAAATAATATTAGAACATTAGGGATTTTACATTCATTTTCTCATGTTACATCTCTGAAATTGGTCATGTATCTTACATTTAAGGCACATCTCAAATGTGGACTACCTATATTATCAATGATCAGTAGCCAGATGGGCTAATGGATAGGTACCACAATGGGCAGCACAGCTTTAAAACACAGAAAATAGGTGTGTGTGGGAGGGTGTGATTTTTATGACAATTATTTAGGTTTTAAATTACCTTAAAAGTACAATCCAAAGTTAAGCCAGCGTTAAACTGTGGGTCCTCCTAGTTCTAGCTAGAAGGGGAGATTACAGGTATGCAGCACCATGCTAAGCTTCCAAGTAATCGATTCCTTTTCTGTTTGTTGTTTTTTGAGATGGAATTTCACTAAGTCTGACCTGGAACACCCTCTGTAGTCCAGGCTGGCCTTGAACTGTGGATCCCCCATAACTACTTCCTAAAGGCAAGGATTATAAGTATATTATCACCATACCCCACTTCCAAGTAAGAGATTCACTATTTCAGTTGTATTTGTTTAAAAAATAGTTTAAATTTCAAAGATGAATAAATATCTAACTTACTTTACATAACTACTGCTTGAAGTTTATGATAAAAATATATATATAAGCTTTCCATGATTATAGGTATCGCTCCCTTGAATCTCAACAGCAAAGTCTTTAAGACTTTAAAGCAAAAGCTTTAAGACTGAATTGCACTATACATCACGAGTTCAGCCATTCTTTCATTGTGGCTGAGTCACAGTTACGTAGGAGGAATAGATCTAAAGTCAGTTCTGATTTAGGAGAGATCTCTGTGCCAGGGTTATTGGTGCTTCTGTTCTGTTTTACATATTGCAGAAGAAAGATCTAAAGCAATCCAACAAATCACAAATGAGTGACAGACTAAGTTATGAATATGCTTCCTAAGAGTCACAACAGCACATCAACTTGGCTACTGTACTGAAGCCTCACTGTAGATGCTTTTACCTCCAGACATGGTCCTGGTATAGATGGGAAGGTCTCTGGCAGCTCGCCTAAGAACTTCCTGATGAGCTTCTCCCCTTGGCTCTCTCTCCAATAGTTCTTTCTCTGCATAGGAGAGATGGAACTGTGGAATAAATTTTAATTTTAATCAGTATTGTCAGAGGAGTGATAACATATTGGTCTTCTCTAATATACTCCAACTCACTTATAAATTATTAATAGTGGTGTATGGTATATCCAGAGTTTCAAATCTGGACAAGTTGATTAAACCTCACAGATCACTATGTTATGCATCCAGAAAAAGAAGATAATAATAATAACCATATATATTTCTCCAGTGTTTGTAAAACTTAAAAGGAATAGAATGTATAAAAATTTTTATGAAATAAGTACTTATGACTGTAAAGCTCCATCCAAATATTAATTATACAAAAGAATAAAATGGCCTACTTAATATATATAGCTCGATAGGTGAATTTTTTATTTGCATGTATTAGGAATAACAGTAGAAACATCATTCAGCTATATTTTCTCATCTAAGTTTTAAGTTAACAATAACATAAACTTCTAGAGCTCAACAAAAACAAATTATTCATTTTATTAAGGGCTGGGAAGGTGGCTCAGTGGTAGAGTGCTTGCCTCACATGCATGAGGCCTGGGGTTCAATTCCTCAGTACCACATAAGCAGAAAAAGCCGGAAGTGGTGCTGTGGCTCAAGTTGTAGAGCTCTCGCCTTGAACTGAAGAGCTGAGGGACAGTGCCCCAGACCCAGAGTTCAAGCCCCATGACCAACCAAAAAAAAAAAAAAGAAAAAGAAAAAGAAAAGGGGAACAATTAACATAAGGTGCAGAATACTTATTACTTCTTGAAGAATACAAGGAAATACACTATGAAGTACACAGAGAGATAGAAATATTTTACATACTGGCAAAGTAATTATTTAGCTGTTTTCATTTTATTATTCTTGAAGTTGTACATTTCATGTACTTTTGCATGTATGAATATTTTAGAATTCTTTAAAATATTTTTTAAATTGACATATCTGGAAGGGTGGTAGAGTATGTACCCTCCTACAAACGTAAGAGTTCAAACCCCAATACTGACCCAAAAATGTACCTAAGTACGTCAATTAAACAAAGAAAAACAATTTAATGAAAATTAGGACATATCTTAGCCTAAATCGTTACTCTTAGAGAATAAATTTTAAAATCTGTATTTATATGATTGACAGCTCTGTTAATAAATCTCCAGCTTTCAAATGTAACTTTAAATTAACTATAATATTCATACTTGCATAATCATTGAATAAATCTTGTCATAAAATTTCATACCCTTTACTTAAGGTAAATGGAAATAAAAGTAACTGTTGTCCAAAACCAATATACTATGAATAATTCAAAGTAAATGTATCACATTTACTCACATGAAACCACTAGATATGGTAGGTTGCTTATGAGTTTCTAAGGTAATTGACAAAATTCTTCCCTAAGTTAACATTCCTTTTCTTATAATTTCACATCATTCACTTACTTCTTCTTTATTTATTTATTTTTTATTGTGAAAATACTGTACAGAGGGGTTACAATTACATGGGCAAGATAATGAGTACATTTCTTAACAAGCATTGTAGCCTCCTCCTTTGTTTCCCCTTCCCATCCCTTCCCATCCTCCCCCTGCACTTACTTCTTCTTAACTTCAGAATACTCCAGCTTTTTTCCCCCAAATGAACACAAAACTGAAGACTATATTTAGAGCTTAAGGTATGCTTTTGAGCAATTGCTCTTTTCAAGTTTGCTCCCTGAAATCTTCAGCTATAAACAAATGATGTTTATATGTGTTTCCACACTACTTTGATAGTTGGGATACGTAAATGAATGTGTGTGGCTGTTAAGGAGAGTGTGAAAGCCTTGTAGCCTGATCTCCGGAGGCTGGGCCGGAAAAGCAATCAAACTACTGTTATCAAGGAGACACCAGATATTCTCTCTTGCTAAAAAAACAAACAAAAAAAAGTTTTAGGCCAGGCATCATGTACGTAGATGACTTTAAAATCAAAAGTAAATTGCTATAAACTGTTTTGAAAAACAAAAACCAAACACCCCCAAGTACATACATAACGAGTAGCCTGTTTGGAAACATTTGGTGGCACATGCATGAAGTTAGGGTCACTTTGGTAATGTTTTAAGAATTACAATGTTTGAAGAATAGGCTAAGTACCAATGGTACAACAATGTTTAAGATACACTCCCCTTGCTCCAAAAACACTTAACCAGATGAAAGACTCCGAATGATGTATTCAAAGGAGACTTAATTTGATCATATCTTTCCACTTAAAATTTTTGGTATCAGAGAGTGCTTGTTGCCCCTCCCCTCCCCCTCTCTCCACCCCCCCCCCCACCACCAATACCTGCTGTTCCCTGTAGGTATTGTTATATATTCCTACTGGAATATTTAACAGATTTAATATATTGGAAAATACATTGGATATACATTTATATATTTATATATACAACATATATTTATATTTATTTTAGAAATGCAATAACCATCTGGTAAAACATACTATCAAGTAAAAATTCAAGAATTTACTAACAAACAATATTTATCCAAAAAGAATTCACTGTACTCAATAAGCTTGCATAACTTTAAAAAGAACAAAGTGTATTTCTTCACACATCATTATTATTGATTTCTACCATTACGATAGCTTTGTTAATTTTTAACTTACTTCTTTTGAAGGATTCATCGGTAATGTAAAGATAGTTTTCCAGTATGACCAGATAAACATTGCAAAAAGTAGATGATAAGCCATTAGACACACAACTAAAATGAGAAAAAAAATATCATTATAATATGCAAATACATACTCAAAAGTTGTGGCATTCACAAAAGAGCTGCTTGCTCTAAAACTGATCCAGATTGCCTACTATAATTAATTACAACAGCTCACTTACATCATAGAAGAAGCACAACTCTTTGAACATAATAAACATAAAGCTGAGAATTTTATTTTTTTATTTAATTTCTAAACACATAAGTAGATCTTCACCCATAACAGAACCTGCCCATTGCTAGAAACATGCCCATCTTTTGGTAGAACAGCTAACAGGGACATTTCCTGAATTATCAAAATAAAAAATTATGCCTGCAATATTTTTATTTTTTCCAGTCCTGGGGCTTGAACTCAGGGCCTGGGCACTGCCCCTGAACTTATTTTGCTCAAGGCTAGCACTCTACCACTTGAGCCACAGCACCACTCCTGGCTTTTTCTGTTTATGTAGTACTAAGAAATCAAACCCAGGGCTTCATGCTTGCTAGGCAAGCACTCTAGCACTAAGCCACATCCCCAACCTATGCCTTCAATTTTGAAGAGAAAATGCAGCATTAAACAAATGTTAAAACTTTCAGGCTCTAATATCTTGGCCTTACTGATGAAAGCAGCAAAAGCAGCTCCTATGTGAAAAGCTGTCTGCTTATTTGCTTGGCTCCCATAGATGCTGGGGTGACACCAAATGTAATGTCAACATATTTAAACAGTGACCATCTGGACAAGGAGAGATTTCCTCCACTGGGAGTTCAATTGCTTTATTTATCACCCTGGACAACTGTGGAGGGAAGCATTCTGCGTACTTCTCTTAAGAAAATATAGAGAAGCGCACTTCATGTGGTGTTTTAAAGCCTTGACTTACTAACAAATCTAAATTATTAATTTTTCATACAGTATTCATTCATTCTGAATACTTTAATATTCAATTCAGCTCTGCAGGGCATAGCTAAGTGAAACAGGCAGTTTTAGCAGACAGTAGTTTGATTTTTAAAAACCTTAATAGAAATTTTTAACTTTTCTAGAGAATGTTATTTATATTTATAGAATCATTAAAAATTTGAATTATTTACTAAAGCACCTAAATCATCATGAGACTATTAGAGACCAATGGCAGGTCTCATAAATTATGTAGATAATTCATTGGTTGGGTAGTATCCCAAGTTGGGATAGAGATGGACGAAATTCCTGTTATTTCACAGCTACAAGAATCTCTTAATAAATACAGCCACTTGGTGAGCTGAATTCTTGTTGCAAGTGACAGCACTCAGTTTTAGGGGCTCAAAGAAATGAGATGTTATTAACTCTCTTACTTTCCAAAAGAGTCGTTTCTTAATTCCAACCAATTCTAAATGGATCGTTGGTTTCTTCAAACTATTTTAAACTATTATACCACAACAATAAACAATTTACCTTGTTCACCAATGTTTTCCATAGACACTATAGAAACAGAAAGAAAAAGGAAGAGGTTATAGGACACTATGATAAACATAGGCTCACAGAGACATTAAATAGGTTAGCAACTTGGCTTCTCTTCCAACTAACATTCTTTAAATATTTGATCGACTTTAGTGAGAGGAGGGGCAGGCTCTGTGTGGAGGGCCAGTGGACCAGAAAGCCTAGCTGCAAGCCCTAGCCAAGGCCTTGGCTCCCACCCAGCGAAGCAGTGCTCTTCAAACATGCACCTTCCAGATCTCAGTCCACTAGCCACTGGCTTAGTGTTTGTTTTTTGTTTTTGTTTTCTTGACTATAAGGTCCAGATAAAAAGGAGTGACCATTACCCTTTCAAAGATATTTACTGCTCTTTATAGGCAACCACTTGGTGAGCGCTCCATAAAGAACAAAATGCTGTGTACACTGTCCGTTGGTCTCCAGATTTCTAAGAGTAAAAGCCTTATGCTCAATGGCTGAAATTGACCCCTGCTATACAATGAGAGTTCCAGGCAGAATCTGGAACAGTGTTGTGTTTCAGGAGCTATGGGGATTATTTCAAAATGAGAGAGAATGGGGAACTGTGAGACAGAAATAAAAAGCGACAGACAACACAGCTATAGCATGTGTCCCACCACAGTGCCTCTTGTTTCCATAATGGCTCTGGCTCCTGTCAAACGCTTCTTCCTAGAAGGTTGTGAGTCCCTGCCCACATGCTTTTTCTTCCTATAATGCCCCGATGCCTGAATCAACCAATGGAAAGAGCTAGGGCTGTGTGTGCACCAGCTAACAAGCAATCAGCACAAAGTCAAGGGGAGGAGATATGGGAGGAGACACCCACCATTATAAAACACCTTCCAAGGGGACTCTGTGGGATTTCTTGTGGGGTCTCTGAGTCTCTGCAGATGACTGGAGGCCCTCTCTACTTTCTTTCATGATTTTCCTGTCACTTTCAAATAAACTTAACTCTGTTTACCTTAAATATTCCCCTGCCTTTTTTAAATTTTTATTTTTTATTGTGAAAATACTGTACAGAGGGGTTACAATTACATGGGCAAGATAATGAGTACATTTCTTATCAAGCATTGCAGCCTCCTCCTTTGTTTACCCTTCACATCTCTTCCCAGCCTCCCCCAGCTCCCCCCCACCCAATCCTCCCCCCTCCCCACCTAAGTTGTAAAGTTCGTTTTTGACATGACAACTTGTACTTCTCATTGTTGTAACGGGTCCACAGTTATCCTTAAACGACTTGTTTTTCCCCTTCTCCTCCACAAATTGTACCGACATCAAATACAGTGAAAGCAGGGGTTATACTGTGGGGGTGGGACATACAAAGCAACAAAGATTTTAAATAATCTTATAAATGCATTAGAAACAAATGCATGAAAGAAAAAAACATTTAAATACATATCTAAGGGTTCACTTTCCTAACATCACATTATCTGACCTTTTCTGCTTGACTCATACATATACTAGATATTGCAAATAAGGGAAACCATGGGACCTATGTTTCTTTGGGCCTGGCTTACTTCACTTAATATAATTTTTTCCAAGCCATTCCATTTCCTAACAAATGGGGCAATGTCATTCTTTCTGATGGAGGCATAGAATTCCATTGTGTACATATACCACATTTTCTTGATCCAGTCATCTACTGAGGGGCATCTGGGTTGGTTCCCTATCTTAGCTATGATAAATAATGCTGCAATAAACATAGTTGTGCTGGTAGTTTTAGTGTGGTCTTGTTTGTAAACATTTGGGTAAATGCCCAAAAGTGGGATTGCTGGGTCATAGGGGAGCTCTATGTGAAGTCTTTTGAGGAACCTCCATACTGCTTTCCAAAGTGGTTGAACAAGTTTACACTCCCACCAACAATGAAGTAAGGTTCCCTTCTATCCACATCCCCTCCAGCATCTGTTGTTATTAAAGTTCTTGATTTTTGCCATTCTAACTGGAGTGAGGTGGTATCTCAGTGTTGTTTTGATTTGCATTTCTCTTATGGCTAGGGAGGTGGAGCATTTCTTCATGTGTCTATTGGCCATCCTTCTTTCTTCTTCAGAGAAGTTTCTCTTTAAGTCTTTAGCCCACTTATTTATTGGGCAGTTGTTTCTTTGAGTATTTGTTGTTGGGGGATTTAATTTTTTGAGTTCCAAGTATATTTTAGATATGAGACCCTTGTCCGTTGTATGGCTAGTGAAGATCTTCTCCCAATCCATGGGCTTTCTATTGATCTTGCTAGCTATGTCCTTTGCCATGCAGAAGCTCTGCAACTTCATGCTATCCCATTTGTCCAACCTTTCTTTGATTTGTTGTGTTTCCGGGTCTCTATTAAGAAAATTTCGGCCTGCTCCAAGGAGACCTAGGGTTTCTCCTATTCCATCCTGTAATGTTTTCAGAGTGTCTGCTTTGACTCCGAGGTCTTTGATCCATTTGGAGTTGATTCTGGTTCCCCTGCCTTTTTATTTCTAGTAGTGGAGAAAACACAACTATAGTTGGCTTAGGACCAGGGCTACAAGATTTGAAACAAGCTGAGACAAGAAATTGCATTTAGCAATCTAGGTCATTCTCTTACATTTCGTATTGCCTATTTGTCTTGCTATCTATTTTTTCCTTCCTGTGTTTATAATAAGGAATTTTTTTTAGCCTTTTTCAGTTGTGCTGAAAGGGAAACTTAGCTTCCTTTATGTATTGATTATTGTTTTGTTTTTTTACTCAACATTTGAAGGAAGTATAGAATGCTCCCTTAGTCCTAGAATAAAATGTTAGTCTTGAGAAGCTCTGGAATCATAGGGTGATGTGAGAGATTTTTAGGATTACCAGAGCCTTCTCAGCACACTTGAATATCAATGTAATCATTTCTAGACTGAGCTGAAGTCTACAGCTTTGGAAAGCAGCCCACACCATTACTAGATTGGTCTAAGGATAAGAAATTTCATTCATATAACAATGTGGTAATTTGTCTTTTTGTGGCCTTTATCCAGGATATCTAGGATTCAAATCTGTAGCAATAAATAAAATGTAAATACTAGATCTTCACATGTATAACACTACGTGTCCCCTAAAAAGTGTTAGCCCAAATAATGTCATTTCCATATCTTCTACCAACCACTTAGAGATTCTATGAGGAAGTGAACTCTGAGTAGCCTCAGATTTACAAGCAAATTTACCCAATGAGCCATCATCATCTGGATCATGGCCACTGACCATCATCCTGGTGCCTGCCTGTTCCATTCTGGAGATCAAAAATGTTCATTGAAGGTTATCTAGGTTCTCAATACTCCTTAACTTACCCATGGCCTGTCTTACAAGTTTTCTTGTAGATCAGAAGCTAGTCAGTTTCCTTTCTTCTTTTCTTACTTTCTTTTTTTTTAAATAAGTTTTTTATTGTGAAAATACCGTACAGAGGGGTTACAGTTACATGAGCAAGGTAATGAGTCCATTTCTTATCAAGCATGGTTGCCTCCTCCTTTGTTTTTCCCCTACCATCCTTGCCCTCCCATTTCCACGACTATACTTCCCAACATCCCCCCACAGTGGTAAAGTTCGTTTTCGACATAACGTCTTGTACATCTCATTGTTGCAATGGGTCCCCCTGTATCCCTATTTAAACAAGTTGTTTTTTCCCTTCCCCTCCCCAAATTATACCAACATAAATACAGTGAAAAAGGGGTCATACAAAGCAACAAAGAAATCACGTTATCAGTACTGAGGACTGTACTAGGGATCTTGCCCTTGCTAGGCAGATGCTCTAGAACACATCCAGTCTTTGTTGTTGTTGTTTTATCTTTTCCTTTCTTTTTTAACCACATTTTATTGTAAAGGTGATGTACTGAGAGGTTACAATTATAGAAATCAGGTAACAAGTACATTTCTTTGGGGGCAGTGTTACCCCCTCCCTCCTTTTCTCCCAGGTTTTCCTCTCCCTCCCAGTTTTCCTTCCAGTGCAGGGTCTCACTTTATGCCTGGTGTATGCTGTGCTGTGATCCCCCTACTGAGCTTCCACATCGCTGGTGATAACAGGTATGTACCAACCATGCCCAGACACTGGTTGAGATGCAGTCTCAAGAAATTTTATCTCGTTCCCTGCCCTCTTCCGCTTGGACTATCCCCAAACCCCAAAATCCCAAGGAGCTAGGATCACAAGCTTGAGTCAACCTCACCCAACTAGAGTTTACCTCTCACAGGATTTCTGCAGTAGTTAATCTAAGAGCACAGAAAAGACTGAAAACCAGTTCCTTTCTCTATCTCTATCTCTACCACCATGCCTGGACATTTCTTTCTAGGTAATGCCTTCTTTCCCATCACACATTCAGCTCTTCATTGGCTACAAAAGACTATCCTTCAGTGAAGCTAACCTAAAGAAAAAGAAAAGCAATTTGACTGCATTTGTGCATTTATACATAATTGATCATTAATGGCCATCCCAGGTAAGTGGATACTTTAAATATATTTTTGAATCCATAACTCCAGCTGTCAAAACTGAAAACAGTTAAACAAAATGACAATTAGGAAGGAAAATACAATTTGTAAGAGCTGATACTCTTTTGTGTTTTGGAGCACTATGCTATTTGCCGGATATACATTTAAAGACATCTTTTCAAAAGTTACTTTTGCCATTCATAGCTTCTTTTTCCATAAGTGTACTTCAAAATCTACAATGTTATTTATCTATTTGCTTGTTTTTGTTCCTTTACTGGGGCTTGAAGTTAAGGCCTTGGCCTTAGCTTTTTTCATTAGCTTTTTTTCACTCAAGGCTGATGGTCTACCGGTTGAACTATCGCTCCACTAATGGCTGTTTGGTGGTTAATTGGAGGTTCATGAGTCTCACAGACTTTCTTGCCCAGGCTGATTTCAAACTTTGCTCCTCAGATCTCAGCCTCCTGAGTAGCTATGATTTCAGGGGTGAGCCTCTGTATTTTTTTCTTAAACAAGCTGTATAGAGATGGTAACATTTATATAATGAGATGTGAAAGCCAAAACACCATTTTCAATTACACTCATCAAGATGATAATCTTATCTAATTTCTTAAAAACATATATCTTTTTCAATTAGGTTAATATCTTAGGTCAAAATTTAAATAATTGTTTTAAAACTAGATGTACTGGTGCACATATAAGATGCCAGCACTTGGGAGGTACATGCAGAAGGTCCAGAGTTCAAGGCCAGTGTGAGCCATACACCAAGAACCTAGCTCAACAATCTTGCAAAACCAAAGGGTTTGAGATAAGTTTACATGGCTAACATGTAAGAGACATGGCTCTGATCCCCAACAACAAAACAAATAAACAAAACATTATTTAGAGGTTTATTCCCTTTATTACCAGGGAAAGTTAGTATTATTTAAAAATTATAATTTGATATTTTTTGTTTCCTTTGAGTGAATTGTGACACACTTATTGGCTTACTTATCTTTTGGCTACTGCTAACCCTTTTATATAAATCCCTATTAATCTCAGACATTTTATATATATTTCAAGTAAAGATGTAACTATTTTCAAATGATTTAATAAATATTAGCAAAAATGTTTTGACTTAACCATTGATAAATAATATCAAGACTTTTAAATTGATCTATTAAGAGATATAAGAACCAACTAGATTTTGCTTTATGATACTAAGAAAAAGAATATTCTCCCAATCATTTTTAGTTAGTAAGCTACTAAGGAACCTTGTAAATTCCAGTCTAATATCAGAGTTGTCAAATTTTCGGTTTTCAAGCTTAAGTGTCCAAGTATAAATATTTTTGTTCAGAATGTTAGGAAAAGGCTGCAGTTTTAGCCTCAAATACTTTTCTAATACTTCTGTGTGCTAAAAAAGTAAGTGGAAAATTATGGATTCGGTTTTGAGTCTTTATATCAACATAAAGAATTGAGTTTATTTATTTATTTATTTACTTACTTACTTACTTATTTATTGGTGCTGGTCCTGAAGCTCAAACTCAAGATCTAGATGCTGTTTCTCAACTTCTTTTGCTTAAGGCTAGTTATCTACCACTTGAACCCCAGCTCCACTTCTGGGCCTTTTGGTAGTATACTGGAGATAAGAGTCTCATAGACTTTCCTGCCCAGGCTGGCTTTCAACTATAATTCTCAGATGTGAACCTCCTGAGTAGCTAGGATTACAGGTGTGAGCCATCAGCACCTGACTTCAACATGAGAATTAAATAGCAATACTGAACATATTTATGACCCATCTTCCAAAAATAACTACTGGGTTTTAATGTGAATTCTGAGGTTTGAACCAGTTATTATGCAATTTTATAATATTTCATAAACAGAATTTCAGTTTACAGCAGTCTATTATGCTCATGATTTTTACTCAACTTCATGACATTTTTTTAAACCCACTTGTGGAAATAAATGAACAGAACTATTTCTATTATAATAGAAGAAAGTTTTATTTGCTCCAAGTCACAATGAGGAGCATATAAACTGACTTTACATCACACATTCATTTTGTTTAGTTTGGTTCTTCTGTAATATTTAATGTTTTAGAATTCCCCAAATTCCATTTTGCAAAAAGACAAAGAGGGTATTGCTAAGCTTCACAAAAAATGAAAGAGCAAAAGCTGCTGACAGCCCGAAAAGTCCAGTTCCATCTCCGCCATTTGCTAGTTTGCCCCGGTTGTCATTCCCACACCTCTGCCATCCTAAGAAGAGCCCAAATAATAAGAGCAATCATCCAGGCCATGGGAAAATTAAGAGGTGACACACAGAAGGTACTTAATTCAGTGCCTGGTACAGGTAGGTCCCATAAATATAAACATATATTTAAATTTTCCAAATGTAAATATATAAATAAAAGGCATATTTATAAATACAAATATAAATGTAGACTTAAATTTTATGGATGCTTTTTTTCCCATAGGCTTTTTATTTTTCCTGTTGGTTGTAGAGCTTGAACTCAGGGCCTGGGCACTGTCGCTGAGCTCATTTTGTTCAACGTTAGTCCTTTATGACTGAGCCACAGTGCCACTTCTGGTTTTCTGGTGGTTAATTGGAACAAAAGTCTCACGGACTTTCCTGCCCGGGCTGGCTTTGAACTGCAGTTCTCATAACTCAGCCTGTTCTGCAGCTAGGAGTACAGGCAGGAGCCATCAGTGCCTGGTTTGCATGGGCTTTTTGGAAAGAACTAAAGGAAATTTTTTAATGTAAGACGATACAAGTGAAAAATAGCTAGCTACACTTTGTAAGTAGATTGCCTTTTAAAAACCAATGTGTCATCCCAGAAATGTGTTTAGTGCAAATGAACAAGGTAGAACTCAACAGAGCAGTGAAATGATGTAACAGCCCTTATGTAAACGCCTCCTAACAGTGAGACCTATTTCACATGTGACATTGTTTAACTTAACGAACAGAAACAATTACGCTTTTATTCCTTTTCCCAAAAGCCTAAATCTTATAGTCTGCCCCCAAAGAATGTGATGATCTGGATGTGATTTACTCATTGGGAATGACAGCATTGCTGTTGATTATTACACTAGAATGTTACTGCTCACACATCTGGCGACCATCCAGATACACAATAGAACTCTGTGGGTCAAATTGTTATTTTCAACATTCATTTAATTTTATCTTGGATAATATTAATTTCTTCTTGATTCATAGCCTTCAATAATAATATTTTGCTAACCTTCCAATAGACTTCCAGAAACTTAAATGTTTTCTTCTCGGAATAACTGTGGTAAGGAACTGCAGTGCTTTCTTGGCACAGATGCTGTGCAGGAAGAAAGGACATGGAGATCGTAAACAGTTACCACAGTCATTGGGATGCTCTCGTGTGCCAGGAGCAAAATTAGGGTTTTCAGGAAATGTATCTTGCAACCCGAAATCATCATAGACACCGAAAGGCTAGAGTTTGTTCTATTTTCTAACTGCTCTTTCTACCTCCCCTCCTCCCTCTCCCCTTTAAGAAACAGATGAGACTGAGAAAAGGTTGAATTGCCAATTGTCATTCTAGGATAGTTTTTGTTCTAGAACTGATTATTTTGTTAAGAAATCCTTGTAAAGGGCTGGGAATGTGGCTTAGTGGCAGAGTGCCTGCCTAGCATGCATGAATCCCTGGGTTTGATTCCTCAGTACCACATAAACAGAAAAAGCCAGAAATGGTGTTGTGACTCAGGTGGTAGAGTGCTAGCCTTGAGCACAAAGAAGCTCAGGGGTACTGTCTAGGACCTGAGTTCAAGCCCCAGGACTGGCCAAAAAAAAAAAGGAAAAAGAAAAGAAAAAAGAAAAAAAAGAAATCCTTGTATAAAAATAAACATGTCAAAACCAAACTTGAAAAGACTGCCAATCAAAATAATAATAATAATTACGATTATTATTATTATTATACAGAAGGGGATGATAAACTTCTACTTGGTGTAACCCAACCAGGCAAATATCCTTTATCTTTTGCCTGAGCTATTAAGAAATAACTTAATCCAAGACTCAGTAAGCTATCATCCTCAGTCAAAATATATCCAGTACCTTGTTTGTGTGAATAAAATTTTGTTTACACATCTATTTATTTATATGGCTTGTTCTGTTTATGATGGCAGAGTTGGCTAGTGAGACAGAGATGGTATGGCCTGAAAGGCTAAGAGACTTAGCACATGGCCCTCTATAGAAAGTTTTCAGGCCCGATTATTAGCCAGAGCTCTCCAGAGAACCAGAACCAATAGGACCATACATACATGTGGAGGGGGGGACATGTATGCATGCATGGAGAGATATTTATTTTAAAGAACTGACTCATGTAACCATAGAGGCTAGAAAATCTGAATTGGACTAGCAGAATATTCTACCAGCTGGAGGGTAAAGGAAGAGTTGATGGGTTCAAATTCAAAGGCAGTAAAGGGACAGAATAATTTTATTAGGAGATTTCAAACTGAAGGCCTTCAAGTGATTGGGTGAGTCCCATCCACATGAGGGAAAATAATCTGTTTTAAGTCTATTGATGTAAATGTTAACCATATCTAAAACACAAAACAACAACAACAAATAAAACACTGCACATTAACAACCAGACAAGTGTTTGGCCACACAAACACCTTAGCCTACCAAACTGACATATCAAAGAAAGAAACCATCACACCTTGAGTCATAATTTAGTTTTATTTTGAAAATATTTCACCAAGAAGTTATGCACTGGTCTTTCATACCAGGTATGAAAGGCCAAACACCATACTTTGTAAGTTAATAAATTAGAATGGTATCTAACAAACTGAATACAGTATACCTGTCATGACTGCTAGAGGGAAAAGAATGACCCTTTGCTACCTTCTAAGAACCTGACCACAACTAATCCTATCTGCGTCCATTTTATTTATTACCCTATGATTCCCCCAAGGATGCCATGAAGCCTTTTTCCTAAAGAGCTCAGAAAATATAATCCTGTTCAGTCCAGACTGATCAAATCCATTGTTGGCTAAAAGCTGAGGGTCATTTCAAAGATGATCCAAGTCCTAGATTTTGGATCAAATGAATTTTCAAATTTTGGCTTTGGTGATTGTGCATAAAGTAATTTTCTCTTTAAAATTCTACCTTTGGGAAAGCAAAAGTCAAGTGAACTGCTGGTATTTTAAATCTAGTTCAACTTTTAGTCACACACACACAAATCCAAATTTTTAGACATTCAAATATGCCTTCATAGCAGACAAAACATGGACTCCCCACCTTAAAGTAGCAAAGAACAGTTACATAATCCTTTCTAGAACAATTTGATATTTTCCCTGCAAATGTATATTGCTGTGGTCTTTTCCTTTCTCTTCTCAATGTGAATTTTCCATTTTTTCTTTTTTGTCTTCAAGTTTAAATTCTTTCCTCTGAAGGGACATTTACTGCTTCTCTCCAGTAAGTATTCCATGGAAAACAACCATAAAAAATTCCCAGATTCATTCTGACACAGACCTACCATGGCCCTCAAAGAAGCAACAGCAAGACTGTGTGCTGTGCACCTTCAATCTCTTCTTTTCGGCCTCAGGGTTGCCCATGATCAGGCTCCTGCAGACCTTTCCTCCATCAATGATTGCCCTGAGTCACCACGCCCACCAAGCTGCAGCCACAAGGAGTTTCTGTTTCTAGAGCACAACAAACCTCAGTGCCTGTCCCCTGTCTGAAAAACCTGAATGAACCCAAGTTCGGCCAAAGGGTGCTCTTTATCACCCTTCAGCAGCAGTTTCAATGTCAGCGTCTCACAATGGCCATTCAGCACTGTCTACAACTATTTCTATGTGCCTGTTCTTTGCCATGTCCCTCTCTGAGACATGCATCCTGGCTCTACCTCCCCGTCAGGATCTTATTTTCGCCAGTGACTTCTTTTCCTCTGTCAGCTTGATCTGTGTTCTCTCGGGGATGCTGGGTGGGAGAAATGAGCCAAAGAAAGCAAGAGCACCCAGAAGGGAACCTGTTTGCTGACTGTGGTGGATAAATAGATCAGCACACCGTAGAATGTGAAGAGTGAGAGTTCTCTGAAGCTCACTGCTAACGTTGTTTATAAACACTCTAGGGAAGCAGAATACAGTGATGCTTAAGGTTGCAGTAATGCTAATAAATAAATAAAAAGTTTCAGGAGAGTCAACTGGAAAGTTCTAGGAATTAACTTCTAAGAAGACTTTCTTTTTTCCTTATTTTTTAATATGTTTATTGTAAAAAAAAAAACCTGAACAGAGGGGCTACAGTTACATGAGCAAGATAAGAAGTACATTTCCTATCAAGCATTGTTGCCTCCTCCTTTGTTTTTCCCCTACCATCCCTTCCCTCCCACCTCCACAACTACACTTGCGCCCCCTTCCTTCCCCCCCCACCCCAAATGGTAAAGTTCATTTTTCAACATAGTGTCTTGTGCATCTCATTGTTACAATGGATCAACCTGTATCCTTATTTAAGCACTTTGTTTTTTTCCCTTCCCTTCCCCAAGCTAGAGAAGTGTATATACAAGATGCAGAGCACCAATGTCAAATACAGTGAAAACAGGGGTTATACCGCAGGGGACCAACATACAAAGAAACAAAAATAAAATCACATGGTACATTATAAATACATGAGGAACAACAGCAAGAAAGAAAAAACCACCCTGTCCCTATCTTGGGGTTCGTTTAACATCATCTTATCTGGTCATATATACATAGCCTTTGACCTCTATTTTTTCTATATTTTGGTAATCACAGGATTTGGGACTTTGTTCCTTGTGCTTGCTAGACAAAAGGCTCTACCACTTGAGCTATGTCCACAGCCAAAAATCTTTAGTTTGGTGGGGGGTTGTTTAGTTTTTTGATAGGACTCACTTTTGTTTGGGGCCAGCCTTGAACCAAAAGTCCTTCTACCTCTGCCTACTACAATTACTTAAGACTAAAGACAGAAGAGTAGCACCATGCTATTGTTCTATGAAATAAAGCCTCACAGACTTTTTGACTGGGTTCACCTCAAACTGCAATTCTTCTGTCTTCATCTCCCAAGTGGCAGGGATTGCAGGCGTGTGCCACTACACCTGCCCTTAAGCTACACTTTCTTACTCTACCCCTCACCCATAGTTCCTTTTCTCTTAATTCCACCCTCATCCGCACCCCACCATGCCTTGCCCAGATTCCGAAAAGGTCTGACATGTATCAGAATCTTACAGCAGTCGGGGAAAAGGGGTACGATGGAAACTTGGAAAGAAGTAGGACTTCCTGCTGCTTAATCCATTTTTCCAGCCTCCACTTCAGAATGTGTGCCTAACGAACTACACCGATCTAAACGAAGTGCTAGCAATGATCAAATATGGAAAATGGCCCTGAAGAATAGCACATAGTAATGTCGATGACAAAAATAAGAAAGTGGTAAATAGAGCTAGGGCTGTCACAGCCATATACCACGGCACCACGTAGATTTGTTTTCACAGTTCTGGAGGCTGGAGGCAGAGAGCAAGGTCTTTGGCAAGGTCTTTCTCAGAGCCTGGCAGTGGCCACCTGCTCCCTGCGTCTTCATATCATCTTCCTTCTGTAGCTCTGCAAATTCCTCCTCCTATCACAACAGCCAGTCACCCGGCGTCACAGACTACTCTCAACATCACAGCGCGCTACGCTCTCCTCTCATGACTTTGTGTTAGGAAGGCATTTATCCAGTGCTTAGTACAGACCAGGGATTTAGGTCTTCAAATTAGTCAATCTGTAAGGTGGACAGCATGCTCGTTTTTAAGCTACGAATCTCCTTCAGAAGTAAAACGCCTTCTAAGGTCATTCAAGCTGGGATGGAAATACTGACCCATAAGGTCTCCAAAGCTCTTGCAAGCATTCCATGTGGCCTTGCGGGATCGGTGGTATTTGGACATATTCCAGCCATGTACCCTGGGCAACCCCACGGGCTTCTCTGTCCTGGGTGCTATTGTTTTCCCTTCTCTTGCTGATCCCTGATTTCTCTTGTTAATCTCTAGCCATAGCCACAGGGATTCTGTTCCCACAGAGATTCTATGTTAATCTCTGCCACTGGGGGTGAAATATCCCTTGGCCTCCCTTCTCAGTCTACATGAAGTAATGCTGAATTTGTCCTTCTGTGACTGCTTTTCATCTCATGTAGTATAATGTCCTCCATGTTCATTCTGCTGTTGCAGCTGGTAGGCTTAATAACATCACTTCTTTAGCCTTTTGGCGGTCAAATCAGGGCTCTAAACGTTTTCACTGGTGTCTTACTGGGGGATGGAAACCAGGGTCTTGCATGTGCTGGGCAAGCATTCTGCCATGGAGCTACAGGTTCTAATTTGTGACAGGTTCTAATTTACCCAAACTGGCCTTGAACTCATAATCCACCTACTCTAGCTCCTCAGTGGCTGGGATTGTATGTGTATGTCACTACACTTAGTTTGTTCGAAATACCTTAGAAGTTCAGCACTACAGGAGCAGAGGAGGAAAAGCCTAAAGTTGGGGGCCATGTTCACTGGATGTCCACATTTACATCACTAGGAATTGTGGATATCTTTCAAGTTATTAATTATACAAGGGAAATAAAAACTTTACTTCATGCCTATGGCTCTGAAAAACTCACTGGTACTGGTACTCACTGGCAAAGGGTAAAGGCCATTGCTGACTGTGGTAATCAGGGGAGATTAATAAGGAAATCCGATCTCAGGATGGCTGCCTTGGTCTTAGAGTCCTTATTTCTAAGCGTACTCCATGGAACTCTGTCATCTCTGTGTCTCACGTTAACTAGAAGAAATTCTGGTGAGTTGTGCAGATTTCAGTGCAGGTAAAATGTTCCTTCCAGTGTACAGATAGAAGTGTGCTGATTCTCCCAGTCTCCACAAGGCTACAGCTTGGCACCAGATCCCTACAACCCCTCAGTCAGTCTCATTCTGACTCCTCCCTTTCTAATTTCAGACCTCCCTCCGGAGGAGGAGCAGAGAGGTACTGGCTGGCTTCTTGGAGTCCCTTACGTCTTCATTGGATGCTAAGTTCTAGGCAAGTTCTACCTGCTCCCCACATAATGGTTGTCTGGTGCCAAAGGAAAGGTCAAGTAGGGATCCAGAAACATGCCATTCATTACTCAGACACAAAATTTTAGACTTTGAGGGGCCTCATGGTTTGCAGTGCTTTTCATGATCCTTCCTATGAGTGGATGCATGTCTATGTGTGTACATATTGGTAGCAAGCACGAAGTCCAGTTCCTATTTTGCTTATTTCATCACGTTTAAGTATACACATGATTACATATTATGATATACATAATTCTGTATTGTATTTTTTAAAAAAACAGAGTCTTGTCATGTAGCCCAGACTGGCCCATAACTCACTACATTGTCGTCCAGGTCAGCTTCCAATTCATTATCCTCCTATGTCTGCCTCCCAAGTGCTGGGATTACAGATGTACACTATTGTGCCTCACTTGCCGTGGATTTTTTTTTTCCGGTTGTAGGGCTTGAACTCTGGGCCTGGGCGCTCTCCCTGAGCTCTTCAGCTCAAGGCAAGCGCTCTACCACTTGAGCCACAGTGCCACTTCTGGTTTTCTGGTGGTTTATTGGAGATAAAAGTCTCACGGACTTTTCCTGCCCAAGCTGGCTTTGAATCACGATCCTCAGATCTCAGCTTCCTGAGTAGTTAGGATTACAGGCATGAGCCACCAGCGCCTGGCTTGTCATGGATTTTTTAATGTACTAGGTGAGTTTCTCATTAATGTTATACTCAGAATTATCATAGAGGACAATATTGAGACTACAGCTCTTTTTTTTCACTACCAAACATTTACTGTTTGACTAAATAGAAAAACTAATGCTTCGGCTCTGCTTTTCCAGGAAAAAAAACAAAGCAAAAACACATCTCATAAAACTATCGCCCAAGGTTAACAGCTGCATGTTAAGTACTGGATAATCAGAGCGCAGCACAAAGAACACATTAAAAATTCAACCAATATTTCCAGGTTCATGAAAATTATTTAACACTTATATAGCACTTAACAACTTCACCAGAGAAGTGGGGGGGGGGAACCACGGAAAGCTGTAATTCCAACCCTTGTGTTCAAGAGGCTAGAATAGAATTTACAATGGTATACTTGATTAGATGAATTCAAATATTTAAAATAACACTAGCATCAGCCATAATTGCTATAGTATCAAGCTATTCACTAGCTTAACTCTTTGGTATTGGATTTGGTACCTGATTTTCCTTTATAATATCCCTGTTACATATTCACAAAGTTCTGCCATACACAATCTTTGTTGGACCACACCTTGCATTACACAATGCCTCCCTCTTTCTGCTGGTTGTGAATCATACCTTTACCCTCCATTCATTTACCTTCAGGACTGGCACAATCAACCTGACAGTAACCACTGTAGCAGTATAAACATTCAATTGCACCAAAAGCAAGTGCTATATAATCATAAGGGCAGTCCACAGATGAAAGATTTGCACGACCACTGCCATATCACCAGATCATATCTTCGATGTGTTCATTAACGTAAGAGGAAAAGTTATAAGAAGCCCTGGGCACATGGTACAAGTGGAAGAGTACCTGCCTGGTCGTAAGTTCAAAGCTATGAGTTCAAACTCCAGTATTGCCACACAAAAAAATGTGTAAGGAATTAAAGAAGAGAGGCATCAATATTTGGACTAAGTATCTTCCTCTGCTCAAGGCGAGAGCTGTATTTCATGCCTCCTACTGGGCACTCTGCCCTAATTTTAAGTGTAGATCTTTGCTTCCTGGTCTTAAACCCATTTCATTTATTGTAGACTGTCAAGTACTACAAAAGCTTTGCCATCCATTCATGAATCATGTTCAGTTGCTGAGCTGTGGATCAGGAACTCATTCATAATTAATACCATAGACTCTAGGTGCCGGTTTGAGTACCATTTGCACTTGCTAACATGTTCTTTAGAAGCAATTAAATTTTTATCTTTTATTTCAGGCTCTCAACTCTTTGCTTATTCAAAAAGTGCTGTTTGCTTTTTTGACTGTGTACATACAGTAAGCCAGCAGCCCTCAGCTTTCCTGCTCTGAACACACCTAATGGCATGAGATCCACTGCCTAGAGATGAAGGCTACCACAACTAGAGGTGAAGGCTGCAGTCAAATTGAACTATTTACAATGCCCAGTCCATCAACTTCCCAGATGAAGCATGAAAGATTAAGGCAGTACAAAACTGTTGAAGTGACGCTGATACATCTCATAGACACCTCAAGAAACCTTTCAATTTGGTTATGTCTATGGGGGTATCCATAGGCATCGCTGAAATCATGTTTCCATCTAAAATCACCTAACTTGGGAAAACCTAAATGGCAATCCTCAACAAATTAACCCCAAGTTATCGTATTATGTAACAAACTTCATTTCTAGATACATGGGGCTCTAATAGTCAACTTTAGCTAAAGTTTTCTCTCTGTCCATTTCTGAGCAATGGAGTTCTTGTTGAATATTTTCAAGAAAGTAATCTCAGCTGTGGTCAATAGAGAAAAGCGAAGCTTTGTTGGAATGTAGATGTCTAGCTAAGCATTTCTACTTGGAAAGTAGCTCATTCATGACTGCCCATTTT
Organism: Dipodomys spectabilis; assembly: GCF_019054845.1. Taxonomy (NCBI): domain Eukaryota; kingdom Metazoa; phylum Chordata; class Mammalia; order Rodentia; family Heteromyidae; genus Dipodomys; species Dipodomys spectabilis. The sequence continues at coordinate 12,278,763 of NW_024870686.1, read as the reverse complement.
CTCAGTGTCTAAGATTCAAAAGAATGCATGGCAAAAGGACAAATCCCCCTCTGCCCTGATCTCCTCCAGCCAATAGGAAATAAGTGAGACTATGAAGGCAAATCCTGGATGGCAGACCTTCACACTAACTTCACACACGTGTCTCTCAGATCAATGGTCTTCGATCAGGATAAAAGTTCCCTGGGAAAACTCTAAAAAGCGGGGACAAGGAAATATATTTTTAGTCTTTTCTTAATATAACCTGCCTGACAATTCCAGCACTTTAAAAAGAGGTATTAATTAACTTAAAAACTACTAAAATGGATTACAGTATGTCCAGCCAAGGCTGACTTAGGTTTATCTGCTTCCAGCAAATGCATTTCATTATTTTTAGTGATTATTCTATAAGTGTATTGGGCCAAATATTTTATTCATTCAAAATCATTATTTATTATTATAAACAGAATGATCCTCATTATTATAAACTCCCTCTTTCAAATGTTTAAATAAGTTCCTCAATATTCATATAGCATCTAAATTCTTATTACCACTGATTACATTTCAAAGTCCAACAATAACTCCCCACCCCCCTCACCCCCGCAAAAAACAGACACTAAAAGAAAGCAAGCTGATGTTCTCAGTGCTAGTCTGCGTTAGCCTCACTGTCAGGCTCCAGGGCTACATGGTATGTGAAAACTACACATGGCATTGTCCATGATGCTTTCTGTACTGCATCTCCAGATAACAAGGAAGTTAAGTTCATTTAATAGAGTTTAACATTTTCAATCTAGATCGAATTGAATTAATCAGGTATTCCAGCAATTCATATGTGAACATATTTGGTTCTTTTACATAAAATCTTTTACAGTAAATGCAACATCATCAGATTCAGTGATAAATTCAAAACAGGTGTGGAATACCACACTATTCAATTCTCCATCCTCATCTTACTTGACACATGAGTGTACTCAACAAAGGCCCTTTCTCCTTAATATTCTTCCTAGACTCTAAGAAATCACATTTTCTTCTTTTTCCTCTATACTACTGGAAGTCTTTGTTCTTCCTCAACTCAAATGCTCACTGTTCTCGTCTCCATGTGTTCTACTTCCCTGTTTAATTTACAGTCTCTCTCGGGAGAACCATTCTGTCCAGTATCAAGTCTTTAAGTCCATTTATGTGCTGAAGATTTCAAAGTGTGTTTCTCCATCCTAAACTTCTCTTAGCATCTCCAATGTGACATGAACATACCCAGTCCATTAATAAACCAGAGCAACACTCTCACCCCAACAGCTCCATCCTACCAATACCCATATCTCATTGATACCATCCTTCCAGGCACTAAAGTCAGGTTTGGTTCTTTTCTACCACAACCTATACTTGTCTATCAGGAAATTCTGTTGGCACTACTTTAAAAATATATCAAGAATCTAATTGCCTCTCACTATGTCTAGCCCCCACCTTAGCTGATACACCATTGCCAGCGCAGAATGATCTTCCAAAGCTCAGAGCATGTTGCTTCTCTAATCGATTCACATTTCAGTCCAAGTAAAGGCAGTAGGCTGCAGAGGTTTGCACAATCAGCATCTGATCTTATCATCTGCTTCTCTTCCTTTGGCTGACTCCCCTCCATCTTAGCTCCTTACTAACTCCTCAGGCAGGTTGGCAGACTCCTGCCTCCAAGCTTTTACACAAACCTTCCTGGGCTTGGGATTTATTTCTCCCCAATACCAGCATGGTTAAATCCATCAACTCCTTCATGTCTTTGCTTTAATCCTTCTCCTATTCCTAAGACAATCAAATTGAAAGTTTCCCCTGGCATTCACAATCATTTATGGCTATTGTTTTATGACACGGGCTGGCCTTAACCTCATGATCTCTCTGGTTCAGCCTTCCTGGTGTTGGTCTAAAGGCATACACAATCATACCTACCTCCCAATCCTTCTGGCCCTGATTTTTTTTTAAATATTTGTCCTAATGTTCATAATCCTCTAACAAATTACATGATCTACTTAGTTTTCATTCTGTTCTTCTCACACTAGAATATGAGCTTCAAGAGCAGACAATAGATTTTTTTTTTTTAATGAAGGAACACGGTGTCCAAAACCTAAGGATGGTTGCCATGCATCCAATACTTGGATTTTGTAATTATTTACTAAGAGGCAATTTATGAGAATGAATAGTAAATCACGACCATCTTTCCTCCTCTATTAACATAAAGCTTTCAGTTCTACAGGTTAGTGTTCAGTATGTATTAGTCCTGGAGTAAGTTGTGCTGCATGAAAGATATGTTATAATTAAAACCTTGTTTACCTCAAACTCGTTCCTATCCTTCATCTTTTCACACTAACTGACCTCCCTGGAGATGTCCTGGATAATCATGACATAGTTAAGTACATAAATCCCTGACTGCCTTTCTTCCTAATACAGGTCACATGAAGTTTCCCACTTAGTAATGAACTTGATCACACCTGAGCCTCTGTAATTCAGAACAGGCTTTTGACTTTCAGTTTGAGAGACATGTAGCAACCATTCCCTCTCCTCTGTGTCTCTCACTGCAGACTCAGCTGTTCTAGAGCAGGCCGCCTTTCCCACTCATTCTCAATGTGAATTAGACTATGATACCACCCTCACATCTTCACATCTACCGCTTTTTCTTCTGGAGAGCCACACAATCTATTCTAGGGTTTGGGTTTTTCTGTTGGGAACTGAACTCAAGGCCCCTTAGATGCTAAGCACATGGTATACCATTAAGCCACAACCCCAGTGCCCTACTTCCAGTTCCTGAAAATCCCTACATTTTGTCACCTCATTCTAAACATCTTTCAAATAAAATAAAAACCTGTGTTTCACCTAATGTAACAAACACACACAACAATAAATTTAAAATAATAAACAAAAAAATAATCACGACAAGACATTCTTGGTTTTCTAAATTTCATTGCCTTATAAACACATTACAAAGATTTTGGAACAACATTAATCTTTTTTATGAGGATCATTATAAGATTAGACAATAAACTGGAAATCTTTACTCTTTGGATATTTGGGAGTTTCATTGCTGTTTGTTTGGGTGTTTGCTTTACACAGCTAAAGATGCATCTAATCTAGAATGTATGAATACTATGTAAACACTTTCTCCTGAGCTACATCCCCAGCCCTCTGCCATTTAGGTTTAAAAGACTTAGGGAAAATGGGCAATGTCTACTGTCCACTGAGTATCTGACTGGCTCCTATGCCCCTCTAGGGTGGCAAGGCTTGTGAACAGATCCAAAGAGGTCACATTAATTCAATTGGGTAGGAATATTTAATTGTACAGTTCACATGGAGAGAAATTTCAGGACACCATAGAGAAACACTGGCCGAGAATAGGATTCAGCCAACTATAAAGGCACTTCACTTGCATTACAAAATATAATCAACAAAATATCTACTGTAAACTATCATGAAGTATTTATGTTAGAGTGCAGAAAAGTGCTGAGTGGATCAGCATGGCATATCATTTTCTTGTGTGTCTCCTGGGTAACAGTGGCTGTTGTAATACTTCTAGAGTGACTATTTACAATGTACAAGTCATAAGCGGATGAAAAGTCAAATAAGGAAAAAGGCCACATATTATAAAAGTGTGGTTACATTTTAGACAGGAAAAGTCTTAAACAATCATAGCTGGTTTTGCTATTCCTATCTCAGAGTTCTTAAGAAATCAGATCATTAACTGTTTCCCATTGTTCTCTACCCAGACCTCATAAGTCACTCCCCTGATACTTCCTGATGACATCTGATTAGTGTGACAATATGTTGTAACAAAATTTCCTTCAGGAAGAAAAAAAGCATTTTAACATATTTTCACACTTAACATTTAAAACATTTAACCCATTTAACACATTTTTTAAAATACCATTAAAAACCTTATTCAATCATGTGAGGTTCTTAATATTAATTCTCGGTAGTGTTTCTAAATGGTAATAGGTAATAATAGAGTTTCACATAATATTAAAACTGCCTTACTAACGATCATTGGAAAATTGCTTTCCCAACAGATAGCATTAAGATTCTGTGCAATGCTCTGTTGTTTTCAAGTAGACAAGATAGTTATGTGTACAGTCATCACAAACGGGGCTGGAATCTCAGGGGATCCATGAACTCACCACTTCCTAGAGAAAAGAAGACTATCACATGTGATATAACTGTCATAATATGTGTAATGAGCAGTAAAAATTACGAGATGTAAAGTCATAGTTCTTTTTTTAGGGTGTATGTGTTCTAGGGCCTACTCCCAGGGCCTCCTCCATGCTAGGCAAGTACTCTACTACCACACCTCTGAGAAGTCCATATTTAATTTTTCTGAGAAGGAAAATTACCGTATTTCCATCAAAGGAAAACTAAAAAACAAATGGAGCAAACCAGAAGCATCTCATATATACCTATGTGTCCAGAGGGGGGCTGTCTTTACAGAGCCACAAGCAGCAGTAGGTTCCAGTGTTTTGTGACAGCTCCCATCAAGATGGTGGCACCTCTAAAAGCTCATTCCTCCGGTATAATATGAGTTTGGCTTCACTCACTTTCTCGTGTTTTCAGTCTGGTTTGTAAGCTAGACTCTCCAGTCTTCCCATGGATTCAGTGAGTTGCATTCATGGAGTTCCTTGACCAGTTTCACCAGTGAACTCACGGAGAACAGCAGCCCAAGCCGTCAGTTAAGGAGTGAGGGCTACACAAACACCCATCGCACAGGCAAACACCGCGGGTCACAAGTGGTAAGAATTGTCATTTGAATTCATTAGTGCTGAAGTGTTCCCTGGAAGTGTTTTCACCTTCTCTATTGATGACCCTTTCCTATTTGCCCAATTCACAGCTTTCTAGGAGAGCAGTGTGTCATCTTCCATTTCTGTTTCCTACAGGCAGGCCATACCCGTAGAACTCTGAGAGGTAGCATCCTTCTCCTGTGCCAAGCTGGCAGAGGTATTAGTGTATTCTTGCCCGCAGGGCTTTTTTTTCTTGGTTATTATGAAAAGGCCTTGATTATATATTTCCTCTAAAGCATTTCTGTGGAGCAACACACCTGGCATACAAGTATTCAGTGAATCTTTTTGGATGAATCTCAGCAAACCCCAGAAGCTGACTCCTTTCCCACCTTGGAGAAACACCTTCCCTACAGACAGTTTAGCTTCTATCCAATGGCTGGAAAGACTTACAAAAGTATTTAACAGCATGCTTGAGAATCTCAAGAAGCATTTGAAAGCAAACTTTGCTGCAAGAAATCTTAGTTTAAATTGAGCTCTGACTACTAGAACCTATTATAGTTTTATTATTTCCATCATACAAATGAATGTTCTCATGCCACAAATAGGTTACCATAAGGCTAAGTAAAAACCACAGAGATTGGGCTGGGATGTAGCTCAGTGGCAAAGCACTTGCCTAGCAAATGCAATGTCCTGAGTTTGGTCCCCAGTACCAAAAAAGAAAAGACAAAAAATAAAATAAAATCACAGAGATTAGTTCATTTAACATCTGTCCACCATCTTGACATGAGATGATTCCATTAGTTTTATTTGTGTTATGTCTACTAAGTATTAATAGCAAATATTTGTCATACATTTTGCAGCACATCAAAAGAAAAATAATTCTCTGACATAATAAGTGGAACCAAAAAATTACCTGTTTTTCCCCTCTTTTAGTCTCTCCCCTCCCAGAGCATTTACATTAAAGGCAAATGGTAGCAAAGAACAAGTATTTGGAACATACCATTCATTTATAACTTAAAGTCTATGAGTTGAAGAACTGTTGCGATTTTAATCTCCAAAATATTAAACAATATCAAGAAAAGTCACAGAATTGATATATTTTGCATTATTACTGTTAGTAAGAAATCAATTCTTAAAGAACACAAGCTCCAAATGTTTTATACACATCTGTTTTTCTATGCATGTGTCTTTTACTATCCAATTTCAAACTGTTGTAATACTGACAGATACGATTTCTATTCCCAAAGTTTCCTATCTGTTTTTTAAAAAGAATTTTAATATCCTACATGGTTTATAAAATGTTAACCATTAATGGGAATTTTTTTACTTTTCTGTGTAATTCAAATTCATGCCATGATGGAAGACAACTTTTACAGTCCTCTTGGATCTCAATTTTTGAGCCTGCATAGCCTGAGCTTACCAGATCATTGCTTAACAGAACCCAAATATTTCACATGTATTTTACCCTCAGAGATATTTGTTTTACTTGCTTATTTGTTTAAGCAATAGAAAACATGACTTTATGTCTCAATCGTTTCCTAAGTATGCAGATTAAGTCTTCTATTTTTTGGTCTTGTTTTTTGAGAAAATTTTATTATGGGTTCTGTCCAGGCTGGCTTCAAACTTACTATTTGACACAGGTTGGTCTCAAATTCTAGATTCTTCTGCCTCCAGAGTGCTGAGATTATAGTCATGCACTACCACATTCAGCTTTTTTTTGGGGGGGGGGGAGTCCGGTCATGGGGCCTGAACTCTGGGTTTGGGAACTGTCCCTCGGCTCTTCAGCTCAAGGCTAGCGCTCTACCACTTGAGCCACAGTGCCACTTCCGGCTTTTTTCTTATGTGGTGCTGAGGAATCGAACCCAGGGCCTCAGGCATGCAAGGCAAGCACTCTACCACTGAGCCACCTTCCCAGCCCAGCTTTTTCTAATTCTTAAACATCTTCAGTAACCACTGTGGAATGTAAAAGGTTGTAATCACTGCTGAGGAATATTTATTATGGAAACAAAACTGTGAGTAAAACGTCAGTATTTGTAATAGTCTAACTTCTAACATACCTTATAGGTCAATAAATGGTTGCTAAGGGTCAAATCTGCCCTGCCAACTTTTTTGTTAATAACATTTATTGGAACACAGTCATGCTCATTTATTAAAATATCTTGATGGCTACTTTTTCCAAAGGCAGAGCTGAGAAGCTGTAACAGAGACTTGATTGCTTACAAAGTCAGAAATATGGCCCAAACTATAAAACTTTCTACAACTCTGAACTCATTGTGTAAAGGCTTATTTTCAGAGGTCTGTGCTTATGAAATAACAATGCCAAGGTTAAACAAAACAACTTGCTACACTGGGCTAGGGATTTTGGTGAGAAAGGGAGACATCTTGATAATTATACCACAGCAGTGAAAGTCAGACCTGACACTCCGACTAAGTAACTTGGAGAAAGAACACAACTTTTCTCCACTTGAACATTTCATGGCTTTGTTGACAATGCAGGAAGGTTGACCTAGATGACCTCTAAACTTTTCCATCATCATGAGTGTTTAAAATGACTTAGGTGAAATAATAAGCAAACTTAGAAATATGAGCTCATGCCATAATAATAGCTCATTGCACGTGCCTCAGGTGAAAGCAGGAAAGCAATACATTTTTGGAAAAATAGAGTCTATAATAGTTAAACAAGGAGGACCACAACTGAAAACCAGTGGAAGTGCTAGCACTTGAAAGAGAAAGCTGTGGTTGCGCCTTCTACAAGCACAGGAAATGGATCTGTAAAACACACACCAGATCCAACATCCATCAAACCAAACCAAGCATGTCTGAGGTTGCAGATACCCTTAATCCTCAAGACACACACACACACATACACATGTATACATATGCATACACACATATACATATTTGGGTGTGTATATATATATATATATGTATTCCTTGAAATCTATCTGACCTATGGAAAACAAGCTAGCTAATAGTTAGAAGGATCAAAGATAGGTTAGGCAATAAGTTAGAGGTGGAGAAGGTTAAAAAGGAGAAGGAAGAAAAGAGTAGGGATAATATGAATAAAAGAGCCTTATTAATCAAAGAATTAGATAAACACATTCCCAGGGATTGCTAGTATAGCACTGCGATTTGATTTTCTTTGGTGGAATGAGGCCCTACCTGAAACACTCTCGTACAATATCTGTACATCCATCTGTTTTATATAGAGAGATATATATAGATATGTACATATATATATATATATTCCAAGAGGGAGTGAGCTTTTTTTTTAATAAAAATACAAACACTAAGCAAAAATTATGCCCACAGAAAAAAGTGCCTAGAGAGCCACACACATACACGTTGTTAAATATAGAAACTAACTGTAACGAGAATCATTATCTCCAGTTTCCAAGGATACCAGGATAAGAACTACTCCTAAATTGCAGTTCATTCAGCAAAGGGCAGGGAGTAATTTGGATTCAGGGTCGTCACTGGCTGACAGCAGATGTGGAAGGAGAGGTAGGGCCAATCACTCTGCTTCATGTTATTACCTACATCACTTCCCAGCCCCCTGACCCTTAACCCTCTGGTGCCAAGCCTGGGTCATGTTTTACACAAGAAACTTGTAAAATCGGATTGTAAATAGCAAATTTCAAGAGGAGCAAAACAGATCCACGAAGGGCAGGGCAGAATGAAGGGCGACTAATGCTGGGAGTGGGGGTGGGGGCTGGCATTCATTCCCCTTCACTTTGTTTGTGGAAAGCAGCAGGAGCTGGTGTGTTTATCAGTCACCTTGGTCGCCATCTTTTCCAGTGCCTACATAGGAACACTACGAAATATCAACGCACCACCCAGCCAAGGCGGTGTAAGTTTTTTAGGACATACCAAGTCGAAACTGTCAAAGTCTCCATAGTCACATTTGTCTTCCACTGTTCCTTCTAAGACCTAACACCCTTCAAAATGATCACTTCCCGTTTGTTTCTATGGCAATAAAAATACAAAAGCTACTTTCTGAAAACCTAGGGATTACTGCCTCAGAATCACTTATTTGATGACTGCTTTTCCTGTGTGGAGGAGTGGTAGGAGACATCACTTAGTATCACCAGGTATAAACTGTAGGCTACAGCATGTCACTTACGCAGTACAAAAAGAAGCAATCTTAGCTGGGTACCAGCGGCTCACGCCTGTAATCCTAGCTACCCAGGCGACTGAGATCTGAGGATCACAGTTCAAAGCCAGCCCAGGCAGGAAAGTCTGTGAGACTCTTACCTCCAATTAACCATCAAAAAGCTGGAAAATGGAGCTATGACTCAAACAGTAGAGTGTTAGAATTGAGCACAAAAGCTCAGGAACCAGTGCTCAGGCTCTGAGTTCAAGCCCCTGGGACTTGCATCAAATAGGAAAAAGAGTGAATCTTCCCATTAGTGGAGCTTATAAAAATAGGGATACAAAGCCAAGCACCAGTAGCTTCTAACTGTAATCCTAGCTACTCCAGAGGCTGAGATCTGAAGGATATTGTTTTGAGTCAAGTCAGGTAGAACAGTTCATTAGACTCCATCTCCAAAATAACTGGCAAAATACAGAGATGGAGGTATGGTTCAAGTGGTACAGCATCCGCCAAGGAAGCTGAGGCCCTGAGGCCTTCATACTGCCTCCAAAACAATGGTACAAATTCCATGAACACATTTTCTTAAACTTACCAAAAACTCTTTAAAATCCAGTTTTCATGCAACAACACTTTGCTATTTAGTTCCTTACCCATCACCTCCATGTTCACTACAATGCGATGTCACCTCATACCTATTGGGCAAGAGAAGCTCTCTGCTTCCCAGTGCTTCCATCTGATGAGCATTAGACACTGTGCCAGACTAAGCTTCTTAGCTTAATGTGATAATAAAAAGCAGTAAGCTGCCTATTTTGATAATGAAGACCTTCTAGGACTTTCCTCCTTTGTACCAGTTATACCAATTGATACTGTTCACTATTTCGAAGAGCTGAAGGAATAAAACACAAGGGTTCCTAATAGTTACACAACATATAGAGTATCTATCAATGAAGTAAGCCGTTTGAATACTGCAGATGCAAAAATTGCAGTACTTTCTTCTCAGACATTGATTCTCATACATTGTACATGAGCAGAACATCACACATCTAGATACATCAAGATGATGTCGGGACAAACTACTCTCAACAGAACAAAAAAAAAACCCACTTTTTGTCTAAAGATTTCTAAATTTAGTAAACAAAACAACAGCAAATTTAACACTATTCAAAAATGATACGAATGGGAAGCCCATCTCAATTCTCTGAACTTATGGCAGTCACTATTTGGGTATATTTTCTGACACTATTTCTCACCAGGAAATAGATATAAAGATAAGATGGCTCCAGACAAGACAAGATCTCAATCATGGAGCTTTGAAAATAGCCCAAGATACACAGGTTCCATAATGGGGCACTATTTACTCTTTCCTATTCCATCCATGGAGTCCTCGGTAGTGTAAACACAGACACTTTGTGAGGTGAAACACCTCACGTAGAAAACAGGCAGAAATCTGTTTTCCCATTTTCTCTTCCCCACCCCCCTCCCTCTCCTCCCTTAACCCAGATCAGCTTTCCCAAACCTCCGAAGACAGAACACACACTTGCCTTCCCTGGTTTGCATACTTGAATAACCCCACCACTGGGCAGCCTCGAAACTCCCCTCCCCTCCATCTACCTACATCTTGCACTGGGGACCACTTATTTTTTTTTTCTATGTATTTTTCTAAAGTAGGGTGCACAAATCTTTGCAAAGACTTTCTGGGAGCTCATCCCCCGCGCCCCCCTTCACATCTTCTCCATTAAGAAGCGGCGATCGCCACCCACCCCATAAAAGCAGCTCCAATGTCACCGCATTTTTGAAGTGGATTCCTGACAACCAGACAGGGATCAGTTCGGCCGCCCCAGGCCGAAGCCAGCCTGCCCCCCTCCCCCGCCTGGGTCCGAGGCAACTCTGAGATCGCGGGCCCAGCTCCCGCTGCTCCAGCCCAGCCTCCAGGGCCTCCCGGCGGGGTGGAGGTGGACAGTGGGGGGGCAGCCGTGGACAGCCGCGGAGGCTCCGGCTAGGGGGTGTGGCTGGGGTGGCCGAGGGGAGCCCCAGGCGGCCGCGGTGCCCGGCGGCGCCGGCCTGGGGTGGAGGTGACACGGTGGCCCGAGCGCCGCGGGTCGGGGCGGGGAGACGGCGGGGACGGAGCGAGGGGAAGCGCGCGGGGCTCCCCGCGTCCCGGGCCGGCGCGGGCGCGCGGGGGGCCGAGGACCCGACGGCGGCCGCCCTCCCGCCCCGCGGAGCCCCGCGCGCGCGCTCACCGATGCACAGCTGGACGGCGTAGGCGTAGTAGGACCAGCCCAGCAGGAGGCAGATGAACACCACCGGGATCCAGTACAGCACCCGCCGGCACCGCCGCCGCACGCTGCCCGGGCCCGAGGGCGCCATCTTCCAGCCGCGGCCACCTGCCCAGCTCGGGGGCCGCTGCCGCTGCTGCCGCCGCCCGCGGGCCTGGCTCCGGGCCGGGCTGACGGCGCCCGGCGCTGCGCGCGGGACGGGCCCGGGGGCGGCGGCCGGCGGCGGCGCTGCGGCCACGGCGGCCGCCGTGGCGGCGCTAACTCGGCGTGCCCATCCCGCAGCCACGCGCCGGCGCCGCGGACTCGCGGAGACTCAGCCTCGCGGAGGCGGCGGCGGCAGGAGGACGAGGCCGTGGAGGACGCGGAGGAGGGGCGGGCTGCGCTCCGCCCCCGCGCCGTCCTCCCCACCCCCGGCCTCCCCCCACACACCGCACCCGGCCCGCTGCGCCCTCGGGCGGGCGGCGGGGGGACTCGGGGCCGCCCACCCCCGGATTCGGGGGGGACTAGCAGGGGCTCGGGGGCTGCTCGCTGGGGGTGGCGGCGTGGGGCGCCAGCGACCCTTAGAAATGTCTCTGGGGGGGGGGAGCTTCAAAACTTTGTGGGTGCCCGAAAGTTGGCGAGGGGGGCCGCGGGTAGCAGGCCCGCAGACGCACCGAGGGTACCACGTTCCATACAGATTGGAGGTAGGGGGCAGACATGCATCACCAAGGGCGGGGCGCAGCCTGGGGAGCAAGCCTAAGGGCCGAGAGCCCAGAGACTGCGGGAGTTCCTGGCAGAAGTTCTCAGTGACCTAGCCATCCCGTGCCGCACCACCGCCCCTCTCCAGGGTCCGGCGAGTCCTCCCTGCAAGGTTCTCGGATCCCAGGTAGCTGATGGTAAGGCGCAGGCTCAGACCCCGCAAGGGCCCCCAGTGGTGCTAACAGCCAACGTCCCGATTTTGTGATAGGTGAATGGAAAAAAAATAAACTTTTTTTCCACTGTGGGGGTGTATTTTGTTTTCTGGTTCATCTGTTTACAAACTCACTCTATTCCATATGGAAACGGGGAAATGGATGGCGGGTATTCGAATTATATATGTAATGGAGACATACAATGAGCACCATTTTACTGAACATGGGTGAATATGTATATTTACCCCACACAGTAACCATATTGAAATTATTTACTATCTGTGTAAAGTGCCGATTGACAGTCACTGGGAGGAATTAAGCTCTTTGTTATCTTTCAATGACTTGATTAAACAAGTGAGTTCTCCATTCACACACACACACACATACACACACACACACTTTTTTAATGCATGGGAAGTGCCAGTCAGGATTCTGTGTCTCTTTAATCAACGAAATGAGAGGCGTTCTGTCCCTGTGAATCATTTTATTTTATCCTCAGCATTGAATATTCATTTCAGATACGCTGGAGAGTGGGTTGGTATAAAATTGGAACTTCCTTTAAAAATTTAACTTTTACCATAGAAATCAACTGTACATCTCTAATCGGGAGAAGCTAGAGCTGGAGGGTTCAGGCAAGGCGCCCTGGTGTAGTTGCTGCTGAATGTAGGAAACCCTGGGTTCAGTCTCCAGCTCCAATCGATTAAGTATGCTCCTCACATTCTTATCACTCATCTAAAATATTATTTAATTTATATTTATGGTATTTGTGGAATACTTTTAACTTCTTTGCATGATTGATTTATTTAAGGCTATTCACTTTAAAAAAACACAGATGGTCTAGCATTCTAAGAATAGTCTCTAATGCAACACTAGGCTACTAGGCTTTGATGAGAGAGGGAGGGACGTTTTTGTTTTAGGAAACAGAGTTTTGTTGTTTTTTTCTCCTGCAAGAGGAAAGTTAACAGAATACAATACATTAACAGTAAAACAATGTGAAGATCATGGAGAATTAAGAAATTTTACTAGAGACTTATTTTTTTTTTAATTTTATTTTATTTGAGAACATACTGTACAGAGGGGTTACAATTACATGGGCAGGATAATGCATACATTTCTTACCAAGCATTGCAGCCTCCTCCTTTGTTTACCCTTCACCTCCCTTCCCAGCCTCTCCCCTCCCCCCCACCCAATCATACCCCCTCCCCCCCCCCCACCAACATTGTAAAGCTGGTTTTGACATGACATTTTGTACTTCTCATTGTTGCAACAGGTCCACCTGAATCCTTAAACGACTTGTTTGTCCCCGTCTCCTCCACATGTTATACTGACATCAAATATAGTGAAAGCGGGGGTTACACTGTGGGGGAGGGACATACAAAGCAACAAAGAAATAATCTTATAAATGCGTTAGAAACACATGCATGAAAGAAACAAAAACATTAAAATACATATTTGAGGGTTTGTTTTCCTAACATCACATTCTCTTTTTCCGCTTGACTCATACCTATACTAGATATTGCAAATAAGGGAAACCATGGGACCTATGTTTCTTTGGGCCTGGCTTACTTCACTTAATATAATTTTTTCCAAGCCTTTCCATTTCCTAACAAATGGGGAAATGTCATTCTTTCTGATGGAGGCATAGAATTCCATTGTGTATATATACCACATTTTCTTGATCCAGTCATCTACTGAGGGGCATCTGGGTTGGTTCCATATCTTAGCTATGGTAAATAATGCTGCAATAAACATAGTTGTGCTGGTAGCTTTAGCGTGGTCTTTTTTGTAAACATTAGGGTAAATGCCCAAAAGTGGGATTGCTGGGTCATAGGGGAGTTCTATGTGAAGTCTTTTGAGAAACCTCCATACTGCTTTCCAAAGTGGTTGAACAAGTTTACATTCCCAACAATGAAGTAAGGTTCCTTTCTGTCCACATCCCCTCCAGCATCTGTTGTTGTTAGAGTTCTTGATTTTTGCTGTTCTAACTGGAGTGAGGTGATAATCTCAATGTTGTTTTGATTTGCATTTCTTTTATGGCTAGGGATGTTGAACATTTCTTCATGTGTCTATTGGCCATCCTTCTTTCTTCTTCAGAGAAGCTTCTCTTTAAGTCTTTCGCCCACTTACTTATTGGGCAGTTGTTTCTTTGAGGATTTGTTGTTGGGTGGTTTAATTTTTTGAGTTCCAGGTATATTTTAGATATGAGACTTATTTTTTTTTGAGAGAGATAATACAAGTTTCAGCTCACCAGCTTTAATTTACACATTCAAAAAATTACAAGAAATTACAAGGATTGTGTATATGTACAATAAAATGGTCATGGCCGCTTAAAGAAAAGAAAGTCTGCCAAAGTAAAGGAGGCCAAGGACATCACTAGAAGAGAAAAGGGGAAGGCAGGCAAGATGGATGGGAATATCCAAGAAAGGAAGGGAGGCCCCCTCACTTGGGAAACCATAACTATCTTTTCCAGGCCTCTGCTAAAATGCTCCATCTATTCTGATGAGCAGAACTCTTATAATCAGATGATGTTACTTCCATGAAAAAAATCCTTCATCTTCCAACCCAGTCTACCAGTTCTTCAATCCCCAAACCTTGTATCTATCTTACTTTCCTGGACAATGCTTCATATCCTGCTCCCACTTCCACATTCAGATGAAATGTTCATTAACTCTTTGGGATAGTACTAATAAAGAAAATAGCATGTTCATGAAGCCCAGGGCTTGGTTGGAAGCTGTCTTAACCCACTACCTGCATTGACTTTATTAGATCATTTCCTTTTGAGAATGTTCTTAGAGAGAAAAAAAAAAGTGTTGCTGTGGGAAAGACGTCTTGGATGTAGGTCAGTTTTATTACTCACATACACACACATGAGAAATTGGTTGTGTGGATGTCACCTATAAGGTAAGGAGCCTTGCCAACACTGCTTTCTAAGTCTTAACAAGAAGGAAATAGTCTATTCTTACTTACCCACACCATCCTTCTTCCCCCACCCCATCCTTATTTGAAATAATTGTAAAAATCCATGATCACCTAGCTTGCTTGCTTGATTTATTTATTTATTTTTATTTGTTTGTTTCTTGCCTGTTCTAGGGCTTGAATTCTGGGCCTAGGCTCTGTTCCTGAGCTGCTTCTGTTCAAGGCCAGCACTCTACCACTTGAGCCATAGCATCACTTCTGATTTTTTCGGAGTAGTTTATTGGAGATAAGAGTCTCATGGACTTTCCTGCCAGAGCTGGCTTTGAAACGCTATTCTCTACAGGCATAAGCTACCAGTGACCAGTTTATTTTCTTTAAACAGATTTTATCAGTCCTATGGACAGAGGGGTAAACGAGGACTCGCTTTAGAAACCATTTGTACATGGCTGAACTATTCTGTGAGAGAACAGCATGCTCAAAGCACGTTTCTAGAACTGAGTAAAAGAAAAATCTCTTAAGGGATTTAGCTTTGGAGATCAGGGGAAAGAAATAATGCTTAGTTGTTAAAGGAAAAACAGTGTTTTGTTTCCAATTGTACAGAATGAAAGGTCACCTCCAAGGTCAAAGAATACTTCCTCGTATAGTGGGTTAGAACACAGCACTATGAACATTGTAAAATTGTGGCCAACCTCATCATCGGACCCTGGAGGATTTCTATGCTAGTATTGGATTTGGCCACTAGATGGCAGGCACACACCAGGTAGTGCTTCTCTCCTGACCGCTTTTTTTTTTCCCACAGTTTAAACATCAAACATTAACCAAGGCAATTATAAATTACAACTTAATGATCAATTACATATAATTGTAATTAATTTAAATGATATAATCATATAATTTTATATAATTTTAATATACTTTTATATAATTCAATGACTAATGATTAATAAAACTATCAACTTATATGGGAAATTTAAAAGGCATAGAAATCTTTCTGTAGTGTCAATCACCCTGCTTCTGTTTCTACTTCTTCTCTACAATTTACACCAAGGTTCGTCTCTTTGAAAATGAACTGAACCTTTATTTTGTTTAAATACTAGGAAAGAGGTAGAGTTCATGAACCCAAGGTGGGCAAATCTCTCCTTCCCCATGGACTGGCTGTTATTGTATGGATATGTGTGTTATGATGCAATGGCAAAAATTCAAATGGAGATTGTTAGAAGTGGCCACTGCAGAGCTGAGAGTTGAATGACCAACAGCAGAATGCCATGGTGTGGCAGCAAGTGCTTTATGGTGCTCAGGCCAGCCGTGGCAGCCTTGGCAGACTGTTTTTGGTGACAACACCCTGACAATCTACCAGCTTCCTCGGTTCCAGCTCACCTCTGATGCTTCAGGCTTCTTTTTGATCCTTTGGGTGCCCATATAACAAAACATTTTCTGTGCAAGTCAGGTAGAGATGATGCTGTTTACAACTGTCACAGTCTTAATTATTAGATAATTCCTGTATCAGCTCATGGAGATTGAGGCCCCATCAGAAGTAGGAATAGAGGAATTGGGTGACACTCATACACACACACACACACACACACACACACACACACACACACACACACACACTCGGGACCTGCACTCTGGCCCTGTCCATATATGGCTACCCAAATTAAAATTAGTTTAAAAAAAGGTATAGTTCCTTAGTTTGAAGAAGCATGTTTCAAATACTCAGTAGCCACAGTGGTCAGTGTTATTGTACTGGCCATGAAAATCTGGATGCCTCTGTCATTGCAGAAAGTTTCATGTTGAACAGATCTGCCTTGGTGTTTCATCTAATTTGATATTTGCAAAACACACTTTGTGAACATATAAAACAACAACAACAATAAAAATCCCCATATAACTACACTGCCCCTGTTGTAAATAAACAAAAATGAAAGGTCACAGAAAGTTGAAAACATTTTTAGGCTTATGATATTGTATGTGGAGCAAACCCCTCTTTGGAGCCTAAAGAGCAAGGAGTCCATTGGAATAGCACAGAGATACTACTGTAGATTTTAAAATCCAAGTTTTGCAAGTCGTTTAAATAAGGATACAGGTGGACCTGTTGCAGCAATGAGAAGTACAAGTTGTCATGTCGAAAACAAACTTTACAACTTTGGTGTGGGGGGGGGGAGGCTGGGAAGGGATGGGAAGGGGAAACAAAGGAGGAGGCTACAATGCTTGATAGGAAATGTACTCATTATCTTGCCCATGTAATTGTAACCCCTCTGTACAGTATGTTCACAATAAAAAAAATAAAAAATAAATAAAAAAATAAATAAAATCCAAGTTTTCTATACAAATTACCTGCAAAGCATTTGCAGGAAGAAACCTAACAGAACATAGTAGTATACTCACATACTAACATAGAAAGCTGAATATCAGATTTGGATTTTGAACCAACAGTGCTTAGACATATAGCCCTATTCCTAGGAAACTCGAGCCTTGAAGATCAGAATGGTGTATTTTTATTCAGGGGCCACTGGGACTCTTTCTGTCTTGTTGGTTGAGCAGGTAATCACTGAGGCTAGCCCTAGCTAGCCCTAGCTCTGTCAAGTTCTAGGCTAGATTAGTCATGTCTAGTTTTCTTGTTGGCAGATTGTGTGAGGAAGTGGAATTCATGTGTCCTGCCCAATGGTCTGTACAAATTCACACTAGCTCTGGTTCAACAATTTTTCCTGAAAAAAAAAAAAAGAGAGGTAGGAGGGAGAGATGGAGGGGGGAAAGGATGAGGGAAGAAGGGAGGGGGAAAAGAAAGAAGTGAAAATGATTAGAAAGATGTTTAATTTTAATAATTATTTCCAAGCCGAATGCCTGTAATCCTAGCTACTCAGGAGGCTGAGATCTGAGGATTGTGGTTCAAAGCCAGCCTGGGCAAGAAAGTCCGTGAGACTCTTATCTTCAATAAATCACTAGAAAACCAGAAGTAGTGCTGTGGCTCAAGTGGTAGAGTGTTAGCTTTGAGCTGAAGAGCTGAGGGACAGCTCCCAGGCCCAGAGTTCAAGTCCCATGATCGAAAAAAACAACAAAAATAATAATTATTATTTCCAAGAAAGAATGGATGCATGAATCAATCAATCAATCAAATAATTTTATACTGTTTAGTGTTAATATTTAGTATTTTCTGTTGTCAAAGACATAAATACAACTCAAGCTGGCATTCCAATTTATAATTGTAGAGGAAAAATATCTAACCAAAGCTTTTGTCTTTGGCTTTCAAAGAGAGCCAGCAGAATTTTAAAAATGAGTATTTAATAATGACATTTAACAACAACAACAAAAAGGCATGTTGACTCAGATTTGCAGTAGTAGAGCATACAGTAAGCAAGGCAATGAATTATACCATCTCTAACACTAGAATTATAGATCTGGATTGGGTCAGTTATTAATTTGTGATAAAAAGGTCAGTCATAACTATCATTACGAGGCAACACCTGAAGTATCCATTTACAAATTTTATGAAATCATGAAATTATTAAGGTTCCTTTAAAGATAATTAAGGCTTTTTAAAATAAGTGTAATATGTGCTGATTGGTTTCTGTGTTCCCAGGTACTAGAAAATGCTCGACTTTTAAATCAAAGACAGAAAAATGTGGTCTATAGCTTCAAGGAGTTTATGGATTATCAATAAAACCAATGTTCAAACATTTCAATGATAAAGCACACACTAGTGATCCAGCCAGTTCTTGGCAGCAACGGGAAGGGACTGGATGTGGCTGGAGCAGTCAGGAAGGCTTCAGAGGAAATGTGGAGTTCATATTAAGCCTAAAAGTTAAGTCAAAGTTGGCATCATGGAGAAATGAAGGGATGGTTTCCTTGCATAGAAGATTCCTTCTGTCCTGGAGCAAAAGGTGGCATGTCAGTTAAGGTCTGATCAGAAGAGCAAGACTCAGACATTTTCCTGGGAAGAAGTTAATAATGAAAATTACATTCAAAGATTTTTGGAACAGTTGGAAGAGCAGCCAGGGCGAGATGAGGCAGACAGATGATGATGGAGAGCTGTATGAAGTGACTGCCACCTGAGTGTGGATAGAGAGGAAAAAGCAGCAGAATGAGCTCAAACTACTGAGGAACTTTGTGGATGCTGGGACCATGGCAGTGGGTAGCAACTGATGAATAGAATAGCTTGAGAGAAGAGGGAGGAAGGTAGGAAAGAAGGGGAATATGGAGGACAAAGGAGAAAGGGAAGGATCAAGAAAGAGAAATGGAACAGGGTGGTGAGGGGGGGAGAGAAGTTGGGGGAGAATTTACCTGGAATCCAGCTGGCAAGGGAGTCTATTAAAAAAATAGTTTGTGGAGGCCAGTGCCCTGTGTACAAAGCAAACCAAAAAGAAGATAAGAAATAATTTAAGACTAAGCAGGATCATCACAAGGGAGCTTAGAAAAGAGAACATTCACAAAACGAAGGAGATATCTGCTGATTAAAACAAGACACAAAAGGTCTTGTGTGCCTACTGAAAGGAATTTGAATTATATCCAACAGTCATTAGAGCTTTCAAACAACTGTAAGTAGGGGATGAGATGACAAATTCAAGTAAAAAAGAGAATTCCAAAAAGCACAGTAGAAGGACAGAAGAAAAGAATATGAAGACTCTTGTCCAGTTGAAGGACAAGTGAAGTCGTGAACTGACACCAATGTTAAACAAGATGGAGAAGAAGAGGTAGAAGCCAGGAAAGGCCCTAGGAACAATTGGATAAAGGCTGGGCAGAAACAACAGACTGTTTTGTAGGTATTGGAGTCTACAGAAAAGAAATCCAGGGGGAAGGGCCTAGGAGGGAAATGGGCCATGATGATCCCCAGGGCTTACTGTCAACCATGGAAACACTAAACTCTCTGGCTGCCACATCTATCTCTAATCATAGCTTTCATGAGAATACAACTTCGAAGTCACGTGCATAATAGACATGAAATTGAGAGGTGGGGATGGTTAATCCTTTCTACTTCACAAGAGTCCACCCAGCCCAGCCCATTCAGATGTCACTTAGGTCATAATTTATGTTCTCTTCTTTTGTTTATAGATTGAAGATTGAACTCAGGACCTTGTACTTTCAAGGCCAGTACTTTTATTACTCAAGCCCTTGCACAAAATTTGCTCTTAGTCTGTTCTGCTGATAATGTCTTGAGCTGTTTCTCTGTGAAGGCTTTGGCCCCTGTCCTCCTACCTATACCTTCTGAGTGGCTGGGATTACAGGCATGTATCACTATACACAAATACCCTAAGTTTTCGTTTGGAATTTTATGTTTCAGATATTCCCTTGGGTGTTTAATAGCTCACTCTTTTATTTCGTGTTGATTTGTTGAGTTCTGGATTACAGAGCTGTAGCATTTCTGTGTCCAACTCCTTCATGTTACAAAGATGTTATTTAACATATCAAATATATCTAGGATATGAAATATGATATGGCAAAAAATCTAGCTTAGAAAGTGGAAGCATTACTTAAGGGCATTGTAGCATACGTGTGTGTGTGTGTGTTTGTGTCTGTGTACATAAATCAGTCTTGGGGCTTGAGCTCGGGGCCTGGGTACTCTTTCTGAGCTTTTGTGCTCAAAGCTAGTACTCTACCAGATTAGCTACACATGTGAGTTATGAGTCCCCACTTACATGAACATTTTAATGCCAATATATATTGCTCAAATGTTGCTTATAGTATAAAGGTGCAAATTATATGCAGTGGTTTTGGAATCTTCCTAGGAAAGCAGAACATTCTCTAGCTATTGTAAATAATCCTGCACTGAATATTTCCATTTGCTCTTCTTGATTTTCTTTAGGTTAGGGATGCCCATCTTTTCCAATCCCTTTCAAAGGACTCTTTGCATTCTGGACCCTGGCTGGTTCACTCTGTAGAAGGCAGGCAGAGGATTCGTAGTCAAAATGACGACACAGGGGTTGTTATAACATACAGCCGCTACTTTCCTTTGTCCCTTTGACCTCAGTTGGAAGTGACAAGATGGTGCCCTTACTTCCCAGGTATTAACTAAATTCTTCTCAATTACCACCTTGAAGTATGCCAAAGGTTCTTTTGTTACAGATATAACCCCCTAGCCTATCTAATCTGAATGCAGTCTAGTTTGTGCTAATAGAAAAAAAATACACAAGTGCCTACTGAATCTTTATTTAGAAAGCCACAATCATCTTTTATTATCTACTTTAAATTTTTAAAAACCATAACAGAATTATATGTAGCAGAATAATACATAATCTCTAAATAACTGAAAATTTGGAAACAAAAAGACAAAAACCTCTCACGATTTCAAGAATTAGAATAATCCTTATTTTATTTTTTGTTTTCCCATTGGATCTTTCTGTGACCTTTTTCACAGTTGAAATAGCATTCATATTAGCATTCTCACCAATAGTTTTTTCGCATTTTCAATTTCACTGTATGTGTAGCATTTGTCTAATGAGGTTCAACTCTGAGGTACTTAAGTCAAGTACTCCAACTTTAAAATTAATCACAGTAAATGATCACCACAGCAAAGCATCACATGGAAAGAGCCAGCGCATGATATAGGAGAACAAAGAGGAAGAGAATGAAAGGAAAAAGGAACAGAGGGTTAATAAAAAAAAGAAGAAGTTAGCAAGAGAGGAACAAGGGAAAGGTGGGCACTGCTAATTTACTGTTGATAACCTTCCTTTGCAGTACTGTCCTCATATCTTTGTAGACAAGAGACTCTTCAGAAGTCAGCTCACTAGGATGATGAAATGGATGTCCCCCAGATAGCCTAACATGTTGACTTGCTGTCAATCTAGTATTCTGTCCTGATATTCTTTCTTTCCCCAGTGCCTGCTACGTTATCGACTCCAGCTCTCCAACATTTACTTGAAATTCTAAATGTCCCAACAAACCATAGGGTCTCAGCAGCTCCTCTTCCAGGAACTGATTGTTTGTGGGGGTTCTGTTGTTGTTGTTGTTATTGTTTGCTTTTGTTTGCCAGTCTCAAGCTTGAATTCGGGGCCTCATGTTCTTGCTCAGTGTCTTTGCTGGAAGCTAGTAATTCAGCATTTAAGTTTCCCTTAACTTTCTGGCCTTTTGTAGGTTTGTTGGAGAGAAGAGTCTCTCAGATTTGTGTGCCCTGGCTGGCTTCGAACTGGGATCCTCAGCTGTCAGTTTCTTGAGTTGCTAGGATTACAGGCATGAGCCACTAGATGCTCATTTGGAAGCATTCTTGCATTGCAGTATGAATTTGCATGCAGTAAGCAACTTATTAACAAAATTAAAAAAATCTCTAAACAACTAACAAACTTAACAACTCTTAACGAAAGTTAAGAGCTTGGCTTAGCAGTTTGACAAATCTGATTCTGAATACTATTTTTATACTTAACAGGATGTAACTTTAGGGAAATGGTGTATTTTCCATAAGCCTCATATATAAGCTGAGAAATAGAACTAATTATTGTTTATCAGTAAGTTGATTCTAAATGAATGCTTAGTATTTTAGGAATAGTAGTAACTATTGTGCATTGGGTGTTTACTATAGTCAAAGCTTGGTGCTTAATAGGCAATTTCCCATTTGGTTCTCAGTCCATCTAGATCTGGCAGTTGTTAGATCTCCTCCTACACAGGAAAATGCTGAGGCTGTCAAGCATAGGAACTTTGCTTAGCTACCAGCCTGGTTAATGATAGAAGCAAGAATTGAACTCCAGAGCCCACACTTAAGCATCCTGCTATGTTGGATGGAGAGGCTAATTATAGTTCACCTGTTCATGCACACTTTCAATTTGCCATTCCTTTTCAGATGCTGCTTTGAGACCTTGCCCACTTTTTCAGTTCTCTCTGAGGATCATTTAACTTTATAATTATGCAAGTCTACACCTGTCTGAATGATATACTGACTCATTCATTTAGCTGAAAGCTAGCAAGGTAATTGGTATTTGAAATTACCATAGGAATCTAATTGAAATATTTCATGAATCATCTTAATGAGAAATTGGTACCAGGAAATGGAATTTAAAAAAAAAAACCCTCAGACAATTTGCTTTTGAAAAGTGCTAATTAATGACTTAATGGTCATGAATGAATATGACTATCTGGTAACACATGGTATAATAATACATTACTGGGAGTTAGGATCACTTCAGTGATTTTTAAACAATTGTTCCTCATTCCTCTAGTATTGAAGATGGTCATGTGTATACTTAGGAAAATGAAAGTGGCCATTATTCTTCCCAGGATTGCATATGGTCAAGGTTGACATCATTTATTAGTTTGTGCTTTTCTTTTATTCTCTAGCCATCATTCTCCACTTGCTTCTTCCTTGTGCCTACGCTAGCTGACCTGGTACTGTTGTGTGCCCAGGCTCACAGTGCCACTGTAACAACTAAAACATATTTAAAGTTCTCTTTCAACCAAAATAGTTTCTACCACATACAAAAGTTTACAGAAGTTATAACATCTTGCTATTAGTCATTTGTTATAAATTTACATTCTATAGGGTTCTTTTATTAAAATTTTGAGCAAACCAATATCTACTTCCAAGTAGCACTGCATATTCATTCCTTTCTCTCCCTCTTACATCCCACACTTCTCCAAACCCAGAAACTTGCACCCTAGCCTGAATTTCCCTGTCTCAGAAAAGAATAGCATATATAAATTTGGGGGCAATGGAGCTGGGAAGGTGGCTCAGTAGTAGAGTGCTTGCCTTGCATGCCTGAGGCCCTGGGTTTGATTCTTCAGCACCACATAAGCAAAAAGAATAAAAGCCAGAAATGGCGCTTTGGCTCCAGTGGTAGAGCACTAGCCTGGCCCCACTACTGGACCCCCAAAAAATAAATTTGGGGGAAAAATGAAATTTGCATAGCTGTTTAAAAGAGCATGCTTTATAGTTGCTATTTAAATAGTTTTTAAGTTTATATTTTTATTTTATTAGTGTTCAAGGGCTTTTCTTGGTGGCATTCATTCCCATAGATGCATATATTGCACTTCGATCAAGCCCACCCCTCAATTCCTCTCTCCTCCTTTTTTACAAATTTTAGTGGGTTTCACTATGACATTTCTATGCATGTACATAATATATTTTGACCACGTTCATCCCTGCATGACCCTTACATTCCCATCTTTCCCCTCCCACTGTTCCCCTAAACACTCCTCTTTTATATGTCCTTTTAAAATAAAGTCACCAGTGTGGCTTTTACTGTTCATTTTTATATTTGTTGCACAGTAACATTTCTCTAAGGCAAATATGTGAACCTTTAGCTCCTAGATGGAATGTCTGAATATGAATAATTCTTATGGGTAGGGTACTGAGGGGTACTCCAAGACAGGCATCCACAAGTGTGACTCTGGAAGCTGGAAGAAGGAAAAGCAGCTGAGGGAATGGCCCCTTAGGACAAAGAGATGCTTGCTGGGTGAGTGTGGACCTTTGCAATGTTCATCCCGTGTCTCAGGATGCACATCCCCCGCAGGGGTCTGATTGCTGCCCCTTGCCACCTGCTGGGTTGATTCACCAAGCTGCCACTGGGTGAAACTGATTTTCTGGGGAAATCAAGTCCCAACAGGGGACCCCCAGCTCACAGCAGGAAGACAAAAGCAAATGATTGCATTGCTCCAAGGGTCTAAACACTTTAAGGTCAGCTTTTTTGTTCTCTTTAGGTTTACAAATGATTATATGTGGTGCATTCATTTATCTATGACTGGGTAATTTAGAAGCATCAAAAACTTATTTTTCACAATTTTAGGGGCTGGAAAATACCAGATCACAGTGCTAACAGGCTCAATGTCTGATGAAGACCTCTCTCTGCTTGTAAAGTGGTGACTTCTTGCTAAGTCCTCGCATGGCAGATGGAGTATTCCTTGGTGTCTCTTTTATAAGAAATGCAGTCTCACCCATGAAGGCTCTATGCTCATGACTCAATCATTTCCTAAAGACCCCATATCTCAATATGATCATATTGGCAATTAAATTTCAATCTACGATTGGCAGGGGGCAGCAATTTAGTCACAGTCACAGCGGTATCTAATAAACTGCTTGCAGAATATTTGCGTCTCCATATGGCAATTTTTGAGCTTTGCCAGTTTGGAGATAAAAGAAGCATGGTTCCACTAAGTGGCAGAACAATGATTCCCTTGAATTGGAAAAAAAAGGTATTCCTACTTAAGTTATTTTGGAATCCTTGCGCTACACAACATGAAGAAAGACAGGTTGCTTTTCTGTATGGAATGACTGGTCCCTCCTAACTGCGCCAAAAACAAGAATGATGGAATCCAGGAGGTTGTCCGGGGATAGGAAAAGGTAGTGTTAAACTACAACAATCCAAACCTGGCAGGATAGTTGAAGACCGACATATTTCAATTATGAAGATCTGAATCACTCTACCAGATAAAGGATCTTCAGCTGCAGCTCTGGCTGAATGTGAAGATAAACGAGAAGAAAGTAAGTGATAATAATGTAGCTGTTGTGCATGTTCTCTGCCCCTCAGAGGTGTGTGCTTGTGTATGTACATATGCTGACATTTTCCCTCTTTCTTTTTTCAACAAAAAGTTATACGCAAGTTGCTAGAAGTGACCTTCACAGGTGACTTTGTGCTGTGTTTCAGCTTGATAATCCCAAAGCCACCCTAAAACTGAGTTGGGCTCCTGCACAGGGCTGCATCTCCACACCCCGGTTCTAGTAGCTGACAGCAGCTGGTGGTGGCTCTGAGTTCTGAGACTGAGGATTTTGATGGCCTCTGTGATGGTCTTCCTGCCATGCCATGGGCCTCCATCAAGTCCCACGCGGTGATTATCCAACTATCCAATGCATCAAAGCGGTAGCTTTCCCAGAGAAATGTAAATCTCAGATGCAAAGTATGGGAAAGCTCTAGCTCAGAGCTCTAAGTCCTACTGGTAATTTTTACCTGTTAGTCTTTTCTTCAATACTCAGGAGTCAGTTCATCATTATCCCAATAATCTTTTATTTTAAACTTCTCTGTTTATATGATTGTGATACTTTGTATCATGCCTCAGGGAGTCTTGCTCTGCTTATAAGCAGTTTTGAATTGGAAGAATTATTCATAGACTCCTGGTGATTTCCTGTAAGCTCCCTTCTCTGGAACCTTAACATATATTGTAGCCACCTGAGTTACCCTTAAATCTGATTTCAGTTCTGCCATCCCACAAAACTTGCTGTTTGCTCTATTTCCTTGTAACACAGTTTAGAATATGATCCAAGGCAGAAAGCCAGAATGTTAGAGCCACATGGTTTTCCTTTCTTTTAAACAAACAGAGATCAAAATCCTAAATTGTGTGTTGTACAATGCTCTGGTTGTTTGTGGTAGAAGGGTACAAGGTGTAATACCAATTACTCAGTCATATCTGAAGCCAAAACTCTCCAGTGAGATTTTAATTTTAGCAATTAAAATTACGTTCAGAAATTCTAATAAGCTTGTTTAGTCTCTGTAGTTATGTATCCATTTGTGCAAGTTCATGGTTTATATTTAGTTACAACATCTACATTCTCAGGGCCCAAATCATCGCAGATATTGGTTCTGATTCATAATGGCTGGCCTTCTCTGTTTTTTCTAGTTATTGAAATGCCATGCTTGGGACAAGGAACATAGCTCAGTGGTAGAGGGGTGGTCTAGGATGTATGAGGCCCTTGGTTTGATCCCTCATACTCCAAAAAAGAAAAGGTGGGGGAAGGTTATACTTGACTATCATCTATAAGTCACAGATGATTTCGTTTCTGCTGTTCATGTGTGTGCATGTGCGCATGAACTTCAGAACCCTTTAAGACCTCTTTAAAGGTTTTAACTCAATAGCCAGGCATCGGTGGCCCAAACCTATAATCCTAGCTATTCAGAAGGCTGAGATCTGAGGATCATGGTTTGAAGTCCAGGCAGCAAAATCCATCAGACTCTCATTTCCTAAGCACCAAACCAAAAACCCCAAAATGGAAGTGAAGCATGACTCAAGTCACTCTAGTCTTGAGAGAAAAAAAAAAAAAAAAGATCAGGGACAGAGCCCAGGCCCTGGGTTCAAGCCCCAGGACTGGTACAAAAAAACTGAGAGGATGAATCTTGTTACTGGTTTTAAAGCACAACTTCTCCCCTATCCTTAGTTTTAAAACACAGCCTGCAGGCTACCTACCATTGTTAACTCCAACTACTTGTAAACTGTATTGCTTTGCCCCAGGACCTACTCTATAGATGGCTATAGCTGGCCTCAAGTTCCAAGTCGCCGCCATCCTTGGCCACTTGAAGATCAGCTTTTGTTTTGTTGTTTCTGAGTTGTTTTTTTTTTTTTTTAAATTACTTATCCATTTTATTTTTTGAAGGGAAAATTCTCTAGCGAGGAGAAATGCTTCAATGTCTGTTACATTTGGGGACCTAGTTATTATAGAGCAGAAATAAAAATCAGCTTCTAATGTAAACCCTCTGTACAGTTTTTTCACGATAAAAAAAATCAGCTTCTAAAACCTCAAATATCTGGGAGCAAAAGCACAAATGTTAATTTTACAATCAAGTAACAAAAAAAAAGGGCAACAAGTACCTTTATCTAAATAACTACCTGGATAATTATCTTTATCTAAACAAAATACTTATTTAGCAAGTACTGTATCAATCAATATAAGAAATTGTTAGTATAATTAATTCATTATTTTCTTGTTGCTTCATTTAGTTCTTAGTCTAAACACTAAAGTATACTTTGCATGGGCTGAATCTTTGTTAATTTGGGGAAAAAAGTATATTTAGTTGACAAAATGAGTGTTGACATTTGCTATGCTTTAATAGGCTGAACACCTAGCAAATCCTATTCCTTTATTTGTTCATTTTGCAATACATCTTGACATCACCTTCTCTTCTTTCTTAAATTTGCTTACTTAGCAGGCACAATGCAGTTTTGATGTGCAATCTGATTTCAAAAGAATCTTTGAGACAGCTAATCTTCTGTACACTCACTGTAATTAAATATTATAGCACAAATGGTACATGAGATACTCACTTTCTTGAGAACCTCTTAGCACCAAAGAGCAATGACATAAAAAAAAAGTATAGATTTTCAAGGTGCCTTTCTGTAGAGTTTTCAGCTTGAACTTTTAACTCTTATAATAACTACAGCTTGCTAAGGCAATATATGGCATAGAATGGAAATTTATTGTCCTTCATTCTGTCCTAAACTCTCATTTTACCTCAGCTTAAAACCTAGTACCAGACTAATCTGCTTACTTTTAAGCTAGTTGATTCATCTACTTGCTTGCTTTGAGCTACTTGTTTGAAGTATGCAGATAGGAACTGCCATACTAAATTAGATTGAGAACCAAGTTCGGCTGTCTCGTGGTAAATGTGACCCCGCCTATGTTCTGCATAGAAAATGGCGGCCATCCTCAGCTCCTTCAGTCCAGTAACTATTTCCACCTATGTTTACTCCATTCCTTTTCCAGAGCTACTAAGTTTAACCTTTGTGGTAGTCTCATAAAATTACATATGTCATTTTACTTCACTTTTATTTCCTTAGAATTGTCTCTTTCTATATGAAGTAACTCTAGATTTGGTGACAAATCCATCCAACTTACGACCTTTATGTTTATTCCCCCTTTTATTAAACTGAAATCCCAAGTTCAAAAAAAAATGTGCTTTTCTTGAAAAAAGTAAACTCAAGCTAAAAACTCTCAAAAAGTTCAGTAACAGTTCATTAACTATAACTAGGGTCCCTTCCTTCAAGGCAACCCCATTGAATTCCTTTGGGTACTTCCCTACACATGCTACATTCTGCATGTTGTTTTGAACAAATGTTTATTTTCCTACTCATTGAAACAGTACTAACAAGATAGAAAAAGGACTTTTTTTTTTTAGGTAAAGCTTTCGTTTTTGAGGGCAAGAATATAAATGAGTACAGGGACAAACTTTTTATGTCTTACAAACAGATAATTTAACAAAACCAAATCAAACTTAAAAATACTGGTAACAGAATGATTTCCTGAACGAAGAAAATCAACACTGAAGACTTCCCAAAAGCTGTCCAGAGGAGCTCTGGAACAGCTGACAGTTGCACTGCACACCGCGTGCACTGACATTCTGTTCATTAGCTCACACTCACATTTCAGGTACATCCCTGCAGCTTTCTCCTTTCCTCTCCCACACTTCAGAGGGTGAACAAGAGATATTCTACTCACAGAGAGCAGACTGCACTGGCACAAGGAGATTCAAGATCTCTTTTCTGAACAAAAATAGGAGCCAAACTTTGAATCAGTCAGCAGGAAGCAAGCCATTGTTTATATGGAGCAAAGTTGAGGGAGAGATGGAAAAAAGAAAAGACATAGTGATTTTAAAGTAAGGTTTTAGATTGTTGACTTGTAAAAAATAGGTCCGTAGAACTTTATCAAAATCAAAGAATTGTTCTATGCAGTGAAGGTATGCTATGAACATAAACAGTAGCAGGACACACATTTTGTATAGCATATTCTGCTCTCATAAAAATATATTGCAGATCACATCATGTCAACCCATAAATAAAACTCCCACCTTTTCATTTTAGCATAATATTTCATGAAGTAATACTCTTTATCAACATGAAGAATTATAGATGTATTGGGATAGTATAATCCCATAATTAAAATCCTTGGTTAAAGATTTGACGTATTTTTGTATTGCCCTTTAATTACATTGTAACTTGTAGCCTTACCAATGTTGAGAGGACTAAATTTCCCCGTGTACTACCAACACTATATACTATAAAACTATGTTTGTATGATAGAATATGAAAGGAAATGTTGCCATTTTGATTTATATTTGCATTTATTTTCCTGTCTACTCAATCCCAGAGGGAAAAAAGTATTTGATCACTTCTCCATGACATTATTTTTTTCTATTCTATTTCTTACCTGTCCCTCTTCTCTCTCACAATGTTTGGCAAAATTTATCCTTCCCAGAACAAACCATCTCACAATGTTTTTACTTTTAACGGAGCACTGTATATTTACGTGCATATAGTTACAATATAGGTCTACTCCTATTTTCTAAGATGCACTACAAAAATTTATTTATATTTATTTATATTTTATTATAAATATTATATTTCACATAGTATAGGGGATGACATTGTAGGATAAACCACTATTTCATGAGTTACTAAGAAAGTTGAAATGCTAGTCAGGTGCTAGTGGCTAGTTAGGTGCTGGTGGCTTCATGCTACTTAGGAGGCTGAAATCTGGAGGATTGAAGTTTGAATCCAGTTAGGGCAGAAAAGTCTGTGAGACTCTTATACAAAATAGCTAGCAAAAAGCAAGGCTAGAGGCATGGTTCAAGTAGTAGGGCATCAACTGATCAGGCAGGCTGAGCAAGTTTTTAGCTCCTGAGACTTAAACCTCAGTGCTACCAAAAGTCATTATTATTATTATAAACCATTTAAATAGTAAGGGTTGGGAAGTAAAATTGATAATCCATTAAGTCACATGTAAACTTTCTGCAAAGCTTTCTAGTGTTAACCACAGATCTATATTACTGGGATTCCTCTAAGGTTCATCAAGAGGCTATAAGACACTAATTTTTTTACCTGCAAAGGTGTTTGTGGGGTAAATTTCTCTGGTATGCAACTGCCATAGAAGAGTGTATAAGATCAATGTTAATTCATGAATATTTCCGAAGTTTAAAGGTGGTATTTTCAGAAAGCCATTAGTCCACAGATATATTGACCAGCAAAGTACAGATGGGAGCCGTGGTAACATGCCTATAATCACAGCTACTGGTAGAAACAATAAACCTGTAGGTTGAAGGCCATTCCAGGCAAAAGCTAATGAGACCCTCACTGAAAATCAAAATAAAAAACCAAAACAAACAAAAGAGCTGAAAGTGTGGCCCCATTGGTAGACCACTTGCCCAGTACGCTGGCTCCGTACACCATACAGAAAAAAAATAAAGAAAAAAGGAGAATAGAAACAAAGTACAATGTTTCTTGATTCAAGGGCAAGTCTATTTATTTTTAAGGTAATATAAGACTTGAAGACATATAGTTTTATAGTTATAACTTATAATAATAATTAATTGTGATTTAGGTTAAATGAATTTATTAGTACCATATATGCTTATTACACAGGATTTTTGTAAAAATATAATACTAAAATTTTATGGATAGCTTATCTTTTGCAAATTATAGTTTGTAGAAGGCAAACTGAAAATAATAGCATAGAGGTACTACAACATTTATACATATTTAAATTAATGTAAACAACATTAAGATTTTTTTTACCACTGACTTTATATGAAAAAGTTGAAGAGTGATATTACGAAGAGGATCAGTATATTTTACTATTCTTTTTATATTTTAATTAATTAGAATATGATATTCATTCTCATTTTATATTATCTTTCAGCCTTATAAACACATTCACTTATTCATTTCAATATACAATAAAGAATGATTATATAAGTAATAATGACAGAGAATGGATTGAGAGAATGACAGCATTCTAAAGGATTTTAGAATGACTAATTCAATTTTTAATCTGTGAGATTAATGTGTGTGTGAGAATATAATTTGCAGCCAGACTGAAATGTATTTTTTTCAATTACTTGGCAAACCAAACATTGACAACATTCAGTATAAACAACAAAGACCTGAGATATGATACATAAGTAAACAGGCATCTGCATTTAGACAATCAATTGACTCAACATTCAAAACAGGTGAAGTTAAATTATACTATGTGGTATTCTTAAACTTACGAATCTATGCTTTCATATTCACATAATAAATAATATCTGAAAAAAGAATGACTAAAAAGAAAAAGTATAACAAACACAAATCATTGGTAATGACATTTTGGAAATAACATTACTTTTATAAACAAACTGATGAAAGCCAACTTTACATTTAATAACTTATAAAAACAAAGGGCTTCCTATTTTCATATGCAAAAGCAAGATCAAGTGGAGTGTATATAACTTACATTAAATATGTCTTAAAAAGGAAGATATATGAACTTATAGTCCACATGCAATATATAAATATACTAACTTAAATTCATTGTATTGTTCTTAAATAGTTTAAATTTATATTAATTTATGAAGTACTTGCACATTATTTCTCAATGTGACTGTGGGTTTTTCAATACAAAGTTTTATTTTCACTTGTAAGATATATCATTTTGAAATGATGCATTATATTTAAGTTATCCATTATTACTAGGTATTTGTGTCACTTTTGTACATGGTCCTTCTGCAAGAAACAAAATATTATCTTCTGCTGAAATATACATCGGTCTTCTGAATCATTTTAGTCTTTATAACACACTTTGATGCTATGAATATATATTAACAATTTGCAATAAATTACAGAGCTTCAAGGTACTATTTAGTGCTATTAATACATACCACTACATTCAGGAACAATACTGTATTTAAAATAGTAACAATGAGTCTTGTTACAACTGTCCCTCCTTCTAACTGTCAAGATATGTCTTTACTTAGCCTACATTTCACATTTCTTTCTACATTAAAAAGGACCAGAAATCCTGTTGACTTTGGTAAATAAACAAAAACAAGACAAAAACCAAAAAATAAAACAAAACAAAAACAAAACGAATCTACACCAGTCAAACAATGTTACTTCAGTACTCTTAAAAGTTAAAAGTACAATGTAAACCATCATATTATTTAATAGCTTAATTCTATTTGTTTTCAAAATCATTTCAACTAATAAATGACAGGCAATTATTAAAAATTTCAAGGGTCCAAAGACAAATCTGAAGGCAGTATTTATTTTCTGAAAATAAGCTCATAGTCCAAAGCAAAAGAAAACGTGTTGCTTATGTTAGGTAGTCTATAGTCTATGGGTCATACTTAATATTTGAAATAAAATAAATCTCTAATAAATAAATAAAAAAATTAAAATACATTCTCATATGAGTCATTGGAAGTACCTGTATACTTGAGGGAATGAAAAAGTGCAGAAAGTTCAGGAAACAGGGTAAAGGCTCAACTTGATCGTATTTAACATTGCGGTGAGAAGATGCGCTTTATCTTTGTTAAGAATCCAGTTCAAAAAATATATATAAATTTCAAAACTTTTCACTCTTTTCTTCATTTTCTACATATTCTGGCTTCAGACCTGCTTCCACTCTCAGAAATTTTTGCTTCTTGCATTTTTCATATCGATAGAAATCCTTTAAACTTTGTTTTAGGAGTGTCTAATAAAAAACACAATACACAAGCAATACTTAGGATACAACTCAGACATATGACATTAGTCAAAATTCTTATGAAAATGTGAAACAATAGGCACCAAATAAAAGCATCCTAAATATAAGCAAATAGTACAAAATATTTCCTTGAAAAGTTCAGTGTTTCTTTAGAAACTTCTCTCATGTGAAGTCTTAGAAAGCCCTAGAAAGAGACTGCAATCTCTAGCTGTTATTGTAGGCACCGATACACAAACTCGAAAGTGTGATACTGTTATAGTTCTTTGGGACCACTCTACTAAGATGGATGTATAAAGGGAATGGTCCTACTTTCTAAATGTATTACCATTTAAGATTTCACAGAGAAGTATAAAATTCTTTAAAACAGAGATTAGGAAGACCTAACTTCTCTTGTTAGTTCAATCACAGTAGTTATCTTATAAGCCTCTTTATCTCTAAACATTTGAGACTAGCCATTTTCTGAAGTGGTTCCATAAATCACTAGATCTCCCAACTACTTTGCAAAAAATCATCACTATAGTTTCTTTTAGGAAGGCAAAACAAATACTCAAATATTAAAATATGATAAATCCTGTAGAGAAGGAAATTATTTAGCCAATTTTATTATAGTTCCCAAACTTGACTGAGCAACATTTTTGCTTATATTGAAAAATATGCATTGATGTGTAAAAGATGTAAGATGCTTCCAGCGTGAGTAAATAGCAAAAACTACCTATGTGAAATGTAACTGCTCATTGCTCTTGATTGATTTTAAACAATGAAACCTACATGTGGAAACCTAACTAATCAGAACACACAACTGACCAAAATCAGATAGCTACAGTTGACTTAAAAAAAAAAAATATTAGTAAGTTTGAGATAATTCTTTGGGTGAGTACAATTGGAATAGATCCTCTGAATCTTCTTTAATTATCGTAATTTATGGTGACAGTGTAGCAAACATTAAATAAGACAGTTTTGCCACCAGAAACAATGACCTGTCACTTACTAGCATCTAATCTTGAAGAATACTTGCCAACCCTTGATTTTCTCTGTGGTCAAATAGGAAGTAAATGAAGTACCAGAAGATTTACAGTGTCAAGCACCTTAAGTAATAGTTCAAAAACTTGGAAGAAATTCAGAATAATGATCCTCCAATTAGTAGCAAAAACTCCTTAGGTGTTAATGATGCTAGATTATAAAAGTACAATTGATTATATTATAGGATTCATTATACTGACTCTCCTCAGGATCAAACTCAAAGTTTAACATAGAAATTTTTGAATCAAGACATTCTAATAAGTTAAAATTAAACCACAGATCAGAATTGAATTATCTTTTGGCTATTTTGTGTGTATGTACATGTATGTGTGTGTGCGTGCGTGCGTGTGTGTGTGTGTGTGTGTGTGTGTGTGTGCATGTGCACGCACAGGCACATGTGCATCCTGGAGATTCAATGCAAGGCTCTACCACTAAACTACACCCCTAGCCCTTTCATCTATTTTCGAAATGTTATCACAGAAAAATGTTATGACAGAAAAATTGGACACTGTTATTGGACAAGTGGGCAGAAAGAAGTTAACATACTTATCTGCTGTGAAGTTCTTTTTTCAGGCATGATTTGAAAGTAGTATACTTTTGGACTGTTTTATAACCCTGCAAAACAAAGGATAAAAATGTTCAAATGTAGAGAAAGAAAATGAAACAACATGATATCACATATACATGGAAATCTAAAGCAGTCAAACTTATGAGTAGAAGATTGGTTATCAGACTGGAAGAAGCTAACCAAAAGCTACAGAAGTGCCAGTAAGGAAAAATCAATTCCATAGAAAAGTGGCCATGGTTAATAGTCACATATATTTCAAAACTGTTCATAAAACAGATTTAAAAGGTTCTCACTATAAAAGTGAGAAATGGACACTAGTTAGCTTATATAATTATCCACAACATAAAGATATACAGTTAATATCTGCCAGCTGAAAAATAAAACAGTTTGGTGTGCATAGATAGCTATATGATCAAAGATATACAATAAGCATGTACATTTTTTAAAAATATAACATCTAAGCGAGAAATATAGTGTCAAAGGTTTAGAGTATAGTTTATATGCAATTAGATCATGCAATGATAAAATTATTGAGGAAAAGACATGATTTTCATTGTTTCTTTTCAGATGTTTGTGGTACCACATGAAATGTTAACAACTAACTAGAAGGTGGCAGTCAAGTACATAGTATCTTATTAAGGCAGCTTGGATTAAAGTCCTCATAATCTTAAACATATTGTTTATCTTAATGTTCTTTTCTATATAGATTTTTGTCTTGCATCATTCCTAAGGATACATGTGCAGTGTAGATTAGACTGAATTACTTACTAGCTGTTAATTTTATAAGATTTCCTCTTTTCTTTTTCTATTCATGGCACATCCAGAATTGTATTAGATATATCACACTATATTTCAAACTTTAAAGCATGCTTTTAAAAAACAATCACTAAATTTCTAGTTGGCATTTTTAGCATGTTAACAAGAAAAAAAATATTTTCCATACGAACACTAGTGAATAAGCTAGTTAAGAGCCTCGGATGGACTAACAGAAATGTGTCTCATCAAGTCTGAACACCCAATGTGCAGACAAGATTTTTCAAAAATACTTGGCAACACTTTTTTACCAAAACTGGGACAAAGACATTAATCAAGCTAACTGAATATGAAAATAAATTACTAAAAGTCAAACTGAATTTATAGTTTTGAACAAGTACTATATTCTATCATTTCAATTTGCCTTCAAAGAATATGAGACCCATGGTTTTTTCCCCAAAGCATTTGATGATGATATTCTTAAAATTTACACAAACTGCTTTTTAGATGTTTTCCCCTTAGATTTCAAAAAGAATATCAAAAGACAGGAAATTTGTAGGTTTACCCGGAATCCTCTATGGAGTCTGTCTTTCATAATTCCAATAAATTCTTTATAACTTAATTGATCATCTTTGTCAACATCAAAAATCTTGAAGACAGTATTCACTAAATGTGGTGAAAGTTTGAGTCCAGTAGCTACGTAGACGGCACGTTTAAATTCATCTAGACAAATGTTGCATAAAAAGAAAAAAGTAGACCATTAACATCATTTTAGTATATGTTAATTGCTAGAATGGTTGCAAAAGAAGTTGTTTGCTAATATGGATTATAAAATTATATAACACGACTTCATTAATCATCATGTTTTTAATAAAAAGACATTTTGTAGTCTTAATAAGGAAAGCAATAAGCAGTTGTATTTCAGGTTAATACTACATTCACAATCAATGAATGTTTAAAGGGCATCCACTATCAGTAACAGATTTTTTAGAGGTTAAGATAAATAAGTTTCAACAAACAGTTCACATGGCAGACAAGTCCAAATAACCACTACATGTAGCCACAGAAAAATTACCAACCAAGAACCAGGACCTGTAGAGATGAGTGATCTTCCTTGTGCAGTAGGGAGTAGGAGAGGGAAGAGATGGGCAATGAAAGAACAGTGCTTAGTCTGGTTTGAGTAGAGCACAGAGGACACGAGGGATCAGGAGAAGCTCTACAGACTATGAGGTGAAGAACGTGTAACTCTAATGGGCAACTGGGAAACTGACGCCTCCATAGTAGATGTGTCAAAGAAAAGGTTAACTTGTGCTTTAGAAGGCTTCAGCTGAGAGTTATCTGAGAAACATCAGGAAGGAAAACAGACAGTGTGACAGGCTAGGATATAGGTGGCTACTATTACAGTTCTACACAGAAAAAACTCAAAGAAGATGCTAGTGGGAGCAATACTTGGAATAGTGACACTTTATTTCTTACATTTTCTGATTTCAAAAAGAGCAATGGTCTACTCTAAACTAAGTAAACCGATATTGATTATTTTGTTTTTGTTTTGTTTTGTTTTTTGTCAGTTGTAGGGCTTCAATACAGAGCCTGAGCCTCTTCATGCTCAAGGCTAGAGTTCTACCACTTGAGTTACAGCGCCACTCCCAATTTTTGAGGTAAGAGTCTCATGGGGACTTTTCTGCCCAGGCTGGCTTCCAACCACAGCCCTCAGATCTCAGCATCCTGAGAGGCTAGGGTGACAGGAGTGAGAAACTCGGTGCCCGGCTTATCTTATTTATAAAGGTTTATAATACTAGTTAAGGGGCTTATTAATGAAGGTATGGCTTCCAAAAGTT
Organism: Dipodomys spectabilis; assembly: GCF_019054845.1. NCBI lineage: Eukaryota > Metazoa > Chordata > Mammalia > Rodentia > Heteromyidae > Dipodomys > Dipodomys spectabilis. Next base: position 12,241,546 of record NW_024870686.1, on the reverse strand, counting down.
TTGGTTCGAAAACACTAAAATGGATTGGGAAGATGTGTTTGAACACCCATCTAGAGAAAAAATAAAATGTGAACCATTTCAGGTTTCTCTTACTCAGTAGATAAATAAATGCAGCTATAAAATAGATTATCTATTGTGTGTGTGTGTGTGTGTGTGTGTGTGTGTGTGTGTGTGTGTGTGTGTGTGTGTGTGTGTGTATGTATGTGTTTGGCTGGGATTTGAATTTAGATCCTTACTGACACAAACTGTTGTTCTTCCTGTGGTTTTTCTAATTACTATCTTAAAAAAATTATCTTTAAATAATTATACAAAGGAGCTGCCATTTAACAAAGCAGCTTATGAGTACAATATATCTTGATTAATGGCTATGGCTATTCCTTCCTGCCTGAAATATGTTGAGCCAAGATATTAACTTATACCACCTTACCCCAGTCAGAATGTCCCACATCCACAAATCAGCCAACGACAAATGCTGGAGGGGATGTGGAGAAAGAGGAACCCTATTACACTGCTGGTGGGAATGTACACTTATACAACCACTTTGGAAAGCAGTCTGGAGGGTCCTTAGAAAGCTAAAGATTGACCTCCCTTACGACCCAGTCATACCACTTCTAGGCATCTACCCTGAACAACAGGAACCAATATACAAGGACACGTGCACCTCCATGTTTATTGCAGCACTGTTCGCAATAGCTAGGATATGGAAACAACCTAGATGCCCCACCACAGATGAATGGATCCAAAAATTGTGGTATCTATACACAATGGAATATTATGCAGCCATTAGAAATGACAAAATAATGGCATTTGCAGGGAAATGGATGGAGCTAGAAGGAATCGTGTTGAGCGAGGTAAGCCAAGAGCAAAGAGACAAACGGTACATGGTCTCCCTGATAAGTGGATGCTAAATCCAAAATGTTAGGTGACAAAACCAACAGGACTTAAGAAACAAAGAACTCCCGCTCATCTGGTTGAACCACTACTAAATATCCCCATGCTGCTGATCACAAATATGGTATATAACATGTGAACACTGTTATATATTACAGACTGTGATAGACAATTTGCTCCAGGAAAGTTAGAATGAACTTGTGACTTTGAAATTATGTAATCACTTAATCACAATCAAAAAAAAAAAAAGAACCTCGGGGAAGGGAGGGAGGGAGGGGATGGTAGGGGGAAAACAATGGAGGGGGTAACAATGTTCAAGAGGAAGTGTACTTATTACCTCACCCATGTAACTGTAACCCTCCGTATAGTATCTTTACAATAATAAAAAAAAAAAAAACAGAAAGTCTTGCTATGTCAAGGATAAGGCCACAAGGATATAGAAGATGACTGTTAACCATAGAATCCTAGAATAATTCTAGCTTGTTATTCAGTCTACAGGGTAAGAGTGAGCTAGTTTTGAGGTAGTAGCATTGTATGTATTTCTATCTAAGCTGTATTTCTATGTAAGTTAAACCAATTTGATCTTATACATCATTCTGAAAAGTCAGTTTGATGTTTAACTTTGGTTGTCACTTTAATTGGATTAAGAAGCTCAGAGATTAGGAAAGCACATCTTTGGGTGTGACTGTAATAGTGTTTCCCAACAGAACTAAGAGGAAAGACCTTCCCTGAACAGCAGGGATCTTCATGGAATACAGGGAGATGAAAGAGGAGGCCTGCTTCTCTCTGCTTTCAGGCCTCAATGATCAGATCTGTTCTACCACGCCTTCTCCACCATCATGAACTGAAACCTCTGAAGTTAGAAACCACAATCAACCCTTCCTCCCTTCAGTTGTTTATGTCAGTTATCCTAAGTTCATGGTGAAGAGGGGGCTCCGATGAGAAATTTCAGGTGTTTGAGCTAGCAGGGGTAATCAGTAGGATAAACAGCGTCCTGTAGAATTTCTGAGGCACAGCTAGCTGGCCACGCGTCCATGTTACTGAGTCCACGAGGCTCCTTCTTCCTTGAACTTTTAAAACACTGTAAACCAACATGCCTAGCTTTTCTTTATTATGAAAGAGAGTAAAATATGTTCAGTGAAATATTTAGAATATTTTCTTTAAATTCTTCTTAAAGTGTCAGAACCTATTTCACACTGAAAGCAGGAAATCACAGCATATTTAATTAACCTGTTGGAAAAAAATCTCTAAAAAAATATGGAGTATTATTATTTTTTTTTTGCTCTTAACTTTTCTTTGTTGTGACTAGGCAAGTGTATTATCACTTGAGCCACATCCTAGCCCTTTTTTGTTTTAGTTATTCTGTGACTAGAGTCTCATATTTTGCCCAAGGCTAGTCTAAGCCTATGATCCTCCTCTCTAGGCCTCCTAATAGCTGGGATTACAGATGCAAACCACCAACCAACCCGTGTTTCTTGGTTGAGACCATAGTCTTGAAAAGTTTTTGCCTTGGCTGGCCTTGAACCACAATCCTCTCAATCTCTGACTCCCGAGTAGCTGGGATTATAGATAGGTCGCAACATGCCTGGCTCTGCTTTTAACTCTTGAAGAACAATTACTTACCTTGTCCTATAGAGCGACTTGCAAAGTTATACATGTTGAGGGCTATCGCAAAGTCTTCTAAGTTATTCAAAAACTGGAAAAATGACCTGAATTCATCAAATGTGATGCCCTAATTTTGGAAAATAAATAGAAATGTAATTAGTGCATCCAAATTTATTAAAGTAAGTATTATAAACTAAAAAATAGAAGAAAAGTGATTAAACATTTGCAGTATATCTTGTAACTATTTTAGGACACATTTTAGAAACTTTGTCTCCAAAAGGAATATATGATTCACTCAGATTTATTTCCAATGAATAGTGTTACTGTCAACATAATAAGTGATTTTTTTCCCTACTGTCAAGTCAATAAAAATGTTAAGGCCCAATATTTTTAACAGTGTAAATATAATGATAAAGAAATGAAATCTATAAACAAGTTTGTCTTTCATAGGTACTCCTTAAATATGATTCAGCACTAGATCACATCTTCGCACTGACAGAGCAAACTCAAAATGTTTACTAAGCATAAATAGTTTATTTGAACTTGCTGCCAAGACATCAGGAAGAAGTACTGACTGCGCAGATCCAGCACCAAGCCCAACACCAGAGCCCGAGCAGCCGCCTCTGGAATGTCACATGCAGAGTACAAATGCTACCACCGATTCAGCTTGAATTAGAGAAGAAAGTTATTTGAAATGTAAGTGTGCTATCTTTGAGAATACAAATCTGAACTTGAGAAACTACATTTAGTATGTGTATTTTCAACACAATTAACACAATTGAATAGGTACACTGAGAAGAACAGAGGGCCGATACCTTAGGCTTAATTTTTAATATAATGGTAATACAGATCAAATTCAAAAACATAAAACAATCCTTTTTTATTTTGTCTTGTTTTTGCCAGTATTGGGATTTGAACTCAGGGTCTTTTGCATTTGCTTGGCTTTCTTCCTCACTGCTGTTGCTCTATCACTTCAGCCTCATCTTCAGCCAAGTTTTTGCTAATTATTTTGGAGATAGTCTCAAAAGCTTTTTGTGCCTGGGCTTGCTTGGAAGCATAATCATTTAGTTCAGCCTCCTGATTACATTCATGAGATACTAGCATCAATAATACCTTTGTATAAGTTAAACATCTTGTGCTTAAACATATGAAACAATAAGTGGTATCTTTATTTTGAAGGAGATAATCAAGCAATCATCCAGAACATGAGACACAGTAGAGGGGAGAAGAGATGAACATGGCCATTTCTTTTTCCTACCTCCCTCCGCTGTCTCCTAGAATTACCACTATAATGAACTACTGGGATTTGAATGGTACACATTCCATAAAGGTAAGAGGAAAGAAGTAGCCTATTTGCTAACAAAGATAAAGCAATAATGACTGGAAAATGTAAAACAAAGCATCTAAAATATATAACACTGAAAGCACAGAAATAAACCTATATTTGGTCAATTGCTTTTTAACAAGAGTACCATCACCATTTATTGAGGAAAGAAAAGGCTCTTTAACAAATGGTCTGGGCAACTAAATATACATATTCAAAAAAAGGGGAGCAAACCTTTACACACTGTCCATAAATTAACTCAAAATTAATCAAAGACCTAAAATTTAAAACTAAAAGTATAAAACCCTTAGAAAAAGCCAGAGATAAAATCCTATGGTCAATGAATTGGCAATGGCTTCTTAACACATGAAACCAAAAGCACAACAAACAAAAAAAATTGATAAATTAGATCAAAACTATAAACTTGTAGACATTAAAAATAGCAGATTGGGAGACAAGGCTTGCAAATCTATGTCGTATAAGGGCCTAACATATAAACAATAATCAAATGGATCAAGAAAACATTATATATATAATATGTAATATACATGTAATATATAATATATATAATGAAATTCTATATTTCCATCAGAAAGAATGACATTGCCTCATTTATAAGGAAAGGGAAGGCTTGGAAAAATTATATTAAGCAAAGTAAGCCAGAACCAAAGAAACAGGCTATATGGTTTCTTTCATTTGTAATAATTAGAATGTGCCTATAAATCTACACAGAAACCCAATGGATAGACAAATAATTGCACTTGGACATGATTAATTAAACAACACTCTAAATACTCACACAATGAGAACCAAGGAGGATATTATTAGGAGAGGACCATAGCGGTCAATATAAAATGATGTTTATTAAAATGAACTCCAAGAAATGGAAACAGGAGGTTTTTGTTTTCTTTTTTAAACTGTACTGTTTGTTCCCCCCCCCCCCCCCCTTCCATTTGGTATATTCCCTTTTGTCACTGCTTTTGATTTTTGTGTCCCTTGCCTTGTATATAAGTTTATCTGGCTTGGGGAGGGACGTGGAAGCACAGAAATGGTGGGACAAAGCGTGAGGCAATTCAGCAGTGACACTCGCTGGATACTACACTGGAAATGAACTACACAACTTGGTGGGGGTAGGAGGGGGAAATGAGAAAAACGTGAGAAAATGAGGGAGGGGGTAACTGTCAAAAAGAAATGTACTCAATTACCTGACTTATGTAACAGTAACCCTCCTATACACAAAATACAATAAAATTTAAAAAAAGAAAATGTTGCAATAAAAAGGAATAATACATAAAGAAGGTCTAAAGGACTCTCAAAAATCAGTAACAAAAAGACAAACAAATTAATTTAAAAATAGGCCAAAGACTTGAATAGAAGTTTCTTTGAGGTAGGTTTATACAAGGCTATCATACACAAAAACTGCTGAAATAATCAGTCACTGTGGAAATGCAAATCAAAATGAGTGAGGTATCACTTCACAATCACTAGAATGACTATGTAGAAAAGGCAGACAATAATAAATGTTAACAAAGATAGGGGGAAATGATAAGCCCCACGTATTGCCAGTGGGGTTGTAGAATTGGTGAAGTTACCTTGGAAAACAGTTTGGCAGTTCTTCAAAATTTTAAACACAGGGTTGGTAATGTGACCTAGTCATTTATCCCAAAATACATGCAAATTCTCTTGGAAATATTACATATTTACATGTATTTCTGGGTGCCAAAATTAGAAGCAACTCAGATACTCAACAACTGAGAAACAGATAGCAAAATCTAGCATATCTACACGCTAGAGTATTACTTGGCAATAAAACGGACCACAGTACAGATACTACCATAAGAAGTTATGCTAAGTAAAGGAAGTCAGACACAACGAACCATATATGTATGAGTCTACCTGTATGAAATAACACTATTAGATCAATTCATAAAGACAGAGGCCCTGGGACATCATCAAGTGTGATAACATATGTTTTATGGGACAGAAAGAAGGTAGACAGAAAAGGAGATGAGCCAAAGAAATAGCTGAAGAAATAATGGGTGAAAACTTCTTAAATTTGATGGATGATATGAGTCTACATATTTAAAATGTGGAATAAACTCTGAGTAGGATAAACTTAAGAGACTTGTTCCAAAACACAGTCACACTTCTAGAAAAGAGAGAAATAATCATGTAAGCAGGTACAAGAAGATGACGCTTCAGTAAGCCCAACCTCTGATTTCTAGCCAAATCATGGAGACCAGAGGAAAAGGGATAATATATTTCAAGTGATAAAAGAGAGAAGAGAGAAGAGAGAGAGAGAGAGAGAGAGAAGGTCAGCCAAGAATTTGGACTGTGGGCAAACACCTTCAAAAAAGAAGAAATTAAGAGAATTTTAGATAAACAAAAGCTGAAGATTTTTATTACTAGCAGACCTTCCCTATCAAAAATAAAATAAAATGCTAAGAAAGTACTTCAGGATGAAAAGAAAACTAGACAGTAACATATAGCCGTATGGAAAAATAGAGTAGAATACATATTATAACAACAAAAAAGCCTAAAATAAAATATGCTACTTTGAATTCTACTTCTAGGTATATACATGAAAAATTGGTAAGTAGTACTCAAGTACACATATATCCTTAGCAACCCTAGTCCAGAACAAATGTTCATGGATGATAAATAACTTGTAGTATATAAAAACAATGAAAGGTTCCATCTTACATGATTCCATTGATTGGAAATGTAAAGACTACATGGAATATCTTGAATAGGTAAGTTCACAGAGATACACACTACAATGTTTGCAGGATAAAAGGTAATGGAAATGGGGACAAATGGCTTAATATTTGTAGGGTTTATTTTTGGTGTAGTGAAAATGTTTAAGAAGTAGAGTAGGAAGAATGAAGCTTCTATGAACTGAAATGGGTGATGAGATATGAAACAAGTTTTACAACCATTAAGATATCCATCAGATCCTCATGTTGAGTAGGCAGTACATTATAAAAAGCTAAATTCAGTGGGAGAGGTTTAACTGGAGACATACTCTGAAAGTCCAAATACCAGGGACTAATATTCAGTAGGTTTAATTTTATCCTTAAATGCTAGATTATATACCCAACTTCTTGTGTAAAACCCTCACTTGAATAGCCTGTAGGAATATTAAACATCATTTCAACTTGTGGTTCAGGCCAAACACCTAATTCTCCTTGATTCATCTTTCTCTCTCAAAATGCAATACAAGCTACAAATAAGTTTCATCAGCCCTATGTTTTAAATGATCCAATATATGACTTCTTTTCCCTATTTTTGTCCTAGTCAGGCAATGCTTATCTTTTATCTAAATTCTTCAAATGGAATCTTGTCTTTCCTTCAAAGTTGGGCATACTAAAGTCTGTTTTGTTACATAGTAGCCAAAATGATCTTTTGAGACATAAATTGAAACATCAATCACATTATATAAGGTGCATGAAGCATATCAAATGAGTGTCATAGTAGATGGTCAATGCTTGAATCAACAGATGTCATTCATGAAGTCTAAGAGAAGGTTAGCCAGCTTTCTTTATAAAAGGCCAATATATTCGTTTGTGCTGTCCAGATGGTCTATGCTGCAACTTCTTTAACCTTATGGTACAAAAGTAATCAAAAACAATACTCTTAAGAGTCACTATTAAAATTAAATCTAATTTTCTTCTCTTTGGTCTAAAATGTCTGTTAGTCAGTCTCTATCATCATCATCATCAGCAGCAGCAGCAGCAGCATCCTAATTATCATAGTCTCTCCTAGTTCAGAAAAATTCTTTCTGGCTACTTCTCAAATAAACTAAGGTTTTGTTTCCCTCACAGGCCATTGGTACATGCTGTCACCTCTGCCTGATTCATCCATACCTTTGCAGAGTTCACTCCCCAGAGGCTCTCTCAAAAGCTCCTTTTCAGAAGCGCTCTCCCTAACAGTCCATCTGCTTTACCAGCCATCATGATTCATGGTCTCCTTCTAAGTATTTTACATTGTCTGAAAGCATACTATTTATTTATATTCTGTCCTTACTTAATTTGCCTCTATTAAAATCTTGTTTCTATTACAGAAGGATGTATTTATCTTTCTACTTTGTTGTTAGCAGCTAGAATAAGGCATCATAAATACTAAACACTTAATACCTGCTTGAAAAAATGAATGAAAATCAAAGTATTTTTAAAATGTTAATTGTCACTGAAATAGTAGAAGTTTTCTTTTTCTGTTGGAAAGAAAAGGATGAGAGGTAGAAGAAAGGGAAATAAATAATGTGTGATGAAGTAATTGTTAGCTTAGAAAGTCCTGGGTTTAATCCTTGGACAAGACTAAGTATTTAGAAGCTCTGGCTTCCTTTTTGGGAAAAGAAAGATGTTAAAATTTGTAAGTTTGTTTAAAGAATTGATGACGTAATTCAGAAAAAAAAATTGAGTCACTATGTTGGTGCAAAATTTTCCATTTCTATTCCAATGACTTTTAGTGCTTAAAACTTCTATCAATTAATCATTTTCATAAGCTGAATTTGACAATTTTTTTATATTCAAATGAGATACAAACAAGACATAATAATCAACTACAGCTGGGTATAGTGGTGCATGCTTACAATCCTAAATTCTTGGATAGCTAAGGTAGGATTGTAAGTTTGAGACCAGCCTGTGTTACATACACCTCTCAAAAACAAGCAAACAATTCAATTGTAAAAACACTAGATAGAGTTTGCATATCATCATTGCTCCTAGAACTTAACATTCTGAGTTACATTTTGATGTTTTCATCTAATAGAAAAAAAAAATAAAGAAAACCACCATAGGCCCTAATAGCTAGAGTAGTGCAGTTTCCAATATCTTATTTTATTTTTTTAAGAGACTTATCTATAGGTTGGAAAAGCCCAGTTTAACTAGGAAAACAGATAAAAGCCCTCAGATTAAAAGATAATGTAAGCTAATAGCCAAATGCTTCAATTCCTTTTCTTCTCATTCCTTAGGGGGGGGTCTTGAGAACTGTTAACATTGTCACAGTGTATCCATTCTACACAAAGTTAAACTATTTGCAAGTTTTCCTTGGGTAGACTAACTTGATCCTTCTATAAACAAATAGAAGGCAGTGTATCCAAAACATCCCATGCTTGAAGGGGTTCTTGTGACAGCAGTTCTATTTGGTTGCAATGATGCATTCAAATACCACTAGATAATGCAACTGCTCAGAAGTGCTGACAACACATTTGCCACCAAACAAATAGATAACCAGTTGTCCCAGGTTCTTAGCCATTCATTCCATCCAAACTCCATGAAAAGCCTCACTTCAACTGCTGATAAGATCACTCACTCAACAATAGAGCTCTTTAAATGACCTTTCACTAGGGTGTTATAGAAATGAACAGAGGGTGACAGAAATAATGCCAATACAAACTTTTATATGAAGTGATGTTTGTGTTCTAGACAAAGCATATAACTTAGCAGGATACTCTTGAAAAATCGTATTCTTAGCTGTAAGGATTTTCTGCAAGAATATATGAACATTTAGCCAGAATTAAAAATTGTTTTTAAAATTTAAACAGCACTTAGGAAACAAAGGAAAAAAGTATTTTTAATTTACAGAGAAGCAAGAGAACTAATAAAAGGGCCAGACATTTTGTAGACTTATCCAAAATAGCAAAGATAATGTATATAATAACAAAATAAATAAGAGGAATTAGATACCTTTTCTTCAGGTATACTATAACGCACATTTTCCAAAAACACTGATGTATTTTCCACATTTGTATAACGTAAAAGAATATGAGCAAAATCTTCTTCACTGATAGTATTCATCCCATTAGAATAGGAAAGGAATTCTATTTCTAGAACTTCTGTTTGGAGATTATCCATGAACCTGTGATCAAAGTATAAGAATAAGCAAGATAAATGATCAAATATTTATTCTTCTAGAGAATGATATGAGGAAAAAATTAATTATATGATGATACACAGTTTCATTAGCTTCCTCTCTGTAAATGGGAAAGCAAGCACAAGCTATAAGAACTTTTACCAATAACAGAGGGCTTGAGTTCCCCCATCTGTTAAGTGGAAGTTATAAAGTACCTTCCAATGTAGAGATGACACATTGCTTATCAATATTACTTGAGACTACGGCACTGGTAACATAGTTTCTTCTTAATATACAGGGTGTCACAATGAGAATATATGAAGATTTTTGTCATTCAGTAACTTGTCATAATTATAAGTTTAACCACTGGTTCACAAATGCTATAGGAAATGGATATTTGTTACACAACATCTCCAATTAAGATAAAAGTAACGAGGTGGTGCCTCTATACTAGATGACTTGCAAACCCCCTTTCAACTTCAGCAATTCCAACAATTTCCAGTTAAAATTTTTTAAACTTACCTATAAAAATCTTCAAAGTTGAGCTCAGCTTTTCCTTTCTTTCCAAAAAAATGTACAAGAAGTGTAGTATCTGCAACTAAACTTGTGATGTCATCAGCACGCTTAGAAAGAAACAATTTAAAAGTCAGTTGCAATAGAAAAATAGACAATTTAACAGATTTTTATCAACATAGTAATATCAAGAATGAAAAGGTATTAACATTAGAATGAAAATTTCATGGTATAATAATCGATGTAATTATAGTTAAAATGAAGCTTGAATTTTGATAACAGAAATTGGAACAAAATTGATCTTTATCTTCAAAAAATGCCAGACATTATTATAGTTTGAGAAGTTTTTGACCTCAAATTATGTCCACAGGATATCTACATTTTATATGATAGTTTAAATCCTTTAGAAAAGATTTAAATATTCTTTTAAGTAATTTTGTTTGATTTTTTTAGTCAATCTGAAAAATACAAGAGGCAATTTCTTATATTGAGTATATGAAGCTGATGTAAGAATATCTCCATGAAACAGCTTCCTCTAACCAGGACACTTTTCAATTGTTATATAATTATGATATTCTGGGTAGATTACAGTGTATTTTGAAAGAGAAACTACAGCAGAAACTTAACTTGGAGTTCATTATAATTTTTCAAAGAAAAGTGCTATATAATTCTTTGACTTGGGTGGGAAATTAATTTCAGAATTGAGTGTAGTAGATGAACTACTACAGGCATGAAGCCTGTAACCTCTGTAGTCCTAGCTACTCAAGAAGGTTGAGATTATGATCATGGTTAAAACCAGCTCAAGCAAAAAGTTTATAAAGCTCCAACTCAACAGAAAGGCTGGGCAGGGTGGGATGTATCAGTCATAGGAGCTACATTAGGAAACATATATACAAAGATCATGTCCAGGTTGGCCTCAACTAAAAATTGGAACTCTATCTTGGAATAATCAAAGCAAAAAGGGATGGTAGTGCTGGACCAAATATTCTTCTTCTCTTCTATTGATTAGTATAATATAGTGGAGATTACCCCTTCTGATTTTGCCTCTAACTTGTCCCATTAGTCCATTAAATGTTTCCTAAAGGATACTCTACTGCCTTAATTACTTGTATCTCTCTTAAAAATTCTAGCATGGAGGGAATCCACATTTCAAATTATCTAAAACTGTTGAAATTTTTTAGTAATCCTCTAAATGTTCTATAGATATTGAAGTAAGCAAATTTATATTTTCTTAGTCCATCTCCAGCACATAACCTCCTTAGAATTGGTTCAGAAGACCTCTACTACTCATTCTATATTCATTTGCTGAGAAGTCCATAGTATTCTCAGCAGCTGGAATATATAAGAAATTCCCTATGACACGCCCAGTGTCTGTGAAGATCTGATAGTACTTTGAGCTAATTGCTAAAAGAAAATATAGCCAGGTGGCCAAGTGTCATGCACTATTTTTAAATCTATCTTGAAAACAGCTCATGACTACTGAGGAATAAGGGTGGTAGTAGCTCATTGCTCCATACGTGAGATGAGACAACACAATTTGAACTAATGCTGAAAGGTAGTATTTCACCAGTAGCTTTAAGTTGATGAGCCACGCCTCTCTAATAAGAAGAGAATAAGCTGTTAAATAGTCCAGGGTTCACTGACTTTCTTGACTTTTGGCTTTATAAGCTGTAAAATGGAAATCATTGTATGGATAACAATTGGGTGGATAGTTAAGATGTGATTTCAAATAGAGCATACAAATGTTACTACTGGCAGTCAAAAGTTACAAACACCATTTAGGGAAAAGGAGCCAGATATGATTTAATATAGTATGACCAGTTTACTATCCTTGGAACAGCTTAAATTAAAAAGGGGAGGAAATACCTCAGAATCATGTCTTAAACTAAGTGTAAGAACAGAGGCTTGTGCTGGCTTTGGCTGCACATATACTAAAACTGGAATGATACAGACAAGATCAGCATGGCCCTTGTATAAGGACGACAAGCAAATTTGTGAAGCGTTCCATTTTTTTGAGGATCACAAAGGCTCAATAGCTATGTGCATATGATCATATAAAATGATGTTTATCAAAGTGAATTCCAAGAAATGGAAATGAGGTTTTTTTTGTTATTTTGTGTTTTATTTTCTCTTTTCTCCTCTATTGCTGTTTTTGATTTCTTACCTTTTGTCTTGTATTTAGGTTTATCTGTTTGGGGGAGGGTAAGGGGGACACAGAAATAGTGGGACAAAGGGTGAACAAATGTAGCAGTGAGACTCACTAGGCACTCTGTTGAAAATGAACTGTACAACTTGGGGGGTGAGGGGGGTTGGGAGGATAAACGGGGAGAAAACAAGGGAAGAGTTGACACTATTCACAAAGAAATATACTCATTTATCTGACTTCTGTAACAGTAACCCCTCTGTGCATCACCTTTACAATAACAATAAAAATGTATTTTTTAAAAAGAAAGAGGCCCTAGTCTATCTGCATGAAAAAACAGAGTTTGTCTCTCTGGAAGCTAGAGAGCTGGGCAGGAGAAAAGGGGACAATGTGACATAGTGGGAAATTGCTGAGGAAGATGTTTTTGAAAAAATCTGCTTTCTTCACAAAAAAGCAGTAGTATGAGTAAACTCAAGGATGAGCTTAGGATTCAGGTGCCTGGCAGTGAAGACTAATAGTATTTATGTAACTTGGAGAAGCTAAGATCTCTGAGCATAACTTGGGAATGATAGAATGCATCCTAAAATGTAGTTATAATGACAACATGTAAATTTTTAGCACTCTGCATACCATATTCAAGAAATACTATTTATTACTATTTATTTTTGCCAAATTAGTTAAAGGACTGGACATGACAAACATGGCTTATTATTGAAAATAAACGCTGTATAACTTTCAAAAAGAGTCTTAAAATGAGAAGTTCCCAGATCACCACATGTTAGATAACTCCAATGATATAATTTAGGAATATCTTTCTTCAGTGTTGTGATGTCATCATGTCTCAAGACACAGTGTACTATAACTGAGATGCCTTTGTTGCATACAGGTTTTTAATAATGACCTCAGTAGGCCAGATCTTCTTATGCTCACTGAGCAGAGCAGATCTTTACTTACAAGTCTCAGTGTTAAATCTTATTAGATTCAGGTTGCACCTACCCAGATAATCCAGAGCCACAGAAGCAGAAGTAACAGTTTGACACTGGAGAAAAAAAATTTAAAAATGGAAATGGGGAATCCCCTCCCACTCAGTGAAACTCAGTACTGCTTAGAGTCACTGAAAGCAATACCAATGTCCTAGGTACCATAACCGTGTTATGTAACTTACATCATAAGAAGTTTGAGACAAAAATAGAGACTTTATCCCTCTGATTCTATGCTCATTGTTAAAATAAAATAAATTCAGGTGTTTTCATAACAAAGCAAGAAAAGCCACAAAAGAACACATGGACCATTTACAGAAAAGTCTATTATCTAATTTTGTTTTGATTAAGAATTACTTTAGGCTGGAGGCAAGGAGCTTAGTGGTGGGACAGTAGCCTGGTGTTTAACATGCATCAGACCTGGGGTTCAATCCACAGCATCAAAAATAAACAAGTAGCCAGGTGCCGATGGCTCATGCTTATAATCCTAGCTACTCAAGAGGCTGAGATCTGAGGATGAGGTTCAAAGCCAGCCCATACAGGAAAGTCCATGAAATGCTTATCTCCAATAAGCCACCAGAAAACCGGAAGTGGTGCTGTAGCTCAAGTGGTAAGGTAGAGTGCTAGCCTTGAGCTGAAGAGCTGAGGGACAGCGCCCAGGTTCAGAGTTCAAGCCCCAAGACCCACAAAAAAACAAAAATAAATAAATTAATGAATCAATCAAACAATATCTACTTTAAATGGTTTCATTTTAAAAAATGAAGTAAAGTTGCATACAAATTCTTCATTATATGGAAAAAATTTTATAGGAGCTTTTCAACATATTTTCACTGATTATAATTTTTAAATAATTTTTTTTTTTGGGGGTCCAGTCATGGGGCCTGAACTCTGGGCCTGGGCACTGTCCCTCAGCTCTTCAGCTCAAGGCTAGCGCTCTGCCACTTGAGCCACAGCGCCACTTCTGGCTTTTTTCTTTTTGCTTATGTGGTGCTGAGGAATCGAACCAAGGGCCTCTGGCATGCAAGGCATGCGCTCTACCACTGAGCCACCTTCCCAGCCCCAATTTTTAAATAATTTTAAGCTGTACACAAGTGATGAAGAAAATCTTTAAATTCATGATACAATGAAAGCTTTTCAATAACCTATCAAAAACTATTAAGGATAAGTAGAATTTAAAGCAAATGTAAAAAAATGCATTTGTATTGTTCAAAGTACTATTTATAATTCTGGTACTGATCAACTATACTCAACTGAACTTATATTCTGAATTTATCATATACTTTTGGTTAGTGAATGGTAATAGCTCTGATATTTGCAAATTTGTATTATACCATTTTAAACTAAGTGCAAAAATATTTTACTAAATTGAAAATATTTATAGTTAGAAACTTCTCTGGGATAAGAAAATGAGAGGCTGATAAACAAGTTACCTATAATAATGAAAGAGACCTACTTTACCTTAATAATTAAATATTAGATATACAACAAAGAAATACAAATACATTTCAAAGTTTTCTAAGCCAATTTAATCCTGAAATACTAATGCTATAATATACTATACTATAAATACTAATAGTAGAATATACTATATATAGTATCTATACTAAAGTTTGTTATAATAGTATCCATAGGAACTTATAAAGGATTACAGTTCTAACTTATAGTTCATTATCATTATTATTCTCTAATGCAGAAGAGTTGTAATAGTATAATCCCCAAACAATTACTTTATATGGAAATAAAATAAAAGTTTTTTTTCTTTTTCTTTTGTTTTCTTCACTTTCTATCAGCACAAGGATATACCATGTGACCCATGTGTTAATTTGAAGTTAGGCCACATCTGGCTGTAGACATTAGCAGGAATACTGTTTCTAATTACTATTATTTTTATGTACAGACTACTGTGTACCTACATAACTGATTACAAAATAAGCATTTCTAAGATATTTGAATGGAACATTTGTCACTTCTTTCCTTATTCAAAGCTAACAGTTGATTTTAAAAGGTAATATAGCTGGTCATGATTATACCGTATTTATTCATCACAGAGAGAATAAAAATAGGCAAAATGCATTACCTATTTGGTCTGGACACTAAAATTGAGCATGAGCAACAAAACTAACAGTTTTTAAGTATTTGCCTAGACTAGGGATGCCAAGTGAGTAAATTTTGTATAACTAGGTAAAGTTACAACCAAGCTAAGCACAGGAACACACATCTATAGTCCCAGCTACTTGGTAGGCTAAGGTGTGAAGACCACTTGAGCTCGGCACAACAGAGTAAGTCCTCATCTCAAAAAATAAAAAGAAAAGGAAAATCAGAAGGAAAGAAGTCAAAAACTCATTGTAGTTTACCTCTCTTTTTCCATGTGCAATTTTAGATAAGGTAAACTTTTCTAAATAAATGTAATTTTCTAATGAATATTGACAGTGACATAACAGGAATGGGATGACAGAGGCAGTCTACTGAATACAACAAGGAGGTACATTAGCTCTCAATCAAGACAATAGTGCCATCCTGCTTTCATTTTACCAGACACTGGCAATCTAAATGACGTCAAGGTGAAATACTCTTCTTCCATACCCCTGGTTCTTGGCAAACCACTCACTATTAATATAGGAAAATTTAGTGTTTAATCTAGCCTAAGATTCAATTATCTTTTACTAGATGAAAATGTTTTAGCATTTCATGTACCATTATAAATTGAAGGGTTAAAATATTGAGTGAAACTCTAAGGCTATATTATTATTCCTAAATTTCTAGGAAGTGCTCCTTAATTAAAATTTAATGTTATTTCCTTTTAATTAGATTAGCAGCTGTGTCTTACACAGTAAGTAAACTCATTTAACTCAGGTTATTGCACATAGCCTTGTAGCCCCATCAGCAGAGCTCACATATTCAAATATACTATATAAATCATATGTATATATTTATATATACCATATAGCAATTTTTAGTTTACAATAATTATGACTTTACTGAAGAATATAGAAAACAATATAGTTTTGGTTTTATCTGGTGACTCTGAAAACAAGGACTGGATTAGCAAAATGGCAAATGATACAAGAACCTTTGTTGAGGTTTAATTATACCTCTGCGAGGTCTGAAAAGAGTGCTTGGCTTGTGTTACGTCTCAGTGTGTCCCAATAGCTTCTGGAGACAAGTTCCTCAGCATCTGTTTTAAGTACCTGTGGAAGTGTTAAGAAGAACAACTGAAATCTAAAGAATAGTCACAAAGAATGACAATTTATACACTTTAAACCTCTTCTAACAAACCTTAAAAGAAAAGAAAACACATTAGCTTACCTCTTTTGTCTTCTGCGGCATACAACAGTATTCTATTACACTACGGGAACCGTGGGTGCTTTCAAGGGTGTAATGGTATAGAACCACTATTGCTAAGTACAATGTGGCTTTGTCAGGTGGAATCAAATTCTCCCATCCCTCCCTCTGCCCTTCTATTGAGATATATATAGCTTCTTAGAAAGTTTGAAATAGAAATTCTATTCACACTTTGTGTGGAGTAAATTCATATGTTGAAGATTTTGTAAACCAATTAAAATCATACTTTAGTTATTTCTGCTATCATCTATCTTGTTAGTGCGCTAAAATCAAAGCAAGCTTATACAGACTTTAGTGATATACATCATAAATTAATTCAAAGCCTAGGGAAAAGGAATTTGGTAAATGTGCCTTCTGTCAAGTCTTTATGAACACTAGCATTTAAAACATTTATTTTATTATTTTTAAGTAGCCGTGCCAAGAAATTATCATTCAACAAATTAGTTTATGAATATAATGCATCTTTATCATTCTTCCCCACCACTCCAACCCTCTCCCTCCTCTCAAATTTCTTAATTTTGTAGAATATACATTTTTTATTCTCAGTATTGACTAGTCTGAAGATGTCAAAATTATGAGATAATCTAATCTTCCTGTGAAAATCTTTAACTCTAAGCCTAATTTCAAGGTATGAACAAAAATAGCCAAAAGTAGTCACTGTCATGAGAGCTTTTCTCTCTTTACTCCTTTTCATCCTAATTTTTAAGAGTTGAGTATCAGTGAGGTACAGTGGCATGTACCTGTAGTACCAGTTACTTTGGAGAATAACAGAAAATTGCTTAAATCCCAAATTCAAAGCTTGACAATATAGCAAGACCTTGACTGAGTAAACAAACAAATGCATATCTAGTGCCATTAATACAGTTATTGCATAGCTAAGAGTTATCACAAAAGATGTCTAATTTTAATTATATTATTGTCTAGAAAACACTGCCCATTGCTCAAAGTTTAATAAATGTTAACAATAAAAAATTTAGCAGAAACCTCACGTAGAAATCAGAAGTAAGTAGCACTGTAAGTATCACTGTAGTGCTGACAGGGAACTTATTCATCACTCCAACTTTAAATAAGCTTTACCTAAGCAATATAAAGTAGGTCTAGATGCTAGATTAACTTCTTAATCTCAAATTTCTTCATATTTTGGACACAGATTCATTTTAAGTTGTATTTGAAAAGATGACTTTGAAAAGTATTGTCAAAACTACAAACTAAAAAATAAAGCTTACAATATACTATTGTTAGAATAATAGGAATGTTTCCTTTGGTGAATCTGTGTCTTTTGCCTACTGTCAAACAATAGTTACCTCTTCCTAACATTATAAAAATATTTACAACATATGATGAGATAAAGTTGGTTTAATAAACTGTGTTTTATAATCATAGGAAGGGAGCAAATATATGGAAATAGAGTGATTACTTCTGAATGATTAGGATAATCATTTGTGTGTGTGTGTGTGTGTGTGTGTGTGTGTGTGTGCAAAAGTCCTGGGGCTTGAACTTAAGGCTAGCACTTTATTCCAATTCCATTTGCAGCTTTTTGGTGGTTAATCAGAACTAAGAGTCTCAAGGACTTTCTTGCTGTTAGGCTTTGAACTGGGATTTTCATCTGAGTAGCTAATATTACAAGCATAAGACACCAGCACCCAGCTTCATTGATATTTTAAAATAAACTAATACAAATTTTCAAATTCTAATTTTTAATGTTGAATATGATAAATATAGGTAGATATAATCTACAGAAACAAAATCTCTTTTGAACAATGTGAAATAGTCACAAGAACCAAGTCTTTGAAAACCACTGCTTATAGAAATAAAAATCAATAAATTAAGATAGGCACTAGTGGCTCATGCCCATTAATCCTAGCTATTCAGGAGGAGATCCAGAAGACTCTAGTTCATATCCAGCTTGGGCAGAAAAGCCCATAAACTTCATATCCAAAATAACAAGCAAAAAATAGGGCTGGAGTTGGGCAGACAGCCAGTGTAAAATGTTGGTGAAACCCCAGTTCAACCAATGGAAAGTGTGATGTGTGGTGATTGTAATGTACCTGCCCAGAAAGCACAAGGCTCTGAGTTGTAAACCCTAGTACCACTAAAATATATGTGTGTGTATGTATGTATGTATAAAGGTAGTATATATATTTTGATAAGTGAAACAGATTTTCAGGCAAAAATACACTCCAGTATTGTACAGCACAGAAAAGGCAATTTATTAAAAGATAGAACTCATCTATATTCTAACACAGGTAAGAGTAATTCTTCAAAACAAAAATTAAGAAGATTATTAGTAAAAATAAGCTTACCATTGTAATATGTAATTTAATATATTAATTGATGGATCAAGCAGACAAAGATACCAGGAATGACAGATTTAAAACATATAACTAACAAGCATGGTAAAATATATGCATATATATGCATATATATCACGGCACTACTATAAATCAAAGAATATATTCTTTTAAAATAAAGACTGCTTATAAATACTGGCATTATTCTAGCCTTAAAACACTTCTCAAAACATGTTAAAGAAATGGTATAAATGTAGATGTATTTTCTAGTAGCAATGTAATTAAGGTAATTTAGAATGATCTATAAAAATATCCCAAGAGGAAGGCTAAAGTAAGTATACTTGATTTTTAAAATGATTTATTCTTTTATATTCTTATATTTATTTTCATCACTTTAGGAAGCTAATTGAGAGCATGATGGTATGAAAAAATGAAAAGGATTGAGTTATTTGGAACAAAAAAGCTAGATAAGGTTAAAAACAAAACAACAACCAAAACTGTTCATAGATACAAGGGAATAGTCCCAAATTTTCTCTGTAGCAGGAAACAATTTGACTAAATTGGCAGAGTCTATTTTAAGTGTGATTAAATAGACTACAGGGGCCAGAGAGTGGTTTATAAGACAAGGTGACCATTGCTTTTCCTGAAGAAGCTTTCTATTAAAGGTAAAACTGGTTCTTAGAAATCTCTAATATGCAGCTCCATGATCAACACTCAGGTTAGATTATCACTTGAGTGATTTACAATTCTTGAAACTAGAAAATAATTTTCAGTGGAATTATAAAATTACACTAATATATCTGTGCAATACTTTCATCCATGGTATTTTGAATACATTTTCAGACTGAATTTTTCTAATCCTAAATTAATTTTCCTGTTATCTTACAGGTTTTGAAAATAACATTTCTTTGTGAGCAAAAATTATTCTAAAATAGGAAAAAAAGTTATAAAGCCAGCTAGGAACTCCCAAGGGAGTTGAAAAAAAAAATGTAATCCATTAAGACTGAATAAAAATAACATCGTTATCTACCTTTAATATATTCATTTTGCATATGGAAGCCATCTTTGGTAAAATAATTAAAAATAAAAAATATTTTCTTATTAAATAAATGAGTATGATATAAACAAAACATGTAATTTGAGTCATTTTAATACTCTTCTCCATGTCTGAGTGATTGCAATTTGTATATGCAGTTTAGGTAAGGTACTCTAGGATCATTTCCTTTTAACTATATTATGAAATTCAGTTAACTACTACTAATAATTAATAAAAATCATCCTACATGTAAATTATTTATGAGGTTAAAAGAACAATTAAAGCTTTCACAGAAAAAGTCTCATACAATGATGGTAGATTTGAAAAATAAATCATAAAATAATAAGTATTAATACATTTCATAGAGTCTATGGAATTATAATTTTTGAAATTTTCATTTTATATATGATATTATTAACAAAGACAACCTTATTTTTTTTTAAAAAAAACATAGACTTTATTTAATGGAAAACAACAGCAAAGTAGTAGAAAACATTATAGTTTCTTATAAGGATTAAAACACTAGTCACATTAATCCCCTAAGCTTGTTTCTCATTCGTTCTAGGTACATTCCTAGTGACTATGAAAACTATCTTGTTTACTTTATGATTAAGTTTCCTCCACTGTATGTTTAAATCTAAACAAAAGTTAGTTTTTACAGTTGCTTTTAGAGTTGTGAATGACAGCTACAACTCTTTAATTAGCATAATACTGACACAGTTATCTTGAACTCAAGGGCTTCTCAGAATTTCCAATTTGAGAGATCTTTTTAAACAGCTGAAGGATTACTGGGGAAATGAAATAAACTGTGCAGGTTTACAGTAAAAAAGGTCCACAGCTTGTGCTTAGTAGGTTAGTTACTAGCTGGGTTAACTACTAAACTCTAACTTGCTCAAGAAAAAAGAAAGATGGTAACTTGGCATAAGAATACATTTGGGAGCTCATTCATAAGGATTCCCAAGTTTTCAAGAGAAAAGTCTAAAAAACTCACAACATTCTTTGGAATATAACATAATATACTCATATATTAAATATACCAAGTAGTATCTGATATCATATTTTTATAGACCAGAACAAAAAAGATGTATGCAACAAAACTTTTAGGAAAAAAAGTGAGAAACACTGAAAACTAAAAATGTCTATCCATTAATATATCATATTAGGAATGATCAAAGACTATATATCAGATGGATATATTTAGTTTTAAAAATACCTGTGTTCTGCAAAAGCATAAACCATTTGTTCTATTATTTACAAATAATTCTTCATATAGTACTGAAAAATATAAAATTTCAATTACTCTACCAGAGCTCGTGGTGGTGGTTGTCCACTCATCTTTCCTTTATTTTAATCTAAAAATAAGCAATTAATAAAGATACATAATTGCTCTATATATTTTTATCTTCTCATAAATCTAGGAAAGAAATGTAGAAATTTGACTTGATTGTAGCTTATTTATTCAATAATTCCAAAACATTCTAGTGATAATAGATATAAAGTAATAGCATTTTCAAGTATAACAGGTGAAGACTATATACATAAGGAACATTTAAAGTATTGTACATACACTATTAGTAGGAGAATGGTATCCATAAAGTTGAAGACGCTGACATAGAGCACAAAGGGCCAAATGAAGTGTCACATTTCAGAATGAACCCAAGTATAGCAAAAGAAAAAAGAAAAAGGCGACAAAATAATCAATTAGGAAGGGCAAATCATTATGCTACATTCTATATATAGAGCACGCACATGATACAAGTGGGGTAAATGTTAAAGATGAGTAGCAAAGGTTTTAAGACTAATGTAATTAAACGGTAAATGAGCTTGTGCTCATTTCAAACATCTTCATTGTAACCTAGAAGCACTATTGCACTGAGTAAAACATGTTCCTTTTACATATGCACTTTTATTTAGACAAGTTTCAGAAATTTTACATGGGATGGGGAAACTCTAGATGTAGCAGCATGAAAGTGGAAATGGTATGAGAGATCTGCTCTGGAATCCTGCTCTGCTTCTATCAATGCTATGACACTAAACAAATTAACTCAAGATGGTTTCTCTTCCATAAAACAGGTACAAAACTTACCTGTGAAAACTATAACGAGGACTAAATGGGAATAACAATTATTATGGATATAGCACAGAGTTTAGCATGTCAGTGTCTTACCGAGGGCTGTATTCATTTCATTCCTTCTGCAGCAGTTTTATTTTAATATAAAAAAATTTTATAATTTAGTTTGGGTTTAATTTTATTTGGGTATGTTAAATTTCAGTTTAAAGTAACTAGTTATGTGGTTCTATGCAGTCTTTCATTAGCTACTCTTAGGAGTTTATATGTTTTATATACTGTTTAATAGCGATATATTTTAATTCATTTAATCCCTATAAAAAAATCAATGTGGTCATTATTTCTATTACCCACAACTATAAAAATAACAGAGGTAAAGAGGTAAAGAATCTTGTTCAAAGATCACACAAGCAATGAGTGGCAGAAGCAGAGGTAATACTAATATATATATATATATATATATATATATTCATTCTGGCTTTTAAGTTTCTGGTTACAATATCTCTTTGATGCAAACCATATTTTAAAAAAGTTAAGTTTCAGACTTTTAAAAATCAAGAAAAATGTTTTAATAATATATACAAGGTCAGGAGTGTTGGTGCTGCCTGTAGTCCTAGTTATTTGGGAGTCAGAGGTAGGAGAATCACAGTCCAAGGCCAATGTGGACAAAAGCATAAGCCTCAAAAGCAAAAGGACTGGGGCATAGCTAAGGCAGTGGAGTGCTTGCCTAGCAAGCACAAGGCTAGATACTCAATCCCCAGTACAGAAAAAAAAAAAAAAAAGAAAAGAAGGTTTGGAATTTTCATTTCTATCACCTTGACAAACACAACACTGCATTCAACAGGATCCTCTACAAAGTAACTAAAAGAAAATCATATATTGGGCACGGTGGTACATGTCTATAATCCCAGCTGTTTGGGAAGTAGAGGTAGGAAGATCATATTCTGAGGCTGGCCCAAGAAAAAGTGTGAGACACTATTTGAACTGCAAACTAAGCATGGGAGCATGGTTACAGTAGTAGGGTAATGACCTAGCAAGAGGCCTTAAATTCAATCCCTAGTATTCAAAAAGTCGGTTCAGATTAGCATTATTGAAATTAAGTTACAATTATCATCACGAATATGAAGCATAGTAATGAGTATTTATAGAGAGCTATATTACCAAATAATGATGTTAATCAGAGGCTAAACTAAGTACTAAACCTGAATTGTTTTAAAAATGAATCTGGTAGTTAAATTATATAAATGAGATTTTAAGAGTATTATTTAAATTACATAAGACAAACACTTCTGAAAAGACCAATGTCTTTAGTGCTTACTGCAGTCCTTACTTTAGTGCTTATTTTACTTACATGTTAGTTTTATCTGTTCTTTAACTAAGTCTCCATCCTGATATATTTACTAGGGAAGGCTTTATTCAACTATATGCATATAAAACAATATAACCCAGGGCAAGCTGGTATATACATTTCATAATTCCAACAGTTAGTGCCCTAACTAATCCAAGTTAAGATTTTATTTTAGATCACTATTATAAAATATTTATGTTAAATTCTCTTGATTTCAGTGCAGCTCAGAACCAAGTTTTGCACAAATATTTTCCTATTGTGTATTAGTGCTTTTCTCTTTCCTCTCCACTTTTGTTACCAGGTATACATATTTAAATAATAAATGTTAGTGATGAAAATCATATTATATTTTTATTTGAAGATCCACAAATCCTCTCTGAAATACTACAAATAAAACAATTAAATTCCTGTCCATTGAAATACTACTTTGTTACTAACAGATTTATTATCATAATTCAAACTCCTTAAATATTTTACTAACAACTTGCCTATAGTATTATTGGTAAAAATAATCTACCAAAATTAAAATAACTTTATTCTTTCAGTATATTATACATAAGAAATAAAATTTAATTAATTTAATCTTCTTTAATACACTTGATGGGGTTATTGCTATAGGATTTATTAATTACTATTTGAGAGACCTGATTTAGGTTACTACTAATTTCCCTTTTACTGCTTTACTAACATTACAATAAGCTATTTAATTTTTAAAGACTGTCTTCAACATTTTTCAATAGTATATTATTGAAGGTTTATCAACTATTGATAATTATGCTACAGCCAATACCTATGAAGTAATATGTGTTTAAATATACTGGGATTGAATATTGTACCCATCTGCTATAGCAGTTCAAGGTATTAAAAAAGCTAATACATAGAACTAAGAAATATATATAGTAATAGAAATAGGTAATAATTTTAACTTAATGTAGACTAGTAAAGTTACTGCACAGAACCATTTATTGCAGATTAATTAACATTTGCATACCAACAAAATTCACTATTCCTAGTGTCTAAGTAGTAGTGAATATGCACAATGGCAAAAGTGCAGGTTTTGGAACTATTTATAAATTCAAATCTTGTTTAATACCTATATAATAAAGGCGATGTACAGTGGGGTTACAGTTATTACCTAAGTAAAGAGTAAGTTTCTTTTTGGGCAATGTCACCCCTTCCCTCGCTCTCTCCCAGTGAAGATAACTTTTTAAATGATCAGTTTTTCATATTTCATTATGGACAATAAGAGAATAGCTGGACAGATTAAATGAAGTAAATGCATGCAAAGTACTTAGCATATGCCTGATAATCAGGTCTCTAAATCTGCTTGTTATTTGTACTAAGTGAACTGGCCTATATATAGGATATTTGTGATAAACAGAAACCTGTTAGGAAGATCGAAGGAAATGTCCTTTAATTCTAACTTTAGGATAGACAATAATATTATGCATAATATAAAAATAATTTATAGTAATTGTTTCTAGTAATAGAAAACATTTTTCTTTTTATTTGCTTCAACATTCATATTGTTTACTTATCATTAAATTCATTCACATTATAATTAAATCTTTGCAATTCACCTTTAAATTTTTACATGCATAATGATCTGTATTAATCCACTATATAATATACCCTTCAAATCTCACAGATAACAACAGTACAGATGAAAAATGATTTAATGACCATGACTATGGGTACAGATGCTTAATATCAATATTTGAAGCAAATATTGATATTGATGTATATAAATACTGAAGCAATTTTTCTACCTAAGTGCATAAGAAAGTTTTCAAGAAAGAAACAGGCTCCAAAGTATTAGTTTACTGGTTTTCAACATGAGTAAACTTTCACCTGAAAAATCACTGGAAATTACTGTAAGTATGTCTTACCAGCATAGCACGTTTTTCTTCATCTCCTTTAGTTTCTCTCTTTTCATTTTTTTTCCTGAATATTTCTTGAAGCTGAAAGAAAAAAATTAAGAATCAAAATTCATCAAAGGTTTTGAGGCATCTACTTACCACTCTGTGCTAAGTAGACCTTAAGAAACAATGAAAATAAGTTCATTAGCCAAGTTCTTTTAAACTACTTTGCTTTATATGTGTGTGTATGTATAATATGATTTTAATATTTTCCTATGTAAAGAAAATTATATTATTTGGTACTGAAAAACACTGTTAAGTTAAATGTGCTTAATGTTAGTTATATTTTCTCACCCAGACACAGTGATAAGCAGTCTGAAATATACACAGAAAAAAAAAATGAAGCCTACTAGGATATAAACGATATTGGAATAGTACTCAACAACTCTGGGTTGGAGTCTAGCTTCTGACACATATTAATTTTATTACTTAGAGCACTCAACATTCATGGAGCTCCAGTATGCTCTTATGTGAAAACAGTAGGTAACATCATGACTAGCCTCTGTAATGTCTTTCAGGTGACTGAGAATAGGCTTTCTAGGCATAATTTCTTGGGAAAGTTACTTTAAATATCTAAGGCTTGTTTTCCTTATCTATAACAGAGAAAATTCCTTACTTTATAGAATTTTGTTTCAAATAAATGTTACAAGTAATTGATTACTTACTAATTATTCCATAGAAGCTTCTCAGTAAATGTTAACTAATATTATTATAAATGGTATTATTTCATCTGTAAAATTCTGTAACTTAAAGAAGTGGAATTCTATTTCTTTCATCAGAGTTCATTGTTCTGGTCTGCATAATCTGAACAACAATCTCAGTTTTATTTCACCTTTGATAATTGTTGAAAATAAAAAATATTGCTTGATAAAATTTTAGACTTTAAATAACTTAGTCCAACTTTGTCTCCTGCTCTTAGGAGTTCTTTGCAAGCAAGCAATCATATATCAAATATGAGGCAACTAAAAAGACCAATTACAACTTTAAAGAAAAGCAAGCTTTTGTAATATTAAAGTGGAATAAATAATCTAAAGAACTAACATTCATTTTTATTTAAGAACAAAAGCAGAATCGATACAAAAACAGAGATCACAGAAATAGTGATAGAAAGGATAAACCAATGTAAAAGCAATTCTCACTAGACACTATGTTGGAAATGAGCTTTACAACTTGGGGAGGGAGGGGAAGCGGTGAGAGAGGAAAAAATGAGGGAGGGGTAACACTGTATGGAAAGAGACATACTTATTACCTTATTTATGTAACTGTACCCCCTCTGTACATCATCTTTACAATCAAATAAAATAAAATAAAGAGGAAAACACAAGTAAGAAGAAAGAAAAATTCTGAGAGGTAGGACAAGTGAGCACAACTGAAGACGTGACATTGTCAGACCAGGACGGACGCTGCACCAGTAAGATCAGAAATGCCAAGGGACAAACACCTAAAAGCTGTCAGCTGTTAGTCACTAAGACAACGGAAGACATGAGACTTACTATGATAAGAAAAGAAAGATCCTATGGCAAAGAGCTATGACCAGAGGTGGCTGATACAATGGAGAGTGAATATTAACTGGGAAATTAGAATCTCCTTTATCCATCCAGTAAAACATACCTGACACATCCAAACTTCCCAGTAGAATATACTAATTCATACCTTCACAATCTAAATATTATTTTAAATATGTGCTTGTTTATTAAATTGAGATAAAAATCTATTTTTTTACTTTCTCTCAACAGTAGTACTCCAAATAATTCAAAAGCATAAAAATATAAGGTAATACTTAATGATTGAGAAAATGCTTATAATATACATACCACTAAAAACTCCTTCTTGTCCACCATCTCATTGCCATCAGTGTCAAACATGTTGAAAGCTATCCTAAAACCTGCATGTGGCTCTGCCATAAAAAAGAAAAAAATGTTCAATCACAAAATCTATATTAGTTGTAAAGTTATACATATGCTATATAAATACACTTTTTGTACGTTTTTGTTGTAATAATGTTGTACAGAGGAATTAGTTACATGAGCAAGGTAATGAGTACATTTCCTATTGAGCATGATTGCCTCCTCCTTTGTTTTCTCCCACCATCCCTTTCCTCCCACCTCTACAACTACCCTCCCCCGCCCCCACCGAAGTTGTAAAGTTCGTTTTCAACACAGTGTCATGTACATCTCATTGTTACAATGGGTCAACCTGTATCCTTATTTAAGCATTTTGTTTTTTTCCCTTACTTTCCCAATTAGAGAATTGTATATACAAGATGCAGGGTACCGACATCAAATATAGTGAAAACAGGGGTAATATTGTGGGGGAGAAACATACAAAGCAACAAAAAAAATCACATGGTACATTATAAATGTTAGAAACAATAGCAAGTAAGAAAAAAAGATATTTGTGTCCCTATCTTAGGGTTCATTTCGCTTAACATAATCTTATATGGTCATATGTGCATAGCTTTTGGCCTTTTCTGCTTGTCCTACACATGTACTAGCTATTGTAAATAAGGGAAACCATGGGACCTATGTTTCTTTGTGCCTGGCTTACTTCACTTAATATGATTTTTTCCAAGTCTTTCCATTTCCTAACAAATGAGGCAATGTCATTCTTTCTGATGGAGACATAGAATTCCATTGTATACTCATACCACATTTTCTTGAACCATTCATCTACTGAGTGGCATCTAGGTTGGTTCCATAGCTTAGTTATGGTAAATAATGCTGTGATAAACATAGTTATGCTGGTAGCTTTGGTATGGCCTTGTTTGTGATTGTTTGAGTAAATGCCTAAAAGTGGAATTGCTGGGTCATAGGGAAGTTCTATGCAAAGAAACAACTGCTTAATAAATAAGTGGGCTATGTAATTGTAACCCCTCTGTACAGTATTTTCACAATAAAAAATAAAAAAAATGAAGAAATGATGCTTTAAAAATAAATAAATAAATAAATGGGCTAAAGACTTAAAAGAAAAACTTCTCTGAAGAGGAAATAAGAACGGCCAATAGACACATGAAGAAATGCTCAACTTCTCTAGGCATAAAAGAAATGCAAATCAAAACAACATTGAGATTCCACCTCACCCCAATTAGAATGGCTATAATCAAGAACTCTAATAACAACAGATGCTGGAGGTGATGTGGCCAGAAGGAAACCCTACTATATTGCTGGTGAGAGTGTAAATTTGTTCAACCACTTTGGCAAGCAGTATGGACTCCACATAGAAATACTTTTAAACCAAGAAATTAAAAGTAGTATATTACTATTAAGTGTAATGAAAGCTGCGTGAGTACACCTATGTCTGCTTCATATGTTAATAGACTTAATAACAGAACTGACAAGATACATTTAAAGAACTTATGATACTTATTGCAGCGACACTTCATTGCTTTTTCTCTAAAAGTAAATATCCAGCTAGCCCTTGTCTGTAATCTTAGCTGTTCAGGAGGCTGAGCTCTAAGGATCACATTTTAAAGCCAGCTGGTGCAGGAAAGTCCATGAGATTCTTTATCTCCAATTAACTACCAGAAAGCTGGAAATGAAGCTGTCGCTCAAAGTGGTTGAGTCCTATCCTTGAGCACAAAAGCTCAGGGATAGCACCCAGGCCCTAAGTTTAAGCCTCAGGAATGGCACACAAAATAAATAAATATCCAAAGTTTACCTGTTAAAAAAAGGAAACTATCATTATATTTGAAAGCTTTTCAATAAATGCAACTACTTGAAGTTGCAAAAAGAAAAAAATATGACATGGTGAACCAGTTTCAATTCTTCAGAAAAATTACAACTGAAATGCCCTATAGGAATAGAGCATAGATTGGGGTTTAAACTTCTAGAGGCTTAAAAGGGAATGTCAAGGTGGACTGAATATGTAATTTCCAATGCCTAGAAAAAAGCAAGTAACAAGTGCTTTTCTGAGACAGTCTTTCACTTACTCTGAACTCATTTAACCAAACCTTACAATGAGCTTGCTCTTTCCACTTTTCATTTGCAGAGCATAAAGAAGAAAACGTGAACAAAAAAATGCCCTCCTTCAAAGAGGAGCTCAGTAGATACACCTTTATCTGAAGATGTGACTTTTCTTTTCTGATGCCTAGCAAAATGCTTCACAGGGGACTCCACACTAGCCATCCCCAGACGCACTTGCTGATGTGAAATCCTCTTGGCAAAAAAGAAGCATATAGCCCCACTCTGTTAACCAGTCATGGTGTCTCTTAAACAAACAGAGCCACACTCTTATGGTAGCTCATTTCTTGAATGTTTTTAGGAATTTAGGCTTATTTTTGTTACCATTCACTAAAAAGGGGGGAAATTACACTATAAGTTTTTAAGATTTTAAAAAGCTCTTGAAAAAAAATACAGACTTTTGTTAAGCATTGTATAAAGAGAAAAAAAAAGTAAAGGAATCAAAGGTAGAGAGGAAAAACACAGACAGGCATCACAGATCATGTAGTCCCACATGGTTTTCTGAATTCTATTCTAAACTCCACAGATTTTTCTATCTCTACCTGGAATTTTCCTGGAAACCTCAAAGGAAGTTTCACAGCACTGAAAGATCCTACCCTTTCTGAAGTAAGAAAACAAAACTGCTTTTTCACGTACCCTTCAATTACTCCCTCTCCCATCTCTACTAATGGCTTTCCTAACCAGCAGTGTTCCTATTTTTATTAACTCTGCTTGTTCAGGTCTTCACAACTTATACTTTTGCATCCAAAGCTATCGTAGCTAACAGAATGACTTTCCTTTACATCCTTGAGATACTTCCTGACACCAACACTAATTCCACATTAGCATACTTCATCAATTGGACTTGTAATTTGACTTCTACATGCTATCAACACAGGTATCACCCAATGCACAATTTTTACTACTCAGCAGTAATATTTTATTCTCATTGTGTTTTGAGAAGAAAAAAATAGAAGAAAAAGAATAAAAGAAATTAAAAAAACAACAACAAAAAGAAATAAAAATAAGATAATTTTGTGTGTATGTGGCCAGTCCTAGGGCCTGAACCTAGGGCCTGAGCACTATCCCTGAGCTTCTTTTTTCAAGGCTAGTGCTCTACCATTGAGTGACAGCTCTATTTTTGGCCTTTTCTGAGTAGTTTATTAGTGATAAAAGTCTCATGGACTTTTCTATCCAGGTTGACTTCGAGCTGGGACACTCAGATCTCAGCCTCTTGAGTAGCTAAGATTACAGGTATGAGCCCATCGGTACAAAATAATTTTTGAAACATACATGTGTGTATTTTCTCCTCCACACAACTTCCTAAAGCAAAACTGAAGATAACACCATTAAGAATGGCATAGAGTGAATTTTCTAATCATAGAAGTACAAGGTATGTTAAAACTACTTCTAATGAGAATTTTATTGATGCTTGTTTGAATACATGTTCTAGATGTATTCACCACATTGGAAATTCCAAGAGTAATATTCCTTCATTTCCTTCTTTATTCACCAACTGTTTTCTGAGAGGGTTCATTGGTGCTGATACAAAAGGAGAAAAAATGTAACATTTTGCTAACATAGATCTTACAACTCAATGTAACACTATGTAAAACCAATAATACTTTCAAATAAATTGTGTTATGAAGAAAATAAAACACTGAAAATGGACTAGAGAGTCATGAAGAAGGGAACTGTTTGAGAGGATGATCAAGTAAAGATTTCTTTTTTTGGGGGGGTCATCGTCGTGGGGCCTGAACTCTGGGTCAGAGTACTGTCCCTCAGCTCTTCAGCTCATGGCTAGCACTCTACCACTTGAGCCACAGTGCCACTTCCAGCTTTTTCGTTTCTGCTTATGTGGTGCTGAGGAATTGAACCCAGGGCCTCAAGCATGCAAGGCAAGTGCTCTACCACTGAGCCACCTTCCAGCCCCTCAAGTAAAGATTTCTAAGTTTCCATGTTTTTCAAGAAACCTGAATGATGTTTATTCTCACAAGAATCTTGAGTAAGGCAATTGAAGGCACAAATAACAAATCCCTGAGGTGGAAATTCAAGAAATGGAAAGGCCAGATGGCTGGAGCACAACAAATATGGCAGACAATTCCTCCATTAAATGCAAAGAAACTGAACTGAAAGCTTTAGTAAATCCTTCACCTACTTTTTAAGGACTGCTACATATGAGAGAAAGAGAAGAGCAAAAGTACTTTAAGAGTGAGAAGATGGCATTCTGACAGAGTCACCAGCTAGGGAGTCAAGCCTCATTCTCTCACAGTAGCCTTGTAGAAAATCTGATGCAAATGAGTTTAGTGGGAACTTTACAAATTATGTATATCTTGACCTTTGGAGTTTCATGTAAATTGAAACTGAAAAGGTTGATAGATAATACATCTTATTATGAACACATATTACCATACCATAAATAAAAGTATTTATGTTTTTGACCCTGATAGTGATAAATTTAGCATTTTATACAGCATTAGGACATGAATTTTACAGAACAGTACACATACGTCCAACGTGATTTTTCAACAGTAAGAGAAGCTAAGAAAGATCTCTTTTCCAAGATTAAGATTTTAAAAAAATAAAAAGTACATCTAGAAATAAGATTTAATGAGTATACTTACTTGTTAAAATACATAAAAGGAAAAGATATTCTGTGTAAGAAATCACACCTAGAAGAAAAATAATACCAATTATAAACTACTATTCTATACCAATTATAAAATACTACTCTAACTTCATATATATATATAATAGTAAAATATTCTGTTAGTTAGATGCTGTGAGTAATGAGTTTTAGCTTTAAAGCAGATGCTAAATAGTTTTAAATGAGACTACATAATTATAAAATCATTACAAAAGCAGCAATAATTTTAATTGTTCCACATACCACTACAGAATCAACATAAAACACCAATTAATGTTCTCAAGTATATTGGCAAAGTAGAAAAATTGTAGTGCTTACTTAGAGTTGTAACTTTTAAATTTGTTAATTGTTAGATCGAACATAAAAAGATCAGAAATGGTTAATACTGTAAGATCTTAATTGCTTTTTAGTAACAAAGCATTTACACATTCCAATTTTAATATGTGATTTTTGTATTGCATTAAAAATAAAACTTTTGGAAGTGATGCTGTGGCTCAAGTGGTAGAGCATTAGCCTTGAGCTGAAGAGCTGAGGGACAGCACCCAGGCCCAGAGATCAAGCCTCAGAACAGACAATAAGTAGTTAAGTAAATAAGTAAGTAAATAAACAAATAAATAAATAGAACTTTAGTGGGACACCGGTGGCTCACAACTATAATCCTAGCTACTCAGGAGACTGAGATCTGAGGCTCCTGGTTCTAAGCCAGACCAGGTAGGAAAGCCTGAGATTCTTATCTCTAATAAACCATCAAAAACATCAGAAGTATAACTATGATCCAAGTGGTAAAGTGCAAGCCTTTAGTAAAAAAGCTCACAAACAACGTTTAGACCCTGAATTCAAGCCCCAGGACTGGTACAAAAACAATAACAAAAATAAAGAAAACAACTTTATAGTTACAAATTTTTTTACTGTCAAAATGCATATCTTGTTTCTTTTTCCTTTGGACCATAGTACTTCAAACAAAAATTAATGGTTAATACCACCTAGGTAGAGAAATTTAAAATCAGGAATAAGACTACAATATTTGTGTATAGAATAGTTTTTATGTTAAGTAAAAGAGTATGAAATAACCTTCGATAATCAAATGTGGACTCTATATCTGTATTTTATGTGATATTCTTTGAGGCTACCATCTTTGTCACAGAACAAAGAGGAGAAGAGTCACTGTCAGGCAGTTTGAAATACCCAGGAGGCTTTGTTTATACTATTCTAGTGTGACCTATAGACAGATAGTTCTGGTTGACTGCTATGGATGTTATGGGAGAAAGGTTCTGAAATGGTCAATGTATATAAAGATACAATACTCAGAGTTCAAAGAGATCCCTCAAAAAAAAAAAAAAAAAAGAAAGAATAAATGCAAGAGGAAAAAGGGGATTGGGTAAAAGACTTGCTAACGGAACAGTGCATAAGAGTTACAAGTTGGCATAAAGAACTCCAAGAACTACTGCACAACTTTCATTTGATAGTTAATTCAAGATTTCCCTCATAGAGGAATATGTAACAGTGAAAGTCCTGCTGATAACTATGCAGGCACTTTGCTTAGGGTTACTGAGGTGGCTTAATTCAAAGAAAGGAAGAACAAACAGTTAATGTAATTCAATAAAAATGGTTAAGGAAAATGAAAAATATTGCTGAAAATGGATTGTTGATTTGTATCATTTTCAGAGATAAAAAAATGGAAGATAACCCTTCAATTTATTAAGAATACCCAATATCAAACAATAAAAACAAATGCTAAGCATAGAGTACAATCACAAGAACAGCAAAAACATTTTTTTAAAAAGATATCAACTAAAATCTAGCACTTGGGAAGCTGAAACAGGAGGACTGCAAATTCAAGGCAAGTCTGGGCTCTATGTTTTTTGAAAAATTCAATGAAAAATAGTAAAGGATATGCCTCCTTAAAAGCACTGCATTTTGATATTTCTGTATCATTATCACCATTCATATCTAGCATTACAGTTCACTATGTAATACCCATTTTCATAAATGTTGCATGTCAGTTTTTAACAATTATGACTTCTCTTACTAGTACTTTAAGCTCATAAACTTTATTTTAAAATTAATCTTCAACAACTTTAAAGATTTAGTTTTAATTTTCCCTGCCACCTAATTTTTACTAATTGTTTTTAAATCAAGTATTTCCAT